>NW_024070196.1:25855103-27091388 GCF_014754425.2 Oryx dammah | reverse complement strand
TTGCTTTTTGCATTTCTTTTCCATGGGGATGGTCTTGATCCCTGTCTTCTGTACAATGTCATGAACCTCAGTCTATAGTTCATCAGTCACTCTATCTATCACATCTAGACCCTTAAATCTATTTCTCACTTTCACTGTATAATCATAAGGGATTTGATTTAGGTCATACCTGAATGGTCTAGCGGTTTTCCCTACTTTCTTCAATTTAAGTCTGAATTTGGCAATAAGGAGTTCATGATCTGAGCCACAGTCAGCTCCCGGTCTTGTTTTTGTTGACTGTATAGAGCTTTTCCATCTTTGGCTGCAAAGAATATAATCAGTCTGATTTTGGTGTTAACCATCTGGTGATGTCCATGTGTAGAGTCTTCTCTTGTGTTGTTGGAAGAGGGTGTTTGCTATGACCAGTTCATTTTCTTGGCAAAACTCTATTAGTCTTTGCCCTGCTTCATTCTGCATTCCAAGATCAAATTTGCCTGTTACTCCAAGTGTTTCTTGACTTCCTACTTTTGCATTCCAGTCCCCTATAATGAAAAGGACATCTTTTTGGGTTTTAGTTCTTGCCTTGAGAACCCCATGAACAGTAGGAAAAGGCAAAATGATAGAATACCAAAAGAGGAATCCCCCTGGTCAGTAGGTGCCCAATATGCTACTGCAGATCAATGGAGAAATAACTCCAGAAAGAATGAAGGGATGGAGCCAAAGCAAAAACAATACCCAGTTGTGGATGTGACTGGTGATAGAAGCAAGATTCTATGCTGTAAAGAGCAGTATTGCATAGGAACCTGGAATGTCAGGTCCATGAATCAAGGCAAATTGGAAGTGGTCAAACAAGAGATGGCAAGGGTGAACGTCGACATTCTAGGAATCAGTGAACTAAACTGGACTGGAATGGGTTAATTTAACTCAAATGACCATTACATCTACTACTGTGGGCAGGAATCCCTCAGCAGAAATGGAGTAGCCATCATGGTCAACAAAAGAGTCCAAAATGCAGTAGTTGGATGCAATCTCAAAAACGACAGAATGATCTCTGTTCGTCTCCAAGGCAAACCATTCAGTATCACAGTTATCCAAGCCTATGCCCCAACCAGTAACACTGAAGAAGCTGAAGTTGAACAGTTTTATGAAGACCTACAAGATCTTTTAGAACTAACATCCAAAAAAGATGTTAGTTTTTAGCTAGTGTTAATAATGTATAGATAGATTTGATATTTAGGCTAAAATAGATACTTTCAAGCTGGGTGAATTATTTTTGAAAAAGAGGGAAAGCAGAAAATGTTATTAACAACATAAAACAAAACATTTATTTCTGTAAATTTTTTTTCTATAAAGTCAAAACAAATACAGCATTACAAAATCAACCTAGCAATCTGATATAGTTAACAATATGGGTATATACTTGACCTTGTTCAAAAGCTTACAGTATAGTAAAAACTGAGCTGCTATGTCATATAGAAATCAAGGATTTGTCAATCACAATTAGTAATGTCTAATCATGATTCAGATAAATTTATTCATTAGAATATGTACATACGTCAAAACTTTTGTGGATGAATCTGAGTTATTTGCTAAGCTTTTACATTGCCCTTTACAGTGCAACAAAAGAATACATCTCTGTAAAGTGCTAAACAAAAGAAACAAAAATGAATCAAATTATAGTATTTTACATTCTGAAAGTGTGCAGTAACTTTATTTTCATGATAGTCAACCCAAGGATATATGCTAATTATAATGCACTAATCATTCTACCCAAGGAAATGAAGCTGTTAAAATATTCAGAATGACAAAAAAAAAGTTTCATTTGCACTGAGAAATTTTACCTGGAGAAATTTGACAGAAGAACTTGTTCTGGGCAATCAATCATGGTTGTCTACAATGGTATTAATCACCCCGTGGGCCAGGTTGTTTGTCTTCTCATCATCTTTGAGGCTCAGATATTTAAAAATGTTCTGCCAAGATGCTCTTCATGTAAATGAACCATATGCTGGAAGTTTACAATGTTGCCAAGGTGTTGTTAAGACTTGTTCAAGGTAGAAAGTTTTGCTCATTATGCTCATATTTATTACCAAAGTAAAACTTTGTCCTTTATAGGGTAGTTCAAAATTTGGAAAGTGAAAATAATATTGATATTTTGTCATGGAAGTTTCTTTCTTACATATTATTTGTCAGAGCATAGATATGACAAATAATTATTTTATTGGGATTTTTTTCTAGTTCTCAAAGGAAGCAATAATATCAAATACATGTTATCTATAATGAATCTTCCTTCTGAAAAAAATCTGATATATATATTCAATATTTATGGTTAGATACCTTGATGTTCACAAACTGGTTTTAAAGCTTTAATTATTCATTTGTCATTTAGATATTGAATCTTTTTATATGATTTCTGAAATAAATAGGGGAGTCTTTTCTTAGAAAATAGTTTGATACCACCATTTAGTATGTTAACACGAAGCTCAGAGAACAAGCTGTGATTGAAAATCAGCAGTTACCCAGTTATTTAGTATATTTACTAAGGAAATACTGTATTAGGTGATATAAACTTGATAACATTGAAGACATGGTTCAGTTCATGATAAATAAAGTTAGTACAGTTGAGAGCTGGTTTCTAAACAAATCAAATAATTGTGAGCAAAATAAACCTATTGAATATACTTTCTAATAATATATATATATATATATATATATATATATATAAAACTCTGTAAATTTCCAAAGAAAAAGAAAACACTAACTTGAAAAGACATGTCCACCTACACTTTCCTTGCAGCAGTAATTACAATAGTCATGATATAGAAACAACCTCAGTGTGTATGGATGAATGAATAAAGAAATTGTGAGATACAATTATGTACACACATAATGGGATTATTGTTGTTGTTCAGTTGCTAAGTCCTGACTCTTTGTGACCCCGTGAACTGCAGCACACCAGGCTTCCAGGTCCTTCAGTATCTCCTGGAGTTCTCATGTCTATTGAGTCAGTGATGCCATCCAACCATCTCTTCCTCTCTTATCCACTTCTCCTCTTGCCCTCAATCTTTTTCAGCATCAGGATCTTTTCCAATGAGTCAGCTTTTTGCATCAGGTGGTCAAAGTATTGGAGTTTTAGTTTTGGCATCAGCCATTCCAGTGAATATTCAGGGTTCATTTCCTTTAGGATTGACTGGTTTAATCTCTTTGCAGTCCAAGGGACTCACAAGAGAGTCTTTTCCAGCTCCAGAATTCAAAAGTATCAATTCTTTGGCACTCAATTTTCTTTATGGTCCAACATCTGACATGACTGCTGGAAAACCATAGGTTTGATTATATGGGCCTTTGTTAGCGAAGTGATGTCTCTGTTTTTAATATGCTGTCCAGGTTTGTCATAGCTTTCCTTCCAGGGAGCAAGGGTCTTTTAATTTTGAGGCTACTATTACCATCTGCAGTGATTTTGGAGCCCCTAAAAAGAAAATCTGTCACTGTTTCCACTTTTTCCTCATCTGTTTGCCATGAGGTGATGGGACCAGATGCCATGATCTTATTTTTTCTGAATGTTGAGTTTTAAGCCAAACTTTTCTTTCTCCTCTTTCATCCTCATCAAGACCCTCTTTGGTTCCCCATTGCTTTCTGCATTAAAGTAGTATCATCTGTATATCTGAGGTTATTGATCTCTCTCCAGGCAATCAATCTTGATTCCATCTTGGGATTATTCCAGCCCAGCTTTCATATAATGTACTTTGCATAGAAGTTAAATATGCAGGATGGCAATATATAGCCTTGACATAACCGTTTCCCAATTTTGAACCAGTCAGTTGTTCCACGTCCAGTTCACACTGTTGCTTCTTGACCTGCATACAGTTTATCAGCAGGCAGGTAAGGTGATCTGGTATGCTCAGCTCTTTAGGAACTTTTCATAGTTGCTGTGACCCACACAGTCAAGGGCTTTAGTGTAGTCAATGAAGCAGAAGTTTTTGTGGAATTCTCTTGCTTTTTCTATGATCCAGTGGATGTTGGCAGTTGGTCTCTGGTTCCTATGCCTTTTCTAAATCCAGTTTGTACATCTGGAAGTTCTTAGTTCAGGTATTGTTGAAGTTTAGCTTGATGGATTTTAAGCATTACCTTCCTAGCACAATAATAATGAGATGCTATTTAGCTATTAAAAAAAAAGAATGAAATCTTGCCATATGCAACAAAAGAGATGGACCTTGAGGGTGTTTTATGAAGTAAAGCAAGTCAGAGAGAGAAACACAAATACTGTATGACCTCTCTTACATGAGGAATTTGAAAATATATATATAAAAATCTCATATATACAGAGAACAGATTGGTACTTACCAGAGGTAACAAGTGTGGGTGTAAAAGAAATGGGCAAAGAGGATCAAAGGTATAAAAAGTTATAAAATAAATTAAAACTCCATTAGAAGATATTTAGTACAAAGGGATTTTCATTCCAAGGGAATGGGGGAGATAGAGAGCTAAATATAAGTTATATTATCTCTCTGTGCCTGTGTTCCAGAGGCATATTGGCTTATAATTTTGTTGTTGTTGCTTGCAAAGTCCTTTTAAAGTCCCTTGCAAAGTTTTAGAATGGTAGTAATACTGGCTTCAAAGAATAAGTTAAGACGTATTTGTTTTCATTCTAAATTCTGAAAGTGTTTGTGTAGGATTGATATAATTTTCTTCCTTTAATGTTTGATGGAGCTAAGCAGTGAACACATGTGGGGCTGCAATTGTCTTTGTGGGAAGATTTTTAATTTTAAATGTCATTTTTCTAATAATTAATATGATCAAGACATATATTATTTTTTTGCTTCATTTTTATAATTTGCATCTACTAAGCACTTTTTATTTGTCACCAAGGTTGCAATATTTGTTAGCATGGCATTGTCTGTATATCCCTATATTAGCTTTTTAACATATGTAGTATCAGAAGTTATATTTCTCTTTCAGTTCTAATTTTGGTAACTTTTGTTGTCTTTCTTTTACCTTCATTAATCACCCCCTATGTTCAGCAATTTTAGATTTTTGTAAAGAACTAACTGTTTATTTCACTGATTTTCTCTGTTAATCTATTTTATATTCAATGAATCTGCTTTTTATTTTATTCAGTGGATCAGATTTTATCAAATTTGATGAGTTTTTTCTCATTACTTATCCAAATATTTTCCTTTCTCCTGTGGGACTTGTTATGAAACAAATATTTGGAAGGTTTATAATTAGGAGGAATTCAAAGAAAAACTAATTTTCTGACAATCATACCTGGGAGGAGATGAGTCAGGTTGCTCTTTGGGTAATTTAGGAGTTAATCAACAGTTTCTGACCTGAGGAAATTACAGTGTGATGAGAGAGCTTTGGAAACAGGAAAAGAAAGTTACAAAGTCAACATATTGACACTGTAGGTTTTTGCTGTGCAGGTGTCTAGCTTTTGTTATTTTACTGTGTGACAATATTTTTTTGGAGAGAAACAGTGAATTTTTTGTCTTTGTATTTTCCTAGTGAATATCCCAGGAAGTAAGATATATACTTGAATTTTAAAAATATTTAAAGGCAATGATAAAGTGGATCAAACTAGGAATCCCTCAGCTGCAGTGTGTTTGGCTGGTTGATGAACTTTGATCACAGTGTTCACCTTATTTCTGGACTATTTCACTCACATTAACCTCTATTAATACTTGGCATGAATTAGTTTGAATGTCATCCTTATGATTACATGAACATTTCTAAGAATGAAAGGTATTTTGAGCATATGTCTGAATAGTGAAATTATAAGACATGCTTTATGGAAATATAAAGCCTCTTCTGTCACATAAGTAGAGTGAAGAAGAAACCTGTGGCGGGTTCATGTCAATCAATGTATGGCAAAACAAATACAGTATTGTAAAGTAAAAAGATAAATTAAAAAAAATAAAGAATATGGACATGCACACTATAAACCTCATGCTGAAATATTTTAAAGAAGTTAATCTTGGAAATAAAGTCTGTTCTTTCTTTGTATTTGTTGATTTTATTGTTTTATTTTCCTATCATTGTCATACTCTTTTTTTTTTTCCCAATGCCTTTTTTTCTGTTTCCTTTATATACTAAAACATTCGTTTTAGCTTGAATAGATTTGTGAAAAATTTGTTTGTTTCCAGTGAGTTTATTGTTTGGAGAAAAACTGAGAGTTTGAAAAGGAAATGTAAACTTTTCAGTCCAGCTTGACAGGTCTATTATATTTCAAATTTAGAAGAAATGATTCATAGGCTTCCTCAGATTCTCAGAACTAGCCTACCTGTTTAGCAGAAACTCTCCTTCAGGGCTTCTATTTTTTAGTGGTTAATGGTTTGTGGTTTAGTTGCTCAGTCGTGTCCGACTCTTGCGACCCCATGGACAGTAGCCCACCAGGCTCCCCTGTCCATGGGATTCTCCAGGCAAGAACACTGGAGTGGGTTGCCATTTCCTTCTCCAGGGGATCTTCCCAACCCAGGAATCGAACCCAGGTCACTTGCATTGCAGGCAGATCCTTTACCAACTTAGCTACGAGACCAGCTCCCAAAACATGCCTTAATTATTAGTTTTCGGACAGAGCTCTATAAGCCAGACAGGCCAAGATAAGTAACAGTCCATTTTGATCTTGGGAATGCTGGACAAAGGAGAACGCTGAACTTCCCTCTTGTCATGCTGGTCACATCTCAGTCTAGCAGGAGTCCTATTTTTAACTGGCTTTTGGCTATTTCTGTATTTTTTAGTGGGGTTTCTCTAAATACAAATAACATAGATGTTTCCATATAGTGACATTTTAATTTATTAAAGCAAAAGGTACAACATACTTCTATTATTATTGTTACTTCCACCTACTAATAAAATATTGAATAATTAACATGTTTTGAGAGCTTATTACTACTTACTAAGCAATGCTATAGCAATTTTCCTTGTATTAAGTCAATTAATTATCATCTCAGCAATATGAAGTATATAACACATCCCTCCCTGTTTTACACATGAAAAACTCGAGGTGCCGGATTTGTAAGCAGTTTGCTGAGAGTTACACGGAAAGTGACAGTGTCTAGGTTTGAATTCAGGTCCTTGGTCTTTAATGTTCAGTCCAAAAAAAAAAAAAAAAAGTAAAGAAAACATTCTGGCCAGTTTTCTTCTTCAATGAGTAAGTGCCATCATTATATAAGTGCCATCAGACTAATGGCTACCTGAATTAGTTGTAAGAATATTTCGATGGTAAGCATTTGATCTTTCTGGTTACTGCTATGTGACATGTAGAAATTTCAAGGTATATTCTGTAAAAATGTTCATTGATATCAATGAGAGTATTTAAAATGTTTAATCCACATTTCTGATGGGTTTTCTAAATGAAGTTCATTATGAATGTGTGTGCTGCTGCTGCTGCTAAGTCGCTTCAGTCGTGTCCAACTCTGTGCAACCCCATTGATGGCAGCCCACTCGGCTCCCCCATCCCTGGGATTCTCAAGGCAAGAACCCTGGAGTGGGTTGTCATTTCCTTCTCCAATGCATGAAAGTGAAAAGTGAAAGTGAAGTAGCTCAGTCGTGTCTGACTCTTAGTGACCCCATGGACTGTAGCCCACCAGGCTCCTCCATCCATGGGATTCTCCAGGCAAGAGTACTGGAGTGGGGTGCCATTGCCTTCTCCGTGTGTGTGTGTGTGTGTGTGTGCTCAAAGGCGTCTAACTCTTTGCAGCCCCAGCAGGCTCCTCTGTGGGATTTACCAGGCAAGAATACTGAAGTGGGATGCCATTTCCTACTCTAGGGTATCTTGCTGACCCAGGGATCAAATTTGCATCCTTTGCATCTCCCACAGTGGCAGGTTGCTTCTTTACCTCCATGCCACCTGGGAAGCCAGAGGTTTATATAAATTATTTGAACCACTGATATTGAATGAATATATTTAAGATTTAGTTTGTTGATGTATATTTTGTAAGAAAACACTAACCTGTTTTCTGTGGAGACATAACTGATATTCTGTGGTTCAGTAAATGATTTAGTTTTAAACAGTCATTTACTTTATCTGCTAAATGGTTGCAAGAAGCAAATTGGACATACTCCTTTACGTATTGTGCTCATTGTATTGAACTTTGACATTCAGTATAAGGACTATGAAGCATCTGCCTTAATTTAAAATCAATGATTCAAGTTGTTTTTAAAAAGTTACTGATATTTAGGTACATCCTTACAAATTACATCTATTTAGAATAAATTATTTTAAGAAATGCAATATTTTGTATTCAGTTCAGTTCAGTTGCTCAGTTATGTCCAACTCTTTGTGACCCCATGGACTGCAGCATGCCAGGCTCCCCTGTCCATCACCAACTCCTGGAGCCTACTCAAATTCACACCCATCGAGTCAGTAATGCCATCCAACTATCTCATCCTCTGTCATCCCCTTTTCCTCCTGCCTACAGTCTTTCCCAGCATCAGGGTCTTTCCAATGAGTCAGTTCTTCACATCAGGTGGCCAAAGTATTGGAGTTTCACCTTCAGCATCAGTCCTTCCAGTGAATTTTCAGGACTGATTTCCTTTAGGATGGACTGGATGGATCTCCTTGTTGTCCAAGGAGTTCTCAAGAGTCTTCTCCAACACCACAGTTCAAAAGCATCAATTCTTCGGCACTCAGCTTTCTTCACAGTCCAACTCTCACATCCATACATGACTATTGGAAAAACCATAGCTTTGGCTAGACAGACCTTTGTTGGCAAAATAACGTCTCTGTTTTTATACACTGTCTAGGTCGGTCATAGCTTTTCTTCCAAGGAGCAAGTGTCTTTTATATCATGGCTGCAGTCACCATCTGCAGTGATTTTGGAGCCACCCAAAATAAAAAGTCTTTCACTGTTTCCATTGTTTCCCAATCAATTTACCATGAAGTGATGGGATCAGATACCATGATCTTAGTTTTTAGAATGTTGAGTTTTAAACCAACTTTTTCATTCTGCTCTTTCACTTTCATCATGAGACTCTTTAGTTCTTCTTCATTTTCTGCCATAAGGGTGGGAGGTTATTAATTGTTCCAATATGAATAGACATAAATGATTTCCTCTAGGAAATAATAAAAATAAAGTTAAAAAAATGAACCAAAAGGTTTATCCTATGACACCAATTATAGTGAGACTGTAAGGTAAGTGTTTCTGAAGACACCAAAATAAATGTGTGTTCATTTCCCTGTTGACACGCAACACCATGTTGGAAAACTTTTATGTGCTCTTCTATATAACAGGGGTCAGAAGCTGTGAATTTTATTGCTTAGAATTCCCTTTTATCTATTTCATTGTAATATATGAAGTTCACTGTTTCTGAAGTTAACATATCAGATTGGAAGGCAGAGCTTAATTGTTGCATAGGCTGAGAAAGGCAGATCTCATGCAAACTTCAGTATACCTTGTTTCTTTGCAATGGTTTCTGAGAACTGTCCAAGGAATTTCCTACCTCAAAACTAAAGGCCACTGTGATCAGTGGCCAAAATTTTCCTGAAAGGTAGGAACTATTGGTGAAAATGAGGTTCAACTTTTTTGACCTTATCTCTTCAGGCATTTCAACTGTTTTGTAAGCAGCTAATTGCCTGTATTTAATATTTTTTGGATTGAAGTATTGGATTCATTTCTGAGTATATTCACTGTTAAAGTTATGATAGAAGTGGTTCTAGGAAACATATCTGCAAAAATTAAAATCTGGAATTTGTTACTGTCTTGATTAATTTTGAAGGCACTGTTGATCACATCACCAGAGTAAAATTGATTAGTAGTTGATAAAATTCAGTAAAAAAGATACATATGAATTATGATGTATATTTCCCTACAGTGGAGTTTTATTTATTTTAATTTATTTTATTCAAGTATAATTGATTTACAATGTTATGTTAATTTATGATGTACAGCTAAGTGATTCAGTTATTTATATATATATATATATATATATATATACACACACACTATTTTTTATATTCTTTTCAATTATGGCTTATCACAGGGTACTGAATATAGTTCCTTATGCAATACAGTAGAACCTTGTGGTTTATCCATTTTATATATAGTAGTTTGCACCTGCTTATCCCAAACTCCCAATCTATTCCTCCATATCCCCATCACCTTGGCAAACACAAATCCGTTTTCCTTGTGAATATGCTTTGTAGGTAAGTTCATTTGTGTCATATTTTAGATTCCACATTTAAGTGATATCATATATTTGTTGTTGACTTACTTCACTTAATATGATAATCTCTAGGTCCATTCATATAGTTGCAAATGGCATTATTTCATTATTTTTATGGCTGAGTAGTGTTACATTTATATATATATATATATATATATATATACGCGCGCACACACACACACACCACATCTTTACCCATTCATCTTTCAGTGGACATTTATGTTGCTTGCATGTCTTGGCTATTGTGAATACTGATGCTGTGAACATGGGGCTGTATGTATCATTTTAAATTATAGTTTTTTCTGGATATATTCCCAGGAGTGGGATTGCTGGATCATATTGCAACTCTATTTTTTGTTTTTTTTTTCAGGGACCTCTATGTTGTTTTCTGTATTGGCTGCACAAATTTACATTTCCATCAACAATGTAGGAAGGTTCTAGAATAGGGTATTGTGTTAAAGGAAGGGTATGACTGATCATGCATCTGTTGAAATGGAGTATTACATCAAAGATTATTATTCTTATGATTAAGAGGAAGACTTTTTTTTTTTTTTTAGTACTGCACATAAGAAGGCTTACATAGAATACAGCATGTTTGGGACTTTATATACATATCTCAAAGTATGTACAGAAATGACAGAGATTATAGGTTTTCCTTTAAAATATTACTTTTATCATTTTAACCTAAGGACTGATTTACCCTACCAAGACACATTTAATCCTTCAGACTGAAATTATAACCTTAAGCCAAATATCTTATTTAGATATTATCTTTCTGACTGAGAAGAGTAGCACCTGAAAACTGAAAAAGGGTAATAATCAAAGAATAACATAAGCATCACTCTCAGAGGAAGCTAGAATCCCTGGGATAGAGATCATTTGATGATCTTAATTCAGACACTGTCCTTTATTTGGATATTGATTCTAATCAAGTCTGACCACACTACCATTTATATATCCAGGTCTAAAACTAGAGTGAAAGTGAAATTCACTAAGTTGTGTTCAACTTTTTGCAACCCCATGAACTGTAGTCTTCCAGACTCCTCTCTCCATGGAGTTCTCCAGGTAAGAATACTGAAATGGATAGCCATTCCTTTCTCCAGGGCATCTTCCCAATCCACGGATTGAACTTTGATCTCTAGCATTGCAGGCAGATCCTTTGCCATCTGAGCCACTAGGGAAGCCCTGGAGTAGATCTTGTCATAATCCAGGATAATGAGTACAACATCTGAACAGGAAGGAAATAGTTGATATATATAGAAACCCAGGGGAAATAAGTGGAGACAGAGTCTAAGAACCTACAAGAAATGTCAAGCTTACTGTATCAACTTCAGTGTACTTACTAAACATGGTAGGTTTATGTTCTAACTTACTTATGTTTTAACTTACTTCTGATATTAATAGTAAGTGTTTGCATAGCACGTTGGCTACTTTATGACTCAATAGCCTCTGGTCGAGACCTAGTAGACACTGAAGAGATCAAGAAGAGATGGAAAGAATGCACAGAACTGTATAAAAAGGATCCAGATAAACCGGATGACTACGATGGCATGGTCAGCCACCCAGAGCCAGATATTCTGGAGAGCGAAGTCAAGTGGACCTTAGGAAGAACTACTGTTAATAAAGCTGGTAGATGTGACAGAATTCCAGTGGAACTATTCAAAACCCTAAAAGATAATGCCATCAAGGTATTTGTTGGATTCAATATGTCAGTAAATCTGGAAGACCCAGCAGTAGCTGCAAGGCTAGAAAAGATCAATCCTCATCCCAATCCCCAAGAAGGGTAATAAAAAAGAATGTTCAAACCATTGGACAATCGCACTTATCTCCCATGCTAGAAAGGTCATTCTTAAAATCTTGCATGCTGCTGCTGCTAAATCACTTCAGTCGTGTCTGACTCTGTGTGACCCTATAGATGGCAGCCCACCAGGCTCCTCCATCCCTGGGATTCTCCAGGCAAGAAGGCTTCAGCATTATGCAAACCAAGAACTTCTAGATGTCCAAGCTGAATTTAGAAAAGGAAGAGGAACCAGAGATGAAATGCCAACATTTGCTGGATTATACAGAAAGCTAGGGAATTAAAAAAAAAAATCTACCTCTGTTTCATCAGCTATGCCACAGTCTTTGATTGTGTGGATCATAATAAACTGTGGAAAGCTCTTAAAGAGGTGAGAATACCAGACCATCTTACCTGTCTCCTGAGAAACCTGTATGTGGGTGCAGAAGCAACAGTTAGAACTCTGTACAAAACAATCAATTAGTTCAGGATCAAGAAAGGAGTTCAACAGGGCTGTCTGCCATTACTCTGTTTATTTAATCTGCATGCTGAACACATCATGAGAAATACCAGCCTGGGGAAGTTGCAAACTGGAATTAAGATATGCAGGAGAAACATCAACCACCTCAGATATACAGATGATACCACTGTAATGGCAGGAGATCCAACCAGTCAATCCTAAAGGAAATCAGTCCTGAATATTCACTGGGAGGACTGACGCTGAAGCTGAAAGTCCAATACTTTGGCTACCAGATGTGAAGACCCTGATGCTGGGAAAGATTGAAGGCAGGAGGAGACGGGGAAGACAAAGGATGAGATGGTTGGATGGCATCACCAACTTGATGGACATGAATTTGAGAAAGCTCCTGGAGTTGGTGACAGACAGGAAAGCCTGGCATGCTGCAGTCCATGGGATTGCAAAGAGTCTGACACAACTGAGTGACTGAACAGAATGGAACCGACTCAATGGATATGAGTTTGAGTAAGCTCTGGGAAATAGTGAAAGACAGGGAAGCCTTGTATGCTGCAGTCCATGGGGTCATAAAGAGCTGGATATGACTGAGTGACTAAATAACAACAACAACAACAATGGGAGAAAGCAAAGAGGAAATAAAGATCCCTTTGATGAGGGTAAAGGAGGGGAGTGAAAGAGCTGGGTTAAAGCTAAACATTAGCTTTGACAGAAAACAACAAAATTCTGTAAAGCAAGTATCCTTTAATTAAAAAATAAATAAATTAATTTAAAAAACCCTAAACATTAAAAAAAGCTATGATCACGACATCTGGCCCCATTACTTCATTGCAAATAGAAGGTTAAAAGTGAAAATAGTGACAGCTTTTCTCTTCTTGGACTCTAAAATCACTGCGGATGGTGACTGCAGCCATTAAATCAGAAGACGTGTGTTTCTTGACAGGAAAGTTATGACAAACCTAGACAGTGTTGAAAAGCAGTCATTACTCTGCCAACAAAGGTCCATATAGTCAAGGCTATGGTCTTGCACCAGTGTTCAGGTATGGTTGTGAAAGCTGGACTGTAAAGGGGGTGGAGTGCCAGATAATTGATGCCTTCAAACTGTGGTGCTGAAGAAGACTCCTAAGAGTCCTTTGGACAGCAAGGAGATTAAACCAGTCAATTTTAAGGGAAATCAATCCTGAATATTCTTTGGAAAGACTGATGCTGAAGCTGAAACTCCAATATTTTGGTCATCTGATGTGAACAGCTGACTCATTGGAAAAGTCCCTGATGTTGGGAAAGATTGAGGGCAGAAGGAGAAGAAGGGTCAGAGGCAGAGACTCAAGTTATCCAACCACAAACGCAGGAACACCTGCACCTGGAGCCACCAGAAATGCAAAGACGCAAGCCACCAAAGATGCAAGGCATAGCATCTCCTCTACAGTCTCTGGACAGAGAGTGGCCAGGACAGTCTCTCTAAATAAATGTCTCTATTTCCCTCTTATCTTTTCATCTTTTGTTTATCTCAACATTTTCTTTATAAAAATCAATTGCATAAATTGTTTTATCCAACACTGTGATTTCAGAGTCCTGGCCTCTAGAATTGTGAAAGAATACACTTGTGATTCAAAGCCACCCAGCTTTTAAGAATTTGTTTTAACAGTTTTAGGTAATTAATATAGATATTGATGTGGATATTCTAAGTAAAATATTAACAGCAGAATTCATTACTTGATTAAAAAGATATTTGTAATAACCAAGAAGTACTTGTTATATAAATGAAAGGATGGTTAGCTATTAAATATATTTATCTAGTCATTATTATCACATTTATTAAAAAACATATAACAATAAGCAGAAACATGTACACAGTACTTATCACATACCTGGCTCTATTTGAGCAATTTCCAATTAATCATCATAACAATTTAATGACAATTTTAGATCCATAAATGTACTACTTTATTAAAGATAATTGAAAGAAACAAAAGTAAAACAAGGTTAGGTAGCTTTACAAAGATTGTGTAGCCTATACATAGTGAAGTTGGGATTTGAATCCCAGGTGACTTGCTCCAGGGTCTCTCTATTGTAAAATGATCGTATGATCATCTCCATGGGTGCCAAAATAAGATTTGGCCAAATCAGATAATCAGTCTTGCTTGAAACACTATTTGTCAAGATTAGGTAGTTTCTTAACATTAAAATATATCAGTTTCATCCCCCAAATTAGGACAATCCTGATGACAATACCAAAGTCCTTCTGATTACTGTTAGCAAAACAAGAACACTCAGTATTCCTTATATTAACCTATTATCATTATACTGGATGCACTAAAAACACAACAAGGCAAGTTAGGGAAATGTAATATATATATATATATGGAGGAGAATTTTTGCCTAATTCCCATTTTTATTCTAGTCCTCACCAGATAAAGTCAGTACAAGATCATCGCACAAGTGCAGTGTTTGCACCATTATAATTACAAGAGTGAGATGAGCCATGAACACAGTTTTAGAGTTTAAATATGACTAAATGGATTATATAATATAAATGAGATTACACTGGCCAGACATTCTCCAGTTACCATGGATATGAGACACTCATTTCATGTCAATAAAATTATGGTTAAAATAGTCACATGACAATGAATAAGAAACAATCAGGGATCAAAAAATAAATGATTTAATTCCACTTTGGGTAGCACTGGGGAGGCATTTGTAGATATTTATGTAATGGAATAAAGGAGATTAAATTAGAGGGAAATTTTTGGTATTTGAATAAATGAGTTAAATAAAGAAGAAAGTAAATTGCCTAGTCTCCACAGTAAATAAAATGGAAATACACTGAACTGGAATGGTCTGGAGTTTTGTGAGTTCTGCAAACCTACCATGAAGCCACAGATTTTGGTTGTAGGAAGTGGCTATAAACAAGTGTGTGGGGGTACACATTGCCTCACCTGCTCTGACAGTTACCTCATGGAAGTAAGTGAAGGTGAAATTGTTAGTCGCTCAGTCATGTCCGACTCTTTGTGACCCAATGGACTGTAGCCTGCCAGGCTCCTCTGTCCATGGGGATTCTCCAGGCAAGAATACTGGAGTGGGTTGACATTCCTTTCTCCAGGGGATCTTCCTGTCCCGGGGATCACACCCGGGCCTGCTACACTGGCAGGCACATTCTTTACTATCTGAGTCACCAGAGAAAGTCTGCATGGAAGTAAGTCTTAAGGCAAATGAGACAGGTGAGAAAAATGTGTGTCCTGCTCACAACCTGACCGAGTCCTCCAGGTACATGCAGAACTCTCCTCAGTGCTAGCTTATCTACTGAGAGTGAGAAGTGCAGGGGTGTGTCAGGTCTTCTCAGTTTCAGAGTTAGTCTTGACCTTAGTTTACACCATACTGGAAAGAAAAGGTGGTCCCTTGTAATAGTTTATCTCCAGTTACTAATTTTGCCTGGTTTTTGGGGCTATGTTGTTTGTCCAGTTCATGGTAAGTGAGGGAAGGTAATTATCACTGGATTTGTGCATTCTAAGATAAAGACGTCAAAAAGGCCTAGACTATTTCATTTTCTTCACGTCTTACATGCAATGATAAAAATAAACTAATTGGAAGATTGACTAAAATGAAGTTATTTTAAAAATTAAGTGAGTTTTAATTAGCAAGCAAGATATTTGTATATTTTAATGTGATGTTGTTTCTTGGGAGGTTATTTCCTTAGACATCAGTCTATGTGCTATAGATATTCTCCTGGCAGGGGTAAAGAACTATATCTGTAATAGTGAGTCTTTTTTTTTTTTTTAGAAACACATAAATAGTTTGGCCATTTCAGCATGCAAGCAGTTATAAGAGATTTCCAATAATAAAAAAATAATCTTTCTCTGATATATTTCCTGATAAGCCAATGGTATTCTGTAAGCAACCAACTTAATAGGGAGAACAGGGTAACTGAACCCATACAATATTTATTGTAACCCAAGTTACAAGAGCAGACTCTGTTGCTAGTTTAATCTTCTGAATATTTAGACAGTTAAACCAAATATGTTGTTGTGGCCACCTACGATATCATAAATGGATTCTGAATGATGAATCCTCATTGTGCAACATGATTATCATAACATTGCCTCATATTGTATATGCATGTAGTGCCTTCTCACAAATTCCCATTAGGCAGAAAAAGAAGCATGAAATTGATGATTTGGATTATGTAAGCAATAGAGAATTATGTTAAATAATATACAACAGAGAATTCTTTTAAATAATGTACACTTACTGGAAGATATTTTGGCATTTTTATAGCATATTTTAAAAGATAAAACCTTTTATTTCATTATTTATTAATTCAGGAGTCTTGAAAGAAATCCTGGAGTTTATATATAGTGTTTCTCTAATGATATAGAAGTCATTTAATTATAACAACTCACATTTTCATAGTATTGAAACAGCATTGATATCCTTAAACCTATGAGGGCATAAGCTATTTATATATTTATTTTGCATGTACATTATAGTATTAATACTGTGTTTACTTTATTATTGCAGTATAGATGAAGGTATCTTAAAGTGTATAAGGACCATTTCAAACTAAGAGAAGCTGCTGTTTGTGTGTAAGGGAAAAAAAGTTTAGATGAAAGCAGTTCTGTTGTTCAGTTGCTAAGTCTTTTCCGACTCTTTCTGACGCCATGGACTGTAGCACTCCAGGTTTCCCAGTCCTTCACTATCTCCTGGAGTTTGCTCAAACTCGTGTCCATTGAGTCAGTGATGCCATCCAACCATGTCATTCTCTGTCATCCCCTTCTGCTTCTGCCCTCAATCCTTCCCAGAATTGGGGTCTTTTCCAGTGACTTGGCTCTTTGCATCAAGTGGCCAAAGTATTGGAGTTTCAACTTCAGCATCAGTCCTTCCAATGAATATTAAAGGTTGATTTCCTTTAGCATGGACTTGTTTGATCTCCTTGCTGTCCAAGGGACAGACTCTAAAGAGTCTTTTCCAGCACCACAGTTCACAAGCATCAATTCCTTGGCACTCAGCCTTCTTTATGACCCAACTCTCACATCCAAACATAACTACTGGAAAAACCATAGCTTTTGACTATATGGACCTTTGTCACCAAAGTGATGTCTCTGCTTTTTAATAAACTGTCTAGGTTTGTCATAGTTTTTCTTCCAAGCAGTGTCTTTTGATTTCCTGGCTGCAATCACCATCTGCTGTGATTTTGGAGCTGAAGAAAAGAAAATTTGCCAATGTTTCCATTTTTTCTCCATCTATTTGCCATGAAGTATGGGGTCGGGGTGGTTGGGTTTTATTTTTTTTAATGTTGAGTTTTAAGACAGTTTTTTTTTTTTTTCTCTCTCTCTCTCTCATCTTTTGCCTTTATCAAAAGGCTCTTTAGTTCCTCTTCACTTTATGCCATTAAGGTGATATCATCTGCATATCCAAGGTTGTTGATATTTCTCCCAGCAATCTTGATGAAAGCAGTAAGTGAAGACAATCACAGGCCCAATCTTACTTTGCAAAATAAAATTTAGGTTATATATCATTATATATAATTAAATGAAAGGAATGAGTTGCTTTTATTAGTCATCTGTTTTATGAAAAGCAGTGCATTAGAGCTACTGATTGCTTTATTAATTCATTCAAAAAAATATCTATTTGGGTCTTCTTTATGCTCAGACTGAGGTAGGTGCTGGAGATTCAATGATATACAAACATGTGTCTTTATAGAGAAAACACAAAACTGAAGAAACATGTATAATCAGCTCAATAAGTACAAACATAGAATACATTCAGGGTGCCATAGGGGGCATATAGTGTAAGAGCAAAATCATTTCCAAAAAATATGAAGAGAGAAGTTAAGGCCTAGGTTTTTAAATTATGGAGAAAAAAGCTGCAGTGTCTTATAGTAGTATGACATCATTTAAATGCTTTAAACAGATGCTTAGTAATATATTTCCATTCAGAAAAATCATTGTGTTTGATGTGTTCACAGTGGATCAAAGAGAGACAAGACTCATGGCAAAGAAACCATTTAGGGCAACATGCAGTAATTCATTTAGCATAAACATTGTATGTGCCTTCCTTGTGTGCTAAATACTAGATATGGAGTTGAACACAGGTATAGTACAAGTAAGTTGAAATCAGGTATAGTTCCCTCAGAAACTAAGTCAGAACATTTTTAAGAAAAATGAAAACACAAATCTACATAGCTGTGTTATATCATTAAGTAAAAACCAAATAATGTCCCTGATATTCCCCTACTACTTACACATAACACAATGATATTTTCCTTCCATACTTTCGTACTAGAGGGTAGAAACCAAGACCAAAAATAACTGCAAAGTTTCATATAAGAATCTGGGTTTTGTTTTTTGTTTTTTCCTTGGAAAGACTAGATAAATCAAGGCCTTTATGTTGAGAAGAAAGAAGAGAAGCCAAAAACAACAAAAAAACTAACAAAACAAAACAAAAGTTAAAAGGGAGAATAGGCAGATGCTAAAGGTAAAGCCATCTCCCACAAAGAAATAAGTGGTGTAGTGAAAAGACTGATAGAACAAACTGTCCTCCTGTGTGTCTCCAATTCTCCCCCTACCTCCTCATCAATGATGTAAGTATCACCCAGGAATGACCTACATGGGGCAGTACTGGAAACGTGTAAACCTCTATGAACAAAGGGTAGCAACTAAAAAACTACATGGGAAGCTACTGGACAATAATATCCTCAAACATGTTCCAAGCATGAATATCTGGGGGATTTTCTGATTATCAGAACCCTGGCATATTAAATAACATAGTTTATGTTTGTTTGTTTGTTTTAAGGAGAAATTATTATAAAAAAGCAAAGGAGACTCAGTATCCCCCTCAGTCAGTCTATCCCATCAGGAAGCTTTCATAAGCCTCTTATCCTTCTCTATCAGAGGGCAGACAGACTGAAAACCACAATCACAGAAAACTAACCAATCTAATCACATGGACCACAGCCTTGTCAAATTCAATGAAACTCTGAGCCATGTCATGTAGGGCCACCCAAAATGGATGGGTCAATGTGGAGAGTTCTGACAAAATGTGGTCCAGTGGAGAAGGGAATGGCAAACCACTTCAATATTCTTGCCTTGAGAACCCCATGAACAGTATGAAAAGGCAAAAAGATAGGACACTGAGAGATGAACTCTCCAGGTCGGTAGGTGCCTAATATGCTACTGGAGATCAGTGGAGAAATAACTCCAGAAAGAATGAAGAGACAGAGCCAAGGCAGAAAGAGCACCCAGTTGTGGATGTGGCTGGTGATGGAAGCAAGGTCCCATGCTATAAAGAGCAATATTGCATGGGAACAGGGAATGTTAGGTCCATGTATCAAGGCAATTTGGAAGTGGTCAAACAGGAGATGGCAAGAGTGAACATCAACATTTTAGGAATCAGAAAATTAAAATGGACTGGAATGGGTGAATTTGATGCAGAGGTCCATTATATGTACTATTGTGGGCAAGAATCCCTTAGAAGAAATGAAGTAGCCCTCATAGTCAACAAAAGAGTCTGAAATGCAGTACTTGGATGCAGTCGCAAAAATGCAGAATGATCTGTTAATTTCCAAGGCAAACCATTCAATATCACGGTAATCCAAGGCTATGCCCTGACCAGTAATGCTGAAGAGGCTGAAGTTGAACGGTTCTATGAAGACCTACAAGACTTTCTAGAATTAACACCCCAAAAGATGTCCTTTTCATTATAGGGGACTGAAATGCAAAAGAAGGAAGTCAAGAAACACCTTGAATAACAGGCAAATTTGGCCTTGCAGTACAGAATGAAGCAGGGCAAAGGCTAGTAGAGTTTTGCCAAGAGAACACACTGGTCATAGCAAACACCCTCTTCCAAGAACACAAGAGAAGACTCTACACATGGACATGAAAAGATGGTCAACACTGAAATCAGATGGGTTATATTCTTTGCAGCCAAAGATGGAGAAGCTCTATACAGTCAGCAAAATCATGACTGGGAGCTGACTGTGGCACAGACTATGAACTCCTTATTGCAAATTCAGACTTAAATTGAAGACAGTGGGGAAAACCACTAGACCGTTCAGGTTTGACCTAAATCAAATCCCTTACAATTATACAGTGGAAATGACAGATTGATTCAAGGGATTAGATCTGAATTTTACTTAAAATTATATTAAATAGTCTTCCTTGACAATATGATATGATATTGAGTAACTGCAGCCAAAGATGGAGAAGCTCTATACAGTCAACATAAACAAGACCAGGAGCTGACTGTGGCTCAGATCACGAACTTCTTATTACCAAATTCAGACTCAAATTGAAGAAAGTAGGGAAAACCGCTCGACAATTCTGGTATGACCTCAATCAAATCCCTTATGATTATACAGTGGAAGTTAGAAATAGATTTAAGGGCCTAGATGTGATACATAAAGTGCCTGATGAACTATGGAATGAGGTTCATGACATTGTACAGGAGACAGGGAACAAGACCATCTCTATGGAAAAGAAATGCAAAAAAGCAAAATGGCTGTCTGGGGAGGCCTTACAAATAGCTGTGAAGAGAGGCAAAAAGCAAAGGAGAAAAGGAAAGATATAAGCATCTGAATGCAGAGTTCCAGAGAATAGCAAGAAGAGGTAAGAAAACCTTCTTCAGTGATCAATGCAAAAAAATAGAGGAAAAGAATAGAATGTGAAAGACTAGAGATCTCTTCAAGAAAGTTAGAGATACCAAGGGAACATTTCATGCAAAGATGGGCTCGATAAAGGACAGTAATGGTATGAACCTAACAGAAGCAGACGATATTAAGAAGAGGTGGCAAGAATACACAAAAGAACTGTACAAAAATGATCTTCACGACCCAGATAATCATGATGGTGTGATCACTAATCTAGAGCCAGACATCCTGGAATGTGAAGTCAAGTGGGCCTTAGAAAGGATCACTACGAACAAAGCTAGTGGAGGTGATGGAATTCCAGTGGAGCTGTTTCAAATCCTGAAAGATGATACTGTGAAAGTGCTGCACTCAATATGCCAGCAAATTTGGACAACTCAGCAGTGGCCACAGGACTGGAAAAGGTCAGTTTTCATTCCAATTCCAAAGAAAGGCAATGCCAAAGAATGCTCAAACTACAACACAATTGCACTCATCTCACATGCTGGTAAAGTAATGCTCAAAATTCTCCAAGCCAGACTTCAGCAATATGTGAACCGTGAACTTCCAGATGTTCAAGCTTGTTTTAGAAAAGGCAGAGGAACCAGAGATCAAATTGCCACCATCTGCTGGATCATGGAAAAAGCAAGAGAGTTCCAGAAAAACACCTACTTCTGCTTTATTGACTATGCCAAAACCTTTGACTGTGTGGATCACAATAAACTGTGGAAAATTCTGAAAGAGTTGAGAATACCAGACCACCTGACCTGCCTCTTGAGGAATCTGTATGCAGGTCAGGAAGCAACAGTTAGAACTGGACATGGTACAACAGACTGGTTCCAGATAGGAAAAGGAGTACGTCAAGGCTGTATATTATTGCCCTGCTTATTTAACTTCTATGCAGAATACATCATGAGAAATGCTGGACTGGATGAAGCACAAGCTGGAATCAAGATTGCTGTGAGAAATATCAATAACCTCAGATGTGCAGATGACACCACCCTTATGGCAGAAAGTGAAGAGGAACTAAAAAGCCTCTTGATGAAAGTGAAAGTGGAGAGTGAAAATGTTGGCTTAAAGCTCAACATTCAGAAAACGAAGATCATGGCATCCAGTCCCATCACTTCATGGCAAATAGATAGGGAAACTGTGGAAACAGTGTCAGACCTTATTTTTTTGGGCTCCAAAATCACTGCAGATGGTAACTGCAGCCATGAAATTAAAAGACGCTTACTCCTTGGAAGAAAAGTTATGAATACCCTAGATAGTATATTCAAAAGCAGAGACATTACTTTGCCGACTAAGGTCTGTCTAGTCAAGGCTATGGTTTTTCCTGTGGTCGTTTATGGGTGTGAGAGTTGGACTGTGAAGAAGGCAGAGCACCAAAGAATTGATGCTTTTGAACTGTGGTGTTGGAGAAGACTCTTGAGAGTCCCTTGGACTGCAAGGAGATCCAACCAGTCCATTCTGAAGGAGATCAGCCCTGGGATTTCTTTGGAAGAAATGATGCTAAAGCTGAAACTGCAGTACTTTGGCAACCTCATGTGAAGAGTGGACTCATTGGAAAAGACTCATGCTGGGAGGGATTGGGGACAGAAGGAGAAGGGGACAACCAAGAATGAGATGGCTGGATGGCATCACGGACTCGATGGACGTGAGTCTGAGTGAACTCCAGGAGTTGGTGATGGACAGGGAGGCCTGGTGTGCTGTGATTCACGGGCTCGCAAAGAGTCGGACATGACTGAGCGACTGAACTGAACTGAACTGAACTGCTCTAAATAAGAAAGTTGAATAAAAATTAAACAATTTCTAAAACAATGTAAAATTAAACTAGAGTGATGGTAAATGGGAATGGAGAAAAATAAATTGAGAAAAGGAAGGGAAAAGTATGTAGATTTTTACTGATCTCCAGCCTGAAAGCATAGTAATTTAAATCTTGGCTCTCACCAGAGATGTCACGTTGTACATGTTTCTCAGGGTTTCTGTGCACAATTGCATTCATCACACATGCTAATAACATAATGCTCAAAATTCTGCATCCAGGCTTCAACAGTATGCGAACCATGAACTTCCAGATGTTCAAGCTGGATTTAGAAAAGGCAGAGGAACCAAAGATAAAATTGTCAACATCTATTGGATCATCAAGAAAGCAAGAGAGTTCCAGAAAAACATCTACTTCTGCATTATTGACTAAGCCAAAGCCTTTGACTGTGTGGATCACAATAAATTGTGGACAATTCTGATAAGTTTGGGATACCAGACCACCGGACCTGCCTCTTGAGAAATCTGTATGCAGGTCAGGAAGCAACAGTTAAAACTAGACATGGAACGACAGACTGGTTCCAAATCAGAAAAGGAGTAGTTCAAGGCTGTATATTGTCACTGTGGCTGACTCTTTGCGACCCCATGGACTGCAGCATGCCAGGCCTCCCTGTCCATTACCAACTCCCAGAGTTTACCCAAACTCATGTCCCTTGAGTGATTCCATCCAACCATCTCATCCTCTGTCCGTCCCCTTCTCCTCTTGCCTTCAGTCTTTCCTAGCATCAGGGTCTTTTCAAATGAGTCAGCTCTTCGCATCAGGTGGCCAAAGAATTGAAGTTTCAGCTTCAACATCAGTCCTTCCAATGATACCTGAGGACGAATTTCCTTAGGATGGATTTGTTGGATCTCTTTGCAGTTTTAGAGACTCGAGAGTCTTCTCCAACACCACAGTTCAAAAGCATCAGTTCTTTGGTGCTCAGCTTTCTTCACAGTCCAACTCTTGCATCCATACATGACTACTGGAGAAACCATAGCATTGACTAAATGGACCTTTGTTGGCAAAGTAATGTCTCTGCTTTTTAATATGCTGTCTAGGTTGGTCATAACTTTTCCTCCAAGGAGCAAGTATCTTTTTATTTCATAGTTGCAGTCACCATATGCAGTGATTTTGGAGCCCCTCAAAATAAAGTCTGCCACTGTTTCCACTGTTTCTCCATCTATTTGCCATGAAATGATGGGACTGGATGCCATGATTTTAGTTTTCTGAATGTTGAGCTTTAAGCCAACATTTTCACTCTCCTCTTTCACTTTCATCAAGAGGCTCTTTAGTTCTTCTTCAGTTTCTGCCATAAGGGTGGTGTCACCTGCATATCTGAGGTTATTGATATTTCTCCCAGCAATCTTGATTCTGGCTTGTGCTTCATCCAGCCCAGCATTCCTCATGATATACTCTGCATATAAGTTAAATAAGTGATGACAATATACAGCTTTCACATACTCGTTTTCCTATTTGAAACCACTCTGTTGTTCCATGTCCAGTTCTAACTGTTGCTTCCTGACCTGCATACAGATTTCTCAAGAAGTAGGTCAGGTGGTCTTGTATTACCATCTCTTTCATTCTATGGAGAAAATAAATATTTCCTGTGTTTTGAACAAGACCCTATCTCTATCTTCTAGGCTGTTTGTTTGCTATACACACATCCTGGAAAAGATAAGCAAGAATGAAATGTATGAAAAAATGTAAATATGTCACAGAGAACTATTTCTTAGCACATTGTGAACCCTTAATAAGGTGAGTTATGAGACAGTATATATATATATATATATATATATATATATTTTTTTTTAAGTAATCAGTTTGTGTCCTCTGTGAAAGGATTAGCTTGTTGGGGATAAAAATGGTGATGAATATATCAGTTGGAGACTATTGAACCCCACGTGAACAATGATTGTGACTGTTGCCTTTCACCTGGAAAGATGATGGTGGTTTATGAAGGTAAGTGGCTGTAAGGATTTAGCAAGTGGCAGATTTAGCAAGTGGCAGATTAAGGTTTAATCTATGTGAGGATTTAATAAGACCTCACATAGATTACTGATCTGGAGAATTTGGAGATGGTAGTAAAATTGACTAAGGAAAGCATTGCAGGAACAGAGGTGTATTTGAAAAAAGGGTCTGTATGAGGAACTGACTCATGAATTCAGCTTTAATAATAAAATAATCAAAAATTTTTATATGCATATGCTTTTACTACATATCACTGAGCATAAGGAAAAAAAAAGCACACATAGTGATCTTGTTATCAAATAGACCAATTTTTAACTTAAATATCATCAAAGACAGAAATATAGATCAATGGAACAAAATAGAAAGCCTGGAGATAAATCCACATACCTGTGGAAACCTTATCTTTGACAAAAGATGCAAGAATATACACTAGATGTGGGGTTGGAGGTGGGAGGAGGGTTCATGTTTGGGAGCTCATGTACACCCATGGCAGATTCATGTCAATGTATGCCAAAACCAATACAGTATTGTAAAGTAAAATAAAGTAAAAATAAAAATTAAAATATATATATATATATACAATAGAGAAAAGACAATCTCTTTAACAAGTAGTGCTAGGAAAACTGGTCAACTACTTGTAAAACAATGAAACTAGAACACTTTCTAACACCATACACAAAAATAAACTCAAAATGGATTAAATATCTAAATGTAAGACCAGAAACTATAAAACTCCTAGAGGAAAACATAGGCAAAACACTCTCTGACATAGAGCAGGATCCTCTAGGACCCACCTCCCAGAGTAATGGAAATAAAAGCAAAAAAAAAAAAAAGGGACTAGTTAAACTTGAAAGCTTTTCCACAATAAAGGAAACTATAAGCAAGGTGAAAAAAGAGCCTTCAGAATGGGAGAAAATAATAACAAATGAAGCAACTAACAAAGAATTAATCTCAAAAATATACAAGCAGCTCATGCAGCTCAATTCCAGAAAAATAAACAGTCCAATCAAAAAATGAGCCAAAGAACTAAACAGACATTTCTCCTAAGAAGACATACAGATGGCTAACAAACACATGAAAACATGCTCAACATTACCCATTATCACAGAAATGCAAGTTAAAACCACAATGAGGTACCATCTCACGCTGGTCAGAATGGCTGCTATCAAAAAGTCTAAAAACAATAAACGCTGGAGAAAGTGCGGAGAAAAGGGAACCCTCTTACACTATTGGTGGGAAAGCAAACTAGTACAGCCACTATGGAGAACAGTGTGGAGATTCCTTAAAAAGCTGAAAATAGAACTGCCATACTACCCAGCAATCCCACTGCTGGGCATATACACAGAGGAAACCAGAATTGAAAGAGACACATGTACCCCAATGTTGATTGCAGCACTGTTTACAATAGCCAGGACATGGAATCAACCAGATGTCCATTGATAGATGAATGGATATGAAAGCTGTGGTACATATACACAATGGAATATTACTCAGCTATTAAAAAGAATGCATTTGAATCAGTTCTAATGAGGTGGATGAAACTGGAGCCTGTTATACAGAGTGAAGTAAGTCAGAAAGAAAAACACCAATATTGTATACTAACACATATATATGGAATTTAAAATGATGGTAACGTTGACCCTATATGCGAGACAGCAAAAGAGACACAGATGTAAAAACAGACTTTTGGACTCTGAGGGAGAAGGTGAGGGTGGGATGATTCGAAAGAATAGCATTGAAACATGTTTATTATCATATGTGAAATAGATTGCCAGTCCAGATTCAATGCATGAGATAGGGTGCTCAGGGCTGGTGCACTGGGATGACCCTGAGGGATGGGATGGGGAGGGAGGTGGGAGAGGGGTTCAGGAGGGGGAACACATGGACACTCATGGCTGATTCATGCCAATGTATGGCAAAAACCACTATAATATTGTAATTAGCCTCCAATTAAAATAATTGAAACTAGAACTAAAATCTGATTAAAACTCCCAGATAATCAAATGCTCTCTCAAAATGTCCTTCTTGTGTGTTTTCTTGTAATAGATAATCTTTTATAACTATGTAGCTGATTTAAAATTTTAAATGGGGGAGTAGAGCTATGTTGGGGAGAAGGCAATGGCACCCCACTCCAGTACTCTTGCCTGGAAAATCCCATGGATGGAGGAGCCTGGTAGGCTGCAGTCCATGGGGTCCCTGAGGGTCAGACATGACTGAGCGACTTCACTTTCACTTTTCACTTTCATGCATTGGAGAAGGAAATGGCAACCCACTCCACTGTTCTTGCCTGGAGAATCCCAGGGACCTCGGAGCCTGGTGGGCTGCTGTCTATGGGGTTGCACAGAGGCGGACACGACTGAAGTGACTTAGCACCTTAGCAGAGCTATGTTGAAGTAACTCAAAGAGTAATTAATATTTGCAAATAATAGAGATTATGAAAGTTATAATTTCCAAAAATCTAAGTGATTTTCCTATTAAGTTTAGTAGAAATTAAGCTGGCTATTGTTTTTCATTTGTAATCAAAATACGCCATGAGATATTCTTTAGTATTTACCTAAAGGAAAATTCTGTCCATAATTACCCACTTAAACACTTTAAAACCAACTAAAGACCCAATATCCGTAAAGGGTGGAATTAAACCATATCAAAAGTTTAAGAGAATTTTTAGCATAGAATGGTGAGCTTGTCACATCCTATTCATAATGTAGCAAGATTAAAGTGTATATTATCATCTAATGGGGAAAAAAGAAGAAAGTTTAAAATAGAACAGTCTCTCGTTAGTCTTGTATTTCCTTGACTCTTGTTCCTTTAGGACATCTGAAGATATTTAGTTTCATTGTTCTCTGAGTAGCTCATGAATATTTCAGTTCCAAACGGTTGAATATTCTTTTTACTAGTCCATTTAAATTGCAGCACAAATATGCTTTTTATGTGTGTTGCTGGGAGACTTGGTGATTTAGGGAGTTTTACCTTTTTAAAAACAAAGAAACAATAGTCTGAGGGACTAGAGCGGTCACATTTGTTTAAGATTGCTGCTGAATGGGCATTTCACATGTTTTTTTAATGTTTAATAATGAAATAGCTCTTTTATTTTAACAATCATATAGAATAATAGTTTTCAAATATTCAAACATTAATGCACATAAAAAAGGTTTGAATTAGATCTTACTTTACTTCGTTCTATAAAAAATTTCCTTTGTGTCTCTTCCTACAGGACTTGTCAAAGTCTTGAAAGACATATGAAGTGTTGCGTCATTACTGCACTTACTTGGACCTTTGTGTGAAATAGATCACAAATAAGAG
Organism: Oryx dammah; assembly: GCF_014754425.2. Taxonomy (NCBI): domain Eukaryota; kingdom Metazoa; phylum Chordata; class Mammalia; order Artiodactyla; family Bovidae; genus Oryx; species Oryx dammah. Next base: position 27,063,310 of record NW_024070196.1, on the reverse strand, counting down.
ATAGCCTCAAGTTCCTGGCTCTATGAATATGAAAAGAATTGATCTGACTGAAAATTATTTAATCAATAATATAGCACAGTTTTGTATACAAAATCCTGATTCTCACATCTCTTTATATAATTAAGGTAATCCTGGGTGAATAAGAGAAAGAAGATACTAGATTGTCATGTTAATATATCCAGCACATTGTAGAATTAATACAAATCCTGTAAGAATTTTTAAATGCCAATCATCTTGGTGTACATTTTTAAGCCTGGTCCAAAAATGGTGTGGCCAAACCCATTTTACTTATAAACATGAGTTATTTTTAAATATAAAGGAAAAAAATATAAACACTGAAAAAATTACATCCAAATTTGGAGTTATTAAATAAATGAGACTGGTAAAACATTACAAGAAACTGAATAGGAAGAATAAGTTAAAATATCTGAAAATAAGAAAAAAATATAAATGATGAAGTTGGCTGTGATGTTATCAGATTTTCCTCTGATCATAGTGTTCTTTTTGATTTAATCATGTTATCATTCACATGGCATTAACTTGACATGCCCACCAGTTACTTAGAGATCAGACAAATGGTATTATCTTTTGCTGTTTAAAGAAAATGATGTGAAAATTTTAGCCTTGAAAAGTGAAAGTCGCTCAGTTATGTCCGACTCTGTGACCCCGTGGACTGTAGCCCTCTAGGCTCCTCCGTCCATGGGATTCTCCAGGCAAGAATACTGGAGTGGGTTGCCATTTCCTTCTCCAGGGGATCTTCCTGACCCAGGGATTGTACCCAGGTCTCCCGCATTGCAAGCAGCTGCTTTAACCTCTGAGCCACCAGGGTTTCCCATGTGTGGGAGACCTGGGTTCGATCGCTTGGTTGGGAAGATCCCCTGGAGATTGAACAGCTACATACTCTAGTATTCTGGCCTAGAGAAATCCATGGACTGTATAGTCCATGGGGTCACAAAGAGTCAAACAGGACTGACTTTCACTCACTCAGTTGGTGCTAGTGGTAAAGAACTCACCTACCAATGCAGGAGACACAAGAGATGCAGGTTCAATCCCTGGGTCAGGAAGATCCCTTGAAGGAGGGCACAGCAACTCACTCCAGTATTCTTGAAGAATCCCATGGACAGAGGAGTCTAGCAGGCTATGGTTGATAGGCTCGCAAAGAGTTGGACACGACTGAAGTGACTTAGCATGCACGTGTGCATATAAGTAAAAGGAAATAACTTTACAGCAGTTACAAAATTAATTCAGAATTTAAAAATGTTATTTTCCTTCAAAAAATCAGAGAGTATTATTTGGTGATCTACTTTTATGTAATTTATTAGTCAGTTTGCAAGAGAACAGTGGTTCCAAAAGTCATCTGAGGAAAAATAGAAAAACAAGTTTGTAGGCTGTGTGAGACACCTCTTGGGTATAATAATTTTAATTTGGGATCTTGGTCAGAGAACATGGAAGTCTTATTGGTAGAGACTCATTATCTGCTGATGCACTATATTCATGATGTCCATAATATAAATACCAGCTCATCCTTTCTCATGCCCTGAGTCATCTTGTTTAGTCACCAAGTCCTATCTGACTCTCTTGTGGCCCCACAGACTGCAGCCCATCAGGCTCTTCTGACCATGAGATCCCAGCAAGAATACTGGAGTAGGTTGCCGTTTGCTTTTCCAGGGAGTCTTCCCCACCTAGGGATCGAACACTTGCTTCCTGCTTTCTACATAGATTTTTTTTTTTTTTTTTTGTTACCACTGAGCCACCTGCAAAACCCATGTATCTCAAATAAATCAGTGTTTTGGGGTAATAATATTTGAGAAATGCTAGAAGGACACACTTTTTACTCTTGTGTGATGCTTAAGCATTTGATAGTTGTTTCTTCTATGTTCTTTCATGTATAAATTTAAACTTTTTATAAATGCTAAATAAAATACAGTATTGCAAATTTTTATACCTTATTGTCTATCTTTTTTTTAAAGTACTCCAGAGGGCAAAAAATAAAAGATATGAGTTGACAAAAACACAACGAGCAAGATCACATCTTCTAAGGAAACAGTGAAAGTATATATTTGACATAAATTATATTATATATTTTAAATTAAATTATATATTTTACATAAATTATAAACTTTTTGAGGCACTCAAAATTCCAAGTATTTAAATATATTGTATGAGATAGGTGTTAAGGTTGTAATGCTGACATGAAGAAACAGCAATAAAAATAGTTAAAAATGAAAGGTATTAAACCATTTTAGAGTCTAGTAAGTCAAAAGTAAGGATGATGATCTGACTGGTGGTGGTGGTTTAGTTGCTAAGTCATGTCTGACCCTTGCAACCCCACAGACAGTAGCTTGTGAGGTTCCTCTGTCCATGGGATTTCCTAGGCAAGAATACTGGGGTGGGTTGCCATTTCCTTCTCCAGGGGCATCGTGTGAGAGAAATATGAAGTTTTGCTTAAAACCTGCATAATATAAATACAGAAGGATGATATAATAGTTTTCAATAGCAAACCCTTGTTATATGATTCTTATGATTCATCATTCAGAAAAACAGCCTGTTTTTCCCCAAGTTGGTAACTTTTTTAGTTAGGAAATAGGTTGACTGGTGTAACTTGAGTAAGTCTTATGTTACTGAGGCCAGTTTCCCAAGTGTGATTTCCTCGGTGATGATTTTGTAAGTCTCAGTAAATAGAAATCCATTTTGATATTGATGCCGCAAATATGAGCCCACTCAGTTAAAGAGCACGATTACCTCACCCCACCAAATATAGTTGGCTTAAAAATCATGCAATAACTTACCTCATCTCTGTTGAACAGAATAAAGGACCATGCACTTTTAATAGATGCATGAATAAGCTCATTTATGCAAGGAGGATTAAAAACAAAAACAACAACTTAAGGCTTAAACCATAGATATGTAAAGGAGAATCTGTGTAAGGTTGTTACTGGCAATCCCATCAGATGTCTCTTAATGTGTGAAGAAAAGAATATTATCCTTTCCTCATTTCCTTTGCAAGCATCAACAACAGGCTGCTGATTTTCAGATAATTATGTATTGCATGATGAAGGAAACAGTCTTTTTTTTTTTTTTAACTAGGAAATAAGATGAAGGTGCCAACAAAATCTGGAAGATATTGTAGTGTGATGTGACTGCTGTCAGGAGCACAACTAGATGAAATTAAGTACACTGGCTCCAAAGAAACTGGCTAAGTTTATTTTATTTTTTTAATGTTAAATGTAGATGCAAAGCATAGGCGGGCTTTCCAAAGTGTATCTGGTTTTGTATATGAATACACAGCTCCAAGGATATGGTGCTTGTTAACCTGTGTGACCCAAGCAAGTAATGTACATCTTGTGATGAGAAGACACACAATAGTCTGTGTTTTACAAGGGATTTCAAAGAATACAAATATTTGATATTTATAAAATCACCATGCAATAGCCATTATTATTATTATTATTATTCCCCAGAAGAAGGAGGAATTCAGATTTGAAATGATAGTAAGGTGACTTGATGTGAAAGATACAGAGCCAAATCCATAGCTTCTTCTACCTGACCAATTTAGTAGTTCTTCCAGCTCAATTTTGAATATATAAATTAGAATAATTTTTACTTATTAGTGTCTGGAAGTATTTACAAAAAAGTAAATTACTTTTCAAATTCCCTAGAATTTATGTAAAGTCAGAATTATGGAAGCTAGTATTTTAATATGGAAGGGGATAGTAAAATAGTATTAAATATAAATAGTTAATAATGAATTTTGAAGAAAATAATATAATTTAAGACAATGGATACTTAATTCATGAAAAAAGGAACATGTTAAAAGAAAAGTTTAAAGAGGGCCATGTGGTGAGTGTAGGAGAAGGGACCGCTCAAGTTTAGTTATGGAAGCAATGATTTTCTTAAAAGTTATTATAGCAATCTAGCCTCAAAGTTATAAAAATCGAAGCTCTATTGGAAAGTACCAACTGTAAAGTATGCAACATTTTAAGTAATATTCCTTAGAAATAACCACTTTGGACCTTGTTTCTATTTAGCTATTCTATTCTGTTCTTTATAATTCTAAGAAATGCATTCATACTCATGGGTAATATTCAGTATTCTCAACAATGAGCACAGCAAAAGCATGTCCCCATCTGAGCGAATGCTAACGAGTCCTGAAGTTATGCCAATATTTGTCTCCCGAGTACCAGCTCTGTTTATATATCTATTGCTTAATTTGTCATATGAAAGCATTTCCTAGGAACTCTATGAATAAACATAAGTAATTTAGCTCATTAATGACCTTTTCCCCTTCACCTGTTCCCCCTTCCATTTTATTTATGGTCTTTCTTCAGTTAACTTGAGATTTTTCTCTATATTCTAATATATTGGGAAGTAGCTTAACGATGTGGGAAAAAAAGTATATTCCCTGAATTTGTTCTCTCTCTCCTTTCTCCCTCTCTCCCTCTCTGTCTCTCTCTGTCTTTCTCTTTCTCTCTCTCTCTGTCTCTCTCTTTCTCGCTCTCTCTATATATGTTAATATAAATACATACAAGTGTACCTGGAGATTCACTTCCAGATCACTGCAGTAAAGCAGATATCTCAAAAAGCAAGTCACATTATTTTTTGGTTTGCCAGTACTTATAAAATTATGTTTACCATAATGTAATCTTTCAAGTATGCAATAACATCATGTCTAATAGAACAGTGTACATACCTTACTATAATAGCCAGGACATGGAAACAAACTAGATGTCCATCAGCAGATGAATGGATAAGAAAGCTGTGGTACATATACACAATGGAGTATTACTCAGCCGTTAAAAAGAATACATTTGAATCCGTTCTGATGAGATGGATGAAACTGGAGCCAATTATACAGAGTGAAGTAAGCCAGAAAGAAAAACACCAATACAGTATACTAACACATATATATGGAATTTAGAAAGATGGCAATGATGACCCTGTATGCAGGACAGCAAAAAAGACACAGATGTGTATAGCGGACTTTTGGACTCAGAGGGAGAGGGAGAGGGTGAGATGATTTGGGAGAATGGCATTGAAACATGTATAATATCATGTAAGAATCAAATTGCCAGTCTATGTCCAATGCAGGATACGGCACGCTTGGGGCTGGTACGTGGGGATGACCCAGAGAGATGCTGTGGGAAGGGGGGTGGGAGGGGGGTTCATGTTTGGGAACACATGTACACCCGTGGTGGATTCATGTCAATGTCTGGCAAAACCAATACAGAATTGTAAAGTAAAATAAAAAATAAATAAATTAAGAAATTAAGAAAAAAAATATAAAATGACAGTTACACAAGTAACACCAAAGATCATGAGTCACAGGTCACCATAACAAATATAATAATAATGCAACAATTTGAAATACTGTGAGCTTTACCAAAATTAACTTAAAACCAAAATGAGCAAATGTTGCTGGAAAAATGATGCCAATAGACTTGCTTAACTCAGGATTGCCACAAATCTTTAATTTTATCATTATAAAAATTTGTCCATGAATGATTTCTTTTTGTCTGGAGTAAAAATCTGTCATAGCAAAATTTCCATCTGTATTATTTCACTTGGCATTTGCTTTAACTTTTCTGAATCTTTTGTTTAAAATGCATCTTTGGTAATAAAAAACTATATTTATCATGCTTTTACACTCAGAATACAGAATAGACATATTATTTCCATTCCTCCCATTAAGTATTACTAACACCCCTTCAAATTATAAATAAAATAAACATAGGAATGTTGTGAAAGCTGACTGGCTAAGGACCTTGGATATAGATCCAAGAAGCTATTTTGTGGTGAGTTACCTGATTTTCTTATTGACTCATATATTCCAGACTTGGAGCTGAAGAAGCCAGCAAACTGAAATTTCTAAGGGAACAGATGAAGAAAAAACCTGTCCACCCTCAGCCAATAAAATTCAGTATTTTCCTGGAGCTACAATCGTTGCAGTACTATATATTCTAACTTTCTTTTAGAAATAGGAAATAAATTCTCAGTAAGAGTAAAACAAGCATTTCAAAGTTTTAGATTATTAGAGTTTTTAAGTTCATAATGGAAGAAAACCTTAGAAATAGATTACTCTTTTCCTTAGAAAATTTCAACACTTTCTAAAAAAGATATAGATCAGGAATTCTATTGTGTTTTATAATCATGAAAGGAACAGATTGTTTTTCTGAATAAACACATGATCCTCATTGTGCATAAATACAGTTTTTCCTTTATTCTTCACACCTGGTTAAAGTAATGAAAAAAGTTGATTGTTGATATGGTATGACAGTGCTCTTACCAGAAATGCAAACCATTAAATATCAGTTATCACAGAAGCTCATCATATTTTGCTTTTTAATGATCATAATCATATATAACATATTTTGACTATCGACTCTGCAGAACAGAATCTTAGATTTGATAGGGAATATAGAATAAAGAATAATATGAGGATAGCTTTCGTTGTTCTCAGAAGGCTTGCAATCTTATTTTTGTATTATAACAAATGTCAAAGTAAGAAGAAATCTATTATAAAAGTACCCTGTCTTATCACTTATTTTCCAATTTTTGAGTATCTTTATCAAAATATTTAGCATCATATATATATGTTTATAAGTTCTATATATGCAACTACATTAACACATATGAGTTCCATAAAATACATAGAGATTAAAAATTAAAAAGAATATTAAAATATAATAAATTAATAGTAAAAACATGTATTTAGATTATTAATGCACTCCATGAAATAGATCTTAATTGCATATAATCCTCTTGGTTACTTTGAATTTGGAGGTCATATTTCAAGTGGGGTTGATAATTTTTATAAGATCTTATTTTTTAATCTATAAACATGGTATAAATATTACCATCAGGTATATCTTCTAGTGGCTTGCTTTTGCATTTCTTAATGTTGATAGGATAATCTTTAATGTTATATACTTGACTACATTTTAACTGTAATACGTTTCAAATCACTGAAAGAAAAGAAGATTTTAAAGAACTCACATTCAACCCTCTCCATATAATAGAGCTCTCATTCCTTGAGATTTTGCATGTACCATTTAAGATGCACTGCAACTGAGCATATGACATGTGGAAATTGTGTACATAAAAGAAAATGTAAAGTTGTATTTCTTTTATTTTTAATAGGAAACATACATATAAATTAAACCTCTAATAGTTCTTTTCTGTATCTTTTAAGTTACTTTTGCAACCAAGTTTTAGTTACCAATGACATAAATTAAAGATGAAATAGAAGCATATAGAAAAGAGAGAGAGATTCTGGCATAATTGTGAAAATCTTTACAAAGAAAAGGATATCAGAACTGGACATAAACGGATTCAATTCAGTTCAGTTCAGTCACTCAATGGTGTCCGACTCTTTGTGACCCCATGGACTGCAGCAAGCCAGGCTTCCCTGTCCATCACCGACTTCCGGAGCTTGCTCAAACTCATGCCCATCGAGTTGGTGACGCCATCCAACCATCTCACTCTCTATCATCCCCTTCTCTTCCTGCCTTCAATATTTCCCAGCATCAGTGTCTTTTCCACTGAGTCAATTCTTCACACCAAGGGACCAAAATATTGGAGCTTCAGCCTCAATATCAGTCCTTCCAATGAATAGTCAGGACTGATTTCCTTTAGAATTGACTGATTTGATTTCCTTGCAGTCCAAGGACTCTCAAGAGTCCTCTCCAACACCAGAGTTCAAAAGCATCAATTCTTTAGATTAGTTAAAACTAAAAACTAGTGAGAAATGGAATGATACTTGAAGAACATTTAGTAATGAAAACTGTTCTTGTTAGGTTTTAAGAGGTTCTTGTTGGGAGAATATACCACTCATATTAATAAATGATTCAGTGGGTTTTTTCTTTGTTCATTCTTTTTTTTTTTTTTAATTAAGACTTTTTTTAAAAACACCTTTAGGTTCACAGCAAAATTGAGGAAAAGATATAGAAATTCCCATATATCCTTACTACCACTCATGCAGAGCCTCCCCCATTATCCACATCTCCCACCAGAGTGGTATATTTGCTATGATTGATGAACCTACATTGACACATTGTAATCACCCAAAGTTCATAGATTACATTATGGTTCACTCTTGATATTATACATTCTATATGTTTGGACACATGAATGATGATATATATCCAGCATGATTTTACAGAGATTTTTCATGTCCTAAAATACTCTGCGCTCTGCTTATTCATCCCTTCTCATTACTTTCTAACTCCAGCAACCTGTGATCTTTTATCGTCTCCATAATTTTGCCTTTTTCAGAATGTCATATTGGGGAACAAATTACTTTTTAAATTGACATCTTTCATTTTGTAATATGCATTTCAGTTTCTTCCAAGTCTTTTAATGATTTGATAGCTCTTTTTTGGTGGTAAATTATATTCCATTATCTGGCCATAGTACACGTTGTTTATCCGTTCACCTACCGAAGAACATCTTTATTCTTTCTGTGTGTGTGCTCAGTTGCTCAGTTGTGTCCAACTGTTTGTGACCTCATGGAGTTTTGGCACTTATGAGTAAAGTTGCTTTTAAAGATCCAGGCACAGGTTTTTGTGTAGACATATTTTCAATCTTTTGGGTAAGTACCAAAAGGGTGTGATTGATGGATCACGTGATAATGTGTGTTTAGTTTTATTAGGAACTGTCAGACGACCATCCAAAATGCTATACCATTTTGCATTCCTACCAGCAATAATTGAGAACTCCTTTGCTCCACATCCTTATCAGTGTTTGGAGTTTGCAGCATTGTGAGTTTTCACTATTTTAATGGTATCTGATTTTTTTCTTAATTTGCATTTGATAGCATATAACAAAGAGCTTCTATTTAGGTGCTTATTCATTCTTTGTATGTCATCTTTCAAGTGTGGCTGTTAAGGTCTTTGGCCCAGTTTTTAATAGGCTTGCATATTTACTTATTGTTGAGTTTTCAGAGTTCTTTGTATATTTTGAATAAAAGTTCTCTATAAGAGGAGTCTTTTCAAATATTTTCTCTTGTGCTTATCTTCTCATTCTCATGACATTGTCTGTCACAGATCAGAAGTTTAAAACTTAATGAAATCCATTTTATCAATCATTTATTTTATGAATTTTACCTTTGTTCTTTATAAAAGTATTTATTTATTTATTTATTTGGCTGTATTGGCTCTTAGTTGAGGCATATGAGATCTTTCATTGTGGCACATGGGCTCTAGAGTGTGTGGGCTCAGTAGTTGTGGCAAGTAGGCTTAGTTGTCCAGCAACATGTGTGTGATCTTAGGTCCCTGACCAGGGACTGAACCTGCTTGGAAGGCAGATTCTCAACCCCTGGACCACCATGTAAATCCTGATGTGCCTTTGTCAGTAAAACAAACAAACAAACAAAAAACATTGCCATGTGCAAGGAGGTCATCAAGGTTTTTTAAGGTCATACTAGTGTGGCATCTTATTTTCCCAACCAGGGATCAAACCTATGCTCTGTGCATTAGGAGCATGGAGTCTTAACCAATGAACTGCCAGGGAATCTCCTAAGAGTTTGATATTTTACATTTATCAGTATGATCTATTTTGAGTCAATTTTTGCAAAGTGTGTATGGTCTATGTATAGGTTCATTTTATTGCCTGTGAATTTCCAATTACTCTATCACTGTTTGTTAAAAAGACTATCTTAATTGTATTGTCTTTTCTTTTTGTTAATTATTTTGGATGTTCTTCATAGACGATTATGTTTTCTTTGAGATAGCTTTATTTTCTCCTTCTTTATCTGTATGCATTTTATTTACTTTCTTGCCTTATTTCATTAGCTAGAACTTTCAATATGATGTTGAAAAGGAGTGGTAGGGAGATATTCTTGCTGTGTGCCTGATCTTAATGGGAAGCTTCATGTTTCTCATCATTAAGTATGATATTAGCTATACGTTTTGTGTAGATATTCTTTTTCCAGTTGAAGAAGTTACCCTCTGTTCCTTGTTTACTAAGATTTTCTGTTATGAATGGCTGTTTTTCAGTGGTTTTTCAAAGTAAAAATTTACTTCTAACTCACATAAAACCTATTCTAGACTCAAATTTCTCTTCAGTGTAGCATACTCAGGGTTTAGTTTTATTTTTATGGAACCTGAAACTCAACAAATATTATGATAATATCTACTTTGAAGGAAAAGAGCATGAGGAACTGATTGCTTCTTAAATGTATATTTCTGAAAGTTAGGTTTAAAGAAAGTTACTTGTTCATACTTATCTTCAGAAGGACAGAAGAATATAATACCTGAATATGAGAATACCCAGATATGTTGATGATTAATAGAAATGTCTGAAGTAAAACTTCAATCAAAAAATGGTAGATTCACTTTTGGAAATTCACACAAATAGATGAGGATGAATAAAATGTGGCAACAAAGGAGCAGAATTGTATAATTATCCTGCCAAAGCAGAGCAGCACTGAAGTTGACGTTGCAATTGAGGATATAGGAAACTTTTACAGGGATGGAAAAAGATTATATTCACCATTTGAAACTATTAACTTTCTATTTTTATTTAAATAATTTTATTTATTTATATATTTTTTGGCTTTGCTGGTTCTCCCTTGCTGTGCAGGCTTTTCTGTTGTTGGGGTGAGCAGGGACTAATTTATAGTTGTAATGTGTGGGGTTCTCATTGTGGGGGCTTCTCTTGGTCCAGGACATAGGCTCTTGGGCATGCTGTCTTCAATAGTTGTGGCACATGGGCTCAGTAGTTGTGATTCCCAGGCTCTAGAGCACAGGCTCAGCGGTTGTGGTGCACAGGCTTAGTTGCTCTGCAGCATGTGGGATCTTCATGGACCAGGGATCAAACTTGGGTCTCCTGCATTGGCAGGTGGATTCTTTACCACTGAGCCCCCAAGGAAACCCAACCTATTAGCTATCTTAATTTCAAAGATTATTCTATGCCTTTTGAAGAGTATTATTTAGATAGAATTTAGCTATGAGGACTGTACGTAGCAAGATTAGATTCTAGAGAAAATATTTTAAAAAATAATTGAACAAACATAAGCAATCTAATGCTTGTAGTTAGGGCTGTCATTTTAAGTGAAGAATGTTTGCAGTTTTTTGGAATTAACTAATACAATTCTTGCATTCATTATTCACTTTTAAATTTTTATATTTTGATGAAACAATAACCACAGTAAATCTTATACAAAATAAGTCCTGCATATTTATAGTGGCAATCCAATTTGCAAGCAGAAAGGGTCTAATCTTAGCCATTATTTTAGTATTTTTGCAGATGTTAGGCCTGAAAATGAACATTGTAGATAAATCTTTATGAACTGGATATGACTCTAATAAGGTTTTTAAAAGGTTTTTAATATCTGTCAATTAAAATGACAAATAACTTAAAAAGATTCAATACCACTAAAATGATATCAGCTGACAGCTGACAAGGAATCAAAAAGACACACCACCTACAGATACATTTAACAGAAGGCATTACAACCTGGAGCATTTTTGAGTACATACTGTTCAACTAGACAGGACTGTTATTTGCTGTGAGAAGTATTATGTTTCAAATAAATTTGAGCTCATAAGCATCATAAGAATATGTTACTTAGAAACTGCACCTAATATTTAGTATCAGTACTAAAAGCTGTGAAAATCAGACATGCTTATTCCTACTTTCATATTAGAAACCAGCTCATCAGAACTTATATCCTTTTTGGAACTTTATAGCCTTCAATTCTCTGTTCCAAAATCAACACTGGTGAAACATTTTTGAAATTCATATATATATTATGTAATTTAGCAACCATGAGTATACTGAACAGGACTGATCTCTCAAATTATTGAAAGTAACAGGGACATCTATATATACATTAAAGTAAATATTAGTTTACTTTGCGTGCTACAGTCCATGGGGTTGCAAAGAGTCAGGCATGACTGAGCAATGGAACTGAAATATTAATTTATTAATTAGAGCTTTACCATCTCATATTTTTTAGCAATTTAAATCAAATAAACTAGTTATAGTTTCTAATTTGAATGACAGATAGCAAAATAAATATGATGCCAAAGAATTCCTTAGTATATAGTTGACATATAAGTTCAAATGATAGTATTCAAGACGGTTACATAGAGAGTTGGTTTCAATTTGAAATGTTACTACGGAAAATGTTAACACTGGCAGTTATTTACTAAGTCTAGCTCACAGAGTGGTTTCTGACTAGGCATATTTGTTTTTGTATTCCTTTTTTACTCCTAGTTGGTGAATCTTCTATTTAATTTTTTTAATTTTATACAGTTTTGTTGAACATATTTTTGGAAATTTGATGCAGAAATAGAAGCAATCAATTGTTCTACCACACAAAAACAGAAGACCACAGTTAATATGTACAATTTTTCAGTTTTCAGTCAATGTATAGCTTAGTTTGCCTTCCTTTTTTATGTATTGCTAGTCATTCAGAGTATAAAATTTAAGCTAATTTTTAAAATTTAAACTAATTTTTTATTGACTTATAACACCTTAGGTTCAGGTTTATAAGAATGATTATTTACATATATCCTCAAACGATCACAACAATAAGTCTAGTTAACATTTATCACCATACATAGTTACAAGTGTTTATTTTTCTCGTCACAAGGACTTCTAAGATATACTGGAAAAGCCTTTAAACTTTCATGAAAGCCAACAAGAAAGTCAAGTTGACAGAAATTGAAACTTGAAGATTTTTCTGGATTTTCAAACATGATTCTGGTCTAGATTATGGCTTTCCCAGGTCTATCTCTTGTCCTTAGGATTTTCTATACTTCTAGCTATCTCTCTGCCTAGGGGCTTTCATATTTGAATCTACTCATTTAGCATTTTTACTTGTCTCAAGTACAGTATCTGAATTCTTTGAATTATGTTATTTTTCTTGACTCAGGCCCATATAATCATAGGCATAACAGATTTCAAATGCACATATGTATCACGATGGAAACAAAAATAATATTTCAGAAGCATAATGAAAAGAATGAGTACCTCGAGAAAATACATTCTATTAAAGAACAAAATACAGAATTTTTTTGCTGTTACAGCAAAATAGGTATATGTGAAAAATAAGCCAATAAATCACAACTGCAGGAGAGCTTTGAATTCATTTATTTCATAAATTCACTTCATAGATGATGATATTGATACCTCAGTTTTTGTTTTCCTCAGCTGTTCATGCAACCATTTGGTGGTAGACTCGGGACTCTAGTGATCAGCTGTTTGAATGTTATTGTTGTTTTGTTGTTGCTATTTTTTATTCTCAGATACCAAGTAGAATCAAATTGTTTGCACAACCAATGTGATTGAAACATAATTTTTAAACCATTTTCCTGAGCTCTTATTGACATTTAGCTTATAGTTTCTTATTTGGTACATCATGATGTAAAAAAAAAAAATAACTTTGACATTGGCATAAATAATGTGATAATGTTGAAGAAATAAGAGAATTATTTCCCCATTCCATTTAGTAGACCAAGGCAGATCTCACGATTCAGTGACTCAAAAATTAGGTTAGTCATTTCAAAACTAAAGCACATTTAAAAAAAGAATGGGAGATTTTTCTGAATTCACTAGGCTCTAATCAGGCTGGAACAGCAAATAAGAGCATGATGTAGTCTTTAGAAATTCTGTCAGCAGAAAGCATTAAATAAAATGAACAAATTGTGGTGTACATATGCATTATAGTTCCATTTTGAAATTCTACAAAATGTGAACCATAGGCAATGGTAAGATCCATTTTACATTTCAGATAGGTTAAAAGTGTGCAAAGTAAAGATCTGATTACTGGTCAGTAAACTTTTCAAATAGCATGTGCAAGAAATGGAATAAACCAGAGCTAAGGCCTTAGGATAGTAGGATTAATGTTACAGCAAAGTAGAATTGAGTAATGATGTAGAGGTTGGATATTTAGGACTCGTGCTCAAGAAAGCTGCTTAACTCAAAGGTTCAGACCTGTGAGTGATACACAGGTATCACTGTCACACAGGTATGGGGACAAGAGTGCAAGGGAATGGGAGAAATTTCCTAGAGGTAAGCACAAAGAGTAGATAATATTAGACAAAAATAAACAGTACCATAAAAGGGAGACAAATAGGACAAGAGAGAGGAGAATCAAAAGGAAGATGCCACCTGAGTAAAGAGGTGGTTTAGCTTATGTCTTTAATGAAGACTGTGAGTCTCATCTTAACTCCTTTACTTCAAAACCTCTAATGTCTTTGAGAGCTCCCTTAGGCTTGAAAGCGCTTCCCTGGTGGCCCAGACAGTAAAGAATCTGCTTGCAGTGCAGGAGGCCCAGGTTCTATCCCTGAGTCAGGAAAATCCTCTGGAGAAGGGAATGGCTACCCACTCCAGTATTCTTGCCTGGAGAAAGGAATGGAGGAATCTGGCAGGGTATGGTCCATGGGGTTGTAAAGTCAGACACCACTGAGTGATTAACACTTTCAACACTTAGGCTTGAAATGCCCTACATTGTGTTTTGATTATTTGGGAAAAAGCTTTATAAGTCGTTGTTTTATGTCTCCTGTGGAAAAAAACTTCTGAGTCATGACTGGATTTACATTTGGATATGGCGATTTCCTAAAGGAAATCAACCCTGAATATTTATTAGAAAGGCTGATGCTGAAGCTGAAGCTCCAATACTTTGGCCACTTGCTGTGAACAGCCAACTGATTGAAAAAAGACCCTGATGCTGGGAAAGATTGAGGGCAGGAGGAGAAGGGGGTGGCAGAGGATAAGGTGGTTAAATAGTATCACTGAGTCAATGGAAATGAATCTGGACACACACCAGGAGTTACTGAAGGACAAGGAAGCCTGACTCATGGGGTCACAAAGAGTCAGACATGACTTAGCAATTGAACACCACTAACATGGGGACAGTGGTGTGCTTCACACTATGTGAGAGCCCTGCCTCAGTTGCTGGGGCTGACTGTAGGACAATAGCAGCTGGTCTTCTTAGCTGGACTCTTTCAGTATACAAGGACATGCATAAATCATCTGTCCCAGAAATACTCCTTAGGGGAACATCTTGTGAAGACAAATTAGGATAAATGCCTAACTGCAAAACTACTAGATCAAATTATATGTGCATTTTATAATTGACTAAATATTATACATTTCTTTCTATAAATGTTAAATCTACTTATAATCCAAAAATTGAATAAGATGTGATAATTTTCTCACACTCATCAACTCTGATTAATATGAAACTGTAAAATATTTATGATAAGATATGAAAAATGGCATATATGGGTTTGAAAAAATTAAATTTAATGATGGTCAGCATCTTTACAAATATTTGTTTTCCTTTTGTGTCTTTCTCCTAGAAACTGCTTTTTACAACACTGGCCTTTAAAAGCACTGAAAGATAAAAATCAAAGCTATTTCCAACAATTTAAGATAAAATGAAATTAAAACAGAAAGTCCTCCAATATGTCTCTCTCTCTCTCCAGATGACCCTTGAATAATGCAGTTTGAACTGCCCAGGTCCCATTACAAGTCGCTACTTCTCAATAAATACACAGTCGTATGTTAAGGTGCTTCAGTTGTAGCCAGCTCCTTGCAGTGCTATGGACTGTAGCCCACAAGCCTCCTCTGTCCATGGGGTTCTCCAGGCAAGAATACTGGAATGGGTTGCCATGCTCTCCTCCAGGGGATCTTCCTGACCCAGGGATCCAACCCGTGTCTGTTATGTCTTCTGCAATGGTAGGGAGATTCTTTGCCACTAACATTACCTGGGAAGCCCTAAGTATACTGTCAGTCCTCTGTATTCATGGGTTTCCCCTTTAGGGATTCAACCAACCAACCAAGGGTTGAAATTGCCATCTGTGATTGGTTGCATCCCTGGATGCCAACACCAGAATATGGAGGGCTAACTGTGGGACTTGAGCATCCATGGATTTTGGTATACCATGGGGGCTCCTGGAACCAGTCCCATCCCTCACAGGTACTAAAGGACTTTTGGATGTGTGTATGTATAAATATACATGATATATGTAACTTTACATATAGGACTTTTTAAATATTAGACTTTGTTTTCGGGAAGCTTTTTAGGTTTAGAGAAAAATTTAATGGAAAGGACAGAGAGAGACTTCCATGGCAAGTCCACTGGCTAAGACTCTCCTTCCACTGCAGGGGGCATGAGTTAGATCCCTGGTGGGGAACTAATATCTCACATGCTTCATAGCATAGATAAATAAATAAAGAAAGTGAAAGGAAACATTAAAAAAAGAGAAATCCCCAAGAATTCTTATATCCATCCACCCCCACCACACATACTGTTATCCATATTAACATCTTGTACTGTGTGATACATTTTTTACAGTTAATGAGCCAATATCGATACATTATTATTAAATGTCATCCATAGTTTACATTAAGACTCACTCTTTGTGTTAATATATTCTATGTTTTAATAAATGATTAATGCCATATACCTACCATTACAGTATCATATAGATTCATTGCCTTATAAATCCTCTGTGCTCTACCTATTCATCATCCATTCATCCTCCCCCAAACTGCTGGCAACCACTTATTTTATTGTCTCCACATTTTTTGCCTTTCCAGCATTTCATATGGTTGGAACCATGTAATATGAAGATTTTTCAGGATAACTTTTTCATTTAGTCCAGAACTACTTGCTTCATTTAGTCATATACATTTAAGGATCTTCAGTTTATTTTTATGGCTTCATAGCTCATTTGCTTCCAGTACTGAATACTATTCCATTGTACAGATATACCACAGTTATTTATCCATTCATTTACTCAAGGACATTTTTGTATCTCCAAATTTTTATCAATTATGAATAAAGCTATATAAATAGTTGAGGACAGATTTAGTGTGAATATCAATTTTCAATTCACTTGCAAGGAGTTTGATTACTGGATCTTTTGGTAAGAGTATGTTTAATTTTGTAAGAACTGCCAAACTGTGTTCCAAAGTGCCTGTACTATTTTGCATTTTCACCATCAATCAATGAGAGCTCCTGTTGCTTCATATCCTTACTGGCATTTGGTGTTGTCATTGTTTCAATTTTTAACCATTCTATTAAGAATGTAGTGATATTTCATTGTGAGTTTAGTTTGGGATTACCTAGTGATATATGATATGGAACATCTTTTCATATGCTTATTTGTCAACTGTATCTTTTCTTTGGTTAGTTGTCTGTTCACATCTTTAGCCCATTTTCTAATTGAGTTATTTGTTTTCTCATGGCTGAGTTTTAAGAGTCTTTTGCATATTTTGGATACCAGTCTTTTATGAGATATATATTCTGTAAATATTATTCCAAGTAGGTAGCTTACCTTTTGAGGAGGAGACTATTTTTACTTTAATTAAAAAAAAAATTATTTGGATCCAACTTTTGGTGTTGTGTCATAAATGTCATCCCCAAACCCAAGGTCACCTAAATATTCTTATATGTATGGTTTTTAAAAATTATTTTTCTCTGTAATTGTTCCTCTTCCTGCTTTCAAGTATATAATATTTCTAATATGTCTTTGAGAATTTTAATTCATAATTTTTAAAAGTTATCTTCTATTCCCAAGTTGTCTCTACTACATCAAAGTTGACTTCTCAATTAGATTTATCAAGTAGACTTCAGGTTTTTATCTTTTGAATGACTTGTGTTCCAAACCAATGTGATATGTCCTAGTTGTTAATTCAATTCCTGAATGAATGACTAGGCGGGATTTCACAACACAGTTAAGGGGAACTTCCTGTGCTGCAATATACATATAACTTTTTTCAAAACTTCTTTCTTCCTTCCTTGGTGGGAAATGTCATGAAAATAAAAGCAGGGTGTGAGGGCCCATCTCTTTTATTTGAATGTATTTAGGCAGGGAGCTGGCTGTTAGACTCACTCCTCCTCATGTATAAAAACTTCTAGCACAAGGTAAAGATGAAATAATTTGTGGAGTAGTTGTTGTGCACAAAAATCTTTAATTAATCCTTCTTTTTTTTTCAGTCTCATAGCTAATTCTTCACCTCCATACTTAACTTCAGACTAGGTGTCTCATAAGCCTTCAGCAAAGAATATAAACTTCTGATAAAGTTGCTTCCATTGCCACCCCAACCTCACCCCCATTTCCACCTGAGTCCTGGTGTGTAACTCGCCAAACACACAGTCATATCTCCTTCACTGTGTGCTCACTTCCCCCTTGTACCTTATACCTCACTCACAGTGGGATTTTATGAGAGCACCTACCTGTTGGTATGCATTCTGCAATCTTGACCTGGAAGTCTAAGAATGATTTTAAAATATTCTTTATGCCTTAGAAGTTGTAAAGTTCCCATGTGAAAATGAAAGAAAGAAAGAAAAGTGCCAGCAAAATATTTCTGAGTTGGCATAACCACAGTGGGCTTCCATAGACTTTGGTTTATATGTGACATTAAGATATAAACTGTTGAAACAAAGAATGGCGTAAAGGCTCTAGTGGGCAGTAGATTTCACTATCAAAACAAATATAACTGAAGTAATAAATTTTTTAAAATACTACTGAAAAAACAGAAATAAAAACAGTTCTTTAAATCATATTTTTAAAAATATGTTGAAGTAGAACAGGTTAAAATAGGAAATCTTGTGGCAAAAGCATCTCTTGACAAAAAGGTATTAATCTTGTTAGGAAATCATTTAATTAGAGTTACTTTTTTTGGAAGTAATTTTAGACACCTCTAAATTGGTCATAGTTTTTTTTTTAAATTTTGATTTTTAAACTAAACACAAGCATACCTGAAATTACCTTGATTAATTGATACTGTTATGCATTTACTCAGTGCAACATCAGCATTTTTCCTGAAAGCTAGAGAGAAGATAACAGCTCATTATTCTGTGAGAACTACCTCGAGTCCTGCTCTGCTGCTGTTGTGTACTTTACTTGTTCTTTCATCTCAATTTCTGTTTCTATGTAAAGGAGAAGTAAATATTGGAGAATAAATGAATAAATAAGAAGGGACACTTTTAGACTATTACATCTGTGACCTAAAAGTCTGTAGCCAACATATACCCACCATTGCAAAAAGTTACTAATTCAAATGAGAGAAATCTAGATGTGCAGCAGCCTCTGTCCCTCTGTGTCTGTCTCTTTCTCTACAAACACACACACACACACACCTGCCACACACACACACATAACCTAGGTTCAAAATTTCACAGTTTGCCATTATCTTTTAGCACATTTTTAAGCTCTTTGAGACTGTCTATAGATAAGAATAGCAATACCTACTCTGAGACACTTGCGGGAACTGACTAACCCTGTAAAAACAATTTAGGACTGACAGACGTACATACTGTTTTCACTGTCATAGTCGCCCGTCATTAAAGAGGCATTTATCAGGTCATGCAGAAATGCCCTAGTGCTATCCACTGTCCGGCATCTATAGCCATAAACACAAGTAGACAAAACCATTTCTCTCAGAAAATTCACCTTGTAGTAGTGGAAGAAAAATGAACAAAGCTGTGAGTAAAATAAATAGCATGTCAAACAGTGACAGTTTCTGCAGAAAAAAAAAATATGTATAAGTAGAAAAGACAAAAAAGGAGGAGGATTTGTGTAGAGGGGTTGCAGTTCCCTGGGGGCAGCCCCGCTGAATAGACATTTGGGAAAGATGACAAAAATGACACAGTAAATTGATGTTTAAGGAGCAAGTGTTCCATGTAGAGGGATCAGAATTTCTAATGCCCCGAGGCTTGAGTTGGCCCAGTGTGTTCAAGGTACAAAGAGGAAGCCCATGTGGCTAGAACAGATGTGAGGAGAAAGTAGTAGCAGATAAACTGATGGAAGGTATTCAAAGCTAGATGATCTTGAGGTTTTTTTTTCTTTCTTTTTCTTTGAGTAATGGCTAAAGAAACTAGAGATAAATAATTGATTATAGATTTAAGTGGACTAGGAAAATATTGTTGATGAGAGGAGTAATATATACCACGTCTTAAAATGATCATTTTGATTACCTGTTGCATGGGTGAAGACTGTAGCAGGTGGTGGTATGTGAGATACAGGCCAAAACAGGAAATAATTGCAGTAATCCAGGTGAGAGCTGATAGGTGTTTTGATTAGGTGTTGATAAAAGATTGTAGCTACTAGTCAGATTCTTTCACCACATATTATGGAAACATATCTGAGAGAATTTGCTGATGTACGAGGCATGTGGTAGAAAGATGGATATAGGATTTTGGCCAAGGAAACTAGGAAGAAGGAGTAGAAACTTACTGGGATAAGAAAGACAGAAGATCAGGCTTGGGACTGGGGGCAATCAAGAATTCAGTTTTAGAGATGCGATGGTGTGTAATGTTGGATATCCCAAAGATAGTGTCAAGTAAACAGTTAGATATGTAATATTTGAGTTCAAAAAGAGATGTAGATTGTAGAAAAAAAGATGTGAGTCAGGAGCATATAGATAATACTTAAAATCATGAGTCTGGATGAGATCACCAAGAGAGAAGAGGAAAAAACCATTTAAGTGATGGCAGCTCAGTTCTGAGTTGCCGAAATGATTATTGATTGCAAAAGTTTGCATTAGAAGGAAGCAGCAAAAAGAACAAAGAAGTGGGCAGAGAAGGGAGCAGGAAAACATAGTGTGGGTTGTCCCCAGGGTGACTGGAGGTAGATAGGACAGAGTGATTAACTGTGTGTGGCAAGTGGTGTTGCTAGTTAAACCAGCATAGGGACTGTGTTATCACTGGATCTGCCACTGGATAGTATCCTTGATCATCGGGTTTTGAGAGGGTAAAGGTCATGGTCGCCTTTGCTCAGCAGTTTTGGTGGAGTGGTGGATGTGAGGGTCAAACTGGAATGAATTCAGGGGGGCAGACAAGACAGGGAAGTGGAGAATCCTGTGTTTACTGTAAAAGCCAGGGAAACGGTGGCAGAGTATAGCTTGAAGGGATTGTGAAATTAAGAAGAATTTTAACTCTTTTAATAGAATAAATAGCTGCATGGTTGCATGCTGAAGGGAAAGATTCAATAGAGAAGGAAAGCTGGATTAGGTAGGAGCAAAGCTAAGGATGGCCTTAATAGGGAGAAGCACAGGAAATATTTTAGTATCTCAGGTGAAGAGGCTGACCTAGATAAGAGCAAAGTTAGTCTCTCTGTGAGAACAGGAAGGCAGACACAGTTAGTGCATAGATGCAGGTTGATAGACAGATGCAGAGCTTGAGCACATGTGAGTTCTTTATTTATTGCTCCTGTTTCCTTATTGAAATGAGAAGCAAGGTCAATAGCTGATGCTGATGATGAGGAAAGAGACATGGGAGGTTGGAGGAGAGAAGTATTGAAAAGCTTTTCCAGGAATGCCTGGCATATGATAGATTAACGTCATTTTTATTGTTTATTATCTCTTGGAGCAGGGCATGGCAACACAGTCCAGTATTCTTGTCTGGAGAATCCCATGGACAGAGGAGCCTGGCAGGCATAGGGTTGCAGAGTTAGACATAACTGAAGCAACTTACTGCTATTAAGATTACTACATATTTTAAAATTAAGATCTCTTGAAAACAATGATCTAACAAGATCTCTCTTTGGCCAAAAACAGTAACTTTAATAAATGAAATTCTGTTTAGTATGGCAAATGTGAGGGGGAAGTATTTGGGAGACAACTGAGTTGTGTTGAATCTCACTTCTGTTCTTTTCCTTTGTTAGTCAACCAACTATTGTTCTTTTCAGCTACCCACAAACTTCTTTGACCACTTTGAAGTATTTCTTCAAGAATAAGACCTACTACATACATACAAATTGCAGGCAATTTTCTTGTAATAGAAAAAATATTCAAAATATATACAAATTGCTCTTTCTTTAAAAAAAAAAGATTTATGCTATTCTGAAATAATGTGGAAAGCAACTACTGTACCATAAATTATATTTATTTTTTTATTAATATCAACCCTGTTTACAAAGTGTTACATTCACCCTAAATAAAAACTTGGAAACATGCACTTACACATGGAAATATAACCATATTTTTATATAATTGCTTAAAACACTGCACTTGACTTTCCTGTGCCTGTGTGGATTACCAGTCACACATTTCCCTTTTTGCCTAGAAAGGATATAAAACAATTTTCTTAAGCTTCAATATTCTTTCTGCAAGTAATTTGTATCTGTGGCTAGAGAGCAGAGACTTTATAGACAATTTGTCAGTGAATGGAATTGAGTGAATTAGGTGTTTAAAATGTCCCTGGTCCCTGGATTTTGGTAGTTCTGTCACTTCCCTGGTGGCTCAGATGGTAAAGTGTCTGCCTGCAATCCGAGAGACCTGGGTTCAATTCCTGGGTGGGGAAGATCCCCTGGAGAAGGAAATGGCAATCCACTCCAGCACTCTTGCCTGGAAAATCCCATGGACGGAGGAGCCTGATAGGCTACAGTCCATGGGGTCGCAAAGAGTCGGACACGACTGAGCGACTTCACTATATAAGGCAGGGAGTTACACATATTTCTACATCACTCTTGTTTTATTCCATATACAATGTGCTAAAGCTTGCTGAATAAACTTTACAATTGAACAACTCACCTTTCAAGATACTATGTTGAGGGATAAGTTGTTGACTGATGTTTAATGAATCTTGTATAGTTTTGAATTCGTATACAACCTTACCTTCTAGTCCTCTAGAATATTTCTATACTTTAACACTCTTCAGTCCCATCTATAGTCCATACAGGATGTGTGTGCTGCTCCTCAATTTGAAGAATTTGCTTATGAGAGATCTCTCCTACTGAAAACGCTTCTACAAAGGTTGAACAAATTCTATGAGGTTTAACAAATTCTCATGCCTGGCGACCATTTATAGTGTTATCCATAGACTATATTCGGGTAACTGTCACTCTAAATCTTTGTCTCACTAATTTCTTCAGGATAGATGAGGTAGATAACTTTCTTCCATGGCTATAGGGGTATGGCAGGCATGCTACAGCTATGGAAAAGTGGCTAACTTTGTGGATTAAGGTGTCATGAGTGAGGAAAAATAACAATTTATAACACTGTTGTGACATTAAAAGCCAAAGAAGATTACAGAGGCATTAACCAGGATCAAGAAAATTTCAAATTCTTTTATACTAGTGCTGGTTTGTGGGGCTTCTGCGGTAGCACTAGTAGTAAAGAACTTGCCTGCCAGGGCAGGAGACATAAGAGATGTGTGTTCAATCCCTCAGTTGGGAAGATCCCCTGGAGGAGGGCATGGCCGCCTATTCCAGTGTTCTTGCCTGGAGAATTCCCTGGACAGAGGAGTCTGGTGAGCTACAGTTCATTGAGTCACAGTTAGACTCAACCGAAGTGACTTAGCAGCAGCAGCAGTGCTGATGTGTACATTTCAATAGGTGATACCATGCAGAAAATGTTAAAATTTCAGGGAAACACAAGAGGTTCTAGAAATCAAGAAGCTATAGAAAGGGGGTGGGGGGGAAACTATCTAAATTTACACAGAAAATGGGTTATTTGGCAAAGCAGTTTTCAACACTGATGAGACTGGCTTATTTTACAACCATACTGCAAATGAACATGTATAAAGCAAAGAGGATTTTGGTTGATGAAAATGTTGAGACCAGAGCCTCATAGGAAGCTTACCCTGTGTTTCTCATAGGAGCAGTGATTTGGTATTCATTAATTCAGTATTGGAAGCAACTTTACATACTGTAACTAATACAAACAATGACCGACTTTATATGCAAGGCAGTATAAGACTGAGGAGGAGTGAGTGCCTCAGTTTGCCTAAGGGAGGGTTAAGGATGCTACTGAGTAGCTTTCTTACAATATATCCAGCATATTCACGCACTTAGATTGATTGTTTTGTGATATGTCAACTTAGCTATTCTGAAATATAAACCACAGAATTCCCCTTCTAGTATGTTTCTGATTCATCTGCACAATGAGAAAGATTCTCTCAGGAGCAAATGGCTGAAGGAGGCAGAAGTCATTTTGTAGCATTCATATACCTGCCACAAGTTACTCAGTCAAACCTTGGGTGCTGGTAAGAAGGGATCTTGCAAATGTAGTGAAAGTCCGAAATCCAAGTAGATTTTAGTTATTCAAAAGTAGATTATTCTGGGTCGGCTGGCTTAACAGGAGGGAAATCTGTTAGGGAACGACGAAAACCAGAGACTGCATGCAAGACGTGTGATCCTGGAATGAGAAGTCAAGTGGGTGTTAGAAAGACTCACTATGAACAAAGCTAGTGGAGGTGATGGAATTCCACTTGAGCTGTTTCAAATCCTGAAACATGATGCTGTGAAAGTACTGTACTCAATATGCCAGCAAATTTGGAAAACTCAGCAGTGGCCACAGGACTGGAAAATGTCAGGTTTCATTCCAATCCCAAAGAAAGGCAATGCCAAAGAATGTTCAAACTACCACACAATTACACTCATCTCACATGCTAGTAAAGTAATGCTCAAAATTCTCCAAGCCAGGCTTCAGCAATACGTGAACCATGAACTTCCTGATGTTCAAGCTGGATTTAGAAAAGGCAGAGGAACCAGAGATCAAATTGCCAACATCCGCTAGATGATCGAGAAAGCAAGAGAGTTCCAGAAAAACATCTATTTCTGCTTTATTGACTGTGCCAAAACCTTTGACTGTGTGGATCACAATAAACTGTGGACAATTCTGAGAGAGATGGGAATACCAGACCACCTGACTTGTCTCTTGGGAAATCTGTATGCAGGTCAGGAAGCAACAGTTAGAACTGGACAGGGAACAACAGACTGGTTCCAAATAGGAAAAGGAGTACGTCAAGTCTGTATAATGTCACCCTGCTTATTTAACTTCTATGCAGAGTACATCATGAAAAACGCTGGACTGGAAGAAACACAAGCTGAAATCAAGATTGCTGCGAGAAATATTAATAACCTCAGATATGCAGATGACACCACCCTTATGGCAGAAAGTGAAGAGGAACTAAAAAGCCTCTTGATGAAAGTGAAAGAGGAGAGTGAAAAAGTTGGCTTAAAGCTCAACATTCAGAAAACGAAGTTCATGGCATCTGGTCCCGTCACTTCATGGGAAATAGATGAGGAAACAGTGGAAACAGTGGCAGACTTTATTTTTTTGGCTCCAAAATCACTGCAGATGGTGACTGCAGCCATGAAATTAAAAGACGCTTACTCCTTGGAAGGAAAGTTATGACCAACCTAGATAGTATATTCAAAAGCAGAGACAGTACTTTGCTGACTAAGGTCTGTCTAGTCAAGGCTATGGTTTTTCCAGTAGTCATGTATAGATGTGAGAGTTGGACTGTGAAGAAAGCTGAGTGCTGAAGAATTGATGCTTTTGAACTGTGGTGTTGGAGAAGACTCTTGAGAGTCCCTTGGACTGCAAGGAGATCCAACCAGTCCATTCTGAAGGAGATCAGCCTTGGGATTTCTTTGGAAGGAATGATGCTGAAGCTGAAACTCCAGTACTTTGGCCACCTCATGCGAAGAGTTGACTCATTGGAAAAGACTCTGATGCTGGGAGGGATTGGGGTCAGGAGGAGAAGGGGATGACCAAGGATGAGATGGCTGGATGGCATCACTGACTCGATGGATGTGAGTCTGAGTGAACTCCAGGAGTTGGTGATGGACAGGAAGGCCTGGCGTGCTGCGATTCATGGGGTCGCAAAGAGTCGGACACAACTGAGCGACTGAACTGAACTGAACTGTGATTGAAAAAAATAATCTATATATCTGTATTATAATATATATTGTGTTATATATATATATATATTTGTTTTTTTCAATCACACTGTCACATTCCATCTCTAATTGCATGCAGTACACTGTGATAATCACAGTATCATATCTCTGTCGCATGCAGTCTCTAAGGTGGCGCTAGTGGTAAAGAACTCATCTGACAATGCAGGAGATGTAAAAGACACCCATCGGATCTCTGGGTCAGGAAAATCCCCTGGAGGACGGCATGACAACCCATTCCAGTACTCTTACCTAGATAATCCCATAGACAGAAGAGCCTGGCGGGCTATAGTCCATGGAGTTGCAAAGAGTCAGACATGACTGAAGCAAATTTGCATGCATGCATGCATAGTTATATATTTATATTTCTTTCTTTCTTTGGTCTTCATCCCCCTTTCTGGTACAGAGCTCTAAAACCCTAGGAATTTCCTATAATTAGAACTGTGAAGGTGTCTTTTGGTGTGTTGATGAGGTGACTTTTGGACCCTACCTAAGGATGTGGGCTAGTTGTCAGAAGAATTAGCAGAATTTCTAGTTCCATCTCCCTGAATTCTGTGAAGGGTAGAAAGGTTGGAATTGAATCAGTCACCAGTGGCCAATGGTTTAAAGAGTCATGCCTGTGAAATGAGATCTCCATAAAAACTTAAAAGGAGGAGCTTCAAAGAACTTCCAGTTTGGTGAACACATACAAGGAAAGTAGTGTGTCTGGAGAAGGTATGGAAGCTCTGTGGCCTTTCCCTGTACCTTGACCTCCATGTCTCCTCCATTCAGTTACTGCTGAATTACATCTTCTTATAATAAATGAATGATCTTGTAAGTAAAATGTTTCTTGGAATTCTCTGGGCTGCTTTAGCAAATTAATTGAACCCAGAGTAAGAGTCATTGGAACCTCCAATCTATAGCCTTTGGTTAGAAGCACAGGTGATAACCTGGACTTAAGATTGGCCATTGAAACAGGGTTGTGGCCAGTCTTGTAAGTACTAATGCTATCTCCAGGTAGATGTCAGAACTGAGTTAAACTGTAGGTTGTGTGAGGCGTTTGCTTGGATGTACGGAGAAAACTCCTCATGCATCAAAACTGATGATCAGAATTTTAGTTGGTGATCAGAATCCTAAAGAGAGAAAAAAGATGGTAAAATGGTTCTTCATTCTGGTGACGTCATTTCATTGTTTGAAATCTGCTGACTCACTTCATTGAGTAGCAGCTGGGCCTGTAATTGTTTTCCCTTCCCTTGTATCCTTTCTTCCTGACTGCCGGCTGCGAATTAGGGGCTTGCTTAGCTAGCTACAGTGGTAGCTATATAATAAATCTCTCTCTCATCTCCAATTGCATCTGTTTAAATCGATTATTTCTTATTGGTTCTACTTCCTTTAGGTGAACACTGACCTTAAATTCTTTACCAAGTTATTCTTTCTCTATTTCCCTATGTTCTCCACTCCAATTTCAAATTTCTATTTATGCTCTTTTTTTCCTGTTTCAGTTCAGTTCAGTAGCTCAGTCGTGTCTGACCCTTTGTGACCCCATGGAGTGCAGCACACCAGGATTCCCTGTTCATCACCAACTCCTGGAGTTTACTCAAACTCATGTCCATTGAGTCAGTGATACCATCCAACCATCTCCTCCTCTGTCGCCCCTTCTCCTCCCACACTCAATCTTTCCCAGCATTAGGGTCTTTTCTTTTCTTTTTTTTTTAAATTTTTTAAAATTAATTTATTTATTTTAATTGGAGGCTAATTACTTTACAATACTGTAGGGGCTTTTGCCATACATTGGCATGAATCAGCCATGGTTGT
This sequence comes from Oryx dammah, assembly GCF_014754425.2. Lineage (NCBI taxonomy): Eukaryota > Metazoa > Chordata > Mammalia > Artiodactyla > Bovidae > Oryx > Oryx dammah. Next base: position 27,035,873 of record NW_024070196.1, on the reverse strand, counting down.
ACATGTGTTCCCCATCCTGAACTGCCCTCCTACCTACGTCCCCATCCCATCTATCCCTCAGGGTCATCCAAGTGCAACAGTCCTGAGTACCCTGTCTCATGCATTGAACCTGGAGTGGTGATCTTTTCACATATGATAATATACATGTTTCAATGCTATTCTCTCAAATGATCCGACCCTCACATTCTCCCACAGAATCCAGAAGTCTGTTCTTTACATCTGTGCCTCTTTTGCTGTCTCACATATAGGGTCATTGTTACCATCTTTCTAAATTTCATACATATGTGTTAATATACCATATTGATGTTTTTCTTTCTGACTTACTTCACTCTGTATAACAGGCTCCAGTTTCAACCACTTCATTAGAACTGATTCAAATGCATTCTTTTTAATAGCTGAGTAATATTCCATTGTGTATATGTACCACAGCTTTCCTATCCATTCATCTGCCAATGGACATCTGGGTTGATTCTATGTCCTGGCTATTGTAAACAGTACTGCAGTGAACATTGAGGTTCATGTGTCTCTTTCAATTCTGGTTTCCTCTGTGTTTATGCCCAGCAGTGGGATTGCTGGATTGTATGGCAGTTCAATAGCCTCATATATGAGGATGACACCACCTTTATGGCAGAAAGTGAAGAAGAACTAAAGAGCCTCTTGATGAAAGTGAAACAGGAGAGTGAAAAAGTTGGCTTAAAGCTCAACATTCATAAAACAAAAATCATGACATCCGGTCCCATCACTTCATGCAAATAGATGGGCAAACAGTGGAAACAGTGGCTGACTTTATTTTGGGGGTTTCAAAATCAATGCATATGGTGATGGAAGCCATGAAATTAGAAGATGCTTACTCCTTGGAAGGAAAGTTATGACCAACTTGGACAGCATATCAAAAAGCAGAGACATTACTTTGTGAACAAAGATCCATCTAGTCAAGGATATGGTTTTTCCAGTAGACGTGTGTGGATGTGAGAGTTGGGCTGTAAGAAACCTGAGTGCTGAATAATTGATGCTTTTGAACTGTAGTGCTGGAGAAGACTCTTGAGAGTCTCTTGGACTACAAGGAGATCCAACCAGTCCATTCTTTTTTTGTTGTTGTTGTTATTTTACATTTTTTTTCTTTTTTTTTAATTTATTTTTTATTTTACTTTACAATTCTGTATTGGTTTTGCCATACATTGACATGAATCCACCACGGGTGTACATGTGTTCCCAAACATGAACCCCCCTCCCACCCCCCTCCCCACAACATCTCTCTGTGTCATCCCCGCGTACCAGCCCCAAGCGTGCCATATCATGCATCGGACACAGACTGGCAATTCGATTCTTACATGATATTATACATGTTTCAATGCCATTCTCCCAAATCATCTCACCCTCTCCCTCTCCCACTGAGTCCAAAAGTCCGCTATACACATCTGTGTCTTTTTTGCTATCCTGCATAGAGGGTCGTCATTGCCATCTTTCTAAATTCCATATATATGTGTTAGTATACTGTATTGGTGTTTTTCTTTCTGGCTTACTTCACTCTGTATAATTGGCTCCAGTTTCATCCATCTCATCAGAACTGATTCAAATGTATTCTTTTTAACAGCTGAGTAATACTCCATTGTGTATATGTACCACAGCTTTCTTATCCATTCATCTGCTGATGGACATCTAGTTTGTTTCCATGTCCTGGCTATTATAAACAGTGCTGCAATGAACATTGGGGTACATGTGTCTCTTTCAATTCTGGTTTCCTCAGTGTGTATGCCCAGCAGTGGGATTGCTGGGTCATAAGGCAGTTCTATAGCCAAAGCAATCTTGAGAAAGAAGGATGGAACTGGAGGAATCAACTTGCCTGACTTCAGGCTCTACTACAAAGCCACAGTCATCAAGACAGTATGGTATTGGCACAAAGACAGAAATATAGATCAATGGAACAAAATAGAAAGCCCAGAGATAAATCCACACACATATGGACACCTTATCTTTGACAAAGGAGGCAAGAATATACAATGGAGTAAAGACAATCTCTTTAACAAGTGGTGCTGGGAAAACTGGTCAACCACTTGTAAAAGAATGAAACTAGATCACTTTCTAACACCGCACACAAAGATAAACTCAAAATGGATTACAGATCTAAATGTAAGACCAGAAACTATAAAACTCCTAGAGGAGAACATAGGCAAAACACTCTCCGACATAAACCACAGCAGGATCCTCTATGATCCACCTCCCAGAATTCTGGAAATAAAAGCAAAAATAAACCAATGGGACCTAATTAAAATTAAAAGCTTCTGCACAACAAAGGAAAATATAAGCAAAGTGAAAAGACAGCCTTCCGAATGGGAGAAAATAATAGCAAATGAAGCAACTGACAAACAACTAATCTCAAAAATATACAAGCAACTCCTGCAGCTCAATTCCAGAAAAATAAACGACCCAATCAAAAAATGGGCCAAAGAACTAAATAGACATTTCTCCAAAGAAGACATACGGATGGCTAACAAACACATGAAAAGATGCTCAACATCACTCACTATTAGAGAAATGCAAATCAAAACCACACTGAGGTACCACTTCACACCAGTCAAAATGTCTGCGATCCAAAAATCTGCAAGCAATAAATGCTGGAGAGGGTGTAGAGAGAAGGGAACCCTCCTACACTGTTGGTGGGAATGCAAACTAGTACAGCCACTATGGAGAACAGTGTGGAGGTTCCTTAAAAAGTTGCAAATAGAACTGCCTTACAACCAGTCCATTCTAAAGGAGATTAGTCACTGCAAGGACTGATGTTGAAGCTGAAACTCCAATACGTTGGCCACCTGGAGTGAAGAGCTGACTCATTTGAAAAGACCTTGATGCTGGGAAAGATTGAGGGCAGGAGGAGAGGGGGACAACGAAGGATGAGATGGTTGGATGGCATCACTGACTCAATGGACACGAGTTTGGGTAAACTCTGGGAGCTGGTGCTGGACAAGGAGGCCTGGCATGCTGTGGTCTATGGGGTTGCAAAGAGTCAGACACGACTGAGGAACTGAACAGAATTGATGGCAGTTCTATTTCCAGTTTTTTAAGGAATCTCAGAATCTGTGCTCCTATGGACACCTTATCTTTGACGAAGGAGGCAAGAATATACAATGGAGAAAAGACAATCTCTTTAACAAGTGGTGATGGGAAAATTGGTCAACCACTTGTAAAAGAATGAAACTAGGACACTTTCTAACACCATACACAAAAATAAACTCAAAATCAATTCAAGATCTAAACGTAAGACTAGAAACTGTAAAACTCCTAGAGGAGAACATTGACAAAACACTTTGACATAAATCATGGCAGGATCCTCTATGACCCACCTCCCAGAATATTGGAAATAAAAGCAAAAATAAACAAATGGGACCTAATTAAAATTAAAAGCTTCTGCACAACAAAGGAAACTATAAGCAAGGTGAAAAGACAGCCTTCAGAATGGGAGACAATAATAAATCAAGCAACTGACAAAGAATTAGTCTCAAAAATATACAAGCAACTCCTGCAGCTCAATTCCAGAAAAATTAACGACCCAATCAAAAATTGGCCCAAAGAACTAAACAGACATTTCTCCAAAGAAGACATACAGATGGCTAACAAACACATGAAAAGATGCTCAACATCACTCATTTTCAGAGAAATGCAAATCAAAACCACAATGAGGTAGCATTTCACACCAGTCAGAATGGCTGCAATTCAAAAGCCTACAAGCAATAAATGCTTTAGAGGGTGTGGAGAAAAGGGAACCCTCTTACACTGTTGGTGGGAATGCAAACTAGTACAGCCACTATGGAGAACAGTGTGGAGATTCCTTAAAAAACTGGAAATAGAACTGCCATATGACCCAGCAATCCCACTGCTGGGCATACACACCGAGGAAACCAGAATTGAAAGAGACACGTGTACCCCAATGTTCATCAGAGCACTGTTTATAATAGCAGGACATAGAAACAACCTAGATGTCCATCAGCAGATGAATAGATAAGAAAACTGTGGTACATATACACAATGGAGTATTACTCAGCCATTGAAAAGAATACATTTGAATCAGTTCTAATGAGGTGGATGAAACTGGAGCCTATCATACAGAGTGAAGTAAGCCAGAAAGAAAACCATCAATGCAGTGTACTAATGCATATATATGGAAAGATGATAACAATAGCCCTGTATGTGAGACAGCAAAAGAGACACAGATGTATAGAACCGTCTTCTGGAGTCTGTGGGAGAGGGCAAGGGTGGGATGATTTGGGAGAATGGCATTGAAACATGTATGTTATCATATGTGAAATGTATCGCCAGTCCAAGTTCGATGCATGATACAGGATGCTCGGGGCTGGTGCATGGGGATGACCCAGAGGGATGATATGGAGAGGGAGGTGAGAGGGGGGTTCAGGATGGGGAATACATATAAACTCATGGCAAATACATAATGTATGACAATAACCAATAGAATATTGTAAAATAATTAGCCTAATTAAAATAAATAAATTTTTTAAAAAAATTAAAAAAGAATATGCAGTATATACAATGGAATACTACTCAGCCATAAAGGTGAATGAAATAATGTCATTTGCAGCAACATGGATGGACCTAGAAATTATCATACTAAGTAAAGTAAGTTAGAAAGAGAAAAATAAACACTATATGATATCACTTATTAAAAAAGAAATAAGTACTCTCCACACTGTTCTCCGTGGTGGCTGTACTGTTTGCATTCCCACCAACAGTGTAAGTGGGTTCTCTTTCTTTGCACTCTCTCCAGCATTTATTGTTTGTAGACTTTTTGATAGCAGCCCTTCTGACTGGCATGAGATGGTACCTCATTGTGGTTTTGATTTGCATTTCTCTGATAATGAGTAACGTTGAGCATGTTTTCATGAGTTTGTTAGCCATCTTTATGTCTTCTTTGGAGAAACGTCTGTTTAGTTCTTTGGCCCATTTTTTGATTGGGTCATTAATTTTTCTGGAATTGAGCTGCAGGAGCTGTTTGTATATTTTTGAGATTAATTCTTTGTCAGTTGCTTCATTTGCTATTATTTTCTCCTATTAGGAAGGCTGTCTTTTCAACTTGCTTATAGATTCCTTTGTTGTGCAGAAGCTTTTAATTTTAATTAGGTCCTAATTTTTAATTTTTATTTTTATTTCCAATATTCTGGGAGAGGGGTCATAGTGGATCCTGCCATGGTTGTCGGAGAGTGTTTTGTCTATGTTCTCCTCTAGGAGTTGTATAGTTTCTGATCTTACATTTAGATCTTGAATCCATTTTGAGTTTATTTTTGTGTATGGTGTTAGAAAGTGTTCTAGTTTCACTCTTTTACAAGTGGTTGACCAGTTTTCCCATCACCACTTGTTAAAGAGATTGTCTTTTCTCCGTTGTATATTCTTGTCTCCTTTGTCAAAGATAAGGTGTCCATAGGTTTGTGGATTTATCTCTGAGCTTTCTTTCTTTCTTTCTTTTTTTTTTGCATTGATCTATATTTCTGTGTTTGTGCCAATACCATACTGTCTTGATGACTGTGGCTTTACAGTATAGTCTGAAGTCAGGCAGGTTGATTCCTCCAGTTCCATTCTTCTTTCTCAAGATTGCTTTGGCTATTCAAAGTTTTTTGTATTTCCATACAAATTGTGAAATTATTTTTCCTACTTCTGTGAAAAATACCATTGGTAGCTGGATAATTATATTGTCTATAAATTGCTTTGGGTAGTATACTTATTTTCATTATATTGATTCTCTGATCCATCAACATGGTATATTTCTCCATCTATTTGTGTCATCTTTGATTTCTTTCATCAATGTTTTATAGTTTTCTATGTATAGATCTTTTGTTTCTTTCAGTTCAGTTCAGTCGCTCAGTTGTGTCCAACTCTTTGCGACCCCATGAGTCACAGCACGCCAGGCCTCCCTGTCCATCACCATCTCCCGGAGTTCACTCAGACTCATGTCCATTGAGTCTGTGATGCCATCCAGCCTTCTCATCCTCGGTCGTCCCCTTCTCCTCGTGCCCCCAATCCCTCCCAGCATCAGAGTCTTTTCCAATGAGTCAACTCTTCCCATGAGGTGGCCAAAATACTGGGGCTTCAGCTTGTTTCTTTAGGTAGATTTATTTCTAAGTTTTTTGTTCTTTTTGTTACAATGGTGAATGGAATTGTTTCCTTAATTTCTCTTTCTGTTTTCTCATTGTTAGTGTATAGGGATGCAAGGGATTTCTCTGTGTTAATCTTATATCCTGCAACTTTACTATATTCAGTGATTAGCTCTAGTGACTTTCTGGTGGAGTTTTTAGGGTTTTCTGTGTAGAGTATCATGTCATCTGCAAACAGTGAGAGTTTTACTTCTTCTATTCCAATCTGGACTCCTTTTATTTCTTTTTCTTCTCTGATTGCTATGGCTAAAACTTCCAAAATAGTAATGGTGAGAGTGGGCACCCTTGCCTCGTGCCTAACTTTAGGGGCAATACTTTCAATTTTTCACCATTGAGGATAATATCTGCTGTGGGTTTATCATATATGATTTTTATTACGTTGAGCTATGTTCCTTCTATGCCTGCTTTCTGGAGAGTTTTTATCATAAATGGATGTTGAATTTTGTTAAAGTCTTTCTCTGCATCTATTGAGATAACATATGGTTTCTATCTTTCAATTTATTAATTATTGTGTGTCACATTGATTGATTTGCAAATATTGAGGAATCCTGGCATCCCTGGGATAAAGCCCACTTGGTCATGATGTATGATCTTTTTAATACGTTTGTTGGATTCTGTTTGCTAGAATTTTGTTAAGGATTTTTGCGTCTATGTTCATCAGTGATATTGGCCTGTAGTTATCTTTTTTGTGTCATCTTTGTCTGGTTTTGGTATTAGGGTGACGGTGCCTCACAGAATGAATTTGGAAGTTTACCTTTCTCTACAATTTTCTGGAAGAGTTTGAGTAGAATAGGTGTTAGCTCTTCTCTAAACTTTTGGTAGAATTCAGCTTTGATACCGTCTGGTCCTGGCCTTTTGTTTGCTGGAAGATTTCTGATTACAGTTTCGATTTCCATGCTTGTGATGTGTCTGTTAAGATTTTCTGTTTCTTCCTGGTTCAGTTTTGGAAAGTTATACTTTTCTAAGAATTTGTCCATTTCTTCCAAGCTGTCCATTTTACTGGCATCAGGGTCTTTTCAAATGAGTCAGTTCTTCACATCAGGTGACCAAAGTATTGGAGTTTCAGCTTCAACATCAGTGCTTCCAATGAATATTCAGGACTGATATCCTTTAGAATGGACTGGATGGAGCTCCTTGTAGTCCAAGAGGCTTCTCCAACACCACAGTTCAAAAGAATCAATTTTTTGGCACTCAGCTTTCTTTATAGTCCAGCTCTCACATCCACACATGACTACTGGATAAACCACAGTTTTGACTAGAAAGACCTTTGTTCACAAAGTAATGTCTCTGCTTTTTAATATGCTGTCTAAGTTGGTCATAAATTTTCTTCTAAGAAGCAAGCATGTTTTAATTTCATGGCTACCATCACTGTCTGCAGTGATTTTGGAGCCCCTAAATAAAGTCTGTTGCTGTTTCCACTGTTCCCCTATCTATTCGCCATGAAGTGATGGGACCAGATGCCATGATCTTAGTTTTCTGAATGTTGAGTTTTAAGCCAACTTTTTCACTCTCCTCTTGTACATTCATCAAGAAGCTCTTTAGTTCTTCACTTTCTGCCATAAAGGTGGTGTCATCTGCATATCTTACGTTATTGATATTTCTCCCTGCAATCTTGATTCCAGTTATGCTTCTTCCAGCCCCACGTTTCTCATGATGTACTTTGCATATAAGTTAAATAAGCCAGGTGACAATATACAGCCTTGATGTACTCTTTTCCCTATTTGGAACCAGTCTGTTGTCCCATGTCCAGTTTTTACTGTTGCTTCCTGACCTGCATAGAGATGTCTCAAGAGGCAGGTCAGGTAGTCTGGTATTCCCATCTCTTTAAGAATTTTCTAGAGTTTGTTGTGACCCACACAGTCAAAGGCTTTGGCATAGTCAATAAAGCAGAAGTAGATGTTTTTCTGGAACTCTCTTGCTTTTTCAATGATCCAGTGAATGTTGGCAATTTGATCTCTGGTTCCTCTACCTTTTCTAAAACCAGCTTGAACATCTGGAAGTTCATGGTTTACGTATTGCTGAAGCCTGGCTTGGAGAATTTTGAGTGTTAGTTTACTAAAGTATGAGATGAGTGCAATTGTACAAAATCTAATGTTTTCATTCCATGCTTTTTCTCTCCCTTCTTCCCTTTCATCATTCCCTCCTCCCTCCTTCTTTTCCATATCTTCCCTCCTTCATTTCTTCTTTTCTTCTATTATGTTTTAATATAACTAATCTTTCTTGTCTTCAGCACACAATACCATAAATAAAGTTTCATTTAACAGCTCTTTGACTTTGTAGTTGCATGATAGAAAATGAAAAATTAATGTTAAAAATGTATACAATTTCTTTAGAAAAACAGAGGGGCTAGATAAAGTAGTTGAGATGGCATTTTAACTAAGGCATTTTCTAAGTCATAAAATCATGAAATCTAGTGAGATGCATCTGAGAGTACTCTATTGTAGTTGGAACAAGAAGTTATAAAGAAAATGGAGGAATATGAAGCTGGATAATAGATAAAGGGTAGATCAAGAAATATTTTAGGTTCCAGATATGAAAGTGAAAATGCTATGTGTTTAAGAATCTGGTTGGTTTTATTTGACTCTTTGTAGCTGGTTAAGAAGGCTATATTTCCCATCCTCTTCTGGAAAACAGGGATTAGATTCTATGCAAATAATTATCTGCAGTAGTGATAAAGAAATCACATGTTACATGTCACATACAAAATGATATGAAACAGTAACTTCTGGGACTAAGCAGTTAAAGACAAGCGGGCTTTTCTCATGTTCTTTTTTTTTTTTTTACTTCTATAGTGACCTTGGAGGATACCCAAAACCCATAATGTATTTTTACAGGTACAGGCATGTACCTGACCCATATTGGATTAGTATAAGTGAAAAGTGAATGTTTATTTGGCTAATCTACTGAGATTTGGGGTTGATTTTTAAAATAAGACAGCCTAACCTATTTTGACTAATGGCCCATGAAAAGATGTTTGTATTTTACCACATAACAAATTAGAGGCAATTAAATGATTGTTAAAGAGAAATACAGCATGAGTCACTGCATAATGTTTGAGTCATTCTGAATTTCTATAGATAGTGACAGCAATTCTGTTCCCTTACCTTCTACTGACTCGAGTATAATCACACACCTTAGTCTAGAGCAGCTAGTATGGAGGGTCTGCAAAAGAGTCAGATTGATTAAAAAGCTCTGGTTTATATAAGGACAGTCTACCAATAAGACAGTTTAACATTCTCAAAACAATTATCCTCATTTCAACATTTAACAAAATTATTTTAACAACCCTATTTCTGTTTATACACAAATGCAAATCATACACCATGATTTTCCAGTAGTGATTCTCCACCCCAAGCATGGTGGGCTTTCAGGATGTGAGTGAGTAGGGGAGGCATTAGGTCTGTGCTTCCTCTGCTCTTTGCTTCCACCAGACTAACACCTCTCTGACCCATGTAAGTTTCTTCTTTCTCTACTTCCTCTCTAAGGTATTTAAATTATTTTTCAGTTTATTTTCATTGTGCTGAACAACATTTTTCCTCGAAGTATTCACCAATCAACCAGAATCTCTGGACTGACCATGACTGTGTTTGATTTACCTTTTCTCCCATGGCATTTTTCTGTTCTTTTTTGAGCACCTCAGAATAGAAAGTTTCTGTTTTCCTATTTAACTCCACAGTTTTAGAACCAGAGTTTACCTTATGTTCCAACTTGTGCAGTTTTGGATTCCGCAGGACTTATCGGAACCTCACACAGAGAAGGACCATTTGAAGCTGATACTTACAAAATTGATATTCTAGGATCCCTGAGATGAGCAGGCCAACAAGGACCTCCATAGATGTTAAAACAGACACATACAAACTGTTGCTTTTGTAATGCTCTGTTTGCAGCATCCAAAACAGCTTCTGTCACATAGTCAATTCTAAATAAACACTTCCTAAGTCAATATTCATTTAGCCAATGTCAACTAAGATCTTCTCTGTTTCAGGCACTGTAGTATATAGGTTCAATTGTGATACAAAAAATACAGGGGTGCATCACCATTGTACAGATGGAAATATAAGAGCTGTTATAAAGGAATGATAATGCTACAGAAACTGTTTAGAGACCTCATATAGACTTTCCCAGATAAGGAGATGTTTGTCCAAAATATGAAGGTTCACAAGATGGGATGGCACTGGAAAAGGCAGTCTAAGCACGTAGAACACAACTGAGAGTTTATAGGGTGTTATCTGGGGCTTCCCTGGTGGCTCAGATGGTAAAGAATACACCTGCAATGCGGGAGAGCTTGGTTTGATCTCTGGGTTGGGGAGATCCCCTGGAGGAGGGTATGGCAACCCACTGCAATATTCTTGCCTGGAGAATCCCATCGACAGAGGAGCCTGTGGGCAACAGTCCATAGAGTCACAAAGAGTTGGACACAACTGAAGCAACTTAGCATGCACAGGGTGTTATTTAGAACATGGTGTATAAATTGTATCACTTTGAAGGAAAGACCTAATCCAACATAATTTCTGTGATAAAATACTAGAATAAAAAGTAGATTTTTAAACAACTCGATAATCCCGCATCAGTAAAGTCTAAATATCACTAATTGGCTGGCAGTATTTGGACTAATTATTGGGCATTGTAGAAGGCTTGGACTGCCCAGAATAGGTTTTCATTGTCTCCATGAGAACTCCAGTTTTGGCTCATGGCATCTAGTTGCCATGGTTGCTATTTCAAGTGCCTTTTAGCGGCTACAATATCCTCAGTTGCATTTTAGCAGAAATCTGGCCAGATGGCCATGTCAGGGTTTCTAAGAGTTGTGGGGAGTACAATGGGAAGACAGAATATTGTGTTGCAGCTATACAAAAGAATGAATGGACTCTGATTAGTAGCATTTATAATAACAGCAAAGGAGCATATACAATGACTTGGATATTAAAGAGTATGCCAGTTTTTGTACCTAGAACTGCAGTTTCAGGGGAAATCTTCTCAGACCTTTTCAGCATTAAAACACACCTGGGAATTCTGATTAAGAATAACAGTTTATAATTTAAATATTATATTAAATGAGACAATCATATTAATCAAATATTTAACTACAGTGCTTTTATTAAAAATTAAAGAGGATTTTGCAGATATAGAATATTTAATTGATATCATTAATATTACAAATTATCTCTATGGCTCTGTGACATGTACGATTTGATTTAGTATTCACAATTTTATCAACTTGATATGGTACCCCATTTGACATATATTAAAAAAGAAATGACTAAGGTTGAAGTGAAAGTAAGGAAAATGTTATTTGCTTAGTCATGCCCGACTCTTTATGACCCCATGGATTGAAGCCCACCAGGCTCCTCTGTCTGTGGAGTTCTCTGGCAAGAATATTGGAGTTGGCTGCCATTTCCTTCTTCAGGGGTTCTTCCCAACCCAGGAATCAAACCTGGATCTCCTGCATTGCAGGCAGATTCTTTGCCATCTAAGGCACCAGGGAAGCTATTTGAAACATATTTTTAAAAATGTGATATTTAACATATATTTTTAAAAAATGCCTAAGGTACTTATCAGAAAATGACAAAACCAGAAATACTGCATTCTTTTAATTTTCAAGGAAACTGTTTTATGCATTATTCCATAAAGTTTTATCAGCTGGAGTGAAATTTGAAATGTCCTTAATTAAGGTTTTAAATTATTAAAAAAGAAATATTGTTTATGCTTTATTTGAGATAACTGATGCTTACTCCAATGCTCAGTTATCATCCTCCTCTAACTTATTTAATTCTATAATTGGTAAAAAGAGATATATAAAACATCATTTTGGAGCCAGTATATATCATGTTCAAATATTCAGATTTAAATATCTATTTTGATTGTTTTCACAGCAATAGGCACTTCCAGTAGCAATTTGTGGACTCTGCATAGTATTTAATAGACTTATTGCTTGAAATAAAACAAAAGAAAAAGTACAACTTCAGGGGAAAAAAAAAAGAATTGAAATGGGAGATGTATTTGGCATTGCTAGCAGTCAAGATCATAAAACCTTAAGGTGCAATTGAAATAATAGTTTCAGGTAGTTAAAAAAACTTCAGCCTGCTAAACAAATATCTCATGATAGTTACTGAGCCTGACAGAATAATTGTCTTCTTAGCCATGAAGTACATGTTTTAAAATTTAACCATAGACCCAGAACTGAAGTAAACATTGTTATGAGCAAATCACTATTAATGCCAAGCATTTGCAAACTATGTGCTCTGTGTGGAAAGAGCTATTCATAGATGCTCATATCATGGTTGACTTCATGTACATCTCTCTTCTTTGCATACTTCCCCCGTTTCTACCCTAGTACAGATGGAATTAGCATATGCCTTCAATTGAAGAAAAAATTTAAAGATCCATTAATTATTGTTAAATTTTTCATTATGCTTAAAGCCACTGGAATGGAAAGATTGGAAGTGAAACTAATCCTAAGGTTGAAAGCCATGACTGCTTTATTATCTCTGGAAGTTCATGAGAATTTTAAGAAAAAATGGAGTCTGTTCTCTTGTGAGTATGCATAGAAACAATGATTCCAACCTTTTGTTTCACCATTTAAAAATTTATGTTAACTTCATTCAGTTGTATTTAATTATGATTTTAAAAATATTTGGGTGTTTATGAAAGCCACAATTATTTCTCATTAAAAAAATCCTGTTATTTTTCTAAACCTGAGCATTACAGATTATTTTAATTTATAAGAATTTATTGGTTTAAAAATAGTAAATGACATACTATGAAGATAGACACCACTTAAATATTTAAAAAGTAACAGAATACAATACCTCTTTTCATAATTCCTCATACTTTTGACACTTTTGAAATTTACCTAAACCTTGAAAATTATGATGATTTGGAAACTTTTACCATTTTGAGTTCAAGGAAATGGTTTACTGCAAAGAACCATCTTTCCCCAGGTGAATTAGATAAGTGTTGAGGATGATGTACTTGTTTACCTATGACAAGGCCAGACCCAGACCCTCAAGTTTCCCATTCTTTGTTTCTTAAGTATTTAGTTGAACTCTGTTATTGACTGACCCATCAAGCTATAATTCCCTCCTGCCTTAACTTGACCAAAATTTAGATAGGTTTCTCTCTTCCTCAGAGACCCCTGAACCTGCCTTTGCCCCTGAAAACAAGCCTTGAAACAGAAAACCTCCTTTAGTGGCCCCCCTGAGAATCATCTGGCTGCAGAGATAAGCTTCCCTGATTAAAAGTCATACCACCCGCTTACCCCACTCCTCCCACTTGGTTTTTCTAGTCTTGTTTATTCCTCCCTATAAAGGAGAAGCCAGTTCTTTCTGACCGTGGAGACTTCTGCAGGTCTGCTGGCCCTCTTATCATGGTAGATTTGAAAGAAAAATCACTTTCTCCAGTTTTTTTTTTTTTTTTTTTGATATTTTTTCTGGTGGTGAGATCTGGACTGAGTACTGACTGCCCTTGGGTCTTCACTGTCTTCTCACAGATATTTATGCCAGCTTCTTGGACACTTTGTGCCTGTTCCTGCTCCGGAGAATCGGGGTTTGTGGTGGTGAGTCACATTTCCAGTTCAGTACTCTTGGTGCCTTATTTGTAGAAAAGCATAAAGGGTTGTGTGGTTTGAGTCTTTCAAGCAAAGAAGCTTTTTCTGGGCTCTTCTGAGGCCTCTTATGTTTTTCCTTTGTTCCTGTAATGAGAGTTGAGTAAGGGTGTTCTTTCAGCTCTTGGATTAAGGATTGGGTTTGGGGATGAGGGGTGAGGGGCTTTGGCTCCTGAGATGAGGATCCTACGAAGTTTGAAAGGAGCTTCTCTTTAGCTCCTTCAAGATATTATTTCTGACTTAATTATCTAACCCCATGGGTAAATTTGGTCTCTTGGCACCCTCCAACTACTTGCATCATCATTATGGCCCAAGTTCAATTCAATATATTCAAAGACAGCAACATTTTATTAAAAGTCATTAGGAACTTCCTCCACCTCTTGGTAACTTGGCAAATCTTCAGACTGACCCACTAAGACCTCTCTTAACAGTCATCTCTGCTCCTGCTTTCTCCTTCTCATATTTCACACTTTGACCTTCCCTTGAAATCTTAATTCACTTCCTTTAACACCCCTACTGCTTTCTCTACCCAGTCTATCCACACTTCCAGACTTTTTTCTGGGTCCGTCAAATCATAAAAGATACTCAAGGGTCATGCCTCCTCCCTATCATATAAGCTTTTGAAATGCTTGGGAACCCTAAAAGCACTTACCTGTGGCATAAAAAGCTAATTAGAAACATGCTGAATTTTTTACCCTCTTAGAAAGACTTTGAAATTTCCCAAGCTGTTACTTGATTTTCTTTTCACAGTCTTTCACCCAAAATTAAGTCCACACATTAAGATTACACATCAAGCCAAAAGGAATCTTAAAGATATCCTCCAGTATTGGGGTGGACACTTCAGCCCCCTTATTGCCTAAGTCACCTTAACTTATCCCATCTGCTTAAAAACACAGTCGATAAAAATGAATGGGTGGAGCAGAGAAGGAAGCTGGAGCCTTTATGTAAAACAATGAGATTAGTATTTCTGTTTATGCTTGACCCATGGCTAAAACTAAAAACTTGAAATTATACTAAAAAATAGAAAGACTCTTTATTTGTTTATATCTGGATGTTTATAAATGTGCATCTATGTACAAATGTATATTATACATGAATATTTTATTACCCTCAAATGGTACTACCAAACTCTTTATGTACTTTTTTTTTTTCTTAAAGGAGGGCTATGTTTATCGGCTTAGTGATAAACACATAATGAGATCTTTCTGTGATTCCCCGATGAGAAAACTAAACTTCAATAGTTTCAAAAGTATTTTGCAAAAACTAACCAGAATGTATCAGCTATTTAATTTTTTTCCTCTTATTTTAATAGTACATATACAACATATATATTCTGAATCTGTTAATGAACATGTTCATTATTTTACCAAATTAAGAGATTGTACTATAATGGCTATAAAAACTTGTAAACACTGCTACAAAATACTGTGTGTGAAGGTTCATAATTATCCACCTGAATAGTTTTCTCTGTGAAATAGAAGTTACTGCAGTTGTAAGTTGTAATCAACATATGTAAATAAGAAGATGTGGGGAAAAATAATGGCAGAAAGGGACTGCTTTAGTATGCAAGAGGTAGAGAATATGTGCCTGTTAAGGAAAACAGTAATTTTGTCCTAAAGTAAAATGACTGCTTGTTCCAAGATATATATAGAAACTTGTACCAAATTTGCAGAAAGGGAATTTTATTTCAGTTGGCTAAAAGTCTCACTGGTTTCTTTATAAAAAAAAACAAAAAAAACTTTAGTTCAAATATTGTACTGTTTCAAAACTGAAATTTGTTTTTCTATTAAAATGAAAATTTCTTAGATTACTAATATGTTCTTAAGAGTTTTAAAAAAGTTTTTTCTTTACTTTCTGAGTAACCTGCCTAGAAGGCAGCAATTCTGTGTCTCATTGGAATCATTCATTGTGCTTTACGTTGACTTTACCATGGTCTTGATTATTAAAGAGAGCCATGTCTTTTTACCTTAGAAAGAACTGAGATTCTTTACATCATATACCACTTATGTTTACTTTTAAAATCTTTATGGGTCCTTTGATTAATAGATAGCCATGTATTTTCTCACTAATCTATGATCCTCTTTAATCAAGTGTTCAGATCTCCTTACAACTTTTGAGATTTTTGCCTTCCCCAAACAAATCCTAAATGATGCATTTTGCATCTAAAACTGCATTTGAGATTTTCCAGAGGCCCCCTGGAAATTAATAAAAGAATTGTTATTTCATCCTGTAGAAGAGGTACTACAAACAATTTAGACATTTGACATGCTGTGAGTTGAATAAGTGTGTTCTCAAATCAGAAGTGGTGCTTAGCATTCCCTGTGTTAGATAGTTGTATGATAAATTGGTGCATTTCAGAAAGCATATGACCTCTATATAAAGATTATCAATGCCTCGGTGTCTATGCATTTCTGTGTATCAGTCTTAGTGCTGCTTTTGCCTAATATTAGACAATAAAATTCATATTTTCAGTGTTTTAATAACTCAGTTTTACTCCTTTAATTTGAATTCATGTTTTAGATGAATGTTTTAGATCAGTGGTTTTCAACTTGGGATTCACATTTTTTATCTCTGGAGTTTTGTTAACATACAGATGTTTAGGACCTATTACTGACTTAATCTCTATTCTTGAAAGTGTTGACATTTTTATATAGTCTAGCCATACATGTTTATGGTACATTAAATCTCAGAATTAATATAAATTTGAAGATATTTCTCTATAGAGAGTATTTCATCCATATTTATAAATTATATATATTCTCAACTTATCATTGAAAATAGGGTTCATTATGTTATGAATATTTTAACCCTTTTTTGGATTGCCTTTATTATGTTTTGAATGCCTCAAAAATGTCTCTGTCAGTTACATTATTTTTATAATTTAAGCTCATCAGATATTCTGCTTCTGAAAATTATCAGTGATAAGTGAACCATAGAAATTTTTAGTTTTTTATTTACAGAAGGATTTTTGTTTTACTCTGATAACTGAAAGTGCTTGCAAATTAGAAACAGGCCAGAATGTTACTTGTTAAAGGATGACTGTCTCAGAGTCCTATGGAAAAGGACTATGCTGGGGACTCTGGGACTTCTGTGCTTAGGTTCTGATGGCATTGCTTAAATAACTTCAAGATTATACCATTGGATTGAGTCAAGATTTCTGGAATGCTAGCAGAGAGCAGATGGATTCATGAGATTGCTAACCTGCTACTGAATGTAATAAAAATTAATTACATAGGACTGAATTAAGTAATGAAGATGATTTTTTAAAGTATTGCTATTTAGTGTTTTGTTTTCTGAGTATAAGAAGCCATTTCTCTTTTCTCTTACATTATATATACTCATGACAAATTTAGACAATGACTTTGGAAATGGACAGTCAATATTTACTTCTTTATCCCTGTTCAACCATCCAGAATTCAGAAACTTTTATTGAATATTATTTTCATGCCAGTAGTTATTTGTGAAGGTTAAATGAGAATTTATATTCTTCATTAACTAGAGGTAACTAGAAGCATTAGTTAAATAGACTGTGCTTTTACTGGAATGTCATTTGAGAATGATGAGCAGATCATTTTTGGGTAATAATGTTTTTTGTTTGTTTTAATGGAGCTAGTGCTTACATAGCCTTTTTGGGAAAAGTGACTAGGCATCTGGTTTACAGGGTTCCCAAGTGTTATAGGTAAAATAAGGAAGATAACTTCCTGGGAACCTAGGAATCTTAGGATATTTCTGAGACCTAGGGAAAGGAAGAATTCACCCAAATTTATCAATATTGTAGGTGAAAACTGACTGCACATTCTTAGCTTGGCTTCCTAACCGTGAGACTTTTAAAAGTTTGATTTGATATTTCTTATGAAAACTTCCAGCAAAGCAAACTTTAAAAGGCTTATACAGGTATACCTCATTTCATTGTGGTTTGTGATGTGTCGCTTTTTACATATTGAATGTATGTGTTGATCCTGTATTGAACAAGCCTGTCTGTGTCATTTTTCTAACTGCATTTGCTCACTTTGTGGCTGTGTCATATTTTGGTGATTATAATATTTCAAACTTTTTCATTATCACTCTAATTGTAACAGTGATCAATGATCCTAGTTGTTAATATTACAAAAATATTCTGACTCTCAAAAGGTCTTCACAATGGTTGGCATTTTTAAGGAATAAAGTATTTTTTAATTAATTTATTTTAATTGGAGGCTAATTACCTTACAATATTATGCTGGGTTTTGCCATACATTGACATGAATCAGCCACGGGGAAATAAAGTATTTTTGATGAAGGTAGGCACATTGTCAGAGAAGGCAATGGCACGCCACTCCAGTACTCTTGCCTGGAAAATCCCATAGATGGAGGAATCCATGGGGTCACAAAGAGTAGGACACTACTGAGCAACTTCACTTTCACTTTTCACTTTCATGCTTTGGAGAGGGAAATGACAACCCACTCCAGTGTTTTTGTCTGGAGAATCCCAGGGACAGGGGAGCCTGGTGGGCTGCCATCTATGGGGTCTCACAGAGTCGGACATGACTGAAGTGACTTAGCAGCAGCAGCAGCAGCAGGCACATTGTGTTTTAGACAGAAGTCAATTGCATACTAGACTACAAAATGGTGTAACCGTAATATTTATATGCACTGGGAAGCCAAAACACTCATGTGACTTGCCTTTTGCAGTATTCACTATATTGTGGTGGTCTAGAACAGATTTCTCAATATCTCCGAGGAATGCCTCTATAGGAAATTACCATTCTTACTGGACCTATGTAAATGATCAAGCCAAATTTACTGAGACTGGCCTTGTTTTGTGATCAAGAGGAATCTTTCCTTGAGATTATCTTTGATCCAAGGAAACAATGGGTATCTGTAGAGACAAATTTCACTAGAAAATTACAGTATGTCTTCCTGGGTTATATCCTGAGCCCTGTTTATTGTCTTGGGCTGTTTTGGCTATCACTCATAAATTACAGGTAATTTATAGATATGCAGACTTTTTCTTTTCTTGTAGAAATTCAAATGGCTATTTCTCTTACTTGAAAATACCCATTTTGTTACCTACATGTAAACTTGTTTGGATTCTGTTGCCTTGTACCATTGGCAGCTCTTGTCAAATTTGTTCTTCTTCCAGTGCTTTCAATAGCTGCCTACTATTCTTTAAACAAATATTTCTAATATTCTGCCCTCCTTCCTGATTCATCACAGACAGCTAAAAATCTGACTGCCCATGTCCTTAATGGTCCCTCCAGAGTATCACCTGACAGCAAAGAGAAACTTCACATCTGTCCAGGCTTAATACCTTCCCATCTCACTCCTCACAGCTTTATCTTCTTTGCCTTGTTTTCTCCTTATATTAAAGAACTCTCTCTGATTTAGCAGGCTTCTGCAGATCTTATGGTTGAAGCGTTCTTCCTGTTATACTAGTCTTTTTGAATTAAGTCCCTTCTTGTGTAAGTCTGAATTTATTTTTATCTGATGCTCTTCCATGATATTTCTCTTACCTAAAATTGCCTTTTCTTTGATTCTCCCTTAGTTGAAATCCTCTTCATATGTAAAATTGAAATCAAAAGACACATCGTCCATGAAGCTTTCTCTGGTCTCCCCGTCAGAATTAATTGCAAGTTATTATATTGGAACTTGCATTTATCACTTTATTGCTCTCTCTGTATAAGAATTATTTACCAGATTTTGTGCCAAATTAATTCATAAAACCCAGGGAAACTGTATTGGTCACTTTATTTTTTAATAGTCCTTCAAAAAGGACAAAGTCAAAGTGTTTTTTCCCATATATTGATATAATCCTGGATTATAAGCTTCTATGACCCCATAGATAGGGTGGTGGTTTAGATACACTTGAGGCACAGTATAATTATTTATGATATTATATTTAAAAAAGTATTTTTCTTCCACAGAAGTATTTAGTGATTATACAGCAATATTATGATTTCTCATACAGGTGCTCTTTCTTTTTATGTAAATGTGTTCAAGTTATTTTTATCTTTGAACATGTATACTTTAGTTTTAAATCATGAATATATGATTTTAATTATTTGCTTTCCTGTCAAAAATTTTTGACATAGTCTAGTGAATATATCAATACAGAGGAGGTGATTTTTAACTATGAACCACTTTGTATCTGTAAATGTTTCTTGGTCCCTCCATACTCATTTATATTATGTGTCATGAAATGAGAATAAGGAAACAAGCAACTAGCTTAGAATAAGTTCTCATCTATAATAATCATATCATTTCCTAAAATCTGTTGTGGAAAAACTGCTTATTCCCTCCCCTTGTGTTACTTACACATGCTGATCAGTTTGTTCCCTGTTTGTGACTTCATCACAATGCCAAAGTGTGAGAATTGTTTCAGGTTTTAGTTGGTTTTGGAGAAGGAAATGGCAACCCACTCCAATATTCTTGTCTGGAATATCTTATGGACAGAAGAGCCTGGCAGGCTATAGTCCATGAGGTCCCAAGGGTCCAACATGACTAAGCGACTAAACTTAGTTTGTTTTGCTGTTAGAACTATCCTTAATATCTCAGTTACCAAGCAACAAAATCCCTCCCTTGTTCCTATATGTTTGGGTATCTATTTTCTAAAGGAATGCAGTAGTTGGCAGTGGTAGAATTAAAGGAAGAAGTTGCAAAATAAAGCAGTCATCAGTTACATAAAGTTTAGGCATAGTCCCACCTGGAGAAGGGAATGGCAACTCACTCCAGGATTGTTGCCTGGAGAATCCCATGGACAGAGAAGTCTGGTGGGCTACAGTCCATGGGATTGAAAAGAGCCGGACATGACTGAAAAACTAATACTTTCATTATCACAGTCCCAACACCAAGGATATCTGACTTAGATTTCAGGATATATTAGCTAGTATTCAGACAACTAGCTATAGTAAAGAGACCTAAAGCCATGGTAGCAAAAACAATGGAGAAGTTTATTCATCTTTCACATAAAAGAACAGAATAGTATATCCAGAGTTAGTTGGGAGACTCACATCTCTACGTTCAGTAACTATTTAATAGACAACTATTTTGTACCATCTCCAGGCCACTGCATATAGAGTGAGAGTGGGGGAAAGGACAGATACCTTCCTTTGAAGCCATGTCCTCGAGGTAGAAATCACTTTTCATATCCTTTGGTGAGAAAATAAATGCTTACATTTATAATAAGCAGCAAAAGAGGCTGGCAGTTGTCATGTCTTGCTATGCTTAGCTCTGTTATTAAATAAGAGGACAAATATTAGTAGGAAATTATGTACCCAAAGCCAAAACTACCAGACAATAAGCCTATAGTTATTTAAATTAGCATGGAGCAGGTATGCCTACAAATAATCTATGAATTTTCAGCACCCATTCAGCCTAGGATCCATAGGAAAAGTGTGTGGGGGAAGAGAAGGTAAAATGTACAATAGAGAACACCTTGATCTTTGGTTTGATGATTTGACTATTCAGGAGAGCCTGGGGAGATGTTCAGAGCAGCCTAAATTATTTAACTTGGAAGTAGGAGAGTTAACACATACACACACACATGATAGAGCAAGCTCATTTGACTTCTAGTTTTAAAGTTCCATTACTGATGAGAGCTATGGGCTTCCATCAGCCTCTAGAGATTTAACACTTTAAATTGAACCTAGATTATTTGGGGATTACTCAAATATTAAGATAAAACTGTGATAAGCTTGAATAAAGAAATTTTATTCAAGTTTGCAAAAAAATCCATCAAAAGATGGAGAGAAAAATTGTAGGAAAATAAGGGTGAAAATCACCTTCTAATTATTGTTTAAAATGAGTATAATTTTCAAAGTCTTAAGAACTGTTCTATTAATTAACATTATGACTGAGTTTGAGGAATAATCTTTCCTTTGGTCTTATTGTCTGTCACTCTATTATAATGAACTTAATCATATCTTTAGAACATTAATTTCAGTATAAAGTGTTAGAATTTTTTTTCAAAATATGGCTAAACCCAATTTTTATTTATTTAATTAAAGCCAAAATTATAGTCAATTATTCTTTTTATTTTACCTATTTTAGTAATGATCATGACTCACCACTTGTCTAATAGAATATTTCTTTTTATGATTATGTCAATAAAATGTCAAGACAGTTAATTTGGAGATAAAATAAGCTTTAAGAAGTTACTGAAAGATTATGAACAAAATGTTTAACTTTCTGCAAATTTTGAAGTTCTTTGCAGTATATATAAAGATATTCTTAGTTTTTTAGAACTTGAAATATTAGGCAATGAATCGGCAGGCTTCTGATACCTGAGAAATGGTAACTATGACATTCTTTTGGGGTTCTCTCATGTAACCCATTCTAGAAAAATTACAAAGCAATAGATGAGCATAGATTAAAGGATTAATACTGAAAAATGAGACTCCTGGGAGCTCAAAGGCTACCATGAAGTGGGATGTGAATAAGTGTCAGTGTGTGTATGAGTGTGTATAAGTGTGTGTTTGTGTATATGTATGTATCTACTACTGTGGGCAGGAATCCCTTAGAAGAAATGGAGTAGCCATCATGGTCAACAGAAGAGTCTGAAATGCAGTATTTGTATGCAATCTCAAAAACGACAGAATGATCTCTGTTTGTTTCCAAAGCAAACCATTCAATATCATGGTAATCCAAGCCTATGCCCTAACCAGTAATGCTGAAGAAGCTGAAGTTGAATGGTTCTATGAAGATCTACAAGACCTTTTAGAACTAACACCCAAAAAAGATGTCCTTTTCATTATAGGGGACTGGAATGCAAAAGTAGGAAGTCAAGAACACCTGGACTAACAGGCAAATTTGGCCATGGAGTACGGAAAGAAGCAGGGCAAAGGCTAATAGAGTTTTGCCAAGAGAACGCACTGGTCATAACAAACACCCTCTTCCAACAACACAAGAGAAGACTATACAAATGGACATCACTTCACTGGATGGTCAACACCAAAATCGGATTGATTATATTCTTTGCAGCCAAAGATGGAGAAGCTCTATACAGTCAGCAAAAACAAGACTGGGAGCTGACTGTGGCTCAGATCATGAACTCTTTATTGCCAAATTCAGACTTAAATTGAAGAAAGTGGCGAAAACAACTAGACCATTCAGGTATGCCCTAAATCAAATCCCTTATGATTATACATAAGTGAGAAGTAGATTTAAGGGACTAGATCTGATAGAGTACCTGATGACCTATGGACGGAGGTTCAAGACACTGTACAGGAGACAGGGATCATGACCATCTCCATGGAAAAGAAATGCAAAAAAGCAGCTCAGAGGAATTGGGGGCAGGAGGAGAAGGGGACAACAGAGGATGAGATGGCTGGATGGCATCACTGACTCGATGGACATGAGTTTGAGTGAACTCTGGGAGTTGGTGATAGACAGGGAGGCCTGGCGTGCTCTGATTTGTGGGATCACAAAGAGTCGGACACGACTGAGTAACTGAACTGAAGTGATGTGTGTGTGAGGGAGAGAGGAAAAGGGGTCAAGGCAGCCAGAGGGCATAATGGTATGCAGGTTAACAGCATCATGGGAGAAATGTGAATTGCAGCAGGAGACTAGAAGGGGAGAGAGTTTTAAAATTCTCATCTTAGAACTGCATTATCTTGGCAATTCCAGTGATGCCCATCATCACAGAACTCTGCAGTTGTGTCTAAGAATAGGCTTGATGGTCTGAAATGCTAGTGGAACAAGTGTTGGAAAACGGATGGGACATTCATTGCTCCATGTCTGCCTTCTCCAGATCCCAAGGACTGGTGATATGCTACTTAAATACAAAGCATTTTTTTTTTTTCCTGAGTTCTTTTTCTAAGTAATTTTTCTTACATAAGAGATTGTTAATTATCTTCTAGAATCTATTCAGACTTTCTCCCCTTTAATAATATCGCCACCTAAGAAGTAGCAGCACACAATTCTAACCAAATAGATACTGTGTCTCCTGGCTTCCTTGAAACTGGATATGGCCATGTGATACAGTTCTGGTGAATGGAATATAAGAGGAAATTGTCTTTACAACATATAGCATCTGTTTTTATAAAGAAAAATGTCCTTTTTATGCCCCCGATTCTTGCTGGCATAAACATTACAACACATGTAGGAGTTAACTTGGACCTAGGATCACTTTTTTTACTTAGACTTTGAGTGACTTTGTGGTTAAGAAATATCTTTGCTAACTCTAGGTGACTCCCATTTGACTATTAAGTGGAAAAGAAGCACACTTCTCTTCTGTAGAAGTTATTGTAACCTTGGTTCTCTTTGATTCAGAAACTTAATCTGGACCAGGTAATTCAGGATATAAGGAGGAAATGAGTAGAAAAAGAGAGGTTATAGGCAGAATTATAAAATGGGGCATTGATCAAAAGGTTTCGAAGGTTCCTGAGATTCTAGAACCTGGGGCTTACCCCTTTCTATCTCTTAGTTTACCAGGAAGGACTAAACTAGGACCTACTTCCTATATTGCAATTACCAAAAAGGTAAGGTGTTACCACTAGGGGAATATGAACTCACAGGAAAAAATAATATCCAAGAAGTAAACTCACTATAAATAAGCATAACAAATATAACACGTGATGCTGAATTTTTGGAAGAAACAGATTAAGAATTTTTTTTTAATTTATTTTACTTTACAATACTGTATTGGTTTTGCCATACATCCACATGAATCCACCACGGGTGTACATGTGTTCCCAGCCTGAACCTCCCCCCCCACCTCCCTCCCCATACCATCTCTCTTGGTCATCTCAGTGCACCAGCCCCAAGCATCCTATATCTTGCATCAAACCTAGACTGGTGATTTGTTTCTTATATTATTTTATACATGTTTCAATGCCATTTTCCCAAATCATCCCATCCTCTCCCTCTCCCACAGAGTCCAAAAGACTGTTCTATACATCTGTGTCTCTTAGTAATAAATTTTATAAAAGTTTATCAAAGGATATTCACAATTAAAAAACAGAAAAGGTAAAGTTGGTATTTTGCTAATGGTAGATAAGATAAAATGCCAGTTAGAAACAGTTAAAAGAGTGAGGTGAACTCAATCATTGAGAAAAATTTAAAGACAACAAGATAAATGCTAAGAAATTGGAGGAATATAAATAGAATTGCCATTATTTAGACATAGAATACCAAGAGGAGAGCAACTGTTTGAAGAAATAATGATAAGAAACTTAACATAATTAACTTGAACATCTTGTAGTAAATCAACTTACAGAATGCCAAACTCTCTAGTTAAAGGAAACTATATAGAATAAGCACATTATATAAAAATTTAAGTTTGTCAGATAAAGAGCAAATTCTAGGAACTTCTGGAGTAAGAAGATGTTTTCACATTTTGAAGAAAAAGAGAGAAAAAGATAAAGGTAACTATTTACTCTAAAATGTTAATACAATCTCTAACTAGATAGACAATACAAAAAACATTATAGATATGTTTCTCTTATGAATACAAATGAGAAACACCCAGATAAAACAATACGTAATTGAACCCAACAGTGTAATAAAGTTAATCCATCAAATCATATGAGTTATCATACCCCAAATCTTTGCTGATTCAATATTAAAATGTTGACATTATAGTTTACCATTCATAAAGGAGAAATCACATATATCACAGTTGTAAATAAAGCATTTGATCAAGATCAATACTTTAAAACACAATGACATAAAGAAGGAAACTTTCCTAATACAGCAAAAGTTAATGTACCAATGCCTATAAAGACACATTTCACTTAAGAACAAGAAGAGAGAGATTCTCGTTAGCATAGATGTTCTTTAACTTAGTACTGGATGTCTTATGATATAGGAGGATAGAACGGAGGAAGGGAGAAAGAGATGACAGAAATGTGGAGAGATAAAGGTACAAGATAGAAAAAGTAGAGTGCAAGGTTTGCCAGGTTTAGACTGAAGTGTCATTATTTGAAAGTGATATAATCATCTACATAGAAAAACCAATGGCATCAAAAGCCACTGGAACTAAGAAGGCTGTTGAATAGCTGTTTATACAGAAGTCTGATGTCTGGAGTCAGGATCAGCTAAGGAAGCATGATGAAGCATGCCGTTTCTGAAATGAAAATATTTTATAGGGCAATACTATAAAATAATTAACTTGAAGTTAATTCACTTCCACATCCACATGAGGAAGGCATGTTGGGGAGAATGTTGAGTGCAATACCAGAGGTGTTTTTCCTCAAGTGGTTCAAGTGTGTGTTGGAAATTTCTCAGAGCTCTTTTGACCAGGTTTTATGGCCATCTAGAGGATGGCAATTTATATGCTATTCCATATAAAATCTTATAAAGAGTAGTCTCTGAAACTGAAAAATGGTGACCCATATGATTATTGATACCAGTATTGAAAGCAAGACTTTGGTCCACCAGGATATGAGGAGCCCAAGACTCATGGCCCTTCTGATCCAATACTGTGGAGGCTCAAAGAAGAAAAGGACAGCTTCTGGGTGTTTAAACTCAAATAAACTCAGGGTCAGGAGACGGGAAATTTTTTCTTTCTTTTAGCCGCAGGACTTAAGTCCTTGAAAATCTGATTCATACTTTTACCATGTAGGTTCCTGAAATAGAGCATAGGTTGAATTCAAAGTCCCATCAGTTTTCCTGTATAAAAATAGCCATTGTTCATTACAGAGTGGGATTCCAAATTTCCAGTGAGTGGACCCACTTTGGCATAATTGAAGAAAACTTATTCTAAGCTGACTTTCTGTGCCTAATCAAACTAGGAACTGTGAAATTCATGTGCTACAATATATTTTAAGTAGTGACTCACTTAGAAAACTACTAGATGAAATATAAAAGAAGTTTTTAGAATTGTACCTCTGTGCCTAATTCTACTCATTAAAAGCATTTGTACCCATAGTATTAATGAGAACACATCTATAGGATAATATTTTATTCTAAAATCTATACCTTTAATTGCATGAGCTATAATTTGATTTAAGTTTCAAAATTTATTTCAGATGTTAAAATGACATATTAACACAGGGATATGTGAGTAATAAAGTAAGCATCCAAAATGTCAAGTTAATATAAATGCTTCATTAATTAATCGAAAGAAATGGGAGAATGAGTTCTTAAATCAGAGCTTTTTACTTTTTGTATATAGTTACAATAAAACAAATGGAAGTAATGAGTATTTCGTAAATAAACTATAATTCAACCAAATGTTTCCTAGTTTAGAGGCAAGAGCATTGATTGGAATTAGAACTGCAGAAATATATCTCAAACTGTTAAATTTTACAAAAATGCACACACTCCATTTTTCAAGTGTTAACTCATTTAACTCTTTAATCTCCTTTCCAGGAGTACACACTGAAGTGTCCATTTCAAAGATTTCCACCTGTGTCATATCCATGCTGAAAATTCTTCAATAACTTTGTTATTCTTAAGATGACAACTAAAATCCTTTCTTTAAATAAAATTTGAAACTTAAATCAAACTACTTTCAGCAAGGATTTGCATGATCTGAATTCTGCTTACCTATTTAGATGCGACTCTCACTGATATCCCTTTTCTAAGTGCTGCTCTGTTACTTTACTTCCTCCAGTACTGTAAGTCTCACCCTCCATTGGAACTGTACAATTTCTTGAAAAATTTCTTCCTCCTCAAGTTTGGTAGCCTATTCTTAGTTTTTATTTTCTCTGAAAAAAACCTTCCCCGAACTTTCAAACTAATTTCTATTTCTTTATTGTATGTTCTCATAGCATCATATTTTTGTAGCACTTGTTTTATTTCTCTGATGTTTGATAAAGTCTGTCTCCAATGATACTGAGTTCTGTGACTGTAGAGTCCTGTCTTTGCTGTTGTTATTGTTGAACATAAGCTCAGTGTCCATTGTTAAACCTGCATATAGTTGGTACTCATTTAATGTTATTTTTGCTTAGAGAAATGAATTCTAGTATTTCCAGTTTTTGTCTTTACAAATGCACATCACCTTTTTAAAAAATTATAGTGTATGTGGGTGAGATTTGCTAATGTGGTGTCTCATGAAAATGTTATGCCCTGATATTCTCTTATTTTATGCCTTCCACCTCCATGGCTCTTAGAAAAGGCTAAGCCCAACTATAGTTGTTACTCAGTTGTTGTTTTTTTTTTTAATTCACTAATGCAACTTAAAAATTAAAAACTTATCTCTCAATGCAATTTAATGAGATTATCTTGTGGGACTAATCTAAAACAAGAACCCACTGATGCGGTGACCATATGTAGAAGAGAAAGTAAATGAATTCATCCTTTTCAAAATGAAATAGTAATGTAGTTGAGACAAATGTTTGAGTTCTTACTGCATTCTTCACATCAAGGGTACAGTGGTAAAGACAACTTGTGTCAGATACAGAATTTAGCTTACTCTCATAAAGCTAAATTTTATGCGAGATCTTATAGTAGAATTACAACTCATACTAAAATGTTCAGCAAATTGGTGAAGGAAAGACTCTTTAGATAGAATTAAATATGAATTGCAAATATAAATAGTATGCACAGTACCTTGTAAACACTGGTTTATGAAAAACCTTTATGTTTGTGGAAATAATAAATGAAATTAAGAAATACAAAGATCAAAGCAAAGATAATCTGTACCATGAATGCCTTGGAAATTAGAATGGCCAGAATGAGAACAAAGAATGTGGACACCAAGCAGAGAAATTGTAATATAATTTATATCCACAGATATCTAAGGTATTAGTTAGTCTTAGTCCCTCAGTCATGTTGGATTCTTTCCGACCCTATGAACTGTAGCCTGCCAGGATCTTCTGTCCATGGGGTTTCCCAGGCAAGAATACTGGAGTGGGTTCCCATTCCCTTCTCCTGTGGATTTTCTGATGCAGGAATCAAGCCTGAGTCTCCCGCATTGCAGGCAGATTCATTACCATCTGAGCCACAAGCTATAGGAAAAAGCTTTAAGGTTGATAAGACAATCAGTTGGAGAATGAAAGAATATTGGAAATTAAGTTAAACTGTTAATTATTTGAAATATTTAAGATTGCACCATCAACAGAGGTGCATAATTCCTCAGATCTGAATGGATGCTAACAAATAATGATAACTTTCATTAATAATTTAAAGTTAATAATTTGTCTACCTATAGTTCTAACACAGTCAGTCAATTAGCTATGCAAGTAATTTTAGGCAAAATCTAGGAAAGTATTGAGAATTACCCTCATAAAGCTGCATGTAGGGAGTCAGTTTCAAAACACTTTTAAACTTCTATACATATAGAATTAAAATGAAGACAGATTTGAGAGGGGATGATCCGTAAAATTAGTTAAAAGTACTTCTGTTTCTTTCATGGTTCTTAGTTACAGATAACAGAATCCCCTTTAGCTGATTTAAACACATATGGATTTTGCAGGATGGTAATTATTTTAAAATTTTTCTGGGAAGCTACAGACCAAATTTCTATACCATGTAGTCAGGAACCAGTTGACCTAGGAGAAACACTACACACCATTTTCAAAAATGTTAAAGGCTTCCCTGGTGGCTTACCTGTAAAATAATCCACCTGCAATGCCTTAGCCATAGGATACATGGGTTGCATCCCTGGGTTGGGAAGATCCCCTGGAGGAGTAAATGGCAACCTACTCCAGTATTCTTGCTTGGAGAATCCCATGGACAGAGGAGCCTAGAGGGCTACTTTTTATAGGGTTGCAAAGAGTTAGACACAACTGAAGCGACTTTGCATGCATGCATGCGTGCAAAGATGCTAAAGAGGCCATGTGCTAGACACCAGTTACCACGATTCTACTACAGCTGCCACTCTGACAAGATCTGTTCTATCTGAGAGCAGATGCCTCTTCATGTTGCTCTACTTTGTTGAAATTTGGTAACATATATACATGCTCAGTTCAGTTCAGTCACTCAGTCGTGTCCGACTCTTTGCGACCCCATGAATCGCAGTACGCCAGGCCTCCCTGTCCATCACCAACTCCCGGAGTTCACTCAGACTCACATCCATCAAGTCAGTGATGCCATCCAGCCATCTCATCCTCGGTCGTCCCTTTCTCCTCCTGCCCCCAATCCCTCCCAGCATCAGAGTCTTTTCCAATGAGTCAACTCTTCGCATGAGGTGGCCAAAGTACTGGAGTTTCAGCTTTAGCATCATTCCTTCCAAAGAAATCCCAGGGCTGATCTCCTTCAGAATGGACTCGTTGGATCTCCATGCATGCTAGCTCCACATAGATGTAGAAAATTTAGCATGTAACTTTGCATAATTTACATGGCAAGCAGATATGCTAGAAGGATTTGGGATGGGTATGGAAAGAGACTGTTTTATTTTCTGAAACTTGTCATTGTATGGTTCTGTTCCTCAAGACCCAGCATTATAAGAAATGAATCCAATATGAAATACATTGTGAAGGGCATTAAAAAAATATCTCCAGAGTTAGGACCCTAAAATAAATGACACAAATTAGAGGTTGCCCAAGCAGGCCCATGATGAATAAGCCTTTCTTTTAGTTTCTCTTGACGCCTGTAGAAAACAGGGACAGAAAGTGTGGGGCAGTATAGAGTGTAAAATTGGCGTATTTAAACAATGTATTTTAGTAAGCTCAGTATACAAAATGTCAGAGTACTTTTAAAGAAAAAAATTTAGCTCATAAACACAAGAGGAATAGAGTGTTAAATGTCCAAGATTTTGATTAAAGAACAATCTGCAAATAAATGGGTCTCAAGGAGATGATGAAGACAAAGCTATCAATATTTTTATTACCTAACTGGGGGTTTTCATTAGCATGAGTCAACAATCTCTATCTAGAATGAAAGCCTGGGAAGGTGATAATTCATGAAGATACAAGAGACATGGTGTTTACAAATTCGGTTGGTATAAACCAATTTCAATTTACAGTGGGAGAGGCAAATATTGATTGTGTTTGAGAGGGAAATCAACTGAACAGATGCTGGAGATCAATCAAGGTAAATGCTTACCATGAGTTGGCTAGCTTGTTCATTATGTATCAGTAGATAATAGAATAAGTTAAGTGACTTTAATGTGTATAAGAATGTTCTAGTAAGGCTAGTTTGCAAACCTAAAGTTCCTTGGAGTCTTACTGTTGTTTCCTTAGCCCAACATGAGTCATAAATCTAACTTATTCTAGGAGTAGCAGCCTATATAGATATGATACCAGAGGACAACTTTGTAAACCTGTATTTATCATAATTATATGCAAATGGATTCATTCATTTAAAAAATAATAACTTACGTTCTAGGTATTGTAGTATAATAATAAACAATTTCCCTGCTATCCTGGAAGAATAGAACAAGGAGACTGACAAACACATAAACAATAAAACACAATATCAGATAGCAGTATCTGCTATAAAGAAAAGTGAGACGGAGGGCACCAGCAGCAGACTGGACGTGGGGTGCATGGAGACTGATATTGCCCATATGGCTTTCACAACTTTCTGCTCAAGGATCAATGGGGTAGAGACTTGAAAGATGTGACAGAATAAGACACATCAGTGTCTGAGGGAACTGGATTTTCTCTAGAAGGAAAATAAAGCAAAGAACCTGAGAAGGAAGCATGCTTCTCATGGGCCAGTATAATCAAGGTTGCTTGTGTGGCTAGAGCACAGTGAAGAAGATGAAGTAAAGTAAAACCTAGCAGGTGGTCAAATTAAGATCTCAGGGGCCATGCTAAAGGCCTTAAATTTGTGTAATGGAAATATTTGAAAATTGAACATGATATGACATTAAAAATGTTTTACATTTTAAATAAGCAGATTCCTTAAACAATATGATATTCTTCTTGAGGGGCAGACTAAGATCCATTTCTTTAAGATATCTTATTCCTACATGTTTGATATATAACAAGTATATAAAATTATAATGTTTTAAGATGTTATAATAATGAATTAAATTTATTAAATAGAGTATAAGGTATTATTTATCTTAAAAAAAACAGTGACATCTTAAATATAAAAATAGTGTTTGATCTTGCTGCGATGAAATAGGGGAAATTTCTGTAGAACTTAAAATTTTTTAACTAACATTGCTACATTTTACATTGATTTAGTGACTTTTAATAGCATGAAAAAATTGTGGCAAATATTGGCCATATGGAAAAAATAAATACAATATGTTCATGTACATACATTATAATAAAGAATTTGAATGGAGATCAATGCGGCAACAAAAATATATATCATGTCACTCAGGATTGGATGGAACCAAACTGGTTTTTACTGAAAATACACTGACTGTGAGAATACAGTTTTGAAACAGGTTTTAGTTTTGGCAATATGTCCTATTTGCAACTTAAACCCAGTAACTGTATTCTATCCACTTTTTCATTGTAAAATTTTTCCTTTTTCAGGAAATAATTGCCCATCAAATTGGAATGTGCATTGACTCATTGACATTCCCTATCATTTACAGTATACTTTCATTAATTTGCTATGGGCCAAAGGACAATTTTTTAGGCAGTCATTTGCTGAAAACTAACATAAGTACATAAAAACGCAAAAATCTTGTTTAAAGGCTTAATGCATTTTTTTGTGAAATGAACCTACCCATGTAACCACTGCCTAGATGAAGACAGAATGGTGGCAGTTAAGTACATGTCTGGACTTTTTAAGGAAGTGCTGTGCATCAAAGAGGTCTCTGATAATCATAGAACTGAAAAGGACACCAGTGGTCCCAGTACTTAGCTACCTATCTAAAATCATTTTAGAGATTAAAGCATACCACTAACGTACAAACAAGCAAATAAAGTGTCCAAGTTCTTTGGAATTTCATGGGAGTGGTAAAAATATATTTAATAAAAAATTATGATAAAACTCATATCTAAAAGAAAAGATTTTTGAGAAGAATAAACAAAACTCTTCTGCTTTCTTCACATTACTACCTCACTACATATGATGGGGATTATTTTTAATGTAACTTTCCTACTTTAGTAAAGTACCTGTGAGGCTCACTCACTTTTCCATATAGGGAAATTAGTGAATTTCAGGGGAGATGTGAGAGTTTATTGTGCTTTGCAACATGTTATTGTTGAGATTGGGTTTCCTGGTGGCTCAGATGATAAAGTGTCCACGTGCAATGCAGAAGACCCAGGTTCTATCCTTGAGGTGGGAAGATCCCCTGGAAAAGGGAACAGCAAATCACTCCAGTGTTCTTGCCTGGAGAATTCCATGGACAGAGGAGCCTGGTGGGCTACAGTCCATAGCGTCGCGAAGAGTCAGACATGACTGAGCTACTGACACTTTCGCTTTCTTGAGATGAGGTTTCTGAAACCAGCCTTATGGATCATCTGTACTTTAAAGTATTAGGTTATGAGTTCCCAAAGATAAAGATGTTTTGCTGGCATAGAATAGTCAAACCTGTTTTCAGTGGAAAACAGATATCTGCTGGAGACAGGAGGCTTAAATATAGTATAGATTAAGGTTAAATATGAATAAACTTCTGCTTGTAGCCTTCAAAAGCAAGCAGGAAGAAGACTATATGGAGTAACTGTAGAAACTGGCCAAATAATAAAACGTAAGCACAGTGAGTTTCATGGTTCTTTCTAAAAGAGAAACTGAACAATTTCCTCTAAGAAATGGTCACGGCTAAATAACCAGATCTCACCTTCGTACTTTCTTGGTACCCTTATCTGCTTGACATTCTCTGCATCAATTGCCCTGATGAATCCTTCTATTCCTTTGTTTTCTTCACTCAGATTTAACATTCAGTATTTATCACAATATTTAACTCTTCACAGTAATTTTCACATATTTTCACAGTATCCAATAAGGTAGATATATTGAGTATTACATTATGCTGATAATAAAACCAAAGCACAGAGTGTGGAAATAACCTATGGAGGATTAAATAGCTTGCTTGATGGAAAGTGAAAGTTGCTCAGTCATGTCTGACTCTCTGTGACCGCATGGACTATACAGTCCATGGAATTCTCCAGGCCAGAATACTGGAATGGGTAGCCTGTCCCTTCTCCAGTGGATCTTCCCAACTCAGGGATTGAACTAGGGTCTCCTGCATTGCAGGCGGATTCTTTACCAGCTAAGGGATTCCCACTGGGGAATCCCTGTGTGGTGGGATGAGATTCAAATAATCCAGTTGGTCTCAAAAGCCCATATGCTTAACTGCCACACTGCATTACATCTCAACCTGCTGAGTTAATATTTCCATCTGGATGTCTGTAGGAGTATAAACTAAAGATGTCCAATGTTGAACTCCTGTCAGTCTCAAATAATCTTTTTTTTTTTTTCCCTAATCTCAATAAATGACATTTCCTCTCTAGAAGAAAAAGAAATCTGAAATCTTCAAATTTCTACCCTGAGCACTTCATAGTCACCAATCCAACAAGTTTTGCTGGTTTTAGAGTAATGTCCCTGCTTACGTTTTAAAATTATTTCTAACAATCATTAAAGTCTAAGATCATTTATATGATCTGCAAGTACATAATGACATTAGACAATGTCCCTGATTTGGGATTCTCTGTCAACTTAGGGGTCCTGGTGAATATGTTATAGAGACCCCTCTCAGCAATCTTAAAGTAAAAACTGACCAAATAGCACTAAATGTGACCTACTAAATTACTTGGATGTGTGAAGGTTTTTGTTGTGATTGTTACCATTACATGAGTCTGTTCAACTCTGATTAATATCCTGTATTCCTCCTCAGTAGGAATTGAAATTCTCTATTTACTTTTATTATTATTTGAAATGATTTCAGTATTTGAAAATATCTATTTAAAAATATCTCTTGCAATAGCTCATAGCTTGCTGGAGACAGAGTTCTTACCAATTTAATTCATCATTGTACTCTGTCTCTAACTTAGTAAATGGCTTATAGTAAAAAAAAAAAAAAGTCTATGTTGTGTGTGTATGTGTACACACATGCACACACACAGATCCATCTTTATTAACCTTATAGTCAGAGAAAAACCACTTATGTGAAAAATAGTAATACAGATTATTATACAGTTACTATCTACTGTTGATAAAAGGCAAAGTAATAATAAACTCATAGAAAACAATTTTAGACTGAAGTCTCATTTTATGGGCATTTAACTTATGAGTTTAATTCAAACCTAATTTAATTCACAAAAGAACAAGCAAGCTCATTAATTTGCAGTTTGTTTAAATACTTAATGCTAAAATGGAATAAAATATACACTACAGACAAGTATCAATATTTTAGAATTTTCCATCTAATCTGTTCACTGTTAAATATTTTGTAATATTGACATTATTTTGAGTGTTTAATCACCTGTTTATATATTTGCTTTTGTTTAAACCATTTAGTATAGCTGAGCAGTTTCCAAAATTGAATGTGCATATTCATTACTGTACAAAAGTTTTATTGTACAAAGTTGTTGGCTAGGTGACAACATGCATGAAAGCCTAGAGGGATGGAGAGTTTGATTTTGTGAGAAATTATATATATATATTAAAAAAAAAAAGATATATGTAATTTAAACATGTGTAGAGGGAGTGTCTTCCCAGGTGGCGCTAGTGGTAAAGAACCTGATTGCCAGTTCAGGAGACATAAGAGATGCAGGTTCGATCACTCGGTTGGGAAGATCCCCTGGAGAAGGAAATGGCAACCCACTCCAGTATTCTTGCCTGGAGAATCTGTGGACAGAGAAGCCTGGAGGGCTACAGTTCATAGGGTCGCAAGGAGTCGGACAGGACTGAAGTGACTTAGCACTTACCAACCAGAGGTAAGTGGGGGCGGGATAGAAATAAGGCTGCAAGGATGATGTATGTAGATGAAAGATTTATATGCTACACTAAGAATTTTATTTGAAGAGGATGGGAAATCATTGGAAAGTTTCAGACAATGAGATAGCTTCTTTGTAATTTGTGTTTACATTGCTTAAAGGACAGGTGTAAACTTTGATCTATAAGTCAGTGGCCTAGTCAGACTTCCATAAGCAAGACCATGGTTCCATTTCAAAAGGATCATTTCGGATGATTTATAGGGCACACAAGTCTATAGTGATTTTTTTTTTCCAGAGGTTATGTGACATGTGATTTTACAATAGATTGAATATCAAAATACACATGAGAATCCAGTTGATGCCACTAGGTCAGAAATTAAATTGACTTGCAAAAAATGTAGAAAACTGCCTTTCTTATCACTATTTCTAAAATAGTTATTTATCATGCAACATAATTTAATATATAAATTTTAACTTTAATGAACTGTTTTTAAAAATGTTAACACCTAATGCAATAAATATAAATAGATATTATTCACATAAAGTAAAGTATTTTGGTATCCTCAGTAACTGTAAAGAGTTTCAAGAGGTCATAAAACCAGACCTTCAAGATCTACTCTTCTATTGTACAGAGAATTTAAGTTACAATTATTTTTTAATCTGAACCTTAGTCTTTTTTTCTTTGTTAGCCAGTGTAATAAATGATACCTAATTAAAGATGGGAAAATGTTTTTACTTAACAGAATCTCTAAGATACAGAAAAAATTTAAGTAAATTTTCATCTCAATTTGGAGAGTCTATACTATCTACTCTATATATATTATACGCTTTTAATGAATCAAAAATAAAATTTTCTAGAATAGAATGCTACTGCATTGCTGACTTTATGGAATATCTAATGTCTTTTTTATGCAAATATTTATTCCTGTGGAAGAAACTGCTTTAGATCTAGAAAGTCATACCTTCATATATTTTGTAACAGTTAATATTATGGAAATAAAAACCCTAGACACTATAGAATGTATCTATTACACCTGTCTAGAAATTCCTGTTTTAAGGAATGTTCAAGCTTACTGAGAGAAGAAAAATTTTAAAGAAAAAATTGAAAGAAA
Organism: Oryx dammah; assembly: GCF_014754425.2. Lineage (NCBI taxonomy): Eukaryota > Metazoa > Chordata > Mammalia > Artiodactyla > Bovidae > Oryx > Oryx dammah. Next base: position 26,999,353 of record NW_024070196.1, on the reverse strand, counting down.
CAGAATTCACTCATGTGAATATGTATCAGTGTAGAGTGGTTCACTGGACTGTTACGTCTCTCATTCCTTTCTCTTACCTCCATTTTCTTCTTTAGAAAATTATCAATGATTATGGCTTGGAAAATTGGGACAGAATCTTCAAAAGTCTTAGCACTTAAAGTTGCATAAATGTTCTCTTTAAATTTACAGTTTGGAGAGAACACTTTGTCAGGTCTGTCTGTTAGAAGATCTGATTTCAGGATAACTGTACTATCTGAGGAAGGACATGTATGGGCTATGCAAAGAGCTTTGGAAGTAGCCTGAGATCAGAGATTGAAGGCAATGAATCAATCCTATTTCTATCATTCATAGCCAATGACCAGTCACTTCTTGAAATTTTAGATCATGGAAAGCACTCCCCAAATACTAACATTTCCTATAATCTGAGAGATTGCAAGATATCATGGGACAATTTGGGGTTTTTATTTAAACCAGTTGGGCAACTAATTAAAATTATGTCACTTAGTAGTTAGGTGAATATAGGTAAATTATCTACTATCTTAGATTGATTTCTAATCATGACAATGAGTATAAAAGTATCTTTTAGAGAGCTGATAGGTTTAAATGACATGTATGGATATGGTAATACAGTTTAAATCATATTGTAGGTATGCAACATTTTTTTTCTGATTTTATAATAAAGCTGTATTATATTAAAATCACAGTTTATAAAATGATCTAATTTTTTAATCTAATAGTTTTGATATCTGGTGAGGATAACATTAAAATTATGCTTCTCTTTATATATGAGAAGATTAGTTCACTATTTTTCTACTACCTTTAAATTTTTAAATAAGTAGATGATTAATTTAATTTTCATGATTAAGCATTCTAAGTTCCTTTTCTATTAATATATTTAGCAGTGTTAAACTTGAGCTATAAGTTTTAGATTTATAGTCACACTTACAAATTTGTTGGCTAAAGCACATTAGCTAAAACTATGACCACAAATCAATTTATGTCCTGTATAATTTGGCTTTTCCTAACACAAAGAATAACTTGTTGCTTTACCACTGTTTCTATTTAAAGCTTTAACACATAACACAACTTTGTAACACACCAAAAGAACCTGGAGGAATAGAAGTATGTAAAAATGATTGTGAGGTCATTATTTCATATTTTCTTGTTTCATTTTGTAATTTAACAATACATACCAGTATGTGCACATATATCTGTGCAAACACACACACACGTCCACACATGCACACACAATTTAGACCTACCAGTATTCTTAAACAGACACATCTCCAGAAGTTTGAGATAACATATGAGTCATTAGCCCCAGCCAGAGAATAATCATGTTCCATGTTTTATGTTTTGGGGGAAATAACTTATTTTGAAAGTTAAGGGTATGCTATAGTGTGTGTAGTGAAAGGTCTCATAAATTTTTAAGCTAAACCCAAACATAAAAATAATTAGCCCTTCCCTTTCAGAGGGCTTCTCTGGACTAAGCCCTAATATTCCTTTGATATTAGAAGCATATCAGTAGACATATGAGAAAGATTGTTTTTAAACAGTTAGTGTGACTTTGTGTTTCTCATTATAGTCTGATTTTATTGATTGTATGAAAGAATGTAATGGTGGAAAATGTTTGTTTTACTTATTTCACAGGATTATTTATTCACTCAGGCTGACATACTGGAGCCCCACAATATGGCTCTGTAATAATTCTTGGGCCTTAATTTCCATGATGCCACTAAATTTATCCCATCCTTGAATGAAATTTGACTCATGAATGTACCTTTATACTTATAGATAATTATAAACTTGAATGTCCCTATATACTCATAGATAATTATAAACCCAGAATGCAAATAATAGGTCTTACTTTTTTTTTTTAGGTCTTACTGCTTTATTATTTTACAAGTGCCAAAAATTATTAAGCTTTGAGGGATAAAGGCATGTTCTCAATGACATAAATCAAGTTGACGATCAAGCCAGATCTAAAAACCAGGTCTTCTGTTGTTCAATTTCTTACTCTGAGCTGTGCCGTTCCACTCATTAAAAAGCACCTGTTCTTCTTAACCTGGAATGTCCTTTCCCTTTTCTGATTGTTATAACCTTACCCATATTTCAAGATATTTAATGTGAAACTTTTATTTTTAATCAAGTAGATTCTAGTAGATTATGATGGTTATTTGTAATAAATGTAATTGATATTTTATTATGCAAAGGGAAGAACTACATTAATCTCAGCTCTTCAAAGTATTCCTCACTTGAAAAATTATATGAATACATTTCTAATTATATGAAAACTTTTCTAGCTTATTAATATTTTGATTATGATCAGCTAAATGTTCTCAGCATATGAATGGATACAAGTTAGGCAAGTTGATCATTTGGGACAAAATGCCTTTTCAATCATTGAGATTTCAAATGAATTCCATAAGCTTTTCAAAACTGAAGAACGTTTCAAAAATTAGTACAGCTTTTAATTACTACATGTGGTCCCAATTATTTGTCCTTTTACCCTTTCCCGGGGAAACAGAGGCCTTTTCAAGTAACAATGTAATGGAAATGAGACAAATTCAATGTTTCGTAATAGGTATTTTTCACTTAGATTAGTCATAATCTCAAATTACTTCTCACAACCTCTTCTGATAAAGATACACCCAATTTAAGTATAAAAAATGCCATTAAAAGGAAGTAAAGAATGACTGAAGTTGTTTTAGAGACCACAAAACAGTAGTTTTACTTTCATTGTCAGGTATGATTTCTTCGTTGTAAATCAAAGAAACTTCTGGGTTACTTTAATTGGTAGATTATATTCACTATCAAAAGTTCCCCCCTCCCCATGGGGCATTATATAATGTGATTGAAAAATGACTAATTGGTAATGTGTGAATTTTTAATTAGGTGGCTTTTGCCATCCCTAAGATGCTACAGAAGGAAATTTAAGTAAAAGAATTTTAATCAAGAGAACAATGTTTTTCTTAGAGGCCCATGATTTATTCCTCCTCCACTATCTTTCAGGGGCTCCTTTTCACCCCTGCAGTTAATTAGAGGTACTTCAAATTTAATTACCATTTCAGAAATTCTGCGATTCATCACTTGGCAAAATTTGTGTCCTAAGCCGTAACTTTTCTGTCCTTATCATCACTCATGACCTCTTTGAGCATTCTGTGTGGTTCTCTTTCCATGTGCTATTTCAGTGGCAGGGTCATTTGACCTCTCCAGGGCCATTTTACCCAGCTTAGTAAAAATTTACAACTAGTTGGTGAGCCTCAGTCGCTCATAGCTAATTAGCTTTGCTCTCTGTCTGGGTTGGCATGCTTTGGCATGTCTGTAGTACTAATTATGAAATGAAGGAGTGCAATGTACAGATGGAGTAATTTTAAAATTCCACTTTACGTCAAATATAAAAATCATTACTCCTGTGACAGAGAAGTCATGTCCTGTTGTCCTTTGTTGTTCATTTTGTGTAAATAATTTAGATCTATTTTGCAATCAGTGGGATGCTGACTCAGAATGTGACATTTATAGATACTACAAAGTTGAAACTATGATTAAATCCTGCTACTTGCTAAGTTTGACAAAGAAAGAATTATATTCCCTGCACTTTTTGGAAAAAAAAAAAAAAACTGCAAAGATATGGTATTGACTGTGTCTAGTTCTTAATCATACACACTATAATATATATAAAGTAGTGACAGTATAGGAGAAGGCAATGGCACCCCACTCCAGTACTCTTGCCTGGAAAATCCCGTAGACAGAGGAGCCTGGTAGGCTTCAGTCCATGGGGTCGCGAAGAGTCAGACACGACTGAGCAACTTCACTTTCACTTTTCACTTTCATGTGTTGGAGAAGGAAATGGCAACCCACTCCAGTGTTCTTGCCTGGAAAATCCCAAGGATGGGGGAGCCTGGCGGGCTGCCGTCTATGGGGTCGCACAGAGTCAGACACGACTGAAGCGACTTAGCAGCTGCAGTGCCAGTATGTAACTGCTAGAGAAATGGGAGAATTCTGACCTTGTCTCTTACACAGTCACTGAGGTCCTGAATAACTGAATCAAACATGGATATTGTTCCTACATTACCATATGCACTATGATGAATGAGTAATTTCAGCAGTTGCGTTTTCAAAAACTACTTCTCAAGTGATTCATGGAAGGATTTACATGTGAGGAAACTGGTAGCTTATTTTCATTGTTTTGATTTATTTTCCCATTATTTTAGTAGTTTAGTACACTAATAGAAGGGAAGAAAAATAGTTTCACGTTGTGTATTTTTATTTCAAAAAATCATGAATGTATTAGAGATATAAAGTAATAGGCCATTGGGGTTATAAAAGACCTAACACTTTATATAATGTGAGGAATATTACAGACCTTCACAAGATATTTTTTGAAGTAATTCTGTAATTTAATAAGCCCTTCTGTTAGATTTTCTTTCAAAATTGTATGTGAAAACTGATGTTGTTATGCTCTAAATATTTTTTTCTGAAAATGTTGAGACATTACCATCACATGATAATTATGTTTACTATGTTATAGTACAAATGTCATGGATGTTGCACTACAAATAACCACATAGTTATGCCACATATGCTATACTACAAAATTTTTCTCTGCATGTAGTTGTTATATAGGCTTTGCACTGACAATATATGTAAATTTAAAATAACTTCTATTAATAGGTTAAGTACTAATGAAAAAAAATGACAGCATTCAAGCAAAGTTGGGTAATATAAACCAAGAGAAAGAATTTGGAAAAAAAATCCAATGGAGGAAATTTTAGACATCAGAAACACTAATAGAAAGAAGAATGCCTTTGATGGACAAATGTTTAAGTAGACTGGGCATTGCCAAGGCAACATCAGTAAGCTTAGAAAGATATGCAAATAGAAACATCACAAATCAAACTGTGCATTTCATTTAACTTATACCATACTATAATTTATGTATCTTTTAAAGCACTAAAGCTTGAGTCAATTTATTCTGTTTAAAGCCATCATAATTTTTATTTGCTCAGTTAATTTGGGGAAATATTAATAGGGAAAATTTTTAAAATATCTTATCTTCCTGAAATATTTCAAAATAAGCATGCAAACCCTTCCTTTTTTTGCCACACTTTGTGGTATGTGGGCTCTTAGTTCCCCAACCAGGGATCAGACTTGTGCTCCTCTGCAGCAGAAATGTGAAGTCCTAACCACTGGAACACCAAGGAACTCAGGTTCCTTTTTGATTCTTCTGGTTTTATTTTTTGGTCCATCAGGTAATTAACTAGGTAACATTAATAAATGGCAGATTTGTGATTCAAACTCAAGACTCACTTCACAGTTTCTTGTATTAAACACTGTAATATATAATAGTAATTCAGTAATAAAATAGTGATTTAAATAAAATTAAAGAAAAATATCATATACAAAATTATACACCTGTGGTGGATTCATGTCAATCTATGCCAAAACCAATACAGAATTGTAAAGTAAAAAAAAATAATAATAAAATAAAATAAAATGAAAAAAAAAATTAGGAAAATTGTTAAAATTTCTATTATCTAGTTTCCTTATGTCTCAAAATAAAGGATTATCTGAATCTTTCTAGTAATCTCACCAGGTTTCAGAATTAAAGGAATTAATGTATAAAAAATCACTTGAATGTCATTAATGTGTAGCAAGAATTCAACACAGACTCGATATTTTTAATCCTAGTCCATGGAAGAGAAAGCTGTCATCATTAAGTGTTGAGTAGGTGAGACACAATGTACTTGGGTATTGGTACAGAATTTGTGAATGGGGGAATTTTATGAAAGCTGAAGTTCCTATGACAATAAACATCCAGACATTCAGAGTACATTGATCATGTGGACCCAGAGACTTGACTTGAACCCATGCAGAACAGTGCAGTGGTTAGAGACACAGGCTGTCTGGCTCTACCTTCTACTGCTTAAGTGACTTTGGACAGGTTGTTCAATCAAACACTCCCTTCTCTGAAAGGCAGGTATGGTCTAGTGATGAAAGGAGTAGTGTTTCAGGCCATATGTTCTTATTCAAACACTGATTCTAACTTGTACTAGCTTTGATTTCAAATGCTGGTGGTTTTCTTGAACTGCAGACATTTAAATCTTTGAATTTTCCATCTCCATTTACTAGAGTAAATTTTCACCTTAATTAAACTGGTACACATATGAGTTCAGTTCAGTCGCTCAGTCATGTCTGACTCTTTGCAGCACTCCAGGCCTCCCTGTCCATCACCAACTCCCAGAGCTTACTCAAACTTATGTCCATTGAGTCAGTAATGCCATCCAGCCATCTCATCCTCTGTCGTCTCCTTCTCCTCCTGCCCCCAATCTCTCCCAGCATCAGGGTCTTTTCCAATGAGTCAACTCTTCACATGAGGTGATCAAAGTATTGGAGTTTCAGCTTTAACATCAGTCCCTCCAATGAACACCCAGGACTGGTCTCCTAGAATGGACTGGTTGGATCTCCTTGCAGTCCAAGGGACTCTCAAGAGTCTTCTCCAACACCACATTTCAAAAACATCAATTCTTCAGCTCTCAGCTTTCTTCACAGTCCAACTCTCACATCCATACATGACCACTGGAAAAACCATAGCCTTGACAAGACATATCTTTGTTGACAAAGTAACATCGCTGCTTTTTAATATGCTATCTAGGTTGGACATAACTTTCCTCCCAAGGAGTAAGCGTCTTTTAATTTCATGGCTGCAGTCACCATCTGCAGTGATTCTGGAGCCCAGAAAAATAAAGTCTGACACTGTTTCTACTGTTTCCCCATCTATTTCCCATGAAGTGATGGGACCAGATGCCATGATCTTCATTTTCTGAATGTTGAATTTTAAGCCAACATTTTCACTCTCTTCTTTTACTTTCATCAAGAGGCTCTTTAGCTCCTCTTCACTTTCTGCCATAAGGGTGGTGTCATCAGCATATCTGAGGTTATTGATATTTCTGCCGACAATCTTGATTCCAGCTTGTGCTTCTTCCAGCCCAGTGTTTCTCATGATGTAGTCTGCATAGAAGTTAAATAAGCAGGGTGACAATATACAGCCTTGACATACTCTTTTTCCTATTTGGAACCAGTCTGTTGTTCCATTTCCAGTTCTACCTGTTGCTTCCTGACCTGCATATAGGTTTTTCAAGAGGCAGGTCAGGTGATCTGGTATTCCCATCTCTTTCAGAATTTTCCTCAGTTTGTTGTGATCCACATAGTCAAAGGCTTTGGCATAGTCAATAAAGCAGAAATAGATCTTTTTCTGGAACTCTCTTGCTTTTGCAACGATCCAGCTGCTGTTGTTGCTGCTGCTGCTAAGTCGCTTCAGTGGTGTCCAATTCTGTGTGATCCCATAGATGGCAGCCCACCAGGCTCCCCCATCCCTGGGATTCTCCAGGCAAGAACACTGGAATGGGTTGCCATTTCCTTCTCCAATGCATGAAGGTGAAAAGAAAAAGGGAAGTCACTCAGTTGTGTCTGACTTTTCGCTACCCCATGGACTGCAGGCAACCAGGCTCCTGTGTCCATGGGATTTTCCAGGCAAGAGTACTGGAGTGGAGTGCCATTGCCTTCTCCAGAGGATCCAGCAGATGTTGGTGATTTGATCTCTGGTTCCTCTGCCTTTTCTAAAACCAGCTTGAACATCTGGAAGTTTAGGGTTCACGTATTGCTGAAAGCCTGGCTTGGAGAATTTTGAGCATTACTGTAATAGTGTGTGAGATGAGTGCAATTGTGCGGTAGTTTGAGCATTCTTTGGCATTGCCTTTTTTTGGGATTGGAATGAAAACTGACCTTTTCCAGTCCTGTGGCCACTGCTAACTTGTCCAAATTTGCTGGCATATTAAGTGCAGCAGTTTCACAGCATCATCTTTCAGGATTTCAAATAGCTCAACTGGAATTTCATCATCTCCCCTAGCTTTGTTCCTAGTGATCCTTCCTAAGGCCCACTTGACTTGACATTCCAGGATGTTTGGCTCTAGGTTTGACTCTAGGATAAACACCATCATGATTATCTTGGTAGTGAAGCTCTTTTCTGTACAGTTCTGTGTATTCTTGCTACCTCTTCTTAATATCATCTGCTTCTGTTAGGTCCATATCATTTTGGTCCTTTATCGAGCCTATCTTTGCATGAAATGTTCCCTTGGTATCTCTAATTTTCTTGAAGAGATCTCTAGTCTTTCCCATTCTGTTGTTTTCCTCGATTTCTTTGCATTGATCACTGAGGAAGGCTTTCTTATCTCTTCTTGCTATTCTTTGGAACTCTGCATTCACATGCTTGTATCTTTCCTTTTCTCCTTTGCTTTTTGCTTCTCTTCTCTTCACATATGAGTAGTAAGGTCTAATAAAAGTAGAATTTGCCATGAAATTTAATAAAAAAAACAGTGAAACATTTTATAAAGACATAAACTGCCCTAATATTAATTTGTATATTTTAAGTACACACCCTCTATTTTGAAAATAAGGTTTCACATTATTTTTTGTCTCTGTGTCTGGTTCCTCCTGTGGGGGAGAAAACATCATTGCATGAAGTGAAAATGCTGAGAAGGCCTCTATTTTACATGCTTCAGAAAATGTGCAGTTTTGTTTTGCTATCAATAAGTAAATTAATATTTTAAAAAATCCTAATCTTGAAAAAAAAAATGCCTGTCATGTTGCTAATTGGTGAGTGAAACCTCTAGGAAAGATAAATTAGAGCCCGTGTTGGTTTTTCATCTACAGAGATCTGCTGTGTACACAGACAGTGGTGAGTGCAACACTCACTCCTCCTCCAGCCCTCACATCAGAGGTGTGATATCAGCCCCAGGGCTGTGCACAAAAAGAGACTTTAATCTGCTTTTGAATCATCATTAGTTTCTTCCTTTTTTTGTTTGCTCTTCTCCCTGCCCTGTATCACTTTCCTAATAGTGTTTGTGATTTCTGCTATCTCCAAGTGATTTGTCTGATGTTCCACAGTGCTCAACTCACTATGTATGTCATATCAATTTATTTATGTTTTATTTTAAATGAAAATCAGATTAGCTATTTTACAAACATACCTACTCTGGTGGATGGTTTATGCTTGGACCAATTGGATATTTTGAAAAATATCCAATTTTTAATACAAAAAATAAAGGCAAGATCAGATCCTTTCCAACTCCAGGGACTTTGGACTGGAGGAGCCTAAGTCTTCAAATCCCCTTTGTCCCGTTTTTAATAATTATAAGATAATATCTTATATAAGAATTTTAGCATGCCTCTGTGTTAACTTAAAATATTTCTTAATTTTTTATAAAAGTTCTAGTGAATCTTGGTTTAGATGGGAACTCATTGTCTATGGAGAGATGATTTTTATGCAATATTTTTTGTTCTTATGTACTGCTTACTTCCTGTGACAAAAGGTGAAACTAAGACAAGAACTCAAGAAATAGCTCCTTACCAAAAATGTTAAAAATTATCTCTGTTTTAGATCAGGGTAACATCTGCACATTATGTTGTAAATAGGAGAGAACTTTTCATCCTCATTAAAAGTCAAGCTGTGCTCTTCTGAAAGGTGATCTCAGTTCATGAACATGATTTTTTTCTGTGTCTGAAGTTGTGGGTTTGCTCCAGCTCTTGTCCTTTGTATTCTCAGGAACTAGGTAAGGGAATCCTTCAATGAGGACAAGTTACTTGATACTCTTTTCCTTGGATTATAAGGATAGTTGTAAGAAATAACCTATTCCAAATCTTCTTATCAGTGCCATAACCCCTGTAGTTAACCATAAGAGCAAGGGGAAAGCCTTGGGAAGAGATAGAATAAGGTATAAAAGGAATATGTCCTGACACACAAACATCATTCCAAGTGGACTGGGTGTTAAAAGCCATTCTCTTTTTTTTAAATTTCACATTCTCCTATATGGTCATTTTCCTATGGCAGAATCATGCACCTCAGTGGCTCATTCTAGAAGATAATTCCAGCCGGTTAATCAGAGTCCACTTTTCCAATGAAGTTGAAATCTTACTTTTTTTTTTTTTTTTTTTTAGCTTACTTCCATAGTATTTTCTCATGTTGGAACTTACATTCACCCAAGAAGGGACAATCTTATTTCAGAGGAATGTCTTTGTAAAACCAGGGCCATACAAACTTTAAGATAGTAAAACAGAAAGTTTTTATTACATCCTTCACCCAGAATAATGGACATTTATTTTTCATACATTGCTATAAATAAAAAGACCTCTTAGTGGAGCCATTGGAGAGCAAAGGAAATCATTTTACTTTGATAAATATGACAATAATGTTAATATTCACTTATTTTTTCTATAATTAAATAAAATACAGGCAAAATTATTTTTCACATATACCTTCTAAATCACTGCTAACAATGATTATCAGAAAACAAATGGAACTAAAATTTACAGAAGAAAGGGGAGATTATTTTTTATAGTGGAAGAATAAGCAATAATGTAACTGAAATCAACTAAATACATAACCTGGAATTCCACATTTGAATATTCTGTTTTGTGTTAGTGTATATGTGTATGTGTGTGTGATTGTGAAAGTAATGTCTTAGCCACATCAGAATGTTATTACATGATTTATTAAAAAAATGTTATTATATAACTTCTAATAGATGAAGTTGTGATTGTCATGGGGTTTATGAAAAACACTTGTTTATGAGTAATCATTTTTTTAGTGATGTTATATTAAGGTAAATATGTTAAATTAAGCTTAAATGAATTTCTTTCATTTCAAGCATCAACAGTAATCTACTTTGTAGATATGATGGCAATAATAAAATAAAATGTACCTTAAATATAAGGATAAGAAAAGGTTGAAAGTAAATGTATGGGGAGTTTCTTAGTGGTCTAGTGGTTCAGATTATGGGCTTTTCTTTTCATGGCCTGGGTTCAGTCCTGCTTGGGAACATAGATCCTGCAGGGCATGCAGCACAGCCAAAAAAAGAAAAGAAAAAAGAAAGAAAAAAAGAAATAGACACACTGAGAATTATAGAATAGTCATTTGTATCAAAGATATATATATATAATGTGTATATATATACATGTGCGTGTGTGTACATATATATATATCTTGGGCTACTTTCATTGAGTATAATAAATTTTAAAGAATTAGTCATACAGAAAATATATTAACAGTGGAATGGAAACTGGAAATCAACATGGATACATTTAAAAAATCTTTATATTTCTATACAGTTATGTCAAAGAAGAAATAGTGGGATTAAATATGCTTTGAATTATATATAAATGATAACATGTGGTCTATTAAAACTTGTAATTTGTAGCTAAAGCCAGGTTTATATTAATAACTTAAATATTGTAGACAATGGAACAAATACTATTTTAGTACTTAGCACTTCTTAGTAATAGTTGAAAATAAGTAGCTTAAACAACACAAATCTTTTATCTCATAGTCTTGCAGATAGGATACCTACAGAGGCATTAGAAAGATTATCATCTCACATCTCTCCAGCCTTGAAATTAAGCTTGGTGTATTTTCAGCACTGGGTCTTCTCCCAAGTTCATTGGTTGTTGAAAAAATTCTTTACTTTTCATAGGTCTGGGACCCTCCAGCTCCTGGAGGCTAACAACAATTCCCAGCAAAGCTTACTTCTCTACAGTATGATTGCTTTCTTTCTTCCATGACTGCAGGAGAACATCTGTCACTTTACCTGTTTAAAAGTGGTTTATCTAATAGGCCAGGCCATTCTAAAATAATCTCCCATTTAAGTAATTCAAAGTTAGCTATGTCTGTGCACCGTCTTGTCCAACTCTTTGCCACCCCATGTACTCTAGCCTGCCAGGCTTCTCTCCCCATGGGATTCCTTAGGCAAGAATATTGTAGTGGGTTGCCATTTCCTCTTCCAGGGGATCTTCCTGAACCAGCGGTTGAACCCACATTTCTTGTGTCTCCTGCATTGGTAGGCAGCTTATTAACCAACTGCATTACCAAAATCAACTAACTTGTAGTGTAGTCATAGGCATGGTAAACCCTCTTGATTCTCTTGTCCTGTCTGATCACTTGTCCCACTTGCACTTGAGGAATGGGGGTTATACATGGCCTGTATGTCTAGGACAGCCATCTTAGCATTCTGCCTGCTGTAGACATTAATAATAAGGGGATATGTATTGTCAACATACTTATTCTAATATATTCAAATATTTAGATGAAAAGTATACTTAGAAAACAATTTGCCAAAATTGATAGAAGAAATTTAAAAATGCAAACAGTCCTATAACTTAAAGTTACAGATTTGGTAATAATTTCTTTTTAAAATCCACAATAAAAAAGCCACAACTCAGATAAAATCACTATTGAATCTTTCAAAATTTTGGAAATAACATTCTTGCAGAAACTATTTTAAGAAATAAGAAAATAAGTTCCCAACAATATTTTTCATGCCAACATAAAATTGAACTAAAAAGACAAGTTATTAAAAGACAATTATCTGGCAGTATCATTATGATTATAGATGCAAAAAGAATAAAATATTGGCCAATCAAATTCAGCTATATGTAAAGTAGATGCTGTATTGTGAACTGTTATAGACTGAATGTTTGTATCCTCACCAAACTCTGCTTGAAATGTAATCCCTGGTGTAAAGTATATGAAGGTGGGCCTTCAAGAGAGCACCCTTGGCCCCTTTCAGTCCTGTGAGGGTACAGTAAGAAACCTGCAGTCTCTGAAGCCATAAGCATGCCCTAACTAGACTCGCAACCTACAGGCACCCTCATCTTGGACTTCCCAGCCTCTGGAAAGGAGAGAAATACATTTATTTCATAAGCTATCTAATTTATTATTATTATTTTTAATAGTATCCCAAATGAATTTAAAAAATGACCATTAGGCTAATTTCAAAAATAGAGTTATTATCATGTAAAAATTAACACAATCTCATATTTTTGATGCATTCAAAAGGAATAAAACAATATAATTATTTGGGACTTCCTTGGCGACCTAGTGGCTAAGACTGTGCTCCCAGTGCAGGGGGCCCAGGTTTGATCCCTAGTCAGGGAAATGGATCCCACATGCTGCAATTAAAGATCCCGCATGCCACAACTAAGACCAGGTTCAGCCTGATGGATAGATAGATAGATGAGTAGATAGATGGAAAGATATAATTATCAGCCTGTATCTGATCAGAAAATATGTACATTCCCCATCTATTCATAATGCAAAATCAGCAGAAATGAAATAAAAGTTGTCTTAAGTCAGGTTCATTAGGAGGACCTGACATCCCTAAGGCAGGAACCATATGGTTCAGGAACAATGAAACCATAATCACAGAAAACTAGTCAATCTAATCACACTAGGACCACAGCATTATCTAACTCAATGACACTAAGCCATGCCCTGTGGGGCCACCCAAGATGGGCTGGCATGGTGGAGAGGTCTGACACAATGTGGTCCACTGAAGAAGGGAATGGCAAGCCACTTCAGTATTCTTGCCTTGAGAACCCCATGAACAGTATGAAAAGGCAAAATGATAGGACTGAAAGAGGAACTCCCCAGGTCAGTAGGTGCCCAATATGCTACTGGAGATCAGTGGAGAAATAACTCCAGAAAGAAGGAAGGGATGGAGCCAAAGCAAAAACAATACCCAGTTGTGGATGTGACTGGTGATAGAAGCAAAGTCTTATGCTATAAAGAGCAATATTGCATAGGAACCTGGAATGTCAGGTCCATGAATCAAGGCAAATTGGAAGTGGTCAAACAAGAGATGACAAGAGTGAACATAGACATTCTAGGAATCAGCAAACTAAAATGGACTGGAATGGGTGAATTTAACTCAGATGACCACTATACCTACTACTGCAGGCAGGAATCCCTTAGGATAAACCGAGTAGCCATCATGGTCAACAAAACAGTCTGAAATGCAGTACTTGGATGCAATCTCAAAAACGACAGAATGATCTCTGTTTGTTTCCAAGGCAAACCATTTAATATCACAGTAATCCAAGTCTATGCCCCAACCAGTAATGCTGAAGAAGCTGAAGTTGAATGGTTCTATGAAGACCTACAAGAACTTTTAGAACTAACACCCAAAAAAGATATCCTTTTCATTATAGGGGACTGGAATGCAAAAGTAGGAAGTCAAGAAACACCTGGAGTAACAGGCAAATTTGGCCTTGGAATATGGAATGAAGCAGGGCAAAGACTCATAGAGTTTTGCCAAGGAAATGCACTGGTTATAGCAAACACCCTCTTCCAACAACACAAGAGAAGACTACACATGGACATCAGCAGATGGTCAATACCGAAATCAGATTGATTATATTCTCTGCAACCAAAGATGGAGAAGTGCTATACAGTCAACCAAAACAAGACCAGGAGCTGACTGTGGCTCAGATCATGAACTCCTTATTGCCAAATTCAGACTTAAATTGAAGAAAGTAGGGAAAACCACTAGACCATTCAGGTATGACCTAAATCGAATCCCTTATGATTATACAATTGAAGTGAGAAATAGATTTAAGGGCCTAGATGTGACAGAGTGCCTGATGAACTATGGAACGAGGTTCGTGACATTGTACAGGAGACAAGGATCAAGACCATCGCCATGGAAAAGAAATGCAAAAAAACAAAATGGCTCTATGAGGAGGCCTTACAAATAGCTGTGAAAAGAAGAGAAGTGAAAAGCAAAGGAGAAAAGGAAAGATACAAACATCTGAATGCAGAGTTCCAAAGAATAGCGAGAAGAGATAAGAAAGCCTTCCTCAGTGATCAATGCAAAGAAATCGAGGAAAACAACAGAATGGGAAAGACTAGAGATCTCTTCAAGAAAATTAGAGATACCAAGGGAACATTTCATGCAAAGATGGGCTTGATAAAGGACCAAAATGGTATGGACCTCACAGAAGCAGAAGATATTAAGAAGAGGTGGCAAGAATACACAGAAGAACTGTACAAAACAGATCTTCACAACCAACAGCATCATGATGGTGTGATCACTCACCTAGAGCCAGACATCCTGGAATGTGAAGTCAAGTGGGCTTTAGAAAGGATCATTATGAGCAAAGCTAGTGGAGGTGATGGAATTCCAGTTGAGCTATTTGAAATCCTGAAAGATGATGTGCTGCACTCAATATGCCAGCAAGTTTGGACAACTCAGCAGTGGCCACAGGACTGGAAAAGGTCTGTTTTCATTCCAATCCCAAAGAAAGGCAATGCCAAAGAATGCTCAAACTACCGCACAATTGCACTCATCTCACACACTAGTACAGTAATGCTCAAAATTCTCCAAGCCAGGCTTCAGCAATATGTGAACCATGAACTTCCGGATGTTCAAGCTGGTTTTTGAGAAGGCAGAGGAACCAGAGATGAAAATGCCAACATCTGCTGGATCATGGAAAAAGCAAGAGAATTCCAGAAAAACATCTATTTCTGCTTTATTGACTATGCCAAAGCCTTTGACTGTGTGGATCACAATAAACTGTGGAAAATTCTGAAAGAGGTGGGAATACCAGACCACTTGACCTGCCTCTTGAGAAACCTATATGCAGGTCAGGAAGCAACTGGTAGAACTGGAAATGGAACAACAGACTGGTTCCAAATAGGAAAAAGAGTATGTCAAGGCTGTATATTGTCACCCTGCTTATTTAACTTCTATGCAGAGTACATCAT
The DNA here is from genome assembly GCF_014754425.2 of Oryx dammah. Classification (NCBI taxonomy): domain Eukaryota; kingdom Metazoa; phylum Chordata; class Mammalia; order Artiodactyla; family Bovidae; genus Oryx; species Oryx dammah. Next base: position 26,983,758 of record NW_024070196.1, on the reverse strand, counting down.
GAGAAATGCTGGGCTGGAAGAAGCACAAGCTGGAATCAAGATTGTCGGGAGAAATAATGGATAACCTCAGATATGCAGATGACACCACCCTTATGGCTGAAAGTGAAGAGGAACTAGAAAGCCTCTTGATGAAAGTGAAAGTGGAGAGTGAAAAAGTTGGATTAATGCTCAACATTCAAAAATGAAGATCATGGCATCTGGTCCCATCACTTCATGGGAAATAGATGGGGAAACAGTGGAAACAGTGTCAGACTTTATTTTTAGGGGCTCCAAAGTCACTGCAGATGGTGACTGCAGCCATGAAATTGAAAGACGCTTACTCCTTGGGAGAAAAGTTATGACCAACCTAGATAGCATATTGGAAAGCAGAGACATTACTTTGTCAACAAAGGTCCATCTAGTCAAGGCTATGGTTTTTCCAGTGGTCATGTATGGATGTGAGAGTTGGACCGTGAAGAAAGCTGAGCACCGAAGAATTGATGCTTTTGAACTTTGGTGTTGGAGAAGACTCTTGCGAGTCCCTTGGACTGCAAGGAGATCCAACCAGTCCATTCTGAAGGAGATCAGCCCTGGGATTTCTTTGGAGGGGATGATGCTGAAGCTGAAACTCCAGTACTTTGGCCACCTCATGGGAAGAGTTGACTCATTGGAAAAGACTCTGATGCTGGGAGGGATTGGGGGCAGGAGGAGAAGGGGACGACCGAGGATGAGATGGCTGGATAGCATCACTGACTTCATGGATGTGAGTCTCAGTGAACTCCAGGTGTTGGTAATGGACAGGAAGGCCTGGCGTGCTGTGATTCATGGAGTCGCAAAGAGTCGGACACGACTGAGTGAGTGAACTGAAGGCAGGAGCTCATATGCATGTGCTTTATTGAAAAAAAATCTATTCTTAACAGAAAATCCTATAAAAGGGATAGAACAAAGGCAAAAAAAAAAAAAAAAAGCAGAGCAAATGTGAGATCTCTGGTAAAACTTAGCTTAAGTATCATTCACAAGTGGCTTCTGGAATATTAATAGAGAAACTGTTTTTTCCCTTTTCAAGCAAGATGTCTGGGAATCAATCATCCTATCACTCCCTTGTCTGCCATTTAAAGGAGGATAACCTCCTCCATAGCATTCTTTTCTTTTTTTTTTTCTTGGCAGCTTCCTTTAAGCAAATGCCATGCTTTGGAGAAGATTGCAAGATTTATTCATTATTATCAGCCCCAGTACTCAGAGCATAAAGGATATCTGGGCTGTGCAATAACCATTTTTTCTAGCAAGGGAACATCTTTAATGTGATAAAGTGTATCTAAAAACCTTTAGAAATGGCATAATTAATGAGCAAATACTGTAAATTTTTACTTTTGGATCAGAAATGGGTCAATAATATACTTATCACCCTATTGTCTATGTTATATAAGAATTAATAGTTAAATTAGGGAAAAATTTTTAACCATAGAGCTGTATACAGTTATGTTCATAAATTTAATATTTTTCTAAAGTATAATTCAGAAGAATTATATCCTAAAGTAATACAAGATGATAAAAATTATCAAATTTCTTAGTTTTAAATAATTTTATATATTTATTTTTGGCCATGCTGGATCTTTGCTGCTGTGCAGGCTTTCTCTAGTTGCAGTGAGTGGAGGCTACTCTGTCATTGTGGTGTGCAGGCTTCTCACTGTGATGGTTTGTCTTGTTGTGGAGCAATGGCTCTAGGGTGCTTAGGCTTCAGTTGTGACATGTGGGCTCAGTAGTTGAGGCTCTTGGGCTCAAGAGCATGGGCTCAGTAATTGTGGCACATGGGCTTAGCTCCTCCAAGGCAGGTGGGGACCTTCCTGGCCCTGGGATCAAACCTGTGTCTCCTGCATTGGCAAGTGAACTCTTCACCACGGAGCCACCAGGGCAGACCCATACTTCTTAATTTAAAATAAACAAACAATATATTTTTTGGAAAATTATAATGAAAGAATGAAAATACCTCAGTAATCATTTATATGAATAATTAGTAATTGTATTTTTCTAAAAGTTTCATATACTAGTGAAAAAGAAAAAAAAATATGTGCTGAAATATATTGTAGCTATCATTATGAAATAATTCAAACAAAGTATCTTTTTGGTATTTATTTACAATGCAGTTTTATTCAATTTTATAAAATACAACAAAATGATTTTACTGTAATCTTTAAAATTTAAGGACTTTTGTAAAAAAAAATTTCCCAAATTTATATATCAGTATATATCAATCTTGAAACTTGCTTTGCACATATAATCCTAAACTGAACCATCAGATTGCAATGAATGTTGGATTAAGCACAATTAATAGTCAGTTTTCTCACTAAGCTGAAGGAAATTCTGAATATATAAAGGATTAAATTTCAAGTAATTTAAATTCCTTGAATTGTTGAAAAATGATGTAATTGAATGCTTATACAGAATGTATATTCAAATAAGATTAAAATGCTGATAAAATAAAATTTCAGGATTTTTTATGTGTATCATTAGATATGTATGTATGCATGTATGTACATATATAAAACTGCCTATCAAGACATGGATTATGTATGTAACATATATACATATATACATACATTGAGGAAAATTAGCACATTTTGGAAGATAAATTCTTCCCGGTATTTATGTTGAAATTTATTCAATTCAATCACTCTGTCGTGTCCTACTCTTTGCGACCCCATGAACCACAGCACACTAGGCTCCCTGTCCATCACCAACTCCTGGAGTCCACCCAAACCCATGTCCATCGAATTGGTAATGCCATCCAACCATCTCATCCTCTGTAGTCCCCTTCTCCTCCTGCCCCCAATCCTTCCCAGCATTAAGGTCTTTTCAACTGAGTCAGCTCTTCGCATCAGGTGACCAAAGTATTGGAGTTTCAGCTTCAAAATCAGTCCTTCCAATGAACACCCAGGACTGATCTCCTTTAGGATGGACTGGTTGGATCTCCCTGCAGTCCAAGGGACTCTCAAGAATCTTTTCCAACACTACAGTTCAAAAGCATCAGTTCATCAGCATTTAGCTTTCTTTATAGTCCAACTCTTACATCCATACATGACTACCGAAAAAACCACAGCTTTGACTATACAGGCCATTGTTGACAAAGTAAAGTCTCTAATTTTTAATATGCTATCTACGTTGGTCATAACTTTCTTTCCAAGGAACAAGTATCTTTTTTAATTTCGTGACTGCAGTCACCATCTGCAGTGATATTGGAGTGCCCAAAAATGAAGTCTCTCACTATTTCCACTGTTCCCCATTTATTTGCCATGAAGTGATGGGACTAGATGCCATGATCTTAGTCTTTGAATGTTGAGTTTAAAGCCAATTTTTTCACTCTCTTTCACTTTCATCAAGAGACTCTTTATTTCTTCTTTGCTTTCTGCCACAGGGTGGTATCATCTGCCTATCTGAGGTTGTTGATATTTTTCCTGGCAATCTTGATTCCAGCTTGTGCTTCTTCCAGCCCAGCATTTCTCATGATGTGCTCTGCATATAAGTTAAATAAGCAGGGTGACAATATACAGCCTTGACGTACTCCTTTTCTTTTTTGGAGCCATCTGTTTTTTCATATCCAGTTCTAACTGTTGCTTCCTGACCTGCATACAGATTTCTCAAGAGGCAGGTCAGGTGGTCTGGTATTCCCATCTCTTTCAGAATTGTCCACAGTTTATTGTGATCCACACAGTCAAAGGCTTTGGCATAGTCAATAAAGCAGAAATAGATGTTTTTCTGGAACTCTCTTGCTTTTGCAATGATCCAGCGGATGTTGGCAATTTGATCTCTGGTTCCTCTGCCTTTTCTAAAACCAGCTTGAACATCTGGAAGTTCACAGTTCATGTATTGCTGAAGCCTAGCTTGGAGAATTTTGAGCATTACTTTACTAGCGTGTGAGATGAGTGCAATTGTGTGGTAGTTTGAGCATTCTTTGGCATTGCCTTTCTTTGGGATTGGAATGAAAATAGAACTTTTTAGTCCTGTGGCCACTGCTGAGTTGTCCAAATTTGCTGGCATATTGAGTGCAGCACTTTCACAGCATCATCTTTCAGGATTTTAAATAGCTCAATGGGAATTCCATCACCTCCACTAGCTTTGTTCGTAGTGATGCTCCCTAAGGCCCTAAGTACTTGACTTCACATTCCAGGATGTCTGGCTCTAGGTGAGTGATCACACCATCATGATGCTGTTGGTTGTGAAGATCTGTTTTGTACAGTTCTTCTGTGTATTCTTGCCACCTCTTAATATCTTCTGCTTCTGTTAGGTCCCTACCATTTCAGTCCTTTATCAAGCCCTTCTTTGCATGAAACGTTTCCTTGGTATCTCTAATTTTCTTGAAGAGATCTCTAGTCTTTCCCATTCTGTTGTTTTCCTCTATTTCTTTGCATTGATCGCTTAGGAAGGCTTTCTTATTTCTCCTTGCTCTTCTTTGGAACTCTGCATTCAAATGGGTATATCCTTCCTTTTCTCCTTTGCTTTTTGCTTCTCTTCTTTTCACAGCTATTTGTAAGGCCTCCTCAGACAGCCATTTTGCTTTCTTGCATTTCTTTTTCTTGGGGATGGTCTTGATTGCTGTCTTCTGTACAATGTCACAAATCTCCATCCATAGTTCATCAGACACTCTATCAGATCGTGTCCCTTAGATCTATTTATCACTTATGAGTCAAAATCATTTGTACACACTAAAACTTGCACAAAAATGTTTATGGTAGCTTTATTCAGGTTGCCAATACTTCAAAGCAGCCAAGATGTCCTTCAATAAATGAATGGATAAATAAACTGATATATATAGACAATGGAATATTTTTCAGTGATAAAGGAAAATGGGCTATCAAATTACAAAAAGAGATGGAAAAGTCTTAAAAGAGTATTTTAAGAGAAACAAAGAAATCTGAAGATGACCCACTGTCTGATTACAAGTATATGATATCTGTAAAAGCAAAATTCGAGAGGAAAGGTGTCAGGGATCCCAGAGTTTGGGGGAAGGAGGGCAAGTTTAGGGGTTTCTGTGATGGCTTAGAGGTAAAGAACCTGCCTGCAATGCCAGAGTCACAGGAGAAATGAGTTTGATTACTGGGTCAGGAAGATCCCCTAAAGTAGGGCATGGCAACACACTCTAGTATTCCTGCCTGTATCTCTTACAGAGTACTCTCCTCTGTCCATGAGTATAGGAGCCTGGCAGGCTACAGTCCATGGGGTTACAAAGAGTTGGACACAATTGAAGTGGCTTGGCATGCATGAACACATGCAGGGGAAGTTTAGGACACAAACCATTCTCTGTGATACTGTGATGATGGATACTTGTCATTATGCGTTTGTCAAAATCCATAGAGTATATAACACAAAGCATGAACCTTAAGGTAAATTATGGACTCTAGTGTATCAATAGCAGGTCACCAATTTTAACAATGGTACCATACAAATACAAAATGTTTATAATAGAGTATATGTCTATGGGGGTAAGAGCGTGTATACATTCTGATCAAGATTTTTGTGAACTAAACCACTATAAAGAATTCTAATCAAAAGTAAAATATGAAACAGGCAGAGTTGGTCTTCAGTTTAGTTTTAAAACAGTACAGGTTCCCAATTTTTCTTTTCTTTTTTGTTTTCTTTTTATGATACCTATGAAGAATAGTGTCTTTCTGTTTTTTCCAGGGCTAGCTGCCAATATTTATTAAATCCTCTCTGCCTCCTTTGAGATATTGCCTAATTATTGTACATTCTTTATCAAATTTTCATTTTCTTTTCAAACATCATTTCCTTCATTAGTATCAGTAAATATAAGCAGACATGTTTCCTGGAGTTTCATCTTCAGATTCTCCTTATTGGACACTTTCTTTTAAATGTCCACATGTCGTTTCAAATTCAGCATGTATTACATAAGATAAATACCTTTCCCTCAAAATAAATCTCACTACTCTATATATTCACCCTTATGTATTCTAAAGTTAGACATTGGCAAATGAGGTTGAATTTCCCCTTGTCCTTTCTTCAAGTAGCCAAACATACACTTAGTTTACTGTTTCTCAGGATGTCTCTCAATCAATTTTTCCAAAATCTCACTGTCATTGTCTTACCTATTAACTCATTATCCCATGCCTGGATTGCTAAAATGGTCCTCTGGATAGCTTTCTGACTTTCCATTTTGTCCATTCTTGTCTGTATTTCAGAAAGCAGTTAGGTCATTCTTTAATAATAGATTAGTCTAACATTCTTCTTAAATTGTATCAGTGTTCCATCTCTAATATGATCTTAGAGATCAACTGAATCAGATTTTTGCCAACCATGTCAAGCATATTCTTAAAGCTTCCATGCAATTTATACAATTTTTATTCTGAAATGCCTATCTTATTCTTGACATACTCCAAGTGTGAGAAAGATATAAAACACTTTTTGGTCAAATTTGAACTTCAGATGATCAATTTATATTGCTGGTATTTAGATTTTCTTTTTTAATCAACAGATAAGTTTTTTCCCCTTAATTCAGTTCATCAGATTTTTTTTACTCCTTTTAGACTTGGATGTTAACTGTATTGTTAGTGTCTTCATCCTGAATGCCTGTTGTTATAACTGAAGTTTAAGAGAAATTCTTCCTTTGTACTATACATCTCTGTGCTAATGTTGCAACTTCTTTTAATCAAAAAATACTGACTAAGCAGTTGATGTCAGCCTTTTTAATGTTAGATAAATGAAGGAAGTTTGGGGGGGAAATCAGTAGGTTAACAAACATTTGAAATACCTATGTAACAAAATTTAAAATCACAATTTTGTTTTCCACCAAGTAGTTATTAGTAAAATTGAAAACTGTGTAACTAAACCATAGAGGCTGGCTTATGTTGTAAAGAGCATTTTACTCTGCAGACTTTAACAGAAATTGCTGTGAACTTTTATGCACTATATGTTAGTTGCTCAGTCATGTCCAACTCTGCAATGCCAGGGACTTCTCTGTCTATGGGATTTCCCAGGCATGAATACTGGAGTGGGTTGCCATGCTCTTCTCCAGGGGATCTTCCTGACCCAGAAATCAAACCCATGTCTCCTGCACTACAGGCAGATTATTTACTGTCTGTTCACTGGGAAGCCCTTTTGTGCACTATAGCAATTCCCTTTTGAAATGACAAAGAACTTTAAAAAAATTAACCTTTAAGGACCTGATGTGCATTCTGTTTGAAGAGTGTCTTCATTATGGCTAAAGAAGTATATATGGTAGTTTACCATAAATGATATCACTTCACAGGACAATATAGCTGTCCAGAAATGTCTTTTTCTGGAAGAAAAACAATGACCTTAGCAAATATTTAAGAAATAATAAGACTTTCAAGCAGTGATATCCCTTTGGAGCCCTTTTAAGCTTCAATCTTTTGTAGCACCAAATGGGGGAAGGAAGGGTAAATGCATTTATCTTAATTATATTTAAATGGAGAAGTAATTTTATAAATCTTTAATTACCTAAGAAATGTGTGGGTTAGTCTCATTAAATATTTTTTTACATGGGATCAAAATAATCCAAATAGAATATTAACTTTTATGCCCTTTCATTTATGTTCTAAACAAAAACTGAATTTTCAGTGGGATGGCATACTAGAGATGTCGGAGAGCAAACTAGGGAAGTTTCTAATAGAGAGGAATGAGAAGTGGAGGCATAAGAAATGGGCAGGGCTTTTATTTAAATGGGTAGAGCATAAGCATAGGAGTGTGTTGGAGGATAATGCTCTCTTAATGAAATCTGTTGGAAAGACTAAAGATCCTGGCATCAGGTTTTCCTTGAAGAACAAAAGCGTGACTACACCCTGGACACAGAACAATAGACTGGTTCCAAATCGGAAAAGGAGTACGTAAAGGAGTGGTGGCTGTGTGGGCGTAGGAGGGCCTAGAGGAGCTATTCCACGTTCAAGGGCAGGAGGGGCGGCAGTGAGGAGATACCCCTCGTCCAAGGTAAGAGAAAGCCAAGTAAGATGGTAGGTGTTGCAAGAGGGCATCAGAGGGCAGACACACTGAAACCATACTCACAGAAAACTAGTCAATCTAATCACACTAGGACCACAGCCTTGTCTAAGTCAATGAAACCAAGCCATGCCTGTGAGGCCACCCAAGACGGGCGGGTCATGGTGGAGAGGTCTGACAGAATGTGGTCTATTGGAGAAGGGAATGGCAAACCACTTCAGTATTCTTGCCTTGAGAACCCCATAAACAGTATGAAAAGGCAAAATGATAGGATACTGAAAGGGGAACACCCCACGTCAGTAGGTGCCCAATATGCTACTGGAGATCAGTGGAGAAATAACTCCAGAAAGAAGGAAGGGATGGAGCCAAAGCAAAAACAATAAACAGTAGTGGATGTGACTGTTGATAGAAGCAAGGTCTACTGCTATAAAGAGCAATATTGCATAGGAACCTGGAATGTCAGGTCTATGAGTCAAGGCAAATTGGAAGTGGTCAAACAAGAGATGGCAAGAGTGAATGTTGACATTCTAGGAATCAGCAAACTAAAACGGACTGGAATGGGTGAATTTAACTCAGATGACCATTATATCTACTACTGCAGGCAGGAATCCCTTAGAAGAAATGGAGTAGCCATCATGGTTAACAAAAGAGTCCGAAATGCAGTACTTGGATGCAATTCAAAAATGACAGAATGATCTCTGTTCGTTTCCAAGGCAAACCATTTAATATCACAGTAATCCAAGTCTATGCCCCAACCAGTAATGCTGAAGAAGCTGAAGTTGAACGGTTTTATGAAGACCTACAAGAACTTTTAGAACTAACTGACAAAAAAGATGTCCTTTTCATTATAGGGGACTGGAATGCAAAATAGGAAGTCAAGAAACACCTGGAGTAACAGGCAAATTTGGCCTTGGAATACGGAAGGAAGCAGGGCAAAGACTTATAGAGTTTTGCCAAGAACATGCACTTGTCATAGCAAACAGCCTCTTCCAACAACACAAGAGAAGACTACACATGGACATCAGCAGATGGTCAACACTGAAATCAGACTGATTATATTCTTTGCAGCCAAAGATGGAGAAGCTCTATACAGTCAACCAAAACAAGACCAGGAGCTGACTGTGGCTCAGATCATGAACTCCTTATTGCCAAATTCAGACTTAAATTGAAGGAAGTAGGGAAAACCACTAGACCATTCAGGTATGACCTAAATCGAATCCCTTATGATTATACAGTGGAAGTGAGAAATAGATTTAAGGGCCTAGATGTGATAGATAGAGTGCTTAATGAACTATGGAATGAGGTTCATGACATTGTACAGGAGACAGGGATCAAGACCATCCCCATGGAAAAGAAATGCAAAAAAACAAAATGGCTGCTGGGGGGCCTTACAAATATCTGTGAAAAGAAGAGAAGTGAAAAGCCAAGGAGAAAAGGAAGGATACAAGCATCTGAATGCAGAGTTCCAAAGAACAGCAAGGAGAGATAAGAAAGCCTTCCTCAGTGATCAATGCAAAGAAATAGAGGAAAACAACAGAATGGGAAAGACTAGAGATCTCTTCAAGAAAATTAGAGATACCAAGGGAACATTTCATGCAAAGATGGGCTCAATAAAGGACAGAAATGGTATGGACCTAACAGAGGCAGAAGATATTAAGAAGAGGTGGCAAGAATACACAGAAGAACTGTACAAAAAAGATCTTTATGACCAAGATCAACATGATGGTGTGATCACCCACCTAGGTCAAGTGGGCCTTAGAAAACATCACTACCAACAAAGCTAGTGGAGGTGATGGCATTCCAGTTGAGCTATTTAAAATCCTGGAAAATGATGCTGTGAAAGTGCTGCACTCAATATGCCAGCAAATTTGGACAACTCAGCAGTGGCTACAGGACTGGAAAAAGTCAGTTTTCATTCCAATCCCAAAGAAAGGCAATGCCAAAGAATGCTCAAACTATGACACAATTGCACTCATCTCACCCGCTAGTACAGTAATGCTCAAAATTCTCCAAGCCAGGCTTCAGCAATACGTGAACTGTGAACTTCCAGATGTTCAAGCTGGTTTTAGAAAAGCAGAGGAACCAGAGATGAAATTGCCAACATCTGCTGGATCATGGAAAAAGCAAGAGAGTTCCAGAAAAACATCTATTTCTTCTTTATTGACTATGCCAAAGCCTTTGACTGTGTGGATCACAATAAACTGAGGAAAATTCTGAAAGAGGTGGGAATACCAGACCACCTGACCTGCCTCTTGAGAAATCTGTATGCAGGTCAGGAAGCAACAGTTAGAACTGGAAATGGAACCACAGACTAGTTCCAAATAGGAAACGAAGTACATCAAGGCTGTATATTGTCACCCTGTGTATTTAACTTCTATGCAGAGTACATCATGAGAAATGCTGGGCTGGAAGAAGCACAAGCTGGAATCAAGATTGCTGTGAGAAATATCAATAACCTCAGATATGCAGACGGAGAAGGCAATGGCACCCCACTCCAGTGTTTTTGCCTGGAGAATCCTAGGGACGGGGGACCCTGATAGGCTGCCATCTATGGGGTCACACAGAGTTGGACACGACTGAAGCGACTTAGCAGCAGCAGCAGCAGGTATGCAGATGACACCACCCTTATGGCAGAAAGGGAAGAGGAACTAAAAAGCCTCTTGATGAAAGTGAAAGAGGAGAGTGAAAAATTGGCTTAAAGCTCAACATTCAGAAAACGAAGATCAGGGCATCCAGTCCCATCACTTCATGGGAAATAGAGGGGAAAACAGTGGAAACAGTGTCAGACTTTTTTTTCTGGACTCAAAATCACTGCAGATGGTGACTGCAGCCATGAAATTAAAAGACGCTTACTCCTTTGAAGGAAAGTTATAACCAACCTAGATAGCATATTGCAAAGCAGAGACATTACTTTACCAACAAAGATCCATTTAGTCAAGGCTATGGTTTTTCCAGTGGTCATGTATGGATGTGAGAGTTGGACCGTGAGGAAAGCTGAGTGCCAATGAATTGATGCTTTTGAACTGTGGTGTTGGAGAAGACTCTTGAGAGTCCCTTGGACTGCTAGGAGATCCAACCAGTCTGTCCTGAAGGAAATCAGTCCTGAATATTAATTGGAAGGACTGATGCTTAAGCTGAAACACCAACACTTTGGCCACTTGATGTGAAGAACTAACTCATGGAAAAGACCGTGATGCTAGGAATGTTTGAGGGCTGGAGGAAAAGGCTATTTCAGAGGATGAGATGGTTGGATGGAATCACTGACACAATGGACATGAGTTCCAGTAGGCTTCAGGAGTTGGTGCTTGACAGGGAAGCCTGGCATGCTGCAGTCCATGGGGTTGTAAAGAGTCAGACACAACTGAGTGACTAATACTTTCACTTCACTTTTTCACAGTTTAGTAAATTAAAAATCCATCCTTCAAAAAATCTTGAAAATTTAAAAATATTCTGAGCAGTTTAACCATTGTTAGCCCAAACTAGAGAATATAATCCATTAAGCCACGATGAATCTTAATTTGCTGAAAAAATAAAAAAGAGGAGCTGTGGTACAACTAACAGAATTCTAGTGCTGGTCTGCTGCTGCTGCTGCTAAGTCACTTCAGTCGTGTCCGACTCTGTGTGAAGCCATAGACAGCAGCCCACCAGGCTCCCCCATCCCTGGGATTCTCCAGGCAAGAACACTGGAGTGGGTTGCCATTTCCTTCTCCAGTGTTGGTCTATTGCCCCTCTAACCAAATATCTAATGTCTGACTCTCATTGATCATGTTGATCTTATTGGACTAAAAGGAATCTCCTGTTCTCCCTCCCTGAATTTCTAACTTTATGGAGTGTCATACTGAAAAATTCAAGCACCTATATTGTTTCCTTTGTCAGAACCAGCACTCTACAAGAAAGCAACTCCCAGAATGCAGCACTCCATCCCCTTTCCTTCTCTACCACTTGTAACTACTCATATCACAATCTAGATGTAATGCATGACCTCATGTTTATTTGTGCCCTAAACTTGATTGTTTTTGATTACTAATATTTACAGAATGAGTAAATATAGAAATGTATGTATTGTGATAGAGTTTGAAGGGGATGAATGATACAGCTCAAATAACTCAGAAAACAATGTGTACTTTAAGAAATATAAGTTACTGAATTTTGGTAATGAAAGCCTTGTTTCTGAGTTAGGAATTAACAATAATTTACAGATGAGATATACTTCTTTCTTGACATTTTCTTCATTGAAAGACAGTGTTTTACATTTTTTAAGATTTTTGTGTATTCTGAGTCCAGAGAATTATTGATAGTTATTCTAGGTATCCAGATTAATTTCAATATTGCATGTCTTTGTGTATTTTCATACACACTTCAATCATAAGAAGGAGGCAAAGTTAGACTTCATTTGACATCCTAATTTGGATGCCCCAGTATTTATGTGGAACCCTTGCTTTGCTGGAGTCATTTGTAATACTTGGCACATTGACCACTCTTCCTAGCAGTTTTCTACTGTCTTTTCATTTTCCTCCTCTCTGTTCCTTTAGGGATTGCATTATCCCTTAAAATAATTGGTCACTGTAGACTTACCTTTCTTCTGGCTACTCTTACTTGTTAGCTTGAACCCACTCTCTTTTAATTGAGATCACTTACCTGGTCTTGAGACTTAATGAAGCTCAGATAATTTGTCTTGTTGCAGATAGAATTCTAAGAGAGGCAAAGTTATAGGTAAGAAGTTGATTTATTTAGAGAGATACACACTCCACAGACAGAATGTAGTTTACTTCAAAAGATGAGAGCAGGACATGTGGTTGTCTCAGAAAGTGAGAGCAGCCAAGGATAAAAACACCCCACAGACAGAGTATGGGTCATCTAAAAAGGCAAAAGCCCCCCAGATATGGGGTGGTTAGTTTTTATGGGCTGGGTAATAAGTGAGAGGATTATCCCAACTATTTTGGAGAAAGGATGGATATTTCCAGGGATTGGGCCACAGTCCACTTTTTGACATTGATGATTGTCTTGGAACCGTCATAGCTCTGGTGGCTGTGTTATGGTAGATGCTAATATTTTATAATGAGCATATAATGAGGCTCAAGGTTTACTGGAAGTTGAATCTTCTGCCATCTTGGACCTAGTTGGTCTAAGCAGTTTATGTTGTATCTTCAAGGGCTGTGTCATTCTTTTAAAGATTGTGTCTTTCCCCTTCCCCCCTGTTTCAAGCTCATCCATTTAATTACAAGCATAGCTGTAATTAATGACAGTATGCCATTGATCCCTTTAACTATATCTCAAGCTAGAGAATGTCTAATAAACTCAAGAATGCCATACCTCTCAAATATACTTCCTCTTCTTTATTCTAACTGGCCATGCTTTCGTTCAGATCATTAATGTCTCTTTCCTGTGTTAGTGCAACTGCTTCCTAGATGACTATAAAGTCTTTAGATTGGCAGTCCAACAATTCATTCTTTATCTTGCTTGTCAATGATTCCTCTAAAATAAACTTTTTTTAAGACTTTAAAGTCATTCTGTTTTTTTTTTTTCCCTAATTCTTTCAAGAAAAAAGAAAATGTAGCTCGTCATCATGACAAACAAGGGTGTATGCAATGAGCTCTTAAGTGGCAGTTCTACCACTCATTACATAAATGGTTATGTTCTCTTGGTTCTTTGCTTTTTTCTCTTGCCCAGGATGCACAGAATCCCTTCTACCTGCTTGATATTCTCAAAGAGAATCATAACTGGACAGAAGTTAAAGCAGAGAAGGCAAATTTTATTCAGCACTATTGCACTAGGGAAAATAGACACCAGTAGAGAATTGGGCTCCATTCTAAGTGCATTAGAGCAAGTGGGGGTTTACAGCCAAGGAGCAAGGGGTCTACTATATAGAAAATTACTAAGAGGAAGCATCAGATGAGTGGGTAGGTGGCATAGATTCTGGCTGAACTAGTAAAGTAGGAGTTCTGCTGAAGACAGACCAGGGTGATTGGATACCAAGAGTGAGAAGTGAGAAATTTTAACTAGTGGGGAGTTTGTAATTTCCTTGGTTCTGTCTCACCACATCAAAAGTTTGAAGCCACAGAAGGACCAGTGTTATAGCTCAGTTTTATTTAGAAAGCAAAGGAAAATACATCCTCTAGGTGTGAGGGCAGGCCAACCCAAAAGAAGCGAAGAGAAGAGAAGCCCCTGGCTCAATTCTGGCTCCTCTTTTTATGTTTTTTTCTCCTCCCCCGAACCTGCCTTATGTAAACTGGGCTAGCCAGGAGGGCTGTTTGTTTTACCCGAGGTCCTCACTTGGGTCCTCTGACCTTCCTTTGTTTTATTTTCGCGGACTTTCCCCATCTTTGTCTTTTAGCCACTGCCCTTTTGGACTCCTTTTTCCTATTCTAACTACCTAACATAACAAATCAAGAGTGATCAGATAGCAAGGATAAGGAGATTCTTGCAAACTGACTTAGCACGGTTCTTGCTAAAATTGTATGTTGCAATAAAGTGCACAGATGGGCCTACATAAAGGTTTAGGAGCCTTACTAACATTTGGTCAAACTAAGCATATTTGGCAGTGCCTACTCATTACATGAGACTGATCTTGGGTAACATTTTTTTGGGTGTAAAATTTTCCTTGAGTATTCCCCATCAGAAGCAGTACATGTTTCTATTAAACCTGTATTATGCTACATTGCAAAGTAGTCTTTTGCTAAAATGTATGCAGTCTTTTCTAAACTATCAGTTATTTAGAACATTATCTGTCTTGGGTTCTCAATGCCAGGCACAGAATATGACACTTAGCAGATGCTCTATAGTTGCCTTTTGTTTTTTTTTAATTAAAAAAAAAAAAGGAATGATACTTAAATTAGTATAAGTGAGAGCATACGTTTTTCACTACAGTTTTTTTTTCCTTTTAAATATAAATTTATTTATTTTAATTGGAGGTTAATTACTTTACAATATTGTATTGGTTTTGCCATACATCAACATGAATTTGATAGAAATATGAAAGTAATAAAGAAATAGAAAAGGAAAATATTTGATGAAAGCAAATCTCTTCTAAGTTATACTTTTATGCATGACTCCTCTGCTTAAGTTGCTTAAATATATATGAGCAATGATTTGTCTTATATTCATAATAGTTTTGTGAATTTGCATATTATTATGACACAATTCATATTTCAATAGTTTGTGACAGAAATCTGATATTTAGTAGCCACAATGCTAATGAAATGTATTCATGTTAGATATTTTAAATTGGTAGTTAAATATTTGCTACTTATTGGATTTTCTTACCTGCTGCTGCTTACAAATATGCTGATGATTTACAGTGCTAGGAAAGATCTCCACATATCTTTATGCATGGAGCCAGATGGCCTTGCACCACGACCTTTGCCCAATGCTGTTAGCATCCAGGGGAGCTGAGCAGCTCTGGCTCATTATCCACAACCAGATGTTTTCTACTTCTCTATCACTATTGCTAAGTGGCAGTTAATGTCTAGCACAATGAGTATTTGCTTGAACCTATGATCCATGAAATGCTGTCTCTTAAAATACAAATACCACCTACTGGCAGAAACTTCTCTCTGTGAATTTGTAATGCACTCATTCTCCTTTATTAGAAATCCTGCTATAATCTTAGTGATATTTTATTTAATATTTTTCTGTCTTTCTCAGCTGGCAGCAAGCAAGGTTATTTCAGCCTAAGAAAGAATAAAGTTATAAATACAAATAATTCAAGAATTTCTTCTGAATATTCATTGTTCAAAAAAAAAATCATCACAATGTATTAGCTCCATAAATATGACACAAATGTCTATCCATCACTTTCCTGAAATCCTGATACCAAGAGAGTAAAAACTATTTTAGTTACTAGAAGCTCTAGGCTCTGATGGGGTAAATAGTCAGTTTTCCCTCAGTTTGGCTAATGAAAGTCAGTCTTTCAGAATTTGACCTATTCTGGATAAAGTGATAAAGCTGAAATCACAGAAAGACTTTCAGGATATGCTGACATACTTAGGGTCTGGGGTGCAGTGCATATGTACCTTACTTTGTGCTAAACCAGGCAATATATGAAATCCTATGTCTGACATGAATTTTTTCAGAGTTTTCTTTTTTTTTTTTTTTTTTTTTTTACTTTACAATTCTGTATTGGTTTTGCCATACATTGACATGAATCCACCATGGGTGTACATGCGTTCCCAAACATGAACCCCCCTCCCACCCCCCTCCCCACAACATCTCTCTGTGTCATCCCCGCGTACCAGCCCCAAGCGTGCCATATCATGCATCGGACACAGACTGGCAGATGACATGATCCTCTACATAGAAAACCCTAAAGACTCTACCAGAAAATTACTAGAGCTAATTAATGAATATAGTAAAGTTGCAGGATATAAAATCAACACACAGAAATCCCTTACATTCCTATATACTAATAATGAGAAAGTAGAAAAAGAAATTAAGGAAACAATTCCATTCACCATTGCAACAAAAAGAATAAAATACTTAGGAATATATCTACCCAAAGAAACTAAAGACCTATATACAGAAAACTATAAAACACCGATGACAGAAATCAAAGAGGACACTAATAGATGGAGAAATATACCCATGCTCATGGATCAGAAGAATCAATATAGTGAAAATGAGTATATTACCCAAAGCAATTTACAAATTCAATGCAATCCCTATCAAGATACCGGCGATATTTTTCACAGAACTAGAACAAATAATTTCAAGATTTGTATGGAAATACAAAAAAACACGAATAGCCAAAGCAATCTTGAGAAAGAAGAATGGAACTGGAGGAATCAACTTGCCTGACTTCAGGCTCTACTACAAAGCCACAGTCATCAAGACAGTATGGTATTGGCACAAAGACAGACATATAGATCAATGGAACAAAATAGAAAGCCCAGAGATAAATCCACACACATATGGACACCTTATCTATTACAAAGGAGGCAAGAATATACAATGGAGTAAAGGCAATCTCTTTAACAAGTGGTGCTGGGAAAACTGGTCAACCACTTCTAAAAGAATGAAACTAGATCACTTTCAGAGTTTTCTTTTAATTGTGAAGGGCTTCCACAGTGTCTGCATGAGTGCATGCCTGCTCAGTTGTTCAGTCATGTCTGACTCTTTGCGACCCCATGGACTGCAGTATACCAGCCTTCCCTTTCCATCACCAACTCCCAGAGCCTAGTCAAACTCATCTCCATTGAGTCAGTGATGCTATCCAACCATCTTATCCTCTGTCATCCCTTTCTCCTCCCACCTTTAATCTTTCCCATCACCAGGGTCTTTTCCAATAAGTTAGTTCTTCACATCAGTGGCCCAAGTATTGGAGTTTCAACTTCACCATCAGTCCTTCCAATGAATATTCAGGACTGATTTCCTTTAAAATGGACTGATTTATTCTTCTTGCAATCCAAGGGACTCTCAGGAGTCTTCTCCAACACCACAGATCAAAAGCATCAATTTTCAGGGCTCAGCTTTCTTTATAGTCCAACTCTTACATCTGTGCATAACTATTGGAAAAACCATAGCTTTGAAAAGATGGACCTTTGTTGGCAAAGTAATGCCTCTGCTTTCTAATATGTTCTCTAGGTTGGCCATAACTTTTCTTCCAAAGACCAAGCCTCTTTTAATTTCATGGCTGCAGTGACATCTGCAGTGATTCTGGAGCCCCTAAAAATTGTCTCTCAATGTTTCCATAGTTTCCCCATCTATTTGCCATGAAGTGATGGGACCAGATACCATGATCTTAGTTTTTGAATGTTGAGTTTTAAGCCAACTTTTTCACTCTCCTCTTTCACTTTCATCAAGAGGATATTTAGTTCTTCTTTGCTTTCTGCCATAAGGGGGGTGTCATCTGCATATCTGAGGTTATTGATATTTCTCCTGACAATCTTAATTCCAGCTTGGGCTTCATCCAGTCCAGCATTTAGCATGATGTACTAGGCATATATGTTAAATAAGCAGGCTGACAATATGCAGCCTTGATGTACTCCTTTCCTGATTTGGAACCAATCTGTTTTTCCATATCCAGTTCTAAATGTTGCTTCTTGATCTGCATACACATTTCTCAGGAGGCAGATAAGGTGGTCTGGTATTCTTATCTCTTGAAGAATTTTCCACAGTTTGTTGTGTTCACACAGTCAAGGCTTTGGTATAGTCAATAAAGCAGAAGTAGATGTTTTCCTGGAACTCTTTCTTTTTCGATGATCCAACGGATGTTGAAAATTTGGTCTCTGGTTCCTCTGCATTTTCTAATCCATCTTGAACATCTGGAAGTTCAGAGTTCACATACTGTTGAAGCCTGGCTTGGAGAATTTTGAGCATTACTTTGCTAGCATGTGAGATGATTGCAGTTGTGCAGTAGTTTGAATATTCTTTGACATTGCCTTTCTTTGTGATTGGAATGAAAACTGACCTTTTCTAGTCCTGTGGCACTGGTGTTTTTCAAATTTGCTGGCATATTGAGTGCAGCACTTTAATAGCATCATGTTACTGTACAAAATACAAAGCTGTAACCACATGCAGAGATGTGATCTTTGTGATTTGCCCCCTAATTGAGGCCTACTAAAATTGCTGTCTTCATATGACCCACTGTGGGTTTTGTAAGAATTGGGTTCTTCTTTTTTGAATTAAATATGATGCTGATATTATATATATATATATATATGTATATATATACACACATATATATATATTTAAATTTGCCTTAGACTTACAGGCAAAACATTAGTTTGTTCCTCATGTGTAAAACCATGATCATCCTTAAACAAAGCTAACCATGTGTAATAACTCAGTTCCTCTAGAAGCAGAGCCAGAGGCAAAGTTTCAAGTGTTAATACTTCAGGAGTTGCAATGCTAGGGGTGGTGAGAGTGGGGAGAAACAAAGTAAGGAAATAAATGCAGCAGTATACTCCTGTAACCTTACCCGCCTGGCTACTGCTACAGTATGAGCTGCAAAAAAGACATAGGAAGCTGTTTCTCAGGTATGTTTGCTCAGCATGTAAGCTGATCTAGAAAGTTTGTAAAAAGAAAATTGTACTCAGCAGTATTCCATAGAGAGGAAGGAGTTAGTGGAAGTAAAGCTGCTCTGATCCTCTCTGATTGCTCCTTTGCATTTAGTCAAAGCATGTCCTCGGAAGTTAGCATTCCAGGTTACATCATCTTGTTCCTCAGAGGTTGGTCAGACACCATGCTGTGGTAGGAGATTTCATTTACTTCTAGACATGGATCAATGATTTGTTTCGTTTCACTAAGAAATGAAAGGAGGAAATCATTGATACAGGAGATCTGAGTATGTGTGCCATGTATGTTTCATAAACATTCCTCCTGGCTATTTCTGCAGTAATGAATTCTAATGGCTAAATGCTACATATGATAGGTCTTGATTTTTAATATGCCTGTTTCTCACACTAGACTCCAGGGTCCTTGACAACTTACAAGGTTCCTGATGTTGCCTCATCAATGCTTAACTGATTGCCTAAAACATAATATGTACAGAGTAAATAACTCTTCAATTAATGATTAGTTATATGAGTTAGAAAGCAGAGAGATGGTAATCTTCACCCTGGGAATAGTTTAAGTAGCAATGGAATCTGGGAATTGTGTTCTAAGAACAGAAAAGTAGAGAACATTAATTCTTTAGGCCTTAAGACAGACATTTGATGCTAGTTTGTTTTACTCTTCAGAATATTTTCTCTCTTCTGTTTTACTCAGGATAGACACAAAATGGAATATAAGAAATTGTCAAAAGCCTATTTATCACCATTTGTGAAATTTGAATAGAGTTCTGAAGTGACCTTGAAAGCAAAGGAAGGATTCACTTTCCTTATGGTATCAGTTAGCCAAGCTATTATCAGTGTCCTCTAATTGGTCGTGGTGGTTTAGTTGCTAAGTCGTGTCCAACTCTTGCAACCCAGTGGACTGTGGCCTGCCAGGCTCCTCTGTGCATGGGATTCTCTAGGCAAGAATACTGGAGTGGGTTGCCATTTCCTTCTCCAGGAGATCTTCCTGACCCAGGAATCGAACCCAGGTGTCCTGCATTGCAGGCAGATTCTTTACCAACTGAGCTACAAGGGAAGACTTTCTAATTAGAAGTATAAAATCATCTATTTATGAAAAACCAACCAACAAACATTCTGTACCTCCCACACGAAAACTATATAGTAGGTTAACAGATGAATTTTAAAAAATATATATTTAGTATTCCTATATTCCTTAATAACTTTCCTTTCTATTTGTGGACTATCCAAATTTTAAGGGTCTTAAGAGCCAGTGGGAATGGACCCACTTCAGAGCACTGGTTGGAAAAAGAAAACTGAATGGGAATAAGGAATTTAAGACTATGATTTATGACTAAACTCTGTGTCCTTTTGCATATTGACAATCCCACTAGTATATCTAATAAATATCTCAAATATAACATATCTGTTACATGTAGTCCTATTCCTAAACTATACCACAATATAATATGGAATTTAGGATTTCATAATTGGAGACAACTTCTTAAATTTAGCAATTTAATGAAAATTATTTTTAAATATCACTGGTATATAAACTTCATCATAGTTCATACCACTCATTAACTTTGGAGATTAACCTTAGTATTACTACTTAGTATTTACTACTGTAGGAGACAATACCTAATGTGTGTGTGTGTGTGAGTGAGATGTGTTAATAAATAATATGGCCAGTGTGTAATAAAACTGTAATAGAAACCTGA
Source organism: Oryx dammah (assembly GCF_014754425.2). Classification (NCBI taxonomy): domain Eukaryota; kingdom Metazoa; phylum Chordata; class Mammalia; order Artiodactyla; family Bovidae; genus Oryx; species Oryx dammah. The sequence goes on along the minus strand of NW_024070196.1, from coordinate 26,963,105 downwards.
CTTTCTTACGTTTATTTTTAGCATTTCATTGCAAACCAGAGCAAATTATAATTTCATGTAACTATGGATCAATACATGTTTTCTTGCTGGTATGTTGTTGTTACTGTGGTTGTTATTATATTCCATTCTTTATTTCTTCTTTTAAGCTTCTTTTTTCTTTCATTTCCTGTAACCTTTCCCTATTTACTCCTGTTCTATCTTGAATCAAAGACATTTTTACCCACCTATCAGGGAATGAACAGTCATTCCTTGATGTTGAATTGTTGTTGTTCAGTTGCTCTTTGCAAGTTCATGTACTGTAGCATGCCATGCTCTTCTGTCCTCCACTCTCTCCCAGAGTTTGCTCAAATTTATGTGTATTGAGTTGGTGATGCTATCTAGCCATTTCATCTTCTACCACTCCCTTCTTTTGCTTTCAATCTGTCCCAGCATCTTTTCCAATGAGTCAGCTCTTTGCATCAGGTAACCAATGTATTGCAGCTTCAGCAACCGTCCTTCCAATGAATATTTATGGTTGATTGCCTTTAGAATTGACTGGTTTGGTATCTTTGCAGTTTGATATCTTGCAGACTATCAAGAGTCTTCTCCAGCACCGCATTCGAAAGCATCAGTTCTTTGATGTCCAGCCTTCTTTATTGACCAACTCTCACATCTATACATTGCTACTGGAAAAACAATAGCTTTGACTATACAGATCTTTGTCAGCAAAGTGGTATCTCTTCTTTTAACATGCTGTCTAGGCTTGTCATAGCCTTCCTTCCAAGGAAGGAAGTCTTTTAACTTCTTGGCTGCAATCACCATCTGCAGTGATTCTGGAGCCTAAGAAAATAGTTTGTCACTGCTTCCATTTTTTTCCCCTTATATTTGCCATGAAGTGATGGGACCTGATGCCATGATCTTAGTTGCTTGAATGTTGAGTTTTAAGCTAGCTTTTTCACACTCTTCTTTCACCATCATGAAGAGGCTCTTAGTTCCTCTTCATTTCTGCCATTAGAGTGGTATCATCTGTATATCCAAGGTTATTGGTATTTCTTCCAGCAGTCTTGATTCCAGCTTGTGATTCATTCAGCCAGGCATTTTGCATGATGTACTCTGCATATAAATTAAATAAGCAGGGTGACAATATACAGCCTTGATGTACTCCCTTCCCAATTTGGAAACATTCCGTTGTCCCATTTCTGGTTCTAATTGTTGCTTCTTGACTCACATACAGATTTCTCAAGTTACAAGTTAACATGGTCTGAGACTCCATCTCTTTAAGAATTTTCCAGTTTGTTATGATCCACGCAGTCAAAGTTTTTGGCATAGTCAATGAAGAAGAAGTAGATTTTTTCGAATTCCCTTGCTTTTTCTATGATCTTGCAGATGTTGGCAATTTGATCTCTGGTTCCTCTGCCTTTTCTAAATCCAGTTTATGCATCTAGAAGTTCTCAATTTACAAACAGCTGAAGCCTAGCTTGAAGGATTTTGAGCATAATATTTCTAACATGTGATACAAGTACAGTTGTACAGTAGCTTATCCTTTCTTTGGCATTCTCTTCATTGGGATTGAAATGAAAACTGACCTTTTCCAGTCTTGTGGCCACTGCTGCATTTTCCAAATTTGCTGACAGATTAAGTGCAGCACTTTAACAGCATATTTTAGGGCTTTAAATAGCTCAGCTAGAAGTTTGTCACATCCACTAACTTTGTTTGTAGTAATGCTTCCTAAAGCCCACTTGACTTCACACCCCAGGGTGTCTAGCTCTAGATGAGTGACCATACCTTCCTGGTTATCTGGATCATTAAGACCTTTTTGTAGAGTTCTTCTGTGTATTCTTGCCATCTCTTCTTAATCTCTTCTGTTTCTGTTAAGTCTTTACAGTATCAGTCCTTTATTGTGGGCATCCTTGCATGAACTATTCCCTTGATATCTCCAGTTTTCTTGAGAGATCTCTAGTTTTTCCAGTGCTATTGTTTTCCTCTATATCTTTGCATTGTTAAGAAGGCCTTCTCATCTCTTCTTGCGCTCTCTGGAATTCTACATTCAGTTGGGTATATCTTTCCTTTTCTCCTGTGCCTTTCACTCTTCTCTCCTCAGCTCTTTGTAAAGCCTCTTCATACAACCACTTTGCCTTTTTGCATTTTTTTTTCTCTTGGGAATGGTTTTGGACACTGCCTCCTGCACGATGTTACAAAGCTCTCTCCATAGTTTTTCAGACACTCTGTTTCTCAGATATAATGCCTTGAATCTATTCATTGCCTCTGATATAACTATAAGGGATTTGGTTTAGTTTATCACTGAATGACCTGATGGTTTTCCCTACTTTCTTCAGTTTAAGCCTGACTTTTACAATAAGGAGATCATGGTCTGAGCCAGTTAGCTCCAGGTATTGTTTTTACTGACTCTGTAGAGCTTCTCCATCTTTGACTGCAAATAACATAATCAATCTGATTTCAGTATTGACCATCTGATGATGTCCATGTGTAGAATTGTCTCTTGTGTAAAGAACATCTATTTTTAGTATTAATTCTAGAAGGTGTTGTAGGTCTTCATAGAATCTTCAGCTTTAGCATGAGTGGTGGAACATAGACTTTGATTACTGTGATGTTGAAGGGTTTTCTTTGGAAATGAACCAAGATCATTCTGTTTTGATATTGCAATCAAATACTGCATTTTGGACTCTCTTGTTGACTATGACGGCTACTCCATTTCTTCTAAGGGATTCTTGCTCATAGTAGTAGATATAATGGTCATCTGAATTAACTTCTCTCCTTCCCATCCATTTTAGTTCACTGATTCCTGGGATGTCGATGTTCACTCTTGCCATCTCCTGTTTAACGACATCCAATTTACGTTGATTCCTGGACCTAACATTCCAGGTTCTGGTGTAATATTGTTCTGTAAACAATCATACTTCACATTCACCCCCAGACACATTCACAGGTGAGTATCATCTCTGCTTTGGCCCAGCCACTTCATTCTTTCTGGAGCTATTTGTAACTGCCCCCTTCTCTTCACCAGTAGCATATTGGGCACCTTCTGACCTGGGGGGCTCATCTTCCAGTGTCATATCTTTTTGCCTTTTCATACTGTCTGTGGCATTCTCTAGGCAAGAATACTAGACTGGGTTGCCATTTCCTCCTCCAATGGACTGCATTTTATCAGAACTCTTCACTATGACCTGTCTGTCTTGGGTGGCCCTGCACAGCATAGTTTCATTGAGTTACACAAGCCCCTTCACCATGACAAGGCTGTAATCCATGAAGGGGTTATGTTGAATGATTTAATATAACTCTTCAGTATTTTTAAGAATAACACCAAGTTTTTGTATACTGAAGCAAATTCTATGAACATACTCTAATGATAGCAAATGCATCAAAATGATGAAACTCTCTATGCAAACCGGGGGAAAAATCTATAACAATCAGTTCCACAAGAGGTTAACCTTTAGTACTTAGATCAAAGATTCAACATTTTAATACTTCCCCATGGCCATTTAGCTTTAGGAGTTGGAAATACTCTTCAGATTAACTGAAATTCAGAGTACCTAATAATTTACCTTGGGCTTTCCAGATGGCACTAGTGTTAAGAACCTGCCTTCTAATGCAGGAGATGAAAGAGACATGTGTTCGATCTCTGTATCAGGAAGATCTCTTGGAGAATGAAATGGCAACCCACTCCAGTATTCTTTCCTGGAGAATTCCATGAACAGAGGAGCCTGGTGGGCTACAGCCCATAGGGTTTCAAAGAGTCAGACATGACTAAAGTGACTTAGCCTGCATGCATGGAAGTGTTATCTTAGTACTTACTTTGTGTTTAGCGGCAAAGGAAAGCTTGCTCTCTGTGAGCACCAGTACACTTTAAAGTGTGATTGTATTTCCATATAATTAACATTTTATATTAAAAGGAGAAATAGTGCCCAATGGAGGTATGAGTGTGAGGTAGTTGGAAGAGATTCCTTTCCAGTCCCAACTCTTTGCTGCTCAGCATGAGCTCTAAGGCATGTCTTTATATTTTTCTATTCATTCTAATACTTTGGCCACCTGATGCGAAAAACTGACTCATTTGAAAAGACGCTGATACTGGGAAAGATTGAAGGCAGGAGGAGAAGGGCACAACAGAGGATGAGATGGTTGGGTGGCATCACCAACTCAATGGACATGAATCTGAGTAAATTCGGGGAGTTGGTGATGGACAGGGAGCCTGGCGTGCTGCAGTCCATGGGGTCACAAAGAGTTGGACACGACTGAACGACTGAACTGAACTGGTCAAAACTGTTTTTTCCTTCACAGTTGTTACATGCATTAGATTTATTATGAGCTCCCTCTCTATTTTATTTATCTGTTTTGTATGACTGTGGGCCATTAGGATGCAGTAGTCTTATTTACTCAACTATCCATTTCCCATATTTTTTTTTTTTTTAGATTTTAGGGAAGCAATAAATAAAACTCAATGGATCTGAAAGTGACCACTTACTGGAACATACTCTACCCCTTTATGTGCCTGTCTATATCACTCCAATAAACTCTGACATCAACATTCATACTTTGCCATCCTTGTGTTTTGTACAAGAATTTCATTCATGAAGTGATCTTTTAAATGCATTTCAAGATATGACTTTTATTTATTCAGAAGCCATTCTAATACTTTTAGAAAGGTCACAAAGATGTAAATGATAGTTTTCAAAAAAGAGCATGACTTGTATACAGCATAACAATGAACACATATTAACTTATTTATTTTACTCATATATGAGAGAACAGGCTGATGTAATAATAGTAATAAGTTAAAGGAATGTAGAGATGAATTGCAAATGGGAATAAAGCTTGTTTTTTCCATAGTGGGGAGAAAGTCAATTAAAATCTTTACCTAAAGGACAGGACAGAATTTACATACTTATCAGAAAGAAATTTATTTAAGAAACTCAACTGGAGGTTAAAAAGGTTATTCAGCTGATGTGCACCTGGGATCGCCTGCAGACCCAGAGCTGCCACCCTGGAGCAAGGTCAGTGTTTAATAGCACAGGGAAAGTGAAGTACTTGTTTGTGTGCTTTCGGTTTAAGTAGCAAATTTTGACTTGAGCTGAAACTTATAGTTGGAAGTCAGTCTTATTCTCATGCCCTTTACTGGGATTATTGTTACGATGCTGAAAACCATCACACATATTTTCTAGGAGCTATTTTTTGCCAGTCTGGAGACTTCACAGTCGGTAAAAGTTTTGCAGGCAGGAAAAGTAGATCACAACCAGGAAAGAAGAAGGTGGCAATATTAGAAGGCAAGGAGAAAACGCCTCTAGAATGTCTGTTTTCATCCTTTAAAACTCCTGCATTTACTTGAATAAGGTCCTCGTTTTACACAAGAAATTGAAGGAAACTGACCAATGATGACTTTAATATGGGCTGCTTTTAGAGCTAGACACTATACAACACTGTCCCTAAAGAATACCCAGAAACACCTGCCATCATAGCCACCCTTCCGGTAAGGACCTTTGTGTGAATGACAGTCTAACTACAAAACCAGACAAACACCAAGTACTCTTCACAATTGTTACATTCAGTAGAACTGCTCTGAACTCCCTCCTCTATTATGTTTATCTGTTTTGTATGACTGTGGGCCATTAGGATGCAGTAGCCTCCACTTCCAAATAATAGAATACTTGCCTATCAGAGACTGTTTCAGTTTTGTCTGTTCATTCTATAAAATGTAACTACTTTCTCTCCTGAAACTTAAGAAATGGCTGAAGATATTCACTGTCTCAATTTTATGAATAAGCATACGTTTATAGACTTCCCTGGTGGCTCAGATGCTGAAGCATCTGCCTACAATGCGAGAGACCTGGGTTCAATCCCTGTTTCGGGAAGATCTCCTAGAGAAGGAAATGGCAACCCACTCCAGTATTCTTGCTTGGAAAGTCCCATGGATGGAGAAGCCTGGTAGGCTATAGTCCATGGGGTCACAAAGAGTTGGACACGACTGAGCAACTTCACTTTCGCTTTCGCTTACATACTTTTATAGTTATGTTTTAGGCTTAGTTTTCCATTCAGTTCAGTCACTCAGTCGTGTCTGACTTTTGCAACCCCATGAACTGCAGCATGCCAGGCTACCCTGTCTGTCACCAACTCCCAGAGATTGCTCAACTCATATTCATTGAGTAAGTGATGCCATCAAACCATCTCATCATTTGTCATCCCTTCTCCTCCTGCCTTTCAGTTCAGTTTAGTTCAGTCGCTCAGCCGTGTCCGACACTTTGCAACCCCATGAATCGCAGCATGCCAGGCCTCCCTGTCCATCACCAACTCCAGGAATTCACTCAGACTCACATCCATCGAGTCAGTGATGCCATCCAGCCATCTCATCCTCTGTCATCCCCTTCTCCTCCTGCCCCCAATCCCTCCCAGAATCAGAGTCTTCCAATGAGTCAACTCTTCACATGAGGTAGCCATGGTACTGGAGTTTCAGCTTTAGCATAATTCCTTCCAAAGAAATCCCAGGGATGATCTCCTTCAGAATGGACTGGTTGGATCTCCTTGCAGTCCAAGGGACTCTCAAGAGTCTTCTCCAACACCACAGTTCAAACGCATCAATTCTTCAGCGCTCAGCCTTCTTCACAGTCCAATTCTCACATCCATACATGACCACTGGAAAAACCATAGCCTTGACTAGAGGGACCTTAGGTTGGTCATAACTTTTCTTCCTAGGAGTAAGCGTCTTTTAATTTCATGGCTGCAGTCACCATCTGCAGTGATTTGGAGCCCAAAAAAATAAAGTCTGACACTGTTTCCACTGTTTCCCCATCTATTTCCCATGAAGTGATGGGACCAGAGGCCATGATCTTCGTTTTCTGAATGTTGAGCTTTAAGCCAACTTTTTCACTCTCCTCTTTCACTTTCATCAAGAGGTTTTTGAGTTTCTCTTCACTTTCTGTCATAAGGGTGGTGTCATCTGCATATCTGAGGTTATTGATATTTCTCCCGGCAATCTTGATTCCAGCTTGTGCTTCTTCCAGTCCAGCGTTTCTCATGATGTACTCTGCATAGAAGTTAAATAAGCAGGGTGACAATATACAGCCTTGACATACTCCTTTTCCTATTTGGAACCAGTCTGTTGTTCCATGTCCAGTTCTAACTGTTGCTTCCTGACCTGCATACAGATTTCTCAAGAGGCAGGTCAGGTGGTCTGGTATTCCCATCTCTTTTAGAATTTTCCACAGTTTATTGTGATCCACACAGTCAAAGGCTTTGGCATAGTCAATAAAGCAGAAATAGATGTTTTTATGGAACTCTCTTGCTTTTTCGATGATCCAGTGGATGTCTTTCCCAATATCAGGGTCTTTTCCAGTGAGTCAGTTCTCCACATCAGGTGGCCAAAGTATTGGAGCTTCAGCATCATTCCTTCCAATGAATATTCATGACTGATTTCCTTTAGGATTCACTGGTTTGATCTCCTTGCTGTCCAAGGGGCTCTCAAGAATCTTTTCGAGCCCTACAGTTCAAAAGCATCAATTCTTCAGCACTCAGCCTTCTATATGGTTCAACTCTCACATCCATACATGACTACAGAAAAAATGATACCTTTGACTATATGGACCTTTGTTGGAAAAGTAATGTCTCTGCTTTTTAATATGCTGTCTAGGTTGGTCAAAGCTTTTCTTCCAAGAAGCAAGCATCTTTTCATTTCCTGGCTGCAATGATTTTGGAGCCTCTCAAAATAAAATCTCTCAGTTTAGTTCAGTTCAGTCACTCAGTCGTGTCTGACTCTTTGAGACCCCATGAACCACAGCGTGCTGGGCCTCCCTGTCCATCAAGAACTCCCTCAGTTTACCCAAACTCATGTCCATTGAGTTGGTGATGCCATCCAACCATCTCATCCTCTGTCATCCCCTTCTCCTCCTGCCCTCAATCTTTCCCAGCATCAGGGTCTTTTCCAATGAGTCATCTCTTCACATCAGGTGGCCAATGTATTGACTTTGGCCAGCTTCAACTTCAGTCCTTCCAATGAATATTCATGACTGATCTCCTTTAGGATGGACTGGTTGGATCTCCTTGCAGTCCAAGGGACTCTCAAGTGTCTTATCCCAACACCACAATTCAAATGCATCAATTCTTCAGCACTCAGCTTTCTTTATAGTACAATTCTCACATCCATACATGACCACTGGAAAAACCATAGCCTTGACTAGATGGACCTTTGTTGACAAAGTTATGTCTCTTCTTTTTAATATGCTGTCTAGGTTGGTCATAGCTCTCCTTCCAAGGAATAAATGTCTGTTAATTTCATGGCTGCAGTCACCATCTTCAGTGATTTTGGAGCCCAGAAAAATAGTCTGACACTGTTTCCACTGTTTCCCCATCTATTTGGCATGAAGTGATGGGACCAGATGCCATGATCTTCGTTTTCTGAATGCTGAGTTTTAAGCCAACTTTTTCACTCTCTTCTTTCACTTTCATCAAGAGAATCTTTAGTTCCTCATTGCTTTCTGCCATAAGGGTGGTGTCATCTGCATATCTGAGGTTATTTTTTATATTTCTCTCTACAGTTTTGATTCCAGCTTGTGCTTCATTCAGCCTGGCATCTCATATTATGTACTCTGCATATAAGTTAAATAAGCAGGATGACAGTAAACAGCCTTGATGTACTCCTTTCCCAATTTGGAGCCAGTCTGTTATTCCATACTGTTTCTTCTTGATCTGCATACAGGTTTCTCAGGAGGCAGATAAGGTGGTCTGGTATTGCCTTCTCTTTAAGAATATTCCACAGTTTGTTGTGATCCACACAGTCAATAGCTTTAGCATAGTCAATGAAGCAGAAGTAGATTATTTTCTGGAATTCTCTTGCTTTTTCTATGATCCAGTGGATGTTGGCAAGTTGATCTCTGGTTCCTCTGGCTTTTCTAAATTCAGCTTGAATATCTAGAAGTTCTTGATTCATGTACTATTGAAGCCTAGCTTGGAGATTTTTGAGCATTACTTTTCTAGCATGTGAAATGAGTGCAAATTGTGTAGTAGTTTGAACATTCTTTGGCATTGCCTTTCTTTGGGATTGGACTGAAAACTGACCTTTTATATTTCTGTGCTCACTGCTGAGTTTTCCAGATTTGCTGGCATATTGAGTGCAGCACTTTAACAGGGTGATCTTTTTCTATTTGAAATATCTGTACTGGAATTTCATCACCTCCAACTAGCTTTGTTCATAGTGATGCTTCCTAAGGGTCACTCAACCTCACACTCCAGAATATCTGGCTCTAGGTGAGTGATCACACCATCGTGGTTGTCTGGGTAATTGTGGTCTTTTTTGTATAGTTCTTCTGTATATTCTTACCACCTCTTCTTAATAGCTTCGGCTTCTGTTAGGTCCATACCATTTCTGTCCTTTATTGTACCCAACTTTGCATGAAATATTCCTTTGGTATTTCTAATTTTCTTGAAGAAATCTGTTATTCCAATTCTATTGTTTTTCTCTATCTCTTTGCATTGATCATTGAGAAAGGCTTTCTTACCTCTCCTTGCTATTCTTTGGAACTGTGCATTCAGATGGGTATCTCTTCTTTTCTCAGGTATTTGTAAGGCCTCCTCAGACAACCTTTTTGCATTTCTTTTTCTTGGTGATGTTTTTGATCACTGCCTCCTGTACAGTGTTATGAATCTTCGTCCATGGTTTCTCAGACACTCTATCAGGTCTAATCCTTTGAATCTATTTGTCACTGTATATATGGAAGGGATGTGATTTAGGTCATACCTGAATGATCTAGTGGTTTTCCCTACTTTCTTAAATTTAAGTCTGAATATTGCAATAAGAAGTTCATGATCTAAGCCACAGTCAGATCCCATCTTGTTTTTGCTGACTGTATAGAGCTTCTCCATTTTTGGCTCTAAAGAATATAATCAATCTGATTTCAGTATTGACCATATGGTGACGTCCATGTGTAGAGTCATCTCTTATGCTGATGGAAAATGATGTTTGCTGTGACCAGTGTGTTCGTTTGGCAAAACTCTATTAACCCTTCTGCTTCATTTTGTACTCAAAGGCCAAACTTACCTGTTACTCCAGGTATCTCTTGACTTCCTACTTTTGCATTCCAGGGGTTTCCCTGGTGCCTCAGATGGGAAAGAATCTGCCTGCAATGCAGGAGACCTGGGTTCAATCCCTGGGTTGGGAAGATCACCTGGAGGTGAGCATGGAAACCCACTCCAGTATTCTTTCCTGGAGAATCTCCTAACAGAGAAGTCTGGCGGGCTACAGTTCATAGTGTGGAAGAGACTCAAATGCAACTGAGTGACTAAGCAGAGCATAGCAACCCTACATTGAAAAAGACTTAGTTTTACTTTGATGCAACATAAAGATACTTTTTTTCTTTCTTTATTTTTTGCCTAGGTGATATGAGAATGTTTTATAAATGTTCTTTTCTAGGAGCGTTCATGAAATACATATTATCTAACTGGTTAATTGTAAAAGATAAAAGATAAGGTGTTTTGTGAAATGTTTGCTAGAAAATTTTCCACTTAACCCCCTTCTTTGTTGTTCAGTTGTGTCCTACTCTTTGCAGACCCCTTCTACTGTGAAGTAAATGTTCAGTGATCAGTGAGTGGGGAAGACACATTAGTGACAATAAAGCAGATGAGCAGAAATTGGCCTGACTCACATGTTATGTGGATGAAATTGTACCAAGGAGGAGAATTTTCTTGAATTAACTTATAGCCCAAACTATGTCAAGATCTGATATTGGAATATGAAAGTGCTTCTGTGAACTTCAGTGATGAAAAATTATGATTTTTTTGGCATTCTTTTACAGGAAAGAAACAAAAACTACTTGCACCTTATTAACAACAACAACAACAAAAAAAACACTAGGAAATAAAAATTTAGGAATTGGATGGAAAACTTATTATATAGACAAAAACATTTACATTTAAAACTAGAAGAAAATTACTTGATTCAACAGTTCACATTCCATAAATTAGGTTCAGCCAAATCCCTTAAAACCTTGTTTGTTTATTTTTCACATAATTTTAAATGTTGAATAAATATTCCTAAATCAGCAGGTTGCATTTTAAGTGAATATCCCATTATTTCCTAATTTTATAGGACTTTCTGTGTAAGTATCCATTTGATTATTTCAGATTTCATGATTTCTCTAATACAAAAGAACTTCTGAATTATTTTTAGTCCAACAGTGTGTAAGTTGTAGGAAAACTTGTGGCAACTAAAACTTCATGATATATTTTTCTTTACTACTCATTAGTCTGTGGACAGTCTAACTTAATCCTTTAAAGAGAATTATGAATGTGTTATTGGCTTACATTTGTATGCTAATAACAACAAGCTATAAAATCAGAATTAGCATAAAATGCTTAATTAAAAGTAAATGTGACAGTAATGTGATAACTTAGAAGTTAAATTCAAGTCCTTTTTAATAGATGAAATGGGAACTAATTATCTGCTTTCTACTCAACAATTCTTAAATAGTGGTGTTAGCATTAGCAAAAATCACAGGATGGAGAATAAGACTGTCTAATAAATTTTATAGAAGAAAGAAATAAATTAATTACTCTTTATAAAACACTACTTGGGGATTTTGTTTTTGCATTTCTTTATGAGAAAACTGGGTGAGTAAAGACGGTTCAGGTAAATAAATTGGAACTTGACACCTATCAAATTGTCTTATTTAATTGTTTTAAATTCTAGACTATAGAACAAAAAATATTAATTCAAGTTTTTACCCTGTAAATGCACAAAAAATAAGAGAAAAATGCAAAAGTCTTTATCTGGGTACCAGACTAGAAGATACAAGGTGATAGATTGTTGTCACCAGAGTTCAAAGTTGCATTTCTTTCTAATAATTATAAAAGTAAACAGGATAAGCAATTTTTACTATAATTTAGGAAAATTAAAGTAATTGCCTACTCATACACATGCTTCAACATTTTTTGAATCTACTTGTAAAACAGAAAAGTGAAAGTGCAAGTCACTCAGTTGTGTCCGACTCTTTGCGATCCCATAGACTATAGTCCATGGACTTCTCCAGGTCAGAATACTGGAGTGGGTAGCCTTTCCCTTCTCCAGCAGATCTTCCTAACCCAGGGATCGAACCCAGCTCTCCTGTATTGCAGGTGGATTATTTACCAGCTGAGGATTCTTCTTCAACCATTTTAGTTTTGCAAGAATCCATAATAACCTATATTATGTATATAAAAGTTATTTTCAAATTGTTAAAGCAAGTCTGTTTTGTAAGTTTTTTTTTTTTTTACAGTTACATCATCATAAGTGTAATTTCAATTACAATTTCAATTACAACTTCAACTTGATGAAATCAAATTGCAACATTTAATACTGTATAGTCACAGTAATATGTTCTTGTTTTTTGCTAGAGCATTCCTCAGGGTTAGTCAGAGTTACATGGCTGCATTTATTATACAACTTATAAAGAAAAAAATTTATGAAGGAAAATTATTAAATACTAGGTAGTTAGGTGTCATAAAAATAATGTGAATAATTAGAAAAGGGGACATTGGCTGCTATCTTTATTTTACCTATTCCTTATATTTTAGAGGTATACAGTTTAAATTTTTAATTTTTAATTTTTTTGAAGTAATGGTTGATTTAGAATGTTGTGTTAGTTTTATGTGTACAGTGAAATGTACACCTCCTTTCCTTTTTGGTAACCGTAAGTTTGTTTTTTTATGTCTGTTGTCCTGTTTCTGTTTTGTAAAGAAGTTAATTTGTATCCTTTTTTCTTTTTAGATTCCACATATAAGTGACATCATATTTGTCTTTTTCTGTCTGACTTACTTTGTTTAGTATGATAATCATTATGTCCATCCATGTTGCTGCAGATTGCATTGTTTCATTCTTTTTTTTTTTAATATAGCTGAATAACCTTCCATTGTATATATGTACCACAGCTTCTTTATTCATTTATCTGTCAGTGGACATTTAGGCTGCTTCCATGTTTTGGCTATTGCAAACAGTGCTGCTATGAACATTGGCGTGCATGTATCTTTTTGAATAATAGTTTTCCCTGAAGGTATAACCAATAGTGGGATTGCTAGGTCATATGATAGTTGTATTTTTAGTTTTTAAGGAACCTCCACACTGCATTCCCACCAACTATATAAGAGAGTTCCTTTTTCTCCACACCCTCTCCAGCATTTATTATTTGTAGACTTTCTCACAATGGCCATGTTGAATAGTGGATAAATCATTTTTTAAGCAAATTTCTTATACCTCAATTCTCTTACTATTTCCCAAAAGACAGTTTATTGTTCTTGTTAATATTATCATTAATAAACATAATATGTACTAATAGTATTTTTTTGGAGACTTTATTTCTAATGATTGGTATCCTTCCCCAACCTATTCATTTCTTATACACACTGGACCTATATAATTCACATGTATACTTCTAACCAATATTTTAAAGACAATTCCATATTGAATATCAGGGCATCCCTCATAATACTATCTATTTTAAACAACACCATCAGCAATGGTAAATGTGATGACTATTCTTTAAAAAAGACATATAATATGCTAATTCTACAGAAAATCAGTTCAGTTCAGTCTCTCAGTCGTGTCTGACTCTTTGTGACCCCATAATCCACAGCCCGCCAGGCCTCCCTGTCCATCACCAACTCCCAGAGTTTACCCAAACTCATGTCCATTGTGTCAGTGATGCCATCCAACCATCTCATCCTCTGTCATCTCCTTCTCCTCCTGTCCTCAATCTTTCCTAGCATTAGGGTCTTTTCAAATGAGTCAGCTCTTCGCATCAGGTAGCCAAAGTATTGGAGCTTCAGCTTCAACATCAGTTTTTCCAATGAACACCAGGACTGATCTCCTTTAGGATGGACTGGTTTTATCTCCTTGCAGTCCAAGGAACTCTCAAGAATCTTCTCCAACACCACAGTTCAAAAGCACAGAGAATACTAGGCATGAAAATATTACTGTCTTAAATTTATATCATGATACACTGAAATTTATCCTGTTGTTCATGGGAAATACTTTTATACATGCAGTAAGGAGTTTCTCTAACAATATTTGTTTAGCTAACATATTGCTTACAAAAAAGCTTGTAGAAAAGAAATTCAACCGATCTTATTTTTTCTTATTTATGTATACATTAAACAAATGTTTTTGCACATAGACAATAGGAATGACATAGTTCCAGAAGTTGAACTGATAAAAATGTAGCATTTTAAGATGACTGTTTATACAGATTTGTTTATCAAAATTTATTTTCTTGCATTAAGTTGCATATATAATTTATATATATGCATATATAATTTTTAAACATTACACAAAAAATGTATGCATTATCAATTTGTTCATTGAAGACACTCTTGTCAATTCTGGATTAACTAAATTTGCATATGACAAATTTCATATAGTTTGTTTCAATTTGTTAATATATCCAGTGATTACATCATATTAAGAAAGTATATATTTATTCATCATAACATTTGTATGTCACTTTAATCCTAGAGTCTAATAATAAGCATTACTACATTTTACTAAGTATCTGATCAGCAATGAGCATATCCAATTATTTGTTCATTTAGTCATTCAATATATTTTTTTTCATTTAAAGCATGTTTGAAACCTATTTTGTATCAATTACTTTGCTCAAGGAGTGAAAGAAATGAAACAGGCAGAGTTATCTTTGTGAAGTATATATAATCTAACAACAAGTTAGGCAAAGAAAATTGTCTGTGTTGACAAAATTTAGGAAACAGTGAGAAAACAAAAAAGAAGATAGCGGTCAATTCAAATAGAGGCAGCCATAGAACACAAAGGACATATGTGTTAATCAGGAAGTTCAAGTTGAGAAGATATTTATATTGGCAATGGAGGAAGGAACACAAAATAAGGCTTGAAGTAGGCAAGGATGTACAAACCTTGTCAAGTATTTTGTTATTATTGGGCATAGCATATTAGAGCATTATGTGTGTAAGAAAAATTTTTTAAAGAGTAAAAGATCAGGTTGTAAAAACATGGATCTGTCAGATAATAATGACTAGAAATGGACAATACTGGCTAGAGAATTGAGACTGTTTGGGGTATCTAGGATTTGAGAGACTTAAAATCATAAAATTCATCTTAAATCATAAATATTGTACCTCTGACAGTTCTTTTTAGTTGATAGTAGAAAGAGACTAGTTAAAAACTGGCAAGATATGAAAATGGTATAAATAGAGAATTTTTTTTCAAGTCAAGATGAAATAGAATGAGTAGATTCATCTTCTTTAAAAAAATACTGGATAAAATTGTTTTTCAAATATTGGGTAACATCCAACAGAGAACATTGATCAGTGAGAGAGAATAAAATAAATAAGGGAACCCTGGACTTGCCCTAGGATCCTATCTGTTGTTTCCAGCTTCTAGCATTTAGAGGAGAAACACAAACAAAGCCCAGAAGTTGGCTTATGTTGAGGTGAAAAAGTTTAATTTGGAAGAGGACAAGTAATCCAGTGTTTGCCAGACAGACAACAGACAAAGGAGACCTATAGGGTAAAGAGAAATGAAGATCTACAGAGGTTGTAAAATTCAAGAAAATGGATTCTCACTGGATGCCTCTAGAAAGGAATATAGCTCTACTAACACTTTGATTTTGTATTCGGAGAAGGCAATGGCAGCCCACTCCAGTACTCTTGCCTGGAGAATCCTGTGGATGGAGGAGCCTGGTAAGGTGCAGTTCATGGGATCGCGGAGTCGGACATGACTGAGTGACTTCACTTTCACTTTTCACTTTCATGCATTGGAGGAGGAAATGGTAACCCACTCCAGTGTTCTTGCCTGGAGAATCCCAGGGATGGGGGAGCCTGGTGGGCTGCCATCTCTGGGGTCGCACAGAGTTGAACATGACTGAAGCGACTTAGCAGCAGCAACACTTTGATTTTAGCCCAGTGATACTTCAGATTTCTGCTCTCCAGACTCTAATATCATACATTTGTATTGTTTTAACTGACTAAATTACCGCAGCAATAGGAATGAATTCAGCAGGCTAACACTATCTGATTTTAAGACATATTTGTCAGAGTTAACAAAATTAAAAGAAAATGAGAAAACAATACACTTTAGTGGTGATTTCAAATAGAGGCATCTATAGAAACTATTCCTTAAAGAAGGAAATATGTGTTATCAGGAAATCATGGTTGAGGAGATGCCTATACTGGCAATGAAGGGAAGAACACAAGATAAAACTTGAAACAGAAGAAATGTTCAAACTTCATGAAGTATATTGTTATTATTGGGCATAGAGTATTATGTGTGCAAAGGACAATAACAAAAGTTCTAAGACATTTCATTGGTGGATTAAGTACTTTCAGCAAATTGTGCTGAAACATTTGGATATTGAGGTGGGAAGGAAGTGAAATACATATGCCAAAACTTACCCAATTGTATACGTTGATGTAGTTAATTATATGTTGATTCTCAATGAAGCTATTAGGTGTTTTATAAATTCTTGCCCGCAATAACTCTCATTTTAATATCTTATTGTGTGTTTACATTTTTAGTTGGTGTATTAATTCAAGGTTTTACACTTCCTCTTTACTGTGCCTAGAGTGTTTTCCTCTAATATAGTCGCATGTCTTGCTCTATCACTTGATGTAGGTGTTCTGGTTAAAAGTCATCTGAAAAAGAGGCTGCCCTTGCCCAAAGGCCACTGTGTCTGGGGAAAATGAGTGATCACACACACCATCGTGATTATCCAGGTCCTGAAGATATTTTTTGTACAGTTCTTCTGAATAGTCTTGCCACCTCTTCTTAATATCTTCCTCTTCTGTTAGGTCCATATCATACCATACTCTGTTCCTTTATTGAGACCATCTTTGCATGAAATATTCCCTTGGTATCTGTGCTTTTCTTGAAGAGATATCTTGGTATCTCTAATTTTCTTGAAGAGATCTCTAGTCTTTCCAATTCTGTTCTTTTCCTCTATTTCTTTGCATTGATTGCTGAAGAAGGCTTTCTTATCTCTTCTTGCTATTCTCTGGAACTATGCATTCAGATGCTTATATCTTTCCTTTGGGCTCCATAAAGGACAGAAATGGTCTGGACCTAACAGAAGCAGAAGATATTAAGAAGAGGTGGCAAGAATACATGGAAGAACTGTACAAAAAAGATCTTCACGACCCAGATAATCATGATGGTGTGATCACTAATCTAGAGCCAGACATCCAGGAATGTGAAGTCAAGTGGGCCTTAGAAAGCATCACTACAAACAGAGCTAGTGGAGGTGATGGAATTCCAGTTGAGCTATTTCAAATTCTGAAAGATGATGCTGTGAAAGTGCCACACTCAATATGCGAGCAAATTTGGACAACTCAGCAGTGGCCACAGGACTAAAAAGGTCTGTTTTCATTCCAATTCCAAAGAAAGGTAATGCCAAAGAATGCTCAAACTACTGCACAATTGCACTCATTTCACATGCTAGTAAAGTAATGCTCAAAATTCTCCAAGCTAGGCTTCAGCAATACGTGAACCGTGAATTCCCTGATGTTCAAGCTGGTTTTAGAAAAGGCAGAGGAACCAGAGATCAAGTTGCCAACATTTGCTGGATCATGGAAAAAGCAAGAGAGTCCCAGAAAACCATCTATTTCTGCTTTATTGACTATGCCAAAGTCTTTGACTGTGTGGATCACAATAAACTGTGGAAAATTCTGAAAGAGATGGGACTAACAGACCAACTGACCTGCCTCTTGAGAAATTTGTATGCAGGTCAGGAAGCAACAGTTAGAACTGGACATGGAACAACAGACTGGTTCCAAATAGGAAAAGGAGAATGACAAGGCTGTATATTGTCACCCTGCTTATTTAACTTCTATGCAGAGTACATCATGAGAAACTCTGACTGGAAGAAACACAAGCTGGAATCAAGATTGCTGGGAGAAATATCAATAACCTCAGATATGCAGATGACACCACCCTTATGGCAGAAAGTGAAGAGGAACTAAAAACCCTCTTGATGAAAGTGAAAGTGGAGAGTGAAAAAGTTGGCTTAAAGCTCAACATTCAGAAAACTTAGATCATGGCATCTGGTCCCATCACTTCATGGGAAATAGATGGGGAAACAGTGGGAACAGTGTCACACTTTATTTTTTTGGGCTCCAAAGTCACTGCAAATGATGATTGCAGCCATGAAATTAAAAGACGCTTACTCCTTGTAAGAAAAGTTATGACCAACCTATATAGTATATTCAAAAGCAGAGACATTACTTTGCCGACTAAGGTCCGTCTAGTCAAGGCTATAGTTTTTCCTGTGGTCATGTATGGATGTGAGAGTTGGACTGTGAAGAAGGCTGAGCACCAAAGAATTGATGCTTTTGAACTGTGGTGTTGGGGAAGACTCTTGAGAGTCCCTTGGACTGCAAGGAGATCCAACCAGTCCATTCTGAAGGAGATCAGCCCTGGGATTTCTTTGTAAGGAATGATGCTAAAGCTGAAACTCCAGTACTTTGGCCACCTCATGCAAAGAG
Organism: Oryx dammah; assembly: GCF_014754425.2. NCBI lineage: Eukaryota > Metazoa > Chordata > Mammalia > Artiodactyla > Bovidae > Oryx > Oryx dammah. The sequence continues at coordinate 26,944,649 of NW_024070196.1, read as the reverse complement.
TTGACTCATTGGAAAAGACTCTGATGCTGGGAGGGATTGGGGGCAGGAGGAGAAGGGGACAACCGAGGATGAGATGGTGGGATGGCATCACCAACTCAATGGACGTGAGTCTGAGTGAACTCCAGGAGTTGGTGATGGACAGGGAGGCCTGGCGTGCTGCAATTCATGGGGTCGCAAAGAGTCGGACACTACTGAGCGACTGAACTGAACTAAATGAAGAGATCTCTAGTCTTTCTCATTCTGTTGTTTTACTCTATTTCTTTGCATTGATTGCTGAAGGATTTCTTATCTCTCCTTGATATTCTTTGGAACTCTGCATTCAAATGGGTATATTTTTCCTTTTCTCCTTTGCCTTATGTGTCTTTTCTTTTCTTAGCTATTTGTTAGGCCTCCCCAGACAGCCATTTTGCTTTTTTTGCATTTCTTTTCCATGGGGATGGTCTTGATCCCTGTCTTTTGTACAGTGTCACGAACCTCCATCCATAGTTCATCATGCACTCTATCTTCAGATCTAGTCCCTTAAATCTATTTCTCACTTCCACTGTATAATCATAAGGGATTTGATTTAGGTCATACCTTAATGGTCTAGTGGTTTTCCATACTTTCTTCAATTTCAGTCTGAATTTGGCAATAAGGAGTTCCTGATCTGAGCCACAGTCAGCTCCTGGTCTTGTTTTTTTTCTGACTGTATAGGGCTTTTCCATCTTTGACTGCAAAGGATATAATCAATCTGATTTCAGTGTTGACCATCTGGTGATGTCCATGTGCAGTCTTCCCTTGTGTTGTTAGAAGAGGGTGATTGCTATAACCAGTGAGTTCTCTTGGCAAAATTCTGTTATTCTTTGCCCTGCTTCTTTCCGTATTCCAAGGCCAAATTTCCCTGTTACCCCCAGGGGTTTCTTGACTTCCTACTTTTGCATTCAAGTCCCCTATAATGAAAAGGTCATTTTTTTGGGGGGGGGTTAGTTTTAAATGGTCTTGTAGGTCTTCATAGAACCATTCAACTTCAGCTTCTTCAGTATTATTGGTTGGGGTATAAGCTGGGATTACTCTAATATTGAATGGTTTGCCTTGGAAAGGAACTGAGATCATTCTGTCGTTTTTGAGATTGCGTCCAAGGACAGCAATTCGGACTCTTTTGTTGACCATTGTTGACAACTGTTTTGTTGACATATCTGTAAACAGATATAGGTAGATGTATATGCTGGTCTGATGGCATAAGCTTACAGTGAAATGTGGATGATGTCATGTTTATTCATGTCTTCCTGTCACTGATTTTTGTTATATATAAATTGAGCTAGTTGAACACGTGATTTTTTTCTAAGCTCCAAGGATAACATGTCTGAAAATCAAGACAGTTGTGTTTTGAAGGACATCTTTTGTGATGACCTGCAAGGGCTACTTGAAGTTTTTCTTTCTTAAATTGTAGAGAACTGCCCAACATAAGCAACGTCTTTAAGTGACTTAAACTCGTCCAGTTTTAGCTTCAAAGTTTTATATTCATTGCATTAGAGATATCAAATTTGAAAATAGAAATTAAGAAAAATTAAAATTTGATACTTTTTTTTAACCCATTTGCTTTTATGTGATGATATGCAAATGTGCCTCCCAATCTTAAAATCACAGTTCTACTAGAAACTATTCTTAGTTGACCAGATCATTATTGTGGGCTCCAAGATAGTACGCAGTGATCCCTGCCTCTTGATACCTATGCCCTTGCATGTGGACTGGACCTAGTGATTTACTTCTAATAGACAGAATACTACAAAACTGATTGAATGCCACTCTAAGGTTAGTTAACAGAGAGGATGTAGCTACCTTCTTGTGTTCCCTTGCCAGTTTATTCTGAGCAAAGCCAGTCGACATAGTATGAATTGGCCTGTGTCTCTCATGGCATGAAAATAAAGGTATCCATCAGTAAGCAGGACACTGGGTTCCAAAGTTCAACAGCCCATAAGAAACTGAGTCATTCTAACAGGCATGTGAAATAGTGGAAGCTTGTCCTTCCCTGGGTGAGCCTTGAGATGGCTACAGTCCCAGCCAACACATTGACTACACAGCCTTGTGACTACATTAAGCTACAGGACCCTAGTAAACTATATCCAGATTCTAGAACTGCAGAAATGTTGGTGGCTTCTCCTGTTGCAGAGCCCAGGCTGTAGGGTGTGTGGGCTTCAGGAGTTGTGGTGTATAGGCTCAGTAGTTGTGCCTCCCATACACCAGAGTGCAGGCATGGTGCATGGGCTTAGTTGCTCTGAGGCATGTTAAATCAAACTGTATCTCCTTCTTTGACAGGCGGATTCTTTACCACTGAGCCATCAGGGAAACCATATTGTTTGTTGTTTTAAACTGCTAAGTTTTGAGATAATGTTTTTTGCACAGAATTTTATAACTAATACATTCTCCAATTTGTCATGTGATTTAGCATATTTAAAATGTCTCTTTCATCTAAGATACCTGCTTATAGCATGAGATGGAGCTTTATTTCTTGAATTATTATTTTAAAGATATAAGTCTTTTGATCAATCTCCAGGTTCACCTATGCTTAAAATGTTAAATAAACATAGGTAAAATTCTCCTGATTTTTTTTTTTATTATTATAGTGTTGATATTAGGCAGGTCAATCTTGTTAAAATATATAACACCAGAGAATGTAGTAAAATGTGAAGGCCCTGTGGGTCATGGATATAATTATTTTATTGTAGATAGGGTACATGATAGCAGGTGTTTGTTTGTTTTTTGTCTGTAATTATGCCATTATCTGGATATTAGGATCATGTTCCCTTTTGCACAAAACACTACCCTATATACTAAGTATAATTTTTAATTTAAAAATGACAGTAATTTCCATACCAAAAGCTGTCTTTCAGAGATGTTCCCCTCTATTTGCATGCTTTAATCTGCCCAACACCTTCCTAAATTTGTGCCCCATGGGACATTTAACCTCCTCCTTAGATACCTGGCTGTGTGGTACCAGCATCTCTGAATTTGGTATTTGGCTAATAGCTCTATTACCTTTCATACTGAGTCCAAAGCTTTACCCCCTTCAATCTTTACTTTTGCCAACTGGAAAATTTTCTATCATGTCAAGAAAACCCACTGTGCAGCATGCTTAGGGAATGGGCCCTCTCTTGCTGACTGACAGCTATTCAATAGAGAAAAGAGCCATGGAGAGATGCCGATACGTATTAAGCTCACTGAAGAGAATAAGCTTTGTATTTCAAAATGTCACTTTTCTTCGAGTTCAGTGGGAGTGAGTAGCTATAATAAGGTAATTTCTAGAGGGAACCATACTGCAGTTCATTGTATAAATAATTGATTTGATCAGCTGAAATTATTGTGCCTGGTCCTGAATGACCTTTCAGATGAATTGCTAGGTTTTCACTACAAAAGCAATGAGAGCTTATAGTAAGATGTCAAAAAAATCCATATACAGTAGTTGTCTATAAAAAGGGGTATTTACATGTCATTATTTCCTTAGAATAGCTAAAATATGATCACTTGTTTCCCTATGTACAAAGTAAAGACAGCATATCTTGGGCTCTATTTTTATGTTCAAGGTCAAATGCTAACAGTAAGTTATTTCAACCACCTCTTATACATGAATGTTTTAAAGAATATTTCAAAAAATAAAATAGAGAAACAAAATCATAAATAAGACTGTACCACAGGGAAATGATTTATTTTTGCAAGATGAAGATTTATCATTATTATATCTTAAGAGAATAGTTTTTGTTAGAAAATTAACAAACACACTTGAAATTCTGCACAATGACAGACTTTAATGTTTCACTATAGTCTCATGCCTTACATTCTTTCTGTCCCAAACCTCATTATAATGTATCACCAATGTCTGTTCAAATAGATTGTATTCTCTTTCTGCTCAGAAATTTTACATAATTAATCACATTATGTCTTTTCTTAGTGTGCTCATTTAACACATTTGCTTATTTTAAATTATAGAACATTATAGCTCATTTTAAAACATTATATAAATAATACAGAGATAGAGATAATTTAAAATTACCCATTCACAATCCCCTTAATCCCTATTTTATTCTTTCACTCTCCATGTGTAACCATGATCCATAGTTTGTTCTGCGTTTTCCCAGATTTTTTATTATTTTCATTTGCTTTTATTTTTGAAACCCAGACTTTTAAAAATGCACTCTTAATTATATATCTATGTCTCTCCGTGTGTGTATATGTGTTAGTCACTCAGTTGTGTCTGACTCTTTGTGACCCCATGTTCTGTAGCCTGCCAGGCTCTTCTGTCCATGGAATTCACCAGGCAAGAATACTGGAGTGGATTGCCATACCTGGGTTTCTCATATTACAGGCACATAATTTACCATCTGAGCTAGGAAAGTGCTGATATCTCTCCATATCTATGTTTATATATAGACACATATATTCAAATATATATTTGTAAGAGAATACTTAAAATGCATAGATTTATTTTATATTCATTTTAACACAAAAGAGATATTTCTTTACATTTTTTTTTTATTTTTAGTTGCTCAGTCATGTCTGACTCTTTGCAACCCCGTGGACTGCAGCATGCCAGGCTTCCTGAGTTTGTTCAACCTCATATCGAATGAGTTGATGATGCCATCCAACCATCTCATCCTCTGTTGCTCCCTTCTCCTCCTGCCTTCTGCCCTTTCCCATCATCAGGGTCTTTTCCAATGAGTTGGCTCTTCACGTCAGGTAGCCAAACAATTGAACCTTCAACTTCGGCATTAGTGCTTCCAATGAATATTCAAGGTTGATTTCCTTTAGGATTGACTGGTTTGCATTCCTTGCTGTCCACGGGACTCTCAAGAGTCTTCTTCAGAACCACAATTTGAAAGCATCAATTCTTCGGTGTTCAGCCTTCTTTATGGTCCAACTCTTACACATTTTAAGTTAGCCTTTATCACTTAAATGCTTCTTAAACATATTTTTCTCTTTTCATAATATAGTTTTTAATTATAATAGTTATATATGCACAAAGTAAAGCTTCTTACAGTATAGAGTTAAAATATAACTTCTGTGTTGTATACTAGAAGTTTCTCTTCCATAATTTAAAAATATTTCTACCTAACTGTTCTTAGTAGTTTTCCAATATTTCATTGGGGATGTGTTGATTTTGGTGATATTTTTTTCTGTCTTTCTTTTTCCTGTCTATGAAGTTTTCATTCATTACTTTAAATGAAATTAAATTCATTTAAATTAAATTCATTTATTTAAAGTATTCTATGGACATCCTGAAGTACTAAGCATTCCTAGTTAAAATCAGGCTGTAAAAGACACATTTACAGAACTTAAATGGCCTGATTCTAGTAGGCAGAACTTTGGGTTTAGCTATTGAATGATTTGAACTTCTTACCACATTATTGCAGGTCAGTCCGTATAAGCCTACTTCCCACCATCTGATCATGTAAAAGTTTTAAGTGTACTGTATTTGATAATAAAAGGGCAAGTGTTCACTTACCCTTTTCAGCTCCAGTAGCTCCAAGGATTGCTACAATTGAGGGCACCGATATTTGGAGGAAGTATAGGTATAATAACAAATAAAATTAGCCAGTGTTAGAATTCCAGGAAGGATCCATGGATATATCTTAGTATTATCTGGGGGAATAAATACATATGTGTGTGTGCGTATGTGTGTGTATATACACACATATATAGTCGGTTTTTACATTCCTGATCCAAGTTTTTAACTTTACCTGAAGATGACTGTACCGTTTGAGTTTGAAAAAGGGAATGTATCCAGCACATGTCAGCCATGACATTACCTCACTTCAGGGGAGTGCCGTTTAGCCACACACAGTCTGAATGTGAGCCCTTTTCTAAAATTTGCCTGTTTTAAATAGCTAGTTTTTTAAATCCTCCACATATATGACCTGACCCTACTTAATTCAAGAGCCTCATTTAAGCCACAATGCCATATCCATGTGAATGACCTAGCAGTGATTTCAATGAACAAAGTACTTCTCTAATTGCAGACCTTCAAGTAGACTGCTGTCTGTTCAGAGGGCTCCCTATTTGGCCAATGCTTTTTACTTGGCTAGATGTGTCATGTCTTTAGCCTCCATTTACAAGGTCAGATCTGAGTTCATACCTCCAACCCCTATCCCCCTCTCCTCCCTGACCAGCTAAAGAAAGAGAAAAATTGGCATACAGTTTGTGTGAACTATAAACTCTGTATAGTAAGGATTATCATTACGTGGACATTGCCTGACAGAGTGTCATTTCATAAATATTTGTTGATTGAAGAAAGGAAATGAAAGTTGAAAGGGGGAAATAAGAGAAGAAGAAAAACAACCAGCTATTAGAGCATGTTTATTACAACAGTGAGAGAATGAATATACAAGTAGGCCCAGTCTAGATGATCTATGACTATAGAATGCTCACCTAGAAGCCCAGGAAGCCAAATCACAACTTCTGCAACAGCGTGCTCAGAACATTCAGGACTTGGTCAATAGCTGCCAAATTTTATGTTTTTCCCCTTGCTTTCAACTCAGAGGGGAAAAAACGGTGGGGGAGAAACTAATTGTACATTTTCCATTATTCCAGCAACCTCCAATCTTTGTGAAGACTTCTCTCTTTTTCACTATAAAGCTTTCTCACGTCTTGCCTGCCTTTGAATCTCTGCCAAACTCATGTGATGGTAGTTGACTCCTTGCTATAGCAAGCACTGGAGAAATAGGCTTACTTTTGACACAACAGTAAAGAACCCATTGCCGATGCAAGAGATGCAGTTTCAATCCCTGGGTGGGGAAGATCTAACCCACTGCAGAATTTTTGCCTGGAAAATTCCATAGACAACAGAGCCTGGTGGGCTATGATCCATAGGGTAGCCAAGCATTGGACAGGACTGAGCACACATATACAAGCACTTTCCTCATTTTGTTGGCAGACTTATTTCCATAGCAGGTATGAGTGTAACAAATAATTTTATGGCAATATAAAATATGAGAACATGATCAACTATGATACACCAAGGAAGAGTCATGACATTATGACTAGAATAATAGGTTGGCAGAAATTTGTTTGTAAATTCCATACTGAAAATTCATGATGACTGGTAGGTCAAATCTTTGAGAAAATTTAATTTTTACTGTTTTAGTAATAATTTTATCACACAGTAAAAAAATTATTTTATTAATGCTTTTGTTGGTTATTGGTTTAGTTGCAGTAGTCAGAACCAGAATAATAGTTGTTTTAAGAGTTCTCAAAAATAATCATTACATTATTCACTAGCATATATCATGAGCTGTTTAACTTTAGGTTTTACTTTTATACAGGTATTCACATTATAAAGAAAATAAAGTGAATGCATCCTCAATATACTAATTGCTAATAATTTTTATAAATCTATTTAACAAATTTTCATACAAGGATGCAATTTAGGAAATTCACACTAATAAAGAACATACAATCTGCATAAGAAATGCATACATGATAAATTATATTAATGGAGGTATAAATAATCTGTACAAACTGAGGTCATAAAATGCTTCCTGTTAGAACAATTAAATAGGAAATGATGAAGATGCCATTCCATCTGTTGTCTTAAAAATATTTGTAAGTTGATTAGAATCTAAGTGGAACAAAGCAACAGAGAAGCATTGAACCAAAAAAAAAAAAAAAATCACAGAGATAGGAAATAGATGCTCCAGAGAGCTCTGAATGTGTGTGCAGAGAAGTTAAAAAGCAGTTTTACTAGAATATAGGCCTCATAAAGGGAAAAGTGCAGATAAAAGCCTGGAAACATAGGTTAGATTCAGATTGTAAAGTAAGCACTTATTATGAATTATTGTAATGGACTGAACAGACAGATAGTGCAGAGTGGGTCATTCAACTCTATTCTACCTCTGTTGTAACTTGTCCTCCTTCAAGTAGAGGTTATAAAGCTAAAGACTACATTTCCCAGACTAGTTTTTTAGTTCAGTCCCAACTTTGACCTAGCTTCCACTAAGCAGACACAGCTCTATACATTTGGAATGCTGTTGGTTCCCAGACTTGGGAGTACCTGGTCAAGTATGAGAGGGGTTTCAAACTGGCGCCAAACAAGGAGGATGAGAGACTTAAAGAGGAAACCATACTCCAGATTAGTAGGTGGCAATTTTAATATGCCAGGGCACTTACACAGGAGGCTTGTCTCAGATGACTGCAAGAAAAGATCTCCGTAGTGACCCGTGAGACTCTCATTTATCCTAGAGGTCTTCATGCGGTGTTGTTTTTGCTTTGGCTCCATCCCTTCATTCTTTCTGGAGTTATTTCTCCACTGATCTCCAGCCATGAAACTAAAAGACACTTACTCCTTCGAAGGAAAGTTATGACCAACCTAGACAGAATATTAAAAAGCAGAGACATTGTCAACAAATGTCAATCTCGTCAAGGCTATGGTTTTTCCAGTAGTCATGTATAGATGTGAGAGCTGAACTATAAAGAAAGCTGAGTGCCGAAGAACTGATGCTTTTGAACTATGGTGTTGAAGACTTTTGAGAGTCCCTTGGACTGCAATGAGATCCAACCAGTCCATCCTAAAGGAGATCAGTCCTGGGTGTTCATTGGAAGGTCTGATGTTGAAGCTGAAACTCCAGTACTTTGGCCACCTGATGCAAAGAGCTGACTCATTTGAAAAGACCCTGCTGCTGGGAAAGATTGAAAGCAGGAGGAGAAAGGGACGACAGAGGATGAGATGGATGGATGACATCACCAACTCAATGGACATGAGCTTGGGTACACTCCAGGAGCTGGTGATGGACAGGGAGCCTAGTGTGCTGTGGTTCATGGGGTCGCAAAGAGTCAGACACGACTGAGCGACTGAACTGGAACTGGAACTTCACGCGGTTCAGTCATGTATTCATTCAGTCTAAATGGTCTCAGCACCACTTTACTGTTGTGAAGTTATAATTGCACAGGTCTAGCTCATGTGTTCACCTGCAGTTATGTCCTCTTGAGGACCTCTGTCAACATTTCACTCCTTGTGACTAGCTCTTAAAATTTTACATGGTTCTCCTTTTTCCCAGTGTGCCTAAGTAGAGTCAGCAAGGGATTTGATTAGTATGAAGGTGGCTCATTTGGTGGCTCTTTGGCTGCATGGAAGACAGATACTGCAGCAACAATATAAATACAAGCAAGGAAAAAACACAGATTAAGCTAATGATATAACGGATTTTTTTGTTTGTTTGATTTTTAACCCCCCCCCCTAAGAGTTCCCCACTCCAGTATTCTTGCTTGGAAAATCCCATGGATGGAGGAACCTGGTGGGCTGCAGTCCATGGGATCGTGAAGTTGGACACAACTGAGCAACTTTACTTTCACTTTTCACTCTCATGCATTGGAGAAGGAAATGGCAACCCACTCCGGTGTTCTTGCCTGGAGAAACCCAGGGACAGAAGAACCTGGTAGGCTGCCATCTCTGGGGTCGCATAGAGTCGAACACGACTGAAGCGACTTAGCAGCAGCAGGAGCAAGAACTCCAGGATCCAAGCCTCTGACTTTCTGAGTTGCCCAGGCTGGGGGTGGGATCACTCAGGGTGTTTCCTTGTGTCCTGATGTAATTCAATAAAGATGACACAGTAGCAGACTCATCAGGTGTGAACACAACATTCTGTTTAGGTAATGGCTCAGGCACTTTCTTATGAGGCAGTAGTAGCATCCAAGGCCATCTTATTTTGGAGGACAGCTTTTCTCATTATAGATATTTCAGTGTTCAGTAGGGACAAGCTTTATCAGCTGTCATGTAAGCCTTGCAAGGTGGATTTAGAAAATGTTTCTCTGTGTGCTCTAATGTCCTCCAGGCCAATGGAGGAAACAAAGATGGTGGCCAAATGGTTATATCATAGAAAACAGAACATGCCCTCCTGACCTTGAGGAGAAGGGAAAACCCAAGGTTTTCACTCATGTAGGTGAAAACACAGCTAAAATTTTTTCTATATAACCACTGAGTCCCCTCTTGGGGTACCCAATGAATACTTGAGTTCCACACCAGTCAATACCAAACCAATTTTTTTTTTTTCTCACATGTTTAGAACCCTCACTAGCAGGGTGGTGGTTGTTCTGTTGATAAGTTGTGTCCGATTCTTTGCAACCCCATGGACTGCAGCACTGCAGACCTCCCTGTCCCTCACCATCTCCCGGAGTTTGCCCAAGTTCATTTCTATTGAATTGATGATGCCATCATCTCTTCCTCTGCTACCTTCTTCTCCTTTTGCCTTCAATCTCTCCCAACATCAGGGTCTTTTCCAGTGTCAACTGTTTCCATCAGGTGGCCAAAGTATTGGAGCTTCAGCATCAGTCCTTCCAATGAGTATTCAGGGTTGATTTTTCTTAGGATTGACTGGTTTGATTTCCATGAAGTTCAAGGGACTCTCAAGAGTCTTCTCCAGTGCAATTCGAAAGCATTAATTCTTCAGCGTTCAGCCTTCTTTATCCTCCAATTCTCACATCCGTACATGACTACTGAAAAGACTATAGCTTTGACTATATTGAACTTTGTCAACAAAGTGATATCTTTGCTTTTTAATATGCTGTCTAGGTTTTCATAGCCTTCCTTCCAAGAAGCACGGAACCCCATGAACACTAGGAGGGAGGGGGCCAATATAATCAGTTTACTGACTCTCTAACAGTTGGGAAGTCCAGTGGATGGCTCCAGATTTCTTTGGCCATTACTTTGGTTGTTATTTAGAGTACACATGACATGTTACCACATTAACCAAGTAACTGAATTTCAAAGGCAATCTGACATCTTTGGCAATGAAAACCATTCCATTGGTGCACTACAGTGACCACTCTTCCTGTGCACCTAGCCTACTGTGTCTCCTGAAGGGTCAGTTGCTAGGGCTTATTCCTGGGCTAGGGAACCAATTTCCTAATTGCCAGGGGGTGCCAGTGCTTCGTGAGCCTGGATGTGGAAGACAGTCAAAACTGCCACAGGCTCTTTCAGGCTGCCCAAACATCTGTCCACATACCCTTATCCCACAAGGGCTTATATGTGATCACCTATCCCTTGGCTGCCCATTATCCAAGTCATTGAGTTAATCCCTTAGGACAGCCCAACTATTAGTGCAAAGGGGTAACAGCCAGAACTCATGATGGCCAGTCACCAGCCAAACTGCTTTGAGCTTAGCCCTTTGGCTGCTATGATTCATTTCTTTTTCCATCCAGATTGTGTCAAGTTGGGCTGAATAGTGACTGCGCCCCCTGTGTGTAGATGGCCCAGCTAGAGCCTCTGTGTATCAGGCATCATAAGCAGTTCCCCTCTTCTCCTGCTACAGGCTACAGGGGCCACCATAGGAGATAGGGGTGGGATTCTGTAGGATCTGCATTTCTAGAGAGAGCAGGCATGGTGCTTATTTGCTGCAAAGGGAAAAACCACTTAGTCAAAGTGGGAATTTGAGCCATGGCAGTGATGGGTCAAGGGAACACATTCTCAATCCACCACTGATGTGAAGGGACTTTTTTTTAAACCACAATACGCTGTTCCTTCATGAGAGGTTCTACCTGGAGGGGTGGCTGTGCACACTACTAAGGAGGCCAGAAAAGTCCTGAGGGTTGCAATTTATTAGAGTTCGTTCAGATCCAACATCAGCCAGAATCTTCATCTTTTGTTTATTTCTTGGGGACTAGTGAAGAGTGAGCTTAGGGTGGGGCCTCTGCCCCTAATAGTTGTCACTTAGAGGCAGTCTTGAGCTGCATCCTATTCCTGGGGTGTGATAGGCACTCACCTAAATAGGATGTATCCCTGAGGTCTCTGCTGGAGCAGGTGGGCCACTAGGGTAGTAGAGGCAGGTCTGAATCAGTGTTTGGGTTTAAGTCTTTCTATAGACTGAGCAACATAGCATTGGCTTGCCAGTGTAATGTTTCAAGTGGGGACCTGGAAGCAAAGAGGTCAAATCACTTCGGGTTCCACGGTAATTTACTGGGCCCTTTAAAATCAATGGGGATACACTTTTGGCTTCTTGGGGCTTCCCTGGTGGCTTAGATAGTAAAGAATCCACCTATAATACTGGAGACCTGGGTTCAGTCCCTGAGTTGGGAAGATCCCCTGGAGAAGGGAATGGCTACCCACTTTAGTATTCTTGCCTGGAAAACCCCATGGTCAGAGGAACCTTGGTGGGCTACAGTCCATGGGGTTGCCAAGAGTCAGATATGACTGAGCAACTAACACTTTCATTTCACTTTTTTTGGCTTCTTGAGTTTCCTCTCTGCTTTAGATCTTTCCTCTAGCTATTACCAGTTCCCAATTCCATGTCAGTTTTTCTCAGATCAGCAATGGACTTTTGTACATCATACATGTCTTGTACTACAGTACCTGCATCAGCATGTACATTGAGTGTTGGGGGTGGACTGGAGGAGCCTGGCTCTCATTCTTGCAGTGAATGTGGCCTGAATAGGGCCTTCAGAGATAGGAAATCAGATAGTCTATTTCATTCCCAAGTGAAAAGAAAGTGAAAGTGTTTGTTGCTAAGTCATGTTCAACTGTTTTGTGACCCCATGGACTGTAGCCAACCAGGCTCCTCTGTGCATGTGATTTCCCAGGCAAAAATATTGGAGTGGGTTGCCATTTCCTTCTCCAATTTCATTCTCAACTCTCTGCTTGACTGTTGTGCCTCCTCCATAGATTTCCAGGGTCCCATGTGTTCAGGAAGATCTTCTTCTTTGGGTCATGGCTCTCTGAAGGATATAATAGCCCAGTCTATCTGAGAATACTACTTTGAATTCCCCAAGGTCCACGCAGGCACTGATGTGGAATGGGATGTGTGGCGATCTTGCTCATTTTCTCTGATTCCTGTCAAGTAAGAAAAATATCACCTCCTCCCTTTCCCCCAATCCTATGGCTATACCCACCATGTCTGAATACTTTTCCTGGGCTTTTATTGGAACTTGGCAGCTATATCAGTAAGCTCAGTGGGAATATATTCTCTAACAATGAAACTTTTTTGAAGAGCTGCCCCTGGCTGGGGTTGTTGTTGCTGTGCTTTTGCTTTCCTGTGTATTAGAGATCAGAAGGTATGAGAGGCTTCAACTATTTCACCATCAATCACAACAGTAACCTCCTCTTAGTCTTTCTCCCTGTCTCAGGGATTCCACCTCTTAGTGTACTAATCAGGCTTTGTCACAGACACTCAGATCTTAATCCACTGCAACTGGCACCCTTCTAACTTTACAAAATGACACTCTAAGCTCTTCAAATTATCATCCTGCTCTCCCACCTTGTCTGACACTCGGGAAACTAACAGAATAGTGAACAACCATTTCTCTTTACCTCAACTTTTCTTACAATTGTCTAACTTAAGTTTCAGCCTCTGGCTGGGCTTTGGTGTCCTGCAGAATTGCCCACAGTAGAGGCCAAAGCCCTGGGGTTAGCATCCATTTCCCTTCTTTGCCAGAGAGCGATATGTATAGTTCTTCAACAAATGCATAAAACCGTTGGTGTTTCAGGGGTGTTTCAATACTCATTTTGGAGTCCATCAGCATCCAACTTATGGGCCACCCTTCCTCGCATAAAGGTCAATGGCCTACATGAGATTTTTCTCACAGATGCATCTTTCCTAAGGCCCATTTCTTTGGTCTTCATCTGGCTAGCTGATCGTTGGTTCATTAGCTCAGAAATTCCCCTGGGGAACATTTGCAACTGTCCCCTGTTTGTGGAAGATAAGGAGAGGTTGAAGAAAGCAGCAGACCATTCCAGATTGGTAGATTGCAGATTCAATAAACAAGAAAACTTACAAATGAGACTGCTCTTGCGTAGCAACAAGACAGGTGGATTTCTATACACATCCAGTAGAATATTAAAAGTGACCATAGAATCTTGAGAGTTGTTATAGACTTAATGGGGTTCAGTCATGCAAAAACTACGTCCTTGAAGTATCTCCTAGTATAAGAATAGTATGTGGAACATACATTTCAAGAATCAGAAGTCTGATTGCCGAGGTCTAGTACACAGGCCTACAGGGGTCAGGTTCTCTTAGTGACCTCCTTCAAGGTAGAAGAATGAGATAGAATCAGATATCTTATTCTGCTGGTTAGATCATATGAGGAGACATTAGATTTATTTTTTTCTCAGTAAGACAAGAGATCCTAACGTATTGTTTTAGTCTTGCAGCCATGGGAGGCATAACAATTAACATGAAATATGTATTCCAAGCAGGATATTTTTGGAAAGGATATAATGAATTAAATCAGAATGTACTTAATGTTTTATCTTTAGTTCATAGAACAAATACATATTCAGGGCTTTGTGTCATATACTTTTCTAAGTAAATCATAATTACTAGCTTATTTAATTCTCACAGCAACTCCATGGGATTGGTAACATCATTTTCCACAAATAAGTTAACTGCTATACCAAACCATCTGCAAATATCAATCATTTTATACAACTGAGGTTTATTTTTCATTTATATCAGAGTCTAATGTGAGTCTGATTTGGCTTTTCTCACTTTTAGAGAAAATGTCATCACTAGTCCACCGTGTTTGGATTCCTTAGCCATTGTTTCTCTGCCTTTTGGCTAAAATCAAATGTGGATTCCTTAGCCAAAGAATTGTACACATGGTATCTTTTGTGTTTGTGTGTTTTATTTATTTTTTTTAATTGAAGGAAAATTGCTTTACAGTGTTGTATTGGTTTTTGCAGTACAATAACGTGTTATGAGTCATACTTACACATATATCCCTTCGATCATAGCCTCCCTCCCCTTGCCCCATCCCACCCCTCCAAATCATATAGCACCAGGCTGGGCTTCCTGTGTTATACAGAAAATTCCTGCTAGCTATCTGTTTTACATATGATGGTGTATATATGTCAATGGTACTTTCTCTGTCCCACCTTCTCCTTCCCCTGCTGTGTCCACAAGTACGTTCTCCACATAAACATCTCCATTCCTTCTCTGCAAATAGGTTTACCAGTGCCATTTTTCTAGATTATATATATATATGTGTGTGTATGTGTATATGAATATACAATTTTTTGTCTTTCTGTCTTCACTCTGTACATAAGGCTCTAGATTCATCCATGACTCAAACTTGTTCCTTTATATGGCCAAGTAGGAGATCAGCCCTGGGATTTCTTTGGAAGGAATGATGCTAAAGCTGAAACTCCAGTACTTTGGCCACCTCATGTGAAGAGTTGACTCATTGGAAAAGACTCTGATGCTGGGAGGGATTGGGGGCAGGAGGAGAAGGGGATGACAGAGGATGAAATGGCTGGATGGCATCATTGACTCATAGACATGAGTCCGAGTGAGCTCCGGGAGTTGGTGATGGACAGGGAGGCCTGGCGTGCTGCGATTCATGGGGTCGCAAAGAGTCGGACATGACTGAGCGACTGAACTGAACTGAATAGTTCATTGTGTGTATGTGTGCCACATCTTCTTTATCTTTTCATCTGTTGATAGACATCTAGGTTGCTCCCATGCCCTGGCTATTATGAATAGTGCTGCAATGAATATTGGGGCACATATGTTTTTTTAGAACTATGGTTTTCTCGGGGTATATGCTCATTACTGGGAATGCTTTATACTTCTCCACAATGGCTATATCACTTTACATTGTCACCAACAATGCAGGAGGGCACTGTTTTATTTTTTTTTAATTTATTTTTTATTTTACTTTACAATTCTGTATTGGTTTTGCCATACATTGACATGAATCCACCATGGGTGAGGGCACTGTTTTTACCACATCCTTTCCAGCATTTATTATTTGTAGATTTGTGGATTGGTGTGAGGTGATACCTCATTGTAGTATTGATTTGAATGTCTCCAATAATGAACCATGTTGTACGTCTTTTCATGTGTTTATTGGACATCTGTATGTCTTCTCTAGAGAAATGCCTGCTTAGGTCTGCTGCCCATTTTCAAAAAATTTTAATTGGAGGGTAAAGATAAACATGAATCAGCCACAGGCATAGGTATGTACCTCCCCCACCTGCCATGCCATCCTACCCCTCCAGATTATCACAGACCACCAGATTTGAGCTCCCTGCATCATACAGTAAATTTCCATTGGCCACTAATGTTGCATATGGTAATATATATTTGTATGCTACTCTCTTAGCTTGCCCGACCCTCTCCTCCTGCTGTGTCCACAAGTCTATTCTCTATGTCTGGGTCTCCATTGCTGCCCTCCAAATAGATTCATCAGCACTGTCTTTCTGGATTCCATATATATGAATTAATATACAATATTTGTCTTTCTCTTTCTTACTTAACTTCAGTCTATATAGTAGGCTCTAGGTTCATTCACCTTATTAGAATTGAGTCAGATATGTTCTTTTTCTGGCTGAGTAATATTCCATTGTGTATATGAACTGCAAATTCTTTATCCATTCATCTGTTGATGGACACATAGGTTGCTTCCATCTCCTAGCTATTATAAACAGTACTGTGTTGAACATTAGGGTGTATGTGTCTTTTTCAATTATGGTTTCCTCGGGGCAGATGCCCAGTAGTTGTATTGTTGGGGCATATGGTAGTTTAATTCCTAATTTTTTAAGGAATCTCCATACTTTTGCCCATAGTGATTGTATCAATTTGCATTCCCACCAATTGTGCAAGAAAAAGTTTCCCTTTACTCCACACCCTTTCCAGCACTTATTTTTTGTAGATTTCTTTGATGATGGTCATTCTGACCAATGTAAGGTAATACTTCATTGAAGTTTTGATTTGCATTTCTCTGATAATGAGTGATGTTGATCCTCTTTTCATGTGTATATTAGCCATCTCTTTGTCTTCTTTGGAGAAATGTCTGTTTAGGTCTTTTGCCCAGTTTTTGATTGGGCTGTCTGTATCTTTGGTATTGAGCTGCATGAGGTGCTTATATATTTTAGAGATGAATCCTTTGTCAGTTGCTTCATTTGCAATTATTTTCTCACATTCTGAGGACTGTCTTTTCATCTTGTTTATAGTTTTCTTTGCTGTGCCAAATATTTTAAGTTTAATTAGGTCCCCCCCCCCTTTTTTTTAATTTCCACTTATTTCCATTACTCTAGGATGTGGGTCAAAGAGAATCTTACTGCAGTTTACGTCTAAGAGGGTACTGCATTTTTTTCTCTAAAAGCTTTATAGTTTCTAGCCTTACATTTAGGTCTTTAGTCTATTTTGAGGTTATCTTTGTGTATGTTTTAAGAAGTGTTTTAATTTCATTTTTTATATGTAGCTTTCCAGTTTCCCCAGCACCACTTATTGAAAAGGTGATCTTTTCTCCATTGTATATTCTTGCCTCCTTTGTCAGAAATTGGGTACACATAGTTGTATAGGTTTTATCTCTGGGCCTTCTGTCTCATTTCATTGTTTTATATTTCTGTTTTTGTGCCAGTGGAACACATATTAAAATGATTATTTTATTTCACTAAGTTTGTGTGGTTTGTTTTTCAATAATGGATGACCACCACCACATTTCTTCCAGGTCTATAAAAAATTGGTTTAGCATTCAAAATCAATCAACATAATTCAATTTGTATAGAATATAACCATCTTGATGCAGAGAATATTTTAAAAATATTCAACATACATTCATGAAAATATTCAGAAAACTAGAAATAGAAGTAAGTTTATGAATTACTTCTAAATAGAAGTAAATTGTATAGAGTATTTATGAAAACACCACAGTTATCATTATTCTCAAAGGTGAAAGACTGAAAACATTTTCACATATAATTAGGAAAAACACAATAACGTGTGCTTCCACAACTTCTACAGTTGTTTATTGGAGGAGTTAACTGATGCAATAAAGCAAGAAAATTAACAAAGATTGAAAAAAGTGAATAAAACATATTTTACTTGCAGATGTTATATTTGGGCTTCCCTGGTAGCTCAGCAGTATAAAATTTGCCTGCCAGTGTAGGAAATGCAGGTTTAATCCCTGGGTTAGGAAGGAAGAAGTATTCTCGTATTCTCCAGTATTCTCGTCTACAAAATTGTATGGAGAGAGTAGCCTGGTGGGCTACCACCCATAGGGTCACAAAGAGTTGGACACAATTTAGCAACTAAACAAAAAATTGTGGTTTGTATGCATATAACTATACACAAGATACAAAAGAGCTCTCAGGTTTTATAAGTCAGTGTAGGGGGGCATAAGATATAAGGTGAATACCAAAAAAAAAAAATTTGATGAGTTTCTATAAACTTATATTTCTACATATTTTGAGATTGATAAAACACTTTGAAAATAAAATATTAAATATTTACATTGTTTACAAGAGCATAAACTGTGCAAGACATCCACACTGAAAACTACAACATTTTGACAGAGAAATTAAGAGACCTAATAAAACGAAAAGCTATGCTCTGTTCATATATCAAAAGATTCAATAAACTTTGTCCAAATAAATCTATATAATCAAAATAGTATATATAAAATCTCATTATATTAGCTGCCTCTAAAATTCATGTAGTTCATTTCTGCATGAATTTTTGAGGCAGCTAATAAAGAAAAACCCAAAATAATTTGGGGAAAAAAAAAAAACAAAAAACAAATATGAGGACTCAACAGTAACAGAGTTCAAGATTTAATTATGAGGCTACTTTACTTAATTAAATACATTTTTGGTACAAGAATAGGAATAAGTTTCATTGAAACATAATAAATAGTTCACAAATAAATGCACACATATAGTCTTTCCAAAATGTGACCAGTTAATTCAGGGGGGAAATAAATATTTTTAAACCCAGAATTCTAAAATTCTTAAAAATCATAGCTAGAAAAATATTATCTGGCTCTAATTTTGTTTAATTATTACTTTTATCTCATTACACAGTAATGAAGCTTTCTGGTCTCCACACTCACCTTTACATGTCAAATTATTAATGCAGATAACATATAGAAAAATAATTAAATATAATTATTTGGCTTTCCATTTATTATTTGAATTATTGAATTCTAAAGTCCTGAATCTTTGATGTATACAATGTCTTTTGTCAAATATTTCTTAAATATCTTATAAAGAAAACTCAAAGAAATGTCCTTGTGCCTCTGTCTAGCTATGCATAATGTACCTGTTAGGCAAGCAACATACAGAAATGATACAAATATTTTATCAATTGTAATCTTTGAAGGAACAAGTTTACTAGGCCAATTTTTACCAATGTGTGAAAACAGTATTCTAGATTAGTTATATAAATTTTTAAACTTTTCCTGTCTTTGAAATGCCATTTTTAAAATTTGCGATCCACTTATATATAGTTATTTTAAATCTGTGCTCAGTCTGTCTATTCTACAAGTTTATGTTATTAAATCTTAGACAACCTAAACTCAGTGGGTACTGCTGATTCTATCGATGAGGCAAGTCCCTTAAACATACTCATTAAAATTTTGATATTTTAACTTAGCCGTGGATTCTACTCAGAACAAAATGATATAGTAACTTGTTTTGGAGTGAGGTAATTTTTCAGTGAGGAACTATTGATAAGGCAGTGTTTTTGAGAGATTGTATTTTTAACATTAGGGGATAATGAATACAGTGACTGAACAATCTGGTTGACCAAGACGTTGTTACTATAAAAGAACATTTTCAAAAAACAAGTCTGTTTGCCAAACTACTAATGTGACAGAAACGCACTTGTTGAAAATAAGTATCATGCTAAAACCAAGATGATTTTCAAAAAAAGGGGTATGTTTTCATAGATAAACTTTATTTTATAATAAAAGAATGTTATATGACAAGATAATATCCTGTATGTAGCAGGTGGTTAAGGAGCAAATGAATTACTGACAGATTTCTAATTATAATACACTTTTAGTCTTTCATGATAAACAACAGATGTGTGTTTATGAAAATACATTATTGTAGAATCAGGTCAATGGAGTTTAAATGAAAAAGCCTTAATTTATCTGTACTCCCATCTGAATTCAAGGGGCTGGCCTTTTTAAAAGAGCCCCCATTTAATGTAACATGAGTTCAAAGGAGATTTATATAAACAGGCCAATGAATACCTTTTTCACTAATTGTTCAGATAGAAGGAATATAATTTCAGAGTGCAAACAGACATGGGAGAAAGTAACAAATCACAACAAAACAGAGAAGATACAAAAAGAGGATATTATAAAATGATGGAAAGCTAAATCAAACCAGTCTAGTTCCTAAATATTGATAGTGTATTGAAACCTTTCACTAATTTTCTTTCTAGCATTTGTTTAGTATGTTAAATATATTTTGTATCATCAATTATATGAATTTCAATCTTTTGATAAAGAAGGAAAATAGCATTTATTTTTGAGTGCAAATCAAGTAACTGAAATAACTTGAACATTGAAGTATTTCTTGTATGTAAGTTTGAAAAATTAAAAGGGTGAATTTGGAGTTCAGAGAGTGGTAGCAGATCCATTTTACCATTAAGTAGCTGTGAAACATAGCGGTTTCAAAAACTAGCTACATATACTTTCATACCCAATAATGAGCCATGGAAAGGAAGCAATATTTAAAATCATCACATGCCTTATTTCTTTCTTCTATATTCTTTATGTTATTATATAACATTTGTGTATATGTATTTATACACACACACACAGCATTGTCATCACCGTTCAGTCACTCTGTCGTGTCTGACTCTTTGCAACCCCACGGTCTGTAGCCCACTAGTCTCCTTTGTCCATGATATTTTCCAGACAAGCATACTGGTGTGGGTTGCCATTTCCTCCTCCAGGATATATACATAAAATATATGTATATAATATGTATATGTAATATATGCATATAATATGTGTATAAAATATATATGTATAACTATATTTATATATATTAATATATTTTAAGGGAGTGCATTGATACTATCAAAAGATATAGTATTATTTAATGCATTGAACTGCTCAATTAATAAAGGCTAACTTGTCACATTTTTATACTTTCTCCATTTTCCATCTACTTTTTTCTATACATTATTTAATCTCTTTGAATTAACACTGTTACAATTTAGTACTAGCACAGCTCAATGAAGGAGACTCTTTGTTATAGTTTTCCCTCTAATAATATGTAACATAAAAATAGTTACATTTGCACATGTAAAATAGCAACCATAATAAAGATTATGGTTGTTGAAAACACTACTCGTTTAGAAATTTAAAAACTATTAAAAACATTTGAAGAAATTTTTATGCAAAGCTTCAAAAAATAAATAGGATTTAATCTACATCTTTTTTTTTCAATTACCTATTGCTATATACCACACCACTGCATTTTGGTGGATTAAAAAGAAGACTGTCTATTTCCCTGACAGTATACAGCTTTGTTTTTTTATTGTCACCCTGCTTATTTAACTATATGCAGAGTACATCATACACAGTGGTAGGCTGGATGAATCACAAGCTGGAATCGAGATTCCTGGGAGAAATATCAACAGACTCGGATATGCAGATGGTACCACTCTAATGGGAGAAAGTGAAGAGGAAGGAACTAAAAAGCCTCTTGGTGAGGGTGAAAGAAGAGACTGGAAAAGCTTGCTTGAAACTCAACATTCAAAAAACTAAGATCATGGCATCTGGTCCCATCACTTCATGGCAAATAAAAGGGGAAAAAGTGCAAGCAGTGACAGATTTTCTTTACTTGGGCTCCAAAATCACTGCAGATGGTGTCTGTAGCTATGAAATTAAAAGATGTTTGTTCCTTGGAAGGAAAGCTATGATAAACCTAGACAATGCGTTAAAAAACAGAGGCATCACTTTGCCAACAAAGGTCTGTATAGTCAAAGCTATGGTTTTTCCAGTAGTCATGTAGGGATGTGAAAGTTGGACCATAAAGAAGGCTCAGTGCCAAATAACTGATGCATTCAAATTGTGCTGGAGAAGATGCTTGAGAGTCCCTTGGACTTCAGGGAGATCAAACCACTCAATCTTAAAGGATATCAACCCTGAATTTTCATTAGAAATACTGATGCTGTGGCTGAAGCTCCAATCCTCTAGCCACCTGATGCGAAGAGTTGACTCACTGGAAAAGACCCTGATGCTGGGAAATATTGAAGACAAAAGGAGGAGGGGACAGATGAGGATGATATGGTTAGATATCATCACCAACTCAATGGACATTAATTTGATCAAACTCTGGGACTTATTGGAGGACAGAGGAGCCTGGTGTGCTGCATTTGTATTGCAAGGTCAGATACGACTTAGCAACTGAACAATGATAGCCGCAAAAAACAACCATTTTATGATACTCACCAATTCTGAAGTAAGAATTCAGGCAAGCGCAGTAGAGATTCCTTGTCTCTGTTCCTCACCATAGTATTTATGAGACCACAGTCTGGAACACTCAAAGGCTGCATGGTCTGAGATACATCAAAGTCAGTTCTCAGTTGGAACTGCCATTCAGAGAGCTTCCAGATGGCTTCTCTATTTAACCTGAGCTTCTCACAGTTGGAGAGTCCGGTCTCTGAAAGGGGGAGCCTGAGTGGGGACTGTCAACAGGACAAAGAGAAGCTGCATGACCTTTCATAATCCAGCATCAGAAGACCATGGCATTGCTCCTGCTATTTATGTTGGTCAAAGCAGATGCAGTTCCATCCAGATTTAAGTCAAGAATATGTTAAGATGGGAACTGTAGAAGGTTGGAAACATTATCCACCTGTTACATAAATGAGTCAATGGTGATCCCTGTATACTGCCACTGTGTTTACTTTGTAGTCAGCTGGGGCCTTCCAGTGCCAAACTCAGATTCTTACAATCCAGTTGTTTTCAAGGTAACCCATGTTAGCAGATATTTTAGGCCATATTGAAACTACTTTGAATATCGCATGAAATTGTGCTTCAAATCTGCTAGCCATAGATAAGATAGACTCTGGGGTTGTAAATGACCCCAAGCTACTCCTGCCCTTCAGAATTCTCTGACCTAGAGATTCCCCATGATGTTGTTAATTGACCACCTATAGACAGGTGAGCCCCTTCGCTGATTTTGTTCCCTTGTGGAAGTTACCTTGCCTTTCTCATTTTCTGGATAGTAGCCCCCAGACTCTGACCTCTGGAAGGTCTTATGCTGAAAGTTATCAACCCCCAACCCCACATCCATGCAAACCTGTCAAAATATCACCCAAATAAAGCTTGTTGTATGCTACTGCCTCCTCGTAGACATGTACTTTTCCTTTGTGCTTAGTTGTTCAGCGGTGTCTGACTCTTTGCGACCCCGTGGGCTGTAGTCCACTGGGCTCCTCTGTCCATGGCGATTCAGCAGGTGAGGACACTGGAGTGGGTTGCCATGCCCTCCTCATTTTTCCTTTATCAGCTCCCAAGTCCCTCAAACTGCCTACATTTATATGCAAACAAACAAGCCTACCACAGTGTGTATGTGTATTGGTAGGAGACACAGACAGCTGTCAGAAAAAACAGACAGCTGATTACTCATAGCAAAATGCAGCAGTCAAGAATCCCAATCCCCAAAGAGCAATATGATGGGAGCCAAACCCAAAACTGAGATTTGGAGAGTGTATAGTGGTTGCTGGTACACCTAACCAACTCCCCTCAAGAAAGAGAGATATTCACTTGTTAAATATCTTTTGTAGGGGAGGACAGGATAAAGGGTTCATTACCCTGGGATATAAGCAAATATTTCTAGGAAGGAGAATGAAAGGACATTAAGACTCTAAATCTTTCAGGAGGTTCCTGTTTTTTAGAGTCTCTACAGCTGTCAAATTTGTTATGCAAATATCCTTTCAGTGCCATTTGCTCACAAGGCTTGGACCATGCAGAAACAGAAGACTCTTTAGGGGAAATTGTCTCCCAAGAGGGTAGAGGCTCACCTCTTGAGAAGGGGGCCACGCAGGATAGTTGTTTCTGTTCCATGTGTCTAGGACCTTGGCTAGGAAGACATAAGAGCTTGGAATGAGTTCCCTGCCTTGGGCTGCAATCACCTGAAGAGACTTTTACTTACTTGTCTGCTAGATGGGATGTGATGGCTTTAAAGTCCTGCTCATCTTGGACTGTTGACTGGATACATGACTTCTCCATCTGTATTGGACTTCTCACACATAGGCTCATTATTCTTAGGGGGAACTTCTCAATAGATAACTTGCTGCAAGCAAAGCTTTCAAAAGAACCAGATAGAAGCTGCATAACTTTTCATGACCAGCCTTGGAAATCACGTAGAATCACTTCTGTTTTACTCATCTAGTTGACACAATCACATGGCTGACTAATGTACTCTGTGTGCACATGTGTGAAGTCACTTCAGTCATGTCCAACTCTCTGCAACCTCATGGACTGTAGCCTGCCAGGTTCCTCTGTCCATGGGATTCTCCAGGCAAGGATACTGGAGTAAGTTGCCATGCCCTTCTCCAAGGGATCTTTGCAACCCAGGAATCAAACCCAGGTCTACTGCATTGAAGGCAGATTCTTTACTGCTGAGCCACCAGGGAAGCCCAAGAATAGACATAAAACATATTTGTCAATAGAAGAGGCAAAAAATTAAGGCTACATTTAAAAAAGGCCAGTCTTGAAAGATGTTGGGAATATGTCTCAGAAGAAGCACGTGAACAAAGATCCAAAGGTGTATAGGAAAAAACTAGGCAAAAATCATAAGATATGTCAATTAGTTGTTGTTATCTGACTAAAGAACAAGTATTAAAGTTGGAATGTTGGGTAATAAAACATTAAAAGTAGACTGAGCAAGTGCTCAATATTCCTGAATGGCAGGATAAGTAGTTGTGTTTCTCTTTTAGGAAATAAAATTTGATGTGTCAAAATTAGTTATTATAGGAAAAGTGAGAACTTTGTTAGACTATGCTTATTTTATAGTTTATGTTGGTGGGAAGAAAGAAATCCCCCCCCCATCCTTTCAAATTATTCTGGCCCATCTAAGAATTAAATTGACATGAGAAAGATTAACAGGAGAAAAATCAAACAAACTTTAATAATATGTACACATGGGAACAACCCAGGAAACCTGGGTAAGTCACTAGAATGGCCAAAGCCTTCATCTTAAATACCATCTTCAACTAAAGACAAAAGAGGATATCGGGGTAGTCATTTGGGACCACAAAATAAAGGAAGGCAATTCACATAAAGATGGGACACAGGGAGAACTCTGATGTTTACTACCTGCAGTTTCCTCATCACACCTAGTCTATATTCTTGGGATAGGACCTTTATCTAAATTATTTTAGGTAGTTAATGAGGTGATAACAAGAAACATTTCCTGAATCTTTTGCTTCTTAAAAACAATCACATTAATCCTCATGCCAAAGCTGCACATTTTGGGGTGGCAAATCTGTTCCCCTAAACCTATTCACTCATTTATCTTATTGTGTATTGAAATTCAGCATAATCTTTCATTATCTCTCTTGGTCTTATCATGCCTGAGCTTTTAATAATTTTTTAAATAACTAAAATGTATATTATTTCTGGAAAACTTTTGAAGAAAACAGTATGTTATATAACTTATATATCTCTTCAGAAAAAAAAACAACAACATTGTAAGTATTCAACTCAAAGGGATAAAATTATAATTGACCACTTATGTATAATTGCCTGCTAATTCAAAGACTGAGAAAAGTTGTTCTTATTCCAGAGATTCATACATAAATAATTTATAATACTCTTCCCAATCAAGAAAGAGATGAACTAATGTATTTTGGAGCCAGAAACCAAGTCAGACACTTCACTTAAAAGCATTAATTGAACTCTAAAATCTATCCCACATACTATTTTCCTCATTTTAAAAGCTGAGAAAATAATTTTATGCATAGAAATCTTGAGGGACTTATATACAATCTCCTTTGCCAGTAAGTCGTAGAACCAGAGTTCAAATGCAGGCACCTCTAGGCTAAAGCTTGAGCTTCTCAATGCCATTCTTTTACGTATCATTAGGCAGTTTGGTTGCTTCATGTGGTTTATTTTGAATACTGATGTGTGTTGCCATAAATCAAGTGTAAGATACAGAGTTAAATGCTGAGCTTCTCAGCCCAAGGAAATAGAAATTATTTTCTTGCCCTTTCTTATGCTAAGAAGTTATATTCTTTAGAAAAATTCCATCTTTTAAAAATACAAACTGAACACACAAGTGATCTAATTACCTCATTATCTTTCTATACTTTCAGCTATGTCTAGATAAGTCAGAGAAATATTTTCAAATAGAAATTTGAAATATACATTTATGACTCATATTCAGAGATTCAAAGAGATTTAACAATAAATAATTTCTATTTTAGAACATTTACTTCAGAGAAGAAAGGTTACTTTAGAAAGAAATTCATGTAAGAACAGTTTCAAACAGAAGTGAAAATGGCCACAAAATTTTTTTTAAATAACACAGTAATAAAATCCACTCTACCTAGGTCATTATCATTCAGTGAAGTTGGTTAAGCTAGTTTCCTCATTGTAATTTTTATAGTTAAGTTTTTTCCTTTTTTTTTTTTTTTTTAACCTATCTCTGTGGTAACAAAGCCAATGCCTGTGAGTGCTCAGGGAAACTGTTTTAACAATTCCCTCTTACTTCTTGGCCATAAAATAAAAAGTGTAATGTATTCATATAAATAAATAGACTCACATCTGATTTCCTTGTTCATGAAGTTGATGCAGTCCCATGGTGGGATATGTTTTGCTTTATTACAGAAGACACTTTGTCCTGTGATTGCAGAATGACCCGTTAGGGCTAAGTGCTTCACATCCTGTGCACTCTTCCATTACCTGGATCCCATTGGTGTTGCTATGTGACTCGGTATCACGCAGCCTGAGTGCAGACGCGTGGAAAGAATGTTGATGATGGTTCGTTGAAAAAGAAAAAAGAAAAAAAGAATGTCTTCTATAATCGTATGGAAAATATTGTAATAGTATTAAAATATATTATTAAATATTAAAATATATAGTAAAATATAGTATTAAAGTATAAAAATAGAGAAACTAAATTTGTCAGGATCTCAGCAAGACCTCTGTGTTTAGGGAATATACCAGGAAAGAAAATGCATATGAATGTGCAGGTGACTTAAAGGAAGGGAAAATTCACTAAAATATCCCCACCCGCAGGACTGCCTTTCTACTTGAGAGATGAAACCACTTGAGAGAAGAACTGTGTTTTCTCTTTTTCCCCCATTATTGTACCTGTAGAAAGGTTAGGTACCTAAGCATACGCAGAAAGAATGAAAGAGATGAAAAGAAGTACACACTTTAGATATGTTAATAAAGCATTTCACAGAGATCTGATTTGGAAGCTGCCGAGTTTAATGTGGTATATTGATATATACAATTCTTCCAGAGTTTGGAGACAAAGTGGCGTCTTTTTCTTCTCTTTTAAGAAAAGAAAAAAAGTTTTGTGTGTGTTTTCAGGTTCTTCTTTAAAAAACTAAAATAAACCCACTTACGAGAATGAAATCCATGAAGAAAGAACTATGTGGAGGAAGATGAGACACTATTAGTTTATGTTTAAGCTGTCAAAGTTATTCATTTTCCCCTCATTTTACTTTAAAATACAAGATCAATGATATTACTAGTGACAGTTTTCAGCCCTAATTTTTATCTCAAGTAGAGATTTCACTAACTTTTCTAGGTTAAGGCTGAGGAGGCTTTCTTATTTCATAATAAATGCATGCATGTTAGCAGAAAATAATAGCTTCTTTCATAATCATAGTCTATTTGTACTTAGGTATAACATCTAAAAATTTTCAGATTACTCATCACTAATTATAATCTCAAATAAGATTTTCAACAGGTAAAAAATATCAAAATAATTTTGACTGGCCCTTATATATAGAAACAATAAAATTAAAATATAATTAAAGTTATATGGCCACACGTTTCACTTGCTATGGATATTCTAATTAGCTATAAGTACCTTATGCAGGGGACATACATTAAAGACTATTTGAGTATGCAAATATTTGAGTACTTTTTTCAATTGAATGAGATTACATTCTGGAATGTTGACTTTTCTAAATCTTACACTTGCATGTTTTTCTCTTTAAAGGTTAAATCTTAATTTTCTTATACCAGAAGAGCCATGTAAGAAATCTCTCTGGTGTCCTAAATAATTCTTATTCTAATCATGAACATGAATAGATACTCAGCTTTTAACTAAATACAAAAAAATATGTATCTGTAAATCATGCCTGTCCTTAGTCTGAATGTACTTATTTTATTGTATTTTACATGATCTTTATTGTTGACTTAACATCTTTGTCATTTTCAGTTTCTTCTTTTTTCATATGCCAAAGCACTTTGCATTGTTTTGCTATGTTTAGAAAAACAACTTTACACAGAGCAAAATGAACTTTCATTTACTGTCAGTTTAATTAATTCCTTCAAATGAATTTATTTTTAGATATATTGGATTAATGATTCTTTGCTAATACATGTATTTGTTAAAAATATGGGAATAGTTTATGGAGTATACAGGGTTTTCATAATGATAGCTGAGAATTAATAACAAAAAATAACTCTAGGCAATTCTATAGCAGTAGAAAATGGAGAATGTTTATAAAAATACATGAACTCATAAAGAGCATAAGTTTTACTATCGGTATAGTGAGACCCATGTTTTTGAGTAATGTGATTGGTGAGATGAAGAATATGAAGTTTAAGGACAGTTTAACACTTTATTAGAAACTTTCTGATGAGATTTGTTATCCTTTTTGATTTTAAATATCATCAACAGTGTTATTTTGCTATAACACTTCTACAAATTCATCAAATAACTTTATTAAATAACTTATTTTTAAAATTTATTTTACTTATTAATTTTTGGCTGTTCTGGGTCTTTATTACCAAGCTGAGCCTTTCTCTAGTTGTGGCAAGTGGGGGCTACTCTCTAGCTGCATTGCACAGGCTTCTCATTGCAGTGGCTTCTCTTGCTGTTGAGTGCAGGTTCTAGGCATGCAGGTTCAGTAGCTGTGGCTCCAGACTCTAGAGCATGGGCTCAGTAACTGTCACCCAGAGGTCTAGTTGCACTGCCGTATGTGGAATCTCCCTAGACCAGAGATCTAACTTGTGTTCCCTGGATTGGCAGGTGGACTCTTAACCACTGGGCCATCAGAGAAGGCCTATCAAATGACTTCTGCTTTAAATGTTTATGCAGTTATGATAAAAGGCAGTAGATTACATTTTCAAGATTATTCAAATGAAGCATTATTTAACCTGAGTAGCTCAAATATGTAAAAGGACTGTGGTCACTTTGCAGTGATTTCTGAATTTAAGCATACATGAAGTGAATTGCAGAGCATTTTACATAGAAATTTAACACAAAAGAGTTCAAATAGGTACCTGCCTCATCTAGATAATTACTTAAAGTTTCTGTTTAATTCTACTTGAAAGAGGAACTCTAACAGAGATTAAGATCTAGATATTAGCATGTCTTTTGCATAATAGGGAATATGAAAACATGTCCTGAGTTTTTCAGACAGTCTTAACTGGAATTTATCAAATGGAAAATAGTCGCAAGTGAAAAGTAAATCTAATTTAAATATTGGTAAATATTAGGAAACAAAAATAGTACATTTCTAAGATATAGAAAGAGAACAATGTTTTCCTAGGCAGTCTCCAGAAGGAAACAGACAAAACAGTAACACACAGGGGGAAATACAAGTATAAAATGAAGCATGGAAGTGCACAGCTCTTCAAGTGTACTAAAACCCAATGTTAAGAATTTTAACTAAAAATGAAGTATACTTATTTATGTATTAGTTTTCTGTGCTACTTATATTTATTGTAGTTGCTGAATCTTTGCTTGGACATTGCTCCATATGAAAAATGACTTGGTGAAACAGTGATTAGCCTTGTGTGCAAATCAAAATATCTTTCTAAATATGTATACTCTAATTTAGGAGTCCTTTGAGATGGCTTTTAATTTTCAGTTGTCTGACAATCTTAAAATTGTAAAGTTTCCTTATCACACATCACATATTGGTAATGGGTTTTTTAAAATAGACCTAAAATTAAGTAACTCCTATTAATATAAATCTTATTACCTGGGAGAGATGCCAATGGATATTTCTATTTTATATATAAGGAAATTTAAGTCTTCTGAGTCCTAATTCCATTCTTTCCATTGCCTAATGGTAATATTGTCTCTCTTAGATGTTGAACACTTTCATTAATATAATTCTGTATACATTAGGAATTGTTTTTAATTGAATAGGTTTATTGTCTATACAAGTGAATTTTTGTCTAGGTGGTTATCTATAGTGATGAATCTTTTCTCTCATTAAATGTGTACATTAATATATGTAAATATAAATATATACATTATAACTACATATTTGTGAATGTATATATAGTGTCTATACATAAATATATTTGCATATATATAAAATTTATATACATATAAATTTCAATACACTAAAGTAAAAAATGAGTAAAACAAATGTTATTATTTTTTTGCTGCCCCCAAAATACCTGCTGATATTATTTGCAGTTTTAGAAGCAACATGTAGAGGTTATGGAGTAATGTTTGTATATTTGCAAACATGAAATATTAAAAGTTAGAAGTGTCATATTTGCTTTTATAAAGGAGTGACATATTTTTAATCTTGGAAGAAATTTCTTTTTAAACAGCATTGTTTATTGTAAGCAGTAGTAATGATACATATAGTGATCAATTACATTTCATTATCCCCCTTTGTTTATATTCTCATGAAAATTGAAATAGGCCAATGAGAATTCTGTATGGATGGCACATGGTATTCAATAAAGAAAGAACAAATACCTTTTTAAATTACTCATCCATGACTTTTGCAGCTCTGCTTTATGAATAAATTTGTAAATCAATAGTCCTATTTCTTAAGATGATGAATAGCAAATGTTTATTTAAACCCTGGGCTATTAATGAACAGATACATCAAAAGTTAGGCATTACCCAAG
This sequence comes from Oryx dammah, assembly GCF_014754425.2. Lineage (NCBI taxonomy): Eukaryota > Metazoa > Chordata > Mammalia > Artiodactyla > Bovidae > Oryx > Oryx dammah. The sequence goes on along the minus strand of NW_024070196.1, from coordinate 26,913,884 downwards.
TATAGAAGATGACCTTCTTTAACTGCACAAACCAAAGAATAATTTTTTACTGCTAATATGCAAATTTTAAGGAAAAGGATAAATCAGTTTTCAATATTGAAAATAGTAATCACTTTTAGTTTATTTTGAACCTTTGAAAATGTCTTTAAAAGCTTTTATAAATTTATATGTAACTGTTTCAGTGAAAATATAGTTTTACTTTATCCTTCATATTAACAATTATCTGAAAATCTCTGAAACTTTTTATTTTCTTTTTATTGTACCATTATATTTCTTCATTAAATTAGAGTGTTCTTTCTCTTGTTTGCTCAATTAACTTGCTTAACACAGCTATTTTCACTGATAACACAGAGAAAATTTCACGTTAGTTTGTGGCTGTATGAAGTATCTCCAAATCTGCCTATATAGATCTTCAGTTCAGTTGCTCAGTTGTGTCCAACTCTTTGTGACCCCATGAATCGCAGCACGCTAGGCCTCCCTGTCCATCACCAACTCCTGGAGTTTACTCAAACTCATGTCCATCGAGTCAGTGATGCCATCCAGCCATCTCATCGTCTGTCATCCCCTTCTCCTCCTGCCCCCAATCCCACCCAGCATCAGAGTCTTTTCCAATGAGTCAGTTCTTCACATGAGGTGGCCAAAGTACTGGAGTTTCAGCTTTAGCATCAGTCCTTCCAAAGAACACGCAGGACCAGTCTCCTTCAGAATGGACTGGTTGGATCTCCTTGTAGTCCAAGGGACTCTCAAGAGTCTTCTCCAACACCAAAGTTCAAAAGCATCAATTCTTCGGTGCTCAGCTTTCTTCACAGTCCAACTCTCACATCCATACATGACCACTGGAAAAACCATATATCCAGCTATTATATCAGTTGTGACCTAAGAGTATTTAGATATAAGACTATATCATTGTAACTCTAAAAATTAAATAATAAGTTCAATACCAATGCATTATACTGATTTTATATAATGAAAAGTCAATCTAAAACATTCATTACATCTTTTATATAGTGTTACTATATCAGACGCTAGTAAAGTAATGCTCAAAATTCTCCAAGCCAGGCTTCAGCAACATATGAACCGTGAACTTCCAGATGGTCAAGCTGGTTTTAGAAAAAGGAGAGGAACCAGAGATGAAATTGCCAACATCCTCTGGATCATCAAAAAGGCAAGAGAATTCCAGAAAAACATCTATTTCTGTTTTATTGGCTATGTCAAAGCCTTTGACTGTGTGGATCACAATAAACTGTGGAAAATTCTGAAAGAGATAGGAATATCAGACCACCTGACCTGCCTCTTGATAAATCTGTATGCAGGTCAGGAAGCAACAGTTAGAACTGGACATGGAACAACAGACTGGTTCCAAATAGGAAAAGGAGTATGGCAAAGCTGTATATTGTCACCCTGTTTATTTAACTTCTATGCAGAGTACATCATGAGAAACTCTGACTGGAAGAAACACAAGCTGGAATCAAGATTGCCAGGAGAAATATCAATAACCTCAGATACGCAGATGACACCACCCTTATGGCAGAAAGTGAAGAGGAGCTAAAAAGCCTCTTGATGAAAGTGAAAGAAGGGAGTGAAAAAGTTGGCTTAAAGCTCAACATTCAGAAAACGAAGATCCTGGCATCTGGTCCCATCACTTCATCGGAATTAGATGGGGAAACAGTGGAAACCGTGTCAGACTTTATTTTTTGGGGCTCCAAAATCACTGCTGATGGTGACTGCAGCCATGAAATTAAAAGACGCTTACTCCTTGGAAGGAAAGTTATGCCCAACCTAGATAGCATACTCAAAAGCAGAGACATTACTTTGCCAACAAAGGTCATCTAGTCAAGGCTATGGTTTTTCCAGTAGTCATGTATGGATGTGAGAGTTGGACTGTGAAGAAAGCTGAGCACCGAAGAATTGATGCTTTTGAACTGTGGTGTTGGAGAAGACTCCTGAGAGTCCCTTGGATTGCAAGGAAATCCAAGCAGTCCATTCTGAAGGAGATCAGCCCTGGGATTTCTTTGGAAGGAATGATGCTAAAGCTGAAACTCCAGTACTTTGGCCACCTCATGTGAAGAGTTGACTCATCGGAAAAGACTCTGATGCTGGGTGGGATTGGGGGCAGGAGGAGAAGGGGATGACAGAGGATGAGATGGTTGGATGGCATCACCAACTTGATGGACATGAGTTTGAGTAAACTCCTGGAGCTTGTGATGGACAGGGAGGCCTGGCATGCTGCAACTCATGGGGTTGCAAAGAGTCGGAGATGACTGAGCAACTGAACTGAATTCAACTATTCTCAGACAATAGTAAAGAGTTATGCTTCAAAGTTATTCAAGCTTATAGTAAAATTGAGATATAAGAATCAACTGTAGTGGGTTAAACATTCTTACATATTTTTTTGTCATTTCTCCCCATGGAGAGACAAAGTTTATTTCTTGCTCTTTGAATCTGGATAGGCCCTGCAGAGCCTATCTTGTTTTGCCTGAAAGAGGAAGCATGGTGTGTAACATCTGATATTGTACTATAAAATATCAATAGCAGCCATTTTTGCTATTAGGTATAAATCTTCTTGGAACCCACATGCCTTGCTAAGGGAAATCCTCATATAGAGTAGAAATCAAGGTCAAAAATGACTAAGACACTCTGGTGAAAACTCCTGTTGATCTCCCCATGGGCAGTCAATAGCAACTGCCTGTTTTGTAGGGGATCACTTTCACTTTTCACTTTCATGCATTGGAGAAAGAAATGGCAACCCACTCCAGTGTTCTTGCCTGGAGAATCCCAGGGACAGGGGAGCCTGGTGGCTGCCGTCTATGGGGTCGCAGAGTTGGACACAACTGAAGTGACTTAGCAGTAGAAGCAGCAGGCATCTCAAAGTTTCAGTATAGTTGAGCCTCCCAGCCAAATATCACTGCAGTCCCAGCCAACACTCCGTAGAACAAAACAACTTCCTTGTCAACACTTAGAATCATTGTGTGGTTGGTGCTGTGTTAAATCACATTTGAAAGTAAAAAGGAGAAATGAAATAGATGGCACATTTAAAGTTTTAAATTATGTTTGTTAGAAGATAAAATGTAAATGTTAATTAAAATGTTAATTAGAAAAATAGCAGTGTATTTTCTTCCCAACAGAATTTGAGAAGTAGTTAAAAAAAATTACACCCAGACCTTCAATATTACTCACAAATAAATGGAAAGCAGCCACTCAAAATAATTTTGATCTAGGAATATATTTAATGAGGGGATTATTGTTAACTTACATAGAATGATCATAGAATTAGCACTTACCTGAAGTTGAGATAAGCATGTAAGTGACAGATGTGCTAGTGAGAGGAAAAAATGAAGTGACCAGATATGATCTCACAAAGAAATTAAATTGTAGGATTTCTTTGGAAGGAATGATGCTGAAGCTGAAACTCCAGTACTTTGGCCACCTGATGCGAAGAGTTGACTCATTGGAAAAGACTGATGCTGGGAGGGATTGGGGGCAGGAGGTAAAGGGGGACGACAGAGGATGAGATGGCTGGATGGCATCACTGACTCGATGGATGTGAGTCTGAGTGAACTCCGGGAGATGGTGATGAATAGGGAGGCCTGGGGTGCTCCAGTTCATGGGGTCACAAAGAGTCAGACACGACTGAGCTACTGAACTGAAGTGAACTGAATCTGCATATATATATTTCAGTGAAATTTAATAAATTGATATTTTGGCAATATATATTTTTTTTCTGTGAGTTTGACTGCTAAAAATAATTTCTGATAAATTCAGGAAATATTGATAAGAATGAATTTATACTTTTGTATATCTCACCATTGATCAACAATTCTCAGTACTGGTTGTTTAATAAAGACTTCTGGGGAATAATCAACAGTAACAATTCTGTCTAAACCCTACTTAGAGTGGTCAATTAAGAATGTATAAATATGGATCTTAAACATAGTTGTTTAAAGCACTCTATTTAATTTAATATTTGTCATAGCTATGAACCACTTCCCTAGTGAACTATGAGTCTTTTAATACATTTTTGCCCGGTGAGCTCCACTGAAGTATTCAACCATACTCTAAGAATCACCTCTTGTGTCATACTCTCTATTTAAAAAATAATACTTGTTAAACATTTTTTCTTTTTTTGCTATGAGAATTCTGTGTAACTAGAAACCTGCATATGTGGGGCTTTTAGCACATGGCTTTTCACTTTATTTCTCACTAGTCTGTGAGTCATCTGTGGCCTCAAGGTCCACCATGGGGGTTAGACTACAGTCCAGGCAATGCTTGGGACTTCACACGTTGTCTGTGACCCATGCTGAAGGATCAGTGGCTCCTTATGGAATAGGCTAGAAGAAAAAGAGGGCTGTAGAACACACTAAAACTTTTGTCTTTTTTCACCAGAATAATGTGCCAGTTTTTTGTAGCGATGTTATTTCTCTCGGAAGCAGAAATGCTTTGTACCAGAGCACCTCCGAACTGCATTGAGAAGAAGTTCTGGAACCATCCTTGTTTTCCATTTTTATATAATTTATATAAAGAAAGATTAAAGCCATGTTGACTATTTTACAGCCACTGGAGTTAACTAACCCTTCATTGTGTCTGTCTTCCCAGGAGAGAATTGGGCGAAACAGAGATTTGGTTTTCCTTTGATGTCCAGTTTACCATCCATTCTGTTAAATAATTTTGAAAAATACACCCTCCCTTTAGTTGGTTGGGGGATATAAATTATTCTCAGGAAGAATATAATGAACTGTACAGTTACTTTGACCTATTAAAAAGGTGTTGCCAGTAAAAAAAAAAAAAAAAAAAGGAAAAAAAAAAGAAAAAGAGGGCTGGCAGAACTCACATGTCTTTTAAGACACGCTCAGAAATAGTGCTTTGTCATTCTGTCCACACTTGATTGGACAAATAAATTTCATGGACAAATCCAGCAGTCTGTGAGGCAAGGGCATATACTCCATTCACATGGAGAACATGGCAAAGTCAGGGAGCAGAGGAGAGGTTTGGAAGAAACACCCTACTTACCATTGTGCTCATAGATATACTAACAACATGTTGTGTTTGCTGCACCTGGAGAAAAACAATGCAAAAATAATTTTATTTTGCAACAAGCTTTTTACATCTTGATGAAGACTTGATGGCTTTCTTGTATTTAACACAGATTTGGCTAAAGTTAGCTTACTATTCGGTCGCGACTGAGTGACTTCACTTTCACTTTTCACTTTCATGCATTGGAGAAGGAAATGGCAACCCACTCCAGTGTTCTTGCCTGGAGAATCCCAGGGTCGGGGGAGCCTGGTGGGCTGCCGTCTATGGGGTCGCACAGAGTCGGACATGACTGAAGCGACTTAGCAGCAGCAGTAGCAGCAGCTTACTATGTAGTATTCACTGAATAGGAAGGTATTTTGACATATTTTCTTGGATAATTAAGTATATAACCCTGAATAAGATTTTATTTTTATGCTTTATATTGGAATTTGAATTGCAATGTAAAAATATGTGTTATATATACTTCTTGTAGTTGTATTGAAGATTTAAAAAAATACAAATATTCCAGTGAAATGAATGCTCTGTTAATTTACAGAATATTCATTTATAAGCATATATTGTAAAGGTTCTATATTGATTATTGTTCTGCGTGTTTGTCAAAATTTTGAAGAGTCCCTTTATATCCTGATGTAGAGAAGTATAGGTAAAGCAGACTTGCTGCTGTATTTCTACTAGATTGAGAAATAGCCAGGCATATTTCTGTATTAAATATTGAAAAGTAGAAAATTAGAATCAGTCTTCAAGCACAGAGTTTATTATTATATATTAGAAGTTAATTTATTTGTCCAAATGTCTGATGTATCCATTTCCTCTTGCCATGTGCTACGAAGTTACTGCACTAAAACTTCTGCTGACACTGTTTTACAGAGTCACCAAAAAAAATAAATTTTTGTATCAATTTCACAGAAAAGTAAGAGACTGAACAGTTAATCAAGCAGTAGAAGATAGTATAAAATGCTAAAAATTTCAAGTGGATATTCTTTTCTACTTTTTAAAACAACTATCACCCAAAGAAGGATTCCATCAGTTTTGAAACCTATTGAGTTATATCTGTTTAGACCTACTAAAAAAAGCAAAAAGTTAATTATATTCTAATTTCCAACTCCCATGGAAAGTTTATAATTCAGATATCAGCAAAAAGTTAAAATAATTTGAAGTGGTCAGCAAAGAGCTTATTGCTGATTATTGTTAACAATCTACAACTAACACGTGATAAATCATATCACATAAAGTAACAAAAAGATTAACTCAGGTGAACAGACTAAAGAAACATTGAAGAATACTAAGGTATTATGTACATTTCAGTGGACAGATTTTGATATTGATTTGGCAATTACTACTAAACTGAAGGGGTTTCTCAGGTGGCCCAGTGGTAAAAACTTTGCCTGCATTGCAGGAGACAATTGGTTTGATCCCTGAGTTGGGAAGAACCAATGGAGAAGGAAATAATAGTTCACTTCAGTATTCTTGCCTGCATGTGAATATGCTTTATTCAAAGAAAGTTACTATATAATGTAAGATATTATTATAATAAAGTTTATTATAATACAAGTCACCATTATTTATTATATAACAATCCTATGGGCAATTTATCTTAACAAATTAAGAAGTGAAATTTCCGAACTTGTCAATATTTGATAAAACAATTTGAAGAATCTTGGTCCATTTTAAAACTACATTTTTATTTGTGTCCAATAAAATCTAGAGTATAAAAATTATGGTAGGAATGTAAAATATGGAAGCAGCAAAGCAGAGTATAATACAAAGTTTTTCTTTGTTTCCTGTCTTTCTTTTTTTCATATTTCTTCAATTTACTTTCCATTTTTGTTTCCCCTTCCTTTCTTTTCCTCTCTAGTCTCCTCATTCTTTTATAAAATCACTAAAAAAAATTAAACTTCCTATAGAAAAATAATTGCTATGTTGAATAGGCATAGTCAGCCAGCATGTCTGACAGACTTACATTTTCTACCTCAAATAATTTCTGAGGCTTCCCTTGTAAGCCACTGGAAATGTTAAAAACTTCTGCTGAAAAAATCTGTTCTATAATAATAACTTTGCTGGGAAATACAGAAAACAAGCAAAGTTCACAGAAATAGTAATTTGCTATACCATGAATAGTAGATTTTGAGGGAAAGTAGGAACAAAGGATGTTCAGATTATAAGGTCTGATTACAACATTTAACAGATGAGAACAAATGGTCAGGAAAGGCACATGCCTTGACTCAAATCGTATGGTAGAAAGGAACTCAAAATAATGACCCTGGCCTCAAATTTAAGCATAGATTTTAGAAAGATACAATCTTTAAAAAAATTTCCCATGGCATATTATGACAATATCAAATGTTTTATATATGGATATCACTGTAAAGTTAGATATCTATATTTAGATATTTATTATAGTTAGATGGTTATACTATTTCCTAGGAATTTGAAGTTATCTGCCAGATCCTCTTTTCTACCCATCCAATGATATTGGGGAAAAATGGGACATTTTTTTTATGATCTTGCCTGAAATATTACTTTTATCCATGTTGCTCATATCAGAACAAGTGCCATAAATCCATCAGGTTGCAAAGGGACTGGGGAGTTTATGCTTCCCAACTGCTCATAGAGAAATGCATTGATTGGTGAGCACATAGGAATAACAAATAAATAAAATTGAGCATGTAGGCTTTAGGAACTCAAAAAATGAGTTTTGAATAGAGAAACAGGTTAACAATAAAGGGTGACAAAATTTGTACTATGAAAACACTGACAAAAAGAAAGCTAGAGTAGCTGTATTGATTTAAGGAAAAGCATACTTCAGAAAAATGAAGATTATCAGGAATAAAGAAGAATATGATGATAAAGTAGTTAATTCTCTATTTCTATAAAGAAGAATTCTAATGTATCTAGAAGAAACATAGGAGAAATGGACTTTGTGGTGAGTTTTCAGCTACAATGCCAAAAGCATATTCCATGAATAAAAAATAAGTTGGATTTTATTAAAATTAAATTATTTAAAATTAAATTATCTGTTAGAATTAAATTTATTAAAATTAAAAACTTTTGCCCTGAAAAAGATACTGTTAAGAAAATGAAAAGATGAGTCATTCCCTGGGAGAAAATAATTGTGAATCACATACTGGATAAGGAACATGTATACAGAATTTCCAAAGAACTCTTCAAACTCAACAGTGATACAAGCTAATAAGATATACGAGTGAGGAAGAACAGACACATCCCCCATAAGGAAGCTTTAAAAAGAAAAACATTATATAAACAATCCTCCTTAAAAATTGCATAGCTCCCAGTTCCTTAGTATAAACTTCACGTAGTGATTTCTTTTAAAGAGTGGGACACAGGATAAAAAGATTAACTGTACAGTGGGGAAAAAACCTGAGAAACCCTACCTTTCCCAGGGGATCATGGTCACCATCAATAATAATAACATCAGTAGTTTGTATTTTTGTGATGATGTAATGTTGTGGCACTTTATCTGAGTGGTCTCCCTCCCCAAACACATAACTCCAGTCTAATCATGAGAAAAAATATCAGAAAAAAATCCAATTGAGGGAAACCTACAAAATACCTGAGTCATATTCTTCCAAATTGTCAGGATCATCAAAGTAACAAATGTCTGAGATACTGTCACAATGTAGAAGAGGCTAAGGAGACATGATGGTTAACTATGTAATGCGATATTTGAATTGGAAGTCTGGAACAGATAAGGGAAATTAGATATAAACCAAGGAAAACTGAATAAAGTACATGTTTTATTTAATAATTCTTAATCAATTATAGATTAAGATTGAGGCATTTGTTCTGATAAATGTACCATATTCATGTAGGTTGTTCACCATCAGGGAAAGTGTGTGGGTATATGGGAGCACCATCTACAATCTTTGCATTATTTCTGTAAGTCTAAAACTAAAGTATATTTATATATCTGCATCTATTTAAAAGCATGAAATAGATCAGCCAAATGATTTTCCCTAAAATTGTGACATTTTATATCTTCACAGGTCTTAGAATACCCACTTCCTTGCAAACTATGAGAATTTGGATATTATATCTTTAAAATTTTGGTCAGCATGAAAAAATGTATCACCTAATCAATCTATATGTGCCTTTTTTTCTTATTATCTACATTTGAAATTTCATTTCACTTTCTATTAGTATAGCAGCCATTCCAAGAATTGCAGCCTGTTTAGTTAACTATTCTCTTTCCAAGGAACTGCACTGTGTCTATATCCTAAAGCCATTGTCTATGTTCTCATTTGGTTTTAACACACTTCTCCAGAATGGTGTTTTTAACTATAAAACCACTAGCCCATTCCCTCTGTCCCTGAGAGATTCTACTGTATTCACCCATGATACTGAACTTTCTGTTTTAATGACACTGGTGTGAATAGGATCTAAATTCATTACATTCCCTTGGATAATGGTCCAGATTGCAGGTCAGCCAAGTGAACTGGGTAATTCCCTATTTTCACCTACTGACTTCTCATGTTCTTGCTTGCTTTTCAGTAAAAACTACACAGAATATACCTCTGTCTCTATTACTATACATATATGCATCTGTTTATAATTTTATGCCCTTAATTTCAAATATTTTTCTACAGATTCTACTTCATGCAATGCATCAGTTTTTTAATGCAATGTTACTCAGTCTGTCACTTCCTACATTATATCCATTTAGAGATACTCTTTGAGTTAAATATTTATTTTTGTTAATTTAAGTCATTTATATTTCCTTATCTAAACTTATAAAGTAGTTTGACAGATAAACTGACTCATTGGAAAAGACCCTGATGCTGGGAAAGATTGAAGGCAGGAGGAGAAGGGGATGACAGAGGATAAGATGGTTAGATGGCATCAGCCACTTGATGGACATGAGTTTGAGTAAGCTCCGGGAGTTGGTGATGGACAGGGAACCCTGGCATGCTGCAGTCCATGGAGTCACAAAGAGTCAGACATGACTGAGCAACTGAACTGACAGATGAAATTTATTTTTATTGGCTGCCTACCATCTTAGCATCACTCAACAGATTTTCACATCTAAAGATACAGAAAACAAAGTTGTGATTGTCGTGAAACTCTGCCAAAGAGAACTTTGTTAAATAAGAGAAAATGATGTTGTGATGTCATTCTCAAGTTGAAAACTGCCTTTTGCTTCTCTTGAAAAAGCCTTTTGCAGCTGAAACAAAGTGTCACTTTCCCAGGGTAGGGATAGATTAGGGAAGAGTAAAACAGGTTGTATAACCATAATTTTCAAACTCTCACTATACAAAAGATTATAGAACTGATGCAGCTTTCTTAGCCCTCTAGTTAAGAAACATTTGCTAATCTCATATACACAATCTTGATCAGAATAATAAATATATCAATATAGAAATTAAAGTCCAATGTAATTTCTTTCAGAGAAAAATATTTAGTTATGCACCAACAGTAATATAAGATAAATAATTTTATTTCAGATGGGTAATAACTGGATTTTACCTTAATTGTTTGAAAGTGGCATGTATGAAAACTACTTCTATAAATGTTGGTATGTCTCCTACACCATCAAAACTTAAGGAATAAGAAGAATATAGTCAACATAATAAGCTTAGATGTATTTGGGTTTGAATAAATATTTATAATGTCAACTTTAATTTTTATTAGATATTCTTTTTTAAATTTGTATTTAACCCTGTTTATACATCAATCATTCCCCTTGAGACTATTCCATATGCCAGTATGTATGTGGTGTTTGCATTTGGTATAAAAAAGAGACTACTACTGTCAAAGATTCACGTACATGTGAAGTTATTGTAGACTCTTGGTGTGGTAGGAAAAATTTCATTAAACAAATAACTTGGGGGGAAAATTACTATTTGAAAGAAATGAGAACCATCTCTAATATATTATATCCATAATATATTATTATCATATATCCATAGTAATAGAAAGAAAATAGTAATCAGTCCCAGCATCTAAAAATTGAACATAATGTTTTACTCAAAAAAGAAAAGAAAAAAGTAGTATGAGAAATAAATTCAGGTAGAAAAGACCAAATATATATAGTGTACAATATGTGATTAATCTGTTATATATGTGAAAAATATTCATATGTAATCAAAATACAGGTGAAGAAACAAACTTGATCCATAGATTTGAGAGGATAGTAAAATGAGCTGCCTTTTGAAACCTATAATGACCATGCATTTCTTCATTTCAAAACCTTTTAGGGTTTTTCTCTCTTAAATGGAGTAGAGGAAAGGTAGAGTAGAGAAAAATTAAATTAATTGATGTTTTCATATTATTCTTCAAATAAATTGTAGATAGTACAATGAACTGAAAATGGAAATGTATTTAATTATCAGAGTTAAATAAGTGATTATCATGGAGAAAGTAAATTATGCATGGGGTGAGAATAACCCTGAAAGAGAAGGGGAATTTATGCCCCAAAATATCTCATATATAGAAAATGGATCTCGGTGACTATCTAATGTGTAATGCATTTTGGGTGGCCAAAAATGCATAGTTGTAACTAACGATTTAGTTGTTTTTGTTTTTTTTTTTTTTTGAATTTTTATTTTTATTTTTATTTTTTTTTTATGAATCCACCACGGGTGTACATGCATTCCCAAACATGAACCCCCCTCCCACCCCCCTCCCCACAACATCTCTCTGGGTCATCCCCGTGTACCAGCCCCAAGTGTGCCGTATCCTGCATCGGACATAGACTGGCAATTCGATTCTTACATGATATTATACATGTTTCAATGCCATTCTCCCAAATCACCTCACCCTCTCCCTCTCCCTCTGAGTCCAAAAGTCCGCTATACACATCTATGTCTTTTTTGCTGTCCTGTATACAGGGTCATCATTGCCATCTTTCTAAATTCCATATATATGTGTTAGTATGCTGTATTGGTGTTTTTCTTTCTGGCTTACTTCACTCTGTATAATTGGCTCCAGTTTGATCCATCTCATCAGAACTGATTCAAATGTATTCTTTTTAACGGCTGAGTAATACTCCTTTGTGTATATGTACCACAGCTTTCTCATCCATTCATCTGCTGATGGACATCTAGGTTGCTTCCATGTCCTGGCTATTATAAACAGTGCTGCGATGAACATTGGGGTACACGTGTCTCTTTCAATTCTGGTTTCCTCAGTGTGTATGCCCAGCAGTGGGATTGCTGGGTCATAAGGCAGTTCTATTTGCAATTTTTTAAGGAATCTCCACACTGTTCTCCATAGTGGCTGTACTAGTTTGCATTCCCACCAACAGTGTAGGAGGGTTCCCTTCTCTCCACACCCTCTCCAGCATTTATTGCTTGCAGATTTTTGGATCGCAGCCATTCTGACTGGTGTGAAGTGGTACCTCATTGTGGTTTTGATTTGCATTTCTCTAATAATGAGTGATGTTGAGCATCTTTTCATGTGTTTGTTAGCCATCCGTATGTCTTCTTTGGAGAAATGTCTATTTAGTTCTTTGGCCCATTTTTTGATTGGGTCATTTATTTTTCTGGAATTGAGCTGCAGGAGTTGCTTGTATATTTTTGAGATTAGTTGTTTGTCAGTTGCTTCATTTGCTATTATTTTCTCCCATTCGGAAGGCTATCTTTTCACTTTGCTTATATTTTCCTTTGTTGTACAGAAGCTTTTAATTTTAATTAGGTTTGTAGTTATTTGTAAAGAGCGGTCCTTTCTGTTGATTTGAGTATTTTCTGTTGTCTCCATTTTGGAGAAATAAGACCCCATTTAATTCAGTGTGTGTGTGTGTGTGTGTGTGTGTGTACGCGCCTGCATGCGTGCATGCATGTAGCTGTTTCTTACCTTTAAGACTGTCTTGTTTCTTTTATAATTCTTCATTTGAATTTCAACTCTAAACTTCAATGGCAAACAATTTGTTGAAATATGACAGAAGTGAAGTTTAAAATATAATATTGTGTGTAGTAGATTCTGACATTTTACTAAATTTTGCTTATTTTCAGGAGCCTGGACTATTCCTACTTTGTTTCCACTCACCTGATATAAATCAAATCCATTCATATCTTCAATTTCTTTCTGAAGTATACTTTCTGATGGTTTAAACCTTCCATCCATATAAATTTTAACAATTTAGACAACTTAGTCCCAATGTGTAATTTCTTATGTTGTATAATTGTTAGAATAGCAAAATTTCCAATTTTGTGGTTTGTGTGTGTGTGTGAGAGAGAGAGATGCCCTCATGTTCCGCTCCTAGTTTGTAAAATCTCTGCAGTGGGTTAAAAGGTTAAACTTCATTAAGTTTTTCACTTAACAAATCTAATGGGTTTATGGATTAATTGGACAAATAATTACTCCAATTGTGTTCCAGAGAGATGTGGCTTTCAGATACAGCATTATTTAAGCCGGACTATAATACTCACATTTCCATCTAGGTCATCTGGAGAGGACAAAGTCCTAGTTGGTAATGGTTTTGGAAATTATAATTATATTTGATTATAATTATATATAATATAGTTATAATTTCCTCTACTTGACTATGGTGACTTTAAAGGCTTCAGCTCACTGCTTCTGTCTGGACTCTGCATCATTAGACATGTCACTGCTCTGAATTATGTAGCCACCATTATGAAGGGTTATCCAAAATCATACATAGTTACATCATCGGTAGTCAATTGCTGGTTAGTAGAAAATGCTGTGTTTAAAAAAGGCATTCAGGAACTCATGCTCCTTTCATTTTGAGCTCTGCCATCATCTACGGCATGATCTTTTCCTACATTTAACCAAAGATGGAGAAAAATACAGAATGCATGGCTCTCTGCCAGGTTTCTATTGACTAAGCCTGAATGTGGTATAGTCACTTCTGCTGACATTTTGTTGCAGAATTTGGTAATGTGACCTCATCAAACTGTAAGAATAATTGGGAAATACACTGTTAGCTATATGCACAAGTAGAGAAGGAAACCGATTGTAGTAGATGCATAGTAATCTCTGGCTCAGAATTCACTTTAAGCTTGTAAACTTTACCACCTCAGAGTTTAAGTCCTAACAAATTTTGCGTATAATTAGATTCAGTCACAGAGAGATTCATTAATAGAAGACATGTCTTTTGCATGCGGTATCAGGAAGAATTTAATTGTAACTGCTTTTAAAGAAAGACCACGCTAAAAAAAAGCCCACAGTTGTGATAAATTTTTTAACAATTTCTAGAATTTTCATCTTTCTTCATTTCATCTTTGTTCATTTCATGTTTCTTCAATTTGTCCTATTACACTCACAGTGTTCATTTGCTTCTTCCACTTTCTGTGAAGTCTCTTCTAGGTTTCATATCACTTCTGTTTGTGTGTAACATAGTCTGTCCCTCCTTTAGCCCTTAACATATGCTTAGATGCCTCTTTTCAGCAGGAAATGGGAGGATTCTTAAATTTTTCTACTCATCTTGAATTCTTAAAAATAATTTTGTCCTTTTAAAAGAAGTTTTTGTCTCTTATTTTCCTTTGTGTCTGATACCAATAAGCATTAATTTCTTAAATTTGAGTATCCATTTTTCATTAGTTTTAAGAGCTACAAGTTATATTTTAAAAATCTGACTATTCTTATATTGTGAAGAGAACACACACACACACACACAATTGAATGACAAGTAAGGGGTCTGATGTTTGGTTTATTGTATCTGAAACTGGTGCAGTACCGTTAGAACATTAATTTCACATTTAGATTTTTCTGAGTCTTGAAACTTTTGGTCTATTTTGCTTTATTTTGACCACATTTTAGTATATAAAATTATAATGAAATCATTCTTTAAAAATATATAGATTCTGTCTTTAGGAAAAAGATATGCTCAAGCTTCATTTAAATTGTTGTTCAGTCACTATGTTATGTCCCATTCTTTGTGACCTCATGGACTGCAGCATGCCAGGCTTCCCTGTCCTTCGCTATCTCCCGAGTTTCCTTAAACTCATGTCCATTGAGTTGTGATGCATTCCAACTGTGTCATCCTCTGTCATCCCCTTCTCCTCCTGCCTTCTATCTTTCCTGGCATCAGGATCTTTTCTAGTGAGTAGGCCCTTCATACCTGGTGGCCACAGGATTGGAGATTCAGTATCAGTCCTTCCAATTAATATTCAGGGTTGACTTTCTTTAGGATTGATTGACCTCCTTGCTGTGGAATCTTGGGAATCTCAAGAGGCCTCTCCAGCATCACAATTCAAAAGCATCAATTCTTTAATGCTCAACCTTCTTTATGGTCCAATTCTCACATGACTACTGGAAAAACTACGTCTTTGACTATGCAGACCTTTGTCAGCAAAGTGATGTCTCTGCTTTTTAATACTCTTGTCTAGGTTTCTCATAACTTTTCTTCCAAGGAATAAACATCCTTAATTTCATGGGTGCAGTCACCATCTGCAGTGATTTTGGAGCCCAAGAAAATAAAATCCATCACTGTTCCCAATTTTTCACACCAATTTGCCATGAAGTGATGGGACCAGGTGCCATAATCTTCATTTTTTGAATGTTGAGTTTTAAGCCAGGTTTTTCATTTTCCTCTTTCAATCTGATCAAGAGACTCTTTGGTTCCTCTTCATTTTATGCCATTAAAGTGGTATATCATCTGCTTATCTGTGGTTATTGGTATTGCTCTCAGCAATCTTGATTCTAGCTTGCGATTCATACAGCTTGACATTTCACATGATGTACTGTGCATATAAGTTAAATAAGCAGAGTGACAATATACAGCCTTAACATACTCCTTTCCCAATTTTGAACCAGTCTATGTCCTTCCATGTCCTTTCTAACTGTTGCTTCTTGTCCTGCATACAGCCTTCTCCGGGGACAGGTGAGGTGGTCTGGTATTTCCATCTATTTAAGAATTTTCTACAGTTTGTTGTGATCCACATAGTCAAAGGCTTTAGCGTAATGAAGCAGAATTCCTTTGCTTTTTCTGTGATCCTACGAATACTGACAATTTAATCTCTGTTTCCTTTGCCTTCTTTTGTAAGATACCTGAAGATGTACTGCCAAATATTCCACAAAGATATCTGGGTCTATATTGCCAAATATATTTATTTATAGATATTTTGAGAAGAAAAATTACTTCTCCAAGATCTTTTACATCTATAGCATTCACTTTCACAGTAATCAGTTCTGGAGAATTGAACAAGCCAAGTGATAATTGTGTCATAGACTTTAAAACACATCAGTTTTTTCCCATAGAGATGTACTAACCACATCATTTAGTCTCCTAAAAAAACCCTTTCTTTCAGAAATAACAAAATGTGTGAGCCTTCTGACATCATCTGCAACTGCTTGAGATCGTCTAACAATGTGACTTTTGTCCTAGTTAGGGTGTGAAATTGTTACTGTCCAAATAGTTGCCCTTGGAAATGTCCCTTCTTCAGAGTTTCTAGTAGTTTAAACTTTGAAGGAAGAGAGTCATTCATTTCTCTTCCTGAAAAAATTGGCCTAGTTGTTATAGTAGAGACTATATCACTTTCCAGTTAATGATCAATTGATACAGGATATTAAAATCACATGCATGTGTGTGGTCACATAAAGACACATATGCTCTATACTTTTAACCTGAAGTATATCCTTAAAACACATGGCATTGAATACCTATTGGTAGCAAATAACTCTTAGAACCCCAGAAGGCCTTCCAAGTAGAATCCAAGGTGGATTCTGAAAGTCCTTTGTGGAAAGAAGTAAAGAAGATCCTTAGTACAAGGAATAGAGCAGCGAAAGGAAGATAGACTGATCTCAAGCCAGGGCCCTAACTCTTTCAACATTTTATCAGTGACTTGTGTGAATATAGAAAATCATTGCCACTAACTTTATTGATACTGAGAGTTGCATAACTGGGTAACACTAAGATAAATGATGTTACTGAGGGTCAAATGGTTAACTGTTTTGCACATACCCGAGGTTTTATGCTTAAACATTTGTAGAGAGGGAATTAGAAGTCAGATATCCTTTGTTTCTAATTCACTCATCTTTCCATGATACCATACTATGGTATAACAAAGCTTAATTGTACACGAGATAACATATTTCAATAAATGATATTTAGAGTCCATTTAAACTCTAAGACTTGTATAAAGATAACTGACCATCATGGTTTAATACTCTCTTTGTCAAAGGATTTATGTAGTACACACAATAAACTAAAGCTGAGTAAATGCCAATCTATAATTCTTATATAAGCTATAAGGTATGGTTATTTTATTAATAAAGCATATAATAAATTTTAAATACTTCTCTGCCATAAAAAATAACATTAAAAATTCATTAGCTCAAATTCCAGGAACACTTTATATATTGACTTGAATGATAAGCATCACACTGTCAACAGAAGCAAGTTATATGAGAAAGACACTGTGACATCCTATAAACACTCCTTGTCATACAACTCTGTTTGAATTTCTGAAGCATTTGAACTGATAATATTTATTCACCATGGTGGAAAATTATCAGGATGCAATCTGACACCATTACTGGCAGGAGATAATCCAAGAATCAAAACTTTAGCATTCCATTTCAAGTAAAAATATAGTTTTAAGAATTTTATTGATTCTTTTAATCCCATTTCACACTAGAAATATTTTTAAAGCAATTCTGTGATCCTGTTTGACTGCCATTTGCCTCACAGCAGAAGAATAACTGCAGTGGTCTATTAATAACTGAATAGACTTGGAAATACATTGTACTATCAAATTTAATAAATGGAGTAATGATTTTAAAAACACTGGTGACCATATTTCATAATACCATTATCATAGCAATGGTTTAGTTACATACCAAGTTAGATTAGATTTTCACAGTAAAAAATTATTAGTCGTACAATCAGCAAATAGAGCACTAACTTATAGTTTCATTAAAAGAAAAAAATACACACTCACATAAACGGTGCAAGCTGCACTAAGAAGAAACACATTGTTCATAATATTCTTATAGGTCAATAGCTACACATAGGTGGTTGAAATTCATATACTCAGACAGCAACAACAATACAGCAAGGTATCCGTAACAAAAGCCACATTTGAAATCCTTACAAACCACCCATTGGGGAAAACAAAGCTAACTGAATACCGCTCTGGGTTAAATTGTGTCCCTCGCTCCCCTGGTGGCTCAGACAGTAAAGAAACTGGCCTCAATGCAGGAGACTCAGCTTCAAACTCTGGGTCAGGAAGATCCCCTGGAGAAGGTAATGGCAACCCACTCCAGTATCCTTGCCTGGGAAATCCCATGGACAAAGGAGCCTGGTGGGCTAGAGTTCATGGGGCTGCAAACAGTTGAACACAACTGAGCGACACTTTGACTTTAACTCCCAAAGTCATAGGTTTAAGTCCTAACCTCAATGTGACTGCAAAAACATATGACAAAATAAATTATATCCATATATGATTCCAAAAATACTTACTTATAAATTACATAGCTGTATAAATGTTGGATATATGAGAAGACATAACTTTTTTGATTACTAAAGAATATTTACCATTCAAAGATCTTCTATGACAAATATGACTACATGATAATTTTATTAATTTTGACATCTGTCTAGACTATAAATCCTTCCCACATAACATTTTAAGCTTTATCAAATATGATGGAATGAGTTGCCATAAAGTAATCTATTTTTGTTCTATGTTATCAAAATTTGTTTTGAAGTTTTATAAGAGACAGGCAATTGTTTTTTGAAAAAATTTTAAAGTGAAATCTCATTCAGATGAGACAAAATGCTGCTATAGATTATTAGTAGTTAGTACTACAGAAAGGATGATGAATCAGTAATGAAGATTTCAAGTCATATTTAAAATTAGAAAAATAAGAAGGGAGTTAGGAAATTAAATGAGGAATATTTGGGGCCAGAAGTATCAAGATTGATTGACCTATCTTTATCTCTATCTCCAAATTATATGCCATCCAACTATCTGTAAATGTAATCCTGAACATAAAATTGACCATGATATTTTTATTAAACTCATATGGTCTTTTGATGTGTTTTACATTTGTTTTTTGGGCCAGTTTCTGGTGTATGCAGTCATTTGATGAGAGTCAGGTAGTTTTTCAGATTATATTTATTTTTAATTTATTCAGCAAATATATTTAATTCCACATGACAAGCAGAGTATAATTTTGAGGATAAATAGAGAACAAAACAGATGTGTTTGTATCTCTCATATAGCTTTCTCTTTAATGAGAAGACTATAATTAAGTTATTGATTGGTAAGTGTATTGTTTAAAATTGAAAGAAATGTTATAAGGGAAAATTAAAATACTGAAATTTAGCCATGCAAAGAATAATTTAGAGACAATTAGTTTTTCCTGAAAAATTATAAAATATTATTTTTTACTTATTTCATATATATTTGTCTTAATGATTAATAAATATTTACCCTCTACTAACTTTATTATTTAAAACAATACTTGAAGATATTCTTCCTCTTTTGTTAAATAACTCCATAGGTACATTATCAGCCTGAAAATATCATGCAATCTCCAGCTATGCCTAAATTACATTAAGGGATAGTTATAGTAGATTTTAAATAAATATCTTAGATTAAAATAATAGAGGTGCAAAGTAGACTCAGATTGTAAAGAATCTGCATGCAATGTAGGAGACCTATGTTCGATTCCTGGGTTGGAAAGATCTCTAGGAGAAGGGAATGGCAACCCACTCAAGTATTCTTGCCTGAAAAATCCCATGGACAGAGGAGCCTAGTGGGCTACAGTCCAAAGGATTGCAAAGAGTCAGATGAGACTGGCACTTTTTTTTTCCCAAACATATATATGCTGCTGCTAAGTTGCTTCAGTCATGTCTAACTGTGTGACCCCATAGATGGCAGCCCACCAGGCTCCCCCATCCCTGGGATTCTCCAGGCAAGAGTACTGGAGTGGGTTGCCATTTCCTTCTCCAATGCATGAAAGTGAAAAGTGAAAGTGAAGTCGCTCAGTCGTGTCCGACTCTTAGCGACCCCATGGACTGCAGCTCACCAGGCTCCTCTATCCGTGGAATTTTCCAGGCAAGAGTACTGGAGTGGGTTGCCATTGCCTTCTCTATACAACTGAACTTTAACATTAGACATCTATAGAAATACATTTAAACTTTATTGAAAATCTTATATTCAATTCTAATCTATTCTAAATGTTTGTGTGACTCTACTTTGGTCCAGAAATAAAATATGAGATTAATGCACCAGAAAATTGATCTTCTGTTGATGCTACACTTAATGATAAACCAATTACACAGTAAGTTAAGTTCAGTTCAGTTCAGTCACTCAGTCGTGTCCGACTCTTTGTGACCCCATGAATTGCAGCACGCCAGGCCTCTCTGTCCATCACCAACTCCCGGAGTTCACTCAGACTCACGTCCATTGAGTCCGTGATGCCATCCAGCCATCTCATCCTGGGTCATCCCCTTCTCCTCCTGCCCCGAGTCCCTCCCAGCTTCAGAGTCTTTTCCAATGAGTCAACTCTTCACATGAGGTGGCCAAAGTACTGGAGCCTCAGCTTTAGCATCATTCCTTCCAAAGAAATCCCAGGGCTGATCTCCTTCAGAATGGACTGGTTGGATCTCCTTGCAGTCCAAGGGACTCTCAAGAGTCTTCTCCATCACCACAGTTCAAAAGCATCAATTCTTCGGTGCTCAGCCTTCTTCACAGTCCAACTCTCACATCCATACATGACCACAGGAAAAACCATAGCCTTGAGTAGACGGACCTTAGTTGGCAAAGTAATGTCTCTGCTTTTGAATATGCTATCTAGGTTGGTCATAACTTTTCTTCCAAGGAGTAAGCGTCTTTTAATTTCATGGCTGCAGTCACCATCTGCAGTGATTAAAGAAAGCATAAATTGTACTGCATAATCATTTTAAAAGCAGAAATTAAAGATGATATATATATTCAAAATACATATGAACTGAGGTATATAACTATCTTTTAGATAAAGTGTGGCTCAGTGGTAAAGAGTCTGCATGCAAATGCAAGAGTCACAGGAGACTTGAGTTTGATCCCTGGATTGGCAAGATGATCTGGAGGAAGAAACAGCAACCCATTCTAGTATTTGTGACTAGAAAATTCTATGGAAAGAGGAGCTTGGTAGACTGTATAATTTAAATAAAAGCTAATTTACCTGTATTATCAGTTTTTAATATGAAGAGCAATTTACAGATCTAGATAAAATAAAACAATAATGTTTCTTGTAAGCCTAATGAAAGGTTCGTATCATTTTCAAAAATCTTTGCTAAGTATTTTCGCTGTTCACTGAATTTTCCTGGTTAATGAGAAATTGAGTTAACTACCAACTGCTCATTTCAACCCAGATTTCACACCAGAAATAAGAAAAGACATTTGCCTCCTAGATACTTACCAATTTCATTAGAAGTGATGGATAATTTTGTAGAATAGAGATTCTTAGGCGATGAATAATACTGATTGCTTCTCCTTTCTAATATAGCAATAGTTCATGTCTTGGAACTAGTTCTATTGTCAAAGTGAATAATATTTTAATATGTTTAGGTATGGCCTTATTCTTCCTGATAGAAAAATGGAATGACTCTTGACATTAAGGGAGCTTGTTATCAGTCACTTGAGTAGTATTGATGCCAAATATATCTGATGATGCTTTTAAGCTTCAGGTAAGATTCTGGGGGAAAAAAATGAGAGACTAAAATGTGTGCACTTTCTCCTTCTGTCTTTGGGTGGTTTCTGAAAGCCAAAAATCATAATTCTGGCAAAGAAGGAAGGTTTGTTGGAAATGGGCCTTATCAGAAACTCAGTTTGAAACTATATTGTTTCTGCAGATCTGTTTTTTTAAACATTCGTGTTAGAATTCTAAAAAATCTTTGGATGTTAATAACCAAGCTTTTGGTTCCTAAGCTTTCAGAGACTGTAATCTCTAAGCAGCATTGAAACCACCAGAGAGATTCTTGCCAAATCAAAAGCATGATTCTAAGTACAAGTGTGCCTATTAAAAATGTAAGATATGTTAAAATAAAGCTGGAGAAGGAAATGGCAATCCACTCCAGTGTTCTTGCCTGGGAAATCCCATGGACAGAGGAGCCTAGTGGGCTACAGTCCATGGGGTTCCAAAAGAGTCAGATATGACTTAGCAACTAAACAGTAACAACAAAGTCAACACATTGTACGTCATAAACTTATACAATACTAAATCATTATAGCTCAAGAAAATCTGGATAAAATTTAAAAAAAATGCTTTAATATTTAGAAAGCCTACAATATCTGTTCCTACAATCATTCATTGAAGATTTGGAGAATCAGTTTGGTGTCCTGCACATCTGTAGTTTTAGGGGGTTATATAAAGACAGATCCTTTTCTTCATGCTGTTCACATTACAGTTGGGGAGGTGAAAATAAACAGAGTTAATATATAGGAAAATTTTAAACATGAAATGACCCAATCAAATTTCCTGTTCTAGGGGAAAAAAATCAACACAAGAAGGAATAGGAATAAAAAAAAAAAACACCAAGTTTCATGCACACTGTCTCTAATTATAGAAAGAAAGGCAGGCTATGGGCACTAGGCAACTTTAGAGCATCAAGAGAGTTTGTCAGCTGCCTCCAATGCAGAAAACCTCATGCAAAGTTAACTCAGTGAGAAAGCATTGGTAGCACCATTGCTCAGATGATGAGCATTATACTAATTAGTTAATATGCCTGTATTTCCTTTGCTATTAAGTGAGTCTTGTTGTTCAGTCACTAAGTCATGTCCAGCTCTTTGTGACCCAATGGACTGCAGTATGCCAGGTTTCCCTGCCCTTCATTATCTCCTGGAGCTTGTTCAAATTCATGTCCATTTAGTCAGTGATGCCATCCAACCATCTCATCCTCTGTCACCCGCTTCTTCTCCTGCCTTTAATCTTTCCCAGTACCAGGGTCTTTTCCAATGTGTCGGCTCTTTGCTTCAGGTAGCCAAAGTACTAGAGCTTCAGAACCAGTCTTCCCAGTGAATATTCAGGGTTGATTTCCTTTAGGATTGACTGGTTTGATCTTGCTGTCCAAGGGACTCTCAAGTGTCTTCTCCAGCACCACAATTTGAAAGCATCAATTCTTTGGCACTCAGCCTTTATATGGTCTAACTCTCATATCAGTGGGCTTCCCTAGTGGCTCAGATGATAAAGAATCTACCTACAATATGGGAGACCCAAATTCATGCCCTGGTTTGGGAAGATGTCCTGGAGAACCTAACCCTAACCCTAATTTTTTTTCTTACGGCGAGGAGTGGCTACCCACTCTAGTATTCTTGCCTGGAGAATCCCACTGACAGAGAAGCTGGCAGGCTATAGTCCATGGGATTGCAAAGCGTTGGACATGACTGAACGACTAACACTTTCACACTTTCACTTTTCTCACAGCCATACATGAATACTGGAAAAACCATATCTTTGACTATATGGACCTTTGTTGGCAAAGTGGTCTCTGCTTTTTAGGTTTCTTCTTTTTAGGTCTCTGCTGTCTAGGTTTGTCTCAGCTTTCTTCCAAGGAGCAAGAGTCTTTTAATTTTGTGCTTGCAGTCACCATCTACAGTGATTTTGGAGCCCAAGAAAATAAAACCTGTCTCTCTTTCCCCATCTATTTGCCATGAAGTGATCGGATTGGATGCCATGATCTTAGTTTTTTGAACCAACTTTTTCACTCTCCTCTTTCACTTTTCTCAAGAGGCTCTTGAGCTCCTCTTCACTTTCTCCCATTAGAGTGATGTCATCTAGATATCTGAGGTTGCTGATATTTCTCCCAGCAATCTTGATTTCCAGTTTGTGATTCATCCAGCCTGGCATTTCGCATGATATACTCTGCTTATAATTTAAATAATAGAAAAAACACCTTCCAATAATTACATGATAAGCAAATAGGATATGTCTGAGCGTACAGAAAACTTTAAACAGTATTTGATAGCAATGTACAAATCAGTAAAATCAATAGTTTTAAAATATACAATGGAAATGAACTTTCCTGGGATATTAATAGGATGAAGATTATAGAAAACATTCTCACACTTTATATATTTTTAAATCTTAAAATGTGCACATGGTAACAAAGTAAAGCTGGAAAGTACATATATAAATATCCAATATAACAATGCTTTTTAAGTGTTACTGTAAAAAGACATTGGGTCAAAACTGTTGAAAATGTAAAATTAAAAAATATATATATAAATAAAACTTCTATTTGAATAATTACCTTGACATTCTTAATTAATATGAAATACGTATTGGCAGGATAAATGTTTATCTACTTTATGTTGCTGATAAGAAATAACATGTTATAATCATATTCTCATTGTGTCCAGCAAAATTCTTTCTCTAAGCTTTTCTAATGTAGAGCTCGTATCATTCTGACCTTCAGTTTTGTTTTTGGCCAGTCATGATGGTTTATGCACTCCTACAGCATTTTAGTTATTCATACCCTCCCAAGAGTGATCACACAGGATGAGATGGAGATTGTGATCATTCAGTCCTTTTCAGGAGAGCATAGTTCATGACCAAACAAATGGTTAGGTCAGGTCATGGCGTAGCCTTCCTATCTGCCTCGGGGACACTGCAGTTCCTTTCATTTCAGGCAGTTACTTATTCATTTATTCATTACTTCATTCAAAATTTATCCAATCCCTACTGGTGACAGTGCAGAATAATATAAAGTGATTATGCTTTAGAATTCAGGCAAACTTGACTAAACTCTTGCCTCTGGTGCCAACTGGCTATCTGATTTTGTAAAAGTCACACAAATGTTCTTATCTTTGTTTTCCATTCTATAGAAATGAGAAGAAAATAACCTACACCCACCTTATTTAGTTTTCTCTAGGACCAAATGAGAGAACTTACATGAATAAACATAAAATATTTGGACCAATGCATATCAATGGTAAAGTCAGTTTTAAAATGTTGAAGCTGTAAATTGGTGCTTTATGATTATTTTTCCCCCTGCTGTCTTCATTTGTTGATTTTTATTTGTTGAGTACTTCATGGCTTCCTGATTTTTTCTTAGAGAAACCCATGTTTCTCACACTCAGGCGATGTTCTTTGGGTTAGACCTCATCTCTAGAGTAGAACATATGTCCCTCAGGCTGACCAATCAACACTCTGGATTTCCGTTGTTGTGATGACTAATTCCAGGATGGTTATGTGACCCACTGTTCTCTAAACAGTGCTTTCCAAGTCTTACAAATAAATTTTCAGGAGCTAAGCTGACTTACTGATCCATGAGGAAGCCCCTATCTAAATATTCCCTGTTGATGGATTTGTGGTGGAGTGGAGAGACCCAAAAAATAAAATAGCTAGGCCCCCATGTAATGTCTTTGCCATCCTTTTATGAAATGGCCTCAGTAGAAGATACATTAATATTCTTTAAAACATTTTCAATTTTTTTTTTACTATTGTTATCAAAGGCATCTTAGATGATACAGAGCCTGCAGTTCCTACAAAATATTTAGATATCTCCACAATTTGGTGGCCTTATTTTGTAAGAATAGTCTTAAGTTCATGGCAAAACTGAAAGGAAGGTGCAGAAATTTTTTCACATTATGGTATTTTAAATGTATACCTTATTGCTAAACTTTAATAAATAAACATTTTCACATTATTGGATACTCAACAATGCACTCCATATTTATCAATATATAATATAGTTATTGAATTGATATTTAGATGATGAAATCATATGGGATTTGATTTATATTTAATTTTCAGCTTATATTTATATTTTTTGCCTTCTCTTATAGCTCAGTTAGTAAAGAATCTTCCTGCAATGCAGGAGACCCTGGTTCGATTACCAGGATTGAATGATCTCCAGGGAGAATCCCCTGGAGAAGAAAATGGCAACCCACTCCAGTATTCCTGCCTGGAGAATCCCCAGGGACAGAGGAACCTGGCGGGCTACACCCCGTGGGGTCACAAGAGTCAGACAGGGCTTAGTGACTACACCACCACCACCATTTATACATACGTGTCACAATCCCTTCAGTAGTATTTTTGAAACTTGATACATTACTCTATAACTTAACAAATACATCTTTTCCATCAATAATTTCTAATAGAGAAAAGTTAGTTGTCAGTATAGAGTTCCATATTTAGAACTTTAAACTTTGTTATTGTCCTCTTCAGTAGGATATGCAATTGACTGTCTCCTATGGAAGACAAAGAGAACTCAGCTTTTTGTTCTATTGATGAATTATCAGTAGTCAGGACCAATAAAAAATGGGGAACTCTATCTCCATATACTTAGTTCACATTAAAAAAGAGAGAGAAGAAAAAAGTCACTTGTATCTATCACAATTAAGCAATCACATTTCCTTTCTTAACAGGTCTCTTGAATACCTTCTGTTATATCCCTGATTGCTTAATAATAGTGGGACATTTCTGTGGAAACTTTATCTTTACTTCTGAATACTAAAACCAAATTACCTTGCTGTCAAACTTCCTGAGCCTTGTGCATACAATAACACTATTTGTTATTTTTATTTTTTGCCAGATCCATAGGACCTAATTCTTTATAGAATAGTGCATTTTGCATGTTGTTTGCAGTTAATATTATTTTCAAATTATTTGGGTGCTGGTGTAAGATATAAATTGTAATAACACTTTCACTGAACTTTTCTCACAGTACTCATATGTTAGTATAGTTTCACATTTTATTTCAAAAATATTTTTCCTGTGTTCAATTACAGTTTGAGTAGAATTGCTTCAACTATAATATCCATGATTTGTTGGATCTTTTATATTTAATAAAAATGTTTTTATGAGTTATTTAAATACAGTTATTTTATATTTAAACCACAAATATAGTAAAATATTAGTTATTTGCTTGGATTTTCTGTGTATATTCAATTCAGATTGTTCTGTTAGAAAATATAGTTTTCAAGGATTTTGTTGGTGTGTAACTTGAGTCTCAATGTTGTCAGGCTTTTTTCTTCCTGTCACAATGTTTTGGCAATTGTCAACACATCTGTCACCATTAATGGATATAAAACAGCATCAAAACAATTGTTACCTGCCCAAGGTCATTCAACTTCTGTAACTGGAACTCTTTAACAGGAAATGACTTATGAGCTCTAATCTCAATGGAACTGCCTACTTTATAGACCATTCTTCCTTTAAAGTCTCTCAGTGGATTAGCCTGCCTTTAACTTGGCTATTTCCACTACATTTCTGGTCACTCTTAAGCACTAAACTATTAGCTTAGTAACTACAAAGTCCTGTGCTTGTGCTCAGTCGCTTCATATGCAATATTCAAAATGTAAAACTTGGTTTAAAATTGAGACTTCACTCTTATCCCAGGCAGAGATCTATTATAAACTGATTCTGCTTTCATTTTCCACTCAATGTTTCAGCTTCTCCCCCAGCTTGTAGATTCAGAGTCCTTAGCTTTCCACCGTTGGATCAAGAAGAGAAGAATGATGTGTCCCAAGGTTCTTTCTTGCCTGGCAGTGTCCAGAGCTGGCATCTCATTCTCTTTTTTTAATCAGGAGACTAAGCTTACTTCTTGTTCAAGAGTCACTCTTGTAGCAATTTGAGAACGTGCCTCTTTATCCCACTTCCCTGGCTTTAGTGGAAAGTTCTCATCTGTTGAATTCTTAAAGTAACTGTCACAGTATCTTTTAATTATGTCTTACTCCTCATTACTAAGCCCTGAGAAACCTGCCTCTTGTACATGGCATATGTTGACTTATACCCTATCCAGCAAGAGCATCCATGCACTCATTTTCCTACAAGATTTTGGGGGTTGTAAGTACATTTTGTATATCAGACTTTTATTCTGAAGTTCCCTTGCTGATTCTTTCAATTTCTCTCTGTTTTGGTTACCACCGTTATGACTCAAAACTTAGTTCTTTAGCTCCTCCAACTTTTAAGGGACACATTAAGCTCTTGGAATTATTTTCAAATCACCTGATTTGAACAAAAAGACAGCAATCCCACCTTTTTTCTTGAGATAGGTGATGCAATGTATTACAATCAAGAAGCTCCCTGCTAGGATCATCCTTTCGCTAAATCAAAGATCCTTCTAATCTCAAATCTTTCAATGTTTTGCCCCTCGAATAGAGACGTTTTTTTAAGAATCTCAAAACTGATTTCATTCTCTGTGTAACTAGGTGGTCTCATTTTTGGTAAACATTACTAAGTATGAAGTTTTATTTTCTTTATTTTAAAAATCTTTATTTATTGTCAGGTCATAGTTATGGCCTAAGGACTCTTTCATTGTGGCTCTTGAGCTCTTCATTGAGGCAAGAGCTCTCTAATTGTGGCTCTCAGGCTTAGTTGCTTCACATCATATGGTATCTTGTTTCCCAGATCAGGAATCTAACCCATGTACCTTACATTGGAAGGCAGACTCTCAACCACTAGACCACCAGGGAAGTTCCCCCTAAGTGTTAAATTTTATTAGCCTGAGATGCACTGCAAGTAAATGGAAAATGACGTACAAACTGATTCTCATTCCTGGGATCTCCCATTATGTATTTGTAATAGTCATTTAGTCCAAAAGCACTATGAATATGTCAAATTATACTAAAATAATGTTAGAATAATCTGTGTAATCTGTAGTATTTTGAATATGGCTCTCCACATACCAGACAATCTGAGGGAAGAAGAAATATTCTGGAGGTATCACTTTTTTTTTTAAGACAGGAAAAAAGTGCTTCTATCTTCGTGGACAGAAACAAAGTGAAGCTCTACATTTCATATTTATGGAAGGTTAATTTTAGAAGACTATATTCCTTGTTATTATTTCAGCAGGTCTTAATGATTGTTGAAAACATTCACGTTGTATTAGGTATTATTGAGATGAAACTATTGTTTATTTTTAGGTCCTGATCTAGAGGAAGTTACACTGGAGCTCAACACCTATCTTTTTGTGAGACTATGCACAGAATAACACTGATGTTATTATTCTCAAGTTACCTCATACTATTTATGAGAATAACATCAAAGCAACAAAATAATATTAAGTATATATAAAATGCAGTTGACTTTTCTGCTTGTAAAACTAAGGAGGTGTGGTTTAAAGTCCTTGAAACTTTTGTCTGTCTTTAAGAAAACCTGTTTTGATAAGTTGATAAAAACAACTTCCATATACTGTCTATCTCTACCATCTTAGCAATTAGAACTGTCATCACCTAATCAGACTCCCTTTTTCTCTGTGCCTATTCTATAACTATATTTAGTCAGAAGGAAGGGATAAAATACTATGATAAATATGTACTATTAAAGGGATAGACACCACAGGACAGGAAGACGTATGGCAATACGAATGAGGAAGGAGGCTGTGACAGAAGAAATAAATGACACATGTAGACTAGACACCTGAGTAGGGACAGTTTCGATGAAGATGAAAGACAGGAAAATTAAAACTAGAGGAGAAAGAAAGAAAAAGATTACTGGAAAATGATATAGACCTCCCAGGCATGGTTTCAAAAGCTCAGTGAGATAAGAAAAGCCTTTAAAAGGATAGATCATTAATCACTGGTATTTCAATTAGCTAATATTGACTGGGATGGCAATTATGGCATTGATAAGAAAGGGCTTCTTTTCCTGGAGGTAGCACAGTCTGTTTCCTGACATATTCTTTCAACAATCTACAGAAGCCTAAGCTATTATACTCTTAGCCCTAATGTGGCTGGGAAATGAGACAAGGCTGAAAAATAAGATAGTGGTATAGAGTCATCTCAAGTCTAGTGATCACAATGTCATCAGAATGTCAATGCCCTTGAGGTTTTATGTGAAAGTAATAGAACAAAAACACTGAACTGGAATAAATAAATGCAATGGGCATTTAGGAAATGTGAAATAAGCTTTGAAAAGTTGGTTAAAATAAATATCAGTAAATTTATGAGAATACAAAAATTTTAATAGCAAGCAATAGACTATCTTACCATAGAAAACCTTTTCCTTTCTCTGAAAGCAGATGTAGTTGTTCTACTTTCTAAATATTTTCCTCTGGTTTTGTGAGAGGTACAGCAGCTTCAGAACTTCTCCTGTGGGGTCAGCCTTTTAGAATAAGTCCAATCTCCTGCTTGTTATTATGTGTGTGCGCGAATGTGTGCTATGTCACTTCAGTCATGTCTGACTCTTTGTGACCCTTTGGACTGTAGTCCTCCAGTTTCCTATGTCCATGGGATTCTCCATGCAAGAATACCAGAGTGGGTTGTCATATCCTTCTCCATGGAATCTTCCTGGCCAAAGGACCAAACCCCCATCTCTTAAGTATCCTACATTGGCAGGAGAGTTCTTTACCACTAGTGCCACCTGCATAACTTTAAAGGTAACTCTTTAAGTAGTGCCTAAAATTCAGGCTATCATCATAGCACATGTGATTAATACAAATAGGAAAGGTATATTGAGAAAAGAGACAAACTATAGCATGCTAATACTTCACAGTTTTCAACAACAAAAAAGGTTCAGCTTATGCTAACTTCATTTTTTTCTTGGTACTTTATTTTTTTTTTTAATTAAAGTATAATTTGGGGCTTCTATGATGGCTTAGTGGTAAAGAATCCATCTGCAATGCAGGAGACTCAGAAGACACAGATTCAACCCATGGGGAGGGAAGATACCCTGGAAGAGGAAATGGCAACCCATTCCAGTATTCTTGCCCGGAGAATTTCACGGACAAAAGAACCTGGTGAGCTACAGCTCAAAGGATCACAAAGAGTCAGACACAATTCAGCAACTTAGCATGGAACATAGTTGATTTACAATATTGTGTTAGGTTCTGGTGTAAAGCACAGTGATTCAGTTATAGTTTAGTTATTTCATATAGGTTGTTAAAAAATTCTGAGTATAGTTCCCTGTGTTATACAATCAGTCCTTGACTGGTTTTCTGTTTTATATATAGCTGTGTTTTTCGTTCATCCCAAACTTCTAATTTGTAACCCCCCTCTTGTCCCCTTTCGTAAACATGTTTGGTTTCTATGTCTGTGGGTCTGTTTCTGTTTTGTATATAAATTGATTTGTATAATTGTTTTTTGGATTTCATATATAAGCAATATCATATAATATCAGATGTCTTCATCTGACTTACTTTACTTAATAAGTAAGATAATCTCTAGGTCAATTCATCTTGCTGCAAATGGCAATATTTCATTATTTTTTTATCCCTGAGAAAAATACCACCTTGTATATATGTACCACAGTTTCTTTATCCATTCCTGTGTTGGTGGAGATTTAGGTTGCTTCCATGTCTTGGCTATTGTGAATAGTGTTGCAATGAATACTGGGATGCATGCAGCTTTTCAAATTATATCTTTCACTGGATGTACATCCAAGAGTGGGATTACTGGATCACAAAGTAGCTATATTTTTGTGCTTTTTTTTTTTTTTTTTTCTTTAAGGACCATTCATACTGTTCTGCATAGCATCTATGCCAATTTACATACCCATCAATAGTGTAGGAGAGCAGTTCAGTTCAGTCACTCAGTTGTGTCTGACTGTTTGCAACCCTATGGACTGTCGCATGCCAGGCTTCCCTGTCCATCACCAACTCTTGGAGCTTGTTCATATTCATGTCCATAGTGTTGGTGATTTGATCCAACCATTTCATCCTCTTCCTTTCACCTTCTCCTCCTGCCTTCAATCTTTCCCTGGTCAGGGTCATTTCCAATGAGTCAGTTCTTCCCATCAAGTAGACAAAGTATTGGAGCTTCAGCTTCAGCATAAGTCCTTCCAATAAATATTTAGGACTGATTTCCTTTAGGATAGACTGGTTTGATCTCCTTGCAGTCCAAGAGACTCTCAAGAGTCTTCTCCAACACCACAGTTCTAAGGCATGAATTCGTGGGTGCTCAGCTTTCTTTATGTTCCAACCTGCACATCCGTACACGACTACTGGAAAAACCATAGCTTTGACTATATGGACCTTTGATGGCAAAATAATGCCTCTGCTTTTTAATATGCAATCTAGGTTGGTCATAGCTTTTCTTCCAAGGAGCAAGCATCTTTTAATTTCATGGCTGCAATCACCATCTCCAGTGACTTTGGAGCCCAAGAAAATAAAGTCTGTCGATATTTGCATTGTTTCCCCATTTATTTCCAATGAAGTTTGGGACTGGATGCCATGATCTTAGTTTTGTGAATGTTGAGTTTTAAGCCAGCGTTTTCACTGTCTTCTTTCACTTTCATCAAGAGGCTCTTTAGCTCCTCTTGAATTTCTGCCCTAAGGGTGGTGTCATTTGCATATCTGAAGTTGCTGATGTTTCTCCCAGCAATCTTGATATCAGTTTGTGTTTCATTCAGCTTGGCATTTCTCATGACGTACTCTGCTTAGAAGTTAAATAAGTAGGATGACAAAATACAGCCTTGACATACTCTTTTCCCAATTTGGAACCAGTCTGTTGTGCCATCTCCACTTATTACTGTTGCTTCTTGACCTGCATACAGATTTCTCAGGAGGCAGGTAAGGTGGTGTGGTATTCCCATCTCTTTAAGAATGTTCCACAGTTTGCTGTGATGTGTAGGAGAGCAACTTATGCTAAAACTTCAAAAGAAAAAAAATAAAAATACTGAAAAGAAACATAGATGTTAAGCTGTGACACAAACTTTTCCAGCCATATCTTCTGAGAAATGAGCTGCAACAATGGGAAATCAGAATTAATATTTTCCTGTCTGAGACTGGAGAAAATAAAAAGAATATGTGCTGAATAATTGCATTCTAAGTTCAACAAAATTTATATTGCAAATGTATTCACTTAAAATCAATACTTAATCTATAATATACTTGTATACTTTAGGCTCTGGGGTGAAAAAATGCTTCATCATGTTTATAAATGTATTTTATTGGGCTCCAAAATCATTGCAGATGGTGAGTGCAGCCATGAAATTAAGATACTTGCTCTATAGAAGAGGAGCTATGACAAACCTATATAGCATATTAAAAAGCAGAGACTACTTTGCCAACAAAGGTCCATCTAAACAAAGCTATTGTTTTTCCAATAGTCGGGTATGAATGTGAGAGTTGAACCATAAAGAAAGCTAAGCACTGAAGAACTGATACTTTTGAACTGTGGTGTTGGGAAAAATCTTGAGAGTCCCTTGGAGTGCAAGGAGTTCAAACCAGTCAATCCTAAAGGAGATCAGCCCAGAATGTCATTGGAAGGACTGATTCTGAAACTCCAATACTTTGGCCATCTTATGGGAAGAGCTGACTCACTAGAAAAGACCCTGATGCTGGGAAAGATTGAAGGCAGGAGGAGAAGTGTATGACAGAGGATGAGGTGGTTGGTTGGCATCACCAACACTATGGATATGAGTTTGAGCAAGCTCCAAGTGTTGGTGCTAGACAGCATGCTGCAGTCCATGGGGCCTCAGAGTCAGATGTGACCTTGCAACTGAACTGATGTGTATAAAGTATGATCAATCTTTGCATAACTTTTAACTAATTTATTGTTTAAATTTGGGCTTCCCCAGTAGTTCAGCAGTAAGGACTCTGCCTGCAGGAACCACAGGAGATGTGAGTTCGATCCCTGGTGTCAGAAGTTCCTGTGGGAGGAAGGCATGGCAACCCACTCCAGTATTCTTGTCTGGAGAATTCCATGGACAGAGGAACCTGGCAGACTACAGTTCATAGGGTCGCAAAGAGTCAGACACAAGTGATGCAAATGAGCACATGTGTGTGCAAAAAGTAGAATCGGTCTTTGCATAACTTTTAAATAATTGATTGATTAAATTTATATTTTTGTAAGTCAGGGCCCCAATAGAAAAGAAATGGTGTAGTCAAATTATTCCTTTTTTTTTTTTTTTTATAAAAGATACATTCTAAAGTGTGTTGGTCCAAGGAAACCACAAGGCCCAAGGGCTAGCAGTAGGGTGGAGTGGTCACCAGGGACTGAGAGTATGAGAGGTTACTGGGATCTGGAAGGAGGAAGCCTCAGCCTGGGAGGGAGAAGGGACCTTTGGTGGAGACACCCAGCCAGCCTGTGGTTATCCTTCAAGGAGGAAACTGGGAAAATAAATACCTTTTGTCATTCAGATCACCTGCTTGGTTTACATTAAGATAACTTACCAGGAAACTAGAGGGCACAGGATGCCATGGCTGTCATTTCTATAGATCACACTCCTATGGCATAGAGCAAGATGGACTAGAGTAGGTAGGAACCTGGAGAAGCAGAGGAAAGGCGTCCAGCCCAATGTACAAAATAGTACATGTGAAGATGTCTGTAGGCATGACTTCCTAGGCCTTATCTTTATTGAGAGAGTTGTTTGATTACAATATTGATTGTTTTATAATTTTTTTGGCTCCCCAATTTGCCCATTTTGCGCTTAAACTTACATATACATAGTGAGTGACAAATCATATTTTCAGAACAGAGAGGAGAATGAAAAATGCATCAAGTTCCTATTTTCTGTCAGGCACTGTCACAAGATGTAGAGCCTAGGAATTAAAAATAATAAAATAATATAGTGAAAAACCAAACTGGGTTTAAATCTCTGTCAGTTACCAAATGTGAATTTTGTACAAATTAAGTATAAACCAAGATTATGCATTGTAGCTCAAAGATTTATTAGAAGGAGCTAATGAAGGAATATAATATTTATTTTTCATTTTTTTCATTATTTATGCCGGGGCCATTCACACTACCTTAGAGAGTGGAAGTCTTCCATATTCTGTGTAGGATTTACAAGCAAAAATTACCCCTTTTTAGGAACTTTGAATACCCCCATGCTTCTTGCCCTCTTTGTCTTCCTCCTTTCATCTTTTACCACCTCGGATCACCATTTCAACAAGCTCTGAGGAAAAATATTTGACTCCAAGCTTGGTGGATCTCTGAACCTAGAATGGAGTGTCTTCAGTTTGGGTCTTAGTTGCAGTTTTTAATAGGAGATGAAATCTCTTAGTAGTATTGTATGATTATCCTGTATATTAGCTATCACAGAAACCATATGATCAGATGTACATCATCCCCAGGCACTCATGAATGGTTGGAAAAGCTCCCAGAATCACACAACTGGGAAGTCAAGTTTGCCTGATCAGAAAACCTGAGCCCTTTCTATTTTATCCTGTCATCAGATTAAAAAATAACAACCTAGATAAAAATGGAAAAGAAAACTATATCTGATGAAATATTCTTTCTAACACAAACTTGAATTTTAATAGAATAATTGTATTTAAAAAAAACTCAATAACATAGGATATAAAATATTATATTCATTGTTAAAGGAAATGTAGCAACTAAATGTCTTTTTTTTTCAATTTTAATTAAAAGGGACAAATAACCAAACCAATATATTCTACACTAATGATTGCAAAATTAATGCTCAATCATCATCAGATGTTTGATTAATTATTTATTTATTAACCTATTTGACTACTAATGAGTACATTGGATAGAGGATGATTATTTGTTTGCATCTGGAACTATATGCCAAGTAGTGATTGGTCAACATTTCCTTTAACACACAGTAACAGTGAAGGTTAGATATTACACTTACTGCACAAATATGAAAACTGAATCATTAATAGACTCAGTATCTGCTCCAGGTAACCCAACTACAAAGAGACAAAGTCAGCATCTAAATACAATTTTTCAAACTTTCAATCTCTTGCATTCTCT
This sequence comes from Oryx dammah, assembly GCF_014754425.2. NCBI lineage: Eukaryota > Metazoa > Chordata > Mammalia > Artiodactyla > Bovidae > Oryx > Oryx dammah. The sequence goes on along the minus strand of NW_024070196.1, from coordinate 26,878,341 downwards.
TCACCCCCATGGTGGCTGGTGGCTCATCCTTTTCTTCTCTTGATTCTGCCATTGTGATTTACTGTTCTGTGTTTTGTTGTTGTGTGTGTGTGTGTTTGGTCAATTTCCCTCAGGCTATCTCCCTTACCTTAGACAATTCTGCCAAAGGATGTCCCCCTTATTGCTCAGTTTATATTCCCCTGAAATTGACCTTTTAAAGACCACTGAAACTTGTGGATATTGTTGTAGAATAGGCACAGGTGTTGACTGTGGGCACCTTCTCTGCTATTCTCCTCCCTTAACTTTCACTTCCCCATTTTTTTTTTTTTCCTTTCTGGCTGTGCTTCTTGGCTTTCCTTCATTCTTGGTCCCCCCACCAGGGATTGAACTTGGCCCCAAAATTGAAAGTTCAGAATCCTAACCATGGGACTGCCAAGGAATTCCCTCCCCCATAGTTTTTTAAATAGAACTAATTACTGTTAATTTTATGATTAATTTTCTTTCTGGTTACATTACTTTTCTTACACTTAAATGTCTTTGTCTTCTTGATCTATTCTTTTGGGGAGGAAGAACTTTTCCTCAACCCTTATATGTTCTTTGGGCTGATCTAAGAATTAAATTGACATGAAACAGGCTAACAGGAAAAAAAATCAAGCAAAAGATTAATAACATGTGTACAATGGAGAGACCCAGGAAAAATTAGTAACTCTCAAAATGGCTGAACACCTCACATTAAATATATTGTCTATTAAAGACAAAAGAGGATGTTGGGGACAGTAGTTTGGAAATTCAAAATGGAGGAAGATAATTCATATGGAGGTGAAACAGCAAAAGTGTATTGAACAGATATTTGCTGGGCCATGCAGAGACAATGACTGAGTGAATTTTGAGCTCTAGGCTCAGCCTAGTATTTATCCTTTTCAAATATCTCTAGTAATAGGTATTCCAGGAATAGGTTCTCTGTGTAAATTATTTTAGGCTGTTAAAGAGAAGATAAGAACAACAAGAAAAACAGAGTCTTCTGTTTCTTACAAATAATCAGTGTAAATTACTCCTTATGCCAAAGAAACACATTGGAGGGTGGTAAATTTTGTCCCCTGCAGTAAGGACCATCACACTTTCTTATTCTTTCCCTTCAAATCTTTGCAATAGTGTTTCTTTTTCATCTATTATATTAAAATAGCATTATTTTTTTAAATTTTTTCAAGCAGTTATATGGATGTCAATAAATACACCTAGGACTGACTAATTCATAAAATTCGATAATATATTTCTTGTTATTTGGGGCTAGATATGGAGGAAATGTAATTTTGAATGACAAAATAGGTTTTAGTATCTTGTACCTTATTTTTTAATATCACCATTTATTTTACAAGTTCAAAATGATATAGTTCTTTTTGGCTGTCTAGTTCTTCAGAACTAATATGACTGGAAAACTGGGAGGATGAGTAAAGCATTTGCCATAAATCCTTGGACAGAAGCTTTGTATTATTTTATTTAGATAAATTTTGAGTAAATTTATTTCTTCCTTTTTAAAATAAATTTTAAATGACAACCTTAGAATTGACTTTCAGGTTCAGAGATATCTACATGATGAGAAACAAACAGAAAATCTTTTCTTTTTTGCTCACAAAACCTTACCTTGTGACTTTTTCATTTTGTCAGCCAGTTTTAATTATTACTCTCAAGTCTGTCTTTTTCTTGCAGTTATTAATCAGTTGCTCTTTGAGTAAACATTTCCGCAGGTAAATTCACTCAACTTTCTTTACAAACTTCAGGAAATTTGCTTTATACATTAAAAATTCAAATAAATATCAATATAAATTTGTAGTTGGCAATTCCTAAACAAAATAATACTTCTAAAATTGAAATATACTTGAGAAACTGATCAAGAAAAGAGATAAGAATAACTGGGGGAAAACACTTGATACTTGTGCCTGCTGTAAAAGTATAGAAAGTAAACAAATCATTAGGCTGCTTTGCTAGAGGAATGAAATGTAAATCCAAGGAGATGGGATTTTTACCATTACAAAGAAACATTGTTTGGATTTTCCCTGGAGTTCTTTCTTCAAAACTGCTCACCATGGACCAGTAATTATCCTTGAGGGCCTTTGGTGAGAATTGAATTTTCATTCAATAAGGCTAACACTGGGCCTAGAGGGTAAGAGAGTCAGCCTGGCTGTTTGCAAATTAAATTATAAGCATAAGATAAGGATTCTGGGCTTGTCCCTTTGTCAGTTGGATAGGGTGGTATTATTGAAAAATGTGGATAGATGATGACAATAACAGCTGTTTAGTGCTTCCCCTTTTGACTTGTTGGATTTATTGAATGGACAGGAAGATGTAAGAAATTTTAACTTCCTGTTTAGATTTCTTTTGCTAGAAAGAAAATAACTGTGGTGTATTCAGCAGTGAATGTGCTTCAGTAACACACACACACACACACACACACACACACACACAGTTTTTATGAAAATGTCACTTAATATTTTATTCAAATAATTATTGAAAATATTCACTCTGTTTAAAAGCATCATATAATCTAAGAAGGAGAGAATAGTTTATTATGTCAGTGGCCATATTATGTACAGCTTATTTTATACAATGAGTAACTCCATTTATATATGAAAGTGAAAGTGAAGTCGCTCAGTCATGTCTTATTTTTGTGACCCCATATATATGTGTGTGTATTTTATATAGCATATAAATTTTATATACTATATACACATATTCTTTAAAAAAGACATGAGCAGTAGAACTGAAAAACTGATTTTCTTCTGCTTGCAATGGACATTAAAATTTATATCAGTTATTTGTCCAGAGAGTATGTTACCAAATCTAATGGTTATTATATAAACAGGTATCTAATAGCTAACTATAGCAGATACTCACTGAAGGGCAGATTATAGGCTGAGTCAGAAAAGTCATAGTCAGTGTTGTCCTTTGGTATGAGTTAAGCATCAGGTACAGAGTGTCTAAATTCTGTTGGATCCTTTGGTCCTTCCAGTTAAATCATTTCATGGGCTGCTTGAAGAGGTGACACTATTTGTAGACCTGTTATTTTGTTGTTTAGTTGCTCAGTGGTGTCTGACTCTTTGGGACCCCATAGACATGGAATTTTCCAGGCAGGAATACTGGAGTGGGTTACCATTTCCTTCATAGAATCTTCCTGACTCAAGGATCAAACCCATGTCTCCTACATTGGCAGGTGGATTCTTTACCACTGAGCCACCAGGGAAGCCTGTTTGTGGGCCAATTAGATACATAAACTTAACACAGCAGGTTAAGATTGCAATATGATATATTTTAGTGTATATATTATATAATTAGACTCTAAAAGTAATGTTTTCTATCTAAATGTCTCATGTGAAAGAAAAAAATAAATACGAGCTATATATCTTTAAAATGTAATGTCTTTTGAACAAATAATGAATGGATGGAGTTAGAAGAGATCTTCCATCATCATTATCTAGTTACCTGCCTGCAGGTACCCACCCATCATGAATGATAAGTCCAGAGACTCGTGTGAATTCCAAAAGCATCATTAGCTCACTGGATCCCATCAGCTCCCTAGAGATCAAAGCAGTCACTCTGCTCATCTTTCTCTCCTCTTCTGTGCTATCAGGTCTTTCTCCTCTTTGAAATGTGTGATAAACTTAACTATGGCTGCTGTTTCTTCTTTTTCATAAACAAAACAAAAACATACCAGACAACTCTACCACAACAAGACACAGTTGTCTTAACCATCATACATTTCCTTCCAGCTTGTGCCTGCCTCCCTCCAACTTTTTTTTTTTTTTTTTGGCTTCTTTTTAGAGCAAAACCTCTTGACAATATTATTTTTACCCAGTACTAGTTCTTCCAATCCTTGAAACTCTTGTGTCTGATTTTTACTTAGCGATATTCTGGTAAATGTTAAACAACAGGGTTTCTGGAGAACTATACCCTGATTTCAAATATTTTCTGCTTTTCATAGTATAAACATATACTCCCACCAGGGTTGATTTCAAGATATGAGGACTGATTTCATACTATCCAGCATGGTGTTTGAAAGTGATGTGCTCAAGTGGCTTCCTTGAGGTTTAGGCGGTTTTGCTTGTTTTTGTTTGCTTTTTCAAACAAAAACCTACAACATGAGTTTTTACTAGCTCCATCATACATGTCTTTACCAATAATCACCTGGCTGAAAATGCTCTCTTAAATCCACTCCAGTGGGGCTTTAAATTCCCCCTGCACCAAAAAAAACTGTGTTAAGATTACTAAAATATTGAGTTGCTAAATCTGGTATTTCATTTTTGAAATCTTGCTTTAACAGCAGTGTTTTAAACAATTGAACATACTTAAGTTTTTTAAGTACTTTTTTCAGTTTGCCTCCAGAACTCTGTACTCCTCTTTATCGCCCTACCTCACATTTTGTTTTGCTTTCCTGTCATCTTTTCTGCATTTTTTTTTTTTTTGGCAACTTTTTAACAATGGTGTGGCCCACTGCTATGATTTGATGTCTTTTCAAGACTGTTTACATTCACTCCTTTAGTGATCTCAACCTACCTCTGGATTTTATATACCATTTAGAGAATGACAATACTTCAGTATATATTTTCAGCCTGAAACACTGCTTTGACTACAAACTCATTGCTTAACAACTGTAAGGAAAATATTATTGAAAGCAAATTCCTTTCCCATCACCACAAAAGAGATTTCTTTTTTCATAGATTAAAAAAAACCAAACTTCTATTATTGAATAATTAAGACAGAATGTGATGTGCCTCACAGACATCTACTAAGAGATTGCAGTGACTTTAAAAAAATCTCACCCGTTTGTAGCCCAGGTATAACCCATTACATACATAAATTCAAGATAAATAATAATTAGTTTACAAGTAAGAGAGCTTGACAGTGCAATTTGGCATAAATTGGGGTGACCACATGTGTAAGCTAGCAGGAAAAAGAAACTTTCTTATCCAGAGGAAAAAGAAACTTCTCATATTTCTATGACAAGAAGTGGCTTTGCAACATGGAGGAGGAACCCTTTGAAGTTAGGCTATTTCCCATCACAGGAACTGGGAAACAGAGTGAATCTTCCTCAGTTATGATATTTCAGAAGAAAGATTTCTAGATCTTTGAGATAAACAATCTTGGGTCTTGAAGCTAATGGATTATTTAACTTGTAAAATGATGAAAAAATATATATATATACACACACACACATATATATATATATTTATTTTTCACCAAAATCAACCAAATGACGTTAGATCTGTCTTTTCCAGTCTGTACTGCTAAGTGCCAGATTTCTGTTTGTATGTTAATTAAATGCTTTTCTTTTCTATCTCATCCTTCCAATCAGTCAATGAAACATTTTGTGCTGAATTTAGGGCTTGAGTACTTGAGTGCATGTTAATTCAGTTCCTTTCAGTCGCTGAGTTGCATCCGACTCTTTGCAACCCCATGAATCGCAGCACCCCAGGCCTCTCTGTCCGTCACCAACTCCTGGAGTTCACTCATACTCATGTCCATCGAGTCAGTGATGCCATCCAGCCATCTCATCCTCGGTCGTCCCCTTCTCCTCCTTCCCCCAATCCCTCCCAGCATCAGAGTCTTTTCCAATGAGTCAACTCTTCTCATGAGGTGGCCAAAGTACTGGAGTTTCAGCTTCAGCATCATTCCTTCCAAAGAAATCCCAGGGCTGATCTCCTTCAGAATGGACTGGTTGGATCTCCTTGCAGTCCAAGGGACTCTCAAGAGTCTTCTCCAACACCACAATTTAAAAGCATCAATTCTTCAGTGCTCAGCTTTCTTCACAGTCCAACTCTCACATCCATACATGACCACTGGAAAAACCGTCGCCTTGACTAGACAGAACTTGGTTGGCAAAGTAATGTCTCTGCTTTTGAATATGCTATTTAGGTTGGTCATAACTTTGCTTCCAAGGAGTAAGCATCTTTTAATTTTATGGCTACAATCACCATCTGTAGTGATTTTGGAGCCCCAAGAAATAAAGTCTGACACTGTTTCCCCATCTATTTCCCATGAAGTGATGGGACCAGATGCCATGATCTTCGTTTTCTGAATGTTGAGCTTTAAGTCAACTTTTTAATTCGCCTCTTTCACTTTCATCAAGAGGCTTTTTAGTTCCCCTTCACTTTCAGCCATAAGGGTGGTGTCATCTGCATATCTGAGGTTATTGATATTTCTCCCTGCAATCTTGATTCCAGCTTGTGCTTCTTCCAGCCCAGCATTTCTCATGATGTAATCTACATATAAGTTAAATAAACAGGGTGACAATATACAGCCTTGACACACTCCTTTTCCTATTTGGAACCAGTCTGTTGTTCCATGTCCAATTCTAACTGTTGCTTCCTGACCTGCATACAGATTTCTCAAGAGGCACGTCAGGTGGTCTGGTATTCCCGTCTCTTTCAGAATTTTCCACAGTTTATTGTGATCCACACAGTCAAAGGCTTTGGCATAGCCAATAAAGCAAAAATAGATGTTTTTTGAAACTCTTTTGCTTTTTCGATGATCCAGCAGATGTTGGCAATTTGATCTCTGGTTCTTCTGCCTTTTCTAAAACCAGCTTGAACATCTGGAATTTCACAGTTCTTGTATTGCTGAAGCCTGGCTTGGAGAATTTTGAGCATTAATTTACTAGCATGTGAAATGAGTGCAATTGTGCGGTAGTTTGAACATTCTTTATTAAATATTACTCAAGATTACTTTATTGGTAATCAAATTTTTGTACTTATAAATCAGATGCTGTTGATACCTGGATTACAATTCATACCTGCTCAGAAACTAGACTGTGGATATCACTGGGAGCACAAAAACAAAAAGTAATGTAATAAATACCATGTTTGTTTTCTAGTAAAATGTTATTCTTAAAGTAATTGAAATGACTTCTCTGTGAATAGAGAAGTCCACTCACAGGGAGTGAGGAGAGAGTCTCACTCATGGAGTCTATGAGAATATTAATCATTTTCTTGAATACCTCTTTTTAGTTGAGATCAGTAATCATATAAGCTACTTTAGAAAACTTATACTTCTAAGTCCTTTGGAGGAAGGGGGAATAGTCATTTTCCTGACTATGGAGCTGGCTTCCCATAGGGAGGATTAGTCCAGCTGATTTTATTTTAGTTTGTCTTTTGCTTTGGACAATCACCTCAATTTTTTTTCAGTTAAAAAAAAATGTAATATGGGTCACTCAGTTCAGTTTAGTCACTCAGTCATGTCTGAATCTTTGTGACCCCACTAATCACACCATGCCAGGCCTCCCTGTCCATCACCAACTCCCAGAGTTTACCCAAACTCATGTCCCTCGAGTCAGTGGTGCCATCCAGCCATCTAATCCTCTGTCGTCCCCTTCTCCTCCTGCTCCCAATCCCTCACAGCACCAGGGTCTTTTCCAATGAGTCAACTCTTTGCATGAGGTTGCCAAAGTATTGGAGTTTCAGCTTTAGCATCAGTCCTTCCAATGAACACCCAGGACTGATCTCCTTTAGGATGGACTGGTTGGATCTCCTTGCAGTCCAATTATCAGCACTTAAAAGGATCTTTCCCCTTGTTTACAACTCATCTTATCTTTCCTGTGGAGCTCTTTAATGTAGTAAAACCTGTTCAATAAATGTAGCAGAATTATTTTCCCATGTCTTTCCAGATCCTTATGACTTAGTATCTCAGGGTTTCTAGGGAAGAAAAAAGCCTTTGTAAGTATCAAACTTGATTATGAGATAATTCAGTTAAATTTACCACAAGATGTTGTCTAAGAGCCAAATTCAAAAGTCTGTTAATACAATATTAGGAATCTGGTCTCATCACTTCATGGGAAAAGATGGGGAAACAGTGGAAACAGTGTCAGACTTTGTTTTGGGGGGCTCCAAAATCACTGCAAATGGTGACTGCTGCCATAAAATTCAAAGATGCTTACTCCTTGGAAGAAAAGTTATGACCAACCTAGATAGCATATTGAAAAGCAGAGACATTACTTTTACTTTGCCAACAAAGGTCCGTCTAATCAAGGCGATGGTTTTTCCAGTGGTTATGTATGGATATGAGAGTTGGACTGTGAAGAAAGCTGAGCACTGAAGAATTGATGCTTTTGAACTGTGGTGTTGGAGAAGACTCTTGAGAGTCCCTTGGACTGCAAGGAGATCCAACCAGTCCATTCTGAAGGAGATCATCCCTGGGATTTCTTTGGAAGGGATGATGCTAAAGCTGAAACTCCAGTACTTTGGCCACCTCATGCAAAGAGTTGACTCATGGAAAATAATCTGATGCTGGGAGGGATTGGGGGAAGGAGGAGAAGGGGACGACCGAGGATGAGATGGCTGGATGGCATCACCGACTCGTTGGAAGTGAGTTTGAGTGAACTCCGGGAGTTGGTGATGGGCAGGGAGGCCTGGCTTGCTTCAATTCATGGGGTCGCAAAGAGTCAGACACAACTGAGTGACTGAACTGAACTGAACTGAACTGAACTGCATAGTAGGTTAGGTTAACATATAGTAGGTTTTCTTTTTTAATAGAATTTAATTTTTAGGGCACTTTTAAGTTCAAAGCAAAATTGTGTAGTGAGTACAGAATTCCCAAGTACTTTCCTACCCATATACCCACAACCTTCCCCACTTTTGACATCCTGCACCAGAGTGGTGCACATTATTTTTAATAATTGATAAACCTACATTGACACATCATAATCACCCAAAGTCCATAGTTTACCTAAGAAACTCTTGGTGTTATATATTCTATGGGTTTGTAGAAATTTATAGTATGTATCTGTCATTATAGTATCATACAGACTATTTTCACTGCCATAAAAATCCTCTGCGTTCTGCTTTACTCATTGTCCCATTCCTATTCTGACAATTATTGATATATTTTTTGTTGCCACAATTTTTCATTTTCCATAATCTCATCTAGTTGGAATTATAGAGCATACAGCCTTTTCAGATTGGCTTTTTTAGCTTAGTTATGTTCATTGAAGTTTGCTCCATTCCTTCTCATGGCTCAATAGCTCATTTCTTTTTAGGCTTCCATTGTCTGGATGTATCACAGTTTACTTATCCATTTGAGGTAGGAGATAGGTGGGCTTCAGCTTAGGCTTTTACAACCAGACTCTTGTTTATACTTTCAGATAGAATTAACAGAAACAGGGTGAATAGCCAGACTTTGTCTCCTGTGGACACTTCAGTATAATAATTATGGCAGGGACAAAAAGGGGTTAAATCATATTTGAGTGACAGATGAGTTCACATATGTCTCCTCCATGGGGCAGGAGAGACACTACACATACTCAGAAAGACTTCTCAAGGGTCAAGAGGCAGAGGATGCCAGTACCATAAGTCCTGCCACCTGCCCTCCAGCCCCCAAAAGCCCTTGCACTGAAATCCATCTTGGCTGAGGGGTGTGTGTACACATAGGGAAGGGTCTTGAGACAAATTAGCCATGGAGACAAAGCAAGACAATTGGCCAGAGGGAAAACAAAGACCCGGAAGCCCTCTTATAAATGTTTTAACTTCCAAAAGTCACAACTCTTATAGCTCTCTCTCTGTGTTTGCCTATAACCTCTTGCTGCATGTACTCTACTTGTGTAATAAACACTTTACTTTCCTCTATACCTCCTGTCTCTTTGTCAGAATTTTCTTTTCAAAGTAGACAATGGCTGTTGAGCATCAATTCTTTGGTGTTCCCTTCTTTATGTTCCAACTCTCACATTCATACATGATTACAGGAAAATGCATAGCCTTGACTATATGGACCTTTGTCGGCAAAGTGATGTGCCACTTTTTAAAATGCTATCTAGATTTGTCAAAACTTTCCTTCTAAGGAACAAGTGTCTTTTACTTTCATGGCTACAGTCACCATTAACAATGATTTTGGAGGCCAAGAAAATAAAATCTGTCACTGCTTCCACTTTCAGTTCAGTTCAATTCAGTCGCTCAGTCATGTCCGACTCCTTGCGACCCCATGAATCGCAGCACGCCAGGCCTCTCTGTCCATCACCAACTCCCGGAGTTCACTCAGACTCACGTCCATAGAGTCAGTGATGCCATCCAGCCATCTCATCCTCTCTCGTCCCCTTCTCCTCCTGCCCCCAATCCCTCCCAGCATCGGAGTCTTTTCCAATGAGTCAACTCTTTGCATGAGGTGGCCAAAGTACTGGAGTTTCAGCTTTAGCATCATTCCTTCCAAAGAAATCCCAGGGCTTATCTCCATCAGAATGGACTGGTTGGATCTCCTTGCAGTCCAAGGGACTCTCAAGAGTCTTCTCCAACACCACAGTTCAAAAACATCAATTCTTCGGTGCTCAGCCTTCTTCACAGTCTAATTCTCATATCCATACATGACCACTGGAAAAACCATAGCCTTGACTAGACAGACGGACCTTAGTCGGCAAAGTAATGTGTCTGCTTTTGAGTATGCTATCTAGGTTGGTCATAACTTTTCTTCCAAGGAGTAAGCGTCTTTTAATTTCATGGCTGCAGTCACTATCTGCAGTGATTTTGGAGCCCCCCAAAATAAAGTCTAACACTGTTTCCACTGTTTCCCAATCTGTTTCCCATGAAATGATGGGACCAGATGCCATGATCTTTGTTTTCTGAATGTTGAGCTTTAAGCCAACTTTTTCACTCTCCTCTTTCACTTTCATCAAGAGGCTTTTTAGCTCCTCTTCACTTTCATCCATAAGGGTGGTGTCATCTGCATATCCTCGGTTATTGATATTTCTCCCTGCAATCTTGATTTCAGCTTGTGTTTCTTCCAGCCCAGCGTTTCTCATGATGTACTCTGCGTAGAAGTTAAATAAGCGGGGTGACAATATACAGCCTTGACACACTCCTTTTCCTGTTTGAAACCAGTCTGTTGTTCCATGTCCAGTTCTAACTGTGGTTCCTGGCCTGCATACAGATTTCTCAAGAGGCAGGTCAGGTGGTCTGGTATTCCCATCTCTTTCAGAATTTTCCACAGTTTATTGTGATCCACACAGTCAAAGGCTTTGGCATAGTCAATAAAGCAGAAATAGATGTTTTTCTGGAACTCTCTTGCTTTTGCGATGATCCAGTGGATGTTGGCAATTTGGTCTCTGGTTCCTCTGCCTTTTCTAAAACCAGCTTGAACATCAGGAAGTTCACGGTTCACTCATTGCTGAAGCCTGGCTTGGAGAATTTTGAGCTTTACTTTACTAGCATTTGAAATGAGTGCATTGTGCAGTCCTTCCACTTTGGCCCCATTTATTTGCCATAAGTGATGGGAGCAGATGCCACGATCTTAGTTCTTTGAATGCTGATTTATAAGCCATCTTTCGTGTCTCTTCTTTCACCCTCATCTAGAGGTTCTTTGGTTCCTCTTCTCTTTTTGCCAGTAGAGTGGTGTCATCCACATATCTGTGGTTGTTAATATTTCTCACAACAATCTTGATTCCAGCTTGTGATTCATGCAGCCTGGCATTTTGCATAATGTGCTCTGCATAGAAGTTAAATAAGCAGGGTAACAGTATACAGCCTTGACTTACTCCTTTCCCAATTTTCAACTAGTTCATTGTTCCACATCCAGTTCTGACTTTTGCTTCTTGATCTGCATACAGGTTTCTCAAGAGATGGTCTGGTATTCCCATCTCTGTAAGAATTTTTCAATTTGTTGCGATCTACACAAAGGCTTTTGTGTAATCAATGAAGCAGAAATAGATATTTTTTCTAAAATTCCCTTGATTTTTCTGTGATCCAGTGGATGTTGGCAATTTGATCTTTGGTTCCTCTTCCTTTTCTAAATCCAGCTTGTACATCTGGAATTTTTAAGTTCATATACTGCTGAAACCTAACTTGAAAGATTTGGAGTATTATCTTGCTAGCATGTGAAATGAGTACAGTATTATGGTAGTTTGAGCATTCTTTGGCATTTGGATTATGAACTATGAATGAAAATAATGTAAAAAGTTGGCTTAAAACTCAACATTCAGAAAACTAAGATCATGGCATCCAGTCCCATCACTTCATGGCAGATCAATGGGGAAACAATAAAAACTGTGACATACTGTTTTCTTGGGCTCCAAAATCACTTCAGATGGTGAATGCAGCTATGAAATTAAAAGATGCTTGCTCTTTGGAAGAGAAGCTATGACCAACCTAGACAGCATATTAAAAAGCAGAGGCATTACTTGGCCAACAAAGGTCTATTTAGCCAAAGCTATCGTTTTTCCATATGGTCATGTATGGATGTGAGAGTTGGACAATAAGAAAGCTGAGCACTGAAGAACTGAGTGATCTTGAACTGTGGTGTTAGGAGAAGACTCTTGACAGTCCCTTGGACTGCAAGAAGATCCAACCAGTCCATCCTAAAGGAAATCAGTCCTGAATATTCGTTAAAAAGACTGATGCTGAAGCTGAAACTGTAACACTTTGGCTACCTGATGGAAAGAACTGACTCATTGAGAAAGACCCTGATGCTGGGAAGGATTGAAGGCAGGAGAAGTGGACGACAGAGGATGAGATGGTTGGATGGAATAACCGACTTGATAGACATGAGTTTGGGTAGGCTCTGGGAGTTGGTGATGGACAGGGAAGCCTGGAGTGCTGCAGTCCATGGGGTCACAAAGAGTCATACGCAACTGAGCAACTGAACTGAACTGAACTGAAACATCTGTGTGCAGCTTCTGCGTGGACGTAAGCTCTTAACTCTGATAAATAACAAGGAGTCTGTGGTTGTTGTGACAAGTAAAGTGACAGTAAAGTATGTTTTGTTTTATAGGAAACCTAATTCCCAAACTGTCTTCCAATATGGCTGAGCCATTTTGCATTCCCACCAGCAATGAATGATTACTCCACATGCTCACCTACATTTGGAGTTGTCAGTGTTTTGCATTTTCAGCTTTCTGATCAGTGTGTAGCAGCATCTCATAGTTATTTTAATTTTTATTTTCCCAATTACATGCAATCTGAACCATCTTCTTATATGCTTTTTTTTTTTTTGCCATATGTATATCTTCTTTGATCGGTGTCTAGTCAGGTTTTTGCCCCCCTTTTTAATAGTTATTCATTTACTTATTGTTGAACTTTAAGTGTTATTTGTATATTTTGAGTAACTCCTTTATCAATATATCTTTTGCAAACCTTTTCTCTCAGTCTGTGGTTTGTCTTCTTGTGCTCTGTACTGTCCTTCAGAGAGCAGAAATTTTTAATTTTGATGAAGTCTAGCTTATCAGTTATATCATATATTTTGCCTTTGACATTATATCTTAAAAGTCTTAAAAGATTAAAAGTTTATATGTAAAAGATTTAAGTCTATATCTAAAGAGATTACACAAGATAGTCAAGATTTTTCCTTATATTATCTTTAGGAATTATCTAGTGTTGAATTTTACATTTAGGTCTGTGATCCATATTGTGTCAATCTTTGTGAAAGGTGTTATATGTATGTGGAGATTCATTCTTTTCTGTGTATATGGCTGTCAAGTTCCACTCACATTTGTTGAAACTACTATCTTTTTTTCTAGTTAATGAATTAATGAGTTAGTTAGAGTTTGATTTACTCACTTTATTTTTAATTTTTATTTTTTTAGCCTAATTCCTGTCTTTGTTTCATAGTTACTCCATTCATTTTGCTGTAGTCACATCCTTGATGTTACTTTTATAGACCAATCACTCCAGAGCTTTAAAGCCTTACCATTCATTACCTTCACTTCTGCCTAGAATGTTCACTTCCCAAATACCTGCATTTTTCTTTCCATCACCTGCTTCAGTTCTTTCATAAAGTATTATTTTTTCTGTGGACCCTTCTCCGGTCACTTTATTTTAAATGCAAGCCCGTTCCACTTCCTATTTGTTCTGTTTGTTTTTTTTTTTTTTTTGTAGCATATTACTTTTTGGCATAACTTACTTATTGATATTTTCTGTCTCTTTCCACTACAAATATAAACTCCCTTAATACAGGAAATATTGCATGTTTTACTAACTAATGGTGATTCCAACACCCAGAATATTGTCAAGAGCACATTTAGCATTCAACATGTGATTACTGAGTAAATGAAGAAATGAATGATAATATTTACTATGCATCTGCCATCTATTATTTGTGTATGTATTGTTTAAATTTTATAGCAACACTGTGGATATATTTTAAATACATTTTTACAGAGCCTTGTTCCTAATTTTATTCAATAAAAAATTCAGAAGTTTATTTTAATACAGGATTCTAAGCAATGCTTCTTCCTGATTTGGTATCTCAATGCATGCTAGTTCCAAAGCCATAGAAATTTACCTGTGGATAAATTCTCTGGGCTCTGTAAGTTCTGCCCACTCCATGAAGCTTTTGGAGTTTTTTGTCTCTAAGTTTCCCCAAAGTAAAGTTAGCCAACTCAGTCCTTTGTGCTCCTACAAGTTGTTAAGTATGCATCTATAATTGCCCCAGTTAAATTATATTTCCTAAGAGTATATTTTGCTGCATGAATATGGATAAATTCTTAAGTATAAGAAGTATGATTTTCCTATCTGTGCATATCTTATTTGTTGCAATAATGAGCCCGGGACACTTCACTGATATATATAATTCTTAAGATGAAGTTTTATACTATACTTTCACAATTTTTTAATATGTACTTAAGATCATAGAATATTTAATAAATGTCATACTGTCACAATTTTATTTTTACTTATAACACAAGCTAATTTATCTAAGTTTTATCTATAAAAGACTCCCCCAAAATAATAAAAATTAAAAGTAGCACATGGATGGTTTATACAAAAAATTATTTACATGCTCAAAAATTCAATTAATGTTGTACATTCAATTAAATTTTCAGTCTGTTTATTTGTTTTGAATGTCATATATTCAGATTTCTTATACATAATTAGATTCAGAGTAAGTCTTACTGGTGAGTTTAAAATAAATTCTATGATACAAATTTAGGTGACTTTGATTATGTAAATAAGGTGAATATCATTCTCTAAGAATTATTCCATTGCCTCAGTAAATACTGAGCTCCCATGGGATACAAGGATTCAAAGTAGGATACAAAAGATATGAAAGATTCATTATGGAACTTTTCAAAATGTTAGTGAATTAATTCATTTATAAATGAATCAAAAATATAAATGTTGCCAGTCAGTACACAGACACAGAAAAAGTGACTTCAACTCAGATATTTGACTCTGTCTCTAAATTCATTATACAATAATAAATAATATGTCTAATAGTAATATTTTTCATAAAGAACCTTGATGCTAATATAAACCTACATTATTCTATTAATACATATTTTATATTCCAAAATATGACAGTACTTGTCTATGCTTAATTACAATAATTTTAACTTTGCCATTTTATTTATATTAAAACCTGTTTTTTACATTTATAAAGTCCAAATTAGTACATTGGAGAATTCCATACAACTAACCTGTATTATATGAGTTGTCAAACCTAAAACCAAAAGTGTAAAGTATCTACACTCCAAGAACATGATATGAAATGAAATGAATGCAAACACATAGAAAATCACATTATACTCAGAACCAGGGCTTTTATTTCCTTTTAAACATCATTTCATTTTACAATTTGAATATCAGAAAAGAAAAAATATCTAAGGAAGTTAAATGCCAAGTAGAATCACTAAACTAAGTGCTGTCTCAGCAAATTAAACTTTGGTAGCACAGTAACTTTCTATTAATTTATCATTTCATACTAATTTTACAAATTAACCTGGGATACTAAAGAATATGGATTATCACAATTATAAAAATGTGATTTCCATTATCATTTCATTATTATTCCATTCTACTTATATCTATGTTAATAAGTCTCAAGAATAGCTTTGAGTCATAATTCACTTCTAGAAATTTCTCTACCATGACCTCACTTGTTAAGTGTGATTATCCAGGATTCACATTTATCATTATATTTAAATATAATTTCAGAGACTAAAATTCTTAACACTCCAAATGAGAGGCTAGACACTATAAATATAGTAAGATGAGTAAATGCAAGGTATATTAACATAAACTTTTTGTTTATTTTTGGTTGTGCTGGATCTTCATTGCTGTGTGTATATAAGCTTTCTCTAGTTGAGGTGAATGGGGCTACTCTTTGTTGTGGCTTCTCATTGTGGTGACTTCTCTTGTTGTGGAGCACGGGATCCAGATGCTCAGGTTTCAGTATTTGTGGCATGCAAGGCTCCGTAATTGTGGCTCGAAGGCTCTAGAGCGCAAGCTCAGTAGTTAATGGCACAGGGGCTTAGTTGCTCTGAGGCGTGTGGCATCTTCCAGGACCAGGGATCAAATTCATGTCCCCTGCACTAGCAGGCAGATTCTTAACCCTTGGACCACCAGGAAAGTCCCAGCCATAAGCTTTCAATATCCAAATGCTCCAGGGAGGCACTTGGGAGAAGTTTTTAAGTGTGGGGACTCTGGACTCAGACCACCCCTCCACTAATCATTGCTATGACAATTATTAGCCATGTAAACGTTCCAAACCTCACTTATCACCTTGTTTATAGGTTAAACCCAACATCAATTATATGCTTCTAGAGCCTTACTATTTTTAATGGCAATGCACATTGCCCAACCTCATAAACTGAAAATGCCAATCATTTTTGCATCTTCCTATAGTCTCCACTACCAAATAAAATGAGCTTTATATTATCATGTAGATTATTCTCATGATCTCAAATACCACTAGGCAATATCAGTTGTCACCAGCATCGTGGATCAGTTTCCCAGTCTAGCACTCACGTCACCAAGCTAACACTTAACTTCATCTCCTTATATTTCTTTAACATGTATAGCCTCCCATTCATCTTGGAATATCAACTGTTGCCAAAACACGTGGTGTGCTTGTCCAAGCTTTTGTCGTTCAACATGTTGTTTCATTTCTCTGCTATTCATTACCTTTCCTATTTACCTTTGTGGATTATGATTCATCCCCAGAAAATCTTTGCTGATATTCTCACCAACACTCAGAATGTATTATTACAATCTCATGTTACATTCTGTTTTCAACTCTTATATTGCTCTCCCTTGCATTATAGTCATTTGTTTTTATTTGATTCCAAATATTGGGTTATAGTTTCCTTGAATAGCAGTCCCATATTTTACTAATCTCTGCATTTTATGCATTACAAATCAGGAAGATGTAGAGGCTGCAGTTAATTGGGAATCTTTTCTAATTTGAACACAGGACATGCACTCTTCAGTTATATACAGAATTTAGAAGCTTATTTACACTCCTCCAGGATAGATATTATTGTATGTTAATATTAATTGCATGAAACTGGAAATAATAACTTTATAAACAATGAAAGGAAAACATGGACAAGTACACCATGTTTTTAGAAAGGATGGAAAAGATTTGAATGCTGAATTAGCGACGGTAAGTAGGTGTCAATAAAATGGTAGTATTTGAGCAATGACTTTAAAGGGTGAGCAAATAAGCCCTGTGAGAAAAGAAGTATGTTCCAGGTAGAGGGCCAGTGAAAAAGCCCTGAGGGTAAAACACACCTACTGTGCTTCAGGAACAACAAAGTGGCTAGTGTGGCTGGAGAGGAGGAAGAGACTTGGACAGAGAAGCAGTGGGGAGGGAAGAGAGAGATATTGAAGTCAGCTTGAAGAGAGTTCAATAGAGAGAAGAGGAAAATTCAGTACAGTGCATACACACAACTCTGTCTAGGAGTTTTGCTAGAAAGAAGAGCAGAAAATGTGACAGAAGATCAAAGGAAAAGTGAAGTAAAAAAGGTATTGCCTTCCACTTTTTTAGATAAAGAAAATCACATGCCACATTGGCCTTGAGAGAAGTTTCTTTTTGTGGGAGAAGATGGAAGAGGAGGGGCTGCAGACTCATTGTGGAGGCAACCTTACATCAGAGCATGAACAGCAAACCCTCAGGGAATTTAGAAAAAAATAAAGTACAGGTGACCCTTGAAAAATGCAGGTTTCAACTGCACAGGTCCACTTAAATGCAGATTTTTTTCAGTGATAAATGCTGTGGTACTGCATGGTCCATGATTGGTTGAGACCAATTGTTTGAATCTAGAATTGTTTATAAGTGTAAAAGTTAGTAATATATGTGTTCACACCCAAGAGAGTACATATTTGTGTCTGGAATTTAGTTTTATCTACTGGAAAGCTTGCTACTCTTTCCTGGATGCTGGCAGAAAACAAGAGAGAGACTCTTGTGTAATAGATACAATACCTTAATATTCATTTATTTCTCATTTATTTCTTCATATAAACAGCATAAATATGCTGTGAATTGAACTTCCTATACCCAAGTCTCACAAGAGTGGAATGGAGGGGCTTAGAGGGTTACTGCCCTTGGAATAGATTTGTGTTGCACATGAAAATAAACAACAACAACAACATTTACCTTGGGTCGTCACCTTTTCTCATAAGTGGTAAGCTTTCATAGTAAGTAGTAAGGTCTTTGTCCCTAAGGAAGTTATGACCTTATCCCTCAAGATGGTTTGCTACAAACATAGCCTTTGGCAGTGATGACAACATTTGCAACATGCAATGATAGCTTTGACGTCAGAAACATTCTTTATTGTGTGCCCAGTCTATGAGTGGATGTGTTGCCATTTCTGGTATGATGGTAGATTTTGGTGCCATTGGAAGAGATCTGGGTACAAATTTCAGCAGCTGCTTAAATCCAGTTGATCTCAACAGAGAGCTCTTACCATAGCTCTCTTTATGAGTGAGCCACACTATTCAATCAGCAGTGGTTTGTTCCCACCACTTTTAGCCAAACTCAAAGACAAGTGTCTTTAACCATTCTATTGGTCTTCCAGCCTTGTCATTCAGGTTGTATGGAAGCTGCCTCCTAATAAATACAATCAGATTTTCACTTAGTCAAATCATTAGTAAACCAAGATATGAACTGAAGAAGATCTTTGTAAATCAGGGGCTCCATGGAGCAAGCTGCTTTTCTCCCAAGTGGCAGAGTGGAAAGTAATTGTCCTCATGGGTGTAGCTGCCACTTTTTCATATAACATCAGGCCAGTTACACTTAAGCATCATTTTCACATGAAGAGTGAAAGCACCTCTTAGGTGTTTTCCCTGTTAGTCGTTGGGTCTAAGTTGACAAACTCAGAAATAAGGATGTCATGAGACAGGTGATTCTGTTGTCCTGGGTAGTGATATATCTGAGTATTCTAATTCTTTAACTAATTCTGTGATTCTCCTTTCTCCTCCTACTTTTCTATTTTGCTTCTCTTGAACCTCATTAGAGGATACAGGGGTTCTCTCTCTGTATGTGGCCATCCTTAAATGGATGAAACATGGCTGAGTGCACACGCACATTAAACATCAATATCAGTTATACATTCAGAAGTGGAAACTACAAGAAAGCGTTACTGAATTGACCCAGAGGGCTTCATATACAAGGTAAATTCCCTTTTCCCCCAAGAATTTCAGCCTGGATTTGATTAACTGAATTTAGGAGCTCCCTTCCTCACAGGACCAAATACAGAGGCATTTGAGCTTGGATGCATAAAGTGCAGGGGAAGTCTGAAAGATGTGGGGATCGAGTCAGTCAGCGGGGAGGGTTATATCCACTGACCTCTAGTGTCAACCTCAGTGTGGGCAAGAGAGTGCTACCCTCTTCCTCGATGTCCTGCCTAATATCTGGCAAGCAACCAGACACAGGGACTGCTTTCTGTCTGCCCCATGCAGATTATGCAGCAGGAGAGAGCAGCTCCACGTTGCTAAGTAAGGCTTTACATTCACTGTTTTATTCTAGCTTCGGCTGTTTTGCTGCTCAACCAAACAAACCTCTAGTGTTCTTGGCTCATCCAAAGCTCTGTAATAGTAGGTACCTTATTGCTGACACCTTTTGTTTAAACTCTGGGAATTGTACGCCCACAGCAGCATTGCCTTCTAGCCCAGGCAGTGGGAACTGCCGCCTCATTGTCATCATAGCAGCATCCCTTGTCACCCTGCCCAGAGGAGAATAGGCAACAACCAAATCATCAGTTTTACTTTTCATTGTTCAGCCTTATTAACAGACAGGATTTTAGACAGACCCTTGGTGATGGTGGTAGTTTAGTCGCTAAGTCATGTCCGACTGTTGTGACCCCATGAACCGTAGCCCACCAGGCTCCTCTGTCCATGGGATTTCCAGGCAAGAATACTGGAGTTGGTTGCCATTTATTTCTCCAGGGAATCTTCCTAACTCAACGATCGAATCCAGGTCTCCTGCATTGCAGGTGGGTTCTTTACTGACTGAACTACTAGGGAAGCAGGAGGGACCCTTACTCTTATCTAACCATCACTTGGGCAAGAGTGTATGCTACCCAGTCCCAGAGAATGTGTCCAAAATCCAGTTTGCAGAGTTCTTGATCATCCTCCTATTTAGAGTCATTTTAAACATGGCATACTCATCAACATTTTGTACTTATCATAAAATCGTTGGGTCTAGAATTCAATTTTAGCCTATTTCCAATAGTGTTAGTCTATTACTATCTCTCAATGCAGGCAGAAAGCACAAACTCCTGGACTGGAGTTAAAAGACAGTACAACAAGCAGCGTGCACCTCAGCTCCCTTCTTGCCAAGTCCCATGGAAGCATTGTGGGGGTGGGAGAAGCTAGATGGATATTGCACATGCAGTGGGTTTATATCCTAGATGAGAAATACTGAAAGGGAAAATCCATATCTTTCAGAGCCAAAGTAAGGGAGCCTTTTCCTGATTCTAGAGGGTGATATTATATCATGCATCTAAGTTGTTCACTGCACACACAATGGCCCACATACACAAATGGTTAATTAAGCCTTACAATCTTGTAAGAAGGTATTATGCAGGTTGCTCTGAGTTCATGGCTGACTGCCTTTTCCAATAGCTGTAACATTCCACATTTCCTCAAAACTACAAGTCTCATTTGCCTTTAGTCTATATGAGCCAAATAATAAAACAAAACAGAAATTCCTGTAGAAAATGGCACAGGAGGTCAAATATTGAAATTAATTTCAAATATTTTTAAGCCTGAAAAATATTAGATTTGATCTAATTCCATTTTATATGTATATATATTTTGTATACATACATATATATACCAATGTTTATATAAATGCTAAATGTTTTATAAATGTTTTCATACATTTTATATATATATGTGTATATATATATATATATATATACCATCAGCTTTCCTAGTATAGAAAAATATGTCAGAAAATTTTCTTTATATAGCAACATTATTAAATTATTTTTAATTATAAAAATTATGTGGATAAAGAAGACTGCATGAAAACTATAACTTCAACTCAATGAGGGAGAGGAAGTTAAATCAAAATAAGTGGAAATAAATATTAACTTATAAATATTTCATTTCTTCCAAACTTAATCTTTTAATTTAATATAATTTTAATCAAAACCTCAAGAGAACTCTATGCTGAGCTTGACCTATGTATTCTGAGGTTCACTTGTAGTTATGAATTTGTAAGAATTGACAGTTCTGGATCCAGTGGGATTGAAGTAGTCACCTGAAAATCAGTAGCACAAATAAAGGTATGAATTTCAGGAAATGAAAATAGATTATTTCAAATTCATACTTTCCTCAAAACAGTGACCATTATCTGATTGCAAAAGTAAAAATAAATGCTGCTTCTGTAGGCTAGTGACTGACTACAATCTCAGATTTGATATTTCCTTTCAAAGAACCCATTATTAACACTTTCATAGATGACCCTCTTCTGTGAGGGTATATTATTTCTTGAAAGCAACCCTCTTAATAGAGAGGTTGGTTACATGAAAAACACAATATAACTCAGTTAACTTATTGATTAGACAGATAGTATATTCAGGCTGAATTTACTGCATTAATATCATTTATCCACAGTATATAGAAATATAAGCTTCCAAAATCCAAATTACTGTTTCTCTATTTATAAAAGAATGAAAATAGTATTTCTGTTTATAAAAGAAAAAAAAGGAAAATAACTGAAAATGCTTCTTTTTGGAAAAATAAAGGAGTACATATATTTGTGTGGGTGTGTGTTGCATGGTCTTTGCTATATAATGTTAAACTTCATTATATAATGATAATATAGATTAGGAAAGAAATCTCCTCTTTGATAGAATGATTAATAGGAACTTAAACAAGTGAACAAGTAAGTATATGTGCACATTTTATGTAGTATTTAGCTAACCATAATGTGATTTACTTTTGTGAAAAATTGAATGCATGTTTAATGATAAAGGAAATTATAACCCTAATTCAACCACTGGTAAAAAATGTAATGAATTTATTGAAAGCATAAATAGCTTAAAATGTATTGAATGAAACAGAAGCAAATATTCATGTTAGAAAGATGAATATCTTTTTAGGCATTACATCCAATTTACAAACTACAGCAGAAATAGGGAAAGATGTGGCTATGTAAAATTATAAACTATGTTCCATATATTACTTCACAGTATAGAGTCAAATGATTAAAAAAGGAACATAAATATAATATGCATGACTTACTATTATTTTAACAAATAATTAAGAAAGCATCAAATATCATTCAGAACACTGAGGAAAAATAATGAAAAGATAACTTATAGAGATAGACAATGTGAATTCACAAATCTATGTGCATATGTTCCAACTTATTTAAAATTAAGTTTAAAAATAATGATTACATTAAAAATAAGCTACTTTTTTGCTTTTTGCCTGTCAAAGTGGCTTAAAAAAAATGATACCAAACAGTGCTGATGATATGACAAGGTTATATTTTGGATTTACATTATCTACACTGTTGAAATATATGTCTGGAAGTCTGTGAAAATACACTGGCAAAGACTTGATGTACATAATAGTAGATTCCTGTACTTTTATCTCTCCTTCCTTTTCTTCCACCTGTTTCCATTCCTTCCTTTCTTGTTTCTTTTCTTACAAGAGATGAGATCACTTTTGAAACATTTTTTAATGGGTCTTTTTCTCTTTTAGATATCTATGTTCTTTATCAGATTCTGGGCATTACTGCACTAAAACAATGTCTATCTCTAAGCCTTAGATTGGAACATAATTATTTTAAAAAATAAATTTAGTTATTTGTTTATTGACTGCACTTAGCCTTTGTTGCTGCCCATGGGCTTTCTCTATTTTTTGTAGTGAGTGGGGACCACTCTCTAGTTGCAATGTACCAACTTATTCTGGAAACTTCTCTTGTTAGGGACCATAGGCCTAGGACACTGGGCTTCAGTAGTTATGGTGCATGGGCTTTATTGCCCCGTGACATGTAGTATCTTAGTTCCCTGACCAGGTATTGAACCCACATCTCCTGCAGTGGAAGGTGGATTCTTTAACCACTGGAGTTGCAATGTACCAACTTCTTATTCTGGAAACTTCTCTTGTTAGGGACCATGGGCCTAGGACACTGGGCTTCAGTAGTTATGGTGCATGGGCTTTATTGCCCCGTGACATGTAGTATCTTAGTTCCCCGACCAGGTATCGAACCCACATCTCCTGCAGTGGAAGGTGGATTCTTTAACCACTGGACTGCCATGAAAGTCCCAAAACATAATTTTTATCTCTTAAGTTGGTTTTAAATTGCATCAAATCCTAGATAACCTGTTTTGACTTTTCTTTTCTCATTTTTATATAGGTGATAGAACAGTTCCACAGTATAATTCATAAATATAAAAATACATAGAACAGTGCCTGGTACAGTAAGTGTTGGGTATGTTAAATATTATAAGACAAATAAATGCATATGTAAATATAGTAACTGACTAGGAGAGATTAAAAAAAATGTGATCTTAGATATGTTAGGTAGTCAGAATAGGAAAAAGGAGTCCAGAATGTGGTGGCTAACAGACAAGGACGGGAAATGTGCGTGAAAATAGAACAAAGGAAAGCCAGAGGACCAGAGTGAGAACCTCAGGTAGAACAAACAGCCCTCCTGGCTATCCCAATTTACATAGGGCAGGCCCAGGGGGAGGAGACAAAAACTTATAAAAAGAGGAGCCAAAGGGCCAGTGTCTCTCTCTCTCTCTTTCCCCCCACTCTTCTCTTCTTTGCGTCTTTTGGGCTGTCATGCCCTCACACCTTGAGGCTATATTTTCTTTTAGTTTCTAAGTAAAACTGAGGTGTAACACAGAGCTGTAACTCTGGTCCATCCGAGAGCTGCGACTCTGGTCTGAGAGCTGTATCACTGGTCCATCCGAGAGCTGTGACTCTGGTCTGAGAGCTGTTACACTGGCCTGTCCTAGGGCTGTAATGCTGGCCTGTCGCTCCAAATTTTTGCTGTGATAAGACAGCACCAAGGAAATTTACACACTCCCCTGACATCTATGGTTACTCTTTTTATATGTTTTTTCCTCCTCCCCGTGGGCCTGCCCTATGTAAATTGGATTAGCCAGGAGTGCTGTTTGTTCTGCCTGAGGTCCTCACTCCAGTTCTCGGATCTTCCTTTGTTCTATTTTCACGGGCTTTTCCCTTCCTTGTCTTGTAGCCACCACCATTCTGGACTCTTTTTTTTTCCTATTCTAACTACCTAACATATATCTTTACAGATTGTGCCATAAACCATAATATTAGAAAATAGCCATTATTACCAATAAGATGTACATAAAATAGTTATATAAGATGTATATATGTATACTGGTCTAATGAGGCAAGTTTACCATGAAACTAACCTCAAACTTGAGTCCTCTTGCTTAAACAGTTTCCATATAAGTCCCTATATCTAAAATTAAAATCTTAATTAAACATTGTTTCTCTTAAGTATTTCATCTGGCATCCTCTATGATTATATTAACTTCACTCCTGTCAAACCTTGATTCATTTATACCCAAGTGTGCACTTGTTCCTACCATGCATCGTTGTTGTTGTTCAGTCACCAAGACCTGTCTGACTCTTTGAGACCCCATAGAATGCAGCATGACAGGCTTCCATGTCCTTCACTATTTCCCAGAGTTGTAAGTCAATGATGCCATACAACCATCTTATCCTTTGTCACCTCCCTTCTCCTCCAGCCTTCAATCTTTCCCAACATCAGGGTCTTTTCAAGTGAGTTGGTTTTTCCCATCAAATGGCAAAAGAATTGGCTCTTCTGTCCTTCCAATGAATATTAATGCATGCAGTATGAAAAATAAAGATATATTCAGTCATGTGCACCTCAGTTAAAGAATGGGGGTACTAAAACATGTCTGATTACTTGGGGAAATAGGGAATGCCAGATAATAACAGTCCTCATTGCTCCTAACAACTAAAACAAATCCAAGTCAAGATTCAGTTTTTTTTTTTGTTAAGACATAAGTAACATTAAAACAAAAAAGAGAAGTGAAGAGCAAAGGAGAAAAGCAAAAGGTTAAGCAAAAAAAAAAAAAAAGAGAGAGAGAGAAATGAAAAACAAAGGAAAAAAGAAAGATATACCCATTTGAATGCAGAGTTCCAACGAATAGCAAGGAGAGATAAGAAAACCTTCCTCAGTGATCAGTGCAAAGAAATAGAGGAAAGCAATGGAATGGGAAAGACTAGAGATCTCTTCAAAAAGATTAGAGATACTAAGGGAAATTTTCATGCAAAGATGGACACAATAAAGGGCAGAAATGATAGTGACCTAACAGAACCAGAAGTTGTTAAGAAGAGATGGCAAGAATACACAGAAGAACTTTACAAAAAAACCCTTCACGACTCAAATAATCATTATGGTGTGATCACTCACCTAGTGCCAGACATTCTGGAATGCGAAGTCAAGTTCATAGGCCTTAGGAAGCACCACTATGACAAGCTAGTGGAGGTGATAGAATTCAGGTAGAGCTATTTCAAATCATAAAAGATGATGCTGTGGAAATGTTTCACTCAGTATGTGAGCAAATTTGGAAAACTTAGCAGTGGCCACAGGACTGGAAAAGGTCAGTTTTCCTTCCAATCCCAAAGAAAGGCAATGCCAAAGGATGCTCAAACTACCACACAATTGCACTCATCTCATACGCTAGTAAAGTAATGCTAAAAACTCTCCAAGGCAGGCTTCAACAATGTGTGAACCATGAACTTCCAGATGTTCAAGCTGGTTTTAGAAAAGGCAGAGGAACCAGAGAGCAAATTGCCAACATCTGCTGGATCATTGAAAAAGCAAAAGGGTTCCAGAAAAATATCTATTTCTGCTTTATTGACTATGACAAAGCCTTTGACTATGTGGATCACAATAAACTGTGGAAAATTCTGAAAGAGATGGGAATACCAGGCCACCTGACCTGCCTCTTGAGAAATCTGTGTGCAGGTCAGGAAGCAACAGTTAGAACTGGACGTGGGACAACAGACTGGTTCCAAATAGGAAAAGGAGTACGTCAAGCCTGTATATTGTCACCCTACTTTTTATTTATATTTTTATATATTTTTTTGTTTTCATTACTGTAATTTACTTCTTCTTCTTTTTTTTTTTTTTTTGTACATGCATTCCCAAACGTGAACCTCCCTCCCACCCCACTCCCCACAATACATCATGAGAAATGCTGGGCTGGAAGAAGCACAATCTGGAATCAGGATTGCCGAGAGAAATATCAATAACCTCAGATATGCAGATGACACCACCCTTATGGCAGAAAGTGAAGAGGAACTAAAAAGCCTCTTGATGAAAGTGAAAGAGGAGAGCGAAAAAGTTGGCTTAAAGCTCAACATTCAGAAAACGAAGATCATGGCATCTGGTCCCATCACTTCATGGGAAATAGATGGGGAAACAGTGGAAAGAGTGACAGACTTATTTTCTTAGGCTCCAAAATCACTGCAGATGGTGACTGCAGGCATGAAATTAAATGATGCTTGCTCCTTGGAAGAAAAGCTATGACCAACCTAGACAACATGTTAAAAAGCAGAGACATTACTCTGCCAAGAAAGGTCTGTCTAGTCTAAGCTATGGCTTTTCCAGCAATAATGTATGGATGTGAGAGTTGGACTATAAAGAAGGCTGAGCGCCAAAGAATTGATGCTTTTGAACTGGGGTGCTGGAGAAGACTCTTGAGAGTCCCTTGGACTGAATGGAGATCCAACCAGTCCATCCTAAAGGATATCAGACCTGAATATTTATTGGAAGGACTGATGTTGAAGCTGAAACTCCAATACTTTGGCCACCTGATGCAAAGAACTGACTCATTTGAAGAGAACCTGATGTTGGGAAAGATTGAAGGCAGGAGAAGGAAGTGACAGAGGTTGTGATGGTTAGATGGCATCACCGACTCAATGGACATGAATATAGGTAAACTCCAGGAGGTGGTGATGGACAGGGAGGCCTGGTGTGCTGCAGTCCATGGAGCTGCAAATAGTCGGAAATGACTAAGCAACTGAACTGAGCTGAATATTGAAACAAACAAGCCAATATTTTTAAAACTGTACTACATTATTTATTTAATCATATTATGGCACATTAATGAAAGTAAGAAAATAATCTAGCTATAGATCAGTTCAGTTCAGTCGCTCAGTTGTGTCTGACTCTTTGCGACCCCATGAATTGAATCATGCCAGGCTTCCCTGTCCATCACCATCTCACGGAGTGCACTCAAACTCACGCCCATCGAGCCAGTGATGCCATCCAGCCATCTCATCCTGTCATCCCCTTCTCCTCCTGCCCCCAATCCCTCCCATCAGAGTCTTTTCCAATGAGTCAACTCTTCACATGAGGTGGCCAAAGTACTGGTGTTTCAGCTTTAGCATCATTCCTTCCAAAGAACACCCAGGGCTGATTTCCTTCAGAATGGACTGGTTGGATCTCCTTGCAGTCCAAGGGACTCTCAAGAGTCTTCTCCAACACCGCAGTTCAAAAGCACCAATTCTTCGACTCTTACTATAGCATCAAAGCATTACATGCTCAGTCCTCAACATACACAGTACAAAAAAAATGTGTCATGTTCTATCTCCTTGAATAAGAATTGATCTTATTTGCTGGGTGCTATTTTTTATGAGTCTCACAATTTATCATTTGCTCATTTGTACTTACAAGCTTGTTTTTGTCATCATAAATCTGAAAGAGTTTAGTCACTCAGTAAATCACTTGTAGATCAAGAAAGTTTCTCATATGTAATTCTCTTGCCACTGAGTTGGCTTAATATCAGGTTCCATGAGATGTAAATAGTACTAGAGATATTTTCTGTTTAATATTCATGTTTCAAAAGAGAAGCTATGATTTTAATTAATGGATAATTGTTTTGCTTGTTTCAATAAGTATATGATCTTTACAAAAGCTTTTAATGTTTTGAAATCTATTTAATCATGGATATAATAATGCTACCTACTTATTGGGTTATTGTGAAGATTAAACTAGACAATTTTAATTCTGGTAGTTCTGTATGGAAAATATGCATAAATGTTAGTTATTAGTCATTTAGTTATGCTCCTAATGTAAGATATAATGATTATCTAGACCCTTGAGAAATCTGTACGCAGGCCAGGAAGCAACAGTTAGAACTGGACATGGAACAACAGACTGGTTCCAAATAGGAAAAGGAGTACATCAGGGCTGTATATTGTCACCCTGCTTTTTAACTTCTATGCAGAGTACATCATGAGAAATGCTGGACTGGAAGAAACCTAAGCTGGAATCAAGATTGCCAGGAGAAATATCAATAACCTCAGATATGCAGATGACACCACCCTTATGGCATAAAGTGAAGAGGAACTAAAAAGCCTCTTGATGAAAGTAAAAGAGGAGAGTGATAAAGTTGGCTTAAAGCTCAACATTCAGAAAACAAAAGATCATGGCATCCAGTCCCATCACTCCATGGGAAATAGATGGAGAAACAGTGGAAACAGTGTCAGACTTAATTTTGGGGGCTCCAAAATCACTGCAGATCGTGACTGCAGCCAGACACTTACTCCTTGGAAGAAATGTTATGACCAACCCAGATAGCATATTGAAATCAGAGACATTACTTTGCCGACTAAGGTCTGTCTAGTCAAGGCTATGGTTTTTCCAGTAGTCATGTATGGATGTGAGAGTTGGACTGTGAAGAAGACTGAGCACCAAAGAATTGGTGCTTTTGAACTGTGGTGTTGGAGAAGACTCTTGAGAGTCCCTTGGACTGCATGGAGATCCAACCAATCCATTCTGAAGGAGATCAACCCTGGGATTTCTTTGGAAGGAATGATGCGAAAGCTGAAACTCCAGTACTTTGGCCACCTCATGCGAAGAGTTGACTCATTGGAAAAGACTTTGATGCTGGGAGGGATTGGGAGCAGGAGGAGAAAGGGACAGTCAAGGATGAGATGGCTGGATGGCATCACTGCCTCAATGGACGCAAGTCTGAGTGAACTCCGAGAGATGGTGATGGACAGGGAGGCCTTGCGTGCTGCGATTCATGGGGTTGCAAAGAGTCGGACATGACTGAGCGACTGAACTAAACTGAAACTATTTCAAGATGGATATACAAAGGTAAAAAAGGAAAAATGAATATAATTAAGGATTTAAATGTTAACTCTGACTATTTAGGGAGCTATGTTAAGATGTATGAGTAAAAAGTTTGAAACAAAAATTTTGGACATTGTAGGAAATATTCAAACCAACTTGGTAGTGAACTTAATTAATACCTTTTTAAAAAAATAACAAAAGCCTATAGTAACAAGTAAAACAGTGAATACATGAGCCCCAAATTTCTTTTCTTGTAAAAGTTTATAAATACTATATAAAAGTGTGATAATAGTTCAACTATGATTAATAAAATTCTAAAAAAATAATTAAAAGACACCAAACAAGTTGAACATTTGTTTTCTTTTATAATTTAATTTCATGATATACATTCCAAGCTTGGTATGACTCAAAAGCCTAGCTTCCCAATATTTCATTATATACATTCTAAACCTCATAATGCAGTCTAAAACACTCATATTACAAACGATGGGTAAAGTAAGAGATAAGCAGGACCAGCAATGGCCTCAGCTGTTACTTAATGAATGTGCCTGTAAACTTCCCCAAAGACTTTCACATAATGACAAACATATTTGTGAAAGGGGTCTGTGGAATATATGCTTTAATACTAAGGGAGTCATCCTTATGGCAGAAAGTGAAGAGGAACTAAAAAGCCTCTTGATGAAAGTGAAAGAAGAGAATGAAAAAGTTGGCTTAAAGCTCAACATTTAGAAAACGAAGATCATGGCATCCGGTCCCATCACTTCATGGGAAATAGATGGGAAAACAGTGGAAACAGTGTCAGACTTTATTTTGGGGGGCTCCAAAATCACTGCAGATCGTGACTGCAGCCATGAAATTAAAAGACGCTTACTCCTTGGAAGAAAAGTTATGACCAACCTAGATAGCATATACAAAAGTAGAGACATTACTTTGCCGACTAAGGTCTGTCTAGTCAAGGCTATGGTTTTTCCTGTGCTCATGTATGGATATGAGAGTTGGACTGTGAAGAAGGCTGAGCACCGAAGAATTGATGCTTTTGAACTCTGGTGTTGGAGAAGACTCTTGAGAGTCCCTTGGACTGCAAGGAGATCCAACCAGTCCATTCTGAAGGAGATCAGCCCTGGGATTTCTTTGGAAGGAATGATACTAAAGCTGAAACTCCAGTACTTTGGCCACCTCATGTGAAGAGTTGACTCATTGGAAAAGACTTTGATGCTGGGAGGGATTGGGGCCAGGAGGAGAAGGGGACGACAGAGGATGAGATGGCTGGATGGCATCACTGACTCGATGGACGTGAGTCTGAGTGAACTCTGGGAGTTGGTGATGGACAGGGAAGCCTGGCGTGCTGCGATTCATGGGGTCGCAAAGAGTCGGACATGACTGAGCGACTGAACTGAATGGAGTCATATGACCTTCTAAAAATTATTACTAAGGAAGACAGGAGAAGGAACTAAAGACATAATTTATATTCGTCTGTACCAAAGTGAGGCATGATCTTTCAACACTGAAGTACTACTATGTGGCTGTATCCTGTGATTACTTACCTAAGCTTCACTTCCTTCTTAAACCAGAGACATATTAAAAGATGGCTCTAGCTACAATTAATTTTATTTTCTTTTTTAAATTATGCAAGTATCGCATATTTATAGAAGAGTTGGAAAATATAACACAAAATTATCTATTGTTCCACTATATATTACATGTATTTTTTGAGTAGATGAAGATTTTTAGTTGGAGTTTCAATATCAAACTCTCAAAAATTAATAGATGAATAGACAGAAAAGTAGAAGGATATGGTAGACCTGAAAAGCAATGTGAACCAATTCAACATAATTAAGATTTATACAGTTTTCATGCAACAGCAGGATACAAATTCAAATTTCCATAGACTGTAAACAAGGAGACACTGAAACATTATCTATGGACATAAAATAAGGTACAAAAATTTCATGGTGTGAGGGCGGTTCATGTTTGGGAACGCATGTACACCCGTGGTGGATTCATGTCAATGTATGGCAAAACCAATACAGAATTGTAAAGTAAAATAAAAAATAAATAAATAAATAAGACAAACAAAAAAACCCAAAGATACTGAAATTGCATAATGTCCCTTATTAATGTGGAATTCTCTTAGAAATCAGTATCAAAAGATATTTGAAAATAACCCTCCTATTTTCAAATGCAATGTGATGTTTACCAAGAGAGATTTCTGACTTACCCACTGGAAACCTCAGTAAGTTAGATGACTGAAAAAATAGAGAGTGACTGCAGAGAAAAAAAGCATTTAAATGAGAAATTAATATCAAAATGAATAAATAATATAAAACATAATTTAAAAACACCAAGTATTTGGCAATTAAATGTCCAGTTTTAAATGATGGGTATATCTAAGGAGCCATAACAAGGAAAAATAGAAAATATTTATGACAGAATAAAAATGAAAAGAGGATTTATCAGAATTTGCTGAATGCAGCTGAAGCTGCTCAATGTAACTAACTACAATGTGGAATCTGAAATAAGGTATGAAAAAAAGATAATGGACACTAGTATAAAATTTATGGCAACTCACTCCAGTATTCTTGCCTGGAAAATCCCATGGACGGAGGAGCCTGGTGGGCTGCAGTCCATGGGGTCGCAAAGAGTGGAACACGGCTGAACGACTTCACTTTCACTTTTCACTTTCATGCATTGGAGAAGGAAATGGCAACCCACTCCAGCATTCTTGCCTGGAGAATCCCAGGGACAGAGAAGCCTGGTGGGCTTCTGTCTATGGGGTCACACAGAGTCGGACACGACTGAAGCGACTTAGCAGCAGCAGCAGCAGTATAAAATTTTGTGAAGTTTAAACAAAATGTGACTTTAGTTAATAATATCATATGACATGTTAATTTATTGTCTATCTTTACAACATAGTATTTCTTTATATTCTCAGAATTGGATTAGAAGTTTCAAAACATTCAATTTTTTTAAACATTAAGATAAAAAGATTTCTAGATTTTTAGCAGTAATACTAGATCCCAGAATAAATGAAATTATATCAAGTTTTGGGTGAATATATACTAGAAATCTAGCATTCTACTTATGCTTATTCCAACAAGTGGAATCAAAATGTCATAAATTTTTACCTGGGAAAAATTCACATATTTCCTAATATATTTGTGTGTTTGTGTGTGTGTATATTATACATGTTATTTAAATACACCTGTGTATATACAAAAGCTTTTATGCTATTCTTGATAGAGGCTTGAGAAAGAATAACAAGAAAGTGATGGAGAAATTTGAAAACATAAATGAAATGAAATGGGAGCACTGAATATGAAATAGAAAAAGTGAAACTAGATAAAAGTTTAAAAAAAATCATCATATAGTCCAGTTGTTTTTAAACATGGTTGCTCATTAGACTCAGATCTAGAGCTTTAGAGGAAAAAAAAATTACCTGGGCATTGGTATTTTTCAAAAAAAATTAGAAGGTAATTCTAAATAGCATTCATGTTTTCTGTTAAGTGGTAGTTTTAGTGATGTAGAATTCTATTATTTTCTGTTGAGCTATCATGACACAAAATGTTAAACAAATTGTTGGTCATTTGCTAAGTCATGTATGACTTTTTGTGACCCCATGGATGCATGCAGCATGGCAGGCTTCCCTGTTCTTCACTATCTCCTGAACTTTTCTCAAACTCACGTCTATTAAGTCAGTGCTGTCATTCAACCATCCCATCCTTTGTCACCCTCTTCTCTTGCCCTCAATCTTTCCCAGCATCAGGGTCTTTTCCAGTGAGTTGGCTTTTCACATCTGGTAGCCAAAGTATTGAAGTTTCAGCAACAATTTTTCCAATTAATATTCAGGGTTGATTTCCTTAAGAATTGACTGGTTTGAACCCCTTCCTCTCAAGAGACTTTCAAGAGTCTTCTCTAGCACTGCAATTCAAAAGAATCCATTCTTCGGAGCTCAGCCTTCTTTAGGATCCAACTTTCACATCTGTACCTGATTACTGGAAAAAAAAAATAGCTTTGACTATATGGACTTTTGTCAGCAAAGTGATGTCTCTGCTTTTGAATACACTGTATAAGTTTATCATAGCTTTTCTTTCAAGGAGCAAGCATTTTTTAATTTCATGTCTGCAGTGATTTTAGAGACTTCTTGATTCCAACTTATTATTAAATGAATAATAGTTTCATAATCACAAAAGTAACAGATGTTTATCAGTTTTAACAATCAAATTGGAAGACAAAAAATGAAAGATAATTATAATTGCAATCCGTAATGGGAACATGATTAGCCTAACAATATAAAATAATTACATACAATTTGGGGGTTAAGCACAGTGACGTGGTAAGTGAAAGTGCATACATGCACATGTTCTCATTCACTCAGCCAGTCTACTTCTTTTGGTTGGTGCATTTAAACCATTTACGTTTAAGCTCATTATCAATATGTATGATCCTATTACCATTTTCTTAATTGTTTCATGTTTATTTCGTGTAAGTCTTTTCATTCTCTTATGTTTCCTAACTGGCGAAGTTCTTTAGCATTTGTTATAGAACTAGTTTGATGGTGCTAAATTCTGTTAACTTTTGCTTATCTGGAAAACTTTTGACTTCTTCATCAAATCTGAACAAGAGTCTTGTTCTGTAGAGAATTCTTGGTTGCAGTTTCTTCCTTTTCATCATTTTAAATATATCATGTGATTCTCTTCTGCTCTGTAGTGGTTCTGTTGAGAAATCAGCTGATAACCTAATGGGAGTTCCCTTGTTTGTTATTTTGTCATTTTTATCTTACTGTTTTTATTAGTTTGTTTTTAATTTTTGTCAGTTTAATTTTTGTTTCTGGGTGTATTCCTCCTTGGGTTTATGCTGCTTCCCAGATTTGATTGGCAATTTCTTTTCCCATGTTAATGAAGTTTTCAGCTGTTACCTCTTCAAATATTTTTTTAGGTCCTTTATCTCTCTCTCTTCTCCTTCTGGGACCTGTATAATATGAAAGTTGGGGCATTTAATGTTGCCCCAGAGGTCTCAGGCTGCCTTCTGTTTTTTCTTTTTTTTTTTTCCATTCCTTTTTTCTATATTCTATCTTGAGGCAGTTATTTCCATCATTCTGTCTTCCAGGTCACTCATCTGTCCTTCTACATCAGTTATTCTGCTGTTGATTCCTTCTGGTGTATTGTTCATCTCTGTGCTTTAGTTCTTCTAGGCCTTTGGTAAACATTTCTTGCATCTTCTCCTTTATTTTACCAAGATCCTGGATCATTTTCACTATCATTATTCTGAATTTTTTTTTTTCCCCTGGAAGGTTGCCTATCTGCACTTCATGTAGTTGTTTTCCTGGGGTTTTATCTTGATCCTTCATCTGGGACATAACCAACTGCCTTTTCTTTTTTGTTAAGTTAATGTAATGTGGTTTTCATTCTGGAAGCTGTGGGATTGTGGTTCTTGCTTCTGTCTTCTAGTGGGTGAGGCTAAGAGGCTTGTGCAAGCTTTCTGATGAGAAGGAAAAACTGGGTCTTGATCTGGTGGGCAGAATGGTGCTCAGTAAAACTTCAGTCCAATTATCTGGTGATGGGTGAGGCTGTGCTTCCTCGCAGTAAGTAAACATCGAGTTTTTTAACAAAAAGTTTTACTAAATACTGTAGAGGATGAAAAGGTAAATGCCTGGAAATGTCAATATTAAATGCAATTAATTAAAAAGTACATGGCAAAATATCAGTAGCAAGTAAAAACACTTCAAGTCACTCAAGGAGACACATTCTATAAATAAATATTTCAAGTCTTTTATTTTATTTTGTTATATTTTAGTAAAAGATAAATTTTGAATTTTATGTTCTAAATATACGTTAATTCAGTCTTTGCCTTGACCTGGCTTCAGATTATCTATAACCTTGTCTAGAGTCTCAAGTTCTCTTTTTTCTCCTTCCTTCCTTCTTTCTCCTCCTTTCTTTTATTCCCTCCCTTCCTTCTAGATTTCTTACTTTAATGATTATTTTAACTGACTATCCATAAAGAGAAATTTGTTTGCATACTTTTAAACTTCAATGCTATTTTTGTTAAAGATACCCGATGAGCTAGGATTTTGTTATAATATATAGCAGCCATATGGTATTTAACCATTTTTCATAAATAATTGTCCACTCCAAGTAACTGTATCACTTGAGGAAAAAAGAAAAACTCTATCTTTTGGGGATTTGACTTGAGGAAGTGGGAGTGGAGAGTACAAACACGGCAGCTTTTGCTGCAGAGAATTACAGTGTGTGTTTGAAGGACTGAGTTCCAGTCCTGTTCTTTTGTAGAAGATGCTAACCTTCATTCCCCTACCTTCTGTTTTTTTTTTTTTTTTTTTTTCTGTAGAAAATGTTAACCTTCAGTGCCTTTATAGTAACCAGTGAACATGTGTGACTCTGGAATCCTCTCAGAGTTTTTGTGATAGAGCTATGTAGAGTTATGTGGGCCATTCTTTCACTTGGAAATATTATTTATCTTTGATTTTCCAGAATTTTCTGTATGTTTGATTATAAAGTCTTAACTAACTCCTCATGAGAATTTGTCACATGTCTCAAAATACCATGTCTGTCATAATCCTGTATTACTATTTCATTATGGATAACTAAACCAGTGGTATATATATAGCTCAGCAGTATCTGTTTTTATACTTTACACATGTGTATAATTAGCAGAACTTTTTAAACAAACTTTATAGATTTCTGCAGTTGAGTCTTAGTATATTGATTAAACTTTCCCTCAGCTGCTCATGACATTTTAATACAGAAAGAGTAATGTGTTTTTCTTTTTGGATACTTATTAACTCTGATTATAAAAAGAAATCATTCAGCAAAATTTACTTAAAAGCAAAACTTCAAAATATTTTAATACTTTGATTTAGCCTCTTGTTTTCTGTCTGTATTTTACTTTAAATCATAAAAAAGGAGGTATGCATCTTCTCAACAGTTGTCTGTGAATGAAAATTTCATCACTCCCCTAGAGTAAAAAGTGTGGAGTATGGTAACACACAGTTTTGGGTTTACATACTGTCTTTGTTCTCACTAGCCTTATGACCTGGGGTATATTTATTTACTTGTACAATGAGAATACTAATAATCTCTGATATAGCATAAGCATATACTTAAAAAGTTCAGCTTAATGTCTAATATACACTGAACACTCAAGTGCTTCCTATTATAATTACTAACAGTAGTAGTACTGATAGTAATAATGATGGCAATAGCAGTAATATTAGTGGTGGTAGTGTTTGTTCTTGTTGTAGTAGTAGTAACAGTATGATTGGCTTCTCAGGTGGCTCAGTGGTCAAGATTCTGCCTGCCAATTCAGGACACAAGTTCAATCCCTGATTCAGGAAGATCCCCTGGAGAAGGAAATGTCAACCCACTCCAGTATTCTTGCCTGGGAAATCCCATGGACAGAGAAGCTTGATGGGCTACAGCTCATGGGGTCTCAAAATAGTTGGACATGACTTAGCAACTAAACAAAAGTATGAAAATTCCTTCACATTTAGAAGCTCATAATCATGAATTGCCTCCTGAGAAATTTGTATGCAGGTCAAGAAGCAACAGTTAGAACTGGACATGGAACAACAGACTGGTTCCAAATTGGGAAAGGAGTGTGTCAAGGCTATATATATATTGTCACCCTGAGTCAGACATGACTGAGCAACTGAAATGAACTGAATTATGAATTGGGAAATTACTAGCAAAATAATATTTTCTTCCTAATTCTATAATTTTTAAATATTAAAAACTATGTTTCTTAAAATCTCATCTTTCCTAATTGATGCTAATCTTTGAGATTTGAAATTTGAGAACTTAAAGTTTGGATGATTATAATATTTCAGATGGCACAGAAAAGCAACCTGTGTGGAGTCCAACCAATATGTGCATGAGTATACTTATAATATGTCTGTATTAACATTTATGGCAACATTTTTATACCTATAGATGACAAGTTCTGAAGTAAAATTTTATTATGCATTTGATGCTGTTTTGTAACATATCTTTATTCTTAAACCAAGTAATTCATTCAATAGGCAACCACTGGAGTTCCAAAGTGACACTTAAATTACATAATAAAGGCTTCAAGCTGTACCTGTCTATCCTGATATCAATGAATGCGTCTCTGTTTAAAAATTCTTTTTGTGTATAAACTCAACTTCTTCCAAATTTAGTGTTCTATATTAAAATATCAAATGTAATGTAATCATTGTTTCACGAGTAAGTATCTCTGTTGCTAATGTTCTTGAGAGTTTCATCATATAGATTTTCTGTTGAATCACAAAATACGTTCCAATTTAAAAATATCAATTCCAAGCTCGTTTAATTCTTCAACTTCATTCATCAACTTAAAACAAACTCTGTATCCCCAGTGCTTTCTTTTTTGATGAATAGCTGAGCATATTTTCTGCTCTCAACCCCTTAACAGCTGTCTGGTGTTCTTTCCATCACCACTCTAAGTTAAAACATAGTTATAAATCCTTTTAATG
The DNA here is from genome assembly GCF_014754425.2 of Oryx dammah. Taxonomy (NCBI): domain Eukaryota; kingdom Metazoa; phylum Chordata; class Mammalia; order Artiodactyla; family Bovidae; genus Oryx; species Oryx dammah. Next base: position 26,840,579 of record NW_024070196.1, on the reverse strand, counting down.
GGTGTACTGTAGCCTTGATTTTATGTTGTAACCAAGATGTTTTATGGCATGCCTGGGAATACACACCTTTCCAAATTCCTTGCCAAATATTAATTAGTAATTTTATAGCAAGGTTTCAAGGACCAAGGGAATACACTTTTAAAAAGAAATATTAAGGGGCCCCTGTCATCATATTTTGGGTTTTACTCTGCAAAGGGTACTAAATTGAGCATTACATTTTCACCCATAAGGAAGTAAGAAACACTGCACTTCAGGCAAAATTACAGCAATAGCCACTTTCACTTGCATTCTCTTTCAACATTTATTAATGTTCTCTTGATTCTCTCTTCTCTGAATCTATCCTTAAATATTTTACCACCTAGTTTCAGTGCAGACCCTTTTAGCAAAACTAAATTCATGTACTAAAATACCTCTCTCTTATTCAGTATCAAGAGATTCTGCTTTAGACTTGAACTTTTCTAATTTTGTCAGTGATAAAATCCTGTTTTGTTCCTTGACATTCTCCCAGAATCAACCTTCTCCTTCTGATTTCTACATGTTGTGGTAGCTCCAAATTATTCTCCATTTTTCCTCAAGGAAAACTTTCCTTTCCACTCAAGGAAGAACCGTTCTCTCTATAATTGGTTCGCAGAGAGTCTCATAAACTTTTATCGAAGAGCCTAATCAGTGTTTGTGTGTCTTTGTCACTAGACTCTAAATTCTAATGGAGAGATTCTTGATCAGTTTTGCTCACATTAGACATACTGAGAGATAAAAATAACATTCTATTGTGAAATAACAACTTATATAGTTTATTAATTCACTTGATAAATGTGCTACTCTAAGATAGATATCATAAGCATTTTCCTTTCTTAATAATAAAGTGTCAACTTTCCTATAATGGCTGTGTTTAAAACTAATTCCTTAAATCCACATTTGGAATATTTTTTTTTAATTTAAATTTATTTATTTTAATTGGAAGCAACCTAGATGCCCATCAGCAGATGAATGTAATACTTTTTAAAAATATATAAATTTATTTATTTTAATTGGAGGTTAATTACCTTAATTACTTTATTACTTAATTACTTTTAAATTACTTTATTGGAGGTTAATTTTTTAATTGTCCTGGTTTTGCCATACATTGACATGAATCTGCCATGGGTGTACATGTGTTCCCCATCCTGAACCCCCCTCCCACCTCCCTCCCCATCCCATCCTTCTGGGTCATCCCAGTGCACCAGCCCCGAACACCCTGTCTCATGCGTCAAGCCTGGACTGGCGATTTGTTTCACATATGGTAATATACATGTTTCAGTGCCATTCTCCCAAATCATCCCACCCTCGCCCTCTCCCACAGAGTCCAAAAGACTGTTCTGTACCTGTGTCTCTTTTGCTGTCTCAGTTTATTTAAACTTCTGTAATAATAGATATCTTCAGCTTTCAGTTCAGTTCAGTTGCTCAGTCATGTCCAACTCTTTTGTGCCCTATGGATGGCAGCACGCCAGGCTTCCCTGTCCATCACCAACTCCCGAAGTTTACTCAAACTCATGTCCATCGCGTCGGTGATGCCATCCAACCATCTCATCCTCTATTGGCCCCTTCTCTCATGCTTTCAATCTTTCCCAGCATCAGGGCCTTTTTCAATGAGTCGGTTCTTCACATCAGGTGGCAAAAATATTGGAGCTTCAGTATCAGTCCTTCCAATGAATATTCAGGGCTGATTTCCTTTAGAATTGAATGGTTTAATCTCCTTTCAGTCCAAAGAACTCTCAAGAGTCTTCTTCAACACCACAGTTCAAAACCATCAATTCTTCAGCACTCAGCTTGTTTTATGGTCCAACTCTCATATCCATACATGACAACTGGTAAAACCATAGCATTGACTGCTGCTGCTGCTGCTGTTAAGTCGCTTCAGTCATGTCTGACTCTGTGCGACCCCATAGATGGCAGCCCACCAGCCTCCTCAGTCCATGGGATTCTCCAGGCAAGAACACTGGAGTGGGTTGCCATTTCCTTCTCCAATGCATGAAAGTGAAAAGTGAAAGTAAAGTCGCCCAGTCATGTCCAACTTGTAGCAACCCCATGGACTGCAGCCTACCAGGCTCCTCTGTCCATTGGATTTTCCAGCCAAGAATACTGGAGTGGATTGCCATTGCCTTCTCTGATAGCATTGACTAGACAGTCCTTTAATGCTGCTTTTTAATATGCTGTCTAGGTTGGTTACAGCTTTTCTTCTAAGGAGCAAGCGTCTTTTAATTTCATGACTGCAGTCACTGTCTGCAGTGATTTTAGAGCCCAAGAAAATGAAGTCTGTCACTGTTTCCTTTCTTTCCCCATCTATTTGCCATGAAGTGATAGGACCAGATGCCATGATCTAATTTTTTTGAATGTTGAGTTTTGAACCAGCTTTTTCACTCTCTTCTTTCACTTTCATCAAGAGGCTATTTTCTCTTCGCTTTCTACTATAATGGTGGTATCATCTGCATATCTTAGGTTATTGATATCTCTCCTGGCAGTCTTGATTCCAGTGTGTGCTTCATCCAGTCTGGCATTTTGCATGATGTACTCTGTATAAAAGTTAAATAAGCAAGGTGACAATATACAGCCCTGACGTACTTCTTTCCCATTTTGGAACTAGTCTGTTGTTCAATGTCCAGTTCTGACTGTTTCTTCTTGACCTGCATACAGATTTCTCAGGAGACATGGCAGGTGGTCTGGTATTCCCATCTCTAAGAATGTTCCACAGTTTGTGGTGATCCATACTGTCAAAGGCTTGGTGTAGTCAATAAAGCAGAAGCAGATGTTTTTCTGGGATTCCTTTGCTTTTTCTATGATCCATCAGATGTTGGCAATTTGATATCTGGTTCCTCTGCCTTTTCTAAAACCAGCTTGACCGTCTGGAAGTTCTCGATTTCATGTGCTGTTGAAGCCTAGCTTGGAGAATTTTGAAAGGTAAATCTTCAGCTTTATCTTATGTTATAAATCCACTGTTCAACTGAGTAAGATTTCTAAAAGGCATCCAAGACACCATGTTAAAAAACAATTCTCGATTGCCTTTTTCCAAAATGTATTCCTTCTCTTGATTTCTTCACTTTAAGTTAATGTTATTTCTCTTCATCCATTTATTCATGTGAAAAGCCTGAGAGTTGTCATGTTTGGCTCATTCTTTCTCTCATGTTTTCCATCTAGTCCATCAGAAAATACTGGTGGCTTGCTCTTAAAGTATGGAAACATTTGTACTTTCTTAAGTCTCTACCACTAATGCCCGAGTCCAAGGAAGCCTTAATTTCCCCTGGAGAACTGCTTAAACTCCTCCCCCATTAGATCTTTTAAACTCTACCACCACCAGTCCCTGAATGTTAATACCCCACAGCAGATAGAGTGAATCTTTTAAAACTTAAACCTAATTGTGTTACTCCTTTGTGCAAATATCCATCATTCCTAAAATAAAATTGGCCTACACATTTATGGATGGTCTTATACGAAAGGTGAGAGCACTCATTACTATTGTTTTATTATTATTTTTATCTTGCAGAGACTATAATATGACAAGTGTACAATGAAAATGGTGTGTTCAAATGATTTTAGCTATTCAAATAAAAATAAACTTTATCCAATAAAAGATGTGTTGTGTTACTCTGTATTTTCATTTTCTTCCCAGATTCAGGTGTTTTTCCCACTGAAATATTTTGTGCTTACAATGAAGCAAATCAGGCAGTTGCATACCTATTATTAGATATATCTTGTCAGTTTATCATTAAGAAAGTTTCTGTCCACTTCAGGCTTTCACTGTCTGATGTTCTTGGAGGCACTGGATTGCACTGATTTTTTTCCTCTGTTTTATAGAACAACCTACTTAAGGTTGCCTTTGCATAAGTTGAATGCTTTATGGTCCTAGAAAGCCCTGACTTAATATAAGTTTATTATGTTTTGCAAAATGCTTTTCTTCCCTGTACCACCTGGAAGGAGTCTTGAGTGGTTATACATATATATCCGATTATGTTACTTATAAGAAGAATTCTGAGGAATCAGAAGGGGTTACAAAAAAATTATTTCAATATATATTGCATTAAAGAAAATTAAGTCATTTCACTCTAAGACTTTATCTTTAAAATACTAATTTACTCAAGAATATTATATAGTACTGTTTACTTGTTTCACATATTGATGAAATCATACTCTTCCAAATACACTACATGGCAACTGTTGACAGAAGGATAAGAAAATGCTTATAAATTTCAGCAAGAATTTGGTAAGACAAAGCAAAACAAAATCTTGTCATGATGGATAAAGTATAGAATATGGAGCTGTGTTTGACAGGCTTGTTCTGGTATTACTAGGGTGAGACCATTCCACAATCTCTTGGATATATCCTATCAGATCATCCCCTTTCATACAAAATTTCACATAAGTGAATTTGAACATTATCTGTGGCAGCTGTTAGTAAATACTCAGCTTTTGTGGAACAGAAAATTGAGTGCTATTCAAAAAATAAAAGAGCAGACATCCTAGTTACTACTTTGAGGGAATATATATATACATATTTGCATACAGAAACACACACACATAATATTAATATGACTAGTTTGTAATAGAAATACTAGCACTAGTTATCAGTACTAATACTAATAATAACATAGTATTATGTGGACATCAATAATATGCAAATATAATAGATGAAGTAGAGGATTTAACGCAATTGAGTACGTTAATTTACAGACAGCATCACAAAAGAAAGTTTAACATAGGTGAAGAAAAGATAAATATGTCCATATGAGTGTTATTAAAGGTGCTAAGCAGCAGTTGAGAACATCAAGGTGGGTGCATGATGCATGCAGTGATTTCTGAAAGGTTCTAGAATATATGAGTATGTGTGGCATGATTCTTCAGTTAAAATTAGTCTTAAGGAAGTATGTTTATCTATGTTTTCAACATGTTTATTGAATTCTCAGTATGAATAATGTGGTGTATTAAGTATTGGTGATACTGCAATAAACAAGTCTTGGGGAAGAATATAAACATTTCAGTTCAGCTCAGTGCAGTCGCTCAGTTGTGTCCAACTCTTGGTGACCCCATGGACTGCAGCATGCCAGGCCTCCCTGTCCATCACCAACTCCTGGAGTTTACTCAAACTCATGTCCATTGAATCAGTGATGCCACCCAACCATTTCATCCTCTGTTGTCCCCTTCTCCTCCTGCCTTCAATCTTTCCCAGCATCAGGGGCTTTTCAAATGAGTCAGCTCTTTGCCTCAGGTGGCCAAACTATTGGAGTTTCAGCTCCAGAATCAGTCCTTCCAATGAATATTCATGACTGATTTCCTTTAGGATGGACTGGTTGGATCTCCTACAGTCCACAGCATTCTCGAGTCTTCTCTAACACCACCATTCAAAAGCATCAATTCTTTGGTGCTCAGCTTTCTTTATAGTTCAACTCTCACATCCATACATGATTACTGGAAAAACCATAGCCTTGACTAGATAGACCTTTGTTGGCAAAGTAACGTCTCTGCTTTTTAATATGCTAGGTTGGTCATAACTTTTCTTCCAAGGAGCAAGCATCTTTTAATTTCATGGCTGCTATCACCATCTGCAGTGATTTTGGAGCCCAAGAAAATAAAGACTATCACTGTTTCCCCATCTATTTGCCATGAAGTGACGAAACCAGATGCACAACTATTTAAACAAGTTTATATAACTGTACCTTATGTAAGAGAAGGGTTGGTTTTGCATAATAATCTTCCTTTTATATGAATTTTAAAGTATTTCTTCACTTTTTTTTTATATTACAAATATAATATGATCAACATGCATATGTTAAGAATGCTGAATACCTTATTGCAGTATTTTATATTTCCTAGTAACACCAGTTTTCAAACTATCCTAGTTTGATATTAAACATACCTTTTCATAGGAAGTGTGAATAAGATTCTGTTGTTAGCCATTCAAATATTGAGAGACTTTTCCCATTTAGCCAAACTGTATTTGCTTTGGCAATTAGTTAATTTATGATTTATTACATATTCAAATAGAATGTGAAATATAATTATACTGTTTTTGTATTTTACCCTTTGTGAATCTTTTCAAAGTAGTATGCCACATGTGCTATAGGATGCTGGTTTTAAAAAAACTGTTCCTTTTTAAGTTCCAAAATCAGTGCTAATTTAATGAATTTTTATCCTACTCTGGAATAAAACAAAGATTTATGCTGATTTCCATAGAACCCTACAATAATGTTTTATTAATCTAAAGCTATGAAAGTGTATGTAGCATAGTAAATGTTGTAGACTGAACTGTGTTCCTTCCAAATTCATATTTTGAAATCCCAGCCCCTAAGGTGACTGTATTTGGGAATAGGTCTTCAAGGAGGTGGTTAAGGTTAAAGGTGGATTTGTAACCCAATATAACTGTGGCCTTATAAAAAGAAAAGACCCCAGTGATCTCTCTGTCTTTGTACCTGCATAGATGACAGGTCATGTGAAAATGCGATTAAAATGTGCCCACCTACATGCCAGGAAGAGGGGCCTCACAGATGCTAGCTGAGAGCAACTTGATCTTGGGGTTCTAGCTTCCGAAATTGAGAAAAAAATTAATTTATCTTGTTTAAGCCACCTAGTCTGCAGTGTTCTGTTATAGCAGCACTAGCTGACTAAAAATTAAGTCACTTAATCAGTTATCTTAATACTTATTTAGAGTTAACTGCAGTACCTTTTGTGTGGATAAATATTCAATATTACAAATACTATGAATACTATTCAATATTATTGAATATATTCAATATTATTATTCAATATTATGTCCCCTAGGTTTTTTGTCAAGATATACTCAAATTACATATTAAGTATGTTTTCTTTACATTTCACAAATAATAGGCTTTCTGAAAATGACCATATTCTCTTGATAATGCTGTTACAGTACCATATTCCCTTTTAAATTTTACTGATTTATAGTCCATAAGAAATATTACTATATTAAAGGGTTTTTATCATTTCCTGCAGTTCAAATATGTGGTTTTAAATATACTTATGCAGGAACAACTAATAACTAATAATTAAAAGAAATCACATGCAACTCTTGAAATGGTTTCTTAATTGCAACTCATTAAACAAAATTGCAGCATATTATCTCCATTATAATACCCAAAATAGAATAGTGTAATGGTCTTTCTGTCACTCTTCCATGTGTTTTAGCATTAATTTATAATATCTGATATAAAAGTAACTTTTATAATCAGGTAGATTCTACGTTGTAAATCATACAATTTAAGTTGTTTTTAAAGCTTCAAACTTATTAGTAGGATAATAGTTGAATTTTCAGTCAATATTAATAGCTTACTCAAGCTTATAAGAGCTAAACTAGATGAATACAGTTTCTATCATTTGCATGGTCTGTTTTAAATATGTTTTTATGTTTGTAATAATTCAGGCTACAGTACTTTAATATGCTATATTGCTAAGAGAAAAAAGGAATTCTACTAAAAAATTATAAAATAAAAATGCCATACTAAAATGAGTCTGTATCTTCCATTATCAGTAAAGTCTCAGATATTTAAATGGAAATCACATTCTGATATAACTCTATTTTGTGTGTTGGCAAGACCATTCTAAGTCTAGTAAGCATATATTGAACTCACCATTTATTCTAAATACCAATAAAATTATGCAGTGAATGGGCAAACTATGGATGCACATTTACATGTAGAAACCATTATCTCTTTTGAGTTTATGTGTGTTCCGACTGCAGAAAGCCAATGTTGCCTACTGAGAAAGTAATCAAGTCATGGAAAAGAGATTCCACCAAAGAATGCAAATTTTTAGTGAGTTTTTGATTGTCTTAAAGAGTTTAATAAGTGCAAAGTCAAAGTATCTCATATATCTAAAGGCATTATTTGTCCACATTTTCTTCCCTTGCTTATAATTTTCCTCAGAGTAAGGATACTATATTTTAGTTTGTTCATAGTTGGATGTTTTATTGCAAATCTTCAATAACTGAAATTACCCTTAATGTGTACATTGATATTTTTGAAACATCCAAGTGTAATGAGATTGTTTCTTAATGTTTCATTGTTCCCATTTTGTCTTCGACGTCTCCAAAGCAATAGGATAAATCTGATGTTAACTTTTCACTTATAACCATTCCCATCTTCACATATATCTAATCAAAGCTCATATTTGTGACAGAAGATTGATTATGAATACCTGTTCCTTTGTTGTCCATTTGTCTTTTATCAATTCTTCATATTCTGGGTTTCTGTCATGTGTAAAGTGTGTGCATGTGCATACTAGAAAACCCATTTAGATATCTTTCTTTTTATATATAAACACATAAGACATAAAAATAAACTTAAAACCCTGTGTTATTTCTTTTTGTCATTTTAGTTAAATCTTTTGCTCTCTATCTAGAAATAGTCAGTCATTGTGTGTTCTCTATTTCCTCACTTCCCATTTCCTTTTCTGTCTACCTCAGTGGCTTCAATTCCAATGTTGTTGTTCAGTTGTTCAGCCATGTCCGACTCTGCATCCCCATGGATTTAAGTACGCCAGGCTTTCCTGTCTTTCACCATCTCCCATAGCTTGCTCATACTCATGTCCATTGAATCAGTGATGCCATCCAACCATTTCATCCTCTGTTGTCCCCTTCTCTTCCTGGCTTCAATTTTTCCCAGCATCAGGGTCTTTTCCAGTGAGTAGCTCTTCCATCAGGTAGTCAACGTATTGGAGTTTCAGCTTGATCATCAGTCCTTCCAATGAATATTCAGGACTGATTTCCTTTAGGATGGGCTGGTTTGATCTTCTTGCAGTCCAAGGGACTCTCAAGAGTCTTCCCCAACACCACAGTTCAAAAGCATCAGTTCTTTGGTGCTCAGCCTTCTTTATGGTCTAAATCTCACATCCATACATGACTACTAGAAAAACCATAGCTTTGATTATATGGACCTTTGTTGGCAAAGTAATTTCTCTGCTTTTTAATATGCCATTCCATTACATATATGAAACCACCATGGATAAACTCACCAAATGGAAAAGCCTACCTTTATCTTGTTAGATTTATCTCGTGGCATTTGATATGGTTAATGATTTTCTACTTGTGGAAACACAAAGTTTCTAATATTTACTTGATGTCATACTATGTCACTCTCTTACCACCCAGTATTGTTGTAACTCTTTCTCTCTCTCTCTCTCTCTCTCTTTTTTTTTTTTTTTGGTGACTTTTCTCTGCATTGATTTAAGTAGTGCTGTTTTCCAGTAATGTAGCCATAGCTCTCTTGGTTTTACTCTTTCCCTGAGAGTTTTCAACCACCTTCAGCCCATGACATTGGCTCCTAGTTATCTCCTGTTACCTTTGGCTGAGCCACCATGATTGCTCACTTGGATTACTCCAGTATTCTACAGATCACTCTTCTTCCATATCCCACATTGATTTCTTCTCACAATTCTTTACATGGTAGCCAAGACTTTCACCTTAAAACTATAAATCCGATCAGAATAAACACTTTCTTGAAATACTCATATAGATTCTCATGATACTAAACAAAATTAAACCTCATCACCATGGTCCACATCTGCAACATTGGATGCTATGGCGCTCTGTGTACCACTTTTGAGGGACAGATCTCTGTTTCCTTAGAAGCTGTTAGCATTGGCTCCTACGTCTTACAGCTTAGCTTCTTTCCAGAAATTATGTTCATTCAAAGAGCTATCTCATTCAGTGGAAAGCCCATATTCATTGGCAGGTGTGCAAAGACCCGCCTCCTTGGCCTCTAACCTGACCATCCCAGTCCCACAACTCCCCACCACACCTCTTACCTCTATTCCAGTTCAACTCATTGCCCTGTGCAGTCATGCTTTCTTTGCTCCCGACATGTGCTGTACCTTAAATCAATTCCCCAGTAGACTTTCTACATTCTAATCTCTTTCTCCTAGGAACTAAAGCCATGTGTCACACTCATTTTTGCCTGTCTTACTACCCTTACTACACTGTTTTCCTGTTTTTGTTGTTGCTGTTATTGTTTTTTACCTTAAACTATATTTCCACTTGCACTTGTTCCTACCTGGAAGAGGTTTCCCTTTATTTTTATTATTTATATCTCAGTTCCAATATAACCTCCACAGAGAGACCCCTCAGGTAGAAATCCATCTGTTTCTTATCCTTTTTCATAATCTACCACGTTGAAAATTCCTTTTGTCTACATGCATTATCATATGAGCTTGTTTATTTCCTTGTGTATTGCTACTTTCCCTTTCAAATATAATGTAAGCTACTAGACAAAAAGAATGTCTCTTTTGTTCAATTCACTCTCTTGTTCAGTGAGTTGAACATAGGACAAGCATGTCTTGGTCAGTTTGAGCTCCTATAAGAGAATATCGTAGACTGGGTGGCTTAAATAACAAACATTTAGTTCTTACAGTTCAGAAGGTTGGGAAGTCCAACAATAAGGTGCCAGAAAATGCAGTGTCCAGTGAGGGCGCTTTCTGTGGTTTGCATCCAGTCATCATATTGTTGTCTCTTCAGATGTGTGTGTGTGTTGAGGGTTGGGGGGGAGTGGGTATAGGGAAGAGAATGAAAAAGAGATCCCTTTTCTTTTTCTTCATATAAGGACACTGGTCCTTGAAGATTCAACTCTTAGCCTAATTAGCTCCCCAAAACCCACCTGTATATACTGTCACATTGAGGATTAGAGTTTTATCATATGAATTTTGAAGCAGATCAAAATTTCAGTCTCTAGCTTCCCTGGTAGTTCAGATGGTAAAGAATACACCTTCAGTGTCAGGGACCTGGGTTTGATTGCTAGGTTGGGAAGATCCCCTGGAGGAAGGGCATGGCAGTTCACTCCAATATTCTTTCCTGGAGAATCTCCATGGACAAGAAGCCTGGTGGGGTACAGTCCATTGGGTTGTAAAGAGTCATACATAACTGAGCTACTAAGCACAGGACACAAGAGGGCATATGGTATGTATTCAACAACTATTGAAGAAATAGATAAATGGATATTAAAATCCTCAAATCACAACAGAATGCCAGATTCCCATTTTCAATTATCTAGAAGAAGCTGAAAATAAATTTCAAATTTTTATTTACAAACTGACTTAGTAAGTCAATTCCAACACTTCAATTTAAAATTTCTAGTTTCCTGAATTGCTGGATATCTCATGTCAAGCCATTTCACTACTTGGTCAGCCAAACCAAATTTGGGTTTACAGTTGTTTGAGATAATACATTGCTCATTTGGACCCCTCTTTTTGACTTACTGTCTCATGAATTTGTCTCTAAAATGCTGTAAAATCTGTCAACCCATTATTATCTGATTCTAGCCATTTTATTCATATACACTTACATACTATTAAATCCAACCTCATCTTCTCTCCCCTGGATTATTATAATAACTACATAGCAATTTTTACCCCTCTCCTATATTTTCCAAGTTTTGCCAGTTAATTCCTGCTTAAAGGAATTTAATGATTTTTATTGGATCAGCCCTGGGATTCCTTTGGAAGGAATGATGCTGAAGCTGAAACGCCAGTACTTTGGCCACCTCATGCGAAGAGTTGACTCATTGGAAAAGACTCTGATGCTGGGAGGGATTGGGGGCAGGAGGAGAAGGGGATGACAGAGGATGAGATGGCTGGATGGCATCACTGACTCAATGGATGTGAGTCTGAGTGAAGTCTGGGAGTTGGTGATGGATATTTGCAAAGGCTGTTAAAGTCAGCATTCCTGTAAAGCTTACATAATGAAGGACAAATATTCAAATGAATAAAATAAAAGGATATAATTTTATTAGGAATATATATTGTGATTTTAAATGCCTTTGTTTTTACATGATTATTCATTTCAGGAAAGTCAAGTGAGATTTACTGAATTGAACTGATTGTTAACAATTAGATAAAAGCTTTTTAAATAACAATGGTGCATCAGTTCAATTCAGTCACTCAGTCGTGTCCAACTCCCTGCGACCCCATGAATTGTAGCTTGCCAGGCCTCCCTGTCCATCACCAACTCCCGGAGTTTACCCAAACTCATCAGTTCTTCAGCGTTCAGCTTTCTTCACAGTCCAACTCTCACATCCATACATGATCACTGGAAAAACCATAGCCTTGGCTAAACAGAGCTTTGTTGGCAAAGTAATGTCTCTGCTTTTGAATATGCTATCTAGGTTGGCCATAACTTTCCTTCCATGGAGTAAGCATCTTTTAATTTCATGGCAATGGTGCATAGGGTTTAACATTTAGGCCTCTAAATAGATTTCTGCTTTCATCTCTTGCCACTCCCATTCTCAGATCCTATGTCATGGTTCCAATAATTAGCAAAATTTTATCTCTCCATATGCACCTACTGTTTCCTTTCTTAGAATTTCCTATTCACCTAGAAAAGTCTTAAGATCTCACTAAAATACTAATTTTGGAAACATCTTCTGATTTCTCTCAATTTAAGACTCTTTTCTCTGTGATTTAATAGAATTTCACTTAAATTCCATTTACTTATTTTTTGCAAGTTTATCTCCTTCAGAAACTGGTAGATATTAAGGCAAGGATTATGTCTTATTCATCTTTGTTTTACTAGTGCCAAGTACTGTGTTTGGCACTTATATTGTACTCATAAAACACTAAGAAAATAAATAAATGTTTGATGAATGAGGAGTGTGGCAGGGTCAGAGAAAAAAATGTGAGATAAAAACTTATATTTTATTCTCAAGAGATTGTAAATATAATGTTAGGGGAATATAAAAGTGATTTATGATCAAATAAAAAATAATGTAGTTATTTGGGATGGAGGGAGGGTCAAAAGATTAGTAATGTTTGATTTAAACTTCAACAAGTATGTACAAAGGTATATTGGAATGAGATTTAAAATTATATTTACAAAGGCTGTTAAAGTCAGCATTCCTGTAAAGCTTACATAATGAAGGACAAATATTCAAATGAATAAAATAAAAGGATATAATTTTATTAGGAATATATATTGTGATTTTAAATGCCTTTGTTTTTACATGATTATTCATTTCAGGAAAGTCAAGTGAGATTTACTTTATGATCTTTGTTTTCTCTGATGGCAGAGTAGGTCTTGATTAATTAATCTCTAAAAAAATATTTTCAATAACAGTATGTATTCAAATTTTGGTCTCTAGTTAGGTAAGGAAGAACTGTAATTAGAATGACTCTCCAGTGCTTTAGTATCTCTTTATGACTATATCTCATCTCATGGTAATTGTGATGAAATCACATTTAATATGGATTCAACAGTCAAGAAAACAAGATTATTGAAAATAATAATATTGAAAATAAATGCAATTTGTTGATAGAAAGGAGTATTCCAAGTACCAAAAAAAATGAATAAAGTATAAGGAAAGAATGATTTACTCTTTAAGTATTTTTTAAAGCACAGATACAAATTAAAATCATATGAGTATGTATATTTGAAAAGATAATATATAAACCATCCTGATAATCATAAAGTGAAATTTTTGGTACTAAGTATTAGATAGGAAATGTATAAAATATCAGAAACAGATATTTATGGTTTCAAATATATTGGTTCTCTACTGAACTGTGACTTTAGGGAAGTCACATAACTTCTCTTAGGTTTCTTCTTAGGTAAATAGGGACACTTATAGTAGGTATGAAATACAGGCATAAAAAATAAAAAAGATGGTTATGCATGTGAGATGCTAAGCCTTATTCACAATTATAACAGTTGTTAAAATTCTCATTATTCCTGAACAGTATATAAGAGAAACCCACCTTTAATAATATAGCTCTCCTGGATTGCATTTTGATTATTTGTATCAAGTAATAAAGAGTGAGATTTTGTCCAATCAAGTCAATCTAAAGTAGTTATTAAATTATAATCACTATAAATACAATTCTTGAACTTGCCAGTACACACACAAATTATGTACTTTGAACTTATTCATGCCTAAAACAGATAGTAATCATAGATGAACAGCTTTAACTAACTTAGGTGTTCTGGAATTTTCCATTTTCACAACCACACTGAATACTGACATATTAGAGTGTATAAACTATACTTTCAGGCCGAAAATTCATTATGGGGGTCAGTACTGTCTGGTGTCAGCCAAAATATATTTGATGAATGGAAGAACATATTTTATCAGAAAACATTGTTTCAACATCTGAAATAAAAAGATGTATCATTTGTCATTTTTAAGATATAATGATGCAGTTAACCCTCTTTACTTTGCCTCAAATGAGTTGTCACAAACATACTATTGCAGATGATACAGAATCATTTGTATTTTTTGAAATAAAACTGCTCTGAGGATCAGGTTGCAAGAAAGATAACCTTACAGAGGACACCATGTTTGGAAATTAATAGAAATGAGAAAGGGCAGAGCATGGTAAAGCTATATAAATGGACTGGAAAGCTCCACTTTTCCCCCAAAGAAAAAAAAAGGGTAAATTATGAAAAGTAAAATGTGTCAAAATCATACATTATTAAAAACGTAATTTTTATATCCCAAAGCAAAAATGTTCAGATTATTTCTTCTTTATTGCATATAAACCTGATGTCATACTTTCAAAGGCAAATCCATGAAAATAGCATGTCATTTCACTCTAAGCAGCAAAGACTTAATACTTGTTTTGTAGAGCCCAGTAGGGAAGGGACCTGAAAGTGGAGAAAGTGAAAGTCACTCAGGCGTGTCCGACTCTTTGCGACCCCACGGACTACACAGCCCATGGAATTCTCCAGGCCAGAATACTGGAGTGGGTAGCTTTTCCCTTCTCCAGAGGAAAGTGGAGAAGGAATGAGGCAATACCCTGTTGTTTATACTCAGAGTCAGTGCCATCCACTAAAATTTGAAAATCAGATCAGCCAGATCTGGTAGTATTGACCCCTTCACCTACCCTGCATCCAGGAAAGAGAACTGAAGATAAACAAAGCAATCCAACCCCCCCAAACAGCTTAAGACATCAGTCTCTACCTTTCACCTAATGATTGAGAAGTTTGGGTTCAAAACATTTTCCCTACAATGTGCATACGATGATTTTAATTTTAAGTTGAAGGATTTTCAACAAATCACAAATTTAAGAGGATGGAAATGAACGAAGCACAAATTAATTTGTTTAGTAGAAACATGAATGATACATTTTTAGATTTATTAGAATAATAGTTTTCCTGTTCTAATAATTGTACAGCACATAAATGGCATAATTTAGATTTTTCAAAATTTTTATCTCACTCATATCACATGTGCAACAAATTTCTAATTTTTATTCAAGTAAAAGGAGGGTTACTAGTTATCCACAGTTAAAAAATAACATTGATTACATGTCCAATACACTGTGTAGTTGAAAAATAAACATTCAGGTATTCTGTTTAGAAAATCTCAAACATTGTATTCAACTCTTTTATTGATTTGGGTAAATTTTCTAATTATTTTATCCATGTGGAGATAAAGATTAGTGGTGGGAGGAACTTCATTTGTAAAAGTATAATTTCAACTCTAAAAGGAAGGGATATATTTTTAAATCATTTCAACAGAAGCAGTTTGTATCCTTAGGTCAAGACTGTGGCAGTCTTGGTCGTGCTAGATTGAGTAACTTGCCTTTCACATTTTATCTGTTTCTGTAATTTGATTATCATTAAATGAACCAGAAAATAAATTTGCTTCAAAAATGAAAACCCATAGGCTAATATGTCAGTCATTGAATAAGATTTATTCATATATATTAACATATATATATATATATATACACATATACACAATAAGAAAAAAATTTAATAAAAGGCAAAATAAAAATTCTAAGTACATAGCTTCAGGCTACAGGCTGAAAATTGGAGAAAAAAATGCAGTAAGGCCTAATGCCTAAAACATCTAGAAAGTTCTATAGTACTGTAAAAATATACACCAGGCCAAACAGTGGAAACAACTTTGGAAAAACATTGGAATCTTCTGAATGACAACATAATGAGTGGTCTCAGTTCCACCACCCTTTATGTTCAATGCTTCTGACCCCCCAGGGGAACATGAGAGGGCGAATGGTGATCTCTCTTTGGTAGTGGTTGTCACAATAATTGTAATTGTCACCAGAGTCCTCCTGTAATGCAAGCACTGGTAGATTCTGCTCTGCCAGACAGGTATTATGTCTCCAAGTCACACTTTTTCGTCTTTTGCTACTCTTGCCTATATTCCTCTGTGCTTATTTCCATAACGTTTTCCCTCTGCTGCTTGTAGCCATTGTCCCTAGCAAAACCACAATCTACATTTGCAGAGTATTCTGAGCCTTTGTGGGAACTGAGAGAAAGCTTCCCCTTTGTTGTGATCACTATGCAGAAACAGAATGGGACACCTACCCAAAATTTGGTTTGAATAGTTAGGTTAATGATAACACATGTGCACTGAAAGGAAATGAATATTTTTATTATAACTTACATAATGAAGAAAAATGCTGGTTCCCAAGCAGGACTGAGATGGATTGAGAGAGTTAAGAAATGAGACAGACTTGAAAGTTTTACAGTGATTAGGGCAGGGGACCAGAATGAGGGTTCCCTGGGGGTGAGACCCTGTTGGTTGACCTTCCCACTGGTGCCAGAGGAGAAGCACATAGAATTTCTTATCAGCTGGCCCAGTGGTAGAGTGAGAGGAAAAAGGAAATAGGTGTGATCAAAAGCTGTCACCAGTATAATATCAAAAAACAGACACCCTTTATTACAGTCTGTGAAGAAATACATTTTTAAAAAATGTGTCTCTTCTGCAAAGGCCTATTATAAGATGGCATGCCTTCCTCCAGGACAACGCAGCTCACAAAGTGCCCAGTTTGAGTAGTAGCCCTGATTGGATTCCAACACCTAATTCCTTCACCTTGGTCAGTAACTTTGGGTAGGGCAGGATCTGCATAACCATTCATAGATGAATGGAATCCATCCATTCATGTATGGAATGCTGAAAGAGCACAACTTGTAAGGAGAGAAAGAATGAGGGCTCATGGGGCTAATTACTGAGATTTGAACAGTTCCATGGGCATTGATAGCAACATGTTGACCACATCATATGGCCAACATGGTAGTAAATTATTCTTTATGAGGAACAATTGAAGAGGTGCTTGTAGGGAGAATTCTGGAATGTAGGTTCAAAGACAGCTGCACAAATATTGCCATGAGTAGCGCTAATACTCCTCCAAGTATAGACCCTTCCTCACCAATCTGTGGTTTGCCTTAAGTTGATCTCACTGTAATGAGTAGTACTATGATTTGTCCTGAGTAAACAGAAAATTCCACCTTTCTAGTTATCAGTTACAGAGATATGTACTTAAATTAAGGATTAGAAGACATAAATGTATGACTGCTATGGGCCAAAACCAGTTAACTCTTTAGAACTCTGGCCAGATTGCCTTGAACATGAGAAGTCAGAAAGACTAATGCCCATTACAAATGGATAGCAATAGTTGGGGCGTCTTACAGCTCAACCCCCCTTACAGTCTATACCTTACTAGCTCTTCAAAATATATCAGTTAAAAGTCTCAGGGTTCTTTTTAGTGGGTTGTGACCTCAGTAAGTTATTCTTGTGATAGACAAACTTATTTGAAAAAGCACGGAGGCATTGACTAGTATTAGGATTCTTAGTGCTCTAAACTGGATTTAAAATGTGAATGAAGTTGATAATCTTGAAAATAAGAAACATCAAACATAATACCTATGTTTTTCAATACTTTATTATATACTTAAACTTTTGCTAAAAGAATAAACCTTATATGAACTATTTTTATCACTAAAGACAATAATAATTAAAAACCATGAAAAGAAACTTTTAGGGGTAATGGTTATATATTTGGCATGTATTGTTGTGATGGATTCATGGATGCATACTTATTTCCAAACTCATTACGTTGTAAACATTAAACATGTATAGGTTTTGTGTGTCAGTCATAAATGTAGATAAATTCTTATACTAATGAAAATTCTCTTTGCTCTTATGGTAAAACTTGATGAGAATTTAAGAGATGTTGTACTGAAAAAATGCAGCAGATGGCCCAGAATAAAACAGACTCCTGAAAACATGATCACTCTGCAAGTACAGAAAGAGAAACCAAATAACTCAAGTCCCAGGTCTCAACTAGAAAGCAAAATAGCTTTGCCAGCCAACAGGCTTGCAGTCATGAATCTCCTAAGATGGTAGCAAACAAAGAGGCAGTTCTTAATAAGTGCAGGAACCCCTCTGCCACATGGAGTAAGCTAGAGGGATACGGTAGAAGAGTTCCAAAGTTTGCAAGGATTACAGCCAACCCCTGGATGTGTGGGAAATTAGAAGTACATTATGGCAGCAGCTTTCAATATCGATAGAGCTTTTTAAGAGACAAACTAGGAAATGGATGTTTCTGCACATTCGCTTTGCACATAGCCTTGGAGGAATAGCAGCGGTGAATGCTCACATGCTTGCTAAGGACTGAGCCTGTGTTTGTAGTCTTGTAGGTCTTGTGGCCATAGGCTTTATTGGCTTTCAGAGCTTGCAGAGTTGGGAGCTATCCTTTAGATTTTTAAAAGTTGGGTGCTAAATGTGGTGTTCAAACAGTTTGCCTCTCATGAAGCCGGGAGGTTTTCCCTAGTCATGTGGCATGGTGCTGGGGTTTGGGTTTCAGCAGGAGACATCTTTCCATATACATTTTCTCATTCACCTGATATGTAGGAGTTGCTCAGCTAGTTCTCTGGATTTATTTCAGAGGTAATTGCTCTCAGTCTAGCTTTATATTTAGTGTGTCTCTGTTTTCTAAACATTGTGCTCTCATTTTATTATTTCATTCCTTTTGCTTGCTTTTTGATTTGATTTAATTATTTTTTCTAGTATTTTTAGATGGAACTTAGATTATTGATTTGTGATAACCAGGCACAGAAAAATAGCTAACATTCTCGTAGAAAGTGTTGGGATGATCTGAATCCAACTCTAAAAATGTAAATTTCTTTATCTCTTTGAAATATTTCAAAAAAGAAGAAAGAAATATCTGCAGTAACCTAGGTTCCTTATTCTTCTTTATGCCTCCTTTTTATGAGAAAAATTCATATTTACATGCAGAACTACTATCTGACCATCTCTACAAAATTGTGTAGTTTTATAAATCTGTAATAATATCCATATCTCAATTATATCACTTTAGACATGAAATCAATGCTATAAATATATTTAAACATGAAAAGTATTTCTCAAAATTGACTCAACATTTATCCTTCTTAGACATTATCCATAAAACCTGATTTTAGACATTATAGTGAAGATTTCTTGGACATTATCTATAAAGCCTTATCTTACTTATCTACTCTTAGTTTTGGTGGTGGTTACCTCAGTAATGTCTTGAAATTATCAAGCCAACAGCAAACACGACTTTCTGTGTGTATGTGGAAAAACTTAATGGATATGTAGGTAAATAATGAGTCCCATTTTTTATGTCACAGTTTTATCAAAATATGTTTAAACTGTAAAAAAGAAAAAGAAAGAAAGTAAGAAAAGGCGCAAACAATACCCAGAAAACAAAACAACAAAGTATGGTGCAACTTGGGAATAATGTTTCTCTGTAGATGGCACTCTACTGTTTGTAATACACTACCAAGCATGGTCAAGATAATTTGATGTGAAAAACTCTTAACAGTTTAGCTGTCAAATTACATATACAAAAGTAAACATTTTATTTTTTGAAATGAGAAAGTGGTCTTTAGGAAACACAAAATAAGGAGCTATTTCTAATAAGTCCTTGTGAAAATTCAGTGTTAGCCACTCAGTCTTGTCCAGCTCTTTGTGACCCCATGGACTGTAGCAAGGCTCCTCTGTCCACGGGATTCTCCAGGCAAGAATACTAGAGTGAGTTGCCATACTCTCCTCTAGGGGAATCTTCCTCACTCAGGGGTTGAACCCAGGTCTTCCTGTATCACAGTCAGATTCTTTACCATCTTAGCCACCAGGGAAGTCCAATAAGTTCTTACTTTATCCTATTTAAGGCAAACATGAATTTAATTTGCAGAATCAGAGTTATTAAAAACTAATCAGCCTTTAAGTATATATTTAATTAAAAGGACCACGATTCTTATAACAAAGATGTTTATGTTTCTGAAAAGCAGAATGGAAAATCTACATGTCAGTAAATTGCACACTATTTGAAGCATAATGTTTATGCACATATTAAAATTTAAGAAAACGTGTAAATACCAAAATCAGATTGATTATATTTTTACAGCCAAACACTACACAGTCAGCAAAAACAAGACCGGAAGCTGACTGTCACTCAGATCCTAAACTCCTTATTGCCAAATTTAGACTTAAATTGAAGAAAGTAGGGAAATCCACTAGACCATTGAGGTATACCTAATCAAATCTCTCATGATTATACAGTGGAAGTGAGAAATAGAGTGCAGGGATTATATCTGACAGAAAGACTGCCTGAAGAACTATGGATGGTTGTTCATGACATTGTAGAGGAGGCAGTGATCAAGACCATCCCCAAGAAAAAGAAATGCAAAATGGCAAATGGTTGTCTGAGGAGGCCTTGCAAATAGCTGAGAAAAGAAGAGAAGCTAAAGGCAGAGGAGAAAAGGAAAGATATTTTCTTTTAAATTTGAATGCACAGTTTGAGTGCAGAGTTCCAAACAATGGCAAGAAGAGATAAGAAAGCCTTCCTCAGTGATCAATACAAAGAAATAGAGGAAAACAGAAGAATGAGAAAGACCAGAGATCTCTTCAAGAAAGTTAGAGATATCAAGGGAACATTTCATGCAAAGATGGGCAAAATAAAGGACAGAAATAGTATGGACCTAACAGAAGCAGAAGATATTAAGAAGAGGTGGCAAGAATACAGAGAAGAACTATATAAAAAATATCTTCATGACCCACAACACATAACCACAATGGCATGATCACTTACCTTGAGCCAGAAGTCCTGGAATGCAAAGTCAAATGGGCTTTAGGAAGCATCACTATGAACAAAGCTAGGGTAGGCGATGTAATTCCAGTGGAGCTGTTTCAAATCCTAGAAGATGATGCTGTTAAGGTGCTACACTCAATATGCCAGCAAATTTGGAAAACTCAGCAGTGGCCACAGGACTGGAAAAGGTCAGTTTTCATTCCAGACCCAAAGAAAGGCAATGCCAAAGAATGTTAAAACTACCACACAATTGCACTCATCTCAAAAGCTAGCAAAGTAATTCTCAAAATTCTCCAAGTGAGGCTTCACCAGTACATGAACCTTGAATGTCCAGATGTTCAAGCTGCCTTTAAGAAAAGGCAGAGGAACCAGAGATCTAATTGCAGACAGCCATTGAATCATAGAAAAAGCAAGAGAGTTCCAGAAAAAAAACATCTACTTCTGCTTTATTGACTACACCAAGCCTTTGACTGTGGTTTACAATAAACTGCGGAACATTCTTTAAGAGATGGGAATACCAGAGCAACAGACCTGACTCCTGAGAAATCTGTATGTAGGTCAAGAAGAAACAGTAAGAACTAGACATGGAAAAACAGACTAGTTCCAAAATGGGAAAGGAGTACGTCAAGGCCGTATATTGTCACCCTGCTTATTTAACTTATATGCAGGGTATATCATGTGAAATGCCAGGCTGGATGAAGAACAAGCTGGAATCAAGATTGCCAGGAGAAATATCAGTAACCTCAGATATGCATATGACACCAGCCTTATGGCAGAAAGTGAAGAAGAACTAAAGAGCCTCTTGATGAAAGTGAAAGAGAAGAGTGAAAAAGATCGCTTAAAACTTAATATTCAGAAAACTAAGATCATGGCATCCAGTCCCATCACTTCATGGGAAATAGATGGGGAAACAATGGAAACAGAGACTTTATTTTCTTGGGCTCCCAAATTGCTATAGATAGTGACTGCATCCATGAAGTTAAAAGACACCCTTGGAAGAAAAGCTAGGACCAACCTAGACAGCATATTAAAAAGCAGAGACATTACTTTGCCAACAAAGGTCCATCTAGTCAAAGCTATGGTTTTTCCAGTAGTCATGTGTGATTGTGAGAGTTGGACTGTAAAGAAAGTTGAGCACCAAAGAACTTATGCTTTTCAACTGTGGTGT
This sequence comes from Oryx dammah, assembly GCF_014754425.2. Classification (NCBI taxonomy): domain Eukaryota; kingdom Metazoa; phylum Chordata; class Mammalia; order Artiodactyla; family Bovidae; genus Oryx; species Oryx dammah. The sequence goes on along the minus strand of NW_024070196.1, from coordinate 26,818,567 downwards.
TGCAGAAGACTCTTGAGAGTTCCTTGTACAGCAAGGAGATGAAACCAGTATGTCCTAAAGGAAATCAGCCCTGAATATTCATTGGAAGGACAGATGCTGAAGCGTCAATACTTTGTCCATCTTATGCGAAGAACTGGGAAAGACCCTGCCGCTGGGAAAAATTGAAGGCAGGAGAAGCTTTGGCAGAGGATGAGATGGTTGGATGGCATCACCAACTCGATGGACATGGGTTTGAACAAGCTTGGGGAGCTGGTGATGGACTGGGAAGCCTGGAGTGCTACAGTCCATGAGATCACAGAGTCAGGCTTGACTGATCAACTGAAGTGAACTGATAAGGATACTTGAAAAAAATACAGTGGTTTTTGTTTTCATTATATTGTTTATTTGGATACTGATGGTTTATTTCTTTGCAACTGACATATATAGTATCTGAGTTATATGTTTGAGCCATATGATGCTTTAATTCATATTGAATCTGGCCCAGATATGGGTACTAATTGAAAGTGAAAGTGTAGTCACTCAGTCATGTCCAACTCTTTGTGACCCCGTGGACTGTAGCCTACCAAGTTCCTCTGTCCATGGGATTCTCCAGGCAAGAATACTGGAGCGGATTGCCATTTCCTTCTCCAGGGGATCTTCCCGACCCAGGGATCGAACCCGGGTTTCCCGCATTGGAGGCAAACGCTTTAACCTCTGAGCCACCAGGGAATCCGTATTGAAATTATTATAAAAATTCACAAAAGAAATACAGAGCTCAGTGGTAAAGAATCTATCTGCCAGTACAAGAGAAGCAGGTTTGATGCCTGCATTGGGAATAACTCCTGGAAAAGGAAATGGCAAACCACTCCAGTATTCTTGCCTGGGAGATCCTATGGACAGTAGAGTCTGATGGGTTACAGTCTAGTCCATGGGGTCACAAAAGAGGCGTGCATGACTTGGTGACCAAACAACACTTGAATTTTTGAAAAGTTATGCCTAATTGACTTGAATATATAAATATGAATGGAAATTTCTATATCACATTTATACATAATTTAAAACTTAAACCAATGACAGAAAGTATTCAAATTGCATTTACATTAAGTCCATTTTCCAAAGTATTATTCAGTGATGGTTGTATAGTATTTGGAGTTAGAGATTTTTTTTTCAATTCATTAAAATCAATCAAAGAAGGAATGACTGTTACAGTTCTAACAGTCTTTATTTCCCCTCTTCCTATCTCAGACCTCAGCATTCAGATATTTTTATAATCTGTGACTTTTCCCACTACTCATGATTTTCTAGATAAGCACTAGTCTGCAATCAAAGTTTGTTTTTTAACCTCATTTTAAAATTTTATAATAGTTACTCAAAGTTAAAGTGACAATAGAGTGTGACTTTCAGCACTGAATATTTATAGAAAAGTTCAGGGTATTCTGGGCTTTCCTTGTACCTCAGCTGATAAAGAATCTGCCTGCAATGCAGGAGCCCTGGGTTCGATCCCTGGGTTGGGAAGATCCCCTGGAGATGGGAAAGGCTACCCACTCCAGTATTCTGGCCTGGGGAATTCCATGGACTCAGTAGTCCATGGAATCGCAGAGTCAGACTTGACTGCAAGACTTGCACTCAGGGTATGCTGAGAGCAGGGTGATCCTGTGTTCTTATGTTTATAATCATACCACTCAAAGTATTATTCATTTTTCAGAAAGCAAAGAAACACAGAAGCATTTGGAGTTAATATCTCATGTGATTCAACTGAAAACTAAAAGAGAGGTTTTTCTAACCAAGCAAGAGATGAATCTGGATGAAGACCACAAGATGCTTAAAAAAGGCATAGCAAATGATGATTATTAGTCCTTGTAATATAAATATAGCTAAAGTTAAAAAAAATTACAATCATTGGAAAATATGATATATGTGAAATGCAGATTCCATAAAAGTATTCATTATATGAAGTTGCCTGTCTCATTTATTGGTCTCAATGTTCCTTCCCAGTTTGGTGGCCATTCTTTTGTTTCTTCCATTCTCTAGCACCTTCACTTGGGCAATCCTAGCCTGAATAAGACTACTACTATGCAGACAAAATTCAAGGACTACTGTATTTTATGTGAGAGCATAAAAGAACGGTGACCATATTGTTGCGTAATAACAGTAAGAAGGAAGCCTATAGATTTCATATTTTTATAACATATTTTTTGTCATTCACAGGATCTATTTATGTATCATAAATGCACAGTATCTCAATGTTTCATAAATTTTATTGAATTTTTAGTTCAGTGTTTAATTAAAATATTAAAGTTTTGCATGTCAACATTATGATCAATAATGAAACCAATATTTTTGTGTTACAATTTATTTTCACAAACATTGCCCTTAAGGTCTGATTCTGTTAACTACATAAGAAAATTAGTTTCTATACATCAATCTTTCTACAGATTACATAATGTGTTAGAAAAATTGTTTTTAACATGATAACATTGTTTCACTTCAAACTGTAAAAAGAAAAAAAAAGGGAGATCTTTGTTATTATACTCATAATTAATGATTTAGAACATTTTAAAAGACTTTAATTTTGTGACTGGAAAGGCACAATACTAAAAATATTCCATTAAAGATAATATCTAAAATGTTAACTGCCATCAAGCTAATTCTTAGCTTTCCAGAGCAGATTTAAAGTAGTGAACATGTTAATTCTAACATTTGGTGCATATTCTTCAAAGGGGATGATAGGTGCAAGTATTTCATGTAAAAATCAAATAGAGCAATATTTTTAGCTGTCTGAAATGCTTCTTGTGCTTATTCACAGAGCAACCCATATAATCAACTTCAGAACTTAATAATATTGTTCGAGTGAATAGGAATATATGAAGCAAGGCTAAAGAAAGCCAAGTGAATGTAATAGAGCTCTTTGGCAACTGGACAGGTAATTATTGCTTCTTAAGATGCCATAGTCCAGCAATTAAAAATTTAAAAATTAATTTTAGAAATCTTAATTAAAACAAATTAATGGTTCTACTACACAGAATTGCCAAAAATACTTTTCTAGAACAATTGTGGCATATTATCCTGGATGTTACATTCAAGTTAGGATAACTTTTCTCTATTATTTAGCTAAACTTTAATAGCTTAGGAAAGTATTAATATATGATTTGAAAATACTTTGAAAATATTTTATACTGGTAGTATAGTATTTGCCATTTTTAAACATCCACAATATCTGTTTTAAAATCCATGCATCAAAATAGCATATGTAAGCCAATATATTACAGAAATGTTAATATAATTGTAATAAAATGTTGGTTTGTCATAATATATTCTTTATTAACCTGTACTTCTATTTTTTTAAAGTAGATATTTATTGGTAAAAAAATCTAATATGACAAGATTCTACATGTATTTTCACTGAAGTAAAATTTACATACAGTGAAGTGAACAAATCTTAAGTGTGTTAGTCAATTAGTTAGTTTTTAAAATGTATAGACTTTAAACACACCTACCAAGAAATGGAAAACTTCTATTATCCTAGAAGCAACCCTGTAGCCCTCCCGGTCAAAATTCAACTCAGGAAACATTCATACTCTCCTTTTCATAACACCAATTAGTTTCACTTATTCTATAAATTCCCATAAATGTAATAATACGGTTTCTCCACTTTTTAAAATTGTATTTTTGCTTTCAGCATAATGTTTTCCAGACTTATTCATGATGCATGTATCAATATTTAATCCCCTTGTATACTGAGTAGCATTTGTACATATGAATTTTCCATGTTTTTATTATGGACAATTTAGTTGTTGTGGATTGTCTACTATGAATAAATCGACTATATACACACATGTTCAATTCTTTTTTTAGAGAATAAACACATTTCCTTATTAGTGAAATTGAGTGTTCCATATGCATTTGATTTTAATGATGAATGTTTCAGGGGTAGTTAAGAATAATACATATTCTGCAGTTGTTGTTTTTATTGTTCTTGTCAGTTAAGTTGGGATGGCTGGTAATTGTTTAAATGTTTTATAGATCATCTACAATTTTTTCGTAGTTCTATCAAGTAGAGAGGGAAGAATATTGAAAATTTTAAACTGTAAATGTGGGTTTATTTCTCTTTTTAGTTCTGTCTTTGTTTCAGATATTTAGAATCTCTATATTGGGGCAAATTAATTTGGTTGGTAGGTCTTCATAAATAATCAGCTATTTTATCATTATAAAAGTGGCCGTTGATACCTGTTCTTGAATCTCTTGTTTTGATGTCTACTTTTCTATCTGGCTCAGTGGTGAAGAATCTGCCTGCCATGCAGAAGATGTAGGTTGGATCCCTGATCCAGGAAGATACCATGGGGAAGGAAATGCCAGCCCACTCAAGTATTCCAACCTGGGAAATCCCATGGATTGAAGAGCCTGATAGGCTATAGTCCATGGGGCGGCAATAGAGCTGGACATGACTTAGTGACTAAACAGCAACAGCATAAAAATGGCCATGTTTTAATATGGCCATTCAGGTTTTTCTATGATTAGTATTGGTATATCTTTTTCCATCCTGTTACTGTTGAAATGTTTTTTTTTTAATCTTATGGAGCAGCTCTTATAATCAACAGAGTTATCCTTCCTCTTTTATGTAGTCTGATAAAACCACTCCTTCTAATTGTGTTATCATTCCATTTAACATGATTAATTTATATAGTTTGAATTAGATCTGCTATCTTACTCTTTCTTTTCTGTTTGAAACTCTTTTCTGTTTTTTTTTTCATTCCTTTTATTCCTTTTGCTTCTTCCATATTGTAGATTAATCTAGTATTTCCAGTATAATATTTCATCTCTTTTATTGTTTTTTTCAGCCAAAGATATGTGTGTATATGTGTGTGTGCATGTGCATGTATTTACCTTAGGGTTTAAGTATGCATCTTTAGCTTAACACCATCTTTCATGAAAAAAATGTATATTGCTTCATGTAGAATAGTAAGATCATCACAGCATACACAGTTGGCACTTGACCAACTTGGAGTTTAGGGGTGCCAACCCTTCAACAGTCGAATATCCACTTATAACTTCACAGTTGGCCCTTCCTATCAGCAGTCTACACCCACAGATTCAACTAGATACAGATCATTCAGTGCTGTGGTATTTATTGAAAAAAGTCTATGTGAAAATGGACTTGCACAGTTCAAACCCATGTTGTTCAATGATCAACTGTATTTTCATTTACTACTTTTTAGTCTTGGTAAATCCATCTGATACTGTGAATTTCCTTACTCATAGAACAGTTTGACTGGTGTAATTATTCTCTAAATGCTTGATAGATAGAATTCACTGGTGGGACCATCTGGTCCTGGACTTTTCTTTGAGGAGAGATTTTGATTACTGATCCAGTCTCCTCACTTGTGTTGATCTGTTCATATTTTCTTTTTCCCCACCTGATACTCTTGGCAGCTAATATATTTTTAGGATTTATCCATTCCTTTTAGGTTAATAATTTTTGGGTGTAAAATTTGTTAATAGTAATTTCTTATGATCCTTATATTTCTGTAGTATCGGTTATAATGCCTTTTGTTTCTGATCTTAGTTACTTGGATCCTCTATTTCTTTAATCTAGCTAAAAGTTTGCCAACTTTTTCAATCTATTCAAAAGACTAGTTCAAGGCTTTATTAATCTTCTTTTGTTTTTTTCTCACCTCCACCTCATTTATTTCTGCTCTGATCTTTGGAATTCACTTCCTTCTGCTAAATTTGGGTATAGTACATTTTTTTTTCTTTTTCTAGTTCCTTGATAGGTAAAGCTGGGCTGTGTATTTGATATTTTTATTTTTCTTAATACAGGTATTTATCCCTCTAAACTTTCCTCTTAAAATTGTGTTTGTAGCATATTGTGCTTCCATTTTCATTTTTTTCAGTAAACTTTTGATTTCCCCTTTGACTTCTTTGTTGACCCATTTGTTGTTCAGGAGTGCGTTGCTTAATTTCCACAGATTCACAGATTTTGACTACTTAAGGAAAGGAAAGACTTTTAAATTGGCTACATAATTCAGGAAAATGGAAGACTTTCTCCCTCAGAGTTATTTTTAATTTAGATTGGTTCACTGCAGTGTTAAAAACCAACAATAATTTTTATTTGTTTCTAAATTTTCATATTGTACCTATTTTAACATTTAGTATTCAATAATGTACATTTCATATTATTTTCAGAATATTAAATTGAGAATTTAATATTCTAAAGTATTAAATTTAGAATTCTATTATATTTAAATATAATATTTGTTTTAAAGCTCACTGGAAAAGACTGTCTCTTTTCTACATATGTATAAAATTACTATTGTAATACAATAATTGACATAATTTAGTAGGTGTTTAATATGTGATTGCTTTTATTTTACACCCCTAGGTGATACCCTGATGTATATATTTTAGATCTCTAAAATTAGTATGTATATAATTTTATCATTGTTGGTAATTTATTATCTTGTTGTAAGTAGCCATTAATTTAAGATTCTCTTGATTTCAGGGCAATGAGAAAGAAATGAAGAAATCCACTTTTCACAAATAAGCATAAAAATTATTTTTGAAACAGGAATGAGTTCATTAGCAGATATTCAGTTGTGAAAGATATTTCACATAACAGTGACTAACAGAAAGCTCCTTGAAAGGGTTAGAATACTGGTTAGAAAAGAAGGGTTGCAATGATGACTGGAGTTTACTTATCTTTGTCTTGGATTTTCATTGCTACATGTGGGCTTTCTCTAGTTGTTGGGAGGGGGCCTACTTTTCATTGTGGTGTGCAAGTTTCTCATTGTAGTGGCTTCTCTGTTGCAGCGAACAGGGCTATAGGTACACAGGCTTCAGTAGTTGTGACACACAGGCTTGCTTGCTCTGCAGAATGTGGGATTTTCCTGGACCAAGCATCAAACCCATGTCCCCTGCATTAGCAGACAGATTCTTAACCACTAGACCACCAGGGAAGCCCTATCTAGTTTAAATTGCACATATGATATAGGTATTTTAATACTTTTAATCTTATTTATAGATAGTATATTTTAAAAATAAAATTAGGTGCTTTATGATACTTCTCTAATAGTGGACATGTATATATTTTTAGATAAAAACCAGAAGCTGATATATCAGATTTTTATTATTCTTCACAATGTGAACTTGGCATATTAAAGATTCTTTCATGTGCTAGATGTACTTTTTTCCCTAAACTTCTGTTCCTCACATATGTTTTGTGGCTGTTACTAGAGCTAACTTACACTGGTCTCCTAGATCATCTGATTATGCTGTCATCACTATAACTTCAAAATCACACATTTCTCTCTTGACCCTGCTTACACTTAAGAAACTTCTTTGAGCTCCAGATGTCCTGTAATATTGTGATGTGGTCATTGAACTGTGTTGTAGCACAACAAAGTTCTCTGAGGGGAAAAAATAAATCTATATTGAATTTTAATTCTAAAATTTTTTTTAAATTAATTAATTTATTTTTTATTTTACTTTACAGTTCTGTATTGGTTTTGCCATACATTGACATGAATCCACCATGGGTGTACATGCGTTCCCAAACATGAACCCCTTCCCACCCCCCTCCCCACAACATCTCTCTGGGTCATCCCCGTGTACCAGCCCCAAGCGTGCCATATCCTGCTAAAAATGTTTTAAAAATATGTTTTCCTGTATAATTTCACTGTGATTTTCCTTTTTTTTTTTAAATAGAAACTTAAAGTGAGGAAAGGTCAATTATATAATACATGTAATGAGGAAATTAGACAATGCAGAAAGTGATTTCCCAGGGAGAATCAGTTTATGTGTTTTCTGCTCTTTAATTTTAATGTGTGACTCCTGAAGATTCTTGATTCAGATGCTTTGCTTAAACGCAGCCACACTCTTGAGGTAAACACCACTGAAAGGGCTGATGATCTCTGCATAAAAATTGATGCACACTTCCTCTGGCCCAGTCTGGGGACTCATTCCTGTCCTTGCCTCTCCTGAGTCTTATCCCAGGGTGAATTCCCTCTTGTTCCCAAGAAACATTTCAGTTTTCACCTCCAATTACTACAGGTCTGTGTGTCTGAGGTTTGGTGGCCAGGACAAGTGTGGGCCATGCCTGAACAACAGTCAAAAGTATAAGCAAAATAATGAAGCTAAGAGTTCATTGAAAGAAAAGGGAGGTAGATCTTGAGAAAAAGGAAGTACAGAGACTGAGGAAAAAAGAAAGCAGAAATACTTTTCATCTGAATATTTGAAGGTTCAATTCACAGATCACATTTTTTTCCATTTCTCCCAGCCATAATTTAAATTTCCTTTCTCTAGGCTTACATAGCAATTTCTTCATATTTTTTCTGTAGTATTTACAAAAATCTGCATAAAGTTACCTATTTTTGAGTGTATGTGCTATCTCCCTTCCTGAGTTAAAACTGCTTGTTAACATGGATATGTTTCTATGCTGTTTAACTCTCATATAATCTAAGGCACTATTTATTCATTGATTTAAGTTGACCTATTGATTGAGGAGGATACATGTATACACTTTGTGCATCCTCCTCCCAACATGCTATCAATAAGAAGGCAAGTTAAGGTAAAAAGCTTGTAATCATTGATGCATAAAGCAAAATACAAACCAAGGAACAGAAAGAAGAATAGAGTGCAAGAATAAAAAATTAAGCAAATGGCAATCCACTCCAGTATCCTTGCCTGGGATATCCCATGGACAGAGAAGTCTGGTGGGCTATGGTCCATAGAGTCACAGAGTCAGACATGACTTAGTGACTAAACAATAATAGCAACTGAGAAACATGGAGAGCTTGGATTTGTCCTGTCCACCCCCACTACCCAATGTGAGGACACAATGAGTAGACAGCCTTTGCAAGCCAGGAAAGGAATCTCATCAGAACCCAACCTCCTTGTACTCTGATTTCAGACTTCCAGCCTTCAAAACTATGAGACAGTAAGTCTCTGTGTTTAAGCCACCCAGTCTATGGTATTTCCTATGCAGCCTAAGAACACTCTGGATGAGAAAATGGCAACCCGCTCCAGTACTCTTGCCTGGAAAATCCCGTGGACAGAGGAGCCTGGTGGGCTACCATCCATGGGGTCACAAAGAGTCAGAAAAAACTGAGTGACTAAACTTTCACTTTCTACACTAAGACATTTTGGCACAAGAGCAGAGTGCTGTCATAACAAATACCTAAACATGTGGAAGTGGCTTTGGGACTGGATAATGGGTAGCAGCTGAGAACGTTCTGAGGTTCATGCTTAGAATATAGATGTTAAAGATGATTTTAAAGAGGTTTCAGACAAAAAAGAGGAACAGGTTGAAAACTGAAGGAAAGACTATCCTTATTTCAGTGGCAAAGAACTTGACTGATCTATGTTATAGTGTTTTGTGGAGGAAAAAAGAATGTGAATGACAAAATTTGGTACTTAGTTGATGATGTTTCTAAAGCAAAGTGTTGAAGGAGTGGCAGCCTGCTTCCTCTTGACTACTTATAGTTCTTTATTAAGCATTTTATTATTTTTAATCACTGCATAAAATTGTATTACAAATTTGTGCTGTGTGCTCAATTGCTTGGTCATATCCAACTCTGTAGCCTGCCAGGCTCCTCTGTCCATGGAGTTTTCCAGGTAAGAATACTGGAGTGGGATGACATTTCATTCTTTGAGGATTACAAATTTAAGACATTAAAACAATGTTTATTTATAATATCACAATTTTATGGGTTAGAAATCTAGGCTAACTTGCCTCTTGAAAAACCTATATGAAGATCAGGAAGCAACAGTTAGAACTGAACATGGAACAACAGACTGGTTCCAAATAGGAAAAGGAGTACGTCAAGGCTGTATATTGTCACCCTGCTTATTTAACTTATATGCAGAATACATCATAAGAAATGCTGGGCTGGAAGAAGCACAAGCTGGAATCAAGATTGCCGGGAGAAATATCAGATATGCAGATGGCACCACCCTTATAGCACAAAGTGAAGAGGAACTAAAAAGCCTCTTGATGAAAGTGAAAGAGGAGAGTGAAAAAGTTGGCTTAAAGCTCAACATTCAGAAAACGAAGATCATGGTATCTGGTCCCATCACTTCATGGGAAATAGATGGGAAAACAGTGGAAACAGTGTCAGACTTAATTTTGAGGGGCTCCAAAATCACTGCAGATGGTGACTGCAGCCATGAAATTAAAAGACTCTTGCTTCTTGGAAGGAAAGTTATGACCAACCTAGATAGTATATTCAAAAGCAGAGACATTGCTTTGTCAACGAAGTTCCTTCTAGTCAAGGCTATGGTTTTTCCAGTGGTCATGTATGGATGTGAAAGTTGACTGTGAAGAGAGCTGAGTGCCAAAGAATTGATGCCTGTGAACTGTGGTATTGGAGAAGACTCTTGAGAGTCCCTTGGATTGCAAGGAGATTCAACCAGTCCATTCTAAAGGAGATCAGTCCTGGCTGTTCTTTGGAAGGAATGATGCTAAAGCTGAAACTCCAATACTTTGGCCACCTCATGAGAAGAGCTGACTCATTGGAAAAGACTGTGATGCTGGGAGGGATTGGGGGCAGGAGGAGAAAGGGACGACCGAGGATGAGATGGCTGGATGGCATCACCGACTTGATGGACATGAGTCTGAGTGAACTCCGGGAGTTGATGATGGACAGGGAGGCCTGGCCTGCTGCGATTCATGGGGTCACAAAGAGTCAGACACGACTGAGCTACTGAACTGAACTGAATCTAGGCTGGCTTGACTGGGTTCTCTACTTAAAGTCTCACAAGACCAACATCAAGGTGTTGGCTATTCTGGACTCTAAGTTGGAGGCTTTGGGAAGTAATCCTCTTTTTAAGGTCTTATGAGTCCTTATTGTTGTAGGACTGACAAACCCATTTCTTTTCTGTCTACCACCCAGGAGTTACTCTCAGGTTCTAGAAACTGTCCACACTCCTCTTCCTGGGCTTATCCATTTTGAAATTAGAATTAGCATCTTTAAACCAGAATTCTTCTTGTTCTTCCAGTCTCTTACTTAAACATCTATGACCAGCTATGGAAAGCAAATTGCGATTTGAAGGGCTGTAATTAAATTAGGACCTCCTGGATAATCTCTCGTGATTAATTTGAATTTAAGTGAATAAACCTTAATTGCATCTGCAAAAGTCCTAATCATTCTATTTATTATATCTCATAATATTCACTTTTCTAGGGATTAGGCTGAAAAATTTGGAAAGCCATCTTAAGATTCTGACCATTCCTGACTCCCAGTCAGTCATGTATTCTGCAAACATTTTTTCTTAATTTTCACATTATTTCTAATTCCTTTCTCCATTTTATGCTTAAACAATGAAATTCTCGAAGGTATAAATGATAACTAGTCAGTAGAACCCATCAGATTTGCTTAATGATTTCCTCTTTAAGAATAGGATTCACTTTGGCTATATTGTAAGATATGGATATGGACACTATGTTTTCTTCAAAATGATGGTGATTAGCTGTTTAGAATAATCCTGCCTATAAACTTTATTCTACTTATTGCAGATTCCCAATCCCCCTTTATCCAAAATGTTAGAAACCTTGTGATCAAATTTGACATTTAGAGGAAAGTTTTCTTCCCATCCTGGAACATCACTTTGGTTTAGTTTATGTTTTTTTTAAGTCTTCAGTTAAGTTTTTCTACAGAGTATTATTATCGTCTCTATAGGCTAAAATACAGATATTTTATTATTCCCCAAAGACTTGGGGCACAACAGAGTTTAATCTAGAAATGTAGTTTTATAAAAATAAACACTGAGATATAGTGCAAGTTTTACTTTTGGGTTTATTTTCAGACAGTTATAAATAAATGTGTCAGAATTAACTTTGTGTATAGACCATTCTATACTACCCACTTTAATAAAATTACTATTATGAAGTATAAGAGCAATCCCAAAAAGAAATCATATTTATGTACATTAGCAATGAACAATCTAAAAATGAAGTTAAGAAAACAGTTCTATCAATATCTTTCAAATAACAAAGTTGATCCTTGAACAATATGACAGTTAAATGTTCCAACCCCCTGCACAGTTGAAAATGCTCATATAAATTTTGACTCCTTTAAAACTTAATTACTGATAGCCTACTGTGGACAGGAAGCCTTACTGATAACATAGTGAATTAACATATATTTTGTATGTTATATGTATTATAAACTGTATTTTTATAGTAAAGCAAGCTAGAGAAAAGAAAATGTTATTAAGAAAATTATAAGGAAGAAAAATACATTTACTGTACTATATTTATCAATATCATAGTTTTACACTATTTACAAAATGCATTGTCAGTACATACATCAATAATTTATTTCACAATACAAACCACTGTAGAGTTTATACATATTAACACTAGATATCAAATGAAAAGATAATAAGAAAAATGTGTATTAGTATACAGGTATAACAATTCAAACATTGATATTAAAGAAGCATCAATGGAAGTGCATTGTGGTAGCTTCTTATAATATATAGATTACTTCACAGTAGCTTAACCTATACACTAATGAATGAATTGTTTAAAAAATTTAATGGCATACAGTATTATAGTCATGTTTCATAATACAGTATTGAAAATGTTACATTAAAAAAAAATACTTGCTTGTAACAATAGGCTGATATGTAGTTTCTCCAGTTTCAAGAGAGAGGCATACCATATGGTGTTATTCTTTCAAAGCAGAGTTAGTTATAAAACAGGAAAGTGAATTAATTGTGAATTTTATACTCAATATCATTCATCTTATGCCTATTTAGGAATAGGTTATCCACTTCAGAACCAATCTTGTGCAAGATAAATGCTTAGGTGATGCAATTAGAAACTTCTCCTCCAGTTCTAGCTGTACTGTTATTAGCTTTTCACAGGCAGACACTCACACACATACACAACACATAAGTTTATTAACCTTGCAGCATGATTATTTACTGTTCATTAAGTGGGGTCATCATAAGCGTCTTCATCAAAATTGTTTTCTGAGAGGAGAAATCAGAGAAGTTGGTCTTGCAGTCTCAAGGGTGGCAGTAGCAGAAGAGGTGGCAGAGGTGAAAGGGGAGGTGGGAGAGGCAAGTACACTCAGTGTGACTTTAAAGAAATATGTTGTTTCCATCCAACATTTTTGTTTCTTCACTTTTCTAAAAATGTTCCTATATGGTACTAATCCTTCTTCCATCATTTGCTTTGATTTCACTGCTCACATTATTGAAGGGTCCATATAATAAAAGAAGTCAAAAGCAAGCTTGAATAATAGGAAACCTTCTGCCAAATAGTCCAATGTCAGTTTGTTTTCCAGCACTGCTTATTTTACTTTTTTTTTTTTTTTTTTAATCATCTGGCATTGGTTCTGAAGCACTTATCTCCATCAAGTTAACTTTTGTTATTCCTCTGGTGTAGTGTCTGTCAGCTCTTGAGTTTCTCCAAGATCTCTATCTTGAGACCCTTCATGCCTCACCCTTTTTTTTTTTTAAACCATATCCACAGTTTCTTTCATGATTTCTCTTATTGGTTCTATTGTAAATCCTCTGAAGCCATGCTGCTGCTGCTGCTGTTGCTGCTGCTGCTGCTAAGTCGCTTCAGTCGTGTCCAACTCTGTGCGACCCCATAGACGGAAGCCCACCAGGCTTCTCCGTCCCTGGGATTCTCCAAGCAAGAACACTGGAGTGGGGTGCCATTTCTTTCTTCAATGCGTGAAAGTGAAAGTGAAGTCGCTCAGTCATGTCCGACTCTTCGTGACCTCATGGACTGCAGCCCACCAGGCTCCTCCGTCCATGGGATTTTCCAGGCAAGAGTACTGGAGTGGGGTGCCATTGCCTTCTCCCCTGAAGCCATGTACAGACAGCATTTGGACATGAATTTCTCCAGCAAGAATTTACTGTTTGGGGCTTGATGTTTGTTTGTTTGTTTGTTTGTTTCCTTCTATAACAGTGATGACATCTTCAGTGCTGTAACTCTTCCAAACTTTCATGATGTTCTTTCTGTGTGGATTCTCTTCCAAACTGTTGACAATCTTTTCCATAAAGTACTGAGTATGATAAGCATTACAGGTCCTCATTGCCCCCTGATCTAGAAGTGGATCTAAAGACATTGTGTTTGGGGGAAAGTAGACCACTTCAATGTCTGGTATCCAACCCATGGGGTTCTGGTGGCTAGGGTCATTGTCTAGTATCAGAACCTTAATAAGCAATCTCTTACTGACTTCAGTGACAAAGTATCAATGCTGCTGCTGCTAAGTCGCTTCAGTTGTGTCCGACTCTGTGAGACCCCATAGATGGACTCCTACCAGGCTCCTCTGACCCTGGGATTCTCCAGGCAAGAACAATGGAGTGGATTGCCATTTCCTTCTCCAATGCATGAAAGTGAAAAGTCAAAGTGAAGTCACTCAGTCGTGTCCGACTCTTAGCAACCTCATGAACTACAGCCTACCAGGCTTCTCTGTCCATGGGATTTTCCAGGCAAGAGTACTGGAGTGGGGTGCCATTGCTTTCTCCAAGTATCAGTGGAATCAGTTCAAAAGAAGGGTTATCATTTTCCAGGCATTTCTGTTGTACAAGCAAAAGCCTGGCAGTTTGGGGTTAGGATCTTTATAGATAAAAGCATTTCTGATCATAAACGCAGTTGCATTTGCACAAACCAATAGTCAGTTTACCCTTTCCTATCTTAAGGCTTCCCTGGTGGCTCAGAGGTTAAAACATCTGCCTGCAATGCAGGAGACCTGGGTTTGACCCCTGGGTTGGGAAGATGCCCTGGAGAAGGAAATGACAACCCACTCCAGTATTCTTGCCTGGAGAATCCCATGGATGGAGGAGCCTGGTGGGCTACAGTCCATGGGGTCACAAAGAGTTGGACAGGACTGAGCAACTTCACTTTCACTTTCATCTTAATGTTTGGTACTCGCTGCTGCTGCTTCTTCTTTTTTTTTTTTTTTTTTTTTTTTAATAAAAAATTTCCTTTTTGCCATTTTTTTTTTTTTCCAGAATAGGGCACATTTTTCTTCATTTAAAACCTGTTCAGGCAAGTATCCTTTCTCTCAATGATTTTCTTAATGGCATCTGGAGAACTCATCTGCTTCTTCTTGATTGACAAAAGCTGCTTCTCCTGTTATTTTGACATTTTTTAAACCCAATCTCTTTCTAAAACTAGCAAGCCATTCTTTGCTGGTGTTAAACTCTCCAGCTTTAGATCCCTTACCTTTCTTTTGCTTTAAGTTGTCATTTAATGACTTCACTTTTTCTCAAGTCATATTAGAGTCCATGGATACCTTTCTTACAGCAATCCTACACTCTCATAAAAGCTGCATTTCAATTGGAAATGAGGTATGTATTTCACAAAAAGTGCAGGGCTTTCATGCCTGCTGGCATAGGTGCAGCAATGGCTTCACAGATTTCCTTTTCCTTTTTTTACAATTGTCCTTATGCTGGATCATTAATCATGAGATGGTGGGTAACTGTAGCTGCAGACTTCAGCCTTCGGTACATATCAAGTAATTCAGCTTTTCCTTGTAATGTCATCACTTTTTTGCCTTTGGGGAGCACTTCCAGCATCATTAGTGGCACTTGTATAGGTCCTGTGGTATTATTCAAAGTTTATATCATTGCACTAAGCACAATGAAAAGTATGCAAGAACTTGGAGAGATCACCTTTCACTGTGATATGAAGTTTCTAGAGAGATGAACGTCTTATGTGGAGATGGTGAGTGTCACATGGAGTTTTAAGTAGATACAACAATTGAGTGAACACTAATAGCATAATTTATGGTAAAAATCCACCTGCCAATGCAGGAGACATGGTTTTGATCCCTGGATATGGAAGATCCACAGGAGGAGGGCATGGCAACCCACGCCAGCATTATTGCCTGGGAGATCCTATGGACAGAGGAGCCTGGCAGGCTGCACTCAATGGGGTCACAAAAGAGATGGACACAACTTAGTGACTAAACAGCAACTACCACCAAGCTATAGTAATCATGATATTCTGGTCCTGGCACAAGGATAGATATATAATTCAATGGGATGGGTTCGGGAATCCAGAAGTAAACCCTAACTTTTATTATGGGCAAGATTTTCTTGCAAGAATTATGTTTAACTATTTTTCAGTATTTTTTTCTAAATCATATTAAATTATATAAGTATTAAAATGTAGCAGTATGATTTTTATTAATCATATTAATGAAGCTTAATATTTCATTTCTATTGTTATATAACCTTTTGTTCTTTTACTGATAATTACTCCTTTCTCTTGATTAAAGTGAAAGAGGAGAGTGAAAAAGTTGGCTTAAAGCTAAACATTCAGAAAACTAAGATCATGGCATCTGGTCCCATCACTTCATGGGAAATAGATGGGAAAACAGTGGAAACAGTGTCAGACTTTATTTTGGGGGGCTCCAAAATCATTGCAGATGGTGACTTCAGCCATGAAATTAAAAGACGTTTACTCCTTGGAAGGAAAGTTATGACCAACCTAGATAGCATATTGAGAAGCAGAGATATTACTTTGCCAAGAAAGGTCCGTCTAGTCAAGGCTATGGTTTTTCCAGTGGTCATGTATGGATGTGAGACTTGGACTGTGAAGAAAGCTGAGCACCGAAGAATTGATGCGTTTGAACTGTGGTGTTGGAGAAGACTCTTGAGAGTTCCTTGGACTGCAAGGAGATCCAACCAGTCCATCCTAAAGGAGATCAGTCCTGGGTGTTCTTGGAAGGACTGATGCTGAAGCTGAAACTCCAATATTTTAGCCACCTCATGCGAAGAGTTGACTCATTGGAAAAGACCCTGATGCTGAGAGGGATTGGGAGCAGGAGGAGACGGGGAAGACAGAGGATGAGATGGCTGGATGGCATCACCGAGTCGATGGACATGAATCTGAGTGAACTCCAGGAGTTGGTGATGGACAGGGAGGCCTAGTGTGCTGTGATTCATGGGGTTGCAAATTGTCAGACATGACTGAGCAACTGAACTGAACTGATTTCTTTCTTGAAAACTATGATAGAATAAGCTACAGCTTTAAACTTTAGGTTTTGTTTGGTTTTGTGTTTGTAGTTGTCACTATTTTCCTTTTGAATAAGCAGTAAAGCTCCATTATCTCAGTAAGGAGTGTAACTTTAAAGGTCTTTCTCTCTTAAGTAGGACCTGATCAATAAAGCAACAAGATTTTAAGTTGCCTGAGTTTTAGTAAATAATATCAAATGGTAATTACATTTTATATCAGAAACCAGAGAGAGAAATTCAAAATAAATGCACATTTTAATGATTTTTTTCTGAAAACATAAAATATTGTCTTTTCTTTAATAGGCTTTTCACAACAGAAAAGAAGCTGGAAAGGGACCTCTAAGTCTGAAACAAAGGACAATGTATTCCATAATACTTATTTGATTATAAGCTGATTATATCTCTTCCATGCCAGCATAGAGCTCCAAATGGAAGGAAAGAAAGTGTCCTGAGTATCAATTTACCTATTATCTCTAATGAAATTAAATAATACATGAGGTACTACAGATAGTAATAATAAATATTCATTGAAATACTTAACAACACAAAGAATCAGGTGATAATTTTAATTCATCTACAGATAAATAATTTGAAGGTTTTTAAAAGTTAGATTACCCAGATGATTGTATGGTTAGCATACATATCAAAAATGGTGTGTTTTTTTTCAGGAAAAGTAATCACTCTCATGTTAAACTACAACTGATTTCTTACCAAATGTTTCAAAAATGGAGTTACACAAAATATTAGATCAAAACAAACTAAAAAATAAAACTTAAAGGAAATAAGGGCTGACAGCTAAAAATACAATGCTTCTGAAGGCATATTAATTGTATGAGTTTAGAAAACATGATTTTTTTTTTGTATATTACGCTTATGTTGTGTTTAACCCTTGTGCTTTGCAGTATTAGATCAATGTTTTTATCTTCTATGGGTACCATTAGCATAGTCTAAACAGTTTGGTAAGATGTTGGTGCTCTCCAATATTTCCAACCTATTTTAACATTGTGCATTCAAAATATGATAAATAGAAGTGGGTTTGGCCACCTCATGTGAAGAGTTGACTGATTGGAAAAGACTCTGAGGCTGGGAGGAGTTGGGGACAGGGGGTGAACGGGATGACAGAGGATGAGATGGCTGGATGGCATCACCGACTCGATGGATGTGAGTCTGAGTGAACTCTGGGAGATGGTAATGGACAGGGAGGCCTGGTGTGCTGTGATTCATGGGGTCACAAAGAGTCAGATACGACTGAGCGACTGAACTGAACTGAACTGAAGGGTGATTATATCACAATCTTCCTTTAGTGTTAAGCTGCTTATGATACTATTTTAGCATATATGTCTAGTTATTAAATTATATTAGGTTGTGACACACAAAATGAAATTTAGAAAAGATATATATACATTTTGAAGGTAAATCTAAAAGAATTCTAAATGATTTGGAAAATAAAGCAACACTCAGATTTGACTTCATTTGGTCAAAAGACATTTGAATTGAGTCTCAACTAAATCCATTTTTAAAAAACTCAAAAAATCTACTTGCTGGCAATCTGGTAGCATATGCTTCACATATGGCTTAGCTGATGTAATTCTCAAGTATGATGTATATTTTAATAGCACTGACTTTGATGCCAAGTGTTAATAGGGTTTGAATAGCATCACTTGCTCTGAGTTATCTTAGGGGATAATGCTCACTTTCCTTAAGCTTCAAATTCATCAGCAATTAAAGGAAAATGATCACATAACTGCCCCATGGAATTTTTAATAAAATCAATGACATAATGCCTGTAAATACTTTGGTAAAGAATCTGTTACCTTGTGAGTGCTCATGAAAAATTAGCCATCAACTTTATTACCATTAGAATTCTATATCTGTATTTTCTTCTAATAAAACAAGTTTCTGGTTTTTTTTTTTTTTTTGTCTTAGGTGAAAGGAAATAAAATGTTCATTGGAAATTGAGACTGAGGAGATGAGATTAGCATATCAGAGAGGTGAGGAAGAAGGAAAGAAGGAGGTAAAGAGAGAGAGAATAATACCACAATGGTGGGTTTCATAAATACACAATTTTATATTCAGTGGGAATCCAAATGTTCAAGAATTTAGTGGAAACTGGTAGACCATCAAGGAGAGGGCAATTCAGTTTGATTAACAGGGGGATTAGAAAGTTATGGGAAGACATTATTCTTGAGCAAACAGATGCAAGCATAGTTAAAGATTAAATTTGATAGTAGTGCACAATGTTGTATTAAGGTGAGAAATAAGATATTCATTTAATCTAGTAATTAAGACACATAATATTATTTGTTGACAGTGATAAAAGAGTAATAGAGTTAGGTGTTGTGGCTAAATCTTTGAACCACAAAATTCATTTTTACTGGATAGTTTTGCTTTATACCCCTTAATTCAGCCTTTATAAAAAGTTCATCTTTGCTCTCATAAGTGTCTTAGTTGTGTATATATATATATATATATATATATACACACACACACGTATGCATATGGGCACATACTTATGTATATTGTTTTGTTCAGTTGCTCAGTTGTGTCCGACTCTTTGTGAGTCCATGAACTGCAGCACACCAAGCTTCCCTGTCCATCACCAACTCCTGGAGCTTGCTCAAACTCATGTCCATTGAGTGGGTGATGCCATCCAACCATCTCGTCCTCTGTCATCCCCTTCTCCTCCTGCCTTCTATCTTTCCTGGCCTCAAGGTCTTAGTATATACATGTAGATTGTTTGCCTATATATAACTGATCTTCTCTTCAACTATGGAATACATGTAGATTTTTTAAAAAGTGACTAATATTAGACCTCAACCTTTGGATTAGAATATCCTAAATTTTATATTTGTCTGCATTTTAATTACTATTGTCTTTATATTTTATTCAGTTGACACCACACAATTGTACAGTTATTAGAGAAAAATATAAGTTTGGGGGATTTGGGGTTCTTTTAAAATTATCTTGCATTTACTCAGGTTAAGAGAAGAAATTTACATTTTAGAAAAACAATATTTTTACATACTCAATAGTTTGGAGTCATTGTGTGGAAATTAGATGAACTTCTGCCAATTCTAGGGCACATGTCAAGGTCATTGACAGCAGTAATTTGAGAGCACACTAAGGTAATTTGAGAGCATGTTTATTCTTCACATGCAGAAACCTGGAAAGCTGGGCTTGCCTGATTGAATAGTAGAGGTAGGTTAGATCTTTATGGGGGAGGATGTGACTGAAGATAAGTTCCTATGGTAAACTCGGGAGCTGTGAGGTTTAAATTTCTCACCAGTGGCAAAGGAGGAGACTAGCAAGAGCTTGTCCAAATGTCAGGTCAAAGGAGAAAAAAAGGAGCATTAGACTCACAAAGAAGTCAGTGGTCAGATATTAAAAAATAAGTCAGATTTCTTGATATATACACGTATTAATTTGCTCAGAGGTTAAAGCATCTGCCTGCAATGCAGGAGACCTGGGTTTGATCCCTGGGTTGGGAAGACCCCCTGGAGAAGGAAATGGCAACCCACGCCAGTATTCTTGCCTGGAGAATCCCATGGACAGAGGAGCCTGGTGGGCTACAGTCCACGGGGTCGCAAAGAGTTAGACATGACTGAGCAACTTCACTTTCACACACATTAATTTTAATACCATAGTTACTTTGAACTATGAAATGTTAACAAAGGTAGGAAACAATAATGTCATTATTTCAAGAATAGCCAAAGTATAATAAGAATTGACAAAAATACATTCAAACCACTTAAATGTTTTTGATTAACCTATATACCACTATACATGTATTAAGTAAATTTTAATTATATATATATATATATATCTTTGCTTATAACAGTTGGCCTAAAATAATTTATGGCAAAGGTAATACTCTGTTGTATATATTTCTAAATGGTAGGCCAAATGAAGACTATAAACTTATTAAAAAGTAAACTATAAAGTCATACCTTTCATCAATATATTTTTACTCTTAATAATAGAAGGTATTTAAAATATATTATTTTGATTTATATAATTATACATTTGTATTTTATATACATTAATTAAATTTTATATCATAGAGATGGAAATTTAAGGAAATGTCTGCATTTTCCTGACATCATATGGTTCTTTGAAATAGGGATATCAATTCAGTGATAATCTAGGTCATAACCTATTAGATTTGGAAGAGACAGGAAAGTAGTACACTGGAAATTTAACAGTGAAAATAATTATAGACATTTTCTTCAAGTATATGTTTTCTGCAAAGAACATTTAATTTCAAGATCAATTTATATTTAGGAAAATAACAACTGAAATCAAATGAAAGGTGATACCAAAAAGATATCTTTGGATGTGAAATAAATTAAAAAAAAAATTGCACAGAATAATTCTGAGGGTAAAATAATTTCCTCAAATTTTTTAAATTTTTTTAAAATAATTTTAAAATAATTTTTTAATAGTCAAAATTACCTGATCCAGATTGAGAGATAGATGAGCTAAATAATCTCAGGAAAATATTTTGGAGCCCTGAATCCTATATCAGTGTCAATATTATTTTCATGCTATAACTTGTCTAAAGCAGCTTTTTTTTCCTCCACCTTTAACTATTTTTTTAAAGCACAAATCACTATGAAGCTTCAGTAAACCAATCTCACTGGCTTCAACATTAAGTTCATCTTCCTTGCATACTCTTTCTCCCATGGGTTAGGTCAGTACTACTGAAAATGTTCCCTCTCTCTCACTGTTCAATTTTTGCTCTCAACCAAATTATTCTGATCAGTATATAAACATGTGAAATTCTTCTGATATTAAAAATAAACAGAACCATCCCTTGAATTCACATCTCCCTTTAGCTAATAATCTGTACACTTTCCCATGGAGAAAAAAACATCTCCTAAAGATTGTCTCTATTTACTGCATATAATATCTCACTTTATTTCTGAAACTCTTCATAATCTGATCTTAATCATTATATTCTTAAGGTCATTAGTTACTGCCACTTTGCTGTCAGTTCAGTCAGTTCAGTCGCTCAGTCATGTCCAACTCTTTGCGACCCCGTGAACTGCAGCAAGCCAGGCTTCCCAGTCCATCACCAACTCCCGGATTTCACTCAAACTCATGTCCATTGAGTTGGTGGTACCATCCAGCCATCTCATCCTCTGTCGTCCCCTTCTCCTCCTGCCTCCAACCCCTCCCAGCATCAGAGTCTTTTACAATGAGTCAACTCTTCCCATGAGGTAGCCAAAGTATTGGAGTTTCAGCTTTAGCATCAGTCCTTCTAAAGAACACCCAGGACTGGTCTCCCTTAGAACAGACTGGTTGGATCTCCTTGCAGTCCAAGGGATTCTCAAGAGTGTTCTCTAACACCACAGTTCAAAAGCATCAATTTGGCTGTCCTAAGATGGTGGAGGAATAGGACGGGGAGACCACTTTCTCCTGCACAAATTCATCAAAAGAACATTTGAACGCTGAGAAAATTCCACAAAACAACTTCTAAATGCCAGCAGAAGACATCAGGCACCCAGAAAAGCAGCCCATTGTCTTCAAAAGGAGGTAGGAAAAAATATAAAAGATAAAAAGAGAGACAAAAGAGTTAGGGACAGAGCTCTGTCCCAGGAAGGGAGTCTTAAAAAAGAGAGAAATTTCCAAACAACAGGAAACACTCTCACTGCTGAGTCTGTGGTGAGCCTTGGAACCACAGAGGGAAACATAACCAGGAGGAAAAATAAACAAATAATTAAAATCCACAGATTACGTGCCCAACAGTAACTCCCCCAGGGGAGAAACAGCCCAGACACCTGCATTTGCTACCAGCAAGTAGGGGCTGGGCAGGGAGGTGCGGGCTGCATTGCTTAGAGTAAGGACCAGGCCTGAATGCCCCGAGGGCAATCTGAGGAAACTAACTTGGGGTAGCAAACCAGATGTGGGATAACTACCAAGCAAAAAGCCATAACCTATGACACCGCCAGGCCCACTCACAGAACAAAGGGCTGACTAGAACTAGTGAAAAGCCCTAACCCAAGACACCATCAGGCCTGCTCACAGAACAAAGCACTGAGCAGAGCTAGCCAGCTACAGGCCGGCCCATCCCCCTCTGGAGACAGGCAGGCGAGGGCAGCCAGAGCTGGAAGGGGGCAATCATGGCCCCAGAGAGGCATTATCTACCAAACTGCAAGTAGGCTTCATTGCTAACCAAGACTTCTTGGGATTCTGGACAGTCAACATCCGCCTGAGAAGGTGCGCCGGTTGTACACCCAGAAAACATAGCTCTGAGCTTCAATACACAGGCTGCCCAAAGTCACTCCAAATGCACTGACATCTCATAACTCATTACTGGATACTTCATTACACTCTAGAGAGAAGAAGTCCAGCCCCACCCACCAGAACACTTACACAAGCTTCCCTAACTAGGAAACCTTGATAAGCCACCCTTACAACCCCACACACAGTGAGGAAACCCCACAATAAAGAGAACTCCATAAACTGCCAGGATATAGAAAGGCCACCCCAAACACAGCAATATAAACAAGATGAAGAGACAGAGGAATGCCAAACAGGCAAAGGAAAAGGATAAATGCCCACCAAACCAAACAAAAGAGAAAGAGAAAGGGAATCTACCTGGCAAAGAATTGCAAATAATGATAGTGAGAATGATCCAAAATCTTGAAAACAAAATGGAGTTACAGATAAATAGCCTGGAGACAAGGATTGAGAAGGTGCAAGAAAGGTTTACCAAGGACCTAGAAGAAATAAAAAAGAGTCTATATATAATGAATAATGCAATAAATTATATTAAAAACACTCTGGATGAAACAAATAGTAGAATAATGGATGCAGAAGATAGGATTAATGAGGTAGAAGATAGAATGGTAGAAATAAATGAATCATAGAGGAAAAAAGAAAAATGAATTAAATGAGGCAAACCTCAGAGACCTCTGGACAATGTTAAATGCCCCAATATTCGAATCATAGGAGTCCCAGAAGAAAAAGACAACAAGAAAGACCATGAGAAAATACTTGAGATAATAGTCAAAAACTTCCCTAAAATGGGGAAGGAAATTATCACCCAAGTCCAAGAAACCCAGAGAGATCAAACACAAAGAGCAAATATTAAAAGCAGCAAGGGAAAAACAACAAATAACACACAAGGATAAGAGCTGATCTTTCAATAGAAACACTTCAGGCCAGGAGGGAATGGCAGGACATACTTAAAGTGATGAAAGAAAATAACCTACAGCCCAGATGACTGTACCCAGCAAGGATCTCATTCAAATATGAAGGAGAAATCAAAAGCTTTATAGACAAGCAAAAGCTGAGAGAATTCAGCACCACCAAACCAGCTCTCCAACAAATGCTAAAGGATCTTCTCTAGACAGGAAACACAAAAAGGGTATATAAACTCAAACCCCAAACAATAAAGTACATGGCAATGGGATCATACTTATCAATAATTACCTTAAACTTAAATGGGTTGAATGCCCCAACCAAAAGACAAAAACTGGCTGAATGGATACAAAAACAAGACCCTTATATATGTTGTCTATAAGAGACCCACCTCAAAACAGGGGATACATACAGACTGAAAGTGAAGGGCTGGAAAAAGATATTCCATGCAAATAGATACCAAAAGAAAGCAGGAGTAGCAATACTCATATCAGATAAAATAGACTTTAAAACAAAAGCTGTGAAAAGACACAAAGAAGGACACTACATAATGATCAAAGGATCAATCCAAGAAGATATAATAATTATAAATATATATGCACCCAACATAGGAGCTCCAGAATATGTAAGACAAATGCTAACAAGTATGAAGGGGGAAATCAACAACAACACAATAGTAGTGGGAGACTTTAATACCCCACTCACACCTATGGATAGATCAATTAAACAGAAAATTAACAAGGAAACACACACTTTATATGATACAATAGACCATTTAGACCTAATTGATATCTATAGGACATTTCACCCCCAAACAATGAATTTCACCTTTTTCTCAAGTGCACATGGAACCTTCTCCAGGATAGATCACATCTTGAGCCAGAAATCTAGCCTTGGTAAATTCAAAAAAATTGAAGTCATTCCAAGCATCTTTTCCGACCACAATGCAGAAGATTAGATGTCAATTACAGGAGAGAAACTATTAAAAATTCCAACATATGGAGGCTGAATAACACGCTGCTGAATAACCAACAAATCACAGAAGAAATTTAAAAAATGCATAGAAATTAATAAAAATGAAAACACAACAATCCAAAACCTGTGGGACACTGTAAAAGCAGTGCTAACGAGAAGGTTCATAGCAATACAGGCATACTTCAAGAAACAAGAAAAAGTCAAATAAATAACCTAACTCTACACCTAAAGCAATGAGAAAAGGAAGAAATGAAGAACCCAAGGGTTAGTAGAAGGAAAGAAATCTTAAAAATTAGGGCAGAAATAAATGCAAAAGAAACAAATGAGACCATAGCAAAAATCAACAAAGCCAAAAGCTGGTTCTTTGAGAGGATAAATAAAACTGAAAAACCATTAGCCAGACTCATCAAGAAGCAAAGGGAGAAAAATCAAATCAATAAAATTAGAAATGAAAATGGAGAGATCACAACAGACAACACAGAAATACAAAGGATCATAAGAGACTACTATCAGCAATTATATGCCAATACAGTGGACAATGTGGAAGAAATGGACAAGATCTTAGAAAAGTACAACTTACCCAAACTGAACCAGGAAAAAATAGAAAATCTTAACAGACCCATCACAAGCATGGAAATTGAAACTGTAATCAGAAATCTTCCAACAAACAAAAGCCCTGGTCCAGATGGCTTCACAGCTGAATTCTACCAAAAATTTAGAGAAGAGCTAACACCTATCCTACTCAAACTCTTCCAGAAAATTGCAGAGGAAGGTAAACTTCCAAACTCATTCTATGAGGCCACCATCATCACCCTAATACTAAAACCTGACGAAGATGCCACAAAAAAAAAAAGAAAAAAAGAAAAAGAAAAGAAAAGAAAACTACAGGCCAATATCACTGATGAACATAGATGCAAAAATCCTTAACAAAATTCTAGCAATCAGAATCCAACAACATATTAAAAAGATCATACACAATGACCAAGCAGGCTCTATCCCAGGGATGCAAGGATACTTCAATATTCGCAACTCAATCAATGTAATATACCACATTAACAATTTGAAAAATAAAAGCCATATGATTATCTCAATAGATGCAGAGAAAGCCTTTGACAAAATTCAACATCCATTCATGATAAAAGCCCTCACGAAAGCAGGAATAGAAGAACATACCTCAACATAATAAAAGCTATATATGACAAACTCACAGCAAACATTATCCTCAATGGTGAAAAATTGAAAGCATTTCCCCTAAAGTCAGGAACAAGACAAGGGTGCCCACTCTCACCACTACTAGTCAACATAATTTTGGAAATTTTGGCCACAGCAATCAGAGCAGAAAAAGAAATAAAAGAATCCAAATTGGAAAAGAAGAAGTAAAACTCTCACTGTTTGCAGATGACATGATCCTCTACATAGAAAACCCTAAAGACTCCACCAGAAAATTACTAGAGCTAACCAATGAATATAGTAAAGTTGCAGGATATAAAATCAACACACAGAAATCCCTTGCTTTCTTATACACTAATAATGAGAAAACAGAGAAATTAAGGAAACAATACCGTTCACCATTTCAGTGAAACAAAATACTTAGGAATAAAGCTACCTAAAGAAATAAAAGACCTATATATAGAAAACTATAAAACACTGGTGAAAGAAATCAAAGAGAACACTAATAGATGGAGAAATATACCATGTTCATGGATTGAAAGAATCACTATAGTGAAAATGAGTATGCTACCCAAAGCTGTCTATAGATTCAATGCAATCCCTATCAAGCTATCAACGGTATTTTTCACAGAGCTAGAACAAATAATTTCACAATTTGTATGGAAATACAAAAAACCTCGAATAGCCAAAGCAGTTCTAAGAAAGAACGGAACTGGAGGAATCAACCTGCCTGACTTCAGGCTCTACTACAAAGCCACAGTTATCAAGACAGTATGGTACTGGCACAAAGACAGAAATATAGATCAATGGAACAAAATAGAAAGCCCAGAGATAAATCCACACACCTATGGACACCTTATCTTTAACAAACGAGGCAAGAATATACAATAGAGAAAAGACAATCTTTTAACAAGTGGTACTGGGAAAACTAGTCAACCACTTATAGAAGAATGATACTAGAACACTTTCTAACACCATACACAAAAATAAACTCAAAATGGATTAAAGATCTAAATGTAAGACCAGAAACTATAAAACTCCTAGAGGAGAACATAGGCAAAACACTCTTCGATATAAATCACAGCAGGATCCTCTATAATCCACCTCCCAGAATACTGGAAATAAAAGCAAAAATAAACAGATGGGAACAATTAAAATTCAAAGCTTCTGCACAACAAAGGAAACTATAAGCAAGGTGAAAAGACAGCCTTTAGAACGGGAGAAAATAATAGCAAATGAAACAACTGACAAAGAATTAATCTCAAAAATATACAAGCAACTCCTGCAGCCCAATTCCAGAAAAATTAACGACCCAATGGAAAAATGGGCCAAAGAACTAAACAGACATTTCTCCAAAGAAGACATACAGATGGCTAACAAACACATGAAAAGATGCTCAACATCACTCATTATCAGAGAAATGCAAATCACAACCACAATGAGGTACCATTTCACACCAGTCAGAATAGCTGCTATTCAAAAGTCTACAACCAATAAATGCTGGAGAGGGTGAAGAAAAGGGAACCCTCTTACACTGTAGGTGGGAATGCAAACTAGTTCAGCCACTATGGAGAACAGTGTGGAGATTCCTTAAAAAACTAGAAATAGAACTGCTGTACAACCCAGCCAACCCACTGCTGGGCATACACACTGAGGAAACCAGAATTTAAAGAGACACGTGTACCCCAATGTTCATCGCAGCACTGTTTACAATAACCAGGACATGGAAACAACCTAGATGTCCATCAGCAGAGGAATGGATAAGAAAGCTGTGGTACATATACACAATGGAGCAATACTCAGCCATGAAAAAGAATCCATTTGAATCAGTTCTAATGAGGTGGACGAAACTGGAGCCTATCTTACAGAGTGAAGTAAGCCAGAAAGAAAAACACCAATACAGTCTACTAATGCAAATATATGGAATTTAGAAAGATGGTAATGATAACCCTGTATGCAAGACAGCAAAAGAGACACAGATTATACAACAATCTTTTGGAATCCGTGGGAGAGGGCAAGGGTGGGATGATTTAGGAGAATTGCATTGAAACATGTACAATATCATATATGAAACAAATCACCAGTCCAGGTTCGATGCATGATACAGGATGCTTGGGCCTGGTGCACTGGGATGACCCAGAGGGATGGTATGGGGAGGGAGGAGGGAGGGGGATTCAGGATGGGGAAGACGTGTACACCCATGGCAGATTCATGTTGATGTATGGCAAACCGATACAATATTGTAAAGTAATTATCCTCCAATTAAAATAAATAAATTTATATTAAAAAAGGAAAAGGATCAATTCTTTGGCACTCAGCTTTCTTCACAGTCCTACTTTCACATCCATACATGACCAGTGGAAAAACCATAGCCTTGACTAGACGGACCTTTGCTGGCAAAGTAATATCTCTGCTGTTGAATATGCTATCTGCTACTGCTAAGTCATTTCAGTCGTGTCCGACTCTGTGCGACCCCATAGATGGCAGCCCACCAGGTTCCCCCATCCCTGGGATTCTCCAGGCAAGAACGCTGGAGTGGGTTGCCATTTCCTTCTCCAATGCATGAAAGTGAAAAGTGAAAGTGAGGTCACTCAGTCGTGTCCGACCCTCAGTGACCCCATGGACTGCAGCCTTCCAGGCCCCTCTGTCCATGGGATTTTCCAGGCAAGGGTACTGGAGTGGGGTGACAGTTGGTCATGACTTTCCTTCCAAGGAGTAAGCATCTTTTAATTTCATGGCTGCAATCACCATCTGCAGTGATTTTGGAGCCCAAAAATAAAGTCTGACACTGTTTCCACTGTTTTCCCATCTATTTCCCATGAAGTGATGGGACTAGATGCCACGATTAGTTTTCTGAATGTTGAGTTTTAAGCCAACTTTTTCACTCTCCTTTCACTTTCATCAAGAGGCTTTTTAGTTCCTCTTCACTTTCTGCCATAAGGGTGGTGTCATCTGCATATCTGAGGTTATTGCTATTTCTCCCGGCAATCTTGATTCCAGCTTGTGTTTCTTCCAGCCCAGTGTTTCTCATGATGTACTCTGCATATAAGTTAAGTAAGCAGGGTGACAATATACAGCCTTGCTGTTCTCCTTTTCCTATTTGGAACCAGTCTGTTCCATGTCCACTTTTAACTGTTGCTTCCTGACCTGCATATAGGTTTCTCAAGAGGCAGTTCAGGTAGTCTGGTATTCTCATCTCTTTCAGAATTGTCCACAGTTTATTGTGATCCACACAGTCAAAGGCTTTGGCATAGTCAATAAAGCAGAAGTAGATGTTTTTCTGGAACTCTCTTGCTTTTTTGATGATCCAGTGGATGTTGGCAATTTGATCTCTGGTTCTTCTGCCTTTTCTAAAACCAGCTTGAACAACTGTATCTCAATTTAATTCTCAGTTGTCATCAGTTTACTTGACAAATCATTGAATGAGTCTGCCAAAAGATGTAAATATAAATTACAAATGCATAAGTACATGTCTTAAATAACATTTTACATATCTGTCTGTACTTCTACTAAACTGTACTATATTTGTGGAAAACATGTAAATATTTAATTTCTTCCTGAAATCAGAAGATGTTACATTTTATAATGATGTGATCAGGTTTATAGGTTTATGTGGATGAAATATAGTCAAGAAGAAGGAACGTAAAGATTTCGGGGAGGAAGAAAATAATTACAGAAAGATACATGATTTCTACAAAGAAGAAAGTAATCTTAGATGCTTAACTGGCCAGAATTTATATATAGTATATCACCTAAGACTTCATATATCAAATGAAAGATTATACCTATATAATATATCACCTAAAAGGTCACTGTCAGTAGGCCACATTTAGGGGTATCAGGGACTATAACTAAAATGTTTGTATCAAGTACTTACGATACAATCCCACATCTGAGAGGAGATGCTCTCTGGATATGACAATGGGAGTAAGAATAATTTAGAGGAAATGGCAACCCACTCCAGTATTCTTGCCTGGAAAATCGAATGGACAGAAAAGTCTGGCAGACTACAGTTCATAGGGTTTGCATATAATTGGAAATGACTGAACACACAACAAGCAGAGATTAGCAATCCTACAGAGAAAATGTGGGATTTTTTGCTTACAGAAATTTTCAGACTTGATGTTTATATTAAAATCTGGAATTACTTGTTATTAAAACTTGATGTGGTATTATTAGGAACTGCTTTAAAAGATAACAACATACACAATATCATACTGTTTACTAAACTATTGCCAAATTTTTATGTTTGCTAAGAAAACTTTGTAATTTCATGCACTGCATCTTTAACAGCCTTTAATAATATAGCTATATTATAAAATTAGCAACATATGAAAGAAATTTGAACTAGAAATGATCAATTTTTAAAAGAAAGGTTTATAGTTTTGGGGAAGAAAATAGTAAATGGGAATTCTTTCAAGTTTCTAAAACTTTTAGGGGAGAATATTACTATGAAAGCATTTTTTAAAAATTTCCTTTCACTTATACCAAGAAAATAAAGGTATCAGTGACTTTGAAAATAAATTTCAAAAATAATCCCTTTGTTCTGATTAATATATATTTACTATAAAATTCAAAATTTTTTCTGAAATTCTTAAATATTTATGTATTTCAATTTCTTATTTTTAGTTTCTGACATTTTACCGGTCAGAAACTAAGGGAGTCAGAATTTTGTGATAAGTTTTACCCAATAGAGGGTAGATATATTAAGTATGAGAACTTGTTCTATAGAGAATAAAAGACAGATTTTCTTATCTTAGATTATAGTTTAAATTTTATGCAAGGATCATAATTGTACATATTTGTCAACCTTTCTTAAACCCTTTCCAAATTTAAATAGAAAAGCTGATCTTTTAATGATGCTTTATTCTATTGGTTATATATAGTGAAAGGGAAATTGCTCAGTAGTGTCCTACTCTTTGCAACCCCATGCTCCTCTGTGCATGAAATTTTCCAGGCGGGAATACTGGAGTGGGTTGCCATTTCCTTCTCCAGGAGATCTTTCCAACCCTGGGATTGAACCCCGGTCTCCCTCATTGTAGGCAGACACTTTACCGTCTGAGCCACCAGGGAAGTCATTGGTTACGTATATATATATATTTTTTTTTCAGACCTATTTCTTTTTTAGTTTTAAATATGAAACATGAAATAATATATATTGTATATGTAAATACATGAATATATATACATAAATATAAATAATATATTATTGTTAATAATACATGTTATTTCATGTTTCATATTTAAAACTGAAAAATAGATCTGAAAAACCATATTTGAGTTTTAGCATATTTTTCAAATTTTATTATTCTAATGACTGTTTTTTCTTATATTCCTTCTCTGTTTGTGAATAGCACTTTTAAAAATTTCTAACCATGGCTAAATTCCTTCAAGAAGCCAAGCCATATTATAATTCTTCCTGTAAACATTTCCACAGTTGAATAACAGTATCTTAATTTTACCACTGTAGTGTAATTAAAGTGTTAAAATGTTAAGGAAAAGGGATCTTGTAACAGAGGGCCTGTGTTCAGGTCCTCATTCTCATTTACTGACTTTGGAAAAATAGTAGTAAAGATATAAAACCTGTTTCCAATATCATTTACAATGAATGACTGTCCCTTTGGGTTGTGTTGAAGTTTAAATAATCTAGGTGAATACAATTTGTTAATTATAACAAAATATAGAAATGTTAAAGCATATTACTATATTGCTTTGGCATTTGTGTGTCTGGTTATTTCATAATTAAATTTATTCCTCTTTTAAATTTATGGGTCCCTTTATTGATGTCAGAGACAAAACTAAGTCTGCTACAACATATACAAAGGCTGTTTATTCATAAGCTTGCCACAAGGGAATCTATCTGCATTGCTTAAATTTCCACAGGAATTTAAAGGAATTAGAAAGGAGCATACATCTTTGATTGGCAAGCTTTCAATTAAGGTGAGATTTTTGAAAGCAGGAAGACACTCTGATTGGTCTTCTGGAATGTTTGGCAGCCCTTGGTTGGCTACAGGGGGCAAGTTAACAGTTTGGGCTCATTTCAAAGGAGAAAAAAGTACTCAATGTTAGAGACATAGAGTTTTCCCTGGCCAATTTTTTCCTGGAACAAGTGGGAAGTCAAGAGAGAGATTTTCTGCTGTCAAAATGTCTTAGTCATGAAGGTCCTTATGTAGAGCGGCTAGCCTTTTCTCACAAAAAACATCAAAATGTGTAAAATACTCTCTACAGCTTTATAATTTTATTTGACAACTTCTAACCATATGCTCAGCATTCATCACTCCCTCCTCCTTCACATTTTCAGTTTTGGTTTACAGAGAATCATAGTGTTCTTGCTACCCACTACAACATCTTCTCTGCCTCAAAGGTTTATTTTTTTTATCTTTTTCTTGGTTGAAAAAAATATTTCAAAAGCTCAGGCTGTCGTTGTCTATTCTTAACAGTTCGCCTTTCTTTATCAATTCTTCTCTCAGTAGACTGAGAGAATTTTTTAAGTCTGACTATTTATATGATTGCATTAAGATAGATTCTAGTTATGCTCACTCAAAAAATCTACAGTTATGTGTATGATAAAGTGTTTTCAACCTCACAACTCAACACCTAGGAATGGCTCTTCTGGCCAAAGATCCTCTCTCTAACTCTTACTTTGGACTCTGTGTCACACTGAATCTGTGTGCCTTGTTAAACAATACTGCTAACTATATGAGATAATGGATGTCCTCTAAATTCATGGTGGTAATTTTATATGAGGTAACACAAATTATTCTGCCATAAACCTTAAACTTAGACAATACTGTATGTCAGTTATCTCTCAATACAACTGGAAGGAAAAAATCCTGTCATTTCTGATAAACTATGTTTACCCTATAGGATTCAGTATCTTTAAGAAGTATTTATAAGTCAAATTATACTGTGGAGAATTTCCTACATAAACATATCTCATGGTTAGCAATTATAATATTAAAAATGTAAAAAAAAATGTACTGCAGTCTGCAAAATACCATAATGTCTTCTCTTACCCTCTCTTTCCTTAGCTTTGCACTTCATATGTATGGACTTCCTTATACCTCTCCTCAATCCCCACTCCTTCTACTGTTCTCTGAAAGATATGATCTTTTATGTCATAAAAACAGTTATGATAGGAAATTTACTTGTGATGATAGAATAAGCCCTGAGTGTTATAAGATACAGCATAAAGGTCCCACAACCAGTAATATGAGCAAACAAGGAATTTCCACATACCTGACTTGGGTTTGAGTGTAGATAGTCAGCCAACAGATGTTGCTTTCATGGTCAGAGCTAAATTGCAGTTAGTAAAAGATTCTTGCATGGTTTTTACAATTTATTAGTTTGCAGATATATTGTTGTCATCATTACTGTTTTATGTTTTCCTGTAAGTTTTAGATATTTTAGTGTGGTAAACACTAAATTGTATTTGTATAGTGAGGATCAAATGAGAAATTACAAATTGTAGTTGTGTATGTAGCATATTGTAAAGGTGAAATAGACAGTGCTTCATTCAGTTATGCCTTCATTTATGAAGGCAGCCAATCACTGACACTCCCTTCATGAATTCAGCCAATCACTGAGTCTCCCAGAGGCAACCCTGCACTCTGTCACAGCCACAAGTCAGAATTGTGGTCTAAAATGATCTAAAATGCCTCAATCTGTAGGGAAAACCATATGACTCCCGTAGCTTATGACTGAACGTGGCATCTTCCCAGCACTTACCTCTTTGAAGAGAGAAATATACTGTCACATGCTTGCCAAATGAATCATTGCTATTTTTGTTTCATTCTAGATGTTGGTGAAATTTCTAAATAGTTTATGGTGACATACCTTGATATATTTTAATAGTAATTTATTTTTAGTAATATATTTTAATAGTAATCTTCTAGAATGTGCATTTAGTTTCTTAAATTATCACCTAAAAGGGAAACAAGAATCCATCTCCTTTTAATATGTTACCTTTAAAAAACAAATGTGGGTTAGAGATTAGAAAGAAAATAAATGCTATAATTGAAATCCTTAGAGAAATCAAGTAATTTAATTGTGAAAAAATAAGTCTTTGAAAAGTAACATTTATAAATCAATAA
This sequence comes from Oryx dammah, assembly GCF_014754425.2. Lineage (NCBI taxonomy): Eukaryota > Metazoa > Chordata > Mammalia > Artiodactyla > Bovidae > Oryx > Oryx dammah. The sequence goes on along the minus strand of NW_024070196.1, from coordinate 26,784,224 downwards.
TAATCTTCTGCAAACAGAGCATATCAATATCAGAAAAAATAATATGCAGATTGGAAGATCATATTGAGGAAGTGTTCTTAAATTTAAAATTGATGAAAAAAAGATAATGAACAAAATAGGTGAAGAAAAATAGGATATTTGAAGAATGGTCTAGAAGTTCCAATATTCCACTAATATGAATTACATCCCCCAAATTAATAAAGACAGAGAAGAGGTGACTATCAAAAGAATGTTTAAAAAAATACCAGAACTCGTCCTGTCATCCAGATAAAAGAGACCTATCTAATGCCCAGAGAAATAAGTGAATAACAACCCATTCAATTCAGTTCAGTTCAGTTCAGTCGCTCAGTCGTGTCTGACTCTTTGCGACCCCATGAATCGTAGCACGCCAGGCCTCCCTGTCCATCACCAACTCCCAGAGCTCACTCAGACTCACGTCCATCGAGTCAGTGATGCCATCCTGCCATCTCATCCTCTGTCATCCCCTTCTCCTCCTGCCCTCAATCCCTCCCAGCATCAAAGTCTTTTCCAATGAGTCAACTCTTCGCATGAGGTGGCCAAAGTACTGGAGCTTCAACTTTAGCATCATTCCTTCCAAAGAAATCCCAGGGTTGATCTCCTTCAGAATGGACTGGCTGGATCTCCTTGCAGTCCAAGGGACTCTCAAGAGTCTTCTCCAACACCACTGTTCAAAAGCATCAATTCTTTGGCGCTCAGCTTTCTTCACAGTCCAACTCTCACATCCATACATGACTACTGGAAAAACAATAGCCTTCACTAGACGGTAGAAAAGGCATTAAAAAAGAAGCTTAGAGTTTTGTTGATGTTGAAGAGGAATAACAATCATTAAAATAGCTACAATAATAACTATACTACATATATATGTACACATTATATATATATATATCATATGATAAATATGCATAAGTAATCAGAAACTAAATCTATTACTTGGTTTACCAATGAGTGATATTAATACAGTCAAATAGTATTAATATTAAGTTTATATGATTAGAGTTTCTGTTATGACAACCTTTTGAAGATGAATATAGTACTTCAGTACTTAAATTCTTGACTAACATACTGACTGTAGCCATGAAATTGAAAGATGCTTACTCCTTGGAAGAAAAGTTATGACCAACCTAGATAGCATATTCAAAAGCAGAGACATTACTTTGCCAACTAAGGTCTATCTAGTCAAGGCTATGGTTTTTCCAGTGGTCATGTATGGATGTGAGAGTTGGACTGTGAAGAAAGCTGAGCACCGAAGAATTGATGCTTTTGAACTTTGGTGTTGGAGAAGACTCTTGAGAGTCCCTTGGACTGCAAGGAGATCCAACCAGTCCATTCTGAAGGAGATCAACCCTGGGATTTCTTTGGAGGGAATGATGCTAAAGCTGAAGCTCCAGTACTTTGGCCACCTCATGCAATTTGACTCATTGGAAAAGTCTCTAATGCTGGGAGGGATTGGGAGCAGGAGGAAATGGGGTCAACAGAGGATGAGATGGCTGGATGGCATCACTGACTCGATGGACGTGAGTCTGAGTGAACTCTGGGAGTTGGTGATGGACAGGGAGGCCTGGCGTGCTGCGATTCATGGGGTCGCAAAGAGTCGGACACGACTGAGCAACTGAACTAAACTGAACATAGTAGAGAATTGTTAAGAAAGTTGCTAAATCAACTTTAAATATAAACATATAAGGATATAAATAAATGGAATAACAGTCAAATGATAAAAAATTGTTACATACATATATACTTAAACTCCCATGCTTCCCCAACCACAATCAAAAGAAAAGTTATTGACTGATTTCATGGAAATTATATAGCTTTAATGTCTCCTTTTTCATTTAAGGGAAACTTTGGAATAACTTTATTTTTCTTATCATAAAGATCTTGGAGAGAAATCTTCCTGAGAAATACCAAATAAATGTGAATGTATAACATGATTCTTAGAGACTAGCTCTATTTTATCACAAAATATCTTTTCCATTTGACTGTATATTCACAATAATTCCCATTGTTTCATAAAGTGAAGATTTGCCTTTTACTGTTAAGTTGTCATCATATTACTGAAGTGATTTTAACTGGAATGTTCCTTGGATACTGTCCACTAATAGTATTAACTGTTTATATCAAATGAGTAAGTCAAAATTTTCATTAAAAACTGATACAAACTCTGATGCCAGTAACAATTTTATGGTTAAGGTATGGTTCTAATTCAGCATAAAAGTTAATGCTGCCTTTAGGTTTTTTGTTTATCTTCAGGTTTATCATGTCTTGAAAAGAACAAGAAAGAAAATCTGAACAGGTGTGCTACAGCATGCTGTATAACCTAGTATTTTCTATATTTTGAGGAAATGTGAGAATAGAAATAGGAAAAGATGACAGTATGAATAACTGCATGAGATGGGCAGTGTATGAACAGTGGAATATAATTAGTTTGAATTTCAAAGTGAGTCAGATATTCATGTGGGAATGATAAAGTCTTATAAAAATTTAAAAAATCATAACTGACAAGTGAAATATTTATAATGCAGTATTGTAATATGTAAAATTAAATACATGAATAGAATATGATTCCTGGGTAGAGATGTTGATCTTTATTAAAATAAACACAATAAAAGTGTTTAGATTATGTAATTTCCCTATTTATTTTATACTAAAGTAAATATTGTTCTAACAAATCAGTGAATTAAAAAAATAAGTAAGGCAGAAACAGGTCAATAATCATACATTTAGAAATGAAACTTAAGTGTATTGTTTCTCTGAGTTCTTAGAAAATTTCTAAACTATTTCAGAAGGAACTAAAAGTGGATTATGTAGTTTTCTAACATGAGGTGAAGCGATGATCAGCCAACACTTTCTCTAGGCTTGTAGGAGTCACCATTGTAATTAGTTTGTCCCAATCCCCTGGAATCTTTCTCAAGATGCTAATACTGTGTCCAAATATGTACACTCAAGGGGAAAAAAATCTTGCTTACCCAGACTTACTTTTAACTTTGTTGATAAATCATTTTCAGAACCCATACCCAGTATACTCCTTTGACTACCAGCAGTGTGTGCCAATATAGAGGAGGTTCTAGCTCTTAATAGGAAGGTAGGCACATCTCTGCAATGCCTGAGAATTCACAGGGCTCTGCAGAGCCAACACTTTTAGGAACATTCTTCTCTATGACCTGAGTGCATATTTTAATCAAAAATTTTCTCAACCACTCTCCCATTATAGCATAAAAGACATGCCTTGACAGAATGTGAACATCTCTGGTGCTCTATAAGTATCAGATCTTTGGTCTGCTGTTCAGCTGTTTCTGCTTTTCCACTATAGGCGATATGAGATTTTTTGTTAGCTATGAAACAGACCCTCTGGGTCTTACACTTACCCCTTGTTTGCCTTAATTTTTTATTCATCTCTCCCTGGATTATCAGTGTAATTTAGCAGTGAACAGTTAACACTGACACTTTGATAAAAGCCTTTGGTGCCCCCATAGCTTTCAAAGGTCCAGATGATTTCAGCTGCAAAGATAAATTACTATGATTTTTCCTAGGTAAACACTGGTGAAATAAACAAGAATTGGATCACCCAGTAAGTAAGTAAGTAAGTAAAGTCACTCAGTCATGTCCAACTCTTTGTGACCCCGTGGACTGCAGCCCACCAGCCTCCTCAGTCCATGGAATTCTCCAGGCAAGAATACTGGAGTGGGTTGCCATTTCCTTCTCCAGGGGATCTTCCCGACCCAGGGATCGAACCCGGGTCTCCCACATTGGAGGAAGACGCTTTAACCTCTGAGCCACCAGGGAAGCCCAAGGGGCTATCTATATTCCACATACCACTTAAATAGCATTCTCTTCACTTTTTAGGCAGAGTGAGCCATTCCCAAACTACATTTTACATCCTGTTTTCCTGTACCATTTTTGTTAGTTTAGAGAATCAGACAGTGACTTAGGAAATAGGAATAGACAGGGAAATACCTACAAAGAAAAGGGGTTACTAATGAGAGAAGGTAGGGAGAATCTTCAGATCTAAAGAAGATAGGATCCCTGTGAAGTTATTGGGTGGGGGGATAGAGAGTCTCAGCCTGAAGCATGATTCCAAGAACAGTACATTCAAGTTGATGAAGGACTTGAGGCAAAGTCATAGTAGTTGAGGATTCCTGTATCTCACAGAAATGGACCTATAACTGAACATTTGCACTCTGAATAATTACCCCAGAGAACTCTGTGAAAAGCATGACTTTAGCACAAAAGTAATGGTAGATTCATAAAGGCAATACCTTAGGCCATCAGTTACAGCACAAGATCTCAGACACCCTACTAAGTGATTCCATGGCCACCTCACTAAGGGAATAAATTAGAAATTACAGCCAAATGTCAAAGCAAGGGGGGCGGGGGCTGGAGGTGGGAGGGGGAGAGTAGACAGGAGAGGGGGAATTTAGGGTTAGTAGATGCACACTATTATATAGATGGATAAACAACAAAGTCCTACTGTGTAGCATAGGGAACTATATTCAATATCCTTTGATTAAACCCTAGTGGAAAAGAATGTGAAAAAGACTGTATATATGTATTAGTATAACTGAGTCACTTTGCTGTACAGTAGGAATTAACACACTGTAAATCAACTATACTTCAGTTAAAAAAAAGAAATTGCACTTGATAATTGGTTCATCCATGTAACATGTATATTGATACACATAATCATCAATATATTTGGATATTAGAATAAGATATAATTTTCTTCACTTATCCTTTATTATTTTTGTTAATATTTCTGATGACTGAGCTGTTAAATTAAAAATATCAAATTTCTTCCAAAAAATGTTGACCACAGTATAGAAGTATAAGCAAACACTCTAACTTCCTAAGAACCTCAATATGAAACCAAGTTTGGAATTTTTTATATCTGGGTGAACTGGAACAACATTTTTGTGCTCCTAAAGATCTAAATAATTATTTTCAAACTGAAATGAAAAATAATTTTGTTGAACATTTTCAGTGGGTTATAAAACATTTTTAAAATGTATCACAGTAAAATTTATGGCAGTTTCTATTTTTGCTACTCCTGTGAATGATTAAGTGATTGAAAAGTTAACTAGAATTGGAATTGTATATTTCTGTGTGTACATGTATATGTGTATAATATTTATTTTATATTTATTAACATATTTTTATAGAACAAGCCAATATATAAAATGTAATTATAAGCATTTAATAGTGCCAGTGGGACAAACTTTTTAGCTTTGACAGTTATCCTATGCTACAGTAAGGGCTCTTACAAAGAAAGGACTCAGAATCCTTACCTGGGGAACTTCACTGAGCTGGATCTTTCACAAGATGATGCTTCTACTCCTCAAGATTTACCTGTGCCTCTGCTTTAAAACAATAATTGTGGTAAAGCCTCAAGTGGGCCTGACAGGGGAATATAGTTTCTGCTTTGAGAGGAAAAAGCTTACTCACTTAAAGAATTTCAGAACCAAGTTAAAATATGGCTGAAACAGGAGGCAGTTGTGAATATGAATCTTGAGCATGTTGAAGCAGAAGAGGTGAAATTTAAGGCAGGATAAGTTGAGCTTATTGTCATGGGAGCACACCCCCATTACTCAGGATTCATCAGTCTTAATATACTGCAGTGGTGGCTCCATCCTTGAAATATAGACACTATAATAGTCTACAATAAATAAGACTGAGATCCCAGAAATATTTTTAAAGAGTACCAGTGGAAGTGTCAACAGACTTAAAGAAATAAAAATGTTCAAATTAATTTATTATTTTCAGTAAGGAAAGATGTTACCTGTATATTCTCCAAGAGGGCTGGGTGGACATATTTTTTAGGAAGATAATAAGAAAAGTAGTGAATGTGCATCAGCAGAATGTGAAAAGTCAGCAGAGGCCAAGACTGATGATCTGAGAGGCTTCATAGAACTATATGAGGCACCTAGCATCAATGGTAATGAGAGGATTCTAGATTAGTAGAGATCAGATGGCCGAATTAAAGCAACAGAGACAAGTAGCTGTATTGTCCTGGGCAATGAGCGTGTTCTGATCCTCCATCATCTGTAGCAATGACTGAGTAATCTTGGACATGAAAACAAAGGGCTCTAATTGGATACTATTTGACTATTCACAGATCTTGTGACAGAGAGAACTTTACAAATGACATGAATGACTCTCAGAAGTGGCAAAAGATATTTTTAGGCAGAATGTTTCATATCTTGCTTAAATTTCTAGTTTCAGCATGGCTAAGATGGTCAGTATTTTGCTGATTTTGTAAACTCAGACTCATGCTAACAGTACTTCCCTCAAGTGGTCTGTGCCATGTATCTTTTTGTGCTTTTACCCAAGACCTGCTCTGGAAATGTGGAACTCACTTGGCCTGCAAAAATGCCTACCAGAAGTGTGGGAGACAGTTCTCGTAGCAGGCAGCCTTTAGCTAGTGGAGGATGAAATATCTGTGCATGCCCCAGCCACCCATCTTTTGAGGATTATTTGAGTGTCATTCTGTGTGCTTCGTATAGGTGCACATGAGCATCTATTGTACAGAAATATAACCTTGTTAAATTACTCTGCCTGTCCACCTTTAAAATCCCATTTTCCTGTCTCTTTCACTTTTGCTTATTGACATTACCTTACCAAACAATGTACTAGCATATGTGTCTCTGCTTTTAGGGTAACCCAAATGGAATCAGGATATAAATATCATGATACAATTTACATCAGTGGTTCCAAAATGAACATTTGTATGTATTTAAGAGTATTTTTTTTTTAAACTCTAGATGATTCCTGCAAACCCAGAGATTCTATTTTAGTGTGTATTGGGAAAGACCTAAAAATCTTTAGGTAAATTTGTGCAAAAGACCTGAAGCATAGTTTTGAGAAACAGATTTAGCTCTTTAAGACTATTCTTTAAATTTACCTGACATTTCACAGTATAATTTCAACACAGACTATAAGCATCAAAATTACACTCCAGTATGCAATGTTCACATTAGAGTTTAATGCCATATTTTTGGAAAACATACAGCAACATTCACAACAGTGGCTTTTTCCAGTGAAGTGAATAATTCAATATCAACTTTTGAAAGCACTTTTTAAAAATTCTAACAGGTCTTAAATCTTCACAGATCCAAGTTTGCAAAGGCCTCAGAAGGCAATGATATTTTTGTTTCTTCTGTGATCTCCAACACAGATGAAGTCCTAATATCTGACTGAAAAACTAATATCTTGAGCCACATACTCTCTTAATAGCACTAGCAGTCAATGTATCATGGAATGCTAACTGCCTGCTTCCAAAATATGTTAAATAAATTCACTAAGAAGTATGAAAAATTCATGTATGAATACAGATGTTACTATCAGTTGACACATTGACCCACATTATAGATGATAATCAATCCAGCTCAATGATATAATACTTAAAAGAATAGTTCACTGAAAACAATTAGAGTTTGTGCCGCTTCTTTAGATTTTCTATTAATTAATCTTGATCTTATGTGAAAACAGAGCTTATGAACTTTTTTTTTTACTGTTTAGAGAAGTATGTATGACATATTTTCAGTCTTTTCAGTTTAAATCAACTAGTATTATTCTTCTTTCAGAGAGTATATCACAATAACTCTAATATGTGAAGAAAAACTTTATTTTTCATGTAATATTTAAAATTGAAACAATTATTTTAATCATATCCCAGGGAAAATAAGTTCATTGCAATGAAATTGAGGATGCACCTTTGTAAACTAGCCACCAAACAAAGTTACATGTGTTTAACTTTGAAATATACTTTTGAAGGGCTTCCCTGATAGCTCAGTTGGTAAAGAATCCACCTACGATTCAGGAGACCCTGGTTTGATTCCTGGGTTGGGAAGATTCACTGGAAAATTATAGACTACCCACTCCAGTATTCTTGGGGTTCCCTTCTGGCTTAGTTGGTAAAGAATCTGCCTGCCATGTGGGAGACCTGGGTTCAATCCCTGGGTTGGGAAGATCCCCTGGAGAAGGGAAAGTCTACCCACTCCAGTATTCTGGCCTGGAGAATTATATGGACTGTAGAGTCCATGGGGTCACAAAGGGTAGGACACTACTGAGGGACTTTCATATACTTTTGAAAGCATTCGAAAGAGAATAATAAGTAAGGAAAATTAATCTGGATAAAAATATCATTTAAAGTCTACTAAATTTCCAGTCAAATTATAAACTTAATGAGATGGTTTGAATGATGACCTTCCTATTCTCTTCAAATACTTTCCCAGCTCTTAAGAAAGCACCTGCATGAAACAATGCTAAGTACATGCTTCATTCATAGAAATAAAATTATCATTGAAGTAGTCTAGGATATTTATTTTCTGATACTAATTGAAGTTTAACCAAATAATAACAACATAGAGACAATTCTCCCAGTTAGTATCTTCATTTATTAATATGAATAAATTTTTGAACTGCTTGTATCAAGACAAATAAATGTGTGATATATGATTAAATTCAGTATTTTCATATTTCATATTCACTTAAATGGTCTGTAAATCAATATGGTGAATGTCTCAATTTTCAAAGTGTTTCTGATTTATTAACTCTACATAACATTCATAAAGGGCATTTCTTTATAGTAAATATATATAACTAAATGTATATGTATGTATATATAGTCACACTATTTGAGTTAAAAGTTTGAGACAATCTCAGGTTTCTTATTTCTCGTATTCTGATCGTATTCTCTTCCTGCACTGACTTCCTGTTGAATATATTCATGACTAGGAAAAAAGTCATTTAACCTTTTCAACCTCAATTTTCCCTTTGTAAAATGAGGAGCTTGGTCCAAACTGGTAGTCTCCAACCTATCTTTACAAGGAGCAACCTCTGATTTATCCAGTTGAAGAGACAACTGATAGTGAAGCACACTCAGGAGGTCAGATGTTAGAAATGGAAGGTGCTCGGTGCTGCATGTGGATATGCCACACTTCCAGTGGCCTCCTTCATCCATCAGGAGACGGAAAATAATAAAAGAAGGAATGTGGCATACATCAGTAGATAAATCTGCTCATTTGGAAAACTTGCATCTCTTTCTCAACAGTTCTTTAAAAATATTTGTTTTTCTGTAACAGTTTGTCCCTTTCCTTGTAACATTTTATGTTCCATCCTCCTATAGCTTAGCACTTATCAGAAAGGTTTTTTTTTTTTTTTTTTTTTACATCTTCTCTGTTTCCTTCCTTCAAGTAGAGAGGCAACAGATAGTATATACACAGTCCACACAAATCTAATTTAAAAAATATATCTGTACTATCTTCCATGTGTATATGGCATTGTGCTAGGATTTGTATGTATTCTAAAGAGGCATAATAAATAGAATTGTTGTTTGGAGGCACAGGTTAGTTTTAGCTTATTGACCCTGAGAAAATATTTCTTTCATGATTTTCATGTCAAACAAGAGTTAAGAGATTGTTGGAAAGTATAAACGAAAGACATTTTCCCCTTCAAACATTTTTTTCCTTAAGGTTTAAGGAAACAGATATGAAGTACAGTATTTTCATATTTATTAATTCTTACACTAGTAATGAGTTGATTTAATGTTATGGTATTAAATAATTCTTGTTTTATATCTTAGATAAGCTTTAGAAGATTTAATGTGATAAAAATTTGGGAATTTTGTTACTGTGGTCAGTTACTGTGGCTTTATTTGATTTAAAGAAATACAACATTTAAGCATATTCTATAGAAATTTATGTATATATAGTAGACCCTTGAGCAAGGTAGAGTTCAGGAACACTGCCCACACTCCATTCCCACCCTGTGCAGTCAAAAATCCATGTAAAACTTTATAGTTTGCCTTCTGTGTCTGTGGTTCTTCATTCATGGGTTCAATCAACATAGACTCTGTAAGGATGTAGTATTTATTGAAAAAAGAAATGCATATAAGTGGGCCTGCATAGTTCATACTCATGTCTTTCGAGAGTCAACTGTATAGCTAAAAAATATACATTTGATAATAGTAATGCTTCTGAGCTTTATTAAGCTTGTGTATGTATAGGAAAATGTGTGTGTGTGTGTGTATACATACATTTAAATAGCTGGGAAGAAAAAAATGTTATTAAAAAGGTTTGCTATATATATTAAATGTTAGAAGTCTGCATGAAAAACTCATTGTATTTCTTACAATACAACCTCACATTATTTTACAGTGAGTTGAGATGTGGGTGAATGCTTACCTTAAAAACTTAAGTATATTTATTAAAATGTATTTATGAATACTTGGAATTTGGGTGGATAGTGACATAAAATTGAAAATATTAATTATAGTATACAGTTGTTCATTGCTTCTAAAGATACTGTTGTATGATTTCTAAAATAACTTTCATTTCAACACTCATAGGACATTTATTTTTATAGTTTGTAAGACATTCTCCAGGTTGCTAAAATTCTCAAGGAAAATTGCATCACATCTTAAATAGACTGTTTGCCTCTGGGTGTGTTTTCTCAAGTTTTCTTTCCTATTTGTCAGTAGCAAATGCTCATTTGTCAAAAACACACACACACATATATATGTATATGTATACACACACACACACACACACACATACACACACACACGTATACGCTAATTGTATGTATTGGTTATTTTACAAAGACCTTGGTAGTAGCTTGGCTTCTTTGGTAGCTCAGATGGTAAAGCATCTGCACACAATGTGGAATACTGGGTTCGATCCCTGGGTTGGGAAATCCCCTGGAGAAGGAAATGGCAACACATTCCAGTACTCTTGCCTGGAAAATGCCATGGATGGAGGAGCCTGGTAGGCTACAGTCCATGAGGTCATAAAGAGTTGGACAGGACTGAGTGACTTCTCTTTCTTCCTTTCTTTCTTTCTTTCCTATGCAAAATTAAAAACACTTATGTGAATTACATATACTAAAATATATATATATATATTCCAAATATATTCTTATCTAAGCTATGTTTCAACATACTAGATATAGTAAACTTATGATAAAATGTAAATTCTTTCTGTGATAAGTTTCCCATCCCAAGTATAGTTCACCTTTGAACAACATGAGTTTTAACTGCAAATCCATTGATACACATATTTGTATTTTTTTCAATACAAAATGCAAAACCATGGTTTGAGGTATTTAAACAGCTTTCTCAGTAGCTGATAAAACATGCCAAAAATTAGAAAAAAATTAAAAAGTAAGTTTTTTATAATATCAATATATGAACCACTTTATTAATAAGTTTTACCTGAGCTCTACAATTTCAATATAATACATTCTTTGTAAGTATGCATGATAGAAACTTCCCACATACTGAGTCCCATAGAAAGTCACAAGAAATATCAAAGTTTTACTATAAACAGTATATTATCCAATTATTGTGGGATTAACTTAAAAGTTAATGTTAAAAAACATAATTATCAAACTTTAATTAAATTAGGAAACCAGAAGGCAGAATACTAAATACTCAACTACTGGGGTGAAAAAATTGCAATACAGCTAGAATATTTTTTAAATCAAGTGCCAGAAATTCTATTTGTGATAAGAATAAAGTTATACACCTAGTACCTATTCAAGAAAAGAGAGGTAAGGAAATGCATGTTCCAACATTTCTTTCATTATAAAATTAAAGAAATAACATAAAAATGATCATGATAAAAATTTTAATCATATAAGAAATAAATTTTATAATAATTAGTAAATGTAATAAACCTGTGGTGAAACACATCAAGATATTAAAATCCCAATAATTGATAAAGTATAGATAATAGAGATTTTACCAATATGAAAGTGGTTATGAAATCATATTATAAACTCCTTTAGAAAAGTATATCTGGTAATACAAATGAATAGGAAAATGACCAAGAAAATATAACATATACAAATTGATATAAGACAATTTTAAATCTGAATTATTCTATATCTATTAATTACAATTGAGCATTTACTAAAATACCTCCCACAAAACATATCCACAGTTCAAGATGTCCTCACTGATAAAATGACCAAATCTTTAAAGGAAAAATAACTTCAGATATTATTCAAAACAATTTCAAGGAGAAAATCATATGTAAACTTGCTTCAGAGACTGAAATCACCCTGCAACAAAACATGACAAAGATACTGCCATAACAGCTAGTTACTGGCAAATTTTTCCATAAATGCGGACATAAAAATCTTTAGTTCATTGGCTCAGTTGTGTCTGACTCTTTGCAACCCCATGGACTGCAGCAGGCTAGGCCTCCCTGTCCATCACCAACTCCCAGATTGACTCAGACTCATGTCCATTGAGTTGGTGATGCCACCCAACCATCTCATCCTATACTGTCCCCTTCTTCTCTTGCCTTCAATCTTTTCCAGCATCAGGGTCTTTTCAAATGAGTCAGTTTTTCACATCAGGTGGCCAAAGTATTAGAGTTTCAGTTTCAACATCAGTCCTTCCAGTGAACATTCAGGACTGATTTCCTTTAGGATGGAGTGGTTGGATCTCCATGCAGTCCAAGGGACTCTCAAGAGTCTTCATGACACCATAGTTCAAAAGCATCAATTCTTCAGCACTCAGCTTTCTTTATAAGCCAACTCACATCCATACATGACTACTGGAAAAAGCATAGGCTTAAATAGATGGACCTTTATTGGCAAAGTAATGGCTCTGCTTTTGAATATGCTATCTAGTTTGGTCATAACTTTTCTTCCAAGGAGTAAGCTTCTTTTTATTTCATGGCTACAGTCACCATCTGCAGTGATTTTGGAACCCAGAAAAAGAAAGTCAGCTGCAGTTTCCACTGTTTCCCCATCTATTTGCCATGAAGTGATGGGACTGGATGCCATGATCTTAGTTTTCTGAATGTTGAGCTTTAAGCCAATGTTTTCACTCTGCTCTTTCACTTTCATCAAGAGGCTCTTTAGTTATTATTCACTTTCTGCCATAAGGGTGGTGTCATTTGTATATCTGAGGTTATTGATATTTCTCCCAGTGATCTTGATTCCAGCTTGTGCTTCTTCCAGCCCAGCATTTCTCATGATGTACTCTGCATATAAATTAAATAAGCAGGGTGACAATATACAGCCTTGATGTACTCCTTTTCCTATTTGGAACCAGTCTGTTGTTCCATATTCAGTTCTAACTGTTGCTTCCTGACCCGCATACAGATTTCTCAAGAGGCAGGTCAGGTGGTCTGGTTTTCTCATATCTTTCAGATTTTTCCACAGTATATGGTGATCCACACAGTCAAAGGCTTTGGGATAGTCAATAAAGTAGAAATAGATGTTTTTCTGGAACTCTCTTGCTTTTGCGATGATCCAGCAGATTTTGGCAATTTTCTCTGGTTCCTCTGCCTTTTCCAAATCCAGCTTGAACATCTGGAAGCTCATGGTTCACGTGTTGCTGAAGCCTGGCTTTGGAGAACCTTGAGCATTACTATGCTAGTGTGTGAGGTGAGTGCAATTGTGTGGTAGTTTGAGCATTCTTTGGCATTGCCTTTCTTGGGATTGGAATGAAAACTGACCATTTCCAGTCCTGTGGCCACTGCTGAATTTTCCAAATTTGCTGGGATATTGAATGCAGCACTTTCACAGCATCATCTTTTAGGATTTGAAATAGCTCATCTAGAATTCCATCACCTCCACTAGCTTTGTTCGTAGTGATGCTTCCTAAGGTCCACTTGACTTTACATTCCAGGATGTCTGGCTCTAGGTGATTACACCATCATGATTATCTGGGTCATGAAGATCTTTCTTGTACAGGTCTTCTGTGTATTCTTGCCACCACTTCGTAACATCTTCTACTTCTGTTAGGTCCATAACTTTTCTGTCCTTTGTTGAGCCCATTTTTGCATGAAATGTTCCCTTGGTATCTCTAATTTTCTTGAAGAGATCTCTAGTCTTTTCCATTCTATTATTTTCTTCTATTTCTTTGCACTGATCACTGAGGAAGGCTTTCTTATCTCTCCTTGCTATTCTTTGGAACTTGGTTTTCAAATGGGTATATCTTTCCTATTCTCCTTTGCTTTTGGCTTCTCTTCTTTTCACAGCTATTTGTATGGATTCCTCAGACAGTCAATTTGCTTTTTTGCATTTAATTTTGTTGGGGATGGTCTTGCTCCCTGTCTCTTGCACAATGTCACGAACCTCAGTCCATAGTTCATCAGGCAATCTGTCTATCAGATCTAGTCCCTTAAATCTATCTCTCACTTCCACTATATAATTGTTAGGGATTTTATTTAAGTCATACCTGAATGGTCCAGTGGTTTTCCCTAATTGCTTCAATTTAAGTCTCAATTTGACAATAAGGAGTTCATGATCTGAACTACAGTCAGCTCTAGTCATTTTTGCTGACTATATAGAACTTCTCCATCTTTGGCTGCAAAGAATATAATCAATCTGATTTTGGTGTTGACCATCTGGTGATGTCCATGTGTAGAGTCTTCTCTTGTGTTGTTGGAAGAGGGTGTTTGCTATGACCAGTGTGTTCTCTTGGCAGAACTCTATTAGTCTTTGCCCTGCTTCATTCTGTACTCCAAGGCCAAATTTGCCTGTTATTCCAGGTGTTTCTTGACTTCCTCCTTTTGCATTCCAGTCCCCTATAATGAAAAGGACATCTTTTTTGGGTGTTAATTCTAGAAAGTCTTGTAGGTCTTCAAAGAACCGTTCAACTTCAGCTTCTTCAGCATTACTGGTTGGGGCATAGACTTGGATTACCATGATATTGAATGGTTTGCCTTGGAAACGAACAGAGATCATTCTGTTGTTTTTGAGACTACACCCAAGTACTGCATTTGGACTCTTTTGTTGACCATGATGACTACTCCATTTCTTCTGAGGGATTCCTGCCCACAGTAGTAGATATAATGGTTGTCTGAGTTAAATTCACCCATTCCAGTCCATTTTAGTTCACTGTTTCCTTAAATGTCAGTTTTTCACTCTTGCCATCTCTTGTTTGATCACTTCCCATTTGCCTTGATTCATAGACCTAACATTCCAGCTTCCTATGCAATATTGCTCTTCACAGCATCGGACTTTGCTTCCATCACCAGTCACATCCACAACTATGTGTTGTTTTTGCTTTGTCTCCGTCTCTTCATTCTTTCTAGAGTTATTTCTCCACGGATCTCCAGTAGCATATTGGGCACCTATCAACCTGGGGAGTTCACCTTTCAGTGTCCCATCTTTTTGCCTTTCATACCATTTATGGGGTTCTCAAGGCAGGAATACTGAAGTAGTTTGCCATTCCCTTCTCCAGTGGACCACATTTTGTCAGAACTCTCCACCATGATCTCTCTGTCTTGGGTGGCCCTACATGACATGGTTCATAGTTTCATTGAGTTAGACAAGGCTGTGGTCCATGTGATTAGATTGTTTAGTCTTCTGTGATTATGGTTTTCAGTCTGTCTTCCCTCTCATGGAGAAGGATATGAGGCTTATGAAAGCTTCCAGATGGGATAGACTGACTGAGGGGGATACTGGGTCTTGTTTTGATGGGCGGGGCCATGATCTGTAAATCTTTAACCCAATTTTCTGTTGATGAGTGGAGCTGTGTTCCCTCCCTGCTATTTACCTGTGGCCAAACTATGGTGGAGATAATGAAGATAATGGTGACTTCCCTCAAATGATCCCATGCATGTACTGCTACGGTCCCTGCCCCCAACCATGCAGCAGGTCACCACCGACCCACACCTTCACCGGAGACTCCCGGACACCCACAGGCAAATCTGCTGTGGGGTCACTGTTCCTTTCTTCTGGGTGCTGGTGCACAAGGTGCTGTTGTGCCCTCCAAGAATTTATCTCCCAGTCCTATGTAAGTTCTGGCAGCTCTATGGTGGGGTTACTGGCGACCTCCTCCAAGAGGACTTAAGCCATACACACACCCAGAGCACCTGTCCCTGCGGCAGACACCTGTACCTCCACAGGAGATGCTCAAACACAGTTCTGTCTCAGTCTCTGTGGGGTCCCTGGGTCCTGGTGCACAAGCTTTGTTTGAGCCCTCTGAGCGTCTCTGGTGGGAATGGGGTTTGATTCTAAATGCAAACTGGCTCCTCCTACAATCTTGCTAGGGCTTCTCCTTTGCCCTTGGATATGGGGTATCTCCTCACAGCCAGTCTAGTGAAGCACAGCAGCTGCTATAGACCTTGGACATGGGCTATCTATTCATGGTTGCTCCAGTGAAGTGCAGGCACCTCTCCTGACCTTGGACGTGGGGTATCTCCTCATGGCTGCTGCTCCTGACCTTGGACATGATAAAAATTGATAAAAATCTTAAATATTAGTAAATAAATTTCAAATATTTAATCATAAAGAAACTATGTATCATGGCTGAATACACTCAATACTGTTCATTTAACATTTAAGAATAATTCAATATAATTAACCAGATTAGCAGAATAAAATAAAAGTCATGCAGGGTTATCCGTACACTTAAAAAATCATCCAATGAAATTCTTTGTAATTATAAAGCCTTAATTAGCTAACAAGACTTCAAAAAAATCTGAATAAGGATATTAGTCACAACAGAAATCCACAAAAAATTCACAAATTTTTTTTTTTTCTGTAATCAGTGATTACAGAGAAATTATTGCCTACTAGTTCAGTATGGCAATAAAAATGAACAAAACACAAAACTGAAAAAAAAATGATTCTTTAATTATATCAATATATTTGAGTAGGTAGAAATCTAGCAATGGATTGTTTGAATAAGTAAATTTGGCAAAGCCATAGGATATAAGGTGGCATAAAATCATTTGAATGATTATGCACCACAAAAATTTTAGAAAATAAGAAAGAGCCAATATTTAAGCATAAGATGTGCAAGACCTCTATACAGAAAACTCTACAATACTGTTCTCCCACATTAAAGTGAAACTAAACATATGGATCAGTATGTCACATACATAAAACTTGATATTCTAAGGACCTAGATTTTTCACAAATTTATTAGCCAACCAGTATCCCAATGTGTTTGTATGAATACGTGCATATGGACAGGTTTATGGTGATGTATGTCTCTATGATGGTAAAGATCAAAATAAACACAACCAAATGTTGACTAAGTTCTAGAGAAATTAGTACTTTCATTTGGTACCATCCTTTTGCTGGACAGTGTGTAAATTGATACAAGTTTTGGGAAAAACAATTTGATAATATTTGTGTAAGAATACTATATGACTCACTCTTGAATGGGAATGTGTGCATGTGTGCATATATTCATTTGTGTGTGTCTTGAATAGATTAACACCTGTAAGTTCAAAAAAGGATGTTTGTAATAATAATATCCATTTTAGTTAATAATGTGGGACAGACACATAACTGTTCATAAATGAATGGGGAAAAAACCCTTCAATGTATTCATAAAACAGAATACTATGCAATGATGAAAATATACTCCATCTCTATTAAACAGAATGGGGAGGGTCTCAGAATTATTATGCTGCCCAAAAGCAGCCAGATTGAAATGAACACATTAATTCAGCCATAATTCCATTGTTTAAAATATACACATGTATATATGTATATGTAGGGAGTAAATTATGTCTATATGTAAACATACCAGCTATAGCAAATTATCTTTAGGAAAATAGGAAAATACTCTGAGAAAGAATGAGAAAGGGACTAAATTTGAATTAGTGGTGATGGGTTACAGAAGGAATATGGAGCACATGACATTACAGGTAATACAAGAAAAAGGACGAGAACGTAGGCAAGCCAAAATATATAAACTACCATTATGGAAAGAGGAAAAAACAGCATTTTCAATCTGTATGACACTGGAAATAGGGTAGAAGAAATGACTGAATGTTAGAGTAGGTGGGGTCTATGCAAACAATGTGGGCAGGGAGCCTGTAAAGGAAGCCAAAGAACAGATATTCAAGGCTTAAGATTCTCAATTAAAACTGATAAACATCATTTAAAAGGCATATAAGCTTGGAAAATTATAAGCAGGATAATGGCATGATATACTTCTGACTTTCAATGTATCACTGATTGTTTTTCCCAAAATTATTTTATTGAATCATTTGGGTTTTTTTTTTAATTTTTAATTTTACTTTATTTTGCTTTATAATACTGTATTGGTTTTTCCATACATTGACATGAATCTGCCACGGGAGTACATGAGTTCCCAATACTGAACCCCCCTCCCACCTCCCACCCCAAATCACCTCTCTGGATCATCCCCGTGCACCAGCCCCAAGCATCCTGTATCCTGTATCGAACATAGACTAGCGATTCATTTCTTACATGATAATATACATGTTTCAATGCCATTCTCCCAAATCATCCCACCCTCTCCCTCTCCCACAGAGTCCAAAAGTCCATTCTATACATCTGTGTCTCTTTTGCTGTCTCGCATACAGGGTTATCATTACCATCTTTCTAAATTCCATATATATGTGTTAGTATACTGTATTGTTTTTTTTTCTGTCTGGCTTACTTCACTCTGTATAATTGGCTCCAGTTCCATCCACCTCATTAGAACTGATTCAGATTTATTCTTTTTAATGGCTGAGTAATACTCCATTGTGTATATGTACCACAGCTTTCTTATCGTATCCATTCATCTGCTGATGGACATCTAGGTTGTTTCCATGTCCTGGCTATTATAAACAATGCTGCGATGAACATTGGGGTATACATGTCTCTTTCAAAGCTAGAGCTAATCAATGAATATAGTAAAGTTGCAGGATATAAAATCAACACACATTTGATTTTTTTTTTTAATTTGGAAAAATCCGTGGAAGAAAGTGCTCAATTATTATAGACAAAATAACTTTGAAATATCAGAGAGGTTAGAAAACATTCTGAAGTCACACAACCTCTTAACTGCAAGGGTGAAACAAGACTTCAGTATTCCTACTTAAGTGTTACTTTTAGTTACATTAGAACATTTTTCTTCCACCTACACACATTAGCATCTTTGATATGTCAAACTGACAACTAAAAACAGTTTAATAACAAGGTGAAAATTTTATATAAAAATAGATTTTGCATTTCTTTTAATTCACATTTTTATATTACTTCAGTTGCTCATAAAGAATTTATTCCCTCTTTATACAGTTGTGACTTGATATATCAATGACAATTTAAACATCCCCTACATTTGCTTAAAAGTTTGATCTTGAAGTGAAAGTACATCATTACTTTAATAGATAATTAAATTCTGCATATAACTGTGACTGATCAAATGAGCACTGAAGGTATTGTTAATTCAAAGAATAAGTCATTTCTGTTTCTATAATATTTAAATCTAAGTTAAATATTCTAAATTCAATATATAGTGGACCCTGACTTTACTTCCATTACTGAATTATATTGGCAAGGAGTGATTTCAGGCTGTAATCCGCTTCCTTTTACTTAATGGCTATATAACCTGGAACTTGACTAGGTAACAAACTCCACAAAACCATTTTAAGTGTGCTTAGCAAAATCATAGCAAATAGAATATTAGTTTCTTGGATCTGATTACTGACAAGGTGTATTTCAGGCATAGCTGAGTGACTCAAGAATGATCACACTAATTTACTATGTCTATTTTACTGCTGCTGCTGCTATTAAATCGCTTCAGTCATGTCTGACTCTGTGCAACCCCATAGATAGCAGCCCACCAGGTTCCCCCATCCCTGGGATTCTCCAGGCAAGAACACTGGAGTGGGTTGCCATTTCCTTCTCCAGTTCATGAAAGTGAAAAGTGAAAGTGAAGTCGCTCAGTCATGTATGGCTCTTAGCGACCCCATAAACGGCAGCCTACTTCACTAAACTCTAAATTATTCCACATTGGTGAACATTCTCAGGTGGTCTCTTGACTGAGGGCTGAATCTACAGGCTGAGTTTCTCTTGGAAAAATCAGCAGAAGGAAGAGGGGTTTTTGTACCTAAACAGATCATAAGGAAAGCAAGATCTGAGCATTGTACTGCTAATCCAGGCGAATTACTTTTCTTGAAGATAATCTATGTGGACAAGAGTAAGAGATTTACTGAGTGCTGGATTGAGGGTGACAAAAAAGTCTTCTTTAATTTGGAATCTCCTACCTGAAAAAAGTAGGAGATGCAGGAGTTGAGGGTTTGATTTCTGGGTTGGTAATGCTCCAAATTCTCCAAGCCAGGCTTCAGCAATATGTAAACCATGAACTTCCAGGTGTTCAAGCTGGTTTTAGAAAAGGCAGAGGAACCACAGAACAAATTGCCAACATCTGCTGGATCATGGAAAAAGCAAGAGAGTTCCATAAAAACATCTATTTCTGCTTTATTGACTATGCCAAAGCCTTTGACTGTGTGGATCACAATAAACTGTGGAAAATTCTGAAAGAGATAGGCATACCAGACCACCTAACCTGCTTCTTGAGAAACCTGTATGCAGGTCAGGAAGCAACAGTTAGAACTGGACATGGAACAACAGACTGGTTCCAAATAGGAAAAGGAGTATGTCAAGGCTGTATATTTAACTTATTTAACTTATATGCTTATTTAAGTCATATGCAAAGTACATCATGAGAGACACTGGGCTGGAAGAAACACAAGCTGGAATCAAGATTGTCGGGAGAAATCTCAATAACCTCAGATATGCAGATGACACCACCCTTATGGCAGAAAGTGAATAGGAACTAAAAAGCCTCTTGATGAAAGTGAAAGAAGGGAGTGAAAAAGTTGACTTAAAGCTCAACATTCAGAAAACAAAGATCATGGCATCTGGTCCCATCACTTCATGGGAAATAGATGGGGAAACAGTCAAAACAGTGTCAGACTTTATTTTTTGGGGCTCCAAAATCACTGCAGATGGTGATTGCAGCCATGAAATTAAAAGACGCTTACTCCTTGGAAGAAAAGTTATGACCAACCTAGGTAGCATATTGAAAAGCAGAGACATTACTTTGCTGACTATGGTCCGTCTAGTCAAGGCTATGGTTTTTCCTGTGGTCATGTATGGATGTGAGAGTTGGACTGTGAAGAAAGCTGAGCACGGAAGAATTGATGCTTTTGAACTGTCTCTTAAGAGTCCCTTGGACTGCAAGGAGATCCAACCAGTCCATTCTGAAGGAGATCAGTCCTGGGTGTTCTTTGGAATGACTGATGCTAAAGCTGAAACTCCAATACTTTGGCCACCTCATGCAAAGAGTTGACTCATTGGAAAACACACTGATGCTGGGAGGGATTGGGGCAAGAGGAGAAGGGAACGACAGAGGATGAGATGGCTGGATGGCATCACCGACTCGATGGATGTGAGTCTGAGTGAACTCTGGGAGTTGGTGATGGACCAGGAGGCCTGACGTGCTGCAATTCATGGGGTCTCAAAGAGTCGGACACAACTGAGCGACTGAACTGAACTGAAGATCCCCTGGAGTACGAAATGACAACCCACTCCGGTATTCTTGCCTGGAAAATTCCATGGTCCCAGGAACCTAAAGTGCTGGATATGGCTGAGCACACATGTACACACCTGAAAAAAGCAGCTTTCAGTGCTGAAATATAAAAATATAAAAGCCAATTATATTGTACTAGTTACACTGAGTTTGAATCAGTGGTTAAATTAACATGTGTTGTGAGTGTGCAATAAAATAACCTCATCAGAATTTTAAATAATAACAGTATCAGAGTTTGAAAGTTAGCTCAGAATCCACTGTGAACTAAAAGCTTTCCTGTTACTATTTTAAAACTTGATTCCTTTTTTTAAAACCTGAAATTTGAAGCTGGTGTATTTAGGACAAAGCAAATCATATAGTGAAAACAGAAATGTTTAAAATATCTCATTTTCACAGATAATGTTTTTGTATTAAAGAGAGATTTTTTGAATCATCACATAATGTTTCTTTTTGAAAAACGCCCTCTGATTTCACAAATTATGTTATCTATTTGATCTGTTTTTGATAGTTCTGTCATATTTCAAAACTTTTTTCTATTTGCTCTGCTGTAAATATTAGTTAGAATGTTTAAATAGGACTTGATAGAATAGGGATTTGGAACGAGTAGAGACTGAAAGAAATAATTTTGACTATATACGCACTTTGTTTCCTTTGTGAGACTGGAGATGGACCTTGTGTAAACAGTCTCTAAAGTTACTCCATAATGGTCCCTACCTCTTCGTATTCCTAACTTTATGTAACCCCTCCCCTTAATATGGGCTAGATTTAGTAACTGGTTTTTAATGAACAGAATACAGCAAAAGTGGTTGGACATCACACCCAAGAAGTTACAAAAAGAATATGAACTTTGTCATCTCTGACTTTCTCTTGGATGGTATCCCTCTGGTAGAAACAAACCATCTAGTGTATCTATCTGTGTGAAGTGCCCCACGTAGCAAGGGACTGAGATATCTGACCAGCAGTCAGCAAGAACCTGAGGCTTGCTGACAGTCATGTGAATAAGTTGGAAGTGGATTTTTTTCAGGCAAATCAATGGCCATGGAAGACCTACAGCCTCCCAAGAGCCACAAAAACTGGGGGATTTGTTCCCTATAGCCAGACCTCATGATGCTTGCAGCCCAGTCAATAGCTCAATTATAGCCTTTGTGACAGACCCTGAGCTAGAGGACCTAGCTAAGACAGACCCAATTCCTGAACTACAGAAAGTATGTGTTATATGTTTTTATTGTTTTTAGGCATTTAGTTTTGAAGGAATTTGTGTGCAACAATAGATAATTAATACAGACATATCAATAGATTATTGTTTTTCTGTATTGACAGTTTCTTCTATAAATTCTATATCTAGGCTTCCCTGGTGGCTCAGATGGTAAAGAATCCACTAGAACTGAGGAACAGTTCACTTAGTTTTACTGTATCTTAGTGATATATTCTGAAGGTGTATGGCACATTTACAATTTTCTTAATACATTTAATGTTTAAATATTGTGTTTAAACATTCAATCATAGATATTAATAAAAATAAATAGTCAACAGTGACTTGAGACTGGAGATGGAATACTCTGGAATTCTGGAATTCTCCCATAATTGAATCAGATTCACAACAGTGTTAAAGAAACAGTCAAGTAGAGGGAGAAGTTGTGGCTGAGATGAGAAGAACGCTTACTATAGGCTCGCTCTGTGATTTTACATTCATTTCTTACTCGGTAGGGCCTCATTCAGCTTCTTTATATCAAAAATAAAGATATTAAAAAATATTCTCTGCTGCAAATATCACCTATCAGTAGATGAGGAAAGGGACGTTGTAGTCTTAACAAATAGAAACTGGGAGTCAAGAAACAGTTTTAATGTTCTTCCCATCATTATTCTGTGTTATGATTTGTTGCAGGTTATATAATGATCTTTTACATTTTCTTCACCTTTAAAATATGTCTCCTAAAATTCTTCAGTATTTAAAGGATATGATGTTATGATTACATTTTTGTTGTTGTTTGTTGGTTTGGGGTCATGTCACTGTTTGTACTGATGGGTCAGATTGCTACTTGTTCAGTGGCTCAGTCATGTCTGGCTCTTTGCACCCCATGGACTGCAGCACACCAGACTTCCCTGTCCTTCACTATCTTGTAAAGTTTGCTCAAGTTTGCTCACATCCATTGAGTCAATGATGCCATCCAGCCATCTCATCCATGTCGTCTCCTTCTCCTCCTGCCTAAAATCTTTCCAGGCATCAGGGTTTTTTTCACTGAGTCAGCTCTTTGCACCAGATGGCCAAAGTATTCAGATTCAGCATCAGTCCTTCCAGTGAATATTCAGGGTTGATTTCCTTTAGGATTGACTGGTCTGATCTCTAGATTACTATAAATCTAGGTTGATTCCAGTAAAGAAATAAATTTCTTGCTGTACCTTTTTAAAGTTACATGTGTTTACACTTAGGTCAATAACTGAATAACTTTTTACTCCTCTGACCTAAGATCCAGTGTTAGGCAAGTTATTATGTTATTTCCTCTAAGCTCGCAAGCTGCTCTTCTGTATTCTCCTTTGCTGGCTCTTCTCTGTGAGGATCTTTCAATAGGAGGCAGTAGATGGAGACTTTTGAGGCTGGAGGAGAGAGAAGTCTTGCTCTTAGCCAGTGGCTTCCTGTCTCTTGAAGTTTTCGTGAGCTTTACTGCAGCTTCATTCAACCACCTTCCTGAAGCAGCAACAGTTTGCACTTTTTACATTTAAAAAAAAAAAAAAAGCATCATGGTCTCATCTAGAGACAATGCTGCTACTGCTAAGTTGCTTCAGTCGTGTCCGACTCTGTGCGACCCCGTAGACGGCAGCACACCAGGCTCCCCCATCCCGGGGATTCTCCAAGCAAGAACACTGGAGTGGGGTGCCATTTCCTCCTCCAATGCACGAAAGTAAGAAGTGAAAGTGAGGTCGCTCAGTCGTGTCCGACTCTTAGCGACCCCATGGACTGTAGCCCACCAGGCTCCTCCATCCATGGAATTTTCCAGGCAAGAGTACTGGAGTGGGGTGCCATTTGCCTTCTCCGCTAGAGACGCTAGCACCAGCTAAGAGGGTTCCCCTCCCTTAGATAAGGTGTTGGGCCCCTCCTTTGAGAGATACAGCACTAGCTGAGCAGCATCCCCTTTCCTCAGAGGTCTGAGTTTCAGCTTCTCAGGTCTTTAGTGTCAGTTTCTAAATTGTCATTTTGCCAGGCTTGTCACTTGTTTGTTTAGATTGGAGTAGTTGCAGCTACTTCAAGTCCCTATTTTTTTAAAATTATTTATTTGTTCACTTCTTCCTTGCTGTGCGGACTTTTTTCTAGTCGTGGCGATCGGGGGCTTATTGCAGTTGTTTCTCCTGTGGCAGAGCACAGGCTTTAGGGCACTCAGCTTCAGTAGCTGCGGCTTGTGAGCTCAGCAGTTGAGACTCCTGGCCTCTAGAGCAAAGGATCAGAGGCTCACAGGCTCAGTTACTCTGCAGCGTGAGCATGTGGGATCTTCCCAGATCAAGGACTGTGCCAGTATCTCTTGAATTGGCAGGCAGATTTTTTACCACTGAGACACCAGGGACGCCCAAGTCCTTACTTTCGTAATACCTAAGAATTCTTTTTCTACCCATTCTGTTATTAATTAACAAGTTTAAAATGAGTTAACTATTATATTGTTTTCTCTCTATAAAAATGCTAAGGTGGCTTCTGTCTCCTGGCTGGCCTTTGATGGATAAATTCACTTGGTTTTTCAACTTTTAATATGGGGAAATGCTGTGGATTAAAGTCACTTAACTCTATACCAATAAACCTAGAATCTGGTGTTACAGAAGAAAGAATGGCTTACTTCCTCTATAGAATAGACCATTTTAAATATTTTCACACATTAGGAAAGTGTGTTTAATGTTTGTTTTCCAAACCACTTAGCTAAGAAACTCCCGTGCCTAGGTTTGTATGGATATTCTATTAATTTGATTTCTTAGCAGCATTTCATTTTGTCATCTCTAAAATGCCAACTTAAATTTTAATTGCAGTGACAGATAGGTGTTCTATTTGCTTAGTATGCATTCTCTTCTGTTTTAGTATGCAGTTTAAAGCAAAATAGATCTTTCATTGTAATTTCAATATTCAGATATAATATTACCCTCACAAACAAAAAACTTCATAACCTAATCATGATTCATGCCAATGAATATTACTCTTGCAAGCATATATTCAGTTTACTTGTATACACACACATACAGAGACATATGCGTAGATCTCTAGTACTTTACAACTGTGTTACAGAAAGACTAGCAAGTAAATCTGATTGATTTTCCTCTTAAAGGTTGCAACTTCCTAGTGTTCTAAAACGTTCTCAGAAGTACTGTGTAATATGAACTAGTCAGCATACAAAATTTCATCATTTTTCTTTTCATCTATTTAAGTGCTGCATTGCTAAATTAAGTAAATAATACGTTATTTTTAAAATGTCTAGTTACTTAAATGTATATTCTGGACCAAATGTACTTTATATAGCCAGTGAAACATCTCTTTTTCATTAAGATCCTAGAATAAAAAGACTTTCTTTAAGACAAATGTATTTAAATATGATGTTTCCCGGACAAGCTACACATTTATTATTTTGAGACACTTTCCACACATAACTCTCTTCTTTTGCATGTTTTCTTTTTTTTAACTCATTTCTAGTGAACAAATGATCTACTATTTTGCTAAAGCATATAATTGTATCCTTGATTCTAGCACTTTGATTATCTAGTAATAACTGCTAAATCATTTTCTTTTCTGGATCTCAATAGTGTTTATAATATAGTAATTTTTATCATGTAATTTATATATTTTTTGCTTAGAAATAAAGTTATAGCACATGAATTAGTGTTTCAGTGACAGAGAAACATATATTTCTACTAGTCTGATCTTGCTTACTCAATGGATATGTATTAGGTGAAGCTGACCCAATTTATTCTGGATTATTCTCCATGTGTACTGTAATTTACTTGAATCATTTGCATCTTGAATTATATTTTCTAGAATAAGTAATATTATGATTTAAAAAAATGTTGCTTGTATTCCTTAGTACTTAGGGCAGTGCTTTTAAGATGATTGATTTCATATACATATTTATTGAATTGATTTGCTTATAAATATGCTCCCTACTGATAAAATAGAAAACTCAGTGACATCTTTCTCAACTAAGCATCACCACATGTTGACCTTCACAGCTTCTCTTGCTTGAAAGAATTAGCCTTATGTAATCATTTTATTTCCCTATCATTTACTTTTATTTATTTTGCTTTGCAAACTTTCATCAGCACCCTACTTACATTATATACTTACAGATTTCTAGTTAACTCCTTGCCATGCAAAACAAGGGGTTTTTATTAGTCATTTTACCCTCATTCTCATAGATTTCAAAACTGTTCAGTGTAATTTCACTTTTAGCAATATCTGAAGAGATATTTTGCAGAGTAAGCTTCCTTCTGAGAACAATTGATGAAAGAATGACAAAATCAGGGGATGGAAGAATTGTTTTAAGGTACAGTGGCAGCAAAAGTCATTTTTTTAATGCAGAAAAATCATGCTCTGATTTTTATGAGTGATTTTCTAAATCAGATTCATCATAGCAGAGTGTATCATCTATCTGGGTGTCATAATGGACTCTACATAAGACTATCTTATCTAAGTTTATTGTTTATAGCAAATTTTTAACATTTTTTCTAGCATAAGTTTTAAAATATGGATCATTGTCTTCCATAACAGACTTTATAAATAGCATAAATTTATGAATTTTATTTTTACTCTGGCATTCCCATCTTGATCACCACCTTTCTCTATAAATTGGTTCTGGACTTCTCACCTGCATGCCAACAAAGTAAGTTAACTTTGCCTCTGATGTTCAGAGTTTATTACCTATGCCTCTCTTTAGAATCTATAATAATTTATTAGTAGTGTTAATTTCAGTATTCTTACTGTCTTGTTTCCAGTTGTTTACATTTGTATATCTCTGATAACAGTCAAATTTTTGTGGAAGCAGAAATCGAATTTTCTTGTTTACATTTCTATTGTCTAAAAATTGCACAGTGTAAAGCAAGATACATAATCATTTATTAAATGGATTGGAAAAAAAGATTTTAGAGATGAGATTTCAAAAGTATTGGCAGATTCTGTGATTATGTATAATTACTGCTCTAATTTATCCACATTCTTGTTCACAGAGATTATGAGTACCCTTCCTAGGTTATGTATATAAATGTGTACACCTGCCACTAACTGACAACTCAAATCTTTTATGATCTAATCAGATAAACAGTATTTTTAGTATATGATCCACTAGACTATCCCCCTTTCACACAAAAATTAATCATTATAAATATAACAACAAAAATTAAGTTACTTTATAATTAAGAAGGTAATGTTTATCAAAATATAATGGCAACCCACTCCAGTATTCTTGCCTGGGAAATCCCACAGATAGAGGAACCTGGTGGGCTACAGTCCATGTGGTCACAGAGAATCAGATATGACTAAAGAGACTAAGCATGCATTCATTTCTTTTTTTTTAATTATTTATTTTAATTGGAGGCTAATTACTTTGCAATATTATAGTGGATTTTGCAAAAAATTGACATGAATCAGCCATGGGTGCACATGTGTTCCCCATCCAGAACACCCCTTCCACCTCCCTCCCCATCTCATCCCCCAGGGTCATCTCAGTACACCAGCCCTGAGCTCCCTGTCTCATGCATCAAACGTGGACCAGTGATCCGCTTCACATATGATAATATGCACGTTTCAGCACTACCCTCTCAAATCATCCCACCCTCGCCTTCTCCCACGGAGTCCAAAAGACTATTCTTTACATCTGGGTCTCTTTTGACGTCTCATGTATAGGGTCATTGATACCATCTTTCTAAATTCTGTATATATGCATTAATATATTGTACTGGTGTTTTTCTTTTTGACTTACTTCACTCTGTATAATAGGCTTCAGTTTGATCCACCTCATTAGAACTGATTCAAATGCACTCTTTTTAACAGCTGAGTAATATTCCCTTGTGTATATATGCCACAGCTTTCTTCTCCATTCCTCTGCAAATGGACATCTAGATTGTTTCCATGTCCTGGCTATTGTAAACAGTGCTGTGATGAACATTGGGGTACACATATCTCTTTCAGTTCTGGTTTTCTTGGTGTGTATGCCTAGCAGTGGGGTTGCTGGGTCATATGGCAGTTCAATTTCCATTTTTTAAAGGAATCTCCACACTGGTCTCCAGAGTGGCTGTACTAGTTTGCATTCCCACCAACAGTGTAAGAGGATTCCCCTTTCTCCACACCCTCTCCAGCATTTATTGCTTGTAGACTTTTTGATAGCAGCCATTCTGACTGGCATGAGATGGGACCTCATTGAGGCTTTGATTTGCATTTCTCTGATAATGAGTGATGTTGATCATCTTTTCATGTGTTTGTTAGCCATCTGTATGTCTTCTTAGGAGAAATATCTGTTTAGGTCTTCAGCCCACTTTTTGATTGGGTTGTTTGTTTTTTTGGAATTGAGCTGTGTGAGCTGCTTGTATATTTTTGAGATTAATTCTTTGTAAGTTGCTTCATTTGCTATTACTTTCTCCCATACTGAAGGCTATCTTTTCACCTTGCTTATAGTTTCCTTCATTGTGCAAAAGCTTTTAAATTTAATTAGGTCCCATTTGTTTATTTTTGCTTTTATTTCCATTACTCTGGGAGGTGGGTCATAGAGGATCCTGCTGTGATTTATGTCAGAGAGTGTTCTGACTATGTTTTCCTCTAGGAGTTTTATAGTTTCTGGTCTTATGTTTAGATATTTAATCCATTTTGAGTTTATTTTTGTGTATGGTGTTAGAAAGTGTTCTAGTTTCATTCTTTTACAAGTGGTTGACCAGTTTTCCCAGCACCACTTGTTAAAGAGATTGTCTTTTCTCCATTGTATCTTCTTGCTTCATGCATTTCTTATATCAATGAACATCACCTGTCATCAGTCACAAACTAATCTAGCCTGAGTCTAATTTCAAAACAAAGATAAATTTTATCCTGTCTCATTGAATCCAAAACTTTAGGGACCCTGTCATGTCTTTCTGTTGTCATAGATCTCTTGAAAATGCCTTTGTAGCTACTTGTTCTTATCAGGGAACACAAAAAACATAATTTAACTTTTTTAATAACTCCAAATTATCTCTGGGTACTCTACAGCACAATCGTTCTGTTTTCCTGTGTCAAACAGAACAATTTAAAAAGTAAAAAGCCCTTTTCCATGTTCTCTCAATAAGAGACAAGCCAAACAAAGTAGTTCATGGGTTAGAATGCTATGGTACTCATACATATAATTCCTTTTTCTACTTATATTTTTCTTCACTAAAATATTACCCTGTCAATTATTTGTTTTAATCATACTATGAAATTTTCTCATGTTTCCCCTCCCACTTTTTCTTCTTCCTTTTTTATATAGTATTGTTTCATTAAAACTATTTTTGTTTAAAAACAGATTTTATTAATGCCAACCATTTTCAGAAATATTTTCAATTTCTGGATAATAAAGCTGGAAGGTAAGGGAAATAAATAGGTTCAAGGGGGAATAAAGAGGTTTGATGGGGGAAAAAAAGAGGTTCAAAAATACTTACATAAGCAGCTCATTTAAAAAAAAATATTGTATTTTCAGTTTACAAGTTCTTGTAAGTCTCTTGTCCATATTGGATTTTACATAGGAGGTCTGGGGCTTTTTGGGGAAAGATACCTGGTGTGTGGAATTTTGTTTGGAGGCAAAATCAACACACTGAAGAAACAAATGGGATGGTCACATCTGTGTCTAAAGTTGGAATAACAAGAGTTCATCTCCTGTCAGTAGGATCCAATAGGGCCTGACAAGCATGGAGGCCGGAAATGGCATCACACAGAGATTGGGAACCTAGGACCAAGCAATAGGTTCTGTTTTTCAAGAGACTATCACCAGTGATTTTTTTTTTTTCTCAAGCCACAAACGGGGAGGCAAAACACATGGTTTAAACTGCTCATGTCTTAATTCTGGGATGTTTGTTCATTTTCTCAGTATTCAACAACCCTATATTTGTATGTGCTGACTCAGATCTTTGTTAATAAATCAGTCTTGTTTTTGTAAAATGTTAAATTCTGTAATCCATGACAAAACAGCCCACTTTCAGTGTTAGAAATCTTGTTAAATACCACAGCTACCTTTGGGGCTTCCCTGGTGGCTCAGATGGTAAAGAATTCACTTGCAATACGAGGGACCTGGGTTTGATCCCTGGGCTGGGAAGATCCCCTGGAGGATGGCATGGCAACACACTCCATTATTCTTGCCTAGAGAATCTCCATGGGCAGATAAGCCTGGCAGGCTACAGTCCATACGGTTGAAAAGAGTCAAACATGACTGAGTGACTAAGCACAGCACAGCAAGATTTTAACACATACTATTCTTTCCCACCTTAATATTTCACTGCTGCTGCTGCTAAGTTGCTTCAGTCGTGTCTGACTCTGTGTGACCCCATAGACGACAGCCCACCAGGCTCCACTGTCCCTGGAATTCTCCAGGCAAGAGCACTGGAGTGGGGTGCCATCGCCTTCTCCAATATTTCACTGATAAGAGTATTACAGAACTATCCTGAAAATCCGGGCTTACCAGGTGACGCTGGTGGTAAAAAACCCACCTGCCAATGCAGGAGACATAAGAGACATGGGGTATTTTTATGGATTGGGAAGATCCCCTGGAGAAGGGAATGGGAACCCACTCCAGTATCTGTGCCTGGAAATTCCATGGACAGAGGAGCCAGCTGGGCTACAGTCCATAGGAACGGAAAGAGTTGGACATGACAGAAGCTACTTAGCATGCACACATCCACCTGCAGACAATTCACCTGTAGCACTTCTTTTTGCATTCTATTTCATTGATCTTAATCTTTTCTGTTTATTATTTATTCAACTGAAAATAAATAGAATTATTTTTAATAAAATATAATCATTCTGCACATACCCCTCTCACATTATAATTTGTTCTCTCTTTAATCTTACAGCTGGAAACATCCATTGGCAGAAAAAAATTTAATATTTTATCTGATCTAAAATTTTTTTGGTTAATTAATTTTCTTAGCCATGTTTTTAATATTGAAGAATGATCTTTATGTTTACCATTTGAGTTTACATATGAAATTAAATCAGCTTACATACCATTTATCATGGATAAGAAACTTGGGGACAGCCTTTGAGGGGAACTGCTTTTTTCATTGTATTGTGTTTTTCTATATCTACCTGCATCAAAATCTCCTATAACTCTTGATAATTATATGTATTTGCTCAGAGTTTGAATTCAAAGATTATGTGGGTAGACATCTGCATTTATAAAATTTGAGAATTAAGTTCTTAATATTTTCCATATTTCAAATTCAGATAGATAGTCTAGAAACATTGCCCATTTGAAAGACTTCCTTATTATAATAAAACTGTTAAGAATATGTGAAATATAAAATTTTGAAATGAAATGAGTCAGAATAGTTAAATGTGTTTCTCTAAGAAAGGGAGTTTTATTGAATGACATCATTTATGAAAATGTCATAGATTCTGAGTTTTCAGGGTTTTGTAATATTAACCTTTCAAATAATTAATAAACAGGTAGCATGTATGGCTCATATATCTGGCTTTATTCTAAGTGGTTAGCATATATCAACTTTCTTACTCTTCTCTACTACTCTTTGAGCTTGTCACTTGTTTTATCCCTGTTTGTTGATGAGGAAACAGAAGTACAGAAAGTTTAAGAAATTTACTAATTGTAACAAAAGTACAAAGATGGATCTCTGTGTTCTCCAATTTATTTCCTTGCCCTGTGTAATGGTCAATTGATTATTCATATAGCACTGACATCTGTGAACATTAATTTTAATGGATTACATAGCTGAAGGTATTTGAACTTTTAAGGAATTTTTTTAAAGACAGTTTCTGGTTTAGATATTACTAATATTTACAAAGATGCCATTGTTATATAAAATTTCAGAATGTTACTCACATGGATGATCAAATTATATGTAAGTAAAACCTTAATAAATAGAAAAGAATTATCTGAAACAGTACAAGTTTAATTACTCTGTGATATTTACCATAGCTGCTATTTGTTATCTTTTAACTATACCTTCTTTGTAGGAACTGATACTTACAAAAAATTATTAGAAAAATACGTGATGTCTAACATGTTATTTTCTTACCCTCCTCCATATTAACTTAAGTAATTGATTTAACAGTATTATTTAAGTATTGATGTATTTACTTTGTGTTTTGAATGTAATGCTTTAAATTTGGGTTGGAGACTGACCCTTTGGTAAAACTGAGGATGGAGAAATCAAAGGTGATATGGTGAAGGAGAAAAAAAAAGTTTGAATTATATCTGAGGAAGGACGCGAGGGTAGAAGACATTAATGGACAAATTAGCCTTCACTGCAAAGTCCAAAGGGCACGGGACAGAAAACAATGAAAACTTTTAACTTAACATGATTGTGGAGAAAAATGGGAATAGTTACAAAAATCTGTAAAATAGCAAAACATAATAGTCATTTTTTAAGATTAAATTTTGTCTCATCAAATTAAGCATAAAAAACATTTTAGAAAGAATTTCATTTTTTTCTGATTGTTTTTTAAACAGAAATTATTTTGGTTTCATAATTTTCTGAAAGGCTGAATATTTTTTATTGATCTGCAATAAAAATTTATTGGAGCCAAAGAAGATTTTTTAAATACTATGATACAACTGACTGACCAGTTGGCTTAGAAGCCTGCCTGCTCTGAGTATAAGAAATATGAAAGAAGTTGAAAGGCCTTTAAATTCGAGATCTTAGGCCAGGTTAGCTGCAGCCCCTTTCTGACTGTAATCGTGTGGATTATGAAGCTGTCTAAAGGTTTGCTTCCAGGATCTGACACTCCTTTAGCAGCCATGATATTAAAGCTGGGAACTTCCCTAGCATTTGCAGTATAAAAAAGTAACTGCTGAATGGTCAGTGATCTTCACTGCATTGTTGCACAGCAAGAGGATACATGTCACTTGAGTCATTGTACTTAAAATGATTTCTGAGCCCTTATAAGTATGACACGTATATTTTCCCATTTAACCATTCCAGCAAGTCTGTAAGATGTTTATATAATCTTTATACTTTATAAAGATGTTATAAGAATAGTATCATCTGATTTTTCAGTTATTTCACATATTTCAGTTAACATGTCAGTGCAACATATTTGACACAGATGGATCTAGGATTCAAATCCAAAACATCTGTCTCCACAAGGTGCTTTATTTGTTCTCTATAGCAGTGAGTTTTATCCTTTTTAAAACAATCCACAGTTCAGTTCAGTTCAGTCGCTCAGTCGTATCCAACTCTTTGAGACCCCATGAATCGCAGCACACCAGGTCTCCCTGTCCATCACCATCTCCCAGAGTTCACTCAGACTCACATCCATCGAGTCCGTGATGCCATCCAGCCATCTCATCCTCGGTCGTCCCCTTCTCCTCCTGCCCTCAATCCCTCCCAGCATCAGAGTCTTTTCCAATGAGTCAACTCTTCTCATGAGGTGGCCAAAGTACTTGAGTTTCAGCTTCAGCATCATTCCTTCCAAAGAAATCCCAGGGCTGATCTCCTTTAGAATAGACTGGTTGGATCTCCTTGCAGTCCAAGGGACTCTCAAGAGTCTTCTCCAACACCACAGTTCAAAAGCATCAATTCTTCGGCACTCAGCCTTCTTCACAGTCCAACTCTCACATCCATACATGACTACTGGAAAAACCATAGCCTTGACTAGACGGACCTTAGTTGGCAAAGTAACGTCTCTGCTTTTAAATATACTATCTAGGTTGGTCATAACTTTTCTTCCAAGGAATAAGCGTCTTTTAATTTCATGGCTGCAGTCACCATCTGCAGTGATTTTGGAGCCCAAAAAAATTAAGTCTGACACTGTTTCCACTGTTTCCCCATCTATTTCCCATAAAGTGATGGGACCAGATGCCATAATCTTCATTTTCTGAATGTTGAGCTTTAAGCCAACTTTTTCGCTCTCCACTTTCACTTTCATCAAGAGGCTTTTTAGCTCCTCTTCACTTTCTGCCATAAGGGTGGTGTCATCTTCATATCTGAGGTTATTGAGATTTCTCCCGGCAATCTTGATTCCAGCTTGTGTTTCTTCCAGTCCAGCATTTCTCATGATGGACTCCACATAGAAGTTAAATAAGCAGGGTGACAATATACAGCCTTGACGTACTCCTTTTCCTATTTGGAACCAGTCAGTTGTTCCATGTCCAGTTCTAACTGTTGCTTCCTGACCTGCATACAGATTTCTCAAGAGGCAGGTTAGGTGGTCTGGTATTCCCATCTCTTTCAGAATTGTCCATAGTTTATTGTGATCGACACAGTCAAAGGCTTTGGCATAGTCAATAAAGCAGAAATAGATGTTTTCCTGGAACTCTCTTGCTTTTTCCATGATCCAGCAGATGGTGGCAATTTGATCTCTGGTTCCTCTGCCTTTTCTAAAACCTGCTTGAACATCAGGGAGTTCACAGTTCACATATTGCTGAAGTCTGGCTTGGAGGATTTTGAGCATTACTTTACTAGCATGTGAGATGAGTGCAATTGTGTGGTAGTTTGAGCATTCTTTGGCATTGCCTTTCTTTGGAATTGGAATGAAAACAGACCTTTTCCAGTCCTGTGGCCACTGCTGAGTTTTCCAAACTTGATGGCATATTGAGTGCAGCACTTTCACAGCATTATCTTTTAGGATTTGAAACAGCTCAACTGGAATTCCATCACCTCCACTAGCTTTGTTCATAGTGATGCTTTCCAAGGCCTGCTTGACTTCACATTCCAAGATGTCTGGCTCTAGATTAGTGATCACATCATCATGATCATCTGGGTCGTGAAGATCTTTTTTGTACAGTTCTTCTGTGTATTCTTGCCACTTCTTCTTAATATCTTCTGCTTCTGTTAGGTCCAGACCATTTCTGTCCTTTATCGAGCCCATCTTTGCATGAAATGTTCCCTTGGTATCTCTAATTTTCTTGAAGAGATCTCTAGTCTTTCCCATTCTGTTGTTTTCCTCTATTTCTTTGCATTGATTGCTGAAGAAAGCTTTCTTATCTCTTTATTGTTTGGAACTCTGCATTCAGATGCTTATA
This sequence comes from Oryx dammah, assembly GCF_014754425.2. Lineage (NCBI taxonomy): Eukaryota > Metazoa > Chordata > Mammalia > Artiodactyla > Bovidae > Oryx > Oryx dammah. The sequence continues at coordinate 26,748,743 of NW_024070196.1, read as the reverse complement.
TCTTTGCTTTTCTCCTGTGCTTTTAGCCTCTCTTCTTTTCACAGCTATTTGTAAGGCCTCCTCAGACAGCCATTTTGCTTTTTTGCATTTCTTTTCCATGGGGATGGTCTTGATCCCTGTCTCCTATACAATGTCACGAACCTCAGGCCATAGTTCATCAGGCACTCTATCAGATCTAGATCCTTAAATCTATTTCTCACTTCCACTGTATAATCATAAGGGATTTGATTTAGGTCATACCTGACTGGTCTAATGGTTTTCCCTACTTTGTTTTACATAATGATGCAAAATGCATGCGCAACCCCCCCCCCCCCACTATTGCTTACTGCTTTGGCTACATTCTGGTACTTAATTACCCTATTAGAAGTACTTATTCTTGATCCACTAAGAGATCTTGATGTGAATTTTGGCAAGCTCTGCAAAACTATCCCCTGCCTCTGCATCAAACCCTGACTGAACCTGCACATCATCTGATGATTTGAAAGTAAAGATTTCATTGGAAATAAAGCAGACATCTGGACCAAGCCTTTTGTGGTTGCGTAACACTTAAGATGATCACCAGTGTATGTCCACTAAATGACATGTGGACCTTGGATCAAGAGTGCCTAATAATTCCCTTTCCTACCCCTCATTTTTACTCAAATGTGACCTTGATATGTTTCCAGTCTGTGTGCCTTCTTCTGATGTAAGACACTGCACCCAGCAAAATTCCTTCTTAACATCAAGGGACAAAAAGCTGGAAATTGGAAAAACGGGAAAATTTCCAATTGAAATTGGAAAACCAGGCTCTAGATGCTCAGAGAAAAATACTGAACAAAATCAGACAATGTAAAAAGTTAATACCCTGTTAAGATAGCAGAGCCCAATAGGAAGGAGAAAAGCAGAGTCTTTGTTCCTGGCAAGGATTCAGTTCAGCCAGTGAAAAGCCATGGGCTCGTTTACTATTGTGGTCCCAACTTCCTTCCCCCCTCTATAAAACCGTATATGGGGAACCTGCACGTGACTTACCATGGTTATAGATCTGAAACTGCAGTTCCCTGCTGATTTTGAGTAAACTTATCTTTCCTAGAGAAATATCTGTTAGTCTATTTGTTTTTCATCAGCGATCCTCATATCATTTTTTTATTGTTAATCTTATCATTCAAGATTGTTTTTCATGGTTGAGGTCCTTTGAATTTTCATATAAACTGGAGAAGCTTGTCAGCTGTAAATTAATTGGGATTGCATATAATCTATAAGGTTATATAAGAAAAATAGATATATTAACATTATTAAGATCCTAATATGTAAACATGGTACATCTCTTTAAGTCTTCCTTAAATTCTTTCAACAATTGTTTGTTGCTTTCAGTAAAGCTCATTTGCACATCTTTTATTAACACTTTCCTGAATATTTTATGTCATTCCAATCCAGTCTGTGGTATTTTATCTTTAATTTTACATGTGCTTTTTGCTTTTGTGTAAAGAGATCCCTGTTACGTTGTTGAATTTGCTTATTAGTTCTTGTACTTTTTATTGGTCTGTGTGTGTGTGTGTGGTTGTAATTCCTTTTGGTGTTCTACTTACTCAGATATGGCACCTTGGAATAGAAACTTTCAGTTATACCTTTCCATTATTTTTATTTTTAAAAAAAATTTGTACTGACTACTTCGTATAGAATAAGATTGAATAAAAGTGATAAAATCAAGTTTCCATATATTTTTCCTGATATTAAGGCAATAATGTTCAATCTTTCATTGCCAATATCATGTTGGCTGTACATTTTTATGCATATCTATGTTATCAAATTGATAAACTTCCCTCGTATTACTAGTTTGCTATTTTTCACCCATAGGTAGGTGATAAGTTTTCTGTGTAGTTTATGCATCTATTAATTAAATGCTTTTTCCTTTTAGTATGTTGGCACAGTAAAGTACACTGACTGATTCCCAATCTTAAAACAACCTTGCAGTCCTGAAATAAACTTTACTTTGTCATTATATATCTCTTTTCAGTTCTTTGAATTCTATTGTCTGTATTTTTAAAAGATTCTTGCCTGTATAAATTCATTATGGATATGAGTCTCTATTCTTTCTCTTCTCATAATGCCCAAATCTAGTTTGGCATCATGAATTTTGGAATTTATTTTGGTTTAGTATTTTGTGAAAGAAGTTTTTGTATGACTATTACCCCATCATTATACATTTGGTAGAATTTGAAGGTGAAGCCATCTGGGCTTAGATATTTATTTTTGTAGAGGTTTTTAATACCAAGTTAAATTTTGTTGATATAGAGCTATTTAACCTTTCTTTTTCAGCTTGTGTCAATTTTGAATTTCAGGAAGTCTGTCCATTTCAAGCAGATTGTCAAGTTTATAGACATAAAAAAATAATTGTATAAGCTCTATTTTTTGAATGTCCCTTGGACAGAGGAGCCTGGCAGGCTACAGTCAATATGGTCTCACAGATCTGGACACAACTGAAGCAACTTAGCACACAGTCATACACAAGATTTCTGATATTTTCACCTCTTTATTGATCATATCTATTTACTTACTTTTTAGTTATTTTTTTTTCTTTCTAAGTGATGCTATAGTTATCCATTAAGAGTTTACATTGTTGTCTTCTTCACAGGTAGAGTAGATTCGTCCCCTTTATTCATTAAAGGATGAGCTGAGGAGGGTCAGGCATAGACTCCATACCTCTGGGGTACCTCAGCTGTTAAGGTTTAACATTCAGAAATTCTAACTGTGAGTCCGTCCTGTTGACTGGGGCTCCTTCCAAATCGTATTCCTTAAATCCTCAGGACTGGAAGAGTTCAAAATTTCTGCTCTGCTTTTAAGAAACTTTCCATTCAATTTCATAGCTTTCACCCTTGAATGGCTCCAGACTGCAGCCAACTTCTTGAGGGGAAAATGGAGCTAGAAACTGAGAACTCACCCTGCTTTTTTGACCAGGATCCTCATTCTTATAGTTTCTCACACTGTTTCATGAAACTTCTCAAACCCTTTGCTTGTTTCTCTGTATCTTCCTATTGTCCCTCAGCTAAGGGAGCTCTGTCCTCACCCTCTTGAACAGCACAGAGACATGACAAACGTCTCAGGAAAAGTGCAGCTGCCATTGGACATAAAGTCATTTTACTTCCTTGTGCTCCACTGTTGGCACCTTGTTTGTGATCCTGTTTCATCAAAACGTGCTTGCTTCAGCTGATGTGTTATGCCTCCAGACAGACAGATAATTAAATAATTTAAAAGAATATGTCTGTATGCCTATATATGCATAAGTATGTATGTACTTACATACACACACTTTAACTTTTTCCTATGGAAATTACTTTTAATTTCTGCCTTATAGTGCTTACTTGGTGCAGTTCTCACTTATATTCAAAAAGTCCCAATCTAACAATATTAATGTATGTTCAAGGATAAAATTTTCTTGTGATCTGATTAGTTTCAGAAGCAAAACTTGAAGTTAATATTTTGATGAATATGCACTTAACTTTTAATTCTTTGTTGTACAGGGTCCACATATAAGTGTACTAAAGACATCTATATATCTGTTATTGAAGATATAAAATACCAGATAATTCTCATCATATTTTTAGACAAAGAAAATGCTTTCTTTCTTCTGTTGGTATTATGTGAGTCTTTTTTTATTAAAGACTTTCTAGAAAGTAAGTGAAAGTGAAAGTGAAGTCACTCAGTCATGTCTGACTCTTTGCGACCTGTGGACTGTAGCCCACCAAGCTCCTCTGTCCATGGGATTCTCCAGGCAAGAAAACTGGAATGGGTTGCCATTTCCTTATCCAGGTGCTAGAAAGTAAGATTGCCATAATTCACTTTGATTCCATTTTCATAGACTGGTGGGAGACATTGAGTTGATATTTAGGTTTCAGAGTTTATACTTATGGTGACTAATGGTTTTTAGTAACTTTAGCTATACATATTTCTCTATATTATTTGTGCTTTGTCCTTTAGTCCTTATTTTCAAAGTATTTTATCCAACCTTGATATTATAGTCAGTGTGATTGCAATTTACTTTATGAACCTGTGTGAAAGCATTTTAAAACAATTTGACATTGGTTACATAGAAAATGTGTATCTTTAGTTTCCCCAAAATTACACTAAATAAATTTAATATATTGCATTACATTTTGCAAACTTTCAACAGAAACATTCATTATAAAAATATAAATTAGAATATTTCAAAGACTTAGACTAATTTGGGAAAAAATTTCAAATTATCTAAATAACCAGAAAAGAAAGGAGAATGTGAAAGCCACTTAGTTGTCTCTGACTCTTGGTGACCCCATGGACTATAGGTTTATGGAATTCTTCAGGCCAGAATACTGGAGTAGGTAGCCTTTTCCTTCTCCAGGGGATCTTCCCAAACCAGGTCTGCTGCACTGCAGGTGGATTCTTTACCAACTGAGCTATCAGGGAAGCCCAAATAACCAGAGGCAAAATAATTAAAAGCTTTTATCAGCTTCTTACAAATAAATGTAAAATGCCATTCAGAATAACTAGAAATAGAAAAATGATAAATATAATTTATATATACTTTCCTATCTAGATTTTAAACAAATGAAGATTATCTCTATTTTTTAAGGTAATCATGTTAGCAAAATCCCATATAGTATATTTGAATTTGACAATTTTGTCTTTAAGAAAATTATCCTTGGCAGACTTATAGAAATGTTATCAAATTTAGGCATTAAAAATAGAATGTTTCCTTGTTCCCTGAGTAGTTCCAGCAAGTAGCTTATCATACCCTTATTATCTTTTTATTTGTTTGTTGTTTCTTAACACCCTTAAACACTAATTAATATAGCAGTACATCTATACTTGTTTGTTCTTTTTAATGTTAGGCTTTTGTGTATCCCTGTGGCAATTCCCTACTATAAAAGGCTAAAAGTGATTATTTGTTTTCACAGAAGTTATGTGTAGTATTTTCTAGAAGATATAAGCTTCTACATAAAGTCCTGACTGAGTAGAATTTATTAGTCTTTGCTTTCTTATATTTTAGCCAGTCACCACATATGTATATTTAAATCAAACTCAATTAAGAAGAAATAAATTAAAAATTCAGTTCTGTGTTGCTAGCTACATTTCAAGTGCTCATTAACAAGATGAGGCTGACTGTTATTACATAAGATAACACATACATGGAACATTTTTATCATCAGAGAAAGTTATATTGGATAGCACATGACTCTCTCTATATAATTTTTGTTGGAAGGTTTCTATTTAAAACTATAACTTTACATGACAGTATTATATAAAATATAATTTGCCTGCTCTTTCCCTCTATGTTTAACTGAGAGTTCTTTAGATTAAGAATATATTTATAAAATGCCCATAAAAGAAGCAAAATCACTCTTGTGAGTTTCTGTTCTAAAAAATATTTTATTTAAGAGTAATCATTCAGAATTGGGAGGTTAATTTCTTATATAATATTATTTATTTATTTATAGGCTGTGCTGGGTCTTTGCTCCTGCATGAGCTTTTCTCTAGTTGTGGCAAGTGGGGGCTATTCTCTGTGATAAATGAGCTGAGTTTCTTATTGCAGTGCTTTTCTTGTTGCAGAGCATGGGCTCTGGGGAGTATGGGCTTTAGGAGTTGAAGCACATGGACTCAGTAGTTGCAACTGCTGGGCTCTAGAGCATAGAATCAATAATTGTGACATGGGCTTAGTTGCTCCATGGCATGTGGGATTCTCCTGGATCAGGGAATGAACCCTAGTCTCCTGCACTGGCAGGCAGATTCTTTACCACTGAGCCACCAGGGAAGATCTAACATTTTTTCAAGTCTCAAATTTCAGAGGAATATATTTCTTTAGCATAGGTATGTTGTATAAATTTTATACTCTTGGAAACGTGTCAAGATTAATATTTATCAGTTTAGAAACAGGATGCATGTTTACATGTAGAAAATAACTTTATTTATGTTAATTAAGATGTAGAGAAGCAAAAGGCAAAGGAGAAAAGGAAAGATATAACCAACTGAATGCAGAGTTCCAAGAATAGTAAGGAGAGATAAGAAACTTATCCTAAGCGATCAATGAAAAGAAATAGAGGAAAACAATAGAATGGAAAAGATGACAGATATCTTCAAGAAAATTAGAGATAGCAGGGGAACGTTTCATGCAAAGATGGGCACAATAAAGGACAGAAATAGTACGGACCTAACAGAAGCAGAAGATATTAAGAAGAAGTGGCAAGAATATCCAGAACTATATGAAAACTATCTTAATGACCGAGATAACCACTGCAGTGTGATCACTCACCAAGAGCCAGACATCCTACAGTGAAAGGTCAAGTGTGACTTAGAAAGCATCACTACAAACAAAGCTAGTGGAGGTGAAGGAATTCCAGCAGAGTTATTTCAAATCACAAAGACCATGCTGTTAAAGTGCTGTACTCAGTATGCCAGCAAATTTGGAAAATTCAGCAGTTGCCACAGGACTGGAAAAGGTCAGTTTTCATTCCAATCCCCCAAAAAGGCAGTGCCAAAGAATGTTCAAACTACTGCACAATTGCACTCATCTCACACACTACCAAAGTAATGCTCAAAATTCTCCAAGCTAGGCTTCAACAGTATGTGAGATGAGAACTTCCAGATGTTCAAGCTGGATTTAGAAAAAGCAGAGATACCAGAGATCAAATTGCAAACATCCATTGGATCTTAGAAAAATCATGAGAATTCCTGAAAACATCTACTTCTACTATATTGTGACTATGCTAAAGCCTTTTCTAACAATCTGTGGAAGATTCTTATACAGATGGGAATACCAGACCACCATACCTGCTTCCTGAGAAATCTACATGCAGGTCAAGAATCAACAGTTATAACTGAACATGGAAGAACAGACTGATTCCAAATCAGAAAAGGAGTCCGTCAAGGCTGTATGCTGTCACCCTGCTTATTTAACTTCTATGCAGAGTACATCATGTGAAATGCTGGGATGGATGAAGCCCAAGCTGGAATCAAGATTGCCAGGAGAAGTATCGATAACGTCAGATATTCAGATGACACCACCCTTATGGCAGACAGCAAAGAAGAACTAAAGAGTCCCTTGATGAAAGTGAAAGAGAAGAGTGAAAAAAAAAATGACTTAAAACTCAACATTCAAAAAACTAAGATCATGGCATCTGGTCCCATCACTTCATGGCAAATAGATACAGGGAAATAATGGAAACAGTGGCAAGACTATTTTCTTGGGCTTCAAAATCACTGCAAATGGCGACTGCAGCCATGAAATTAAGACATTTGCTCCTTGGGAGAAAAGTTATTACCAACCTAGACAGTATATTAAAAAGCAGGGCCATTACTTTGCCAGCAAAGGTCTATCTAGTCAAATCTATGGTTTTTCCAGTAGTTATGTATGCATGAGAATTGGACCATAAGGAAAACTGAGAACTAAAAAATTTGATGCTTTTAAATTGTGGTGTGGGAGAAGACTATTGAGAGTCCCTTGGACTGCAAGGAGATCAAACCAGTCCATCCTAAAGGAAATCAGTCCTGAATATTCATCAGAAGTACTGATGGTGAAGCTCCAATACTTCGATCACTTGATGTGAAAAACTGACTCTTTGAAAAAGACCCTGATGCTGGGACAGATTGAAGGCAGGAGAAAAATAGGACAACAGAGGATGAGATGGTTGCATGGTGTCACCAACTCGATGGACATGAGTTTGAGCAAGCTCCAGGAGTTGGTGATGGACAGGAAAGCCTGGCATGCTGCAGTCCATGGGGTCACAAACAATCAGTACAACTGAGTCTCTAACTGAACTGAACAGAATTTTGGATAATTCATCTGAAAGTGATTTTGTAGATGTTGTTAAATTCTACAGAGCATCTGTAAAATCAAAATCATATCTATTTATATGGCATTTTCTTCAATTACCCATTAAAATATCTGTTAATTAAAATAGACAAGGTTCTTTTCTCTTCCTCTTATTTCACTGAGAGAAAATTTCATTATTTGTTCACTCAGCCATTTTGTCCACTGAAAACATTTTGAAAGCCCTGAGAAATCATTGTATAACTAAGTGACATAACTGTTAAGCCATTGTATACTAAGTGGCATAACTATTAAGCCAGATATAGAACTATGTTTTGGAAGTCTTTTAATTCTGTATGTAGGTTAAGATGTATAAATATATACAGATACACATACATATATATGGACTTGAACGTAGGATGAACTTAGAGCCATATGAAAGAATATGTAAAAGATAAAGTTAGAAATATAGATTGATAGATATAGAGATAGACACAAACATATCTTTAGATATATATGTATATCTTAGCAGATTGTCTGATACACACAAAAAAAGCTCCAAATAATTTTAGCTCCTATTACTTATGTTACAAACTGAGAATTCACAGATGAGTTTATTTGCAGGTGTTGAATATGACAATCTTATAGATTTGAAAAGTTGACTTGAGATCAGTACTTAAGAATGTGTCCAGCAGTTTCTTAAAAACTGAACAATGACAGTGAGACAAGAAAAAGGAGTAAATCTGTGGGAGTACTGACAGCTTACAGTGAACGATATTGGTTTGATGATCTCTAAAGAAGATTTAGCTTCAAGACCAGGGGCCAGGCTTGATCACTCAAGAGCTTTTGTGTAGCAGTGTTTTATTAAAGTGAAAAGGGGACAGAGAAGCTTCTGAAATCAACATCAGAAGTGGACAGAGAGTGCTCCCTTTGCTAGTTTTAGCAAGCTGTTTTATGTCTGTTGCTGCTGCTGCTAAGTCGCTTCAGTCATGTCCAACTCTGTGCGACCCCATGAACGGCAGCCCACCAGGCTCTGCCATCCCTGGGATTCTCCACGCAAGAACACTGGAGTGGGTTGCCATTTCCTTCTCCAATGTGTGAAAAGTGAAAGTGAAGTCACTGAGTCGTGTCCTACTCTTAGGGACCCCATGGACTGCAGCCTACCAGGCTCCTCCATCCATGGGATTTTCCAGGCAAGAGTACTGGAGTGGGGTGCCATTGTTAGAAAGCTATTAATCAGATGAGAGACACCTCAAGGCTGAAGGAGTTTCCCCAGGCCCCTCTCCCACAATATGCATTTTTGAGATAGGATGGCACAAGTGTGTCATCCCCCAGCCATAAAACAATTGATATGAATACTGGTTTGTTGAGCTATTATCAGGCCAAGGTTTGAGAAAAGAAACAAAGGCAGTCTTAGGTGGAACTATTTTAAAGAAAGGCAAATTCCAAAGTAAATACATAGTTTCATTAATATAGCTTAAGAAAAACATTTTCATAGAGAGATTGTTTCCTCCTGCTACATAAGGGAGAGATTAAAAAAAGTAGGCTGACACTTGCAGCCTATTTCCTCGGGTTGGAGACCCCTAGCCTTCCTGCCTGTTACCCTCTCAGTACTGTGTAATCCATTTTATCCATTCAAGGTGAGGTCTCTGAGGGAAAGTCAAATATGAGCTGGAGCAAACACTTCTTTATATTATTAGTAAGATAACAAGAGGCTTGATTTATATTTAATTAAATTCTTCAAATGATACAAACAGTTGGTATTAATTCCAACACACCCTTTTTTGGTATATCTTCAGAAACAAGTTAAAAATAATATATATATATATATATATCACCTTCCTAACCCTTGTTTTTCATTCTGTGTCTCTTACTCAGTGGTTTAAATATTCTTTCTTTTCCATATTAATATATTAATCTCTAAGTTTTATTGCATCTATGTTCCAAATCTCTCTGGAATCTGTCTTGACCCCTTCATCCTCACTGCCTTTCTGTTTTAAAAATAAATCTCTTGTCTTGTTTGAGACCAAATACTAGCAGAAAGTCCACACTTCTAAGCAAGACTTCCTCCCTCTCAAGTTCCTTCATTTGAATGAGTGTATCAGATAAACATATTTTGCAATATCTACTCTGTTCTATCACAGCAGTGGACTTGGGTTTGGAATAACAAACTCCTGAGAAACAGTCAGCTTTTTCCAGCTACAAGGTCATTTTTTAATAACATGGAATAAACAGCATCCTTTACAGAACAATAGCAAAATGGAGTTCCTATGTCTTCTTCTTTTTTTTTTTTCCTGTGCTTAAATTTTTTTTAAACATAAATTTATTTATATTCTAGACACCACTTTGATTATCTAGTCAGCCCATATTGGGACATATGCGTGAAAAGGTGACAAGATTCAGTGGCTCAGTGGTAAAAAATCTGCCTGTAGTGCAAGAGACACAGGAGATGAGGGTTTGTTCCCTGGGTGTGGAAGATCCCCTGGAGGAGGGGATGGCAACCCACTCCAGTATTCTTGCCTGGAGAATCCCATGTACAGAGGAGCCTGGTGGGCTACAGTCTACAGGGTCACAAAGAGTCAGACACAACTGAGTGATTGAGCACACACATGCGTGGATAGCCATAGTCTATATAATCTCAGAGTCATCCCAAATATCTCAAATTGTACTCTAAAATAATTTGTCTTTATGTTTGCATTCCCAAAAGAGTGTAAAGAATGTGGAAATTGCAAGGCAGGTCTAAACTACCAGGCAAAATATTGATTTTCCTTGTTGCATTACTAGAGGTCAGATAACATTCCAAAAGTATTATCTACCTTTGTAAATACTTTTACCTACATGCTATAGACAAATGTCAAGCACTTCTAAACTGATAACTCCAGTTGCTTCGGGGGTAGGAGGTGAGATTGAAAGGACAAGGATGGGAAGCTGCTTACTAAATATTTTAGACTAAATGAATAATTCAATAAATTAATGTTATAATAACTACTACTACTATTATACTGCTTAGGAGGTTACAGCCCTCAGATTGGTTTATCAGATATTAATAATAAATAAATTCATATTTAAAAACATGAAAAATAAATTCAAGTAGAAAAGAAATAGTGGTACATATTATTTTGGAAACAGATTATTTAAAATCCATTTTTCCTGTGTTAGGACTTTCAGGGAGATACACTATATAATATCAGAGTTTGGCCATTCTTAACTAGTTGTTATATTACCTTGAGCTTATCCAATATGGTGATAGCCTGGTTAAGTAAAACTAAGTACAACCATATTCAATTGAAATGTTTTCAATTATAAAAGAGAGAACTTATCAATAGTACAAGCATGCTGCTATTGAATAAAGAAATTCATGCAATTTTTCTAGTGGATAAGTGAGATTGAAAGAACAAGGATGGGACGCTGCTTACTAAATATTTTAGACTAAATGAATAAATCAATAAATTAATGTTATAATTACTACTACTAATTCTACGGCTGTTTTTCTCAGCCTTAGAATTCCAATTTTATAAACATTGTTTCCTCTCTCTCTCTGATACATGTATAAAGTTCATCCACATTCCAAAGTTGGAAAACTATTTTTATTTTTTATCTATTTTTAATTTTTAAAAAAATTTTTATTTTTACTTTCTTTACAATACTGTATTGGTTTTGCCATACATTGACATGAATCTGCCACGAGTGTACTTGAGTTCCCAAATATGAACCCCCCTCCCACCTTCCACCCCATATCATCTCTCTGGATCATCCCCATGCACCAGCCCCTAGCATCCTGCATCCTGCATCAAACATAGACTGGCGATTCATTTCTTACATGATACTATACATGTTTCAATGCCATTCTCCCAAATCATCCCACCCTCTCCCTCTCCCTCAGAGTCCAAAAGTCTGCTTTACACATCTGTGTCTCTTTTGCTGTCTCGCATACAGGGTCATCATTACCATCTTTCTAAATTCCATATATATGTGTTAGTATACTGCATTGGTGTTTTTCTTTCTGGCTTACTTCACTCTGTATAATCGGCTCCAGTTTCATCCACCTCATTAGAACTGACTCAAATGTATTCTTTTTCATGGCTGAGTAATACTCCATTGTGTATATGTACCGCAGCTTTCTTATCCATTCATCTGCTGATGGACATCTAGGTTGTTTCCATGTCCTGGCTATTATAAACAGTGCTGCGATGAACACTGGGGTACACGTGTCTCTTTCAATTCTGGTTTCCTCAGTGTGTATGCCCAGCAGTGGGATTGCATTTAATATCAACAATATCTTCAGATCTCATTTTTGGTTTAATTCATAAAGTATTGTATGTTATTGTTGTTCAGTCACTAAGTTGTGTCTGACTATTTGTTACTTCATGGGCTCCATGTGGCTCCAGAAGCATGCCAGGCTTCTCTGTCCTTCCCTATCTCCTGGAGTTTGCTCAAACTCATGTCCACTGAGTCAGTGATGCTATACAACGTTCTCATACTCTTTTGCCTACTTCTCCTCCTCCCCTCAATCTGTCCCAGCATCAGGATCTTTTCCAATGAGTAAGCTGTTTGCATCAAGTGGCCAAAGTACTCATAATACAGTAGGATACAGTATATATACAGTCATGTCCAACTTTTTGCAACCCCATGGACTGTAGCCTGCCAGGCTCCTCTGTCCATGGGGATTCTCCAGGGAAAAATACTGGAGTGGGTTGCCATGCTCTCCTCCAGGGGATTTTCCCAACCCAGTGATCAAACCTAGATCTCCCACACTGCAGGTGGATTCTTTACCATCTGAGCCACCAGGGAAGCTCATATATATATATATATTTTCCCCCCATGGACAAAACATATACTGAGTTCAGAAAATATAATGAGTTCAGAGAACATTGATCATTGAACTTTTCTTCAGTGGAATCTGGAGTTGCTACACAAATTAGCTATATTATGGTATTTACTATCACAATGGTGTGTTGTAAAGATAGGGAATACTAGAAAATATCTTGACTATAAAGCTATAAAGAAGCTCATAATCCATTAACAAAGTTAGAACATGCAGTAGAGAAAATATAATCTTTGAGAAAAAAATTAGGAGAGACAGTTTCATAGGTAGCAGAATTTACTTATATTAACATACTCCAGATTAAAGGCTATTTATCTCTGATTCTGGATATTTCAATAGATATGAAAGCCATAAAGTCTGCCCCAAATACCAGGAAAATGATTATCAGGTGTGGTTGGATTATGGCATGCTAGTGGGGAAAATTTCTAGGAGGAAATCCACTTCTTATACTTTACAGAATTTGATTGATACAGAACATTGAAATTAGATTCAACGCAGAAAAAAACAGGAAAATTTAGAGCATGTATATGTGAATAAAGTACTTACTCATACGAATATGATTTTGCTATTTTACCAATTCAGTAGTTAGAAAACAGAATGTCTCTGACCTATAAGAACTGATTTTAAAGATGGCCAAACAATTGTGTTATGAAGAGCTCAATTCTAACTATAGGCTTGGACTTATTTAAGGCATTGATACAATCTTCATTCAATTATATATCAATGCTTTGTCATTTCATATAGAACTTACAAATAAACTGTGAAGTCAAGAGTCAGGAGCCCTATAATCATACTGTATAAGCTAGATATTTAATATTTCTCTGTCTTATTTTCACCATCTGGCAATTCTATCACCCACATTTTAAATCAACTAATTATGTAAAATGTTCAGAATTATGCATCATAAGTGCTAGATAAGTGTTACTATTATTTTTATATTTTGCATTGCATAATCAATTAATTATCTAGTTATTAATAATGAATAGAAGTCAAAGTTAAATGTGTTTAGTATGTAGATATTTAAAAATACATTTGTCTTAGTTGTTTTTCCTCCAATCTTTCTATCAAGAAACAGGAGGAGAGGAGAATATAATAAGTAAAACCCTGCTTGGATATTTTACCAAAAGTAGATAATGTTAGGTAAAAACAGTTTGAGAAGCATGCAATTTGAGTACATAATAGTGTTTGGAAATCATTCAATATATATTTCCCATTATGTTAGTCACTTTCTTCTTTCAGCCTTTTTTTTTAAATTAGTTAGCAATTTGATTATCTTCTTAGCAATAACCACTCCAAATTTATCTTTTTTTCTGTAGATTTTCTTCAGAGAGTGTATTTTCTTTGATCTTTCCAGTCTGTTAGAGCTATGATGATAGCTCTAATTAATTTATCTAATGATAAATTAATCATCATTTAATACTCTTTGCTTCTCACATGTGAGCCAAAATATACATGGGTTATCTGCACAAGATAGCAAAATTGTGCAGTAATATAGTCAAAGCAAGCCAAGAAATTTCACCTAGAAACACATACCGGAATAAATAAATATACCTGTGCAACAAAAGAAATGTAAATATACACATAGAAATGCGATATTGTTATAACAGTTACTGAAGTATAATTATACACCATAAATTTTACTCTTTTTCAATGTTTATACACTCAGTGGTTCTCATATATTGAGTTGTGTAAACATCATCCATATCTAATTTTAGAACATTTCATCATCCTAAAACAAACTCCTGTATGTTAGAATTCACTGGAAAACAAAAAGGTTATTTTCTGTCTCTATGAATTTGTCTATTAAGGACATTTCATATAAATGGAATCATACAATAGTTCTTCTTGACTATTGTTTGTTACTTTGCATGAAATTCTTAAAGTACATCCATGACATAGCATGTATCACCACTTCATTCCTTTTACTGATGAATAATATTCGATTGTATGAATATACCACATTTTACTTACTCTTTTATCAGTTAATTAACATTTTTGCTTTTAGGGTATAATGAATAATTCTAATCTGAACAATCATGTACAATTTTTAAGTGTTGATATGTTTCCATTACTCTTGGTTACCCTTAGGAGTAGAATTTCTGAGTTTAATGGTAATTCTATATTGAACATTTTGTAGAATTATTGAACTGTTTTCCAAAATGATGACACCATTTATGTTTCCACTAGCAATGGATTTCAGTTTCTGTTTCTCCAAATTCTCACCAACAATGAAAACATTATATATTGTATGATTTAAACTATGTGATATTTTTAAAAAAGCAAAACTCTGGAAATGGTCAAAAGAAAAGTGGTTTCCAGCAATTGAGATTGGGTGGGAGAAATGAATAGGCAGAGCATAGAAGGTTTTTAGGGCAGAAAAAGGAGTCTGAATGATATTATAATGATGGATAAATGTCACTATACATTTGTCCAACCTGTAAACTGTGTCAAAAAAATGTATAATGGCATATAGCCATCATTATAGTATTAGCACAAGTGTACATCAACTGATGAATGAATATACCATCAATTTATGAAAAGACATGGAAAAGCCTTAAATTCATATTACTAAGGGGGAAAAAAAACAGTCTATAAACAACAATGGCTGTTTCTACATATATGACATTCTGAAAAATCCAAAACTTGGGAGACAGTCAAAACATATTTAGTTGTGAGGAATTAGTGGAAGAGGAAGGAATAGGTAGATAATGAGAAGAGAGCAACATCAACAATTAGAACTTGATTTTAAAATTATATTTATATGATTATTTTTATGGTAGTATAAAGAAAAACTGAGAATGTTTCTTATACAAACTGAATTTTGCCTAGCTTTTCTAAGTTTTCAATGTGAAATACATTAAACTGAAAAGGATTCATAGCAGAATAAAAAACAAATGAAGACTATTGAATGGGAAATTTGACTAGGCATTTCACAAAAGAGGATATCAAAATGATTAATGAACATATAAAAAAAAACTACCTCATTAGGTATCAATAAATACTAAAGAAACCCTCATTTTGATAACATAACCATAATGGCTAAACTTTAAATAACTTACAGGAATAAGTGCTAGTGAAGATACAAAACATTGCTTGGGATTTTAAATTAGCACCACAGTTTAGTGAGAAAATAATATTCTGAGCAATAAAATGTGCAAAGTGATATAATTTATAAGATTTCAAGATTAATGAAAAAATCATATTTATAATAAAATTGTTGTCAAAGTAATTTGAATGTTGTAATAATCTTCAAAATCTCAATAGGTGAACACTTTGGAATGGTGCTGTTCAACAGAACCTCTTTGTGTTTATGAAACTATTTGACTATATGTATCTACTGAATACTTATACTGGTGCTAATTTGCCTGTGTGACTAAAATTTTCATTTATTTGAATATAAATGAAATACCCTTTGACTAGTGAGCACTAGAGCCAATGCACCTCTAGACTATTATTTCCTCACTACCTAACACTGCAAGACAATTGTTCAGCATCTGTATTCCACACTGATTCAGAGAGAGGATCAATTCATCTATGGTTATTCTGCTTTTCAGGATTTCATAATCCTCTACTTGACCTTCTGTATCTTGTTATAAATGGTGGAAGACAAGTTTGTAAGTGAAAGCTTTTAAGAGCCAACCAGAACCACACACATCACTATTTTCACTATCCATTGGTCAGAATGCAATCACACATGTATATCTTGTTAAAAGGAAGGCTGGGAAATTAAAGATAGTAGTATTCCCAGGAGGAAAAGGAAATGGGTCTTGGTGACACATAATTGTGTCACAGACATTATATTAGACAAGCAGGATAGCTGAAGGTTCAAAGTGCAAACTCTGAAGCCAAATTTCTGGGCTTAAACCTGACTCCACCTTGGATATGAGATCTAGGCAAATTATTTTCACTCTTTGTTCTTTTTCCCATAAATGGGGGTAATAAAGTATTTACCTTGCAGAATGGTTTTAAGATTAAATAATGGTTTATAAAGTGCTAAGGGCAATATCTGACATTAAAAAGTACTAGATTGAATTATTATTTTATTATTATAACTATTATTAATAGTCTTAATAGGCAAATGGATAAGTAAGGTTAACAATCTCAGAATAAGAAAAGCATATGTGTGGAAACTTTATGTGTTAGTGTAAAATATTAAATGCCAGTAGCTCTTCTGAGGCAATTGGTAACATGTGGCAAAAAATTAATTTAGATTAATGTAATACACCAAGAATAAAATAATTTCCAGTGGGTTACAATATTCAATATTGAGGAAACTTAAATGTAAGAGGAAAAAAAATAGACAAGCTATGTGATCTATAAATAGGAAAAGTTTGGCAAACCACAAAAACATAAATTATAATAGAAATTGATGAATTTTGTATTTAGCAACGTTAATTATAATCAGATATACTCTTGGTATATCTTGGTAAAACCTGGGGATTTTATTTCTATATGTATTTTCTAGAAAAAGTCACAAATGAACATGAGAATTTTCATACACTTCTCTTTCAGTGTAGCATAGTTTATAACAGAGAGAATTTAAAATAGATTAAATGTCCATCAATGGCTGTTGAATAAATGCATGTTTAATATCTAACCATTGGAATTCTATTAAAGAATTAAAATTAACTAACCCTTCATCTATTAACTTGACATTTATGAAAAAAGTGTCTTTGAAGGAAAGAAACACAATTTAGGATAGCACACTCTTTAAGAATCATTTGTGTTGTAGATTATGTTTGTGTGTAAGTAAAAGTATATAAACATGCAGGAAATGAACTCTGAATTCATCACAGCAATGACTTAGGGGAAGGCAAAAACTGTCATGGGGTTTAGTACAATGCAGAGAGGCTGCTGGAGAAGTTTTTAAAAATAATCTCTGTACTCATCTTTGTTAATCTATACAGTATGTAGTATATTCAGATTATTATTTTTATAATAATCTGAATAAACTACTACATATTGCAGATTAGGTTCCAGATCACCACAGTAAAGCAAATATTGCAACCAAGCAAGTCATGATGATATTTTGGTTTCCCAGTGTATATAAAAGTTATGTTTTCATTACACTGTGGTCTTTTAAATGTGCAGGTATTTTGTCTAAACAAATATACATGGTTTAATTTAAAATTACTGTATTGCTAAAAAATACTATCCATTATCTGAGGCTTCATTGAGTCATAATCTTTTTGCAGTAGTAACATCAAAGATCACTGATCACAGATCACTATAACAAATTTAATAATAATAAAAAAGCTTGAAAAAAAGTGAGAAATACCAAAAGGTGCCTCAGAAACTCTAACTGAGCAAATACTATTGGAAAAATGGTGCCAATAGACTAGCTTCAAGCAGGCTTGCCCACAAATCTTCAATCTGTAAAAAGACACAACATCTGCTAAATGTAATATAGTGAAGCATGAATAAAATGACATATACACATTTAAGTTATTATCCAAAAAAAAAAAAAGCAAGAACAAAAGGAAGTATAAGAAATGTCACAAATCTAGATGAAATCAGAGGGAGCATTCTATTGTGCTAAGGTGTATTTTAGAGACATGAAACAACTTCACAATTAGCTTATCCTTTCTTAAAGTCATACTACTTTGAACTTAAAATATCACTGAGAAATAGGTACAATTCTGTTTCTAAGATTTTACTAATAGGGCTATCTATCTACCTATCTGTTCTATCTATCTATCCACATTTTAAATGTTGCTTACTATGTGTCAGGGGAAAAAAAAAAAAACAAACAGGTTTTGACTGGAGACAAAAGTAACTTTTGAGAGAATGTTATCCAAATTTTGAAATCAGTCCTTTTACATAAACACTCTGATCCATAAGGAAAATATGCTTTCATGTTCATGGCATATTATTCATAGCACTTTTGTATTGTATTTTAACTTTTTTCATCCAACCAATGCCTAGTCTTAATTTATTTAGACAAAAATACACACACACGTGCATGCATGCAAACAGAAGCTCCTTTAATTTACTTCTAAGTATTTTCCTTCTGAAACTTACTCTATCAAATTATCGAGTGGGATTATTTCAATTTTGTTTTCTTTTTAAACTGGAGAAAAAAGTAATAAAAAAGCAATGATACCCTTTTATAAATAATCTGTATGCACATTATATGTATAAAGTTACAATTTAAAAATATGGGACAATATTATTTTATTTGTCTAATCCTCATACTGGGCTTCCCTGGGAGCTCAGACAGTAAAAAATCACCTGCAGTGAAGGAGTCCTGGGTTCAATGTCTGGGTCAGGAAGATCTCCTGAAGGGAATGGCTACCCACTTCAGTATTCTTGCTGGAGAATTCCATGGACAGAGGAGCCTGTACGGCTACAGTTCATGGGGTCACAGAGAGTCAGACACAACTGAGTGGCTAACACTTTAACTTTCAATCCTCTTAGCAGCATAAAATTAGGAGGTTTTGTTCATCATTTCTGACAGTTGTAAATGCTTAGTTTAATAGTAAAATTTCATATTGTGTAAAAGTGAAATATAATTTAACATAATTAACAATGAGAAAAGAAAACACACAAAAATCAAATTTTGGCAGCCCCCCCAAAATTATAAAAATCAGCCGAACTCAACTTATTCTACATTGCAGTAGAATATTTTATGGAAATAAATACTAATATCATTCTACATAAATCTCAGATGACTTCACTACAATCAGTAGTATTATAATCACTAAAACATCACTGATATGCTTAGTGACTGTGATTGCAGTAATTGAAAAAATGTATTTAGAACCCACCAAAGATTAATGATTTTTGTAAAGTAACTAAAACAAGTATCAAACAGTAGTCTCTGAAGTTAAGATAGTGAAAATAATGTTTACTTGTCAGAAGAAGCAAGTTAGATGTATTGGAATAATAGTTGTACAAAATATAAATTCTCTAATAAGAAACATGATCTATTTGTTGTTGGAAAATGATTCAGTCTTCCTTGATGCTGGGGTCACTCTGATTATGGGACGTAAAATGAATGATCAGTCAATTTGGGAGGGATCACTGGTTTGTTGGTTCTGGTCACTTATCAAATTGTGTCTGACTTTTTGCAAGCCCGTGGACTGCAGCAAGTCAGGCTTCCCTGTCCTTCACTATCTCCTGGAGTTGCTCAGATTCATGTCCTTTGGATCGATGATGCCATCCACCATCTCATCCTCTGTCACCCCCTCTCTTCCTGCCCTCAATCTTTCCCAGTTTCAGGGTCTTTCCAGTAAGTCAGCTCTTTGCATCAGGTGTCCAAAGTATTGGAGCTTCAACATCAGTCCTTGCAATGAATATTCAGGGTTGATTTCCTTTAGGGTTGACTGGTTTGCTCTCCTTGTTGTTCAATGTACTCTCAAGAGTCTTCTCCAGCACCACAGTTTGAAAGCATCAATTATTCAGTGCTCAGCATTCTTTATGGTTCAATTCTCACATCCTTACATGACTATTAGAAAAACCATAGCTTTGACTACACACCCTTTGTCAGCAAAGTGATGTTTCTTTGCTTTTTTTTTAATATGCTGCCTAGGTTTTTCATAGCTTTTCTTCCAAGGAGCAATCATCTTTTAATTTCATGGCTGTAGTAACTGTTCACAGTGATTTTGGAGCCCAAGAAAAGAAAATCTGTCACTGTTTCCACTTTACCCCATCTGTTTGCCATGAAGTGATAGGAAAGGATGCCATGTTTTCATTTTTTTGAATATTTAGTTTTAAGCCAGTTTCTTTCACTCTCCTCTTTCATCCTCATCAAAAGGCTCTTTACTTCCTCTTTGATTTCTGCCATTTGAGTGGTATTATCTGAATATCTGAAGTTGTTGATGTTCCTCCCAGCAGTCTTGATTCCAGCTTGTGATTCATCCAGCCCAGCATTTCACATGATGTGCTCTGCATAAAAGTTAAATAAGCAGGGTGACAGTATACAGCCTTGATGTACTCCCTTCCCTTTCTTGAAGTTCACAATGTATATAACAGCCCTAGTTTATTCTCCTTAAGGGCAGAGGTCCACAAACTATAGCACTACTTTGTAGGTTGGACAAATATGCTTAATTCTAGATTTATTTATCAGGACAGTTTTTCTCTCCCAGTAAGCCCTTTCCTTTGACCTGGCCTCTTTCAGAAATATATATGATATTTTGAACTGGTTTATTTCTCACATATGAAGAACTTGGTTGAAATTGAAGTGTGCCATATTTTGAAGTCCACCTCAAAGATCTCAACACTGCTCAGTTAGTGTTGTAATCTGTAACACTCCAAAAAGTTTCATAAAATATAATTTATTGTACTCTAACTCACTTTTGAACTTACCTTACTAGTGGGGAATATAAAATAGCTTTTACATTTATACATCATTGAAATGACAGTTCTGGTAATAGTATAACTTTAAATATTCCTAAATTTATGTGAGGCAAGCATAAAGTATAACAGCCTATTGGAATGTGTAGCATATGTTTTCCAATGATAATTTAGAACAGGAATCAGTACAACCTGTAGGTAATTCTCACCCAGCCTCCTGTCTTTCTTACTTTCACTGTAACATAGACACAGCCATTCATTTAATATTAGCTCTCTTTTTGAAAATAAAATTCATGTAACTGAAACAAACACATAGAAAGAGGATAGAAAATAATTTCAAGAAGGAAAGTCTGAAAATATTTTTTTAACCATTTTCACACTATGATGGCAGAATTGAATAGAATGAAAGAAGCAAAATACCCCATAGATCCTAAAACATTTACCATCTTTTTCTTTACTGAGAAAGTTTGTTGATGTCTGATTTCAAAGCCTCTTATCCTTATCCCTCAGATGGTAGACAGAATGAAAACCACAATCACAGAAAACTAATCAAACTGATCTCATGGACCACAGCCTTGTCTGACTCAATGAAACTATGAGCTATGCCATGTAAGGCCACCCAAGTTGGATGGGTTGTGGTGGAGAGTTCTGACAAAATGTGGTCCACCTGAGAAGGGAATGGCAAACCACTTCAGTATTCTTGCCTTGAAAACCCCATGAATAGTATGAAAATGCAAAAAGATAGGACACTGAAAGATGAACTCCCCAGGTCAGCAGGTGCCCAATATGATATGGAGAAGAGTGGAGATATAACTCCAGAAAGACTGAAGAGAGAGAACCAAAGCAAAAAACAAACAAACAAAACAAAACAAAACAAAACAAAAACCCACCCAGTTGTGGATATGAGTGGTGATGGGAGTTGTAAAGAACAGTATCGCATAGGAAACTGGAATGCTAGGTCCATGAATCAAGGCAAATCGGAAGTGGTCAATCAGGAGATGGCAAGAGTGAAACATTGACATATTAGGAATCAGCAAACTAAAATGGACTGGAATGGGTGAATTTAACTCAGATGACCATTATATCTTCTGTGGGCAAGAATACCCTTCAAAGAAATGGAGTAGCCCTCATAGTCAACAAAAGAGTCCAAAATGCAGTTCTTGGGTGCAATTCAAAAATGACAGAATGATCTCTGTTCATTTCCAAGGCAAACCATTCAATATCAGAGGAATCCACATCTATGCCCCAACCAGTAATGATGAAGAAGCTGAAGTTGAATGGTTCTATGAAGACCTACAAGACCTTCTAGAACTAACACCCAAATAGGGTCTCCTTTTCATTATAGGGGACTGGAATACAAAAGTAGGAAATCAAGAGATACCTGGAGTAATAGGCAAATTTGGCTTTGGAGTACAAAATGAAGCAGGACAAAGGCTAACAGACTTTTGCCAGGAGAACATACTGGTCATAGCAAACACCTCTTCTGACAACACAGGGGAAGACTCTATACATGGATATCACCAGAAGGTCAATACTGAAATCATATAGATTATATTCTTTGCAGCCTAAGATGGAGAAGCACTATACAGTCAGCAAAAACAAGACCAGGAGATGACTGTGGCTCAATCATGAACTTGTTATTGCCAAATTGAGATTTAAATTGAAGAAAGTAGGGAAAACCACTAGACCATTCAGGTATGAGCTAAATCAAATCAAATATAGCAGAAGTGAGAAATAGATTTAAGGGAACTATGGATGGAGGTTCGTGACATTGTACAGGAGGCAGTGATCAAGATCATCCCCAAGAAAAAGAAATGCAAAGAGGCAAAATGGCCGTCTGAGGAGGCCTTATGATTAGCTGAGAAGAGAAGAGAAGCTAAAGGCAAAGGAGAAAAGGAAAGATATACCCATTTGAATGCAGAGTTCCAAAGATTAGCAAGGAGAGATAAGAAAGATTTCCTTAGTGATCAGTGCAAAGAAATAGAACAACAGAATGTTAATAATTAGAAATCTCTTCAAGAAAATTAGAGATGACAAGGGAACATTTCATGCAAAGGTGGCCACAATAAAGGAAAAAAATGGTATGGACCTAACAGAAGCAGAAGATATTAAGATGAGGTAGATTTAAAAAAAAAAGAATTATACAAACAAGATATTTATGACCCAGGCTGTATATTGTCACCCTGCTTATTTAAGTTATATGCAGAGTACATCATAAGAAACGCTGGGCTGGAAGAAGCACAAGCTAGAATAAGATTGCCGGGAGAAATATCAATAACCTCAGATATGTAGGTGACACGACCCTTATGGCAGAAAGTGAAGAGGAACTAAAAAGCCTCTTGATGAAAGTGAAAGAGGAGAGTGAAAAAGTTGGCTTAAAGCTCAACATTCAGAAAACTAAGATCATGGCATTTGGTCCCATCACTTCATGGCAAATAGATGGGGAAACAGTGGAAACAGTGTCAGACTTTATTTTTGGGGGCTCCAAAATCACTGCAGATGTTGATTGCAGCCATGAAATTAAAAGATGCTTACTCCTTGGAAGAAAAGTTATGACCAACCTAGATAGCATATTCAAAAGCAGAGACATTACTTTGCCAACAAAAGTCCGTCTAGTCAAGGCTATGGTTTTTCCAGTGGTCATGTATGGATGTGAGAGTTTGACTGTGAAGAAAGCTGAGCCCCAAAGAATTGATGCTTTTGAACTGTGGTGTTGGAGAAGACTCTTGAAAGTCCCTTGGAGTGCAAGGAGATCCAACTAGTCTATCCTAAAGGAGATCTGTCCTGGGTGTTAATTGGAAGGACTGATGCTAAAGCTGAAACTCCAATACTTTGGCCACCTCATGCAAAGAGGTGACTCATTGGAAAAGACTGATGCTGGGAGGGATTGTGGGCAGGAGCAGAAAGGGACAACAGAGGATCAGATGGCTGGATGGCATCACCAACTAGATAGGCATGAGTTTAAGGGAACTCCTGGTTTGGTGATGGACAGGGAGACCTGGAGTGCTGTGATTCATGGGACCACAAAGAGTTTGACACAACTGTGACTGAACTGAACTGGTGATGACCCAGATAGCCACAATGGTGTGATCACTCACATAGAGCCATACATCCTGGAATGAGAAGTAAAGTGGGCTTTAGGAAGATTCACTGAAAACAAAGCTAGTGGAGGTGATGGCATTCCAGTAGTTATTTCAAATAACAAAAGACCTTGCTGTTAAAGTGCTTCACTCAGTATGCTAGCAAATTTGGAAAATTCATCAGTTCCCACAGGACTGGAAAAGGTCAGTTTTCATTCCAATCCCAATGAAAGGCAATGCCAAAGAATGTTCAAACTACTGCACAATTGCACTTATCTCACATGCTAGCAAAGTAATGCTCAAAATTCTGCAAACCAGGCTTCAGCAGTACATGAACCATGAACTTCCAGATGTTCAAGCTGGATTTAGAAAAGGCAGAGGAAACAGAGATCAAATTGCCAAAATCCGTTGGATCATTGAAAAAGCAAGAGAGTTCCAGAAAGACAATCTAATTCTGCTTTATTGACTATGCCAAAAACTTTGACTCTATGCATCACAACAAACTGTGGAAAATTCTACAAGAGATGGGAATACCAGACCACCTTACCTGCCTTCTGAGAAATCTGTATTCAGATCAACAAGCAACAATTAGAACTGGACATGGATAAACAGATTGGTTCCAAATCGGGAAAGGAATACATCAAAGCTGTATATTGTCACCCTGTTTATTTAACTTTTATGCAGAGTACATCATGAGAAATTCTGAGCTGGATGAAGCACAAACTGAAATCAAGTTTGCCCTGAGAAATATCAATTACCTCAGCTATGCAGATGACACCACACCTATGGTAGAAGGTGAAAAAGAACTAAAGAGCCTCTTGATGAAAGTGAAAGAGGAGAGTGAAAAAGTTAGCTTAAAACTCAACATTCAGAAAACTAAGATCATGGCATTTGGTCCCATCACTTCATGGCAAATAGATGGGGAAACAGTGGAAACAGTGACTGACTTTATTTTTGGGGGCTCCAAATCACTGCAGACGGTGACTGTAGCCATGAAATTAAAAGAAGCTTGGTCCTTAGAAGAAAAGCTATTACCAACCTAGAGAGCATATTAAAGAGCAGAGATATGACTTTGCCAACAAAAGTTCATCTACTCAGTGCTACGGTTTTTCCAGTAGTTATGTATGAATGTGAATGTTGTAGTATAAAGAAAGCTGAGCACTGAAGAACTGATGCTTTTGAACTGTGGTGTTGGAGAAGACTCTTTAGTGTCTCTTGGACTGCAAGGAAATCAAACAAGTCCATCCTAAAGGAAATTAGTCCTGAATATTCATTGGAAGAACTGATGCTGAAGCTGAAACTCCAATACTTTGGCCATCTGATGTGAAGAACTGACTCATTGGAAAAGACCCTGAATCTGGGAAAGATTGAAGATGGGAGGAGAAGGGGACGATAGAGGATGAGATGGTTGAATGGATCACCAACTCATTAGACGTGAGTTTGAGCAATCTCTGAGAGTTGGAGATTGGCAGGGAAGAGTTGGTGATTGTGTTTCAGTCCATGGGGTCGCAAAGAGTAGGACTCACATAAGCGACTGAACTGACTGATTACAAAGAGCAGCGTATAGGCGTGCACGATGCTCTGTGTGGCATTTTCAGTTCTTGCGAGAACTTGTATTTACTCACGTGATATTTAACCTGGCCTACTTTCCTTCTGTCTTGGTAATTTGCTTGGTAGATTCATTAATGAATCTCTTTAAAGCATCAGTTCTACCAAGAGTTATTAATGTATGCTTTCCACTTCAAAGATAATGGGGTTCGTAGAATCTTTATATTTTAATCATATCTGTATTATGAGTATGTTTTCTGAAACCACTAGTCTGTCTTCATTTATATAACTTATGCTACATAAAAAGCTGGTGTATTATCTGGTGATGACTAGTTTCATAAGTTAATTAATTGCCACTCAGGGCCAAAACAGGAAGACATAATTATCATTTTAAAAGTATTTAATTTTTCTATAGAATTCTTTTCATTTTTGTATGGCCAAGTTCTATATTATGCTAATGTGTAGACAACAAGCCACCTTCCTAGCACAAAATGATATTTTTAAGGGTTCATGATATACTATGGAAGTTAATCTTGTTAAATTCAATAGTTGTCAAGTGCCCTGATATAAATTTGACCAGATACAATTTATTAATTGATACCAACTAAAGAACTGCGGAGAAGGCAATGGCACCCCACTCCAGTACTCTTGCCTGGAAAATCCCATGGGCGGAGGAGCCTGGTAGGCTGCAGTCCATGGGGTCACTAAGAGTCAGACATGACTGAGCGACCTCACTTTCACTTTTCACTTTCATGCACTGGAGAAGGAAATGGCAACCCACTCCAGTGTTCTTGCCTGGAGAATCCCAGGGACGGGGGAGCCTGATGGGCTGCCGTCTATGGGGTTGCACAGAGTCAGACACGACTGAAGCGACTTAGCAGCAGCAGCAGCAAAGAAGAACTGAAATAATAGTGTGGAAAAGGACATCTCTAACCAGTGTCAACTTGCATCCCTTCTATCACATGCTATACATGTGATGAAGTACTCAAAGAACATTGCCCCTAGTTTAAATAGAACTTCTTATAAATGACTAGCTAATAAATTCCAGAAAGAAAAATTCTCTCATTTTTAATCAACTGTATTGCAGTATAATTTAGAAACAATAAAATATACATATCAAGTATCCCACCCATGTAATAACAACCTCAATCAAGATATAGAATATTTCTATCACCAAAAAATTAACTTTTGCCCCTTTGTAGTTAATCTCTCAGACACGACTGAAGCAACTTAGCAGCAGCAGCAGCAGCAGCAGCAGCAGCAGCAGCAGCAGTTAATCTCTCTATTCCTCCTAGAAAACTAGGAGACTAGTGACTTGTGGATTTTGTCATTGTAGAGTAGCCTTTACTAGGGTTTTTATGTGGGAATTTTTACAAATTTATATATATATATATATATTTATGTAGTACACACATATATATTATATAACATAATGTATGTTATAGTAACATAAAATATATGTATACACATATACACACATATATTTATATATAACAAATCCTGAATCTCAAGGGGAAAAAAAAATTAGAAAATCAGGAAAGGAGAAAACATTATAATTCTGTTGAGAAAGTCAGTTATTATCAATATAGAGATGTTCCTAATGGAATCAAATGGAATCATGAAAATGATAGAATGCTGATAGGCAGAACCTAAAGTTATGTTAACATTTCAGGGACCAGGGCTGGGAGCATGTGGAAGAGAAGGAGCTTTGATGCAATCAGTTAGTCTTGCTTATAGCTTGTACCACATTTTGTGTGATTGTTGCCTTTTCTACTCTTGAAGGTAAGCTATTCTTACAGATAAAATAAATGTTTTTAAATTTATAATCCTGGTACACTCTATACAAATCCTATGGGTAGAATTAGAAGATGTAACAAATCTTTAAAGTGTCTTTAAATCTGTAATCTTGACACACTCTCTATAGTGCTCTTACATTTTAAAAATCAGAATGCTATGCTATTCAAATGCTCCCCATGCATTATAGAAGATTGCATAACCTTGACATCAAACTCCACAAAGGATAGAAGAGAAAATAAAATCTATACACATCTTTCACTTATGTGATATGACAGAAACATTATAAGCATAGTATTAACAAATAGAAAGCAGCAATATATAAAAAGGCATACTATATTATGTTGAATTTGTGTTTGTACCAGAATTTGAAAGTGATTGCCTGCTTAGTCTCTCAGTCATGTCTGAATCTTGGCAAATTAGACTGTAGCCCAACAGGCTCCTCTGTCCTTGGGATTCTTCAGGCAAGAATAATGGAGTTGGTTGCTATTTCCCTCTCCAGAGTAATTTCCCAACCCAGGGATCCAAGCCACATCTCTTGTATTGCAGGTGGACTCTACCTGCTGAGCCATCAGGGAAACCTCCCTTATATAAATGTATCAATAAACAAAATAATTTACCTAGTCTTTAAAACAAATTTTATTTTTCTCTTAATTTAACTTCATAGTGATTACAGAGTAAACAAATAAATCAGAAAAATAATTTGACAAACTTAATTTTGTTAAAAAAATATTCAAGGCAAATCAATACCCATTTATGATAAAATTCTTTAAAGCAGGAATTTAAAATCTGTTAGCACAGCAAAGCATGTATTCATGCATGTTTGTGTCTGGTTGCCACAAGCAAAGCTTTCTCTGTAGCTCCTGTTCCTTCAGACCAGGGCCCAGAACACAGAGAGGGTTAGCAAAGTCATTTTGCCCCTGTCCAGTCATAAACACATTTGCAATGTTTATTATTCCATACCCCTGAGAGCTTGTGGTTGGTAGTTATGCAGCACAGACTAGCGGATAGCTATGGCTCTATCTTTCTCCTCTCTCTTTCTTCATTATTAAAATTGTCATTAACTCCTATAATCTCTGTGCTTTCCTACTTGTGACAGGATACCTGTGTCAATGCTTACAACAAATCTTTTTCACAAAATGGGGGTAGAACTTTTCCTTTGTCCTCTCCTGTCTTATCTACTTTTATTTTTAGCTATGTAATATATAATATATTGTTTTGAAATATGTAATTTAGAAGATAGTACTATAAAAGTTATTCAGTGGGTGGTGAGTGGTGCTTAGGGAACTTGAAATGAGTTAAAATAGAGTTCCTAGCTCCAGTACTCTTGCCTGGAAAATCCCATGGATGGAGGAGCCTGGAAGGCTTCAGTCCATGGGGTCGCTAAGAGTCAGACACAACTGAGTGACTTCACTTTCATTTTTCACTTTCATGCATTGGAGAAGGAAATGGCAACCCACTCCAATGTTCTTATCTAGAGAATCCCAGGGACAGGGGAGCCTGGCAGGCTGCCGTCTATGGGGTTGCACAGTCAGACATGACTAAAGCAACTTAGCAGCAGCAGCAGCAGTATGATATATTATGCAATAAATCTTGAATTTTACTCTCTTTAAAATAAATATTTGTCCAAAATAATTAAATCTAAATTTTGAATATGATTTTCTTTGTGTAAATATAATTGAAACATACTTAAACTCATTATAGGTTAATTATAGATAAAGATAAGTAGGAAAATGTAACTAATTCAAAGTTTTCAAAATCAGTATAGCTTTTACATTATTTAAACTATAAATTTGGCATAAGTAAAAATGACAGAAGATGTGAAAAGGACTATAAAAATTCCACAATGCTCTGACAGTTTTGAGGGGTTTAATATAATTTATAATTTAATTCATCTCCTGTTTTCTTAGTGAAGTGTGAAGTGCCTCAGTTGTGTCCGACTCTTTGTTACCCCATGGACTGTAGCCTACCAGGCTCCTCCGTCCCTGGGATTCTCCAAGCAGGAATACTGGAGTGGGTTGCCATTTCCTTCTCCAGGAGATCTTCCCAACCCAGGGATCGAACCTGGGTCTCCCGTATTGCAGGCAGACGCTTTACCATCTGAGCCACCAGGGAAGTCATTTTCTTAGTAATGTGTTTTATTTTTTTTTATTGTTTATGAGAAAACTAATTATTAACTGTTCTTTATATATTGGTCATTTTTAATGGAATGATCAGAAACAGACTGTTTAAATTGATCATTATATTAAAAAAATTTCAACCACATATGCATCCTGTAGCTTTCCTTTAAGTCTGCTCTTTCAGTTGTTTTAAAGAATTTTCCTTTTTATAGCAGATCCTAAAATTATCTCTTGACTATAATGTAGATATTTTATACTAAATGCTCTGTTTAAAGAGTCCATTATCAAATTTAAAAAAACTTACCTTTAATATAATAAACAGATATTTACTCAGTTTCCACAGTATATCAGCTATTATTGAGTGGATGGTGGAGATAAACCATTATATGAAGAGTTACAATCCCTTACCCTGTTGTGCTTACTTGTGTGTGAAATTTATAATCTAGAGGCAATATACAATAATAATCAAAGCAATAGAAAGTTTATGTTTAAATCCTGCTTCCCAAACTCATGGCTGAGTGCTTGTGGATAAGTGGCTTAAATTCCCTTAGCTTAGGTGTCCACAATAACATGCAGATGATTTAGTGGATTAAATAAGTTAATATGAGCAAATAAGTTATTAAGTTTTTGCTATTTGGGTGTTGTTATTTTTTAATTACTGACCTACACAATAAACATAATGCATAATTATGTGATTATATTTAAAGTTTGGAAGAATAAGGTAGATGTCAGAGTGATCATTTTTGTTAAGGTATTCAGGGTAGAAATGTGTCATTTAAGAAAATAATTGATTAACGTAAGCCTATGGATATTTAGTGGAAGACAATTCTAGACAAAGACAACAGCTCTTTGCAAATACCTGAGTTCTGTTTGAGGAACAAGGGGGCCCCAAAGATAGAAGCATGGTAAACCAGAGAAGAGATAGTAAGAGATATGGCTCTGGAGTTAATAAACCTGCAGATACTGCAGAGCCTTGTAGACCATTAAAAGACTATTGTATTCAATGTCTCAGTATGTGGCTTCCCAGGTGGCTCAGTGATAAAGAATCTGTCTCCCAATGCAGGTGATAGGGGATCAATCCCTACATCAGGAAGGTCCCCAGGAGTAGGAAATGGCAACCCACTCCAGTATTCTTGCCTGGGAAATCCCAAGGAAAGAGAAGCCTGGTGTGCTATATATAGTTCATGGTGTCGCAGAAGAGTCAGACAGGACTTAGTGACAACAACAACTTGTTACAGTGAAGGTGGGCTAATTTCGGGAATTGTAAGTTTGTTTCACATGTAAAAATCAACAACACAATATGAGATATAAATCATGCTCATCTCAAACCGTAAATCATTTGATCATCTCAAAG
This sequence comes from Oryx dammah, assembly GCF_014754425.2. NCBI lineage: Eukaryota > Metazoa > Chordata > Mammalia > Artiodactyla > Bovidae > Oryx > Oryx dammah. Next base: position 26,717,968 of record NW_024070196.1, on the reverse strand, counting down.
TAGAATTAAGCATTTAATAAAACCCATTATCCAATTATACTAAATTGCAAGCCAGAATTAGAAGAGAATTTCATTAATCTGATTAAGGATATAAAGTATAAAAAGAAGAACCTATAGTAAATATGTATGTGTGTGCATTACTCAGTTGTGTCCAACTATTTGTGACCCCATGAACTGTAGCCCACCAACCTCCTCTGTCCATGGAGTTCTCCAGGCAAGAATACTGGAGTGGGTTGCCATTCCCTGCTCCAGGGGATCTTCCCAACCCAGGGACTGAAGCTGGGTCTCCTCCATTGCAGACAGATTCTTACCATCTGAGCCACCAGGAAAGCCCCACAGTAAATATAGTAAATAGTAAAATATTGAATGTAATTCTCCTTTAACTCAATAAGACACAAAATATTCTTTGTTCACTATTACTGCAAGTCAGTAGTATTCTCTGACAGTACAATAAATATAAAACAAATAATGTCATACTTATTACAAAAGTGATAATGTTTATTACTTGCATAGAAATTACTACATTTATTATTAATAAATGAACACAAAGTCAATATGAAAATATATATTTAGATATTAAAAACAATGATTTTTTCATATTCAGTTTATGAATTATAGATAATATAGCATCAAAATACCAAATATTGAAATCTAACGAAATAAATACATCTAAAAATATATGAAAGATCCTCAATCCTGCAATATATTATAGAAATGGATTCTGGAAGATCTAAATAATTGGCATGTTTTACTGTATTCCTGAATTGGAAAATTATTATAATCCTGTATATTTTTCCATAAATTGATATATGAATTAAATGTAATCCCAATACAAATTTACTTAGCATATTGTAGTAAAATTGACAAATTAATTATAAGATTAATATGAAAAAACAAAAAGAATAAATCTATCACAACAAAATAACAAAAAAATAGAATTACACTTTCAAATACCATGACATTAAGAACTATAGAAATTAGAAGTCATAGGGATACAAATACAGATCAATAGTATAAAAGAGAGATATGTAAAATAGTCTTCAATATTTATGAATATTTACCTTATTAAAAATATGTGTCCAGTGCACAGTTATTTCAATAACTGAAACTTGGCAATTGAAAATTCATAATTTTTTAATGAAATCTCTTTCTTCACACTATTCACAGAACTAAATTAGAAGCGCATTGCTTATTTAAAGTAGGAGGAAATACAATAAAGCATTTAGAAAATAACAGGAGAATACCTTCAAGCATTTGAGGTAGGGTTTTCCTTGGCCACAGCAGTTCTAATGAAAAGGATGCAGATAAGAGGTGAGTTTGATTAAGGTAAAGATACACTAGGAAGTGATATTTTGTGATTTTTACTTTGACTATCAGCAAAGACATGGGAAGGCAATTAAGAGGTATCATGAGGTTAAAACAAGATATTATTAAAGTTGGAAACCGCAACACCTGTATACAAATGCAAGTAATTCATCAGAGACAGAAATCATGATTCAAAAGTGATTTGGCAATCACAGTAGAGTCAGTGCTGGTTGAGGTCAGAACAGAAGCTGAAAAGCATTCTTTCAAATAAACAGCTAAATTTCATGTACTTTATTTAGCAATGAAGTCATATTCAGGTGATGGCAAAAGAATAGGAAAGGCAGAAAAATCAAAGTTGGAAAATATTGTTAAGCAGAAAAGAGGAGTTGAAGGTGATAAACCAAGAACTATTGCTTAGGACTGTGTATTTAGTGGAAAACTACTGATAGTATTTCTAAAACTTTCAGGGTTCTTTTCATTCTAAACATGGAATTAGGAGTAGAAGTGTTTTATTTGTTAGGTATGGATAGGTCTTTGATTTATAATTATTTTTAAAATTATACAGAAATATTTTATGTAGTCCTTTTAATGGAACTTATATCTCGAATGAAAAAAAGAAAAGTATATGAGAGTCTTCATATAGAGTCTAGATTCTCAGTTAAGGTTTGTTTTATTGGTGCTCATGTTGCAGTTGGTTTAGAATCTAGACCCTCTTCACCAAAACCAAAGTAAAATGTTAAAACTCAAAATGATCAATTTTGGAATCAGGTAGTCTTCTAAATCACTTCAGTTCAGTTCAGTCGCTCAGTCATGTCCGACTCTTTGCAACCCCATGAATCGCAGCACCCCAGGCCTCCCTGTCCATCACCATCTCCCGGAGTTCACTCAGACTCACGTCCATCGAGTCCATGATGCCATCCAGCCATCTCATCCTCTGTCGTGCCCTTCTCCTCCTGCCCCTAATCCCTCCCAGCATCAGAGTCTTTTCCAATGAGTCAACTCTTCTCATGAGGTGGCCAAAGTACTGGTGCTTCAGCTTTAGCATCATTCCTTCCAAAGAAATCCCAGGGCTGATCTCCTTTAGAATGGACTGGTTGGATCTCCTTGCAGTCCAAGGGACCCTCAAGAGTCTTCTCCAACATCACAGTTTAAAAGCATCAATTCTTCGGCACTCAGTCTCCTTCACAGTCCAACTCTCACATCCATACATGACCACAGGAGAAACCATAGCCTTGACTAGACGGACCTTAGTTGGCAAAGTAATGTCTCTGCTTTTGAATATACTATCTAGGTTGGTCATAACTTTCCTTCCAAGGAGTAAGCGTCTTTTAATTTCATGGCTGCAATCAACATCTGCAGTGATTCTGGAGCCCCCCAAAATAAAGTCTGACACTGTTTCTACTGTTTCCCCATCTATTACCCAAGAAGTGATGGGACCAGATGCAATGATCTTCGTTTTCTGAATGTTGAGCTTTAAGCCAACTTTTTCGCTCTCCTCTTTCACTTTCATCAAGTGGCTTTTTAGCTCCTCTTCACTTTCTTCCATAAGGGTGGTGTTATCTGCATATCTTAGGTTTTTGATATTTCTCCAGACAATCTTGATTCCAGCTTGTGTTTCTTCCAGTCCAGCATTTCTCATGATGGACTCTGCGTATAAATTAAATAAGCAGGGTGACAATATACAGCCTTGACGTACTCCTTTTCCTATTGGGAACCAGTCTGTTGTTCCATGTCTAGTTCTAACTGTTGCTTCCTGACTTGCATACAGATTTCTCAAGAGGCAGGTTAGGTGGTCTGGTATTCCCATCTCTTTCACAGTCGTCCACAGTTTATTGTGATCCACACAGTCAAAGGCTTTGGCATAGTCAATAAAGCAGAAATAGATGTTTTTCTGGAACTCTCTTGCTTTTTCCATGATCCAGCGGATGTTGGCGATTTGATCTGTGGTTCCTCTGCCTTTTCTAAAACCAGCTTGAACATCAGGGAGTTAACGGTTCACGTATTGCTGAAGCCTGGCTTGGAGGATTTTGAGCATTACTTTACTAGCATGTGAGATGGGTGCAATTGTGCGGTAGTTTGAGCATTCTTTGGCATTGCCTTTCTTTGGAATTGGAATGAAAACTGAGCTTTTCCAGTCCTGTGGCCACTGCTGAGTTGTCCAAATTTGCTGGCATATTGAGTGCGGCACTTTCACAGCATCATCTTTCAGGATTTGAAATAGCTCAACTGGAAATTCCAATACCTCCACTAGCTTTGTTCGTAGAGATGCTTTCTAAGGCCCACTTGACTTCACATTCCAGCATGTCTGGCTCTAGGTGGGTGATCACATCATCATGATCATCTGTGTCGTGAAGATCTTTTTTGTACAGTTCTTCTGTGTATTCTCGCCACCTCTTCTTAATATCTTCTGCTTCTGTTAGGTCCATACCATTTCTGTTCTTTATCGAGCCCATCTTTGCATGAAATATTCCCTTGGTATCTCTAATTTTCTTAAAGAGATCTCTAGTCTTTCCCATTCTGTTGTTTTCCTCTATTTCTTTGCATTGATCGCTGAAGGCTTTCTTATCTCTTCTTGCTATTCTTTGGAACTCTGCATTCAGATGCTTATATCTTTGCTTTTCTCCTTTGCTTGTTGCCTCTCTTCTTTTCACAGCTATTTGTAAATATATCAGCTAAATCCTTAGCATTCAACTTACCACATGCTATACAAAAATAAAATGTAAAATCGAGTTAGTTTCTTTTCACAGAATGTGATTATGTTTCATACAGTGTAAGTTGCTTTCAATATAAGAAAATAAACTAAAATTCAATGTTAAAAATATTGTATATTTTAGGTTGTGTAGACTTTTTTTAAGCTTGTTTGATTAAAAGGGAATTGATTCATTTGTCAAAATACCTTCAAGCGTATATGGCCAAATACATGATATTTATTGCTTATAATAACAGAGGATTGATTATTCCTTGTAATTTAAGGAAAATAAAGTTTCACCAACATTTTTATCATTATTTATCCCTGAGTTGCGAAGATCTCCTAGAGAAAGGAGTGGCTACCCACTCCAGTATTCTGTCCTGGAGAATACCATGGACTGTATAGTCCATGGGGTGTAAAGAGTTGAACATGACTGGGCAACTTTCACTTTCATGTTTGATGACAAAATAACTGCAGCATACTTTTTTAACTTAATTTTCTTTGACACCACTTTAGTGTGATAAATTTTAGTGGACCATAATGATATTTTTAAAGCATTTAATCTGAAATAAATGATGAAAATGTCATTATGGGGAGAGCTTTTTTCTAAATAACTCTTCTATTTCTTCTCTTTTTTCTTAATTTTTTCACTTGCTAGAATTGACTGTAGGAATTATATGACTTTATGTCTAATGCTGCTGCTGCTGCTAAGTCGCTTCAGTCGTGTCCTACTCTGTGTGACCCAATAGACGGCAGCGCATCAGGCTCCCCTGTCCCTGGGATTCTCCAGGCAACAACACTGGAATGGGTTGCCATTTCCTTCTCCAATGCATGAAAGTGAAAAGTGAAAGTAAAATCACTGAGCCGTGTCCGACTCATCGACCCCATGGACTGTAGCCTACCAGGCTCCTCCATCCATGTGATTTTCCAGGCAAGAGTACTGGAGTGGGGTGCCATTTGACTTATAAAGGACTAAAATCTTTTTGAGTTTTTAACAACATTCTTGTCTGCTATAGCCTCAATCATGTGGGGTTTGTGAGATATAGATAATGATTATGAGTTATACTATATGTGATAATACTATGTGAGTACTCAGAACATCCTGATTGGGATGTGAAAATGTGCATTGATAGAGCTAGAGAGACCACTTAACCTATATCTCTTTCATAAACTCTGCTAATACTTTTTTTTTTTAGAAGTTTCTACCTGTTTAAAACCCTACATTGACATATATCAGATTTGGTAAATATTTTCCTTCACACCTCTCATTTTATATGTCTCGCCTTTGTATAACTCACCCAGAGATCTTACTCCACTTAGATGTCAACACTTTTATATAATTAATTAGACTTTCAAGGCTGCCCGGCTGGGCTTGATATATGTTCGTCTTTATCATTTTGCGTCAGAAACCTTACCAGACTATTTAATTTGATTATTTATCTGGAACAATGAAATGTCTATTAAGCCATTATAACTTCAGAATCACCCCAGTTCCTACCGAGAATAGAACTGATGCCATAGCAATTTCTGTTTTTTTTTTTTTTTTCTTTTTCATTTGGACTTCACTTAAACTTAAACAATTGCATTTTACCAGTTAAAGTGAATCATGGCCAAACCAAAAGGAACTACAAGATAGTGTTTCATTGAACTATAAGATTCAGAGGAAAATATCCAAATTTAAAACCTAATTTTTCACTGTATTTTTAATTTAATAGCTATTTCTTGAGCCTGTTGACAAAGAAGATAAGATGAACCTTTATTTTTACCTATATTTTTTTTTATTTTTTTTTTTTTTGTTTTGTCACCCTGCTTATTTAACTTATATGCAGAGTACATCATGAGAAACGCTGGACTGGAAGAAGCACAAGCTGGAATCAAGTTTGCCGGGAGAAATCTCAATAACCTCAGATATGCAGATGACACCACCCTTATGGCAGAAAGTGAAGAACTAAAAAGCCTCTTGATGAAAGGGAAAGAGGAGAGTGAAAAAGTTGGCTTAAAGCTCAACATTTAGAAAACAAAGATCATGGCATCCAATCCCATCACTTCATGGCAAATAGATGGAGAAACAGTGGAAACAGTGGCAGACTTTATTTTTAGGGGCTCCAAAATCACTGCAGATGGTGATTGCAGCCACAAAATTAAAAGACGCTTACTATTTGGAAGAAAAGTTATGACCAACCTCGATAGCATATTCAAAAGCAGAGACATTACTTTGCCAACAAAGGTCCATCTAGTCAAGACTATGGTTTTTCCAGTGGTCATATATGGATGTGAGAGTTGGACTGTGGAGAAAGCTGAGTGCCGAAGAATTGATGCCTTTTTTTTTTTCTTCTTTTTTTTTTTTTTTTTTAAATTTATTTATTTATTTTTAATTTTTACTTTACAATTCTGTATTGGTTTTGGCATAGATTGACATGAATCCACCACAGGTGTACATGCGTTCCCAAACATGAACCCCCCTCCCACCCCCCTCCCCACAACATCTCTCTGGGTCATCCCCGCGCGTCAGCCCCAAGCGTGTCATATCCTGCATCAGACATAGACTGGTTAAAAATCTTCCCTTCTGTTTATGTGTAGCCATCAACACATGCTACTGAGCACATTCACTCTGTTTCAACTCTTGCTTTTTTTCCTTCCTGAACTCATAACTGGGCAGCTTGTTTTATAATTTCTAGATAACCAAAATGAATCCTTTTAGTAATGTTTTCAATATGTGGGCTATCACTGAAACCATTTCTGTCCCTGAAGCAATTGGGAATGTGATAGACTGTGTGGACCAGATTAACATTTGTGAGAACAACTATTCATCTTCAAAAAAGATCTACTGTGGCGTCCACACATGTATATGTATGGCTAAACCCCTTCTCTGTTCACCTGAAACTATCATAACATCGTTAATCTGTTATATACCAAGACAATATAAAAAATTAAAAACAAAAACAAAAAAGATCCACTGTGTGTACCAACGTGCTACTGTAAATAGTAATATTCTGAACTAAATCACCAAGAGGGCTAAGATTAGGACAGTGTGTCTATCTTGCTATCTTTATGCAGCTAACTTCTATCAAAGTCCACAGGAGTAAGAATGCCTTAACTTGGTTCTTTTCAAAGGACTTGAAGACTGCTTCCTGAACTGATTTTAACTTGGTTCTTTTCAAAGGACTTGAAGACTGCTTCCTGAACTGATTTTTATCTTCCATCTTTCACACCATAGGGCTCCCTTTCTGCTTATGAAGTGATTTGTTTTCTCTCAGAAAGATATGGGTTATTTTTATTGTAAATGAGGAATATTTTCCTGCTTTCAGTATCTGGTTAGATTGTTCTCATCAGGAGATAATAGACTAGAAGTAAAATGAAGAAAAAGACAAAGAGTTAGTAATTTTTGATACCTGCCATTTTAGGTAGATTTGAGAATTGGATGTAAGCAATAAATAGAGGCTTCTTCTCCACTATCAGACACAATGGATTCTAGCTTCTGTGGTATAATGTACAGAGTGAAAGCCCTTTCTCTTCAGTATAAACCATGAAAAATTAGCTCCATGATACTAAATTTTGCAGCTTGTCTCATTTTGCCATTTCTTTAATGTATTAATGTTTCTCCAAAGGATTATATATAAATTATATGCCATTGGGAATATAATTCCAGAGTTACTCTGTAGTTCTTCTTGATTAGGTTCTCAGAATTGTATTTAAGTTTTTCTTTTCTTTTCTTTCATTTTGTGAAAGGAAAAGGAGGGAAAATAAAGCATAGGCTAACTGGTTTCTTTGAGTTCTGCTAAATGATTTGTTTCATTTGGGATTCTCAAATTATCAACCCCATTTGCAAGAGAACAATCTGATCATAGCTGTGCTACTCTGCAGTTTAAATTAGAATTTTGGAAATCTGAGGATTTAAATTACAGCTCATACCTAAGGTAACAGAAAACTCTCCACTCTCCACTCATAGAGAGAGTAATTATATATGAAAACCTGAAATTAGAAGCTGAAATTAGAGCTATATTCACTCAGTCCCAAAGAACAGCTATTTTTTCAGACCTCGTAATGAAATGATTCCAGGTAAGATAATATACATGCCAGGGCCTTTTAGTGCCACGTTTGCTCAGCCCTTATTTTCTTTTCTCAAGTATATCGAATCCCTTTAACTGCCTTTGTTGGTAAAAAATGCTTTAAACTATTTATAGATTACAATATTTGACAAAAGGGTTTTTCTTAAATTTAGAAAAAAAGGTAAAAAAGGGCCATGTTTAAATAAATTTTCTTTTGGTTTTAGTTAATATTCATATTAGCAAATACTAATAAGAATTAATGGATGTCTCCAGTATAGTTCATCCAGTGATGAGGAACATGATGCTTTTATTACAAAATATATATAATGTTTCATTTAATGATAAATGATTTTATGATAAAGAATATGCAGAGAATATGAAAACATTATTATGAAAATAATAAATAGCACTTGCTGAGCCCTTGTTTTAAATCAGACAGTGTGCTAAATATTTCACCAATATATCTCATAAAGGCTTGACAGAAGCTGTGATATGTATATTTATATATATACATATAAGCATATATATATATATAAATAGCAAGCTTTTACAATACCATACATACATACATACACACACACACACACACACACACACACACACAAATATACCCGTTTATTGGACATAAAATGATGACTTTCTTTAAATCAAAAAGATAGATTTCCAGAGCTCAGATTCTTCACCTCTCTAATATAGTAAAATATGTCACTATTTATTTAGTTTCCTGAAGACAGAAAAATCATTTTATTAAAATTATATTGATATATTTCTAGTACATTGATTTCATGTTTTATGTAATGCTGCTTTTACATTAGTACACAAACACATATACAATAGTATATGTATAAATAAAAATTGAAGAAACACAAATTATTAAATTGAGTATGAGACCAAATTTAAACAGATCAACTTCAATCATATTTGGCAAGACAGCAATTGCTAAAACCTAGCATAATCTTGAAGAAGTAATATTTTGGTGTCATCAACAGTGATAAAACCTATTGATGATTTTTATCAGTGATTAATCTGTTTGTCTAATCTGCCTTAAGTAATCCAGTGGGTTATCAAAGATTACAATGTATGTAAAGATTCACTGACATCTTTACACACACACACACACACACACACACACATATATATAGTAATTCCAGTGGAGTCAGTGATGTCTACATAAAAGCTTCACTAATCATACTTTGGTATTCCCATACACTTTCTTGAGCAAGAAAGGGGGTTTGGTTATATAGCTACTGTCCATTAAATTAGATATAGGGGTATAGAACTTGGTGTTTCCTACTTATAGACTTTATTTTTAACATCTTTATTGAGGTATAATTGAAATACAAAAAACTGCACATATTTAATGCAACTTAAGTTCGATATATGCATAAACCTATGCACAAATTAATGAACATTTCCATCACATAAAATTTTCTTCCTGCCCCACCTCCCACTTTTTCTGTAGTAACAACACATAAGATAAGATCTACTCTCTTAAAAAATTCTTGAGTGTAAAAAGGAGCATTTTTAAGCACAGGTAGGATGTCACACAGCAAATTTCTAGGACTTATTCATGTAGCATACCTGAAATGTTATACCTGTTGAGTAATAAGTTAGATTGCTTAATATTATAAAAGCTTCCTTTACTGGAGTGAGTCACCTTATTAATTTACCATTCTCATAAGAAAAACATTAAGGAGTAGGACTACATGCATTTTAGAATTATTCTTTTAAAAAAAATTGTTTTTTGGTTGCACTGGGTTTTTGTTGCACTGCAGATTAGTTGCTAGTTGCATCAGGTGCACCACTACTCTCCACTGTGTTATGCAGGCTTCTCATTGCAGTGACTTCTCTTGTTGTGGAGCACAGGCTCTAGGCATGCAGGCTTCACTAGATGCAGCACGCAGGCTCAAGTCAGTAATTGCGGCTTGTGGGCTCAGAATTTTTGTGCACAGGCTTAGTCGCTCCACGGCATGTGAAATCTTCCCAGATCAGGGATGGAACTTGTGTCCCCTGCATTGGCAAGAGGATTCTTATCCACTGTGCTAGCAGGAATGTCCTGAGATTATTCTTCATTTCTATGTTTTGGTGCATGGGGAAAAAATCCTATAGTAATCATAAAGAAGCAGTAAAATCCATTTATTTTTTGGCTTTAATTTAGAATTACAAGCTACTTTCTTTCCTTTGAACTATAGAAAGCATTTGCCAATTATCCTCCCAATTAAAAACATAAAAAGTGTCTTCTTCACACTGTATTAATATGAGAATATAAATCGGTATGACCTTTCTGGAAGGCAATTTGGTAATGAATATCAAAAACTTAAAAATGAGCAAGAAATAGTACTTCAGAAATATATCCTAAGGAAATAATTATGTGATGAAAAGATCTACAAGAAATTTATTACAACAGTATTTGTAATAACAATAAATTGGAATTTTCCTAATTGATCAACAACATGGGAAAATTTGAATAAATTAAATATAATCTAGGCATTATAAAGTATGTAAAATCCAATAATACCAAAAAATTGAGCTATAAAAATATCAAATCATAGTATTAAGCACATAATCAATTAAAGTTATATATATATATGCACACATATCATATATTAGCCACTGCATTTGTACTCAAAGGCAAAAAATGGACAAGAAAGTAATTGAATCTAACATTCATCCAAGCAAGAAAATATGACAGAAAAAAATCTTAAGGTTTATGTATTTGAAATAATATTGAAAATAATTTTGAACAGAAATTATTAAAATATATATTAGATGCTATGTGACATTAAGTTAACTGAAAAAGCAGGACTTTTTTTTTATTTTTTAGTAACTTGATCATTTCAGTGTCATTCTCTGTGTTCTATATATGGAACTGTTTCCAGATTTACCTTTGGGGAGAAGAAAAGTGGAAATAGCTTTTTAATTGTTGTCGTTAGGCTAACAACCATTAAAGATGATATCTACTACTAAAGAAATGTTCTTAGACACTCCCCTCTTACTGGCAGATGGGCACAATTTCACAGCCTTTCTTTATCATGCACAGTAACCTTCATGGAATAACGTCTCTGCACACTGCCAATGCAAAGCCTCAACTGCCCTTGCCCCTGATCAAGCAGTTCCAAACTAAGAGAGCTAAGTTGAGAGGACCTATCAGTGGACGTGCTACTCAGAAAGTAGCCTGCCGTAGTCATACCTTAAGTTCCAGAGCCCTGTCTCAGGATTTGCCTAGGATTTTGCCTAGCCATGCCATAAAATATGTAGCCCCTAATCTCTTTCCACTGAAGAAGGAAATGACAACCTACTCCAGTATTCTTGCCTGGAGAATCCCATGGTCAGAGGAGCCTAGCAGGCTACAGACCAGTGGGGTCGCAAGAGTCAGATATGACTTAGGAACTAAACAATCAAACCAATCTCTTCCCAGGGCTTCCCAGATGGAGACAAAAGAGACACAGGTTTGATCCCTGGGTTGGGAAGATCCTGTGGAGAAGGGCATGGCAACCCACTCCAGTATTCTTGCCTGGAGAATCCTATGCACAGAGGAGCCTGGTGGGCCACAGTCCATACGGTCACAAAGAGTAGGACACAACTGAGCCACTTAGCACACACACACAATCTCTTCCCAAAGCATCTCCCTTTACTTCCCAGGGAATATAAAGGTATTCAAGCATAAAGACTTTCTAAAAACCTTGAGAATGTGGGAAAAGGTAACTGGGAGGAGTTTCATGGACTTAAATGAAAGTACAGTCCAATGCTAAGCTGGCTAGTTTGCAGGATAGCCTGTAATGAGAAAGCTGCTGGGAGCAATCCTGGAGTCAGAATAGATGTCAACTATGAATTTAAGAAACTAATCCTTCAAGAGAACTAAAATTTAATTGGACTAGTTTGTAGAGCAATCCGTGCCCCGAGGCATTGCTAAAAACAATTGAGTGGTCTGCTTCCCCTTAGTGGAGTTTAACAGTGGTCAGGAAAAGAGAGAAAGAATGCTCCATCAATACCACTGTTACGGAGTCCAAGTTCACTCTGCTCACCGCATGACAGGCCAATGAATCTGAGAGCAAGGTATTGAGGTGAGCGATACAACTTTATTCAGAAAGCTGGCTGACCAAGATGGCAGACTAATGTCTCAAAGGAACCATCCTGTCAGGGTTTGGATGCCAGGTTCTTTCATAGAGCCAGAGACTATTGTTATGCTGATACCAAAATCAGACACAGACATCACAAGAAAACCCTAGAAACCAGTATATTTTATCCACAGCAAAATGCTAACAATCAAATCCAGCAGCATACAGAAAGGACAACCAGAACAACCATACAAGCAAAACACTGACAAAGTGCCCCAGGAATTATACTATCACTTAAACAATTATGTTGCTTCTTCTCCCTTCATTATGACTTTCATGCTCTTTTTCTTTCTAATATGTAATTTAAATGTTAGTAGGAAGAAATGTGTGTTCATTTGTGTTTTTAAGTCTATGTTTTCCCTAACCCCTGCTATTCAATTTCTCCTCATCCCCTTTGGTTAAGTTACACCAGCTGAGAAGGTATCTATCAGTCGCTCCAACCTGTGAAGTTTCCTTCACTTTGCTTTCTCCATGTATACTAGCCTTATAAAAGTTCTCTGCAGTCTGAAAAACCTGTTAAATGAAATTATAATAGTATCAATATATGTAATTTTAAATTTAATGTACACTTTGACAATAAGTAAAAATTATTTTAATAATATATTTTATATAAACCAAACCTCCAAATTAACATTTGACATATAAAACAATTAGTGAGGTCCAAATATTATATTTTTATATATATTTTTCATATTAGAAATTTCAAATGTCATATTTTATACTTATAACAGATAGAAACCACTCTTTTGGCAGAAAGTGAAGAGGAACTAAAAAGCCTCTTGATGAAAGTGAAAGAGGAGAGTGAAAAAGTTGGCTTAAACCTCAATATTCAGAAAACTAAGATCATAGCATCTGATCCCATCACTTCATGGCAAATAGATGGGGAAACCATGGAAACAATGGCAGACTTTATATTTTGGGGCTCCAAAATTAATGCAGATGGTGATTGCAGCCATGAATTTAAAAGACGCTTACTCCTTGGAAGGAAAGTTATGATCAACCTAGATAGCATATTAAAAAGCAGAGATATTACTTTGCTAACAAAGGGCCGTTTAGTCATGGCTGTAGTTTTTCCAGGGGTCATGTATGGATATGAGAGCTGGACTGTGAAGAAAGCTGAGTGCCGAAGAATTGATGCTTTTGAACTGTGGTGCTGGAGAAGACTCTTGAGAGTCCCTTGGACTGCAAGGAGATCAAACCAGTCCATTCTATAAGAGATCAGTCCTGGGCGTTCATTGGAAGGACTGATGCTGAGCCTGAAACTCCAATACTTTTGCCACCTCATGCCAAGAGTTGACTCATTGGAAAAGACCCTTTTGTTGGGAGGGATTGGGGGCAGGAGGAGAAGGGGACGACCGAGGATGACAGGGTTGGATGCATCACCAACTTGATGCACATGAATTTGGTGATGAACTCCGGGAGCTGGTGATGGACAGGGAAGCCTGGCGTGCTGCAATTCATGGGGTCGCAAAGAGTCAGACACGACTGAGCGACTGAACTGAACTGAGCGGAATTTGCATTAGTCACATTTCAAGTTTGTAAAATCATGTGTGATTTGTCCAAAAATCAGGAGCAAGTCAGATGTTTAAGATAATAACGGGGTGAAAAAGACATTGTTACTCTTTTTTGAGAAGGAAGTACCTTCTTTTGAATGGAAATTTATATATATTTTTTTAATTCTGAAACTGTTTCACCTTGATCTCGTGAATGTTCCTTCTGTAGTGAACAATTACCTACTCCCAAGAAGATTGATACTTTGAACAGATAAAGGAGAATACCATGCATTTAAAAATGCAAAAATAACATTATATTAATAATTTTCACATTATCAATGTTATAAGTGCTAGTCACATGCACTATACAGATTTAACCCATTTAAGATAACATTTTTGTGCATCTAGGAATTGGATGCTAGAAGGAGCAGTAAGAAATGATTTTAGATTAGACATTGCCAAGTTTCTGATTCCTATTGTATTTTCTAATACTGGTAATGATTAATATATTTAACAACATTCTTAAACATGGAAAAATTGTGTGTGTGTGTGTGTGTGTAAAAACTCAAGGCACAGACAGGGACATTCATTTATTGTTGAATTGCATAAGTACAGTTGGCCCACTCCCTTCCCTATTAATCTATTAGTGTATATGCTTTATATGAGTTAACTGAAGACAAGAGCGATATTATTTTCAAAGTCAAAGTCATTTAATTATTCTTAATATGCTTAATTAAGTCAAAATTTCTTACCATCTGCACGATATTCATTATACAATCAAATCAAAGGACCCAGGATAGGTCTATGGTGTCTCTCAAATTAATTTCAGGTAAAAACAGTCGTCACATTATTACTAACTTGCTACACGAAGTCAGCGCTATGTATTAACTAGCTTAGATTTAATCATTAAACATTAAAGCACTTTTTGTTGTTGTCAAGGATGAAAGAAAAGAAATGAGAGATCAAGGTTATTGGAAATTAATTGAAACCAATAAGATGGGGAGCAGATAACTAGAGCTGAGTGATAGTATACCTGAACATAGACTTTCTAAAACAATGGAAGTTGAAGTTATTATAGAAGAGTAGGAGGGGCTACCATAACTAGAAGCTGATGTGTGTACTTCTCTCTTATTTTAGCTTCCATATTTTATCTCATATGAGAAAGGTAAAAGCAGACATCCAGGAGTTGGCCTAACACTCAGAGCTAAGCTTAAAGTTCTCCTTTTAAATGTTAATAACTTCATAGACCATCAACATCAATTAAGGGCACACTGTGGGCCCAAAGTTTGTCCACACACAGAAATCAGCAACAAACATACTGTGCAAATTACAGAAACACCAAATATACCCCATCAGATCTGATAAGAGTAGCTGACGCTTCTTTACCTATATTTTCAATTTCATGCTAATCTTTTCTCCTTCTATATAACAGTTCATTAAGGGGGGTGGGCAAGATGGCTACAGAGCAGGTGGATGTGGAGTACATCTCTCTCCACGGATACATCAGGAATACACCTTCAGACACAGAAGAGCATGCAGCAAACCAGTTGAGAATGGACAGGAGTACCTGACCAGCAGAAAAGAATACATAGAACCATGCAAAACTCAGCAGGACGAAAGAACTAGGGGGAGAAACAGGAGTGTTAGTAGCACTGGACCTGCCCTCGGTGGGTGGGGGAACTGTAGCAGGGGTCCCATCCCCACACCGGGGCAATTGTTTGAGTCAGAGGAGAAACATTTAAGGCTGAGAGTAAAACAGCTGATCTGTGGCAGCCTAAATGGAATGAGAATCAGACAGTCCTTGCCACAGTCATAAATACCCGAGACAGGGATGCAAGTCCCCTGGAAGGTGCAGAAGCTGGCAGCTGGAGTCTAGGGATTGTGGAGCAATCCCAGGGCGAGGGCTGCTATTGACTGAGAAGAGACAGATCGAGGGGGTGTGAGGGAGGAGATTGTGGTGGAAAATGCCTGTGGAGGAAATCCAGGCAACCATGGGAGCAAGGTGATACTGCTGAATCATGCCCAGGGGGTGGAGCCATCACCACAGCCTCTCTGTCCTCACACGTAAGCATCTGCAGCTGAAAAACAGAGAGACTGGCCCATCAAAAGCCTGATACACTGAACTAAAGAGTAGGACTCCACCCAGGGTGCCCCTTTAAGTGCCTGACGTGCCAATCTACAGAGTAGGACCCCAGCCAGCGTGGCCCCTTCTATGTGCCTGATGGGAAAAACAACAGTAAAGGACCCCAGGCAAGGGAGCCCTCTAAGTGCCTGAACAGGTGGAGTAGGAGAAAGACTGGTCAAAGAGGCCTTCTGATCTCCAGCTACAGCAGGCTCAAAAGAAGACTCAGGGCCGTGACTCCTGAGGCAGAAGCAGTCTGTGTCCCTGCACACTTGGCCCTGTGAGGTTCCCTGCAAGCTAAGCAGCTGCACCATCTTTATGCTAAACTCTCACTAGGGCAGAGCTACCACAGGCAAAAAATGTTTTGCGTCTATGCGTGCAGGTTTGCTTCCGTCGTGTTCAATTCATTGCAACTGTGTAGATGTGGCCTGCCAGGCTTCTCTGCCAGGGGTTCTCCAGGCAACAATACTGGAGTGTATTGGTCAATACTGGTTGCCATACCCTTCTAGAGCACTATATTTCCTGCTGCCCTAGCCACCAACCCCCCTGAGTACCTGGTGCTGCCAGAACCCCTGCGACCCAAGCAGCTGCACCACTTCCACACCTGGCCCTCACAGGGACAAACCCAAGTCCTCCAGGGCAGCCTCAGGAGCAAACCCCAGTGGACGATCCATATGCATAGGTGGAAATAAAACCACAACTGAAACCCAGGGGCAGTGTGGCTAAGGGAGAAGACCCAGAACCTTCCCACCAGCTATACAAACTGCAGATTAAGTCCACACTATCAACCAGGAAGACTCTGTGTCTATGGAATATATAAAAGGACATTAGTCAGTCAGTTCCGTCAGTTCAGTTGCTCAGTTGTGTCCGTGATCCCATGTCATGAGAGCTCCTAAAAAAAGAAAACACACTAGTTCTGATAGCTGTGGACATTGGAGGCAAGAACACACAGGAGTAGGACCAGATTGGAATCTGAGCTGCCCGCACAGCAGGTCCAGAGATCAGCACAGGGTTGGAGGGCATCCTAGGCAGGTGAGGTGGACTATGACCCCCAATGAGGAAAGGACTCTGACAGCAGTCCTCAAGAAAAATATTTATTATTCTTATGTTTTGACTTGTTCTGTAGATTCATTTGGAGTTTTTCTCTTTTTCCCCCCCTTTTTTCCCCCTCCATTGTAGTTGTTGACTTTATTGGCACTATGAAATCTAATCAAGATTTTGAGCTTTTTTTTTTTTCTTCCCTCAGTCACATATTTTATTGTTGTTATAAACCTCTGCCTCTATGTTGAGCTTTTGCAGTTCTATTGTTGTTATAAACCTCTGCCTCTACATTGAGCTTTTGCGGTTCTGTGGAGTTCTTTCTTTTTTTTAAATTTATTTTATTATTATTTTTTAAATCTATTATAATTTTTTTTCCTACATTTATTCCTTGTTTGCTTTTCTTACTGTTCTTTTCCCCTTGGAGTTAATCTTTATATAAATCTTCTTTACTTATCTCTATTTAACTTTGTATATCTATTCTTTCTTTCCTTTCCTGTCAATATTTTGTTAGTTTTATTTTCATTACTTTCTTCTCCAATTGGCACCTTGCTTTAGTTTTGTTTTCCAGCTTGTGCTTTAATTAGTTTTTTTCTTAACTGGTAGATATAATTTTTGGTTTCCTTTGTTTGCCAGGTCAATCTATTGTACTTTACTTTTATTGAACTGTTTTTATTTTGCTTAAGGGTGTATATGTATATGTGTATATTCAGTCACACTTTTTAGTGTTGTTATAAACCTCTGTCTCTACGTTGGGCTTTTGCAGTTATGTGGAGTTTTTCCTTTTTTCTTTCTTCCTTTTTTTCCCTCTTTTTTCTTTTCATAATTTTACTTTTTAAAACTAATTGTATTTTTTCTACATTTATTCTTTTGTTTACCTTTCCTACTATCCTTTTCCCCTTGCAGTTAATCTTTAACATATATAAATCTCCTTCATCTATCCTTATTTAACTTTACATATCTATTCTTTCTTCCTTAACTTTCTTCCCTTGCCTCTCAAAATGTGTTAGTTTTGTCTTCATTGTCTTAGCCCCAACTTGGCACCTTACTTTAGTTTTGTTTTCCAGGTTGTGCTTTATTTATTTTGTTCTTAACTGGTAAATTAAAATTTTTATTTCCTTTGTTTGCCAGGTCAATCTATTGTACTTTATTTCAGCTGAACTATTTTGACTTTGATTATGGGTGTATATGTTTATGTATATACTCCATCATTTTAATTATTATTTGCCTGATTTTGTAACTGCCATTTCTCTGGGGTTCATCTTTGGTTTTTGTTTTGTGGCTATCTGTTTTTATCTCACTTGATGCCATGGCAAACCACTTGTGGAATATCTGTTCCTGACCAGGGATCAAGCCCTAAGCCTTTGGAGTGGGAGCACTGACTCCAAGACCCTAGACTACCACAGAACTAACCCTAGGGAGTATGAAAGAGTGAGCACTCACACAAAAGAAACCACTTGAATAAAAGACCCAGCATCACCCAACCACCAGTAGCACCCTGTGCAGGACATCTCGTCTAAACAACAAACAAAACAAAATGCAAACCCAATTACCAGCAAACAGGATTACCACCTCAGCCTTGGCCATGTGAGGAAAAGCAAACAAATAAAGACAGACAGCAACAACAGCTCAACATGGATTTCACCCTATCTGAACCTTACACAAGCCAGTGGACCAAACTTAGGAGGGCAGAAACCAAAAGGAAGAAAGAATTGAAGCCTGTGAAAAGGAGACCTCAAACACAGTAAGTTAAAAAGAATAATTAGAAGGCAGAGAAATACTACAAAAATGAAGGAACAAACTAGAAACACAGAAGTCCAAATAAATGAAGAGGATATAGGCAAACTGCATGAAAAAGAATTCAGAATAACGATAGTAAAGGTGATCAAAAACCTTGAAAATGGAGAAAATGCAATAATCAATTAACAAAGATCTAGAAGAATTAAAGAATAAACATACAAAAACAACACAATTAATGAAATTAAAAATGCTCTAGAAGGAATAAAAATAGAATAACTGAAGCAGAAGGACAAATCAGTGAGCTGGAAGATAAAATAATGGAAATAACTTCTGAAATGCAGAATAAAGTAAAAAGAATGAAAATAACTGAGGACAGTCTCAGAGACCTCTGGGACAATACCGAATGCATCAACATTTGAATTATAGGGGTCCCAGAAGAAGAAGAGAAAAAGAAAGGATGTGAGAAAATTTTTGAAGAGACTGTAGTTGAAAATTTCCCCAAAATGGAAAAGAAAATAAAGTCAATCAAGTCCAAGAGGCACAAAGAGTCCCATGCAGGATAAACTCAAGGAAAAAAATGCCAACACACATACTAATCAAACTAGCAAAGACTAAACACAAAGAAAGAATATTAAAAGCAGTAAGAGAGAAGCAATAAGCAACATACAAGGGAAACACCATAGGCTTCACAGCTGATCTTTCAGCAGAAGCTCTGCAGGCCAGAAGGGAATGGCAGGATATATTTAAAGTACCAAAAGGGAAAAATCTACAACCAAGATTACTGTATCTGCCAAGGATCTCATTCAAAAGTGATGAAGAAATAAAAAGCTTTTCAGACAAGCAAAATTTAAGAGAATTCAGTACCACCAAGCCACCTTTATAACAAAGGGACTTACATTGTCAAGAAATAAAAGAGAAGGAAAAAGATTTATAAAATCAACTCCCAATCAACACCAACGCACAGATCATCAAAACAGAAAACTAATAATGAAGCACGTCTTTAATGATACATTAGATGAAGTGAATCTCATTGATATCATCAGGATATTCCATCCAAATGTAGAAAAATACATCTTCTCAAGTGCAAATGGGACATTCTCCAGGATAGACCACATCTTGGGTCACAAATCAAACCTCAGTACATTTTTTAAAATGGAAATCATATCAAGTATCTTCTCCAACCACAATGCTATGAGACTAGATATCAATTATAAGAAAAAAAAACTGTAAGAAACACAAACACATGGAGATTAAACAATATGAATCTAAATAACCAGCAGGTTACTGAAGAAATCAAAAGGGAAATCAAAAAATTTCTAGAAACAGGTGACAATGAAAACATGACAACCCGAAACCTATGGGATGCAGCAAAAGCAGTTCCAAGAGGGAAGTTTATAGCAATACAACCTTACCTCAAGAAACAAGAAAAACATCAAATAAACAACCTAATTTTACACCTAAAACAACTGGAAAAAGAAGCACACACACACAAAACACACACACACACACACACAAACTAAAGATTAGTGGAAGGAAAGAAATTATAAAGATCTGAGCAGAAAGAAATGAAAGAAACAACAGAAATTGAATAAAACTAAAAGCTGGTTCTTTGAGAAGATAAACAAAATGGACAAACCTTTAGCCAGACTCATAAAGAAAAAGAGAGAAGAATCAAATCAACAAAATTAGAAATGAAAAAGGAGAGATTACAACAGACAATGCAGAAATACAAAGGATTATAAGAGACTATTATGATCAACTATCTGGCAATAAAATGGATAACCTCAGTCTTTCCTAAGAATCTGTCCATTTCTTCCAGGTTATCCATTATTAACAACCTAGTTACAAGCACTGAAATTGAAGCTGTGATAAAATATCTCCAAAAAAACAGAAGCCCAGGACCAGATGGTGTAACAGAATTCTATCAAACATTTACAGAAGCAATAATGCCTATCCTTCTAAAACTCTTTCAAAAGTTGCAGAGGAAGGAACACTTCCAGACTCATTCTATGAGGCCACCATCACCTGGATACCGAAACCAGACAAAGACAACACCAAAAGAGAAACTACAGGCCAATATCACTGATGAACATAGAGCAAAAATTCTCAAAAAAATTTTAGGAAACATAATTCAAATTCAAATTCAAATCAAAAAACTCATACACCATGATCAAGCTGGGTTTATTCCAGAGATGCAAGGATTCTTCAGTATATGCAAATCAATCAATGTGATACACCATATTAACCAACTGAAAGATAAAAATCATATGATAATCTCAATACATGCAGAAAAAGCCTTTGATAAAATTCAGCACCCATTTATGATTAAAACTCTTCAAAAAATGGGCATAGAAAGAAGCTACCTCAACATAGTAAAGGCCATATATAATGAACCTACAGCAAACATTATTCTCAATGGTGAAAAACTGAAAGCATTCCCCCTAAGAACAGGAACAAGACTAAGGTGTTCTCTTTCACCACTATTATTCAACATAGTTCTGAAACTCCTAGCTACAGCAATCATAGAAGAAAAAGAAATAGAATTCAGATTGGAAAAGAAGTAAAGCTCTCGCTGTTTACAAATAACACAATACTGTACATAGAAAACTCTACAAATAGTATCAGAAAATTACTAGAGCTAATCAGTGAATTTAGCAAAGTTGCAGGATAAAAAATCAACACACAGAAATAACTTACATTTCTATATACAAACAATGAAAAATCAGAAAGAGAAATTAAGGAATCAATCCTATTCACCATTGCAACAAAAAGAATTAAGTATCTAGGAATGAACTTACCTAAGGGTGGGGGGGGAAGAACTGAACACAGAAAATTATAAGACACTAATGAAAGAAATCAAAGAGGACATAAACAGATGGGGAGATATTCTATGTTCCTGGGTAGGAAAAATTGATTTTGTGAAAATGACTTTACCACCAAATGCAACCTACAGAGTCAATGAAATCCATATCAAATTACCAATGGCATTTTTTACAGAACTATAACCAAAAAAAAAAAAAAATCACATTTCATATGGAAATACAAAAGACCCTGAATAGCCAGTCTTGAGAAAGAAGAATGGAGCTGGAGGAATCAACCTTCCTGACTTCAGATTATACTACAAAGCTACAGCCATCAAGACAGTATGGTACTTCCCCCCAAACAGAAATATAGACCAATGGAACAAGATAGAAAGCCCAGAAATAAATCCATGCACCTATGGGTACCTTATATTTGACAAAGGAGGCAAGAATATACAATGGGGGAAAATGGCCTCTTCAATAAATGGTGCTGGGAAAATTGGACAGCTACATGTAAAATAATGAGATTAGAACACTTTAAGAAGATACACAAAGATAAACTCAAAATGGATTAAAGACCTAAATGTAAGAACAGAAACTATAAAACTCTTAGAGGAAAACAGAGGCAGAACACTCGATGACATAAATCAAAGCAAGATCCTCTATGACCCGCCCTCCAGAGTAATGGAAATAAAAACACAAGTAAACAAGTGGGACCTGGTTAAACTGCAAAACTTTTGAACAACAAAATAATCTATAAGTAAGGTGAAAAGACAACCCTCAGAATGGGAGAAAATAATAGCAAATGGAACAACTGTCAAAGGATTAATTTCCAAAATATACAAGCAGCTCATACAACTCAATGCCAGAAAAACAAACAACCCAATAAACAAGTGGGAAAAAACCTAAACAGATATTTCTCCAAAAAAGACATACAGATGGCTAACAAGCACATGAAAAGATGTTCAGCTTCACTCATTATTCAGTTCAGTCCAGTTCAGTCACTCAGTCATGTCTGACTCTTTGCAACCCCATGAATTGCAGCATGCCAGAAATGCAAATCAAAATTGCAATGATATATCACTTTACACTGGTCAGAATGGCTATAATCAAAAAGTCTATAAACAATAAATACTGGAGAGGGTGTGGAGAAAAGGGAACACTCTTGTACTGTTGGTGGGAATGTAAACTGATACAGCTACTATGGAAGACAGTATGGAGACTCCTTAAAAAATGGGAAGAAAACCACCATATGACCCAGCAATCCCACTGCCAGGCATATACCCTGAGGAAACCAAAACTGAAAAAGACACATGTATACATTGTTCATTGCAGCACTATTTACGATAGCTAGAACATAGAAACAACCTAGATGTCTGTCCATTGGCAGATGAATGGATAAAGAAATGTGGTACATATACACAATGGAATATTACTCATCCATAAAAAAGAATGCATTTGTGTTAGTTCTAATGAGGTGGATGAACCTAGAATCTATCATACAGAGTGAAGTGAATCAAAAAGAGAAAGATAAATATCATATTCTAATGTATATATACAGAATCTTGAAAAATGGTACTGAAGAATTTATTTATAGGGCAACAATGGAGAAACGGACATAGAGAATAGAATTATGGACATAGGGAGAAGGGAGGAGAGGGTGAGATGTATGGAAAGAGTAACATGAAAACTTATATTACCATATGTAAAATAGATAGCCAATGGAAATTTGCTGTATGACTCAGGAAACTCATATAGAGTCTCTGTATCAACCCAGAGAGGCGAGATGGGGAGGGCGATTCAAAAGGTAGGGGATATATGTATACCTATGGCTGATTCATGTTGAGGTTTGACAGGAAACAACAAAATTCTGTAAAGTAAATATCCTTCAATAAAATAATTTTGAAAAAGTTCATTATGATGTTAAATCACAGAATTACTGCTGCTTTCTAACAGCTCTCAATATAGAACTAAGCTTAATTTCTTTGCACTCCCTCCAATCATTTAAAAGATCCAAACCAAACAGAACTTCCTTTTTCATATCTTCTTACTGGATACCCCACAGTTCCCGATGGTGTAAATTGCTAGCTGCAATGAGTAATGTATACATCTTGTTCCACAATAGGAGAGATCCTAGTGGTCCTTCAATGAAGAGTCATAGCAGTTATAAAAATGATATTACAATTTACTTATTTTTCTCTTGGTAGGATAATTCAGCTTAAATCTATTTTTGATAATAAATATCAAAGTTACAGTAAACATTATTGAACCTATCACCTTGAACATATATGAGTTACTATAACATTTAGAAATAATATTGGAGGGTTGTATGCTGGAAATCCTTAACACTGTAGTATTAACAGATTATGCTTATACCATCTTGTTGTTAGGTAGCAAACTGATGTCTGGCTCTTCGCAACCTCATGAACTGCAGCATGCCAGGCTTCCCTGTCCTTCACTATCTCATGGAGTTTACTCAAACTCATGTCCATTGTGTTAGCATATGATATCAATATATGATGTACAGAATCATATACAGTTTAAATTTGCATTATCATTGTTAGGGCTTTCCCGATTCTACATATTATCATCAGTACCAAATCTAGCCACTGTTCATTTTTCTCATTGTGATTTATTGGAAATGCATCTTATTTTCAAATCTATTATTTCTCTGACCACTTCTTACTTTACAACTTTTAGATGCTTATTTAGTTTCATTTAGTTTCATTTTCTGTGAGATGCCTATTCATATATTTGAATATGAATGAAGGACAGGTAAGCCTGGTGTGCTTCATTCCATGGGGTCGCAAGGAATCAGATAAGACTGAGCAACTGAAGTGATTCATATACTTAACTCAGTTTTCCTCTCTTGGTGTCTGACTCTGTGCGACCCCATAGACGGCAGCCCACCAGGCTCCCCCCTCCCTGGCATTCTCCAGGCAAGAACACTGGAGTGGGTTGCCATTTCCTTCTCAGATGCAAGGAAGTGAAAAGTGAAAGTGAAGTCATTCAGTCGTGTCTGACTCTTCACAGCCCCATGGACTGCAGCCTACCAGGCTCCTCTGCCCATGGGAGTTTCCAGGCAAGAGTACTGGAGTGGGGTGTCATTAATCTTCCAATTAAGTTTCTCCTGACAAACTCGAGGAAGAAAATAAATAGAGGTTAAAAATTTGCAAACTCCATCAATTGTGCTGAGCATATTTCTCACCCCAACAATGGATCTGAGTTGCCTGAACCTAGCGATTAAAAATGGATACCCTTGTGAAAAAGTGTTTTATAAACATTTTATACTGTATTGAATGCCCTATACCAACTTTACTTAAGATGTTACACATGTAAATATCTGAAGGTAACAAATCTGCAACTTCATCAAGTCCCTTATTGTAATGAGGCTAATATTAGGAAGTAGAGTGGGAGACTACAGGATTGGGGAGTATCAGGTACCCTACAATATCTAACAGTGCTTCCATAAGTCCCACTGTAAAAAAAGAAGAATAAATATAAAGGAGAAAAAGATTTTAAGGTATAAGAGAATTAATTTGCTTTGAAATGTCCTAGAATAGCATAGAAGATAGCATGTCATTTATAAAATAATTTTGTAACTAGTGAGTCATGTTACAATTCTATATACTCTATGACAGTATATACATTACATGTTATTATAACAAATACTACAGTATAAGCAGCATCTTGCTGATATGCCTATCACCACTAATTCCTCTCCCTTTGAAATATGTATGCTTTTGTTGGTAGTGGAAAATGAACAATTGACACAAAACTCACTACATTCTACCTATAAAAATCTCACTTCAAATGCAAATATAAAGACTCCTGTAAGTCTAGAGAATGGACTGAAATCTAAAGTTCATGCTAAGGCTATGGTTTTTCCTGTGGTCATGTATGGATGTGAGAGTTGGACTATGAATAAGGCTGAGTGCCGAAGAATTGATGAAACAGTGAAAACAGTGTCAGACTTTATTTCTGGGGGCTCCAAAGTCACTGCAGATGGTGATTGCAGCCATGAAATTAAAAGACACTTACTCCTTGGAAGAAAAGTTATGACCAACCTTGGTAGCATATTCAAAAGCAGAGACATTACTTTGCCGACAAAGGTCCATCTAGTCAAGGCTATGGTTTTTCCAGTGGCCATGTATGGATGTGAGAGTTGGACTATGAAGAAAGCTGAGCGCCGAAGAATTGATGCTTTTGAACTGTGGTGTTGGAGAAGACTCTTGAGAGTTCCTTGGACTGCCAGAA
The DNA here is from genome assembly GCF_014754425.2 of Oryx dammah. Classification (NCBI taxonomy): domain Eukaryota; kingdom Metazoa; phylum Chordata; class Mammalia; order Artiodactyla; family Bovidae; genus Oryx; species Oryx dammah. Next base: position 26,692,356 of record NW_024070196.1, on the reverse strand, counting down.
GATCCAACCAGTCTATTCTAAAGGAGATCAGCCCTGGGTGTTGGAAGGAATGATGTTAAAGCTGAAACTCCAGTACTTTGGCCACCTCATGCGAAGAGTTGACTCACTGAAAAAGACTCTGATGCTGGGAGGGATTGGGGGCAGGAGGAGAAGGGGACGACAGAGGATTAGATGGCTGGATGGCATCACGGACTCGATGGACGTGAGTTTGAGTGAACTCCAGGAGTTGGTGATGGACAGGGAGGCCTGGCGTGCTGCAATTCATGGGGTCACAAAGAGTCAGACACGACTGAGCAACTGAACTGAACACTAATCAAAGGAAAGCTGGAACAAAGCTTTTGTTTCTGGAAGTATATCTGGTCTCTGAGATAAATGACACTGTGCTTTGTTAATGAGGCTGCTGGAAAATAGGCATTCTCTTATAAGGCTTGTGGGAGTACAAACTATGACTTCTGTAAGGAGGATGTATTAGTTTATTGTTTCAATGTTTTTTAATTGGAGGATAATTGCTTCACAATGTTGTGTTGGTTCCTGCTATACAACAGACTGAATCAGTCATAATGATATATATATATGATATGATATATTTATCTCCTTCTTCTTGAGCCTCCCCTCCCCCCATCCCAATCTTCTTGGTCAACTGAGCGACTGAACAATAATAAGTAGTGAGTGATATTGAGCATCTTTTCATGTGTTTATTGGTCATCTGTATGTCTTCTTTGTAGAAATGTTTGTTTAGGTCTTCTGTCAATTTTTTGATTGGGCTGTTTGTTTTTCTGTTATTGAGCTATATGAACTGCATGTATATTTTGAAGGTTAATCCTTTCTCAGTTGCTTCATTTGCAATTATTTTCTCCCATTCTAAGGGTTTTTTTTTTTTTTAATCTTGTTTATTGTTTCCTTTTCTGTGCAAAAGCTTTCAAGTTAATTAAGTCCCATTTGTTTCTTTTATTTCCATTACTCTAGAGGTGAGTCGAAGAGGATCTTTCTGTGACTTATGTCCAAGAGTGTATTGCCTATGTTTTCCTCTAAAAACTTTACAGTTTCTGGTCTTACATTGAAGTCTAATATATTTTGAGTATACTTTTATGTGTGTTATTATGAAACATTCTAATTTTATTCTTTTATACATAGCTGTCCAATTTTCCCAACACCACTTATTGATGAGGCTGTCTTTTCTCCATTGTATGTATTTGCCTCCTTTGTCAAAGATAAAGTGCCCATAAGTGCATGAGTTTATCTCTGGGCTTTCTGTCTTGTTCCATTGATCTATATTTCTGTTTCTGTGCAAGTACCATGATGTCTTGATGATTTCAGCTTTGTTGGATAATCTGAAGTCAGGAACATTGATTCCTCCTGCTCCATTTTTCTTTTTCAAGATTACTTTGGCTATTCTGAGTCTTTTCTGTTTCCATACAAACTGTAAAATTTTTTGTTCTAGTTCTGTGAAGATTGCCATTGGTAGTTTAATAGGGATTGCATTGAATCTATAAATTACTTTGAGTAGTATAGTCATTTTTCACAATATTAATTTTTCCAATCCAAGAACAGGATATCCCTTAATCTATTGGTGTCATCTCTGACTTCTTTCATCAGTGTGTCACAGTTTTCTGCATACAGGTCTTTTGTCTCTTAGATAGGTAGGTTTGTTCCATTTATTCCAAGGTATTTTATTATTTTTGTTGCAATGGTGAGGGGGATTGTTTCCTTAATTTCTCTTTCTCATTTTTCATTGTTAGCATATATGTATGCAGGGGATTTCTATGCATTAATTTTATATCCTGTGACTTTACTAAATTAATTGATTAGCTCTAATTAATTCTATTTCAGTATTAAAATTACATATGAATTTACTTTTTGACTCAACTGAGAAATATCCTATGTGTAAACTTTTCTCATTAAGGTCATTAATTGCAGGGTTATTTGTAAAGACAAGCACAATTAAATAAAATAATCTAAGTGTCTTTTAGTATGAGAAAGTTGAAATAATTTACAATGTAACACATAATGCTATAATACAGTGCTTTAATCAGTTAAGAAGCTCTTTGTGCACTTATATGAAAATAGACTCCAAGATATATTAAATGAGAAAGCAAGAAACAGAGGAGTATATATATACTACATCATTTTGTGTATAAAAAGTGGAGGGTAAATATATATTCATAAAATGCAAGAAATTTCATAAAAATCTAGAATGGCAGATAAGAAACAAGTACAGATTCCTGTGAAAATTCTGGATTTGTTGGAGCAGAGAAAGAGAAGTGAAAATTTTTGTTGGATGTGAATGTATTTTATATAAAAAATTAAATGGAAAATTAAAGAGCATCAAAAAATTAAAGCAATAGTTCCACTTTGAATCAAAGAGATCATCATATTCAGTGAAACACTAAGAGTTCTCATACTTTAGTTGCTCATAACCTCTTGTTTTGCTTTTTCATTCTTTCTTTTGCTATTTTTTCAAAGGAAAAATTTTTGGAAAAGTTATTTATCTCATATAATATAAAGAAAAATAAAACCAAAGTTTTAGTAACCTTGAGTTGTATAATGAAGAAGACAGAATACCACTGCCATATCATAAAATGTCCAGAAAATAATACAGGATAAAGCTAGTTTAAGACTTTTGGAACAAATTGAAAGGTTGAAAATGCATAGGTTTACCTTTGAGGACAGCTGGATTGCCAAGATTCTCACACCTAGAGGTTTTATTCCCTCAAGGTTTTGTTGTTAGGAAAAGTGAAATAATACACAAAGACAGCTTTCATCAAGTATGTGATGAACTGTGAATACCTTCTGGGCATGAACAAAATTAATTTAGTTTTAAACTTTATGGCTTTGAAATAGTTATTGTAATCATATGTAAAGTTGTTTTAAGTAGAATGATTTTTACCATTACTTATATTAACATGGAATTATCATTAAGCTTTCCAAATGCTGTAGTTTCTGTATTTTCTCTTTTTTTTTTCTTTTTTGAGACGTTGATGGATGTATTGAGTCATATAAATTCAGGGATTATAATTACTTGGGCAAAAATCTTGTAGCAAACAGGACAATATAATTGTACCCTGTCTCATTTTTTAAAATTTATTAAAAAAACATGAGTGCACAATTTTCATTCCTATAACCTAACAGTTCATTTGTTAATGATCTCTAGACTTCAATTAAGAAAAGTAACCATGATTGTTATGTAAGTAGGCATTTTTGCACCTTATTTCATTTCATTAATACAGTTTAAACACCTAGAAATATTTTAATCTCATTTAACACACTTTAAAACTGATTAAATAAAATCAAAATAATTCAATAATAAGTCTAACTCAAAGTGTATGAACTTAGGTATAAGTTCTGGGAAACTCCTCCCCTTCACTGTCCCAGAGCCTAACTTATTACACATACATTGTAACCATGCTGCTGCCATCGTACATACTCAGTGATGCAGTCAGTTCTATGCTTCTCCCAGAGTGGGAATCATTAGCAGCATCCAGTTTGCCCATATCAGAGACCAGACAAGCTGTACCTTCTTACAAGTGCACCTTTGCCTTAGGTCTAGGTTAACATATAAGAAGTATATCTTCCTTGGAAAACTTATCATGAAATAAAAGTAATCTGTTCCCAGCTATAATTATTCTATTGGACAAGCATCGTCCTACTACTAGGTACTTGGTTATGTGCATATGAGAGTGTCTTTGCAAGAAGCTATAGCAGAGATGGATGAGAGAAAGACAAAATTGCATGTAATTTTAATCATATCATTTAAACATAGGTTTTTAGAATCATTGGAGGAATTGAGAAGAAAAAATTACAGTTCCTTTTGATTATGTCTACTGACTTGTATGCTCAAGGGCAGAATTCTTTCCTACCAGCTTTTATTGCTCTCACCAAATTGGAGGGAAAGGATAAACTATAATGGCTACTTCAGTCCGAGAGGAATGTTTAATGTTTTGTTAAAAGAAAACAAAACAAAATCCTGGGGCATTAATGATACTTTGCAACATGTAAGATAGCCAGTGCCAACACAGACCAGGCATTATTATTTTTCATCCAAAGGAAAACACATTTATAACATCCCACCCACTGCCATAATAGAGCAGAATTTTAATTAGGCAGAATATTGTGGTGACTTGCTCAAAAAGCACAATTCATATTACAGGCATTTACAGATGTGTGATAACATAAATGGAATGAAAAGTCATTTCTTATTAATAAGTAGCTAATGGTAAAAATTTCTTCAAAGCAAATGGGAGCACAGATATCCTCTTGAGCATATCATTGATAAAGGCAAAGTAGTTAAAAGCAAATTTAAATTATGTTTATGCAGGCGACTGAGATCTTTCTGATAATATTAGCAGAAAGATGTAAGCAACCATTCCAGGGAAGAAGCACACATGAAACAACAGCATAGTACATAAAGAAATTGATCAGAAGAGCAAGATTCTATTGAATTAAAGAGAAAAAAGACAAGATAGCCACAGGACAAGAGAAGACAATTACCTACCATTACTAAGATAAGAGTTTTCATCATACCCCAAATTATATTTTGGAGTAGATAATTATGCTAGTTGGAAAATGTATAACTCTCATTTTATATTGTTAATATAATCATTGTTAAATTATCTCCTTTGTAGTTTTCACAGAGTACTGACTTAGAAAATTCTTTCAGGTTGGGGTTGCTTTTCTGGGTCAATTGCTGTCAGCAGTTGCCGACATAAAGGGCCTTTATGCAAAACATACTATCCAGAGCATTGCTTCTGTCTAGAAGTGCATTATTATTCCATGCCCATTCTCCCTTAAATCTTATTAGAGTACATAGATCTATTTGCATTTATAATTTTCCATTTCAGTTTTACAACATAATATTTCAGGTCACATTTTTCATCTTGCAAAATTTTAGAAGTGATAAAGCATTCTGTCTTTATTCCTGTCCTTTTCTCTCCTAAACAGAATCATTTTCTTGTGTTTGGGAAAAGTATTTGATAAATACATTTTGCATTGTTATCAGTATTTGGTAATTGGATGTATCTTCTGCCTGATACCATGCACAGCTAATGAATACCCGTATAATCCCTGTCCTTGTTTATTAAGGAGTACTTGGACAAAATTGGTGACTGGTTACTTCTGACTTCACCAATGGGTATAGCAGGATAAGAGTTCTTCACTTCTATTAGGTAATATTTTTGTGTGATAAATATTGAAAATAAAATTCAATAGATGACCTCAATTCCAAAGGTGACTCCTTAAAAACAAATGATGTATTGATAAATAGATCTGTACATGTTTTTGAAAAAAAAATTGAAATGATACATGATAATGATATTTGGGTTCTCATTAAATACTCCATAGATTTGAACAGCAACATTCATCTATTTTTACACATGGTGCTTATAAGAGAACATCATGTTAATAAAAAAAAAAGCGAGCAGCAGAAATAATGTATATTTCCCTCCATGTCCCCCATGGCAGACAATACTCAAATTATTCATTGTTCTCTAAAAAGATTAATCCTGGAGGAATAATTTTTGAACATACAAGTTTGGTTTCTGGTATGCTGTGTAGGCACATTAGTCTCAAATTATTTATTTTTCCAGAATTATGGTTTTCACCAAATTCTCCTAGCCATCACTTTCTTGGGGAATTCACTAATAGTGATCAAATATTCATTAATGGTGATCAAATAGGAAAAAAAGTCAAATATAGTCATTTTGCTGAGAATGAGTTATAGTCATTATAGTTTATGTTATCTTCAAATACTCTTTATCCACAAGTTTCATTTTTAAGTGTAGTTATGGTCAGAACTGTGACAATGTAAGAACATGACATCTAGAGTCTATATTTATTCTCCAATTCTGACATCCCTAGTTATTTTTTTTCTAGTTTGCAAGTCAAAACATTATTTTCTTTCTGTGAAGACAGCAGTTTTAACTGTTGTATAAATATCACACTGTCTATATTTCTTACATTTTATCTGTTTAGTGTTTGAATGGGTGACTTATTCCTTTTTATACAGGACTTTGAAAATTATGGGCCAGGCTTGGAATAAGAGAATAATAGTTAGTGTTGTTACCATGTGTGAAGTAGGTTAACCTTCTACTATTAATGAAATAATAAAGTATATAAACAGAGTAATATCATAACAATAATGTTATTGATTAGCATTCATTTAAACACATATAATTGCTGTGTACATTTTACACATGATGTAAAATAGAGTGATGACTTATATTAAAAATTCATATTATTATTATTTTAGAAGCAATAGTGAATAGTTGAATATTATTAGGGTTTTACAACTATGAAAGAAAACTCAGTCTTCCTTCTATTTATGTGTTAAATGTTCTTTGTTTTGTCATCTCCATGTCAAGATAACATCTTTTATCCATCAAGGAAACAATAATTTTATGAGAATTCATAAAAATGTGTGTGTTAGTCACTCAGATGTGTCTTCCTCTTTGTGATCCCATGGATTGTAGCCCATGAGGCTCCTCTGTCCATGGAATTCTCCAAGCAAGAAAACTCCAGGAAAGAATTCCCCTCTCCAATAAAAGTAGTTAGGTCAATGGATATTTTTTTACAAATAATATATTAATAGTTTTCTATAAAAATGAAACATAACTTTGTTGATCCATAGAAGCCCAAACAAAAGAATTATGAGTATCAGTTTCAGTTCAGTCGTTCAGTCATGTCCGACTCTTTGCCACCCCATGAATTGCAGCACGCCAGGCCTCCCTGTCCATCACCAACTCCCAGAGTTCACTCAGATTCATGTCCATCGAGTCAGTGATGCCACCCAGCCATCTCATCCTCGGTCATCCCCTTCTCCTCCTGCCCCCAATCCCTCCCAGCATCAGAGTATTTTCCAATGAGTCAACTCTTCGCATGAGGTGGCCAAAGTCCTGGAGTTTCAGCTTTAGCATCATTCCTTCCAAAGAAATCCCAGGGCTGATCTCCTTCAGAATGGACTGGTTGGATCTCCTTGCAGTCCAAGGGACTCTCAAGAGTCTTCTCCAACACCACAGTTCAAAAGCATCAATTCTTCGGTGCTCAGCTTTCTTCACAGTCCAACTCTCACATCTATACATGACCACAGGAAAAACCATAGCCTTGACTAGACAGACCTTTGTTGGCAAAGTAATGTCTCTGCTTTTGAATATGCTATCTAGGTTGGTCATAACTTTTCTTCCAATATCAAGTGATTATTACTATGATGATGTGGTGTGTTATAAAGAAGGATGTTTGAGAGTATGGACTCTCAAGACAGACTATATACTTTCAAATTTGGCTGTGCCATGTACTTACTGTGTGCCCTTAGCAAACTGGCTGACTTTAACCAGCCTCTTTTCCCAACTATAAAATAAGGATATGATCATAATGTAACTCCACAGGATTGTTGTTGTAAAGATTTGGTGAGAAATAAATACTTATGGCTATGGGTTTCCCAGGTGGCTCAGCAGTAAAGAATCCACCTGCAATGCAAGAGATGTAGATTCAATCTCTGGGTCAGGAAGATCTCCTGGTGAAGGAAATGGCAGCCCATTACAATATTCTTGCCTGGGAAATTCCATGGACAGAGCAGCCTGGTGGTCTACAGTACATGAGGTTGCAAAAGAGTCAGACATGACTTAGCAACTAAATGACAACTTAGGGCTGTGCCTAACACATGGTGTTATACACATGTTGGTTACTTTCATGTATATATGTGTCATGATAGAGGCATTAGCTAACCCTCTGGTGGTAATCATTTTGCATGATATGTGTAACAAATCAACACACAGTACACCATCAGTTTGTATAATGCTTTTATTACATCTCAATAAAACTGGAAAAAAGTAGACAAAAATAAGTGTTTAATACTAAAATGCAAGTGAGTGACCTTTTAGTTTTAATGACATATATTTCGTTTATATTAATAGTGTGGTAATTATATTATCCTCAAATCCTCTCCAAATGTTTTCTTGTGTTTAAGGATGAGGTAATCATTTCAATCATAGCTGATTCTATTTTAAATGACAAAGCCAAAATAGATCATAAAACATGCAATAAAGCACATTATATTAAATAGACAAATCATGCTTTCTTCATCATAAGATATAATTTACAAAGTCTGATTTTCAATAATTGTAGGATGAAGATGTTTTTAACCTCTTTTTGTCTTTGTTCTTATTGGAGAATAGGAGGGGAGCATGTACAGAAATTTTTGCTTAGCTTCTTTTTTAAATTTTAGTTACTTTATTTTTGGCTGTGCTAGGTCTTTGTTGCTGTGAGGGCTTTTCTCTAGGTGTGGTGAGTGGGTGCTGCTCTCTAGTTGTGCAGGCTTCTCATTGTGGTGGCTTATTGCAGAGCATGGGCTCTACAGTATGTGGGTTTCAGCAGTTGGTGCATATGGACTCATTAGCTGTGGTGCACAGGCTTAGCTGCTCCACGCCATGTGGGATCATCCCAGATCTGGCGTCAAACCTGTGTCTCCTACACTGGCAAGTGAGTTCTTTACCACTGAGCCAGAGAAGCACTACTTAGCTTTTTATAGTGGTTTTCTAACTAAACAAATCTAGCAATATGCTTCAAAGTATAGTTCATGAAATGTTCATCTAAGAGGAATGCCCTGAAAAATGAATCCTGTGATCAAAAAGCACATTATTGATAAACAATTTGAGAGGTTAACAAGCACATTTGTTTAGCATTGTTTTACTAATTATATTCCTCTTTTGCAAATCATAAGTCTGCTCTGCACAAAATTATTTAAAGACTTGTGGACCAGTATTCTATGCAACAGCCCTTATGAAAGCATACTGTAGAAACTCGTTGAAGTCAGATATCACTTGTTATGAGTCAAACATTTGCTGACTTACAGTAAATAAATCATACAACATTTTCCTCTTGCAATTTTCCTTTTCCTCTTGCTGGCTTTTTTTGGGCAGCATTGTGTGACTCACAGAATCATAGTTTCCCAACTAGGGATTGAACTCCAGCCATGGCAGTAAAACACCTAGTCCTAACTACTGTACAGCCAGGAAATTCCCTCATTTTGCAACATCAAGTTCAAATAATCTTTTTGTTTTTTCATATTATCTGGCTCATAAACAACAGAGAGCCAAAGCATCAACCAAGATTCTCCTGACTAGCAAGGTGTAGGGGGCGCCCAGCAATCAAAGAAAAATGATCAAATGAAACCACAAATTCAAATTGAAAATAAATTTTAGTAAATGTTTCTTTTCTTCTTGATTTCTACAGAAGATGTTCCTTAACTCTAAGATTGAAATCACTTATAAATGTTTGGCTATCACTTATCAGGCTAGCTTTGATTTCCATAAAATTGAAGATTTATATCATGGAGCATCTTTTAGAAAAGTTAAACAAATTTAAGTGTAAACCTTTATGAGGTGAAGATCAAAATTTTAAAATTCCTATGCTAATATAAATTATTCTTTGCTTTGATCCCAAGGGTTGTCATTAGAAACATAAGCCATTATTATAATGTTGTAGTAAAAGATACTATTTTCCCCCACTGAAGAATTTGTGTGTTTGGTTTTTTTTTCTTCCCTTTACTGAAAGTTCCTGAATGCTTCATATCTATTGTCTTCAATTTTTTAAAGTTTAACACTTTTTGAACTCTTACTCTACCACATATTTACTTAGCCTGCATTGATGGTTACACACCTAGACTTGTCTCTGTACCATTTGGGACTGGGAGCCTTTAAACAAGGTGTCTCAGACTCTCTTAGCATTTAGACTCTAAGTTTTCAGGAAGGTTAGCTAAAGTTAGTATTTTTTCTAGATAGCATTCCATTAGGAATCAGAGAGTTTAACTCCATCTCCATTAAGTTGACCATCAAGCAGACTTAGTTCAGCTCAGTTCAGTCACTGTCACGTACAACTCTTTGCAACCCCATGGACTGTAGCACTTCCCTCCAGGCTTCCCTGTTCACCACGAACACCTGGACCTTGCTCAGACTCATGTCCATTGAGTCAATGATGCCATCTAACTATCTAATCCTCTGTTGTCCCCTTCTCCTCCTGCCTTTATCTTTTCCAGGATCAATGTCTTTTCCAATGAGTCGGCTTTTCACATCAGGTGGCCAAACTTCAGCTTCAGCATCAGCATCAGTCCTTCCAAAGAATATTCAGGACTGATTTCTTTTAGGATTGACAGGTTTGATCTCCTTGCAGTCCAAGGGACTCTCAAGAATCTTCTCCAACACCACAATTCAAAAGCATCAATTCTTTGACTCTCAGATTTCTTTATAGTCCAATTCTCACATCCATACACGACTACTGGAAAAATCACAGCTTTGACTATACAGACTTCCTTAGCAAAGTACTGTCTTTGTTTTTGATATACTGTCTAGATTTATCGTAGCTTTTCTTTCAAGGAGCAAATGTCTTTTAATTTTATGGCTGCAGTCACTATCTGCAGTGATTTTGGAGCTTAAGAAAATAAAGTCTATCAATGTTTCCATTGTTTCCCCATCTATTTTCTATGAAGTGATGGGATTGGATACCATGATTTTCATTTTTTGAATGTTGAGTTTTAAGCCAGCTTTTTTCACTCTCCTCAATCACCTTCATCAAGAGCCTCTTTAGTTTCCCTTTGCTTTCTGCCATTAGGGTGGTGATATCTGCATATCTGAGGTTATTGATATTTCTCCCAACTATCTTGATTCCAGCTTATGTTTCATCCAGTCCAGCATTTTGCATGATGTACTCTGCATATGGGCTCCCATTGTGGCTCAGCTGCTGAAGAATATGCCTGCAATGCAGGAGACCTGAGTTCAATCCCTGGGTTGAGAAGATGCCCTGGAGAAGGGAAAGGCTATCCACTCCAGGATTCCAGCCTGGAGAATTCTGTGGATTGTATAGTCCATAGGGTTGCAAAGAGCTGAACACGACTGAGAAACTTTCACTTCACTCTGCATATAAGTTAAATAAGCAAGGTAACAATATACAGCCTTGTTGTACTCCTTTCCCAATTTTGAACCAGCCCATTGTTCCATGCCCGGTTCTAACTGTTGCTTCTTGACCTGCATACAGATTTGTCAGGAGGCAGATAAGGTGGTCTGGTATCCCCATATCTTTAAGAATTTTCCATAGTTTGTTGTGATCCACACATTTAAAGGGTTTTTCATAGTCAATGAAGCAATTTTTTTTTTCTGGAATTCTCTTGCTTTTTCTATGATCCAACAGATGTTGACAATTTTATCTCTGGTTCCTCTGACTGTTCTAAATCCAGTTTTAACATCTGGAAGTTCTTGATTCACATACTGTTGAAGCCTAGCTTGGAGAATTTTGAGCATCACTTTGCTAGCATGTGAGATGAGTGCAGTTGTGTGGTAGTTTGAACATTTTGGCATTTTCTTTCTTTGGGAATAGAAGGAAAACTGACCTTTTCCAGTCCTGTGCTACTGCTAAGTTTTCCAAATTTGCTATAAGTCCTAACAGACAGACAATTAAATATTCAATTACAGTTTGGTTTTAAATATATTATGAAACATAGCAGTTTAATAGAAGTACATATTAAGGATACTTGATGGAAATCAGTTTTTCAGGAAGGTTTAGCCAAATGAAGCTGTGATGGAAGTGCACACAGTCTAAAACGGTAATATTGAAAGCATAGTGTGCTCAAAAAGAACACAAGATGAGAGTGGAAAATTCCTCTAAGAGGATAAAATTTCATGTGACTTAATCTTATGATGTGGTAGAAGATGAAGCTGTGTAAGGGAGGGCATGTTAAGCCAAGCTTAAAATTAATTATAAGCAGAAATAACTTCAAGCATGGGTGCATTATAATAACATTATATTGCAGAGTAATTATTCTGATTTGCAATTGAAAATTTATTTTGAGTGAAGTAGGTTTTGAAACAAAGAGAATATTGAAAGAGTGACTGAACAAATAAGAAAATGACTTCTCATTACCATGTATTCTATTTTTTTAAAACTTGAAAAGCAGATTTTATTATATGTATAGTTGTACTTATTTTTCTTTAGTATTTTTCAGGTAATTAGGTACACTTCTGTTCCATTATTTTAAACAGCTACATAATATTTCATGTAATAAATGACTGGATTAAATTACTATTGTGGCTACAAAAAACACTCAATATGTTAACACTGAATAAAAATTTAGATATGCAGGACAGTACTGTTAACTATAGGCTCAACATTGCATAGCAGACCTCTATAACTTATTCATCTTGAATATTTGAAAACAACACTATGTTGTTTTGAATAGCAATACTTTTCCCCACCCAAACCCCTGCCAACTACCATTTTATTCTGCTTCTATGAGTCTGAATAGCCTTTCACTTAGCCTTCTTTATGGTCCAGCTCTCACATCCATACATGACTGCTGGAAAAGCCATAGCCTTGACTAGATGGACCTTTGTCAGCAAAGTGTTGTCTCTGCTTTTTAATATGCTGACTAGGCTGGACATAACTTTTCTTCCAAGGAGCAAGCCTCTTTTAATTTCATGGTTGCAGTCACCATCTGCAGTGATTTGGGGGCCCAGGAAGATAAAATCTGTCACTGTTTCCATTGTTTCCCCACCTGTTTGCCATGAAGTGGTGGGATTGGATGCCATGATCTTTGTTTTGTGAGTGTTGAGTTTTAAGCCAGCTTATTTCAATCTCCTCCTTAACCTTAATCAAGAGGTTCTTCAGTTCTTCTTTACTTTCTGCCATTAGAGTGGTTTCATCTTCATATCTGAGGTTGTTGATATTTCTCCTGACACTCTTGATTCCATCCTGTGATTCATCCAGCCCAGCATGTCACATCATGTACTCTGCATAGAAGTTAAATTTATAGAGTGACAATATACACCTTTGATGTATTTCTTTCCCAATATGAACCAGTCTGTTGTTCCATGTCTGGTTCTAACTGTTGCTTCTTGACCTGTATACAGGTTTCTCAGGAGACAGGTTAGGTGTCAAGTATTCCCATCTCAGAATTTTCCACAGTTTTCTGTGATCCACACAGTCAAAGGCTTTAGCACAGTCAATGAAGCAGAAGTGGATTTTTTTTCTGGAATTTCTTTGCTTTTTCTGTGATCCAATAGTTGTTGGCAATTTGATCTCTGGTTCCTCTACCTTTTCTAAATCCAGCTTGTACGTGTGGAATTTCTCAATTCACATAGTGCTGAAGGCTAGCTTGAAGGATTTTGAGCATGACCTTGCTAGCATGTGAAATGAGTGCAATTGTGCGGTAGCTTGAACATTCTTTGGCATTGCCTTTCTTTGAGATTGGAATGAAAACTGACTTTTTCCAGTCCTGTGGCCACTGCTGGAATCATGTAGAATTTGCCCTCTGTAACTGGCTTATTTCACTTAGTATGAAGTTTTCCAAGTTCATCCAAGTTATTATATATTATAGAATTCCTCTTTTATAATGCTAAATTATATATTTAGCCATATATATATGTATATATATATATATATGGGAGAAGGCAATGGCAACCCACTCCAGTACTTTTGCCTGGAAAATCCCATGGACAGAGGAGCTGGTAGGCTGCAGCCCATGGGGTCGCTAGGAGTCGGACATGACTGAGCGACTTCACTTTCACTTTTCACTTTCATGCATTGGAGAAGGAAATGGCAACCCACTCCAGTATTCTTGCCTGGAGAATCCCAGGGACTGGGGAGCCTGGTGGGCTGCTATCTATGGGGTCGCACAGAGTCGGACATGACTAAAGTGACTTAGCAGCAGCAACATATATATACACACACCTTGTATACACACACACACACACACAAACACACACATATGCATGTATATACTACACACAGATATATAGTATATACACAGATATACTAAGATTGACTATTATTTAGGTGGTATACAAGTTCATTTTTAAAATAATTAATATCAAGCTGCTAATTTCAGCACATTCTACTTAACATTCATTAGTATTTAGGAAGTTTGACATCTGCAGTCTCGAAAGCTAGATTTATTGATTTATTTGGCTGAAAATCCTGCATGCAAAATTATCAACTTCATATGCAAATAATGTAAAATCCGCATAAGATGGCTTGTTGCTTTGTTTTACATAATGTTGTTCCCTCCAATCTATTACGGTGTGAATTGTTTGAAGTGAGTGTGTGCTCAAGCTGCTCAGTCATGTCTGACTCTTTGTGACCCCATGGACTGTAGCTCACCAGGCTCCTCTGTGCATGGAATTTTCCAGACAAGAATACTGGAGTGTGCTGTCATACCCTCCTCCAGGGGATCTTCCTGACCCTGGGATTGAACCACATCTCCTGCATCGGCAGGCGGATTCTTTATCGCTAAGCCACTTAGGAAGTCCCTTGTTTGAAATAATCAAACTCAGTTGAAAATGTTAATATTTTTAAAAAGCATTTGTTTTCAAACTCTTTTTGAGAATTTAAGTGACAAGGTCATTTTTGCTGAGTTTTTGCTAATAATGATAAATGTCTTGCTTGATAATTGATTACCTTGTTCACCTCTCAGTTTCTTAAGTTTTCAAAAGGTCATAACAAAGGGAAACCTGCAATTATAATAAAGGACAAAAATAAACAGAAAAATTAAGAACTGCACAAACAATTTGGGAATGCATAGAATTTTAAAACTACTCAAAATTTCTCTGAATAGTAGTCCTGAAAATAATAACATTGACATCTCAATCGTCTAATTTGACATTTCCAGGTTTTTTCTGTATGGATAAAACGGTCTAGATAGTTTATTTACAAGGTCCATTATACTCAGTATTTTTTAAGTACATATTATTTATGTACTATACATATTTAGAATAGTTACATGTAAGAAATTCCATTTATTCAACACAATTTTGAGAAGTCTTCATGTCAAAGCACATTTCAGATTAGTGTATTATAGCATTCTCTAAAAAATAGAGAATGTTCCTGACACATTCATGAAAGTCCTTTAGGTGACAAATTATGGGTCTAGAATTCATCAGTGAGTATCTTACCTTTAAATTAGACACTGATAGACAAATCTAATCTAAAGAAAGAAGAGACTTGGCACCTAATTTTATTCCAAACTAAAAGATTTCTGAAGAAAAAAGAAAGCAAACCACCCTAACAAAATTGAGGACATACTTACTTTTAAGGACAATTTTGTAGACAGTCTCAAGGAATAATTTGAGCTGTATTTTAATCACCTATTGTTGAGGTATAGATGCTTTGTACTCCCCAAGGAGTTTCATGGATATCTTGAAGATATCATGTATCTTTTTGCTCTAAACTCAAACTTAAAGCATGTACACCCGTGGTGCATTCATGTCAATGTATGGCAAAACCAATACAGAATTGTAAAGTAAAATAAAAAAAAATAAAAAATAAAATAAAAAAGAAGCAAAAAATAAATAAATAAAAATAAAGCAGTCTGTAAAATATTGCTGTATTAAAAGAGCAACTGGAACTCGGCACCTCCCACCCTCGGCTCCGCGCAGCGGGCAGCAGAATGAGTCTGCGTATCTTCAGTGACGAAAATGTCACTGGTGACAAAAGTACAGAAAATTGCGACTTCCTGTTTTCACCACGGGAACTTACCAGAAGATCATCTGTTCTCCGTCTGTCACAGAGAACGTGCCACCGAAAAGCACAGACAAAGCTGTGAAGGTGACTTTTCAGACTCCTCTGCGGGACCCATAGACACACAAGATCTTAAGTCCCAGAGTGGGCAGCAAGCTCAAAGCCTGTTTTGCTCTGGGCGACCCCATTGGATTAGAAAACTGCCATGAAGTCTGTACCCAGAAAGAGAATCAACAGTTCACCAAGGAAACAGACACCAAAACGACCCATGGAATTCTCCAGAAGCCAGTACTGATCAACGCCGAGCCCCCTTCAGAGGACATGAGACCAGCCTCTGAAGACCAGTCTCCTGGTGGGCCCCCCTCAGCTTCCCTGGTCAGCCTGGGTCCCTCAAGCTCTTCCCAGATACCAGAGAGTGTTGAAAACCCCGAGGCCTCCCGAGGACCAGCGCCCAGCAGCTCTGAGTGCGCCCGGGAAGAGCACGTCCCCCTCGGCCCTCAGAGGAGAGCATGCCCCTTGGCCCCGCGACTCCGGAACAGCCCCCCAGGGTGGTGTCCCAGGACGCAGCAGAGGACCTGCTCAGCTCTTTTGGAGGGGGTCCCTGGTCCCCTCGCCGGGCCTGCCTCGCCCTCTGGTACCCACCCTGGAGAAAAACCCCTCGTGGACCTGCCTGGAGCGGCCCCAGCGGGCTCCATGGATGCCACTGGCCTCGAGGACACGGCCCTGACCAGCCCAGGAGAGGCTGCAGGGGCCACACACGCCAGGGCTCAGGGGGAGGAGGCCCATGGCCAGGCCGCTGGCTCTCTGAGGAGCGAGCCCGTCCGGCTGGAGTTTGACTTTGCTGACGCCACCGGCAAAAGGTCCCCCCGACCTGCAGAAGCGAGGAAGGTCCTGGGTCTCAAAGCCCCGCTCCAGGAGACCAGAGGCGAGGCCCGGAAAGGCCCCTCCGGAGGCCAGCAAGGTTGCAAGCTTGCTCTACATGAGTCCAACGGCCTGAGCTGGGACAAGCCAGATGACCTAGACTGTAACCCGGCCGCAGACACTGGAGAGGCCCGCCCCCGGAGCACCGGCAGAGCGGCCAGACCACAGAGGCCTTCTCTCTGAGCCGGCGGGCGTGCTCAGATGACACACCTGGGACGAGGGCCCCAGCAAGGACCCCAGGAGCGGCGGGTTGGTGGGGGGGTGGACCCCAGGCTCTTCAGGGGGGTCAGCGCCCCTCGGCAGCCCAAGCAGTGAGCCACCGACTGCACCCACCAACCGCACGCCCCCCACTGAGAGAGAGCCGGAGCCCACCGTGGACCTGAGTGGGGAGCAGTTCCGGGACCCCGCAGAGGTCCTAGGCTCAGGGGCCAAGGTGGACTACCTGGAGCAGTTTGGGGCATCCTCATTTAAAGAGTCAGCCCTGAGGAAGCAGTCACTACCTCAACTTCAACCCGCTTCTGCAGGACAGTCCCCAGGGACTGGCACCCAGCAGCAGCACGGGCCCTCTGGCCTCCGAGGAGAGCCCTGGGGTCACGCAGACAGTGGGCGGCTTCTCTCCTGGTCTCCGTGCTTACAGTGTGGATGCACCTTCCTCTGGAAGCCCCCTACAGGCCCAGCTGCTTGACCTGGACTTCCCAGGAGCCCCGGGCGGCTGGCCCGGCTCTGTGTGACCTTGGGCCCCGGGGTTCCACTGCTGTCTGTGGGGCCGATCGTGGACATGCTGCAGTATAGCCAGAAGGACTTGGACTCGGCGGTGGAGGCCACGCAGAAAGAGAACGAGGTGCTGCGGGGCAAGTGCGCAGCGCTGCAGGAGAGGCTCCTGGAGATGAGGAAGATCATGGACAGCTTTGAGGGGACTGTCTACCAGGTGATGGAGGAGTCTCAGAAACAGAAGGAACTCGCCAAGGCCAAAATGCAGAAGGTCCTGAAGGAGAAGGTACAACTGATGGCCGACTTGCACTCCATGGAAAAGTCATTCTCCCACCTCTTCAAGCGGTTTGAGAAACAGAAGGAGAACGAAAAGCCGCTGAAGGAGTGTGTCGAGGATTACATAGAGAGGGTGGAGAAGGAGGCTCAGAAGTACCAGGCGCTGAAGGCGCAGGCGGAGGAGAAGCTCCAGCAGGCAAGCGAGGAGATCGCCCAGGTCCGCTGCAAGCCCCAGACGGAATCTCTGGCACTGCAGGTTGTCCTGAGGAAGGAGCAGATGTGTGTCCACTCTCTGAAGAAGGTGGTGGAGCAGAAGACTAAAGAGAATGATGAGCTGACCAGGATCTGTGACGACCTCATTTCCAAGAGGGAGAGAATCTGACGTGACAGCCCCGAACTTGCTGTCTTCCCTTTGTGTGTGTCTGTCTGTCTAGGTTTTTCTTCTTTGCGTGTGTGTGTCTGTCTGTCTAGGTTTTTCTTCTCTATTGACGTCAATTCTTTTTTCAATTCGTTTTTAACCTAGGTTGCTTTAGTAAAAAACTAAATAAAGTTTCTCTTAAATCTAAAAAAATAAAAAATAAAAGAGCAATTGTTAATTACTCTTAGGTTACTCTTTTTTTTTTCTAATTTCTTTTTTTTTTTTAATTAAAAAAAAAACCTCTCAATTCTTGAATATGGTGTGAATTTTTTGGTATTTGGTTTTATCTTCACATGTCAATCTGATTTTTTTCCTTCATATTTTCTTCAAATTTAATTTTATATATATTCACATAGACTCATATTTGCCATCAATTAACTCTGCCTGGCCTATTCTGAGTTAAATAATGCAGGTTCTATATATAAATGTCAAAATACTTCTATTATTTTTTCCTCTCTCCTTTGATAAATCCTCTATGACCTAATAGTAGAACTAAACACTTTATTTATCCTTGTCACTTTCTCAACATGATTCTTATTTCAAAGCAGTTAACTCCCACTCCTAGAATTAAAACTGAATGCCTAGTGCAGAGTACAATATAATTGACAAGCAAGCTTTTCCAGATGCTTTCTGAGACTAAGTATGAGCTTCCATTAATGTCGTACTTAGCTTAATAGTTTTGAGAATTCTAACTCAGGTTCTTGTGAATACTTCAATAAAAATATAATACTATCTCTTCTCCAATTCATTCCATCCATTTCTTTTCTAATTATAATTAAAATTACTATATCAAAATTCATCACCAATTATAAGAAAATGCATATCTGAAAAATTTCCTCAGTGTACAATAAGATGTGTGGAGAACAAATCAATCTTGAATTCCCTGAGTCTGACCTTGTATTGATTAGTGTGATTACTATTGTCTTTCCTTTCTTTGATGAACTTACCCTCTGAAAGTACTGCTAACAATAGCATTAACATATAATTCTAAAAATTTAAGATTATATATTCATTTATTCTCTATTTTCCTTCTGATAGTAATTTGTTCATTATATTATTGCATTGTTACAATTACCACATTCTCATGATTATAACACAGTTTCTGATGCCACATGTATTTTTATTGTTCTTTCTGTTAACAAATTGATCCATTTTACAAACCTCTATAGTCCAGTCTTTGTATTAGGAAAAAGGGATATAGAGACAAATAAGGTGGCTCAGAGGTTAAAGCATCTGCCTGGAATGCAGGAGACCCGGGTTTGATCCCTGGGTCAGGAAGATCCTCCTGGAGAAGGAAATGGCAACCCACTCCAGTACTCTTGCCTGGAGAATCCCATGGAGGGAGGAGCCTGGTAGGCTACAGTCCATGGGGTCGCAAAGAGTTGGACACAACTGAGCGACTTCACTTCACTTTCACTAAGGTGTAATCTCTGTCATCAGAGAACTGAGACTGGTTAAGTGATTAATAAGAAATCAGTAATTAGATAATTGTAATATTATTTTGATTTTCTTGCTGCACTGAGATTCTTTTACTTTAAAATATTTAAATTATTAAATTAGGTCAAAGTGTTGCACAATGTTTCAAAAACTTGAGGATATAATTGCATTCTCATCAACTGCATGTTAAGTATTACTAAAATGAAATGTAATGGACTATCTCTGGGTCATGCTGAAATATTTTTATGGTGATATCATTAATAAAATGTCTACCAAGTTTTCTCTAATTTTACATCCCACTATTATTTAAATATGAGCAATATATTAACAGACTCTCTTGGAGATTTTACTTGGAAAATGATCTTTCAGATTTTTTTATTGTATTAATTTTGCTCTAAAAAAGATATCCCATAGTTTATTAACACTGTTATAAAAATGTATTCTCTCATCTAGCCAAGATGGAGTAATCACTACAGGAATATATATTCAGTAAAAATGAATAAAAAAATTGGGGAAAATACTTAAGACAACTATTTTTCAATGTTATTTAACAGGCAGTGTTGGAATTTTATGCCTGAAAGAGGAGGGAAATAATACATGTTAAGCAACCTATGAATGTTGGCTTTATAGTTGACTTTACCCTTCAGATTTTTAGTTTAGGGATGGAAAACTGTGGTATCTCTGAGCTGGAAAAGTAGAACTTGGAGTTCAGGGCCAGTGGAGTAGCTGTAGTTTGTGACGTTAGGTTATTATTAAACAGGATCCTACTCAGGAAAGGAGCTCCAAATATTGGCTTTAAGGATCCTTTCTATTTCTGACTGAATAGTAAGATGATGTATGCAAAGCAGTCTTCCATGAGGTTTGACAGAGGACAGTTACTGGGGAGTAGGGGCCCAGATGAAATGCTTAGAGGTCAAAAAGTACTGGCAGAAATGGGAATTTTGATGAAAAAAAAATGCAGAGACCTCACTTGAATAATGCAGGCTCTCAGTGGAGATTCCAGATAATACCAAGTTTTAAATAAAATTATTTTCAAAAGAGTGAAACTTAATGTAAACTGTGGACTTTGGATGATAATGATGTGTCAATATAGTATAGTTTCATCAGTTGTAAAATTGGAGGAAGATGTTGCTAATGCGTGAGTAGTTGCATGTGTGGTTTAGGGAGTACATGAGAAATATCTATACCTTCCTCTCAGTGTTTCTGTGAACCTATATTTGCTCTAAAAAAGTAAAGGCCTGAAAACCAAAAATGTGATAGCAGTGATGGCACACGACTTCCAAAGTTATATCATAAAATGTTATATAAGACTTCTACCTGGCTCCTTCTGTCTTGTGGCACTTATCTTTGGATCCAGGTATTGTGCTCTAAGGAAACCCAAACTACCTCTATAATCAGAGGCCCTTTGAAGAATGAAAACTGAGGCTCCTGTTTAACAGTCACTGTCAACAACTAGACAAGTGAGAGCATGAACCTTTAACGATTCCAGTATTTGATCTTTGATTCTCTAACCTGAGGCCATAGAGACAATAGAACTTATACAAGGAATCCCCACTTTGTCCTTTTCAATGTTCTGATTTATGGTGATAATGTATGGCTATTTAGTGACAATAAATTTGGGGATAATCTATTACAATACCACAAAGATGCCATCTTTGTACCGACCATTGTCATGGTCAAATTTACTTCTTTAATGACCCACCTTAAGTTCCATTTTCCAACAATAAAATAATTAACCAACTTACAACATCAGCATGTTTGTCATTTTCTTGCTTCATTGTACATATCTCTTCATTGCAAATACCTCATTGGATTCAGTTATCTGCACTTATGTAGCTTATTAAATCTGTGGGAAAAAAAATAAACTCAACCATGCTGACTGATCTCACCTTTAAATCAGGACCACCATGTCCAGTGAGACTTTTAATATCTATTCAGAGCATTTAAAAAGAGCTCATTTTATTGTATCATATCTAATAAATGACATGATGTCTTGGATACCATTAAATACAGGTAACACTGCAACTTATATGTATATCTTAGTTTAATTGCTGTCTTCCAGTGGGTGGTACTTTTGATCCATTTCTTTTCCTATAACTCCATGAAATTAAATTTAATTAAATTATGTTTTATTAAAGTAGATCTTAATTTTATAGTACTAGTATTAACATATATAAAGCATTACCTTATGGTTTCCCCATTTCTTAATTCCTTTAAATTCATATTAAATGAAAATAAAGCAAAATAATCAATTCTTAAACTTTTTGCAGTTTCATCAGAAGAAAATGTTATTACAAAACAGAAAAAAGTTACACAATTCTACTTAAGAAAAAAATGAAGGATCTTGAAGCAATTTATTATTTAGATCAAATACTGCAATAAATAACAAGTGATTGCAATTTTTATCTATAATACTTCTACCCCTGTACAGCATGTTAGTTCTAATCTATTTGAGAACATTATTCAACTATAATACCAGTCTTCCATAAAATATAATGTAATAAAATGTAATTAAAACATGCATTGTTAGTAATGCAGCAAAAGCAAATAACTCAGTGGTTTAATAATATAACAAATTATTAAAACATAGAAATTATTTATTATATAAATTTTGAACCATTTCCTAATATAATTGCCAAATCCTGTGAAGTGTACTGGATTCTGTGATATTTTACCTAGGGTTTTTCATTTGTACTAGAAAAATTATATTTTTATATATATACACATATACTGTTTCAGAAATCAATATTAGATCGTTGCTTCTTTGTGTTTTGTTCTTTATAATAACCTATATGGAGTTAGAGTCATTTCTGATTAGGGGACAAATTTTCTGAAACTCTATATAATAAGTTATCACAATAGAGACATCTTGTACAGGTGGGATGCCAGGGAAAGACAAATAGTTTGAAGTAAAAAATGATAAAGGGAGCTCACAGAGATATACATCAGACAAGTCAAAAGCTTCATGGTTCAGTGAAGGCTCCTGGCAAAATCATTTAACACACAGTTTTAAGGTATTATAGAAAAAATATTTTTACTTAAACAGAAGCTATGGTCTAGTGATATATGATCTATAGTTTGATTGATTTCTTTTAAAATTAGCAGTATATTAGGCTGAAAATGGAGAACCAACAGAAGTGTTAACATAATTTATACAGGCTGCAAATGTTAAGTAGTTTTATTCATTGTGGGAATAAATCTATCCCACTGTTTGAAACTATCAATTAAGTTGATGGCTAAAATTCATTAAAATAGATGTATAGCATGCTATTCACGACAAGCAAATGCTCCATCTATCACTACTAAGTAAATGGCTGTAAGAAAAAAAAAAAGATATAGAAAAGATGGCACTTTAGCTTTCAATTTACCTCAGATTAGAGAAAGAATAGATGGTTAACTTGCATTGTAAATAAGCACAGAGATCCTATAAATGTTCCAAGAATTCTCAGTGTGTTTTCTTAACTTACTTCACTATTTTAATTAACAAACCTATACAATCTTAATTTGTATAAGTGCATACAAAGGGAACCATTTATTTCTTGTGACAGTTTTCCCTGTCATAGTTTTAAATGTTTATAAGGCTGAAGAAAAACTCAAGTGAGAGACGTTGTAATAAAAAGATGTTAAAAATCTATACAAAATTTAATTTAAATATAACTGTTATTATTTTATATATGACATTGAGATCCAGAGAGGGTAACTATTAGTCTATAATCACCTGCTCCTATTTTGAGTTAAGATTTTAACTCATATCTGTATCATGTAAAAACATGCACTTTCCCAAGTGTATCACCATCTCATGGAAAACCATTTACATCAATAAATTAGCCATCAGAAAAAGATTTTCTCACAAGAAATTTTATAATTTCTAAGAAAAATACTGCATTTCACAAATTTCATTAACTATTATTTAAAAATGGAAATCATGATGCTGTTTCACTATAAAAGAAAACTTTTATTTACCTAAATAATATGTTGATTCTCTTTTGTGTCTGATTTTTTTTAAATTTTTTATTGCAAGATATTTTCTTTACAATATTGTGCTATTTTTTGCCATACATCAGCATGAATCAGCCACAGGTATACATATGTCCCCTCTCTCTTGAGCCTCCCTCCCATCTCCCACCCCATTCTACCTCTCTACGTTGTCACAGAGCACTAGATTGACCTCCGTCTGTCAAACTGCAGATTCCCACTAACTGTGTATTTTACATATGGTAATGTATATGTTTCCATACTACTGTCTCAATTCATCCCACTCTCTCCCTCCCACACTGTATCCACAAGTCTCTTCTCTGTCTGCATCTCTATTGCTGCCCTCAGAACAGGTTCATCTTACCATCTTTCTAGATTCTATACACATGTGTTAGTATACATATTTGTCTTTCCCTTCTAACTTACTTCACTCTGTACAATAGGCTCTAGGTTCATCCATCTTATTAAGACTGATTCAAATGTGTTCTTTTTTAAAGCTGAGTAGCCTTCCATTATATATGCATAAGAGAATTCTGTATCCATTCATATGTAGATGGACATCTAGGTTGCTTCCTTGTCTTAGCTATTGTAAAAAGTGCTACAACAAACACTAGGGTACATGCATCTCTCATTTATGGTTTTTTCAGGGTATATGCCCAGTAGTGGGATTTCTGGGTCATATGGTAGTTCCAGTTCTAGTTTTTTAAAGAATCTCCATGCTGTTCTCCATAGTGGTTGTAACAATTTACCTTCCCACCAACAATGCAAGAGGGTTCCCTTTTTTCCACATCCTCCTCAGCGTTTATTGTTTGTAAATGTTTTAATGATGGGCATTCTGACTGATGTGAGGTGATACCTCATTGTACTTTTGATTTGCATTTCTCTAGTAATGAGTGATGTTGAGCATCTTTTCATGTGTTTTGTTGGCCATCCGTATGCCTTCTTTGCCATACATTTGTTTGGAGAAAGGACAGATTGTTTAGGTCTTTGGAGAAACATCTGTTTAGGTCTTCTGCCCATTTTTTGATTGGGTTGCTTTTCTGGTATTGAGCTACATAATATGCTTGTATGTTTTGGAGATTGATCCTTTGTCAGTTTCATTTGGACTCATTTTCTCTCATTCTGAGGGTTGTTTTTTAATCTTGTTGTTTCATTTGCTGTAAAAAAGCTTTAGATTTAATTAAGTCCTGTGTATTTACTTTCATTTTTATTTCCATCACTGTAGGAGAAGGCAATGGCACACTCCAGTACTCTTGCCTGGAAAATCCCATGGACAGAGGAGCCTGGTAGGCTGCAGTCCATGGGGTCGCTGAGAGTTGGACACAACTCAGTGACTGCACTTTCACTTTTCACTTTCATGCATTGGAGAAGAAAATGGCAACCCACTCCAGTGTTCTTGCCTAGAGAATCCCAGGGACGGTTGAGCCTGGTCAGCTGCCATCTATGGGGTCGCACAGAGTTGGACACAACTGAAGCGACTTAGCAGCAGCAGCAGCAGCAGCCAGCAGAGGTAGATCAAAGAGAATCTTGCTGAGATTATGCCAAAGAGTGTACTGCCTATACTTTCCCCTAAGAACTTTATAAATTCTGGCCTTATACTTAAATATTTAATCCGTTTTTAGTTTATTTTTGTGTATGGTGTTACAAAGTGTTCTAGTTTCATTCTTTGACATGTAGCTATCTAGTTTTCCCAGCGCCACTTATTTCAGAGGCTAGCTTTTCTCCGTTGTACATTCTTACCTCTCTTGTCAAAAATAAGGTGCCCGTAAGTATGTGGGTTTGTCTCTGGCCATTTTATCTTGTTCCATTCATCTATGTTTCTGTTTTTATGCCAGTACCATACTGTTTTAATGACAGTAGTTTTGCAGTATAGTCTGAAGTCAGGAAGGTTGATTCCTCCAGCTCCATTTTCCTTTCTCAAGATTGCTTTGCTTGTTTGGGGTCTTTCATGTTTCCATCAGTTCAGTTCAGTTCAGTCACTCAGTCGTGTCCGACTCTTGGTGACCCCATGAATCGCAGCATGCCAGGCCTCCCCATCCATCACTATCTCCTGGAGTTAACCCAGACCCACGTCCATTGAGTCTGTGATGTCATCCACCCGTCTCATCCTGGGTCGTCCCTTTCTCCTCCTGCCCCCAATCTCTCCCAGCATCAGAGTCTTTTCCAATGAGTCAACTCTTCGCATGAGGTGGCCTAAGTACTGGAGTTTCAGCTTTAGCATCATTCCTTCAAAAGAAATCCCAGGACTGATCCCTTCAGAATGGACTGGTTGGATCTCCTTGCAGTCCAAGGGACGCTCAAGAGTCTTCTCCAACACCACAGTTCAAACGCATCAATTCTTTGGCACTCAGCCTTCTTCACAGTCCAACTCTCACATCCATACATGACCACAGGAGAAACCATAGCCTTGACTAGATGGACCTTAGTCAGCAAAGTAATGTCTCTGCTTTTGAATATACTATCTAGGTTGGTCATAACTTTTCTTCCAAGGAGTAAGCGTCTTTGAATTTCATGGCTGCAGTCACCATCTGCAGTGATTTTGGAGCCCAAAAAAATAAAGTCTGACACTGTTTCTACTGTTTCCCCATCTATTTCCCATGAAGTGATGGGACCAGATGCCATAATCTTCATTTTCTAAATGTTGAGCTTTAAGCCAACTTTTTCACTCTCCTCTTTCACTTTCATCAAGAGGCTTTTCAGCTCCTCTTCACTTTCTGCCATAAGGGTGGTGTCATCTGCATATCTGAGGTTATTGAGATTTCTCCCAGCAATCTTGATTCCAGCTTGTGTTTCTTCCAGTCCAGCATTTCTCATGATGGACTCTGCATAGAAGTTAAATAAGCAGGGTGACAATATACAGCCTTGACATACTCCTTTTCCTATTTTGAACCAGTCAGTTATTCCATGTCTAGTTCTAACTGTTGCTTCCTGACCTGCATACAGATTTCTCAAGAGGCAGGTTAGGTGGTCTGGTATTCCCATCTCTTTCAGAATTTTCCACAGTTTATTGTTATCCACACAGTCAAAGGCTTTGGCATAGTCAATAAAGAAGAAATAGATGTTTTGTCTGGAACTCTCTTGCTTTTTCCATGATCCAGCAGATGGTGGCAATTTGATCTCTGGTTCCTCTGCCTTTTCTAAAACCAGCTTGAACATCAGGGAGTTCATGGTTCACATATTGCTGATCTCTGGCTTGGAGAATTTTGAGCATTACTTTACCAGCATGTGAGATGGGTGCAATTGTGCGGTAGTTTGAGCATCCTTTGGCATTGCCTTTCTTTGGGATTGGAATGAAAACTGACCTTTTCCAGTCCTGTGGCCACTGCTGAGTTTTCCAAATTTGCTGGCATATTGAGTGTGGCACTTTCACAGCATCATCTTTCAGGATTTGAAACAGCTCAACTGGAATTCCATCACCTCCACTAGCTTTGTCTGTAGTGATGCTTTCTAAGGCCCACTTGACTTCACATTCCAAGATGTCTGGCTCTAGGTTAGTGATCACATCATCATGATTATCTGGGTCGTGAAGATCTTTTTTGTACAGTTCTTCCATGTATTCTTGCCACCTCTTCTTAATATCTTCTGCTTCTGTTAGGTTCATACCATTTCTGTCCTTTATTGAGCCCATCTTTGCATGAAATATTCCCTTGGTATCTCTAATTTTCTTGAAGAGATCTCTAGCCTTTCCCATTCTGTTGTTTTCCTCTATTTCTTTGCATTGATTGCTGAAGAAGGCTTTCTTATCTCTTCTTGCTATTCTTTGGAACTCTGCATTCAGATGCTTATATCTTTGCTTTTCTCCTTTGCTTTTCACCTGTCTTCTTTTCACAGCTATTTGTAAGGCCTCCCCAGACAGCCATTTTGCTTTTTTGCATTTCTTTTCCATGGGGATGGTCTTGATCCCTGTCTCCTGTACAATATCACGACCCTCAGTCCATAGTTCATCAGGCACTCTGTCTATCAGATCCAGACCCTTAAATCTATTTCTCACTTCCACTGTATAATCATAAGGGATTTGATTTAGGTCATACGTAAATGGTCTAGCAGTTTTCCCTGCTTTCTTCAATTTAAGTCTGAACTTGGTAATAAGGAGTTCATGATCTGAGCCACAGTCAGCTCCTGGTCTTGTTTTTGCTGACTTTATAGAGCTTCTCCATCTTTATCTGCAAAGAATATAATCAATCTGATTTCGGTGTTGACCATCTGGTGATGTCCCTGTGTAGAGTCTTCTCTTGTGTTGTTGGAAGAGGGTGTTTGCTATGACCAGTGCATGTTCTTGGCAAAACTCTATTAGTCTTTGCCCTGCTTCATTCCATATTCCAAGGCCAAATTTGCCTGTTACTCCAGGTGTTTCTTGACTTCCTACTTTTGCATTCCAGTCCCCTATAATGAAAAGGACATCTTTTTTGGGTATTAGTTCTAAAAGATCTTGTAGGTCTCCATAAAACCGTTCAACTTAAGCTTCTTCAGCATTACTGGTTGGGGCATAGACTTGGATAACTGTGATATTGAATGGTTTGCCTTGGAAATGAACAGAGATCATTCTGTGGTTTTTCAGATTGCATCCAAGTACTGCATTTTGGACTTTTTTGTTGACCATGATGGCTACTCCATTTCTTCTGAGGGATTCCTCCCCGCAGTAGTAGATGTAATGGTCATCTGAGTTAAATTCACCCATTCCAGTCCATTTTAGTTTGCTGATTCCTAGAATGTCAATGTTCACCCTTGCCATCTCTTGTTTGACCACTTCCAATTTGCCTTGATTCATGGCTCTGACATTCCAGGTTCCTATTAGAGCATCAGATCTTGCTTCTATCACCAGTCACATCCACAGCTGGGTATTGTTTTTGTTTTGGGTCCATCCCTTCATTCTTTCTGGAGTTATTTGTCCACTGATCTCCAGTAGCATATTGGGCACGTAATGACCTAGGGGTTCCTCTTTTGTTATCCTATCAATTTGCCTTTTCCTACTGTTCATGGGGTTCTCAAGGCAAGAATACTGAAGTGGCTTGCCATTCCCTTCTCCAGTGGACCACATTCTGTCAGGCCTCTCCACATGTTTCCATACAAATTGTGAATTTTTTTTAAATTTTAGTTGTGAAAAATACCATTGGTAGTTTGATAGGGATTGTACTGAATCTAGATTACTTTTGATAGTATAGTCCTTTTCACAATATTGATGCTTCCAATCCAAGAACACAGTATTTCTTTCTGTTTGTGTCATCTTAATTTCATTCATTGGTGACTTAGAGTTTTCTGCACACAGGTCCTTTGTTTCTTTAGGTAGATTTATCCCTAGATATTTTATTCTTTTTGTTGCAATGGTGAATGGGATTGTTTCCTTAACTTCTCTTTCTGATTTTTCAGTGTTATTGTATAGGAATGCAAGAGATTTCTCTGTGTTAATTTTCTATCCTGCAACTTTATGATTTTCATTGATTAGCTCTAGTGATTTTCTGATGGGATCTTTAGGGTTTTTGATGTGTAACATCATGTCATCTACAAGTAGAGTTTTCCTTCTCTTTTCCAATTTGGATTGCTTTTATTTTATTTTTTTTCTTCTCTGATTGCTGTGGCTAGGATTCCCAAAACTACATTGAAGAATAATATTGAGAGTAGGCAATCTTTTTCCTGATCTTAGAGGAAATGCTTAGTTTTTCACCATTGATAATAATGTTTACCGTGGATTTGTTGTATATGGCCTTTACTATGCTGAGGTAGGGATTCCCCAACTAGCTCAGTTTGTAAAGAATCTGCCTGCAATGCAGGAGACCCTGGCTTGATTCCTGGGTCGAGAAAATCCACTGGAGAAGAGATAGGCTAGCCACTCCAGAATTTTGGGGCTTCTCTGTGGGTCAGCTGGTAAAGAATCCACCTCCAATGCTGGAGACCTGGTTTCTATCCCTGGGTTGGGAAAATCCCATAGAAAAGGCAAAGGTTACCCACTCCAGTATTTTGGCCTAGAGAATTACATGGACTGTAAAGTCCATGGGGTCACAAAAAGTAGGACACAACTGAATGACTTTCACTTTCACTTTATTTCAGGTTCCTTTCTTATAAATTTACTTTCTGGAATGTTTTTATCATAAATGTGAGTTGAATTTTGTAGAAAGCTTTTCCTGCATCTATTGAAGTGATCATATGATTTTTATCTTTCAGTGTGTCCATGTGGTATATCACATTGATTGATTTGTGTATGTTGAAGAATTTTTGCATCCCTGGGGTAATTCCCACTTGATCATGGTATATGATCCTTTTAGTGTGTTGTTGGATTCTGTTCGCTAGAATTCTGTTGAGGATTTTTGCATATATGTTCATCAGTGATATTGGCCTGTAGTGGTTTTTTTTTTTGGGGGGGGGTATCTTTGTCTGGTTTTCATATCAGGGTGACAGTGGCCTCATAGAATGAGTTTGGGAGTTTTCCTTCCTCTGAATTTTTCTAGAGGAGTTTGAGCATGATAGGTGTTAGCTCTTCCCTAAACTTTGGCCAGAATTCACCTGTGAGGCCATCTGACCCTGGGCTTTAGTTTGTTGGAAGACTTTTTTTGATTGCAGTTTCAATGTTGCTGCTTGTGATTGGTCTGTTCATGCTTTTTAATTTAATTGAAATATTATTGTTATCACTATTTTATACAAGGAATTGAGATCCAGAGAAGTCAACCATAATCACCTGCTCCTATTCTGAGTTAAGATTTTAATTCAAATCTGTATCATGTAAAAACATACACACTTTCCCAAGTGGCTCATTGTCTCATGTAGGATGATTTTCAACTATAGAACATCAGTAAAGTTCAGTTCAGTTCAGTCACTCAGTCGTGTCTCACTCTTTGCGACCCCATGAATTGCAGCACGCCAGGCCTCCCTGCCCATCACCAACTCCCGGAGTTCACCCAGATTCTTATCCATCGAGTCCGTGATGCCATCCAGCCATCTCATCCTCTGTCATCCCCTTCTCCTCCTGTCCCCAATCCCTCCCAGCATCAGAGTCTTTTCCAATGAGTCAACTCTTCACATTAAGTGGCCAAAGTCCTGGAGTTTCAGCTTCAGCATCACTCTTTCCAAAGAACACCCAGCACTGATCTCCTTTAGAATGGACTGGTTGAATCTACTTGCAGTCCAAGGGACTCTTAAGAGTCTTCTCCAACACCACCGTGCAAAAGCATCAATTCTTCAGCGCTCAGCTTTCTTCACAGTCCAACTTTCACATCCATACATGACCACTGGAAAAACTATAGCCTTGACTAGATGGACCTTTGTTGGCAAAGTAATGTCTCTGCTTTTGAATATGCTATCTAGGTTGGTCATAATTTTCCTTCCAAGGAGTAAGCATCTTTTAATTTCATGGTTGCAATCATTATCTGCAGTGATTTTGGAGCCCAAAAATATAAAGTCTGACACTGTTTCTACTGTTTCCCCATCTATTTCCCACAAAGGTTAGCCTCCAGAAAAGAGATTTTCCCACAAAAAAACTATAATTTCTAACAAAAAACTGCATTTCACAAAATTTCATTAACTGTCACTTAAAAATGGAAATCACAATGCTGTTTCACTGTAAAAGAAACTTAATTTATCTAAATAGTATTGGTTGATTTTCTTTTGTTTTTTTTTTTAAAAAACAAAAAGTTTTTACAATACTATTAATATCTAAATTTTGTTCTTTTAAGCAAATATTGATTCTTCTTTTACTCTACATCACTGTCTTGTGAGAAATGAAGTTTTACTAATGAGAATAGTTTTATTCTAAATCCAGATTTCCCTTTTTTTTTCCTTTTTATTTCTACTTATTCATGTTTTCAAGTCCTCCTCCTTCTCAATTTTATTTCCAAACCCTTCAAGAAGAAATAATTATTTCAAATGAAAAATACACATGTGTGTCATTATATGAGAATCAGAGATTATTGATTCCAGCAGACTTCAGTGTAATGTTGTTTGAGAGTCAGGTGTTCTGTTTATCTTTGAATATATTAGGGACAAGATGTTAATTATAACTGCAAATACTCACACATATTGGGCAGTTGTTTTGTGTTGGTATAGTTATTGTTTACAAATATTTTTATAGTGAACCATAATATCACTTTCTATTACCTCTGTCTGTTGACAACATGTGTAGTTTTATCTAGTATGTTGACACCAAATATATGTTATCAATGTCAGTGTTGGCAGTGTAATTTGCAGGATTCTGTCTGCAGAAAGATTATACTTTCATTCTTGCCCAATTATCTCAGACTTAGTCATTGTGATGATATACCCAGAAAGAGAATTATGCATCCTTGGAGTCTGAAATCAGGACAGATCATATAAATCTCTTTAGCTACTGGTATTTATGTGGAGGTGATATGTGTCACTCTTAAGGCTTTAAAAGCCATCTCACTGCTAAGCTTCACTTCTACAGAGATTCTGTTTCTTCAGCCTAGACCTAGAGTGGGTATAACTTAGAACAGAGATGCATTCATTTTGCAATGGGCATTTAACATGGGATAGAAATAAATTGGCTTCATAAACCACTGATCTTTAGAGTTGTTTATTAACACAGTGTACCCTATTATATCCAGACTAATAAATGTTGTGACTAAAATTTCTTAAAATCAAATTCAGAACAAAATAAAGACAAGCTTAGTGTGGCTCAAAATTCTTTCCTATGTAGAAATAATGTGACCTGCTTTATTCTGGAGGTCAGGGTGTTTTTTGTTTTTTGTTTTTTTATGTTAGTATCCATATGATAAGAAATAAAATTTTGATCAAAGAAATTTATCTAGACATTTCACTTTATGGCATTGTGATTGATTTTTTTTTTTCATGTTGCAATCACTTTTATTGGTACTATAAGGTCAGAAATGATGGCTGTATAAAGACATATAATTTCAGTCAAATTGATTTTGGGGATTGTGTTAGTAAGAGTTATCCAGAGAGACAGAATCAATAGAGACAGAATCACCAGGACCATAGTCAGGGTTATCCAGAGAGATAGTCAGATTTATCCAGAGAGTCAGGATCATTATTTATTATAAGGAATTGGGTTACACAATTGTGTTGGCAGGCAAGTCCAAAATCAACAGTGAGGGCCAGAAGCCTGGAAACTCAGGAAAATTGATGATGTAGACGAAGCCTGATGTCAACCTGTTGGAGAATTCCTTCTGGCTCTGGTCAGGGAGGCAAATAATTTTTTTCTTTTCTATTTAAGCCTTCAGTTGATTGGATGAGGTCATATTATGGAGGGCAGTCTGCTTTATTCAAAGTTTACTGACCTACATTTTAACTTATCAAAATACCCATCATGTTAACACAAAATTGACCATCTTGGGGATATATTGACATCCAGATATTCTAATAGATATAATAAATAAAATTAATAATTATCTTGTGAATCATTAATAAGAAGTAGTTTCACTTTTTATTTAAAAAAATATTTATTTATGGCTGTGCTGGGCCTTCCTTGCTGCACATGCTTTTCTCTAGTAGTGGCAAGCCAGGGTTGCTCTTTGTTGCAGAGCGTGGGCTTCTCTTGTTACAGAGCATGGGCTCTAGGGTGTACAAGCTTCTGTAGTTGTGGCACTTGGGCTCAGTACTTGTGGTTCCTGAACTCTAGAGCATGGGTCCAATTGTTGTGGTGTGTGGGCCTAGTTGCTCCACTGCCTGTGGGATCCTCTGAGAAGAGGGCTTGAACCTGTGTCTCCCTTACTGGCAAGCAGATACTCTACCACTGAGTTACCAGGAAAGCCCCAAGAAAACTGTTAATTTTCTGTTATCTAGTCACTTAAAATTACAAACTTATACATAATTATCTATTAATTACATTTGATACTACTATTTATATGTTCATAAATCTGACTGTAGCTATCTGTATTAGTTCTAATATAACTCAGTCAGTTCAGTTCAGTCACTCAGTCATGTCCGACTCTTTGTGACCCCATAGACTGCAGCACACCAGGCTTCCCTGTCCATCACCAACTCCTGGAGCTTGCTCAAACTCAAGTCCATCGAGTCAGTGATGCCATCCAACCATCTCATCCTCTATCATCCCCCTTCTCCTGCCTTCAATCTTTTCCAGCATAGGTATAGCTTTTGTTTTTCAGACTTAGTTTTGGATCTTTTAAGTAGAAATTTACTGATAAATTTTTGAAAATCCTAGTAATATTAAAAAGGAAAGAAAATTAATTTCAAAAGGGAAGTAAACTACTTTGGCTTTTAGATAGCACATTCTTTATGATATTTATTGATAAGCTAACAAAAATGTATTTGAAGCTAACCATAAAAATTTCATTTTGAATCATAATATTTATGTAATTATCTACTTATGCATATATGCATACTGAGACATGTCCAACTCTTTGTGACCCTATGGATGGACTGTAGCCCACCAGGCTTCTCTGTCCATGGCGTTTCCCAGGCAAGAATACTGGAATGGGTTGCCATTTCCTACTTCAGGGGATCTCCATGACTCAGAGACCAAACCCACATTTCCTGTGTCTCTTGCATTGGGAAGTGGATTCTTTACTGCTGCTCCAACTTAATTTAACTGCAAGATATGACACTTCCCAGCTGTCTTTGATAAATGTATTTACATATTGTTATTGTTTTCTCACCCCTGAGCAAAGAAAAAAAAAGTTCATAAAATTAGCATTGTAGGATGGTTTGAAAATGAACTAGTCTCATCTGCTTATTTTTGCCAGAATTAGCAGGGTAACTATAGAGTCATCTATATACTTTTTATTATCTCAGTTTCCCCCAAAAGAACCACAAATGCTCAGTTACTCTTTTCAAAACATCAAGTATTTAATGAGCATATGCTATCAGATATATGCTTCCTGAGGCATGGTGAAGAGGAGTTGTATGTATGGAGAAAGATTAGGAAGTCATTGTAGCTTTTTCTCACATTCTGAAATGTGATAGGAGCTTTTTATCTTAAATGTACAGAGAAAATATTCAGATTATTTACAGTAAGTATTAGTAGCACTACTACTCATTAGCAATGAGAAATCAATTATTTTATAGTTTATTGTACATATAAGCTCAAGGGCAAAAATTTGCATCCTTTCTATTTCCGTGGAGAAATAGACTCCATTGCTCTTTATTTATATTTCTCTTATGTATTTGTAAAATGCAAAAACATAATAAATTAGCAAAATGTGATTTTTTAAACTGTAAAAGTCAGTATTTATTATATACTGATCATGTTTGCTACTGCCGAGTCACTTCAGTCTTGTCTGACTCTGTGCGACATAGACGGCAGCCCACCAGGCTCCCCTGTCCCTGGGATTCTCCAGGCAAGAACACTGGAGTGGGTTGTCATTTCCTTCTCCAATGCATGAAAGTGAAAAGTGAAAGTGAAGTCGCTTAGTCATGTCCGACCCTCAGTGACCCCATGAATTGCAGCCTTCCAGGCTCCTCTGTCCATGGGATTTTCCAGGCAAGAGTACTGGAGTGGGGTGCCATTTCCTTCTCCAATGCATAAAAGTGAAAGTGGAGTCGCTCAGTCGTGTCCGACTCTTCGTGACCCCATGGACCACAGCCTACCAGGCTTCTTATTGCAGCATAATACACAATAGCCACAGAATATATGAACAACCTGTGTCCAGTGTTCATCAGTAAATGAAAGAATGAATATCAGATAGATAGATAAATAGATGAATATACATATGGGCTTCCCTGGTGGCTCAGGAGGTACAGAATCCACCTGCAATGCAGGAGACCTG
This sequence comes from Oryx dammah, assembly GCF_014754425.2. Lineage (NCBI taxonomy): Eukaryota > Metazoa > Chordata > Mammalia > Artiodactyla > Bovidae > Oryx > Oryx dammah. The sequence goes on along the minus strand of NW_024070196.1, from coordinate 26,657,433 downwards.
GGTTCAATTCCTGGGTTGGGAAGATCCCCTGGAGGAGAGCATAGCAACCCATGCCAGTGTCCTTACCTGGAGATTAACCATGGACAGAGGAGCCTGGTGGGCTACAGTCTCGCAGAGTTGGACACAACTGAGGGACTAAGCACAGCACACAAACAATATGCACATGTATATTCGTATGCTACATAATCTGATATTACTCAGCTGTGAGAACAAAAGAAATCCTTCCATTCCAGACAACATGAATGGACCCAGAAGGTACTTATGCTAAGTGAGGTAAGTCAAAGATGAATACTGTATGATATCACTTATATATAGAATCCAAAAACGTTGAACTTGTAAAAGCAGAGAGTAGAATGGTGATTACCAAGGGCTGGGGAGTGAAGCAAAAAATGTGATTTTAATACCTTTGTATGTCTCAAGACTTCATGTGGTGATTTGGATGTTTTAAAACTGAATTATCAAAAGCCTCTCTTGTTTTTCAAATATAGACTCCAACCAGGCATAGTTAAGGAATTAGGTCTTAGACAAGTGAGAATATTAATTTCTTTAGAGTTGTAAGCAAACTTTTCTTACTTTTCCTGGATCTACTTCTATTCTTCTTCCTTATAGAATTTAATATATACTCAGAGTTGCATCTTGGGAATTTGTTTTTGCTGCTTTCAGAGGAGTACTTTTTTTTAATTGTTGTTGTACAGTTGCTAAGTCGTGTACAGCTCTTGGCGATGCCATGGACTGTAGCATGCCAGGCTTCCCAGTCCTTTACTGTCTCCTGGGGTTTGTTCAGACTCATGTCCATTGTGTCAGTGATGCCATCCAGCCATCTCATCCTCTGTCACCTCCTTCTCCTCCTGCCCTCAATCTTTCCCAGCATCAGGGTCTTTTCCAATGACTCAGCTCTACGCATCAGGTGGCCAAAGTATTGGAGCTTCAGCATTTCCTCAGTAGATTTCCTTAAAATACATTCTACATCCACAAAATGACAGCTAACCATACCCCATTTTTACCTAAAAGCAAGGAAACAGAGACAGAGCATCATGAAAAAATCATTTATAGGTGTAAATATCATGTCTTCCCTCAAGAGGAGATTGGTGTTTATTTACAGTCAATTTATAATATGTTGTCATAATCCTCTTTACACTGTTTTCTCCAAACAGGATTTAACACAGCTGGATGAAATTAATTTACTGACTTCTGTGGTGTGAGATTGATTCTGGTGATAGATAATCAGATATTTATTCAACTTACACTGTGGTTTACAATAAGTTGCCACAACTGATGCAGATAGACTAGTATTTGAACTATTCAAAATAAAAGAATTTTTAAAGTCCCATAAAAGAAACTAAGGATCTAATTTACTTTTTAAAAAAGATCTAATTTGGTCACTTGAATTTCTTCCAATATTTCTATATATAAGGGTTTTATCAGTAATTTACAAATAGGGTAATCATATGATGGTACATTTGAGATTAAAAGGCATCTTCTGAATAAATTAGATTTTTAAAAAGCAGTAAATATATAAATTCCTAGGAAAACAGAATATAGGTTCAACTTATCTATAAATAACTTAAGGAGAAGTACTACATCTTAAGCATAATTTCTTCAGCATCTAACTAGTATAGTACATAATAGGTACTTAGTAAATATCTACTTAAATAAATGAGGGACTAACTGTTCAAAAAGTAATCATTATGCCTTTTTATAGCCTTTTATTCATTACAAAATTTATTTATCAAACTTGCAATTCAAAGTCTATGGTTCTGACATTTTAGAGAACCACTGGTATGCTAAGGAATGAGTCAATTTACTTTCTGTGAAATAATATTCACTTTACTGTATTGCTGTTGTTGTTGAGTCAAGTTGGGTCTGACCCTTTGCAACCCAATGGACTGCAGCATGCCAGGCTTCCCTGCGCTTTTCTGTCTCCCGGAGTCAGCTCAAATTCACGTCCATTGATTTGGTGATGCTATCTAACCATCTCATCCTCTGCTGCTCCTTCTCCTCTGTTCAGTCTTTCCCATCATCAGGGTATTTTCCAAAGAGTGGGCTGTTCGCACCAGGTGGCCAAAGGATTGGAGCTTCAGATTCAGCATCAGTCTTTCCAAAGAATATTCAGGACTGATTTCCTTTAGGATTAGTGATTGGGGCAAAGACTCGACATAGTGATGTTGAATGGTTTTCCTTTGAAACAAACTGAGATCATTTCTGGTGTTTTTGAGATTGCACCCAAGTACTGCATTTCAGACTCTTTTTGACTATGAGGGCTACTCCTTTCTTAAAGGATTCTTGCACATAGTAGTAGATATAGTGGTCATCTGAATTTACTTTGCCCACTTCCATCCATTTTGGTTCACTGATTCCTAAAATGTTAATGTTCATTCTTGGCATCTCCTACTTGACCACTTCCAATTTTCCTTGAGTCATAGAGCTAACATTCCAGGTTCCTGTGCAATATTGTCCTTTACAATATTGAACTTTACTTTCCCCACCAGATTCATTCATTTTACTTTACTTTCACCACCAGAAGCACACTGCAATAAAACACACATATTCAACACCTTCTGACCTGGGGAGGTCATCTACCAGGGTCTTCATATTGTCCATGGGGTTCTCACAGCAAGATTACTGGAGTGGTTTGCTTTTCCTTCCTCCAGGGGACCATGTTTTATCAGAACTCTCCAAAATATCCACCCATTTTGGGTGGTCCTGTTTGGCATGGCTCATAGCTTCACTGAGTTTCACAAGCACCTTCACCATGACAAGACTGTGATCCATGAAGGGTTGCTGTGTTAGTATTCATTTATCCTTTATAGAAAGTGGTTTCTGTATAAAACAATATACATACACATTGATCTCATTTATATAGATACAAATGTAACAGAAGTGGAACAGTAAAAATATTTGGTAACTTACCTTTAAGTACCAATGTCAATGATTAGGTAATTTGTAAACGTTTGTTTCTATCTCATTGCTACTCATGACATCAAGGAATTGATACTCTAAAATAAGGTATAATGATGTTCAAATAATTAAAGTCTAAATAGACTCTATAGTCTTGTTGATCCAGTTTCTGAATGAGGTATATGCTTATAAAATTCTAGTAAGATGCTCAATAGGAAAATTCTTCTTTGAATAAAAAACATATAAATGTGATTACCTATTAGATAACAGGTTTATAGAATTATAATGTCAGCTACAACTTAAGAAGAGTAAAACTTCATCTTCAAACTTAACATAATATTAAAGATGAGCAGAATTATTTTACATAACATGTGACTGGGACACAAGTAGTAAGTCTAATTAAAGATTTAAAGAAAGGTGACAAGGTTGAGTCTATTAAAAGTTAAAATAGATCCCAATTTATTCCTGACACAGCATGATAAATGAAGAGTGTCAGTGTAAGAATTCTAGTCAGGTCAATAGTGTGGCATAAGGAGACCTGGATTGCCTCTATCAAGTATTTATCTGTTCAGTTTTAGCTAATCATTTAATCTTTATTTTATCTGTTTCTTTAACTGAAGAATTAAGGATAGGGATATATAAGGATTTCTAAAACTCTGTTCATGGCAACCACTGGCATGCATAATAGTCTTTAAAAATTTATGTTGTGTTTTGAGGTCTAGTCTAGGACTATCCTGGAAATTCAGACTACCATTATGAGAAGCATTGCTGCAGTAAAACAGCATGCTTAACTATGTTCAACACAGTAAGAACCAGACTTCACTACAACTCTCTCTTTAAAGCTCAATTTCTAGGAAGTGCTTTCGGGGATCTGTGAGTAAGACAATATTTATGTCATTTAATCTGATTATTATGAGGCATGGCATATGCGCTAAAGCAGTGACCTGGTTTACATGTATTTGCAGTATAATGGGAAAATTTTCAAGTTTTGTACAAAAAAAAAGCCTTTACATTTTATAATTTAACTGAAATTGAATTCCTGTTTCAAATCTCCTAGTGTCCTGAATTGGGATGATTTTGGAAAATAAAATGATGAAAGTAAAGTGCTGATTAATAGTCAATTATATTCCCCATCTTTGCAATAGATTAAGTCTGATATGATTACTAAAACCTGTTACTTACCATGTTACACTTATCATTCATCTTTAATTAGTTGAAACACTTCTCCTGCTTGGAAAGAGCTTCCTGGTCTACAGCAGTCTGCTTGCAAAACTCCTTTGTCTCCATCTTCCCTGGCCATATTGTTGGCCATCTCATATTCCAAATGAGATGGAATTGAATAAGACATCTGCCAATATGGCTGTCCACATCTTGGTTGAAATAGTTTCCACATCTAATCTATATATTTTTTTCTCTAAATAATTTTATGATCAGTGTATCTTCAAGTCAAGAGGCTTATGTAATAGGTGGGACCTGATAAAGCAGTAAGGCACCTGATTCTGTGCAGCTCTATGTGAGAACTCCAGGAGTTTTTTCCCTTTTCCTCGCATTCGTAGGTGGTTGCATCATGCCCACTTTTATTTGATACAAGCAAACCTTTGCCTACTCTTTAATAACTTTTTAAAAATTGTACTTTACTTTTAAAAGGCCTGCACACCCTCAAAACTCCTGTGAATAAAATCAAGGCCCAGTGTACATAATGATATGCTCTTTATACCAGTCAGGAGCTGGGAGTGGTTTGAGAATGTTTTTATTCTTTCCAAACAGATTGCTCCATTATGCTACTTTTTGTAAAGTTCTTTTCCATGTTCTTCAGGACAATGATAATTCCGGCAATGGAGATACAGGAATACAAAAAAAAAGTACGACATATACAGGCCATGCGGTACTACTTGAATAACAAAATAAAGTGATGGTAATTTACAGGATCTACAACACTTAAAAAGAGCATACTGGAGACTGGTTGAAAAGTAAAACTTGCATTTACACTTTGGTTGAGACTTCTGTCTCATCTTTGCAAGATCCTCTAACTTGAGTGTCCTCCTGCGTAAGAGATAGAATCTAACCCAGGAAACAATTCCAGAGTCAGGCACTTCTGCCTGTGAACATGTAGCATGTAGTGATAGCTGTGTATTTTTCTGATAAGCACTTTTTTAGACATGTTCTCTATGTACTACTTGAGATCATACTTTTCACCCCAGAAAATCTCAGGGCTAACATCTGCCTGAAAGAAACCTGGGCTTGCTTAGTTTAGAGTGTATCAGTTCTAGTCTGTTCAGCTGAACTTTCCATTTCTGAGTGAGTGAGGCTTCCCTGTCTTCAGTTCAGTTCAGTTCAGTTGCTCAGTCATGTCCGACTCTCCCTTACATGACTCATTTATCCTCCTTTATTCCACAAAAGTCATGTTGCTTTTATTCCTGTTGTTGACTTCATAACTCAATATCAACCATATTGGTGGATTCCTAATAGAAACATATAGTCAATCTACTGTAATTTTAAACTAATGCCATGGTTGATACTAAATGTATTTTATTAAATTATTGAGATATTCTTCTCTTCATAATCATATTTGAGTAAAGTTCTGAACTTTAATCCATGTTATATTTTGACTATAGGCATATGTATATGTGTATATAAACATATATTTCTATGTATAAATATATATTTTATAAATATTATCAAAAAGCCTGTAAGACTCAATTCAAGTGTATAGACACATTAGGTTTTTTTTTATTGCACAAAGTAGGCATTCAGAGTACTGGTAGTAAATATATGTATATATATAGGAAAGAACATTTGTTAAGTGGTTAAGAAGGAAAAGACTAAGCCCCATGCTTCCATATATAAAATATATTTTATGTGGTAGGCAAAACCATTCTTTATTTAGCATTATTTGTGAATTATGTTTATTAAAGCATTTGATCACTTTTAGTGTCTCTGTTCAATGTGAGCTATCCTTTTTTCTATTTTTACATCTTGGTAATTTTGCATGCCACTATTTTTGCCAAGTGATTTTGTAGCAGTGTTATATTTCTACAGGTCATAATTCAATATATATTTTAAGTTCATACATGTTCTTTCTTTGCAGTTACCCCCATTTCACCTTTGGAATACAGCAGTGTCTTACAGACATGCTCCAGGGTTTTATTTGTATTTATTCTCAATGAATCTTCAGCCTAGCAGGCTGGTGAACTAATAACCATCCTTTTATTGCCTGCAGACTAGCTGAATTCCAATACTTCATTGTTAGTGGTTCTGTTTAGTCTTTTCATGTTATTTGTTTAATTGCATAATTTTTTCAGGACCTGCTAAACACAGCTGTTTATGATGTTTTTCTTAATCAAACTATCATATAGGTACAAGAAGATATGTTTGAAAGGTCAGAAACAAAAGCATGAGAATAAGCCAATTGAAAATTAACGTGTGCTATTCAGACAATTGTAATTCTCACTAAGTAAAATAATTTGGGTTATAGCTAAATAAATAAAAGACATATAACTGCATTCTGTTATGAGAGAAAATGCTTTCTCAATCCCTGTTCATGTATTCAAACCCTCTTCATGTGAAATGATATTTTTTTCTCTTATTTATGTTTTTGGTCTTTTACTCAGTTTTCACAGGCTGATTATGAATTTCTGTCATTTTTATATACACTAGAACCCATTCTTATTGAAAGTAAACAGTTGAGTCAACTGTTGCAAAATATTTTACTTGGGATAATATTTAATGTATGAGAAATTATCTTCTACACAATCTACTCCAACTTCATCTTTAATATGTCTTGGCTATTTGATTGGAATAGCAACTATTGAACACTATATATATTAAATCTCAACATATGTATTCTATGGTTGTTCTCTATTTTCTCTATGTGTTTATCTTAACTTTTACTAAGCTATTCAAATAATTACAGTAAAAAACAATATTGCTATTTAACACAGTTGACAGGTTCATCTTTGGCACATAAAAATGGCATGGCTGTAGTTCAAACTTCTGCAAATTTTATGAATATTGCTCCCACATTACTAGAATGAACATGTCTAAAGTTAAAGTTTTGTATAAGGTATTGGAGGATGAAAAGATTTAGAAAAAACTCAAACAATAATTATCAAAATACAAAACAATTAATTAATAGAAATAATACAATTTTTAAAATGATGAACTTTGTAAAAGCATGATGGAGAAAGAGGGAAAGTTTCATTCCATGTTTAATATCTCATTGATAAATAATTACAACTGTTGACTTATTTGCCCCAAATTTTTAATCTCCATTAAAATGTTGGCTGCCAATATCCCTGTAGTATAAATACTATCAAAGTTTACAATTTAAATACAATTTAACAGTAGAAATTATTGATTATATAAATATCTGAATCTTATATAAAAATTTAGGTCAAAATATTATTTCCACAATTTCATCAACATGTTCTGTCAACTATAAAAATTTACATAAGCAAATATTAATAAGATATATAATGATTATTCTTTTCATAGTTAGTATTGAAAATCTCAAGTTAACAAATATCCACATAGTATGTGAGCAAATGCTTCAGAACTATTGGTACACTTAAGATAATTAAGATGTACAATGAATTTGCAAGGGTTTTTAGCTCATTGGTAGATGTAACCACAGCTGTGCCACCTCACAAATCATGTTCCTGTCCAAATGCTCACTTTAAAGCAATCCATTGTATTTGTCTATTGATATATTTCTGCAACTGGTGAGTGAGTGAGAGAGAGAGAATGATAAACAGAAGCAAAACTGTCAGGTTATGAAATATTACAAACAAAATACTAGCTATAAAACTTTGGTAAAACACAGTGTTGTAGAGCTTATATTCAATATGTAAATACCTGTGTAATCTATAATTTTATTCAACAGTCACAGGCCTTAATGAAGTGGAGATTTCTGTACATTTGTGTGAAAATTTTTAAATTTTAAATGTATATCCACAGGCTATATATCTGGTTGTACATTGTGTTATTGTATGAAATCTCAATTTTTTCATTTATGAAATATTTGCTTTTAAAAATATTTAGCTAATTCAAAAATTAAGGTGCATCTTTTAAACAAAGTCAGAGGCATTTGGCAGAGAAGCAGGTTAATTGCTTTTAGTGCACTTGCATGACTTTGGGTTTGCTTACCAAGCATCGATATATTCATACTTTATTATTCAAGTCTTTATCAGTTTAGTTGTTTACATTAGATACATTGAGGGATTAATTTTGACTTTCATTTGAAGCCCTGATAGCTACTACTTGCCACATACTTTGTTGCTAGTGTGATTAAAATTTTGAAATTTCCCACTTACATATGAAGTATCATATCAAAAATGTCACACCTAGAGTAGTTTATGCTACATATTCATACATCAAAAGGTGTCCATCAACGTGTATGTAACTCCCTACTCCCTGAGAAAAATGTTTCATAAATTCAGCTGCCTCCAACTCCCAGAACTTCTGATTCTCTTATTAACTCAGCAAAATTGCCCCCATCTATTTAGGTTTTCATTCCTTACATTCATATCCAGACATCACTTCTAGTTTGAAACAACAGCCCCTCAAGTGGAAGCCTTCAATCAGGAGTCACAACCCTGCATGTGTTCTGACAAATATTTGAAAATGGAATATGACATATGTTTTGCAAATGTCTGTTTACGGTGAGAAAATAATTCTAGTTTTCATTGTGGAAAGAAATGGAATTTTAATATTATAAATTTTTAGGCTAAAAACCTGAATCTATACACATATCTATCTATTTATCTAAAGATATACAGATAACTATACCTATATATTTGTTGTTGTGCAGTAGCTAAGTCATGTCCTACTCTTCGAAACCCCAAGGACTACAGAACACCCGGCTCCTCTTTCTCCACTATCTCCAGGAGTTTGCTCAAATTCATGTCCATTGTATTGGTGATGCTATATCTAATCATCTCATCCTCTACCAACCCCTTCTTTTGCCTTCAATATTTCTCAGCATCAAGGTCTTTCCCAGTGAGTTGCTCAGGTGTCTAAAGTATTGGAGCTTCAGCGTCAATCCTTCCAATGAATATTTAGAGTTGATTTCTTTTAGGATTAACTGGTTGATCTCCTTGGTGTTCAAGGGACTCTCAAGAGTCTTCACCAGCACCACATTTGAAAGCATCAATTCTTTGGTGCTCAGCCTTCTTTATAATCCAACCCTCACATCCATGCATGACTACTGGAAAAACCATAGCTTTAAATTATGCAAACTTTTGTCAGCAAAGTGATGTCTCTGCTTTTTAATACAGTGTCATAGCTTTCCTTCCAAGGACCAAGTGTCTTTTAATTTCACTGCTGTAGTCACCTTTCTCAGTGATTTTGGAGCCCAAGAAAATAAACTCTGTAGCTGTCTCCACTTTTCTCCCATTTATTTGTCTTGAAGTGATGGGACCAGATGCCACGATTTTAGTTCTTTGAATGTTGAGTTTGTTGAGTTTGAAGCCAGCTTTTTCCCTCTCTTCTTTCACTCTCATTAAGAGGCTCTTTAGTTCCACCTTGCTCTGCCTCTAGAGTGGTATCATCTGCATATCTGAGGTTGTTGATATTTCTCCCAGCAATCTTAATGCTAGCTTGTGTTTCATCCAGCTTGGCGTTTCTCATGATGCACTCTGCACTGAAGTTAAATAAGCAGGATGACAACATACAGCCTTGCTGTACTCATTTCCTAATGTGGAACCATTCTGTGGTTCCATGTACTGTTCTAAATGTTGCCTCTTGATCTGAATACAGGCTTCTCAGGAGTCAGGTAAGGTGGTGGTTTGGTATTCTCATCTCTTTAATAATTTTCCACAGTTTGTTGTGACCCACACATTCAAAGCCTTTAGTGCATCAACGAAGCAGAAGTAGATTTTTTTCTGGAATTCCCTTGCTTTCTCTTTGATCTAAAGTATCCTGGTCATTTGATCTTTGGTTCCTCCGTTTCTTCAAAATCCAGCTTATACATCTGAAAGTTCTTGATTCACAAGCCTGGCTTAAACAATTTTGATACTCTTTGTGAAAAAGATACCTATATTTCTTATTCTTTTATCATATCTCTAGCTAAATAAATTCAGGCCAATGGTTACCTTTGTACAGAGGCAATGGGAGACTGGACACATGTATTCTGGACAGGATTCCTCAAAGGCCCATATACTGATTTCTTTCTTAACTGGGTTAGGAGTTGATGGGTTTTACTCAGGGATTCCAAGGTGGCTCAGTGGTAAAGAATCCACTTGCCATTGTAGCGGATGTGCATTCAATCCTGGGTTGGGAAGATACCCTGGGGAAGGAAATGGCAACCCACCCCAGTATTCATGTCTGGAAAGTCCCATGAATAGAGGAGCCTGGTGGGCTACAGTCCATGGGGTTAGAAAAGAGTTGTACATGACATAGTGACTAAACAACAACAGGTTTTACCTTTGTGAAGTCATATTCAGTTAAAATATTTCAGAAGTATAAAATTACCAGATACTATATTATTTTTTACCAACATCCACTATGCTTATGAAGAGTTTAGCTCTGAGGCATTTTTAACATAGCTGTCCAGATGAGATAAGGAATTTTTCACATAGTAAATAAGAAATAACAGGTGCTTTATAAGAAAAATGGAGGAAAATGCACAATGGTGTTCACACACTGGAGTTAAATATATCCAGTTCCAGTTCTTTAACTATCTAGCTGAAAATTTCTGGAAAACTTGCATCATCTAAGCCTTATGTATCCATTGTCTAATCTACATAATAATAATTGCATCTATTTCAAAATAACATCAGTAGTATAAGATAACTAATTCATTTATGATGAGTAAACACACAGCCTGCCACAGAGTAAATGTTTCAGTTCAGTTCAGTCACTCAGTCGAGTCCGACTCTTTGCGACCCCATGAACTGCAACACGCCAGCCCTCCCTGTCCATTGCTGACTCCCCGAGTTTACCCAAACTCATGTCCATTGAGTCGGTGATGCCATCCAACCATCTCATCCTCTGTCATCCCCTTCTCCTCCTGTCCTCAGTCTTTCCCAGCATCAGGGTCTTTTTCAAATGAGTCAGCTCTTCACATCAGGTGGCCAAAGTATTGGAGTTTCAGCTTCAACATCAGTCCTTCCAATGAACACCCAAGACTGATCTCCTTTAGAATGGGCTGGTTGGATCTCCTTGAATAAAATATTAACTGTGATAATTAGTATAATTCTGCCCAACACTACTGGTTTGGCCAAAATGTTCGTTTGGATTTTTGGTAACATCTTTTGGAAAAACCTGATTATTATTATTTTTTTTGCTAAACCAATACCATTAAAACATTACCTTACTGGGCACTTTTTTCACTAAATTCAATTATAACATAATTTCACTTAAAAGTAAATTTTAAAGATAATCTTTTCTTGTTCTGATATTGTTAGATTATGTATGGTAACATTTTAAATGTTTATTAGTATTGACAGTATTTCTAGAATAGAGTAGAGGGCAAAGTTAAAAGAAATGCATTACCATTTTGACTTTGAAGCACAAAGAAGATTAATGTGTTGCTGAATTTAATATTACTCCTGAGACCTGCATGCATGATTTTCTATCTTGGGTTCATCAAGAGAACTCTGATGATGGTAAATAGTTGAACCTGTGCTACCAAGCCAGTGTTCCTTTCTTATGAAGTGGTTTCTTGTACATTAACACAGGAAGGAGAATATAATGAATAGAGAAAATATATCTGCTTTTAAAATCATTAGATTCTAGCTGTGATTTTGAGGAGAAAAAAAAATGTCAGAGGATATAAATGTCTAGTTTGAAAGCATCCATAGATGATAAATATGTGGCTGTGTTTAAATCAAACTTTGTTTATAAAAGTATAGGACTAGATTTGGTGCACAGGCCAGAGCTTGCCATTCCCTCTTCCAAGGTCTTTGTAGACACTAACTCATTTAAACATCACAGAGTTAAAGTGGTAGTGTCAGGATTCAAACCCAGTTGACTTGGGCTGTAACGTCTGTGCTGCCCTCTTTCCTGGGTGAGGACTCTCTAGGTCTTTCTCCTCCCTGCCTTGATTTTCCCTCTATTTTCCCATGATCTCTTCATTATCCTCCATCTATGTAACCTAGATAGCAATTCTTCTTCTACACATTGGTTTTTGTTCTGTTTTTTAATGATGTACAGTACTATTAACAATAGCTCATCCAATTCAAGTCTTATATTTTTCTTGTTCTTCATACCATTACAGGGTATCAGCCATTCTAATATTTAAAACTTAATTCTCAATGGGAATTTCATTCCAGGTGACAGTAGGTGAAAAAGGAATTTATCATTCCCCACTTCATGTCATGGTTGCTAGATTCCTTAGCAATTACTGAATTTTCCTCTTCCCCCACAAGGAAGCTACATAACCACTCCCCAGCTTCCTTACCATCTTCTCTCAGCCCTTCCATTTTGTTTTCCTGGTAGTGATTCCTGAATTAATCTTTCTTAATCCCCAATAATAGAAACCTATCAGGGTCTGTTTAGGCAGAAATGGGACCAGATGAAAACTTATTAAAAAAGACTCTGATGCTGGGAAAGACTGAAGGCAGGAGGAGAAGAGGATGACAGAGGATGAGATGGTTGGATGACATAAGGGACTCAATGGACATGAGTTTGAGCAAGCTCTGGGAGTTGGTGATGGACAGAGAAGCATGGCCTGGTGCAGTCCATGGGGTCACAAAGAGTCAGCCATGACTGAGTGACTGAACTGACTGACTGACTGTACCAGATTTTAATTTTTTTCTTATTGGAGTATAATTGCTTTACAATGTTGTGTTCATTTCTGCTGTACAACAAAGTGAACCAGCTATATGTATACATTAAAAAAAAAAAAAAAGCCTGGAGAATCAGACTCAGAAAGTCTTCAAGAAGGAAAGAAGTTAACCAGTCAGAGCTACACAAATTCTGCCACATTCAATGCTACAAGCAAAATCATGGCCAAAGAACTCACCCATTGAAAAGCTGGCTCTTACTTTTCTGAGCACTAGATCCCAATTTTTAGGCTTCCCTGGTAGCTCAGATGGTAAACAATTTGCCTGCAATGCATGAGATCCATGTTCATTCCCTAATCAAGAAGTTCCCCTGGAGAAGGAAATGGCAACCCACTCCAGTATTCTTGCCTGGGGAATCCCATGGACAGAGGAGCCTGGCAGGCTACAGTCCATGGGGTCACAAAATGTCGGACACAGCTAAGTGACTTAACATACACAGATCCCAAATGTTACTTCCAGGCACTTGATCTTAGATGACACACTATCTTTGCTGTCAGTGCTCTTTCTAACACCTCTCTATTTGCTGCCAACAGACCTTCTGAAGCAAGAACCTCCCATCAGGCCAGCATTTTTGCCAGATTATCTCTTGATTCAAAGCTGAGAGTGGCTGTACCTGTTGAACAGTCCATATCTATTATGGACTGGCCCAGTGACTCTTTAGAATTATCAGCTTCCAAGATAGGACAATATTCTCTGGTTCTTAAGAAATTTCATATGGTGAGAACAATCATGGATTATATCACATTGATTATATAATTAGAAATCAAAAAATGTTGACTGTATCCTACTATCCAACTGCAGAATATCAGCATAGTGTAACAAATAAGAAATGATGTTTCTGAACACAGAGAAACTACCTCCTCATATAATAAATAAACTCCAACATTCCCTCTGTTAATGTGCTTTATTCCTTCATTGCCCCAGGCAATTTATTTCCAACCACTGAAATGGTGCCTCCTCATCCACCAGGAAGCCTTCCTGAAACTCCATTCTAGAGCAGGATAACCTGGTAGTCTGCTCATAGCATTTGTATTAATACTTCTCTTTTCTAGTGGTTATAATCAATTAAACAATGAATCTTGTCACCATTCTCACCTGCTAGAATGTAATCTCCAGTCTGTTTTGATTGTGTCCATATACACATTTGTAATGCTAAAGCAATGACTCAGACACGATCATAACTCAATATACATTTTTTCAATGACAAAAAAAAAAAAAAGAATGAAGCTACATGCCATAACAGAGCTGGACTTTAACCTAAAGTCTCTTGGCAAGTTTTGGATGATTTTACTCAAGAGTTTGCTATAGAATATATAGTTTGACAGAGTCCACTTTCTACTCCATTAGTGAGAAATGTTATTAGAATGATAGACTGAAGGATATATGGCCCCAAATTGTGACAAAAGAATAGAGTTTTTGAAGCAGTGGAGGGGCAGGGGCTTTGGAATCCAGGAACAACTAAAGAGAGATAAGTTATGGTACTTCTACAAAGAGATGCTTGTGTCAGATATTTTAAATTTTATAGAGAACTAAAATTATTTAAACACATTTGATGTTGAATTTAAGATCCACATTGGGAATATAATGAAAAATTTTGAGTGAAAAGCATTATTCTTATTTCTGGTGTAGAAGCTGGAATAGACCTAAGGGCTAAAGTTTTGGTGTCTCCATATATCCTCCAACCCCTAAGAGAAAATCATATTGACTTTTGAAAATACAGACTTTATTTTAATAAGTATCACAAACAATAAATCAGATATGTTCTAACATTAAATGTTCTATATTTTATTTTTTGTCTCAAAGAAGAAGAGCTAACTTGTCAGCATTTATGACAAGTGTGACTCTGGGTGAATAAAATAGGAAATCCTAGATACTAAAAAATTAAAATCCAATTTCCAAAGTTATTGAGAGTATTTCATTCATATTTCTTGATGCATTTATTTTAGATTCATCATTCATAATCTTAATAGATTTGTTACTAATTTTGTTTTTTCATAAAATATCAGATCTAAATAAATAATGGTATTATTTGAAAGAAAGTGGCAAAGAATAAACTTGGTCCCCTCTATTACTTTCCTTAGATGATTACCATTATCAATCTTCTTTGTAAAACAATATAAGTTCAAACATTCTGAGAGTATGTTGCAAAATGTGTAACAGAAAGTTAAAAGTGTGCAGCAAAGTGATAGATTAATTTAACATGATTAAATTATTAATGAAGGCTTGTCATAAACCACAGACCATCAGCTGCAATATTTGTAGCTACACAGTTGATCGTGGATAGTTCATCTTTATTTAATTATTTACTTATTCAACAATATAATTTGATTCTGTAGTTGACCATCATTTTATCTGAAATTCCTGCATACAAATGAATTACTCATTTAAAATATTAAGGAACAAACTATAAATATGAATTATCTCTAATCAAAATAATAAACTCAAATTAAGTCTGATAGTTTTCTGATAAACTTGGCAGTCACTAAATGCATCAGAAGAAATTTTTTCATAAACAACATAAATTTATTTTTTCTCTCAGTTGGATCAGATAAAACTTTCATGTTTATAATTAAAACCTTTAATACTTATTAATTCAGTTAAAACTTGTATCTAAATACTTGGCCACAAGCACACTTTATTTATATTTTGTGTCTCCCTAAAGATCATCTGTAATTCATTTTAGTTTTTCTGTATTTTTCCCTTTTATCATACATACATTATTTATAACTGTGCTGACTGTAATTTTGAAATAATTCTTTATAAATTTAGAGAATTATATATGTTGATAAAGACCTATTATATCTTATGAGTACTAATGATGCATTAAAAGTCAACACTGATGTCAATTCACAGATAAATTCTCCAAAATTCCTAAAACAATTTTCCTGTAATGTGCTGCAGAGCTTAGTGGGCTACAAGTCCATGAGACTGCAAAGAGTCAGGCACGACTGAGTGACTAACACTTTCACTTGTGTTGGCATATAATCATTTGAGAAAATTCTTTGTCAGTGTTTGTGGTGACTCAGTGATACTGTAATATCTGGACTTCCATGAAGAAGTGAAGTGAAGTCGCTCAGTCGTGTCCGACTCTTTGTGACCCCAAAGACTGTAGCCTAACCAGGCTCTTCCCTCCATGGGATTCTCCAGGCAAGAGTACTGGAGTGAGTTTGCCATTTCCTTCTCCAGGGGATCTTCCCGACTCAGGAATCGAACCTGAGTCTCCTGCATTCCAGGTGGATGCTTTAACCTCTAGCTCTTAAGAATAAATTTTGTATCTGCCTATTAAATTCCCCACCTCCTGCCTTACGAATTATATACTGTTTTACTCTGCAGCTCTCTGTCGCTCTCTTTTCCTCTTTCCCCATCTTCCTGTGTTCCTCTAGTCCTCTGAATCCCTTCCTTTTCTCTTTTTCTCCTTTCCAGTCAACCTCTTGCTATAAACTGAACCCATTCCATAAGTCTTAACATATCTAAGCTTTAAGTAAAAACACTTTAAAAAAAAAAAAAAAACTGGTGCATTAGTTACTTCCTTTTTTCTCTCCCTTCATAAGTAAAACTCAGAGAATATATATTTCCTCAATTTCTACTTTATCCCCATATCATTCAGGTCTGTTTGTCACTTGGATGTTCCCACTGACCCAATTCTCTTTATGGTTACAACAGTCTCCAAAATATGTTTTCAGTGGTCATGTCATTCGACTACTTAGCCACAACTGAAATACTTAGCCAAAACTACTTAGCCAAAACTCTGCTTCTTAAAATGCTTTCTTTCTCTGGTTTCTATTTTCCTGGCTTTCCTCCCCAACCTCTCTGTTTGTGTATATTGGTGCTACTTATTTGGTGAGCATATTTTCATCCACTGGTCATTATTAGTAATTGTGACTCAGTGTTTTGTCTGGTTGTGGGCATCTTTTTCATGCTATGTGCTCTCTAGGTCATTCTATAGGCTGATTGATTCAGTTGTTCACAAGACTCACAGTTTGTATATTCAATTAGGACATCTCTATGACTTCTAGACTCAAAGAAATAAAAAATGCAAAGAATTCAAACTTCATGATTTGGTAAATGCTATCATTATCCACCCACTTAAATAAGCCAGCTCAGAAGTCAATTTTGACACCTCCTTTTGCTTAAACCTATATACTTAATTCATAATTTAGTCCTATTGTTTTATCTTCTACCTGTAGTAGACTCAAATTTGGTCAACTCACATCTAACATTGCTCAATTAAAAATATATTTTCACTATCTGAGATGACATTTCACCTAAACAAAATCATAGATTCTACTGCTAAGTAAAAATTGAGTTCCTACTCCATGGTTTAAAATATGTCAACCAAATTTACTAAAGCCTTACACTTATTTGTATTAATAATATTATTTTGTTGATATGTGTTTCTGTTGTTAGAATAAAACCCATTGAAGGCAAGGCCCAATTTCTTTTTGATTCATTACTTTATTGCCAGGAATCACTAGGAACTAATTAAGTGTTTTTTCAAAGAATGAAGAAACTATCATATTGTGTTCTTCATCTAAATGAATTAGTTTCTTTTCTTCTCTACTTATTTCTTTAAATATAGTATATTTTTGCATTTGGTTAAGAGAGTGATATAGAGCTATGTAAAGATTATCTGCTTGCTTCATCATGGTAAATCAAATAATAATTATGTATTGTATCATTCCTAAATCATTTACTCAAAAGATTTAAATTGAGGGTTACTAATTAATCTGAACTATTTGCTATTCATTTAAAAACAAAAAGCAAAATAAGCATAAATCTCATAGAGTTGGAGAAATATTTTGTGTTCTAACTATGAAAACATCATTGAATGTCCAAAACATTCATTTACTATGAAATTTAGATTTATAACATAAACTGACAAAGTTTTAATTTATACAGAATTTTCACATATTCAATAAAAATTGTTAAAAATAATATTATAGTCATTCTAAAAAATTTATAGTTAAAATATACGTGCACTGTTATCTCATTGAATATTTTCCTAGACCATGTGAAGATTATTTAAATATTTTCTCAATTTTATGGAGAGTCAGAAACTTTGGTCAGATTATTTTCTTATTTACTTTCCTGCGTTTTAAAATTTCTCAAAACATTTACCTCATTGTTGTCTTTATTTTCTCAAATTTTGATGTATCATTTTACATGATACAAAATGCCCACAAATATGGACATCAAGAAAAATGCTAGAAGTATATATGATAAACACAATGCAAAAGTATAAGTGGCATAGCAAAAACAAATATAGGGTAATATGTCTAAACTATTCTCCATATTTGGTATGGACTAACTTCAGTGGTAATCTTGCATTTAATAAAAAATGTTTCACACATTTCAAGGAAACTGAGAATAAGTTTAATTCTCAGAACAGTGTTTAAGGCAAATATTATGATATTAAATCTAAATAAGTTTAAATTTGAATGTATTATATAATTTGCCAGAAATCATAAATAATGAATGACACTGCAGATATCTAAAAATATACCTAAGAAACTACATAGTCTTTAACTTATGACAATTATAAAGTACCTGCAATTTACTAATCCATTAATCTCATTACCTGGTGGGCTTAAGTTGAATAATTATTAAATTTAAATAATAATTGTGATTATAACAATGGTTTTTCTTTTTATATTTTTCCACAATACTACAGGTAAATACTTTTATAGGAATAAATTCAGTTACAGTGTTCATTTATACATCTTGTTTAAAGTATTCAGAGAAAGCCAGATGTGGTTACATCATGGAAAATGTAAAAAGGTTGTTAGAGAGGATACTTTGAGATACTTCATGTATTTAAATTCAGAGATGAATAAAAGCTTCTTATATATCTTTAGTTTTAAGCACAAAATACAAATTTATTGTAATTGATAACAGAAAAAGCAAACTCATAGAAGATTGGGCTGATAATAGCTAGACTCACTGAAACACATTAATGTAAAAGAATGTCCATAGATAGAATGAAACAAAGAGAAATCAAGGCAAAAAACTCATACTGTGCAAAATCACTAAAGCAATGAATTTAGAAACCTTACATCTGCAGAAAATCTTGTGGGTCTGAATTCAGTCCAAACCTGTCAAAAATACAGATGAAAAAATGTGTATTTAAGTAAACATGAATTTAGGAACTTTTTCCTAAATTCAATTTTTTTTTCCATAAGAAAGGTAAAAATTTTCCTTACATGGCATTATGTTGCTATGAAGATTTAATTAAGACACTGAAGATGCCAACAAAATTGCTTTTTCACAGAAGCACTGGAATAGCTATTGACAAATAAGTGTATCAGAGATTATAGACATGTTCCTACAAATTGCTGTTATAGCTGTTTTTAATAAATAATTAGTTTTGATAAACCTAGTTTTTTTCAACAGTGATTTGATCACAGCCATTGTCAATATTCAAACTATTGTATGCTACTAAAATAGGATATGAATATATATTGTTTCTCAATCTATTCCTGTATATTTCTTTGCTTCAGCTACTCAAGTTGTATCTAAAGTTGGGTATACTTAAAAATTATATCTATAAAATTGAATCATAAAATATAATTAATTATGTCTTTCCAAAACAGTCTGTGTTAAAATACATGCACACTTAAGTATTCATGTAACACAGATTAGAGAGGGACACTTGAAAAATCTGATAACTATCCAAAATTTTTCTTTATCAATTTATTCTTGCTTGGTTTTAAAGAAATTTTCATCTTCAACTTTCAATAAATAGTCCAAAATTAGTCACAGTTTTATTTCCTTTCTCTGGATCATTAAAAACTTAAGCTGTATATTATTTTAAAAGAATCCACATTGCAGACAGCCATAGCTCATGTTGTCTCAAAATGCATTTTATTATGATTTGTTATAACTCATAAAATTATCAAACCATATTACTACCTAGCAAATTCATGTAGATTTTTGAAGTGTAGCAACATAATAAAGAGAAGTATTTCATTATATTAAATTTTAGTATTTTGGTCTGATAATATTCAGCCATAAGAAAGAAGGAAGTTCTGCCATTTGCAGCAATATGGATGAATCTAGAGGGCACTGTGTGAAGTGAAATAAGACAGAGAAAGATAAATACTGTATGATCTCACTTATACATGGAATTTAAAAAGAATAAAGTCAGAAACATAAAACAGATTGGTGGTTACCAAGGTCAGAGGATTGGGTAGGTGGAAGAAATAGATGAAAGTGCTCAAAAGGTACAAAATTCCAATTAGAAGGTAAATAATTTCAGGGGATGCAATATACAGCATGGGGTCTATAGTTATGATGCTATGCTATATTTTTGAAAATTTCTAAGAAAGTAGATCTTAAACCTTCATATCACACATACAAAAATGTAAAGTATATGCAGTGGTGGATATTAACTAAACATTGTGGTAATCACTGCATAACATATACATATATCAAATCATTATGTTGTACACCTCAAATTTTAAAATTTTATATATCAATTACATTTCAATAAAGCTGAACAGAAATATTTTGATCTAGAAACATTTCCAAGGATTTGTATAAAAGTGCTTTAATCTCATCCTAAGATGATAGCCTTTACTTGGGTATGACTGTTCCAAAGGTATCTGGGAATAATGGACTTTGTAAAACACGTTTCAACTTATTTTCAGACAACAAGCACTCCAATAATTGTATTAATTATAAGATTTAGCTGCATGCGTGCATGTATGTGCTCAGTCATGTCGACTGTTTGTGACCTAGGCTCTTCTGTCCAAGGAATTTTCCAGGCAAGAATACTGGATTATGTTTCTATTTCCTTCTCCAAAATATATTAATATAATGCATAATAGCATAACTTACAACAGCAGAGCACTGATCAAAACCTCACATTTTTCTGTGAAAGAATTGCTGACTTTCTAGGTTGGATTAAGAAAAGGAGAGATAGCTACTGGGTGTTTTATGCTGGGCAATGCTGGGAAAGCCTGTAAAAAGACATTATGACAAAGAAGGCATTACCCAAGAAATAATTTGGAAGTTTAAAAATCTCAAAGAAATACACACAGTCAAATATTAAAAATTATTGTATTCTCATTAGCCAAGTATTTTCAACATATTTGAAAAATATGCAAATAATTTTCCATGTTAAAAATGTTCAAACAAGTTGGAAAGGGAAACTAACCAACATAAGCACTTATTGTCTGGAAGGATTTTTAGAGAAAAATAAGCATTAAGAAGTCTTTTCAGTCAGAGCAAGGAGTGGATTTTCTATTTCTGAGGTAGATTACCATTTCTGAAGAAAAGATCAAAAAATCGTTTCATTTAATGGAGACAACTTTTGAGTGTGGTTTCCTGCCTTCCAGCATCAGTATGTAAAGAGTTTAAAAAAGCAGTTTTAAGAAGTGTATGCTATGTATCCAGTCCAATGTTTTCTAAGCTATTTCACATCCCTGGAGCAACTCTGAATACCAGTTTTTGTTCCTCTTACTAAATTCTCAGAAATATTAAGGTAAAGTGGTTCTCGATCAATTACAATTAAAGGATATGTATTCAATTTTACTATTAATTTCATTCTAAAATCATAGATTTTAGACTATCAGTTTGAGACCTAGAAAAATAAGGTAAATTGTTAATTCTCTTCTTTACAGTACTATAGCATTATACATAATTTTGTGAATACTTAGAATATTAAAAAACACCAACAACATCACTTGTTAATGATGATTTTTATTCAATGTCATTTAAGCCTTTTATTCCATGTGATTTAAGTTATATAATCACTAAATGCAAATTCAATTGGGACATTATGTTTGTTGTTTTGTTTCAAAATAATAGTATATCTTTAATTTTTAAAAATTCTTTATTGAATTTGTTACAATGTTACTTCTGTTTTATGCGTCGGTATTTTGGTCACAAGGCATGTGGGATCTCAATTCCCTGAGCAGAAATCAAACCCTCATCCCCTGCCTTGGGAGATGACATCTTAATCACTGGACCACTAGGGAAGTCATTCAAAGTAAATGTATCATAAACAGTGATTGTATGTTGTTGTGTGAACAAACAAAAATATATACTATTGCAATATGCTCTCTCCCTTTGGAATTTCTTGAATTCTTTTCATAAAGAGTTTCTTAAAAGTATGTAAGAATACTCTCAAAATTAATTCTCAAGTGAATTATATAAAAGATTAATGATAAATTAGAATGTCATATGTTCTGATGCAGGCCTTGGTATTTAAAAATTCAATAATTTTATGACTATGAAATGCTAATACATTGAGTAATAAAATTTTCACTGATTCAATTACATATCTGTGCACATATAATTCATTAAATGGCAACCCACTCCAGTATTGGAGAAGGAAATGGCAACCCACTCCAGTGTTCTTGCCTGGAGAATCCCAGAGACGGTGGAGCCTGATGCACTGCCGTCTATCGGGTCACACAGAGTAGGACACGACTGAAGCAACTTAGCAGCAGCAGCAGCACTCCAGTATTCTTGCCTGGAAAATGCCAGGGACAGAGGATCCTGGCAGGCTATAGTCACAAAGAGTCAGCCATGACTAAGCACATGATTCAGTAAATATATGGATACTCTTTCTCCATGAAAACTTTTTAAAGTATTTGTTTAAAATCTAAGATGTTAGCAATGAGTTTAATGGACATACCAAACAAACATTGATAACTGACCAGATTCTGTGGGTCACTATACTAAAAAAAACAAATCTTTTCTTTCTTAGAGGTGTTTGATTAGTAGTTGCTGCCCACTGTTGTTTATTTACTTTGGCATTTGAATAATATTTACTCACATAAACACTTAAGAAATATTTAGTGATACTAACAATAGGTATTGCCTGGAGAATCCCCATGGACAGAGGAGTCTGGTGGGCTACAGTCCATGGGGTTACAAAGAGCGACTAAGCACAAACCTTCCATTGCAAATCAATTTTAGAATCTTTGCAGAATGTATGGCTGCATCCTATTAAACAATCATTTGAAAAGAACATGGATAAGAGTATGAAAGTAAACATATTGTCCATATGTGCACATACCCACACACACACGAGCATGAAATGGTACAGTGCAAATAATTGGTAGTTATATTTTTTGTTTCTTTAATGAGGCAATTCCTTGAACCTCCTTCCAAGTTTTTCTTTGAAAAAACCTCTCTCTCCATCATTAACCTTGTTCTCGCTAGTTAAATACTTGCCACTCTGACTACCACTCCTCTTTATACCTAACATAAGAAGTAATTTCTACAGGAGTTTGCATTCACTCTAGCAAATTATGTAGCCATTAAGAGATACAGTAAAATTATAAAACAGGAGTCAATGCTACTGAGGAAATCCATATTAAAAAAATATATGAACTCAATTGGCAACAATAGTGATTTAGGGGGAACCTGCAATTTGGGTTCACCGGAAATTCATTGTTGTTAAAGCTCACAGACAAAGATGCCAAGACTGGATTCTACTTAGCCCAGCACATGCATGGGTTCTTTACAAACTGAGGCAAACTGTCATTATTCACCCTCTAAAAGAATGATTTTAGTGGTTTCTGTTGTGGGTTAATGATAAATCAAGCAAGAAAAATATTGCTAAGCTTTTTATGTGAGCCTATATTGTCTTCCACCTGCCCAATCCAGATAGTTTGCAGTATGAACAAATACTGTACCTATCTATAAGATATTCTAAGCTTTTCTCTAAAACAAATAACCTATAAAAATAGTGTCTGTACTATCAAGAGACAAGACACACCTAAACTATTATAATAAAGTACTGGTGCAAATGGTTTTCAACAATTAATACTTATGTAATTAACTAATTAGAATAAATCTTGCATTTTCAGAATTTTATATCTTCACTTTAATAAAAGAAAAAGATTTCTGTCTTGATCTCTATTGTCTTTCCTATACAAAACGTGTGGTCACAGATTAACCCTGATTTTAACACAGTTTTAAAGAAAAAGAAATAACCAGCTTTTTAAGTGTACAATAAAAGTTACAAAAACAAACTTTACTGAAATGATGCATGTTTCTTGAATTGTGTATTATGTATATTGTTATTCTTATAATGTGTAAGTCTACTTTTATTACATTTATATTTGACTGGATTATAATCTGATTTTGTTTATGCCAGAGGCTGGTTGAAACTTTTCTAATTTTTATGTCTAAAAAATAAATATGTATATAATTTTATATATATATACAGTCTGTATTTTGGGACAATATATATCCAATCATAGTTGAGTGTTTAAAGATTCATTTTAACAATTAACTGCAGGGCTAAGAAAATGAAAGAGTATTCCTAGGAAATTATATAAGGATTGGATCAATTTTTAGAGCATAAATGCCAAATCTGAGAAATATTACAGTAATGTAGCACTGTATTGATATGACCTTTAGAAAGTAATTTTGAGTGCTGAAATAATGGGTTTTCCTTTTACCTATTTATTAGTGTGCTCTTACTGAATGACAAATTAATTTGTATTATAAGGACTGCTTATGCTCAAAATACTGTTATTTTGAGCTGCCCCTCCGTTATCTAGGTATACTCTTAGTTGAGGGTTGGTTTCTTTAAGTTTAGGATGAAGCAATCTAATAGAAAAGTGAAAGTGTAGTGTTTTGTAGTTATTTTGTGTAAGTAAAATATGAAATGATGATGGAAGAGTGTCTTTAATGTTTAAACAGCTAATAATTTATATCTCAGGTTTTCAGTTTTGGATTGTTTACTAATGAAATACTTAGTTTTAGTTTGTTTACAGCTGTGCTGGGTCTTCGTTGCTTGTGCAGGCTCTCTCTAGTTGTGGTGCATGGGCCTCTCATTGTGGTGGCTTCTCTTGTCGTGGAGCACAAACTCTAGGCAAGTGTGCTCAGTAGCTGTGGTGCACAGGCTTAGTTGCCCCAAGCATGGAGAATCTCTTTGGACCTGGAATTGAACTTATGTCCTCTGCTTTGGCAGGTGGATTCTTAACCACTGGACCACCACGGAAGTCCCTAATGACATCTTAATGATATCCTGAATTTTATATATTTGTTTTAAAGATCTGTGCATTTTCACAGAAATCACATCATAAACTGCTTAAAAAGTACCATTTGTGGCAACTTCCCTGGTGGCTCGGTGGTAAGGAATCTGCTTGCCAATGCAGGAGACATAGGTTTGATCCCTTATCCAGAAAGATCCCACATTCTTGAAGCGACAGAGCCCCTGCGCCACAACCATTGGCCTGTGCTCTACAGCCTGTACTCTAGAGTGTGCAAGCTGCAACTACTGAGCCCACATATTGCAACTACTGAAGCCCACACACTGCAGAGCCCGGGCTTTACGACAAGAGAAGCCACTGCAATGAGAAACCCATGTCCCGGAACCTGAGAGTAACTCTAGACTCACCGCAACTAGAGAAAAGCCCAGGCAGCAATGAAGACCCAGCACAGCCAAATAATAAAAATAAATAAATAAATAAAGATAAAAAATGGAATATATATTAATAAAACTATTTGTGGAGATAAATTAAACAGAACTAGTTTTTCATTTTGTTAACTACTTTGCAGATATAAGCTACTGATAGGAAAATATTATCAGTATAATTTACTAATTGCAGTATATATCCTATTTTAAAGTATGTAAAATATTTTAAAACATAATGATTTTTCCCTAGAATTTATTATTACTAATTATAGTTGCATACATAGTAACATTACATTTTATGTGTTTCTATTTTAGGAATAAGAAAAGGTACACTTCTTATAATTAATAACACAGGAGAAGTGGAACTTATTTCAAAGAAAACAAAATTTTATATGAATGAAAAGTTCCTAAACCAAAGATATGCTGAAGTCATCAGCCCCAGTACTTGAGAATGTGGCTTTATTTATAAATAGGATCTTTGCAGATTTAGTCAAGTTAAAATGAAGTCATTGGGTAAGCCCCAATCCAATATGGCTAACATCCTTATAAGAGGACAGCCATGTGAAAACCCAGAAATATGGGGTGATTGCATATGAAGACAGAATTTGAGACTGGAGTGATACTTCTACAAACCTAAGTCTACCATCACCAGCTGCTGAGAGGCACAAAACA
This sequence comes from Oryx dammah, assembly GCF_014754425.2. NCBI lineage: Eukaryota > Metazoa > Chordata > Mammalia > Artiodactyla > Bovidae > Oryx > Oryx dammah. Next base: position 26,631,699 of record NW_024070196.1, on the reverse strand, counting down.
GATTTCCCATCACTCCTTAGAAGGAATCTATACTGCTCACAGTCTGATTTCAGACTCCTGCCCTCCAAAACTGTGAGAAGGTAAATTTCTGTTGTTTTAAGCCACTCTTTTTGTGATACTTCATTGTTCTCCTAGGAAACTACTACACCACCTGCCTCTTGATATTCAAAGTTCTTGCCATTTTATCCTAGGTGCTGGATTGAATTGGCACTTACATAAACTGCACTTACTGGGGACAATGCATGAGACGTTAGATTGATATATTATTTAAATGTGTGATTTCAGCTGTGAGGTTTCATCAGGCCCTAGACCGTGATAAATGAGAAATCTCCCTCTAGACCAAACTCTACTCTTTCTCTCTTTTGCTTCATATCATCACTTAAAATTGTTCTTTTTTCAGCATAATTCACACATGGAAGCAATGTCATTATAAGAAAACTCTTATAAACCTTTGGTATTTGACCTCAGTACACACATTCAAAGGTCACCTGTTTTCATACTCCTGTTTCTCACATACATTCCCTGAAGACAGGCTGCAAAAGACAAACTGTATCAAGGAACCATTGCCTTAATTTCTCTTCTATAAACCTTTACAGAAGCAACTTTAAAGCTTTTCCAGGTCTTTAGATTCTTATAAATCCAAGTTTGATGTTTCTCCTTGCCTTGAAATAGTTAGATATCCTGACTGAATTAATCTTTCCAACATGATATCAATACTGTTTTTTTTTTTTTCAGGAGAAACCTAAATGCCCATTGAGGATAAATGGATAAAGAGATGTGGTACATATATACATGTGATATTACTCAGCCATTAAATACATGCCATTTGCAGCAACATGGATGGAACTGGAGATGATCATACTAAGTGTGGTAAGTCAGAGAAAGACAATATGATAATGCTTATATTCGGAATCTGAAGAAAGAAATGACCCAAACTTGTTTACAAAACAGACTCATAGACTTAGAGAATGAACTTACAGGGGAGAAGGTAGGAGTGAGGAATAGATTGGGAGTTTGGACTTGACATGTGCACACTGCTATATTTTAAATAAAACGCTTTTCCAGGAAAAAAGATAAAGTCAATAGTTTCTAAGTAATATCAGAATAGTTTTCTTCCTCTAATTGTGAATTTCTAGAAGGTAGCAACTCTTAATTATTAGTGTTGCTACCCTCAGTATGGGTTTCACTTAGTGAAATTCAGTGATCCTTGGACTAAACAACACTGTCTCCTCTGCCTTTACTTAATTTTCATTTCTGACTCCAACATGACTGATTCATTCTATTTTTTTAATTAATTAATTTATTTATTTTTTATTTTACTTTACAATTCTGTATTGGTTTTGCCATACATTGACATGAATCCACCACGGGTGTACATGCGTTCCCAAACATGAATCCCCCTCCCATCCCCCTCCCCACAACATCTCTCTGGGTTATCCCCGTGTACTAGCCCCAAGCGTGCCGTATCCTGCATCGGACATAGACTGGCAATTCGATTCTAACATGATATTATACATGTTTCAATGCCATTCTCCCAAATCATCTCACCCTCTCCCTATCCCTCTGAGTCCAAAAGTCCGCTATACATATCTGTGTCTTTTTTGCTGTCCTGCATACAGGGTCATCATTGCCATCTTTCTAAATTCCATATATATGTGTTAGTATACTGTATTGGTGTTTTTCTTTCTGGCTAATTCATATTGCTTACTTTCCATATTGAGGTGGTTAACCATTATACTTGTCAGCTTATTAAACATCGAATAAAAATATGTATAAATATATGTGAGTTTTAGAAGAAACATTGATGTATCTAGCATATATTTTATGATAAAAATCATATTGTTTTCAGAGACTACTATGGCCCCTACTGGTGCCAACTTTATCTTTCCATTCAGAAGAAATCACTCTGCTGAATGTTCAGTGTGCCTTTCCCTAGAGTCCTTTAGTTTTCCAAGTATGTGCCTATTTCTTTGAATAAATATGTTTCTGAGTCTGGATGTTTTTAAAAAGTCGGTGTTAATGAAATCACAATCTGTGGATTCCTCTGCAAATTGTTTATTTAACACTGAATTCCTAAAATGCATCTATATTTACTATAACTCATGAGCATATATTATGAATTATTGGATAATATGCTAGTGAATAACACCAGCACATGTATCAAACATAGGATTATTTCCACTTTTTTTAAAATAGGAAATTCTCTCATGACCATTCTTCTGTATGTTTCCTGGTGTGTGTGTGCAAAGGATTCTTCGGAGTGTACAGCTAAGAGGAGTTGCTGCATCATGAGGTATGTATATCCTCATTCCTCCCAGAACATGTCAAGTTTCTTTCTAAAGCCATTGTATACATGTGCACTCCCATAGGCAGTATACAATTATTCTAGTTCTTCATATAATCAACACTGAATACTTCATACTTAAATTTTTGCTAATCTGGTTGACATGAAGTGATATCTTATTGTAAAGTTCAATTAGAATTTCACCTATTATCAGTTCCACCTATTAACTTCTTCAAATATTTAATGGTTAATAAGATTCTGCTCTTTGGAAATTCTGTTTTTTTCTATATTATCAGGTTATCTCTTTTTCTTAATGATTGGTAGGTATAAATTATATCAGTTTCAAATGTTCTCTTCAATTCATGGTCTGTGTTTCCACTTGTTATGGTGTATTTTCATAAGTGAATATTCCTGTTTAGATACAACAAGTTCTTCTGTTTAGATATAACAACTTGTTTAGATATAACAAGTTCAAGAAAAAAAACAGCCACACTTCCCTGTCCCTCAGCATCTACCAGTTTGCTCAGACTCACGTCCATATAACTTGATATAACAAGTTCTATAAACAAGTTCTACAACTTGTAGGATTATTAGATAATATGCTATGGGATAATATTTATGGTTTTTCATATTCAAATTCATTAGATCTTTGTTTATAAGGCAGAAGTCCAATTCCACTTTTTGAAATATGGATGGCTAATCATCTCGGCATGTGTTATTGTAGTTCTTTCTTCCTGCCATGACTGACAGTGCCATTTCTGTCATAAGTATTCATATAGCAATTTTGCTTCATGTGATGACACGTGTAATCATTTCATGCATTGCCTTCATTGTTGCTGTTCAGTTGCTCAGATGTGTCTGACTTTTTGTGCCCCATGACTGCAGGATGCCACACTTCCCTGTCATTCACCATCTACTGGAGTTTGCTCAAACTTATGTCCATCGAGTAGGTGATGCCATCCATCCATCTCATCCTCTGTCATCCCCTTCTCCTCCTGCCTTTAATCTTTCCCAGCATCAGGGTCATTTGGCCAGAGTATTGAAGTTTCAGCTTCAGCATCAGTCTTTCCAATGAATATTCAGTGTCGATTTCCTTTTGGATTGACTGGTTTGATCACCTTGCAGTTCAAGGGACTACCAAGAGTCTTCTCCAGCACCTTAGTTTGAAGGCATCAGTTCTTCAGCACTCAGCCTTTTTTATTGTCCAGCTCTCACATCCGTAATGGAAAAAACAGCTTTGACGAGATGGATCTTTGTAGGCAAAGTAATATCTCTGTTTTTTAATATCCTGTCTAGGTTTGTCATTGCTTTTCTCCCAAGGAACAAGTGTCTTTTAATTTCATGGCTGCAGTCCCTATCTGCAGTGATTTTGGAGCTCAAGAAAATAAAGTCTGTCACTGTTTCCATTGTTTCTCCATCTATTTGCCATGAAGCGATGGGACCAGATGCCATGATCTATTCTTTTTGAATGTTGAATTTTAAGCCAGCTTTTTCATTTTCCTCTTTCACCTTCATTACGAGGCTCTTTAATTTCTCTTCACTTTCTGCCATAAGAGTGGTATCATCTGCATATGTGAGGTTATTGAAATTTTTACTGGCAATCTTGCCCACAATTTTGCAAGATGTAATCTGCATTTAAATTAAATAAGCAAGATGATGATATACAGCCTTGACATATTCCTTTCTCAATTTTGAACCAGCCTATTGTTCCATGTCTGGTTCTAACTGTTGCTTCTTAGCCTGCATGCAGGTTTCTCAGGAGGCAGGTAAGGTGGTCTGGTATTCCCATCTTTTTAAGAATTTTCCACAGTTTTTTGTGATCTATACAGTCAATGGCTTTAGTGTAGTCAGTGAAGGAAAGTAGATGGCCTTTGTAGGTTTTAGTATATAGAATGTCTTAATCCAGTAAAAATAGTTGGAGAATGTTTTCTATTTTCTATATTCTGCAGTGGTAATAGTTCCCATACTTTCTGAATATAAAAAATGGGATTGTTTCTTGAATACATGTTAGAATTTGTTGGTTGAAAAAAAATTGAGACTTAGTATTTCCTTTTTTAAAGATACTATTTGCAAATATATTTTAAGTTATAACGTGAATCTGATTTTTAACATATTTTCAGTCACCTTTTCAAGTTAATATTTATATAGAACTTCATTCATTTGCTTGATCTTTTCAAAATAATTGGCATAATATTTTTCAAGTTAAACATTAACTGTTATATTTTGATTAGTTTTTGTCTATTCTCTTTGTTCATCATTTTACTTTCTACCTTTTTCTGTGCCATGTTTTAGATAAGTCTCTTTTGAGCAGCATAGGTAGGTATGTTTCAAAAGGTCTATTCTGATAAGCTTTTTATTTCTCAATTCAAGTACTTTGTCCCTTCATTGCAATGATCAATTTTATTCATTTTTTAACATTATGAGTTGTAAAAATTTTCCTGTTTTCTACATTGTTTAAATTTTTCTGTTTTTGTGATTATTTGAATTTTATCACACTCATTCAATTATAATTATAAATTTCATTTATCTGTAGTTTACTTCAGCAAGTTTAACATTCATTTAAGTCAATTACTATCACTATTCTCACAAATATCATGTAGAATGCTTTAAACTTGATCAAACATTTCTTAATTTTCCCCAAATCATCACTATTATTATACTTTCATATTTTCATTCCCACAGTAAGTATATAATATTGGACATGTATAAACAGACTGGTTCCAGATCTGGAAAGGAGTATGTCAAGGCTGTATATTGTCACTGTGCTTATTTAACTTATATGCAGAGTATATCATGCAAAATACCACGCTGGATGAAGCACAAGCTGTAATCAAGATTGCCAGGAGAAATATCAATAACCTTGGATATGCAGATGACACCACTCTTACGGCAGAAAATGAAGAAGAACTAAAGAGCCTCTTGATGAAAGTGAAAGAGGAGAGTGAAAAAGTTAGCTTAAAACTCAACATTCAGAAAACTAAGATCATCACATCCATTCCCATTACTTCATGGCAAATATGGGGAAACAGTGAGAGACTATTTTGGGGGGCTCCAAAATCACTGCAGATGGTGGCTGCAGCCATGAAATTAAAAGACACTTGCTCCTTGCAAGAAAAGCTATGACCAACCTAGACAGAATATTAAAAAGTAGAGACATTACTTTGCCAACAAAAGTCTATCTAGTCAAAGCTATGGTTTTTCCAATAGTCATGTATGGATGTGAGAGTTGGACTATAAAGAAATCTGAGCATTGAAGAATTGATGCTTTTGAACTGTGGTGTTGGAGAAGACTCTTGAGAGTCCCTTGGACTGCAACAACATCCAACCAGTCAATCCTAAAAGAAATCAATCCTGAATATTCATTGGAAGGACTGATGCTAAAGCTGAAACTCCAGTACTTTGAGCCCCTGATGTGAAGAACTGACTCATTTGAAAAGACCCTGATGCTGGGAAAGATTTTAGATGGAAGGAGAAGGGGATGACAGAGCATAAGATGGTTGGATGGCATCACCAACTCGATGCACATGAGTTTGAGCAAGCTCCAGGAGTTGATGATGGACAGGGAAGCCTGGCATGCTGCAGTCCATGGGGTTGCAAAGAGTCAGACAGGACTGAATGATTGAACTGACTGAGTGATGTAGGTTGTGTTAATTTCAAATTCTTACATGCAGGTTTCTTGCTTTTTATTTATGATGGTACCAAAGATGTCTTTGTGTTACCCTTTACATTATGACAGAATTACACCCTACAGGATTTTATTTTTTGTGTTTTTTTTCTATTTTTTAAAATCATTACTGAAATAGAGTTGATTTACAATGTTGTGTTAGTTTTTGGTGTACAACAAATTGATTTAGTTATATATACATACATAAATCTATTCTTTTTTAGTCTCTTTTCCATTAGAGGTTATCACAAGATATTGAATATGTTGCCCTGTGCTATATAGTAGGAACTAGTTAGTAGAATTTCATATGAAATGTGTGTATTTGTGGCAATATCTCATATTTTGTTTATTTAAATATCTACATTTTCTCTTTCACAAGAGTTACTTTCAGGTGGATTAAATATGATTTTCTCAGAATATCTGTGATATTATTTCAAAATGTTCTGGCTTCCATTGTTATTTGAGAAATTATCTATAAGTCTAATTGCAGTTGCTTTGAAGACAATCTTTTCTTTCTCTGTGTCAATTTATAAGAGATAACTTCGGTTCCTATGCTACAAGTTCACTTTGGTGTACCTAGGAGTAAAACCCTATCATTTATCTCATTTGGGATTTTATAAGCTTCTGTGAGTTCTTTCTTTTTACCAGCTTTGAGTTTTTATTATGGTCATTATTTTTTCCTATAGTTTTGTGTTTATTGTATCTCCTCTTCTCTGAAATTCTGATTAAAGCATTTTAGAATCTTCTCATTTGAAACTTGTATCTTAACCATAGTTTTGTTTGTTTTTGATTTTACTTTTAATCTCTTTATGAATAATGACTTCAGTTATATATTCAGGAGTGATTCTTTAGTTCTGTGTTATGCCTATTTACATAGCCATTGAGTTTCTAATTTCTGTTTTATATGTTTCTTTGTGTTTAACTAGGTTAATATTCAATCAGCTTAGGCTCCTTTACTGGAGTCAGTCTTGCTTTTTTATCTCATTCACTTTTAATTTCCTATCATTAAATATGCTTGATTTTGTAAACTGACATCTCTACAGGTTTTATTTTTCTTCTAGTTGTTTATGATGGCCCACATTCATGGTATGCATGCTCAGGTGTTCAGTCCTGTCCTGACACTTTGCAGCCCCATGAACTGTAGCCCTCCAGCTCCTCTGTCCATGGAATTTTCCAAACAGGAATACTTCAGTGTGTTACCATCTCCTATTCCAAGGGATAGTGGCTGTTAATTGTGATCTTTTTGACTATGGACTCAATTTTCTTAGAAATATTTTTTTCTGGTAATTCTTACAGAGTTACATAGTTTTATGGTAACAAAAGTAAAAGGTTAATATAATCAGCTAATGCCCCAAATTGAAAGTTGGCTTCACTGCTCCTTATTCTTCTCTAGGTTCTCATTTCAGTTAATATTTGATTGGATCAAAGATTCAGAACATAAATATATTTTTTAAATCACACACACACACACACACACACACATATATATATAGGGTTTTAGTTGGAATATTTGGTACGATTACCTAGAATGTCATATTATCCTATAGTAATTTTATCTTCCTCTTTTTATAATCAGTTTTCAATTTAATAGTCTACTGGAAGGAAAGGATGCTTTTTTATTTCTGCCTAGTAATCATATATTTTATTGTTTATATTTTTTACTCAGTTATACTAAATTATGCTTCATAGTATATTTTGCCTACATAGCATACTTTTTTGAATTTAAAACATTTTCACTGGGGGATAGTTTGGAGAAGAAATGTTCAAATTGGAAGACTTACTAGGTATGGTGTTCTGGTTTGAACTGAAGCACATCACCTCTTTCTGTCACTTTTCTGCCTGGTCCAGATGGCAAAGTTACTTGACTTGCCTGGTGTCTGGCTGAGTTAAGTGTGAACCGTTTGAAATTCAATCAGTAGAAGATGGAAGTGATGGCTTTTGGGCAGGGGAAAACATTTTGATAATTTATCAAGTATTTTATTTAGATGACCATGAAAACTACAAGCTATGTTATACTGTGATAAACCTGACACTTTTGGCATTAGATTAAAATGAATTTTCCACTCAAAAAATCAATGATATGCTTCTTCTTTTTCCTCTATTAAGGAAATAATCCCCAATTTTTTTTGGCTTAGAGTTTGTAGATTAATTACATGCATGATGTTTTGGCTTCATTTCTGTGCATTTTAATAGACTCTAAATACAGTAGATAAGAAAACGTTATGTACAAGGAAAGTATTGCTTTCATGGTTCAGATTGATTTTTTGTACAGGCACAAATTATACCTTGAGAAAATGAAAACATTGGCCTGCTCTTGCATTTTGTTTTAAATATATGATTTTAAATCAACTTTCATAATTACATTGAGCTATTAATATAACAACTTGCATAAGATTTGTTTGATTTAGAAGACAAATGTACCTTGGGGATATTCATGGGACTGTTCAATGTCATATTTGTATAAATATAGGAAATGGCTTTTAGAACTAAAAGAAGTCTTCATATTACTTCTATTTTAATGTGTTTAAGTATTTGGAGAATAGACCACATATTAAAATAATTGTAAATATATATTAAAAAGGTTCTAGAAATATTTGAAGTAAACTTTTATATTTCTGGCTCCATTCCAGTTTAATTTTAGTAAACTTAAGCTTACTCATGAGCTTGTGATTATTTAATGTTAAAGACAAGCTTTTCCACAAATAAATTTTGTAGAATCTTAAAATCAAAGACAAAAGGAAACAAGAATTTATACCAAGAAAGAATCTTAAATGTAATATATTATTCTGATTTAACCTAATGGGGAAACGGGTATTGTCAATAGGTCAGATGGGCTATCTAACCCCACCTAGCTGGTCAGTGGAAGAGGTAGTACTAGAAATTTATTAAATTACCAAATTCTGTTTGGTTTACTGATGGAAAGACACCGGTTTACATTATAGTTTTACCCTCAGTAGATGCTGGCACACCTAGGACATTTGTAAAAGTTAGGAAGAGGTCCCTTCAAGGCAAATAAATTAAGACTGTCTCTTCTATGCAAAGTAAAAGTAGTGTCTTTATCAACTGAGGTCCCAGAAGGGAGGAAAAAAAAAAGTAAGCCTAATCAAATTAGGGTAAATAAACAAGATCTTAATACAAGGATCTGTAGTACACCTTGGTTTTTACTCTTTCTTCTATTTAAAGGGTAAGGAGAGGAAGCAGCTATGAAAGCTAGGTAATAAGAATGCTATCTTGAGAGCTGGAAAATAGCCAGCTTGAAGCAGTGCTGGAAAGAGGAAGACTGAAAAACAAGTATCCCAACCTCACTCTCATCCCCTTTGTTGCTACCTATTGGCCCACATAATTAGGTGCCAGAAGGCAAGACGGCCTGAGGCAGAAAGTAGCAAAGGGTAGAAAGTGAATCTGGAGGACCTAAAGATTTTTAGAATAGGTTCTCTTCCTCCAGGCTGCCACAGTGCTGAGCCAAGTTAGCAGATTTGGCAAGCCATGCCTGTCTGCTTTTCAGCTGGTCCTTTGTGCCTCTTGGCCAGGCATTCTCGTACATGGTATGTGCATCTGCTTTCACCACTTACTAACATCGTGAAATAAAGCAAATTACTCCTATATGCAAAATAAACATAATGATAATATTTATTTTACAGACTTGTTGTCAAGACTAAATGTAATTATTTGAAAGAATATTACAAATCTAAATAAGCATGCAAATAATTTTCACTATTGAAGGAAAAGAACCACTCTTATAACTAACATATACAAGACTCTGGGATTGATTGACTTCTCTTTAACATGAATTTTCATCAGTTGTGTTTCTCATTTTTAGTCAGTAGATATTCCTTTTCCCCACCACACTGGCCATGTTTCTACTCAACTGTCTAGATTTAATCCTATTGTCGCTGGTTCCTGAAATGCCCTAACTGTTCTTTCATGTATGTTTCTAGCACTTTGAAGGCATTATGCTGGTCTCTCTCTTCCAGTTCTTATCTAGCACTTTATTACTATATGTTTGGTTTGTTTCACATACTTAACATTTTAGCATCATATAATAATCTAAATTTGATCATTTCATACTTATTTTGCAATAACACTTAGAAATGGTAGATCAGATGGAAAAAGCAAAGGATTCAGGTCTCTTTGAAGGCAATAATGGTACACCTTCACAGTATGAAATTTAGTAAAAAGTTATCTCCAGAAACTAGAATATGGCACATTCTGCCCCCAGTTTTATTGTATTTTGAATATTCCTTGTCAGAGGCAAATCTAAGGAAAATTATTACTAAACCAATTTTATCTATTTATTGGCTGTTATTTTTCTAATGTAGTTTAATGATTTAACACAGACTAAAGGCACATGATCAACTCTTAAAAGTTTGTTTGTTGTGAGAGGACTGTGGTATAGCAGTTCTAGATCAGCTGAGACAGTTATAACCTCTTACACTGTCAGTCACATCAACTTCACTAAAAACTCCGCTCCTAACCAGTAGAGCAGACTATCAAAGCAAATTGCCCTGTAATTTTTTTTTGAATGAATTGTTTCAACCGCTTTTAAAGTTAGCCAGCTTATGTGCAGCTAGCTGCTGCTGCTAAGTCACGTCAGTCGTGTCCGACTCTGTGCGACCCCATAGACGGCAGCCCACCAGGCTCCTCCGTCCCTGGGATTCTCCAGGCAAGAACACTGGGAGTGGGTTGCCATTTCTTTCTCCAATGCATGCATGCATGCTAAGTCACTTCAGCCGTTTCTGAATCTGTGAGACTTTATGGACAGCAGCCCTCCAGGCTCCTCCTTCCACAGGATTCTCCAAGTAAGAATACTGGATTGGGTTGCCATTTTCTTTTCCCGCTTATGCGCAGACAATAGCATAAATGAATCAAAGTTCTAAACTTTCTAAAATTTTCAATTTCTAATATCCTGATTTCTTTAAGTATGTAGGAGTCAGTTAGTATGAATTTACATACATAAACTGACAGTGACTTGTTTGCCATGGTTCTGGAGGCTTTAATATCTTGATATTCTCATAAGCAGTTACTAACATGATAACCATTTCTTTGAGTCTTTTATATACAAAGCACAGTTTTATTTTTCTGTGACTAAAGCTACATAATATGAAAAGATAAACATTATCTTTTAATAATGATAACATTATTAAATGAAAACATATTAAAAAAATTAAGCATTTGCTTAAGCAAAAGTTGATTCTGAAGAGAGCAAAGTCAAACCAGAAGTGGTTAGGAACACTCCATCCACAAGGCATTTTTTCAAGAAAAGGCAGAAGCAAAGCAAGGGAATTACCTGATTGGCTGTAGTTTAAAGGTCTGCCCTGTTTGGAGAAGCCTAATTAGCTGGGTGTGACTGGTGGTTCTAGGATTTTGACTTCTTAACCTTGAGGCATTTACATGCTCTAGTTTTGATTTGTTTATGTAGACTGCTAATATATTACAACCACATTAGTCTGATGGTCTCCTTGTTTAATTAATTTAACAGTAATAAAACAATATTTAGACAAGATATTTTGACACATCATCTCATATAAAACACACCATGCATGCGCATGTGCTAAGCTGTTTCAGTAGTTTCTGACTCTGCAACCCTACTGACTGTAACCCATCAGACTCCTCTATCCAGGTGGGTCTCTAGGCAAGAACACTGGAGTGGGTTGCCAGGCCCTCTTCCAGGGGATCTTCCTCACCTGGGATCTAACCCGAGTCTGCTACATCTCCTGCCTTGGCAGGCAGGTTCTTTATCACTAGCACCACCTGGGGAACCCAGAACACACCATCACCTACCATAATTTAGTAGGTGTAAAACACACCATCACCTACTATAATTTAGTAGGTGTATGATTTCTCTTTATAGACAAGACACTAAGACTCAAGATTGTGATTTGCCTATCCGTGCAACAAAGAACTGGCCAATCCACGATTACCTGGGCTTCTGCCAATAAAACCAGAGCATTCATCATTGTTTGCAACAGCATCCAATTGAAAATACAATTCATTGCCATTAGCTGTTTTAGTGTTTTATTTTCAGAAACAAAGCTAATCAACTTACACAAATTACAACAAAGTTTGCATTTAATTCATCCTTAAAAAATGACATAAAAGGATGTCATTTAGATATTTTCTCTATAAATTCTTGCAAACAATTTTATATATGGATTTTAATTATAATGCTTAACATGTTTATACATGTGTGGCAATATTTCTGTTAGAAATATAGAAATTATGGGGACAAAAAGAAAGCAAGTAGGAATGGTCAGTTCTAATTTCCCCATTTGCAGCAATGGGATCTTAGTTTTCCAATCAAGTATGTAACTTGCATCTGCTGCATTGTAGGTGCAGGGTCTTAACTGCTGGACTGCCAGGGAAATCCCTCTAACATAGCAATTTTGACAGTAAAGATAAATATTTCTATTTCCTTCCTGGCACCTGGAGGGTTTTCTTATGCTTGGAGAGGTAGATGTCCCTTGGATGCTTAAGAAAACAGAACAAAAGTAAATTCAGATGCCTTTGAAAGGAAAAATGATGCAGAGTTTAAGGGAAAAAAAAAAGTGATGAGCTTAGAAAAGGAGAAGGTTTAGATTCCTTAGGGAAAGGGTCAAGGGAAACACTTAAGAAAATATAGCCAGTGGAAATTTTTGAATTGAGATGATGACTATTGTGCAATTCAAATACTCTCCTCTGTCTCATACACAAAAGGCCCAGAAAACATCCATGTTACTTAAAATTTTATTCTCTGAGAATATAAACTGTCCATTTTTTGTGTGTGCTTAATTTTGACATAGGTTGCAATCAGAGGTTCTCTGATAAAATTTCTAACGTCTGGATTATGTGTTATTCACAGTAGTTTGAGGTCACAGGTTGTGTTTGTTAACTTTTGAACCCCTAGTAAAATTAAAATGATTGTAATATAGTAGAAGATAATAAATGTTCAATGAATGAACAAGAGAAAACGATAGAAAGGATATACCAGGGAGGGAGCAGGATAAGAAGGGCAGATAAAAAACAAGAGAGTACAAAGAAGGGAGAGGAAAATAGATTCTGAATGGGGCATCTTTATTTGGACCCTCGTTTGATGAGTTACTGTGGTCTGTGCCTGGGCAATAGTAGCTTTTATGAGTCTCAGTTTCTCCTCTTTGCAACTGTATCTGCAATTGCCATTTTGAAATATCAGGAAATTCAGATGACCGTGTAATTAAAAGATATTCAGAAAATTGAATTATGTTTTACTTATCTTAGAGTTACTTCAAGCAGAACCAGTTGAACCAATTTCAAGCCTTCTCCATTAGCTATTTTTTCCCCCGCTCTATTGTTTTGTGAAAATACATCACATTAAAAATTATCAGCTTCCCCTAAGAGTGCGCCTTGTCTCACTGACAGTACACAGATGCCTCTCATCCTTGTCTCTACCCTATTCACGCCTACCAAGCTGATCTCTTCTCCTATTTACTAATGAGGAATGCTGTTACTGTTATAAGTTGTATTGTGAAGCATGAAAACTGTTTCAGGAAAACAGAATTAGGATACAGCACAGTAAGTGAAAAGAAAAAAGTTCTACAATGACCAAAGGAAGAAATGGATTGAAGTTTTGCAAGGATTTGGGAGTCTTTTATGGAGAACGTGTTGTCTTTGTATGCTTAAATGAATCCCTATTACTGTATTACAGTATAAAATAAAAGCCAAATAGAAACTATTGCAGTTTTTTAAAAAGTGATTTAAGTGTCTTTTGAAAAGTTATGCTTTTTGTGGTTTTCAGCTGAAATTTGGCATTAAATATAAGTGATGATAGTGATTGAAATAAATTTGAAACATTCAAAGTCATGGAGCTCTTAAATAAGCAAACATCATTTTCCAGTGTTCAGTAGGCATTCAGTTCCATTATGAATCTTGAAAAAAATAATGTAGAAATCAATGTGGAATTTGAAAGGAGGGAGAAAATAATGTGTAATAATTGTTTTATTTCCTTGAGGAATGTTGCAGTACAAAAAGATCCTATAGTTTGTATTTCTTTTCCATTAGTTTCTGATCATAGTGAGAATTTACTTTTCTTCTGAAAGTATAACTACTTTTTTTTTTCTCTCTCTCTCTTTCTGCTTTGTGATGTGGAAATGGCATTTGAGAATTTCTTTTCTGGTCTCTGTGGCTTTCATTTCTCATTAAAGGTCAGTTCAAAGAACAGTTTCATGACATACCCTGGTAATGGTCTGCTCACAGGTCTTCTGACCTCTAGAATCTCTTCCTATAATCTGCTATAGATAAGGCTGAAATAATACATTTTTCCTTTTGTACGCTTATAAGAATTTCTTGCCTTTGATCAAAAGTCACTAATTTCTGCATACAGCTTGCTTATTCCAACTGCCTGTGGAGAACTGAAGATCCTCACAATCTGGTACAAATCTAAACTTCCAGCATGGTTTTTCACTATTCTATCTCAGAATCTCATGATCCAGTCACACTACATCACACTGTACACATGCATTTAAATGTTGCACCTGTGTTCAGGATATGTTCTGTTACTGGAGAAAACTGCATTTTAACTTTTTTACAATTCTAGACATCTAGCCAAGGTGAGGCTATGCTATAGAGGCCTAAAGAACATGGTCAAAATTTTCCCCCAAGATAAATGTCTTTCCCCTTTGGTCAGCTGTAACAGTTTCTTGATAAAAAAACAAGTTCTTGGCTTATTTTTTTTTTAATGAATAAGCTTTATCCTCTACTAGATAATTATGGAATAGAATTAATTCTAGTTTATGTCTCCAGTGTTGTGATTCACAAACATAAGTCTTTGTCTCATACAAGGTTACAGATTAAATACAAATCAGCAGAACAACTTGCCAATATGTAGATTCACAGCCCATACCACAGAGTTTCTGATTTAGTCTGACTGAATATCCTGTACACGATCTTCTAGGTTTAGAAAACTAAGACATAATTCAATTGCACAAATCCAGACAGTGAATAGAACATTTTAAATGAAAGAATGAGTTTAATGCATGCATATTTATGAACAAATGCATTGAGAAAGAAATAAAATGCATTGTTAAAGAAATGCTATATTACTGAAGTATTAACTTTAGCTCTGCTATTTAATCCTTTTTGAAGTAAAAATTTAATCTTGGTAAGCCCCAATTTCTTCATGTGGAAATCTGAAGTATGAAGTGAAATGCAGTTTTTTAAAGGCTAAAATATGTTCTTGAGATATAGGCACCTTATGTGCTTCTGAGCCTGAAAAAGTTTCTCCTAAATTGCACCCAGTTTTGTATTTTTAAGTTCATATTTCCTCCTGTATTTTAGAATATGTGGGAAGAAAATATAATGTTCAACATAGCATGTATATCTCCTATAGTTGAGACTTAGATTACTTTTTATAATAAGAGGCAGAAAACAGGGGTCAGATAGTAAAATTTATGAGTGGGAAGTAATGAATAAAATACCAGACATTATTCATTACTCACTATGAAGTATGAGCTTCCACAAAGCCTCTCCTATAGAAAATGTATCTCACTTGTCTCAGAAGAAAAGACACTATTCAAATCACAAGCATGTTGGAAATCTACTGCTTCCTTCATTTCAAGGACTTTGCTTAACCAATAATTTTTGGTCCTTTACAAAAACTTCTTTCATTCTTTATGCACTTATGCATTTAAGTAACATATTTCATTTGAGAACCTAATATAATCAGAACATTGTGCTAAGTTCTAGAGCTATCAGTTCAGTTTAGTTCAGTCGCTCAGTCATGTCCGATTCTTTGTGACCCCATGGACTGCAGCACACCAGACCTCACTGTCTGTCACCAACTCCCACAGCTTACACAAACTCATGTCCACTGAGTTGGTGATGCGATCGAACCATCTCATCCTCTGTCATCCCCTTCTTCTCCCATCTTCAATCTTTCCCAGCATCAGGATCTTTTCAAGAGAGTCAGTTCTTCACATCAGGTGGCCAAAATATTGGAGTTTCAGCTTCAGCATCAGACCTTCCAATGAGTATTCAGGATTGATTTCCTTTAGGAAGGACTGGTTGGATCTCCTTGCTGTCCAAGACTCTCAAGAGTCTTCTTCAACACCACAGTTCTTCGGCACTCAGAGCTCTTTATAGTCCAACTCTCACAACCATACATGACTACTGGAAAAACTGTAGCTTTGGCTAGATGGATCTTTGTTGGCAAAGTAATGTCTCTGCTTTTTAATATGCTGTCTAGGTTGGTCATAACTTTTCTTCCAAGGAGCAAGCATCTTATAATTTCATGGCTGCAGTCACCATCTGCAGTGATTTTGGAGCCCAAATAAATAAAGACTGTCACTGTTTCCCCTGTTTCCCTGTCTATTTGCCATGAAGTGATGGAACCTGACGCCATGATCTTAGTTTTCTGAATGTTGGGTTGTAAGCCAATTTTTTCACTCTCCTCTTTCACTTTCATAAAGAGGCTCTTTAGTTCTTCTTCCCTTTCTCCCATAAGTGTGGTTTCATCTGCATATCTGAGGTTATTGATATTTCTCCCAGCAATCTTGATTCCAGCTTATACTTCATCCAGTCTAACATTTCTCATATGTAACTCTGCATATAAGTTAAATAAGCAGGGTGACAATATACAGCCTTGACGTCCTCCTTTCCCAATTTGGAACCAGTCTGTTGTTCCACGTCCAGTTCTAAATGTTGCTTTTTGACCTGCGTACAGATTTCTCAGCAGGCAGGTCAGGTGGTCTTGTATTCCCATTTCTTTAAGAATTTTTCACTTTTTATTGTGATCCACACAGTCAAAGGCTTTGGCATAGTCAATAAAACAGAAGTAGATGTTTTTCTGGAACTCTCTTGCTTTCTTGATGATCCAGCAGATGTTGGCAATTTGATCTCTGGTTCCTCTGCCTTTTCTAAATCCAGCTTGAACATCTGGAAGTTCACAGTTCACATACTGTTGAAACCTGGCATGTAGAATGTTGAGAATTACTTTGCTAGCATGTGAGATGAGTGCAATTGTGTATTAGTTTGAGCATTCTTTGGCATTGTCTTAGGAACTGGAATGAAAACTGACATTTTCTAGTCCTGTGGCCACTGCTGAGTTTTCTAAATTTGCTGGCATACTGAGTGCAGCACTTTCACAGCATCCTCTTTTAGGATTTGAAGTAGCTCCACTGGAATTCCATCACCTCCACTAACTTTGTTCATAGAGATGCTTCCTAAGGCCCACTTGACTTCGCATTCCAGGATGTCTGGCTCTAGGTGAGTGATAACACTATCATGATTATTTGAGTCATGAAGATCTTTTTTGTATAATTCTGTGTATTCTTGCCACCTCTTCTTAATATCTTCTACTTCTGTTAAGTCCGTACAATTTCTGTCCTTTATTGAGCCCATCTTTGCCTAAAATGTTCCCTTGGTATCTCTGATTTTCTTGAAGAGATCTCTAGAGCTATGGATGCAGATAAATAAAACCTGGAGTGCTGAGAATAAATTGTCTGGATAAAAATTCCTGGAAATTACTAGAACATTCCTGGGAAAGGAAGCAAGTCTTGAGGTATATAACTGACCCTTTCCCTAACTCAGTGAGACGGATGGAACCTCTGGGTGAATGTGGTCAAGAGCTTATGCTTCCCTCTTCCCCCATGTTTCCCATCTAGGGTTATGATTTCTCATGGGAAGCGGCAAGTTAACAGGATTTTTTCATTATTCCACTCAACTCCATGTGTCAGGAGCTCTATCAGAGGCAAGTGACTTAAAAAGTCTGGGGCTCTTTTCTTCTCTCTGGTCTCAGTTTCCATGGAAGAATGTCTACAACAGACATGGCGTGCCAAAAAGACAGAGTCTTGATCACCTTCACTACAGCTTGCTCGTGAGGTAAAGAACCCATACCAATGTGAAGTAAACTAAGACAAACAGAGTCTGTTGTGCTTACTCAGTACCTACTCATAGACCAATGGTGTTGCCCCCCAAAAAAGCTAGTATCTGTCTACACCCCAGCCTGAAAGATGTGGTGCTTTGCCCACGGGGGTAAAAGGCTATAAGAATAGGTGTCCCAGCTGCTGTCCCTTAAAAGGGGAGCAATTTTATTTGGAATATAGTGTAGAGAAATTCAAACCAAAAAAATTGTCGAAACAATGAAGACTTGGGGATGAGACATTAAGGGGAGGCTGGTGGCTCTGTAATAGTGACAAGCAAAATAAGTACATATAGTAGAAATTTAACATACAGAGCTGTAATATGTCTGACGATAATAGCATAAACGAGACATTTAGGGGAAAGGCTATATTGGTATAAGTAAATGGCAACAAATGATTAAAAAATCACAAGGAGCAATGAAGATAACCAGAAATGCAAAATAAGAAGTATACCTTAGTTCA
This sequence comes from Oryx dammah, assembly GCF_014754425.2. Lineage (NCBI taxonomy): Eukaryota > Metazoa > Chordata > Mammalia > Artiodactyla > Bovidae > Oryx > Oryx dammah. The sequence continues at coordinate 26,613,419 of NW_024070196.1, read as the reverse complement.
TTATATCAACTTTATTACTTGCTCTCATTCTCTTAGCTTCTTTAAAAGACATAAAATTATATAAACTAGTATTATGGTGGTGGTTTAGTCTCTAAGTTGTGTCTGACTGTTGTGGCCTCATGGACTGTAACCCACCAAGCTCCTCTGTCCCTGAGATTTCCCAGGCAAGAACACTGGAGGGGGAAACCATTCCTTTCTCCAGAGGACTGTCCTGACCTGGAAATCAGACCTGCCCCTCCTGCATTGCAGGGGGATTCTTTACTGCTGAGCCACCAGGGAAGCCCAATTATTGAGTTTGTAATGTCTCTATACATAATGTGGGCTTCCCTGGTGGCTTAGATGGTAAATAATCCATCTACAATGCAGGAGACCTGGGTTTGATCTCTAGATAAGGAAGATTCCCTGGAGAAGGGAATGGCAACCCTCTCCAGTATTTTTACCTAGAGAATTCCACGGACAGAGTAGTCTGATGGGCTACAGTCCATGGAGTTGCAAACAGTCAGACATGACTGAGCAACTAACAGTTTCACTTTAATATACATAATACACCAAACAATAATAGCATAGAGGAAAGTGAACAATTAAATAGAGCTATCTTGAAAGAACATCTCTATATCTCATTCAAGTTAAATGAAGTAGATTCCCATAGATTCAGATGCATATTGTAAGCCCTAGAGCAACCTCTAAAATGTCTAGATAAGAAATAACTAAATAAAACTATATCTATTTGCAGATGACATGATCTCATATTTAAAAAATATATATATACAAGCAATTAATCCTGGAGATGGTGTGGCAAAAGGGGAACCCTCTTACACTATTGGTGGGAATATAAATTGTTACAGCCACTATGGACAACAGTATGGAGGTTCCTTAAAAAAATAAACATAGAACTACCATATAATCCAACAATCACACCCTGGTCACATATCTGGAGATAATTTGAAAAGATAGACATACCACAGAGTTCATTTCAGCACTGTTTACAAAAGCCAGGACATGGAAGCAACCTAAAAGTTCATCGATGGAGGAATGGATAAAGATTTAGTACATTTACACAGTGGAATAGTACACTGCCATTAAAAAGAATGAAATAATGCCATTTGCAATGACATGGGTAGACCTAGAGATTGTCATACTGAATGAAGTCAGACAAATGAAGACAAATAGCATATCCCTTGCATGTGGAATCTAAAAATCTATGCCAAAACCAATACAGAATTGTAAAGTAAAAATTAAAAATAAATAAATTAATTAAAAAAAATAATAAAATAAATATATAAGCAACAAAAATATATTCTATGGCACAGGAAATTATAACCATTATCTTATAATAAATTTTAATAAATCATAAAAAAAATTAAAAAAAAAATAAAAATAATGGTACAGATGAACCTATTTATAGAACAGAAATAGGATCAAAGATGTAGGAAACAAACTTTTGGTTGCCAAAGAGAATGAGGGGAGGGAAAAATTAGGAGATTGGGATTGACATACACAAACTACTATTAAAATATGTAAAATAGATAAATCAAGAACCTACTGTATAGCACAGAAAACTCTACTCAATACTCTGTAATGACAGAGTACTGGGAATAGAAGTCAAAAGAGTAGATATATGTACTATGTATAACTTGTTTACTTTGCTGTACAGCAGAAATTAACACAACATTATAAACCAACTATAGTCCACTAAAATTAATTTATTAAAAAATAGAAACTCACTTAAAATCTATAACAACTAATAAATGAGCTCAGCAAGGTTTCACAGTAGAAGACAAATATAAAAACTTACGGCAATGAATATCTGAAAATGGAATTAAGGAACAACTCTTTTTACAGTAGAACCAACAACATTAAATAGAAATAAATCTAACAAAAGAATTACAAGATTTATACATTGAAAACTATGAAAGATTGTTGAAAGAAAGGAAGGACATCCCAAACAAATGGAAATATATTTCATGTTCATGGGGCAGAAAGCTTAATGTTGATCAGATGAAAATACTGCTTAGATTTATGTACAGATTCAGTAGATTTTTTATCAAAAATCCCAAGTAGATTTTTTTTAAGAATTTGACAAATTGATCTAAAAATTAATATGGAACTGCAGGGAACCCATAACTGCAGGGAAACAAATTTTGAAAAAGGAAAAGTTGGAGAACTCAGATTTCCTGATTTTAAAACTTACTAAAAAGCTACACTAGTCAAAACAGTGTGGTAGTAGCATAAGACTAAACATGTAGATTAATGGTAACCAATTTAGAGACTAGAAATAAACCCTTGTATTGATGGTTAATTAATTCTTTAAAAGGATGTTAACACAATTCAATGGGGAAAATAATACTCTTTTCCAACAAATGGTGTTGGAAAAACTGGATACCTACATGCAAAACCAAATATAAAAATATATATTTTTTCTTTTTTTGCCATTGTGCACCTCGTGGAATCTTAGTTCCCTGACCAGGGATTGAATCCATGCCCCCTGCAGTGGAACTGTGGAGTCCTAACCATTGGACCACCAGGAAATTCCTAAAAAGCCCTAAAATGTTACAAGTAAATACATGAGTAAATTTGTGTGACCTGGGATTAAGTAAACGTTCTTTTGCTACTACATCAAAAGCACAAGTCACCAAAATACTAATAAATAAATAGTAATTAATCAAAATTTAAAACTTTTGTGTTACAATGTCATAAATAAAGACAACATTTAGAATTGGAAGTGAATATTTACAAATTACTTATCTGTAAAAGACTTCTATCTAAATTATGTAAAAAAAAAAACTCTTACAACTCAATAACAAAAGAAAAAAAAGTGGAGATATGCATAGCCAATAAACACATAAAAATGCTCGATAACATTATCTGTAAGTAAGATGTACCTCAAATCAGCAGTATTTTTTCACACCTCACTAATATATTGTAATCAAAAAAACAACAAGAAAAAAGAAAAACAAATGTTGGCAAGAATGTGAAAAAAAATGAAACCCTTTTATAAGCTGCACATGGGACTGTAAAATGTGGCAGCAATTTTGAAAAAGAATGTGACAGTTCCTCATAAAGTTATACAGAGAATTATCATATGACCAAGTAATTCCTCTATGAAATATATACTCATGAGAAATTAAAACATATACGCACATAAAAACATAAACTAGTTTTCATTGCAGCATTATTCATAATGTCTAAAAGTAGAAACTACCCAAATTTCCACCCAAACTGACAGCATATAGAGAAAGTATATGTAAAATAGGACATGCATGAATATCAAAAACCCACGTATCATATGATTCCATTTACAGAGACTAAGTAGATGAGTTGTTGCCAGTGAAGGGAATATTCTGAAGGAACTGGGAATGACTGCTATTTAATATATGTGGTTTCTTTTTCTTTTACTATTTGTTTAAATTGGGATATAGTTGCTTTACAATATTGCATTACTTGCTGCTGTACGATGAGGCAAATCAGCTATATGTATACATATATTCCTCCCTCTTGAACCTCCTTCCATCCCACCTGCCTTCCACTCCTCTAGGTCACAGAACACTGAGCTGAGCTCCCTGTGCTACATTTACAGTAGGTTTCCACTAGCTGTTTTACATTTGCTGGTGCACATACATCAGTCCCAACCGCCACCAGTCTTTTGGTATGGCTGTATTTCTCACCAAGGATAGTATGTTTATGTTCCATAAAACTTCCTAAATTCACTCATCTTCTTCTCCCTCACTCTTTCTAAGTGTACAATTCAATTGATTTCTAGCATGTTAACACAGTTTTGCAATCATCACAAGCAATTTTAGAAATTTTATTACCTTAAAAAGAAACCATGTCCATCGACAGATGAATGTTCTTCTTTTTTTTTTTTTTGGTTCAGTTCAGTTCAGTTCAGTCACTCAGTCGAATCCGACTCTTTGTGACCCCATGAGTTGCAGCACGCCAGGCCTCCCTATCCATCAGCAACTCCAGGAGTTCACTCAAACTCACATCCATCGAGTTGGTGATACCATCCAGCCATCTCATCCTCTGTCGTCCCCTTCTCCTCCTGTCCCCAATCCCTCCCAGCATCAGAGTCTTTTCCAATGAGCCAACTCTTCGCATGAGGTGGCCAGAGTACTGGAGTTTCAGCTTTAGCATCATTTCTTCCAAAGAAATCCCAGGGTTGATAAAAATGCTGTGTTAATTTCTTCCGTACAGCCAAGTGATTCAATTAAAAAAAAAAATCAAACTCCAAATATCAGTGTTGTTTTTTAGAAATTCTGCATGGATTACCTTTTGTACCTAAAAGTTAGCTTGTCAAAACATGAGTATTCGGGCTTCTCTGGTATCTCAGTGGTAAAGAATCCGCCTGCCAATGCAGGAGACACAGTCAGACACACACTCTGATCTCTGATTTGGGAAAATCCCACGTGTCACAGAGCAACTAAGGCCATGCACCACAACTATTGAGCCTGTGCCTTAGAGTCTGGGAGCCCCAAATACTGAACCCCATGTGCCCTAGAGCCCATGCTCCCCAACAAGAGAACCCACACAATGAGAAGCCTCCATACCACAATGAGAGAATTGCAGCTAGAGAGAAGTCCACACAGCAATGAAGACCCAGCACAACCAGAAAGAAAGAAAAAACAATGAGTCTTCATCTTTCTGTCCCCAGGTGAAGATTCATCTGCTCCTATATTCCCAGTTGTAGTGATATGGAGAACCACGTGGACTAAGCATGAATCGCTATGAATATATTGCTCTTCCATCTATTTATCTCTTCAATTCATCACCGTAATGCCTCTATCCTGCTTCCTACGTACTTTCAGTGTTTTCTTAATCTCTCTTGTCAGCTCTGCTCTAGTTTATCTTCATCCTTTCTTTAATGAAATATTTTAATAGTCTTTTTGTTGCTCTCCCTACTTCTAGCCACATCTATATCCAGTAACTTAACAGACAGTGAAAGAGGTCACTTTTCAGAATTGTGAGGCCAGGATATAGGAGTCTGGATCCATTTCTGGTACTCCCAAGCAGTGTAGACACAGGGAGTTCACTTAAACCCTCCAGGTGTCAGGTTTTTTCATTACTGAGACTGTGTTAAGTTTATCAGATAATGTTTAAGTTTGCTTCAGTTTTCATGAATTATGATTCTATAACTTTTATATTTCCATTGATAATTCTGATATAGAACAGTGATGATTTTAGCTTCAGCATATTTTAGTTATAATTTTCACTATAAGCAAAACAGTAAGAACCTTAAATATTATTAATAAGATTAGTTACTGAAAACATTGCAGAAGGAACTGAGATAAGAAGAGATTGACTTTTCACCTAGAAAAGATATTCACCCTAAGGACTGGACTTAGATTTTAAAAAAGAAATAGGATTTTAAAGATCTTATGGATAAGTTAGCCGAATGATATATGTTGTTTTGTTGTTGTTTTTACTGAATAGACTCAGATTCAGGTTGTATATGCATACATAGACTAAAGCCTTTTTGTTCTAAACTCCAGTAATTCTGAATTATTCATGAATTACAAAATGATCATTTGAACTAGATTCAAATTTCTTTGTTTAGCAATTTTTTTCTTTTAACACATATTTTTAGATAATGATACTAAATGTGAACAAGCCAGAAGGAGAAATGTGTTAATTTGTTTGACATCATTTTGGACATTTATCAAGTACTGAGCTTGACAGAAATCATATTTAACACCAATCCCTGTTTATAGGAAGGTTACTGAATATTTAGGATAGAGACAAAAGAACCTCAAGTGCTGTGAGGCTGTTTTGTTTTTTTAATTGTAAAATCATTACAACTAATAAGTGCTTAAGAAAAAAAGAGTGATTAAATGTGGCTTGAGAATACAGTATAGACTTTCAAAGAGAATGTTAGCAATGCACTTTCAATAATGGCAATTATATCAGTGAAACGGATGTGCAATGTACTGCACAGCATCAGTACAACAATGATGTACAATGTTTAAAAGCTTGTTGCAGACTGCATTTGATTAGGTTCCTATAGTAAGTCTGTGAAAATGATATAGCAAATGCTGTTATACGTCCTTAATTGATGAGACACTAAGAATTAGAAGACATGGTGTATTTAGACTATAGAACCGGTAAAACAGGTTTGGAATCTAACTCTCCAGTGACTGGACTTTACTGGATGAAGAATACCAGATAGGAATGGTTGAAAAAAAAAAAAATGCTATTAAGGGCATGAATGCCTTTTGAAAATGCTTTTAGGAAACAACAGAATAGAATTTCAAATTCCTATAATAGAGTATAAACCCAAAGTGAATTGATAGTCATTTTTTTTCAGGTTTTATTCTGAGACCTAAGTATTGCTATTGCCATTAGAAATGCTAGGATTTAGTAGATTTAGGATAATAAAAATGAATGTCTGATTAAAATAATTCTAAGTGGGTAAAATTCTTCTGTTTGGAGAACAAATATATGAAACGATATATGAGACCAGGTATTAACCAGAGAAATGCCCAGATGGATGAAGCACAAGCTGGAATCAAGATTGCCAGGAGAAATATCAACTTCAGATATGCAGGTGACACCACCCTTATGGCAGAAAGTAAAGAGGAACTAAAGAGCCTCTTGATGAAGGTAAAAGAGGAGGTGAAAAAGCTGGCTTAAAATTCAACATTCAAAAACAAAGATCATGGCATCTGGTCCCATCACTTCATGGCAAATAGATGGAGAAACAAAGGAAACAGTGACCGACTTTATTTTCTTGGGCTCCAAAATCACTGCAGATGGTAACTGCAGCCACAAAATTAAAAGGTGCTTACTGCTCAGAAGACAGCTGTGACAAACCTAGACAGCATATTAAAAAGCAGAGACATTACTTTGCCAGCAAAGGTCCATCTAGTCAAGGCTATGGTTTTTCCAATAGTCATGTATGGATATGAGAGTTGGGCTATAAAGAAAGCTTAGTGCCGAAGAATCGATGCTTTCGAACTGTGGTGTTGGAGAAGACTCGAGAGTCCCTTAGACTGCAAGGAGATCAAATCAGTCAATCCTAAAGGAAATCAATCCTGAATATTCATTAGAAGGACGCTGATGTTGAAACTGAAGCTCCAATACTTCAGCCACCTGACACAGAGAGCCAACTCTGTAGCAAAGACCCTGATGCTAAAAAAGAAAAATTGAAGGCTGGAGGAGAAGGGGACAACAGAGGATGAGATGGTTGGATGACATCACTGATGCCATCAATGGACATGAGTTTGAGTAAGCTCCAGGAGACGGTGATGGACAGGGAAACCTGTTGTGCTGTAGTCTACAGGGTTGCAAAGAGTCAGACATGACTGAGCAAGTGCACAACAATAACAATTGATACTAACAGAATATAGCTTGAAAAAGAGATTAGAATCACACTTTAAGACTAAATTTTGGGGACTTCCCTAGTTGTCCAGTGGTTAAGATTCCATGCTTCCACTGCAGGGGGGCACAGGTTGATCCCTGGTCAGGAAATTAAGATCCCACAAGTTGTGGGTAGAGAGCCAAAAGAAAAAAGAAAGGTTTTCCCTATTAATAAGACTTTGAAAGTCAGCTTAAGTATTTGTACTACATATTTTAATTAGGAGGAAGTGACATATTTTGTGCAAAAGAATTACAAGACCTTATTTTATTCATTAGTTACAATGAACAAAATAGATAATGATCAGCATGTCTAATAAAGTGCTTAAGAATACATTATCTCATGATAAGAGTCCCAGAGAGTGTAATGGTTACTATGTAAAATAAATTCTATGTCTCACCCTTCCCTGCAGTTAGGGCAATCTTACTCTCAGTTTTGTCCAACTCTGCGACCCCATAGACTATAATCTCTGTCCATGGAATTCTTCAGGTAAGAATACTGGAGCGAGTAGTCATTCCCTTCTCCAGGGTATCTTCCCTATCCAGGGATCAAACCCAGGTCTCCTGGATTGCAGGTAGATTCTTTACAGTCTGAGCCACCAGAGATGCCTAACAGTATCACTAAACCTGGACAACACACTGGGAGGAAAGAGATGTGCACCATTTTGAAGCCAGGCTGCTGCTCCTCTGGCTTCTCTTTGCCTTGGAAAGATATGCTAGTTTGTTCCAGATAAGTATTTTAATTCCAGGATGTTGTACTGTACTTCATCTTTATTCTTGAGTGACTATATGAAGCAGAGAATCCTCCACACTGCCACAGAACTCTACTGGACATAAATCTGACTGACTGTAAGTTTAACTTTGAATTTAAGTCACTGAGATTTTGACAGTTTATTTTAACACAGCACAACCTAACCAGTACTGACTAGTAAAGAAATGGACATCAAAAGTGAAAGGAAAAAAAACTAAACTATCTGGCATAATGAGAAAATTGATATCATAGTCTGAGAAGATAACAAAGCATGATCTGTAGTGGCAAAATTCTTGGAAAAATCATCAACTGAAATTAAACGGAGGCAAAGTAACTTGCTTAATAAACTTAGAGCTCTACAAGAATAGGTAAAAACCAACACAACTTTATAAAGTGTGTTGGTATTGATTGGTTATATTTGCCACGTTATTAAAAGAAAAAAGCTCAGAAAAAAATGTTGAACATTGGAAAGCAAACTATGTTCAACCCAGAAGAACAAAAAATAAGATTGGGAGAGAATGGGAATAGCCAATGTTAAGTTTCTCTCAAGTGATTAAATTAAACCCAGAATAGAAAAAGAACATATAGTTGTGACTCCCAGTGAATTATTTCAATCCAATGACTTAGAACAAAGATCAGGTTAAGGATGTGGGTTTCTCACCAAATTCAATATACTTAAGTTGTCCAATATTAAATTCAGAAGAAAGATAGATGGGGAAAAGAAGGTAGAGTATAAAACAAAACAAAACAAAATTTCAACTTAAATATATCCAAAAATATGTGAGTTTATCAAATTTTAGAGAAATATATTCTGACAAAAATGACAAGAGTCACTTCTAAAAGATAGAAGTTAGCTTTTAAGACAAAAACTGTGCTGTGGCCCCCAAAATATATACATGCAAGTAATAACCTAAGGAAGATACATAGTGTACAAGGAAAATATATGTTCCTAGACCAATTTCTTATGTGGCCAATCAGAATAAGGTACAGAGTTCCAAAGAGTAGCAAAGAGAGATATGAAAGGCTTTTTAAGTGAACAATGCAAAGAAATAGAGAAAACAATAGAATGGGAAAGACTAGAGATTTTTCAAGAAAATTTGAGATACCAAGGGAATATTTAATGCAAAGATGGGCACAAGAAAGGACAGAAATGGTAGGGACCTAACAGAAGCAGAGATATTAAGAAGAGATGGCAAGAATACACAGAAGAACTGTGCAAAAAATATCTTAATGATCTGGATAACCACCATGGTATGATCACTCACCTAGAGCCAGATATCCTAGAGTGTGAAGTGAGCCTTAGGAAACATTGCTATGAACAAAGCTAGAGGAGGTGATGGAATTCCAACTGGAACTGGTGATGGAATTCCAAATTCCAGAGGTATTTCAAATACTAAAAGACAAGGCTGTTAAAGTGCTACACTAAATATGCCAGCAGGTATGAACAACTCAGCAGTGGCCATAGGACTGGAAAAGGTCAGTTTTCATTCCAATCCCAAAGAAAGGCAAGGCCAAAGAATGTTCAAACTTCCACACAATTTCACTCATTTCATATGCGAGCAAGATTATGCTGAAAATCCTTCAAGGCAGGCTTCAACAGTACATGAACTGAAAACTTCCAGATGTTCAAGCTGAATTTAGAAAATGCAGAGGAACCAGAGATCAAATTGCCAACATCTGTTGGATCATAGAAAAAGCAAGGGAATTCCAGGAAAACATCTACGTCTGCTTCATTGACTATGCTAAAGCCTTTGACTGTGTGGATCACAACTGTGGAAATTTTTTAAAGAGATGGGAATACCAGACCACCTTACCTGCCTCCTGAGAAATCTGTATGCAGGTCAAGAAGCAACAGTTAGAACCAGCATAGAACAACAGACTGGTTCATACTGGGAAAGGAATACATCAAGGTTGTGTATTGTTACTCTGTATATTTAACTTCTATGCAGAGCACATGATGTGAAATGCTGGGCTGGATGAATCACACACTGAAATCAAGACTGCTAGGAGAAATATCAACAACCTCAGATATGCAGATGATACCACCTTAATCCAGAAAGTGAAGAGGAACGAAAGGGCCTCTTGATCAAAGAGGAGAGTGAATAAGCTGGCTTCAAACTGAACATTCAAAAAATGAAGATCATGGCATCCAGTCCCATCAATTCATGGCAAATAGATGGGGGGAAATGGAAACAGTGACAGTCTTATTTTCTTTGGCTCCAAAATCACCATAGATGGTGACTACAGCTATGAAATTAAAAGACGTTTGCTACTTGGAAGAAAAGCTTTGACAAACCTAGACAGCATATTAAAAAACAGAGGCATCATTTTGCTGACAAAGGCCCCTATAGTCCAAGCTGTGATTTTTCCAGTAGTCATGTATGGATGTGAGAGTTGGACCATAGAGAAGGCTGAGCACCAAAGAACTGATGCTTTTGAACTGTAGTGCTGGAGAAGACGCTTAAGAGTCCACTGGGGAGGTGGAAAAGGGTTAGCCTTGGGCAGTACATGTGTACCTGTGGCTGATTCATGTCAGTGTAATGCAAAAATCATCACATTATTGTAAAGTAATTATCATCCAATCAAAATAAATTAATTAAACTATTTTTTGTAAAGAGTCCATTGGACAGCAAGGGGATCAAGCTATTTAACCTTAAGGGAAATCAACACGGAACATTTATTGGAAGGAATGATGGTGAAGCAGAAGCTCCAATACTTTGGCCACCTGATGCAAAGAGCCAACTCAATGGGAAAGAGCATGATGCTAGGAAAGATTGAGGGCAGGAGGAAAAGCAGACGACAGGACAAGATTGTTGTTTGTCCTCTGTCCATTGATGATGGTATAACTCAATGGACATGAATTTGAGCAAACTCCAGGAAATAATGAAGAACAGGGAAGCCTGGCATGCTGTAGTCCACGGTGTTGCAACGATTTGGACTGCACTATGCAACTAAACAATAACAACAAAGAATCTCTGAGAGGTAAATAGGCTGTGATATACTCAAACTATTTTCTTTTAAGGGTAAGTGTTTTACCAGCAAATTTGGAAAACTCAGCAGTGGCCACAGGACTGGAAAAGGTCAGTTTTCATTCCAATCCCAAAGAAAGGCAATGCAAAAGAATGCTCAAACTACCACACAATTGCACTCATCTCACATGCTAGTAAAGTAATGCTCAAAATTCTCCAAGCCAAGCTTCAGCAATACATGAATCGTGAATTTCCTGATGTTCAAGCTGGTTTTAGAAAAGGCAGAGGAACCAGAGATCAAATTGCCAACATGCTGGATCATGGAAAAAGCAAGAGAGTTCCAGAAAAACATCTATTTCTGCTTTATTGACTATGCTAAAGCCTTTGACTGTGTGGATCACAGTAAACTGTGGAAAATTCTGAAAGAGATGGGAATACCAGACTACCTAACCTGCCTCTTGAGAAATCTGTATGCAGGTCAGGAAGCAACAGTTAGAACTGGACATGGAACAACAGACTGGTTTCAAATAGGAAAAGGAGTACATCAAGGCTGCATATTGTTACCCTGCTTATTTAACTTATATGCAGAGTACATCATGAGAAACACTGGACTGGAAGAAACACAAACTGGAATCAAGATTGCCAGGAGAAATATCAATAACCTCAGATATGCAGATGACACCACCCTTATGGCAGAAAGTGAAGAGGAGCTAAAAAGCCTCTTGATGAAAGTGAAAGAGGAGAGCGAAAAAGTTGGCTTAAAGCTCAACATTCAGAAAACAAAGATCATGGCATTCAGTCCCATCACTTCATGGGAAATAGATGGGGAAACAGTGGAAACAGTGTCAGACTTTATTTTTGGGGGCTCCAAAATCACTGTAGATGGTGACTGCAGCCATGAAATTAAAAGACGCCTACTCCTTGGAAGAAAAGTTATGACCAACCTAGATAGTATATTCAAAAGTGGAGACATTACTTTGCCGACTAAGGTCCGTCTAGTCAAGGCTATGGTTTTTCCAGTGGTCATGTATGGATGTGAGCGTTGGACTGTGAAGAAGGTTGAGCACTGAAGAGTTGATGCTTTTGAACTGTGGTGTTGGAGAAGACTCTTGAGAGTCCCTTGGACTGCAAGGAGATCCAACCAGTCCATTCTGAAGGAGATCAGCCCTGGGATTTCTTTGGAAGGAATGATGCTAAAGCTGAAACTCCAGTACTTTAGACACTTCATGTGAAGAGTTGACTCATTGGAAAAGACTCTGATGCTGGGAGGGATTGGGGGCAGGAAGAGAAGGGGATGACAGAGGATGAGATGGCTGGATGGCATCACGGACTCGATGGACGTGAGTCTGAGTGAACTCCGGGAGTTGGTGATGGACAGAGAGGCCTGGCGTGCTGTGATTCATGGGGTCACAAAGAATCGGACACAACTGAGCAACTGAACTGAAGTGTTTTACACCTAATTCCAAAAGTTTGCATGCGATTCTCAGATATCAGCTGGGTGTGCTACAATTCAACTCAATTCTGATACTTTCTACCCAAGGTAGCATCACATTCTGCATCATAGGTGTTCTGTCCCACAAGAGTGCCCTCCACTTGAAATCCCAGTTACAAGCAAGTCTAGACTGTTACCTACACTTCTGACCGACTGGCTATAAATCACAGCTTCACACAGTCTCTTTCTTGGGGTCAATTTATTGCCAGAGCAGCTCACAGGACTCAAGAAATGTGTTTACTCAGTGGATAACTGGTTTCTTATAAGGATATTAAAGGCAGGGCTTCCCAGGTGGTACTAGTGGTAAAGAACTTGCTTGCCAATGCAGGAGACATAAGAGATGTGGGTTTGATCCCTGGGTCAGGAAGACCCCTGGAGGAAGTCATAGCAGCTCACTCCAGTATTCTTGCCTGGAGAATCCCATGGACAAAAAAGCCTGGCAGGCTACTGTCCACGGGGTCATAAAGAGTTGGACGCAACTGAAGTGAGTTAGCACACACAAAGGCAGGAAATCAATAGCCTAATGAAAAGATGCGTAAAGTGAGATCCCAAACATGGGAGATTCTGTCCTTGTAAAGTTGGGCCTGGCATGGTGACTCCTGGAAAAGTTCTGGTTCACCATCCTGGAAGCTGTCTGAATCCCCTCCTTTTGGTTTATATGGAGGCTTTATTATATAGGTGTGTGTGTGCACATGTGTTCGTGCTAGGTCACTTCAGTTCCGTCCAATTCTTTGCGACTCTATGGACTCCTGGCATGCTTGATTACATCACCGACCACTGGTGATGGAGTTACCTCCAGCAATTCTCCCCTCCATGGAGGTCAGAGGGCAGCACTGGAAGTTCCAATTGTCCAGTCACATGGTTGATTCTCCTGAAAACCAGCCCCCATTATTAGATGAGGCACAAATGTCACCTCAATAACAATAAAAGACCATCATAGAAATTACAAGGATTTTAGGAGCTCTGTTTCAAAAAAGGGGTGAAAGATAAAATATATATTTCTTATTATAAATCACAAAATCACTGGGTGTTAGGGGGGAAAATACAGAATTTGGTAATCAGAATAAGAGATTGAGGCAGATATTAATACCTAGTAAATGTTACATTTGTCATAGCTCTTCTGTATTATCCAAAAATGTGAGGCTAGATGTGGCTCTGGCCAAAGCGCTATGAAGAAAGACCTATCACTCAGAGTCCTTAGTAACAAAAAGCCTATCATGATTTCCTAATCTTTTTCTTCTAATTCACAGACTAGTTGAAAAAGCCACATATTTCTGTTGTGCAACAAGAAAATGATACAATTTTTGTTAGCTTGGGCTTTTGAAAGCCTATTTCGAACAAAGCTCTTTAATGACCCATGTTAACTGATCATGCAGCTTGAGCAGTAAGTAAACACACATCATTTGCTTTTTTGTTTTGTTTTTATTACACAGCAAAATTAGGGTTATTTGATACTCTAGCCTTTTCTGACTCCACAAGGGGTGATTTGAGTGTCCTGGCCACCTCATAATGACTTTCCTTTATTCTTTCTAGGATACCAACTAAACACTTTAATTTCATCATTCCTGAAGAGATCCTGTTCAAATGATAGGTACTCTTTGGTAAACAAATATGACTTTTTTTGGTACACGTTGAGCTATCAAAAATCGGAAATGTTTATTATACGAGAATTGAGAGGATAAAAGATGATTGCCATTTGCAGCTCAAATGAGAATTTCTTCATTTGTTACAGGGTACAGCTTTCCCATATTCCACAGTATGAATGATGTCATGAAGCCAATAAAGAAGGCCTCAGTTTTCATCAGCTAGAATACTTCCATGTTTACCTCCATAGTTCTCAAGATGTATCTTAATAGCCAAAGTCATAATTGCTTTTGAATGATAAATGTATTATTAATAGGATTTTAATAATAGAAAAAAAAGTGTGGGGTGAGAATAAGAGGTGGGTAACAGGGACATAAGTTGAAAGTATAATAATAAAGTATACTAATTAGAATTATTGCATAGTATTAGCAAGTATATACATGAAGTCTGTGTATGTGTATATATATAATTTTATTCACTTCAATGAATATGATAGAGGGATACAAACTGATCATGAAAGAAAGGCAAATTATCTGGATAAATAATTATATGTTCCAGAATGAGGTTCTATTCACCTTCAATCAGCATAAATCATGTGCTGGACAAACAAATGTGCATATAACCACTGTAAATTTGTCTTCCTTATTTAATCAGATGTTACTTTGAGTTACTGTCTATAATTCAGTTGAATCAAACTCTATTTCTTTATTTTTTATTTTTTTTTTTAATTTATTTATTTATTTTTAATTTTTACTTTACAATTCTGTATTGGTTTTGGCATAGATTGACATGAATCCACCACAGGTGTACATGCGTTCCCAAACATGAACCCCCCTCCCACCCCCCTCCCCACAACATCTCTCTGGGTCATCCCCGCGCGTCAGCCCCAAGCGTGTCATATCCTGCATCAGACATAGACTGGTATTTCGATTCTTACATGTTATTATACATGTTTCAATGCCATTCTCCCAAATCATCACACCCTCTCCCTCTCCCTCTGAGTCCAAAAGTCCGCTATACACATCTGTGTCTCTTTTGCTGTCCTGCATACAGGGTCATCATTGCCATCTTCCTAAATTCCATATATATGTGTTAGTATACTGTATTGGTGTTTTTCTTTCTGGCTCACTTCACTCTGTATAATCGGCTCCAGTTTCATCCATCTCATCAGAACTGATTCAAATGTATTCTTTTTAATGGCTGAGTAATACTCCATTGTGTATATGTACCACAGCTTTCTTATCCATTCATCTACTGATGGACATCTAGGTTGTTTCCATGTCCTAGCTATTATAAACAGTGCTTTAAAAATATGAATTTCTTTCTATGCTATTGGTTCTCATGTGTGTGTGTGTATATATATATATATATATATATATATATAGAGAGAGAGAGAGAGAGAGAATAACACAGACACACACACATATATGTAGAGAGAGAGAGATTTCTTATAGGAATTGGCTTACACAGATGTGGAAGCCAAGAAGTCTGACAGACTACTATTCACAAGCTGGAGAACTGAGAAAGCAGTGGTCTAATTCAGTCTAAGTCCACAGGTCCAAGGATCAAGAGTTCCTATGACTAAGGGCAGAAGAAAATAGACATTTCAGCTCGAGAGAGAGAATTCATTCTCCTCTGCCCCTTTGCTCTATCCAGATCCTCAGCAGATTAGATAATGCCCCATCCATGCTGGTGAGGGCAGATTTTTATACAGTTAACTGATCGGAAAGCTAATTTTTTTTTCTGGAAATATCGTCACAGACATACTCAGAAAGATCAATTTTCTGATTATCTAGGCAAGGTGATCATTTAAGTTGACAAATAAAATGCATGATCACAGTGCCTAATATCTGTGGTCCTGATTCTATTGCAGTAGATCCCTAATTATCACTGGATACTTGTCTCCCTGGAAATGACTGCTTTTCCATCTTTTTTGCAGCTAAGCATGACTATGCGACTAGGTTCTGGCTAAAACTGTAGAAAATATAAAATGGTGCAGGAAACTAATGGGAATTAGGCTTGAAGAGAAAGAATTTTTACTTCTCCTTCCTTTTATCATTTTCCTATGTCCTGCTGCCTCAGAGGCATATCAGTGGTGGTACTGGGAGCCTAAACAGACCACCTGCACTGTGAGGAGAAAGCAACTTTAGGGTTGGTGGAGTAAAATCTGCAAGTCTGGTTTCCTGACAATCATGAAAGCCTCACACTGACTCGTGTCTGTCTATCCATATGTACAGGAAAATACAAAAGTTAATTTAATTAAGCTACTGTTAATGTTTTCTTATCACTTACAGTTTAACATTAAAAATACAAAATTATTCATTCCTTTTGATTTGTAATAGAGTTCCTATCCCTCAGTTCCTAAAATGTTTGCTTTGCACCCTTTGATCTCCCCTCAGATATTCCATATGTCTTCATCCCCTCTCACTTTCAGCTGTAGTCTTGCCCACATTTCATTGAAAAAATAAATAAGCAGCTACACATCTCACCATCATATTCTGTGACCTACATACCATTGCTTTTGTTCCAATTATCTTCCCTCCTGTTAAAATGGTTTCTTCTCGTAAACCATTCTCTTCTTAGGAAGAAATAATTTCTCCACTTATGCCATGAATCACTTCCACTCTAGATTCCTTATATTTGCACCTTTATTTAAATCCTCTCTTGTAGCACTTATGGTCTCCATTTCAATTGAGTGGTGGCTCAGACAGTAAAGAATCTGCCTGCAGTATTGGAGACCTGGGTTCGATCGTGGGTCGGGAAGATCCTCTGGGTAGGAAATGACAACCCACTCCAGTATTCTTGCCTGGAGAACCCCATGGACAGAGGAGCCTGGTGGGCTATAGCCCATGGGGTTGCAAAGAGTCAGACACGACTGAGCGACTAACACTTTCACAGATATGCTCTAATTAATGAAACTTTTGCCCCATAGTATATGTGAAGCCCAACAGGTTCACTGCTCCCTTTTACAGCTGTCTCTAAATTTAGAATCGTGTATATGTAGTATTTCTGTACCTCACCTTCTATTCACTGTTCAATTAAAAAATCAGTTCCTAATTCCAGAATTACAGTGAATCTGTGTTCATCCTGGTCATCAATGACCTCAACATGCAGAAACTCAAGATAAAACTTGCCATCTTCACAGTCTTTGATCTTTAGGCATCATTCAGAGAGGTGAACCTATCATCAATCTTGTACAAATGGCCATATTTTGTCATAAATTATTAGTCATTTTACCTCTTCTTCAGTAATATTTCTTTCTCAGCATTTTTTAAATTCCATTCTCTCACCTCTGTTTGGCCTCTAAAATTATGTACTTCACAGGGATCATTTTAGCCCCTTTTCTGTCTTAGAATCACCCTGATAATTATATGACTGATTTATAAGGTTTTAAAGACCAGCTCAATACCATGTTTCAAATTTATGTTTCTGTTCCAGATCTCTGCAGTCTCCTACATGCCCTTCCAAGTGTGTGCTTGGTATTTCCTTTCAGGGTCTCAGAGAGAAATCTCAAATTTATCCCATCCAAAACTGAAATCTTAATCCCTCCCCTCCATATGGGATGGCTCATATTTTTAAGGAAAGATAGTTGGATTCAGTTGAATTATATACACTAACTCAAAATAAGATAATGTCTGGTTAGCAAAGGAATAGACATTCACAGTGATTATACCCTCATTGGTTGGTATAGCAGATATTTTTAACTGATTAGTGGTGAATGATACCCATTTGCAAATTCACCAATCTCAGGAACTCAGATTCTTATTCAATCATTCCGCTTCTTAAAGCATGATCCTAAGAGTCATTTTTTTTATACCTCTTTTTCCTTTGCATTCCTGCAGATGTTATCTGTTTTACCAGCACATCTGGTTAGTATCAGAGCATATTTCTCAAATCTACCTACTCTTCTCCACCTCAAGTATTAATATCCCCATCTACTTCTTGACATCTCTCACTCAGACAATTACAACAATTTCCTTAGTGTCTACAACTTGTTTCTCTTTGTATATCCTATGCAGGACAGTAAGGTGAAGGAATGCATTATATCCCTTTTTTGCTTGGAATAATTTCAGCATTGTTATACTTGGAAAAAATAAAATTCTTTAATATGTACACATACAAGGACATATATGATCATGTGCCTTCTCATGCAATGTAATTTTTCTTTTTATGACTGCATCACTCAATTGTGAGAAGGCTGTTTCTTAATCAGAGATTGAACCCACCCACAACCCCTACAGTGGAAGCACAGAGTCCTAAACACTGGACTGACAAGGATCCTCATCCTACAAAGTAATCATTAGTTTTCATTCAGGCTATATACTACAAAGTTATTGTTTGTAGTCTTCTCACATTAGAAACATATTTAACTCCATCCTGTTTCTTTTTAGTATGAATATTACATCTGTGTGAAGTGACAAATTCTGCTTTATTTTATACACACACTCCGAGAATCCCAATATTCTCTTTCTTACCACTGTTTTCTTTATACCATTTCTTACACTATGTAATTATTTTCCTTATATATTTTATAATTTGTGGTGATTGCCTCCCCATTAGATCTTAAGTCTTAGCACAGTCTTAGTAACTATTACATCTTCAGCACCAAATAAAATGTCACCTGTTATAGAGTAGATAATGCATACCAGTTAATTGAATAAATGACTCAATGTCAATACTTAATTTGTGAGAGGAACACTGGACTCTGCCCTTAACCCCCAGTCCCTTTGGCCTGCTATAACAAAATGCCTTAAATTGGGTAACTTATTGTTATAAGTTTACTAGATTAACACTTGTTATGTAGAGCACAGGGTGCTGAATGGTGAGCCATAGTTCAAAAATACACTTGAAACAGAGAATATCGTCACTCGTGGACTCTGAAAGAAGCACCTGGCACACCTCCAGTGGCCACATGGGGAGGTCAAGGCAGAGTGTAGGCAGACAGACAGACACAGGGGCCAGGACACATGACTATCAGGGTCTGTGGGTGCAGTGCTTTGGAGTTCTGGGGCTATGGATAGGTCAGTACAAACCACAAGAGTCCGGTTTTGGTAAGCACCACTGCACGTTCATCTAAAGGCACATAAGGAGAAGGCATAGAAGGCAGGGGAGACTCGATCACAAGGACTGTTAGGGAATTCCTTTCAGGAACTTAAGTTTACTTGTGACGCTAGAGTTACTATTTAAAGCGTGAACTTGGGT
Source organism: Oryx dammah (assembly GCF_014754425.2). NCBI lineage: Eukaryota > Metazoa > Chordata > Mammalia > Artiodactyla > Bovidae > Oryx > Oryx dammah. Next base: position 26,594,071 of record NW_024070196.1, on the reverse strand, counting down.
GAGAGGCTAGTGTCCGCTGAAGGCCATTGCCAGCCAAACAAAATGGATAAGGCAGTGAGCGATATCATGAAGTAGCTTAGCCTCACATTCAAGATCGAGGTTCTAGCAGATTCAGTGACCAGTAAGAACTAGCTTCCTCACTGATAGCCATCTTCTGACAGTAGCCTCACAGGACAGAAAAGGGGCAAGCCAGCCTCCTTATATCTCTTTTATTAAGATATCAATCTCCTTCACAAGGCTCCACCATATGACCTAAGAACCTCCAAATTGCACCCCCTGATAGTTCCAATATAAATCTGGGTGAGACACACTTATTTGGTCCATAGCACTCTCCATGAGAGCACATGGAAATATTTTAGTTAACAAGGTATTTTCAGATTTCTAAGATCTCTTCAATTTGGAACATTGTCTATATCTTTATAAGTCATCTTCAGTTTTAAAAGTAAGATCAAGAAACAGCTTTTAAACGTGTTAAAATTAGAACTTAGAATAATTTAAACTTCTGAACATGTTTGTTGACTACAAAGAAAATAAGAAATTAAAAATAGTAGCCTGGATAACAAAGTTACCTTTGTCTTGGTAAATCCTATGGCCTAGAACATCATTTTCAGAAGCAAATATGAGCTTAAGTGAAAATAATTTCTCAACACATGTGATTGACCAAATTTACTTACACTGCAAAGACTAATTTTTTACCGTCATCCAGGAATCAAGTGTGAATCATGAAACAACTTATTGTTATCTGGAGTCACTCTGGCTAAAAATATTTACATGTAAGTCTTCCACAGTATGAGTAAAAATGCCGTTAAATAAAGTACCTGCAGCTTAAAATGGTATATCACTTATATTTATATTTGCCTTGGCAAATGGGACAACTTGTATTAAATAAATGTTTTATTTAATGATGAATAGGTGGTTATAGGGTATATCTAACCACTTCATGGACTGCAGCCTACCAGGCTCCTCCATCCATGGGGTTTTCCAGGCAAGAGTACTGGAGTGGGGTGCCATTGCCTTCTCCGACTATTTGATTTTACTATGCTGAAAAAAATCTTTTGGTCTCTGTTTTTATAAGAAACTATTTTAAAAATGTTCTTATTCTAATTATTATGCCTTTGTAATTTAATCCCTAATTATCACAAAATAGTTCCTTAGAAGCCAAAAGCTTGCCAGAGAAGGGCAGACTTCAGGCAGTGGGGGAAAAAAGAGACCAATAACCTGTTTGCTTCTATACTTACTCTCCTCAGCACCTTTACGTCACTAAAGGGATTGGTATGTCCTCCTTATTATTACAATTAAATCTGTACGGTACAACAGCACTTGTAAACCCCTGCACGCAATTCTTTTGATTCTTAAAGGGAAAAAAAAAAAGAATACAGGAAGAAAAGTGAGTAAAACATTGGTAATTTGTTTAGCTGGTGATGCAGGCTGTTCTCCGATCAAATTTTGTTTCCCAAAGGAAGGCATCAGTTTTAAATTACACAGCGAGCGGGCAAGAAAAAGGAAGCAAACAATCAAAACCTTCCCAGGAGGGGAAAGAATAAGGCAAGAGCTCTAGAGATCCCATTTAATAAATAAACACCTTCATTTCTGTAAGTTAATTTCACCACAGGAAATAAGTTTAGTTTTAATTATATTGCCTTATGTCATGTTTTATAAAAGGTACATGAGCTTCATTGACTTTCTCTTATTAAAGCTTTGGCTGTTTCCGAAAATGCTGCATGTAGATTAAGGCTCTGAGGAAACGTAGCATGATGTACCATTATTTGAAATGCAATATTTTCATCTTATTCCATGTTAGTGACAAGGAGATAGATGAAAACAGCATGTTGTATTTAATTTTCATTAAAAACTGGTTTTACTTTCAGAGTCATATATGTAAGCCTCAAGTAATGCAGGGCAGTTGTATCACTGGCACTAATTAAAAAGTGAGCTACCTTTGTCAGGGTTGAGGAAATATATATTTAGTAAGTTCATGGTTAACTTTTGTGATGTAAACTCCTAATCTTCATCCTTATATACAGCTGTAATTTAAATTGAACATTATTAGGAAGTGAATATTTTCATGTTTTTGCCGCGTTAGAGCTTTCTGAGCCAGGAAACTGAAACCTGGATTAAAGTACAAGTCTTAGATACTGAGAGACCTCCAGAGAGATTTAGATGCTTATCTTACAATTTATTTACATTTCAAAGTGGCATGAAACCTGGAGCCAAGAGCAGGCTGTTTACATTTCCAAAGGATTATAACACAAGAGGGAGCAAAATGTTCCCCTCCTCTCTCAGAAGGGGAGGGGACAGTATGTAGCCTATAAATTACAGGACTCATAAGTTTTGGCCCCTCCTGGTGTATCAAACCACTTTTGCATGTGCAGTGTCCATCTGGTTCTTATGGCATCTTCCCGAATGAGGGAGGGCACAGACTGGGGACCTGATATAGTTATCCCTGTACATAAGAGTAGTCTGCACTGGATCCAGAAATTTTGTGTTTGCTTTCAGAATAATATAAATAATGTAGATATGAAGACTTATCAAACATTCAAATCCATGATTTTAAAATGTATTATATGAGCAATTTTAAAGATAAAAATGATTTATCTGCGTCTCTGGCAAAACGGTTTTACAGCCTATGAGAAATTTGTTGTTATTATTTTCTTCTATTTAGGGATAAAACATAGGAAGGTTAAGGAAAATGTACATACATTCAGAACTCATTTCCTTATTAGCTATTATCTAATGGATAATGTTTGTTTTAACTCAGTGACTAAATGGTACATAGTGAATAAAGGTTGGAGGGGGACTAGTGGGTAAAGTTGGCTATAGTGGATATAAGGCAAAAAAGTAAAAATAAATAAGACTTGGTCTACATATACATTTTGATTAGTGAAAAACAATATGCTATGGGTGAGAGATTTCATTAACATACAAACTCTGAAGGTTACTGGGGAGGAAGCAAATATCAAACATTTATCCCCAAATACACATTGTTTAAAATCTTGGTATATTGACCATCCTTAACTAAAGCAAGGTCTCTGAGACCAGCAATGCACTTGCTGAGCTGAAATCAATACACGTTTGGTTGGGTTTGTGAGGTGGAAGACGGTTAACTTTGTTCTCCAAACAACCATTCATAAGTTAGGCTTTCATTCTAGAGACAGCCTGCAAGTATAAAATGTGATGTGATTAATGCAATGCTTGGCATTTATTAAGCATTGAATATGTAACTGCTTTTCATGTCATTATTGCTATTCCTGAGTTGTATTTGAGGCAGATGAAGTAAGTAGGTGTTAAGTGAAGTGAAGTGGCTCAGTGGTGTCCGACTCTTTGCGACCCGTGGACTGTAGCCCACCAAGCTCCTCTGTCCATGGGATTCTCCAGGCAAGAATACTGGAGTGGGTTGCCATTTCCTTCTCCAGGGGGTCTTCCTGACCCAGGGATCGAACCAGGTCTCCCACATTGCAGGCAGACGCTTTAACCTCTGCACCACCAGGGAAACCCAAGTAGGTGTTAAATATGTATTATATTTGTCTTTCTAGCTAATATAAACAGGATAAGGAATGATAGTCATGGCCTCATACTGTAAAAGAATAGGACCTTATGGTCCCTTGCTCACCACATCTTCTGCCTGCCTTTTGTCTGTGGAAAAACTTTAGCCAAAGAGTAAGCTTAATCAGAGAAGCAAGAAAATGGAAAAGCAAAGAAAAGCAGACAGCACAGAATAATAACTATCAGTAAAGAAAAATAATAGGAAAGTCGGGGAACTTCCCTGGTGGCTCAGTTGGTAAAGAATCTGCCTGCAGTGCGGGAGACCTGGGTTTGATCCTTGGGTCGGGAAGATCCCCTGGAGAAGGGAATGGCTACCCACTTGAGTATTCTGGCCTGGAGAATTCCATGGACAGAGAAGTCCGGTGGGCTACAGTCCACAGGATCGCAAAGAGTCAGGCATGACTAAAGTGACTTAGGATGCTTGCAAGGACCTTTAGGTCCCTTTAGGTCCTTTAGGCAGAGAAGGCAATGGCACCCCATTCCAGTACTCTTGCCTGGAAAATTCCATGGACGGAGAAGCCTGGAAGGCTGCAGTCCATGGGGTTGCTGAGGGTTGGACACGACTGAGTGACTTCACTTTCACTTTTCACTTTCATGCATTGGAGAAGGAAATGGCAACCCACTCCAGTGATCTTGCCAGGAGAATCCCAGAGACAGGGGAGCCTGTTGGGCTGCCATCTATGGGGTCGCACAAAGTTGGACACGACTGAAGTGACTTAGCAGCGGCAGCAGCAGCAAGTCCTTTAGGACCTTTAGGTCCTTCTCAAGGACTATACAGTTCTAAGAATAAGCCTTAAGGAAATGGGAACAAACCAACCCTAGAGCTAAAGATTACTGCTGCTACTGCTAAGTCGCTTCAGTCATGTCCAACTCTGTGCGACCCCATAGACGGCAGCCCAACAGGCTCCCCCGTCCCTGGGATTCTCCAGGCAAGAACACTGGAGTGGGTTGTCATTTCCTTCTCCAATGCATGAAAGTGAAAAGTGAAAGTGAAGTTGCTCAGTCATGCCCAGCTCTAGTGACCCCATGGACTGCAGCCCAGCAAGCTCCTCCGTCCATGAGATTTTCCAGGCAAAAGTACTGGAGTGGGGTGCCATTGCCTTCTCCGAAAGCTAAAGATTAACTGTACTTAAAACAATCATAGATGACATTGGTCAGACCACTGATGACTGATTTCAAGCAAAGGTCGGAGTTGACTTTACTGTTTCTACAAAAAAACTCCTCCCTCAGCCTATAAGAGCTCTTGCCTGCTGATTGTCCAGGGCCCAGGGTGGGCCAGAGGAGGGAATCAGCCTTTAGATAGGTGTGCACCCCCTTTGAAGAGGCACAAACAACTGAGAGCTGATTTTTATTTAGGTAACTGTTAAAAGAAACTGATGCTAAAGACAGTCTTATATTCATTATCTGTTAGGATGTTGCTCCAAAACCCAGCCTTGCTCCTATACATAATTCTGGGAGGAAACAATGGGGGCTGTGATCATGATTGCGACAAGGTAAACAAGGGGGAACACATGACCAGGGAGGGCAATGGTAGGACTGGTGAAGGGAGCAATATTTATGTCTTCCATTATGTCTTTCAATCAGGTACGTAGGTTATTTTTTCATTGAAATTGCTCTTATATGTTCAATTAAATTGAACCTCATGGAAGAACTAGGATGACTTGAAATAGAGTGTATTCAGTGTACTAAATAACGCCAATGGAAGGACTTTTGAATTGGACTTAACGTTTTTTGAAATAAGGAAAAATATGTGCTCTTCAAAAGAATTATTAAGAAAATGAAAAGACAAGCCATAGAGATAAATTTTAAATCATAATTCTGATAAGAACTCTCAAAAGTCAATAAGAAATCCAAAACCCCAATAAAAATAAACTGAATAGAAATGTTACTGCAAAATATATAAGTGAAAACACATGAAATGCTGCTTAAAACCATGAGTCTTTGGGGAAATGAAAATTAAAATGACAAGAAAACTCAACCTGCTACTTGAACTTAAAGACTGTATTGGTGAATGTCTGGAATAAATAGAACCTCATACATTGGAGGTGGTAATATAAAACCTCATAACCACTTTGGAAAATAGTTTGTCAACCTCTTCATACACTGAAGATACACCACTAATCATCCCACTTGTAGTTGTTAACCCAAGAGGATCAAAAGATCTATGGCCACACAAAGATTCCTACCCTCATCTTTGTAACTGATATTGTCTGTTGCTACTGCTAAGTCACTTCAGTCATGTCGGGCTCTGTGCAATCCCATAGACGGCAGCCCACCAGGCTCCCCCTTCCCTGGGTTTCTCCAGGCAAGAACACTGGAATGGGTTGCCATTTCCTTCTCCAATGCATGAAAGTGAAAAGTGAAAGTGAAGTCGCTCAGTCTTGTCTGACTCTTAGCGACCCCATGGACTGCAGCCCACCAGGCTCCTCCAGCCATGGGATTTTCCAGGCAAGAATACTGGAGTGGGGTGCCATTGCCTTCTCCTCTGGTATTGTCTAATAGCTTCAAATTGGAAACAGCCCAAATGTCTACTAATTAGTATGTAAATGATGAAACAAATATTGACATATATCTATATGATGGATGAGTACTTAGCAATAATGGAAAAACTCTTGATACATGCAACAACATTGGTTAATCTTAAAGAATTTTGCTGAGAAAGAGAAGTCAAAAGCCAAACTTTTTTGCTCCCTCACAAAAAAGAAGTCCATATTAAATGATTCCATTTATATAAAATTCTAAAAAATACTAATCTATAGTTTAAAAAATATTACAGTAATACTTTCCTGAAGATAGGAGAGTGGGAACATCAGGAAAGTGAAAGTGAAAGTCACTCAGTCGTGTCTGACTCTTTGCGACCCAATGGACTATACAGTCCATGAAATTCCAGGCCAGAATACTAGAGTGGGTAGCCTTTCCCTTCTCTAGGAGATCTGCCCAACCCAGGGATTGAACCCAGGTCTCCCACATTGTGGGCAGATTCTTTGCCAGCTGAGCCAAAAAGGAAGCCCAGGAACATCAGCAGGGTAGAATTAAAGAGGGCCATAAATTCTGTGAAAAATGTCATTGGTAATTTGATAGGGATTACAGTGAATCTGTAGATGGCATTTGGTAGTATAGTCATTTTCACAATATTGATTCTTCCTACCTAGGAACATGGAATCTCTCTCCATCTGTTTATGTCATCTTTGATTTCTTTCATTAGTGTCTTATAATTTTCTGTGTACAGTTCTTTTGTCTCCTCAGGTAGGCTTATTCCTAGATATTTAATTCTTTTTGTTGCAATGGTGAATGGGATTGATTCCTTAATTTCTCTTTCTGATAAAGAAGTTGTGGTACATATACACAATGGAATATTACTAGGCCATAAAAAGGAATGCATTTGAGTCAGTTCTAATGAGGTGGATGAACCTGGAACATATTATACAGAGTGAAGTGCATCAGAAATAGAAAGGTAAATACCATTTTCTAATGCACAAATACAAAATCTAGAAAAATGGTACTGGAGAATTTATTTACAGGGCAACAATGGAGAAATAGACATAGAGAATAGACATATGGACATGGAGAGAGAGGAGGAGAGGGTGAGATGTATGGAAGGAGTAACATGGAAACTTACTATATGTAAAATAGATAGCCAGTGGGAATTTGCTGTATGGCTCAGAAAACTCAAACAGGGGCTCTGTATCAACCTAGAGGTGTGGAATGGGGCAGGAGATGGGAGGGAGGTTCAAAAGGGAGGGGATATATGTATACCTATGACTGATTCATGTTGAGATTTGACAGAAAACAACAAAATTCTGTAAAGCAATTATTCTTCAATAAAAAATAAATTAAAAATAAATAAAAATTAAAAAAAGAGAACCATGAGGAAATATTTGTGTGTGATTGTTTTGTTCACTTAGTAGGTATACTATGTTTTTATATATGTAAAGACTTGTATGACATATGCATATGTAGTTTTTTGCAAGCATACTGTATTTCAATTATGCCTATATACATCTTCTAAAAACAGAATAAACATCTGACCAAAAAATAGATAAAAATAGATTTGAACAAGATTTTCATTCCTTAGTTAATTTTGTATGCAGAATTTCCCATTCACACATTACACTGATTCTAACAATGTATAAATTTATAAAAGACATGATTATCACACATGATATTCATTTACAAATTCACACCTTGTGCCACATTTTTACTTTTGAATGTTTAATGTTAGCCTTACCATATACTGTAAATTTAACACAATGTCCTTCAGATTTTCATTTGCAGGTTTAGAGATCAGTGTGCAGTAAGCACCCCTACCTAATAATCCCAATAGTGCCTTTTCAGGCTATTTGACCTGCACCAATGCAAAAAGACTTCAAGTTTCTTCTAAAACTTGTGCCAAGAGACCTCAACTCCTTGGAGACTTGAGTCATAATCCTCTTCCATGTCATACTATTTTGATTACCAATCTGAAGAGACTATAGGTGCTTGCTTTCCACCTGAGGAGTTATTACAGCACCCTGATCTCATAATGATCCATAATCACTTTGGTTGGCAAGTCAATCATCTCCTCCCTTTTTGTACCCCTTTTAACTAATCATCTAAACACTTACATTTTATTTGACCATCCTGCCTCTTTATCATCTTTCTAAAAATTATTTTCATTCTTCTCTGAATAACTGATACCTTCTTTCTGTCATGCAGCCCATTATGCGCAACTCAGCTAGTAGATTTGTGATATTTTTTCTCACCTGATCTGGTTTTTTAGTCATAATATAAAATAAGATGTTCAAAGATGCAGAGCTCCACCTACTGTGGAACCAATCATGATATAAGGTAAAGAGATAAAATTTGGAGACACCCTGATATCACCATATACCCAATCCAAAGTAGCTTATCTTCTTAAAATGGAGAAGACTCAGGCATGTCCCCTTTAATATATAAGGATGCCATGGGCAGTTCTTCTCAAGGTAATCTGCATATAACTCTCACCTTTAACCAGCTCATGAGCTTGGTCTCTGTCTCTCCATTGATATTTCTGTCAGGGTGTGATTAGCTGGGATGTGGCATAAGATCAAACTACACTTTGATCACAATGTCTTGAGCTAGAGAGAGAACTCTGGTATTATCAGTGCATAACATACACCTCAGCAAAGATCTCCAGATTCTCAGTAAAATTTCTTCTGTTAAAATTATTCTTTTTATTGATTTAGCAATGATCCCAAGTTTCAAGCCTATCACCTATAAATCCCATTGATGAGCTTTTCTAACTGCCTGTGATAGTGAAAGTGAAGTTGCTCAGTCCTGTCTGACTCTCGGCAGCCCAATGGACTATAGCCTACCAGGCTTCTCCATCTATAGGATTTTCCAGGCAAGAGTACTGGAGTGGGTTCCATTTTCTGCTCCAGGGGATCTTCCCAACCCAGGCATCGAACCCGGGTCTCCTGCACTGCAGGAAGACGCTTTACCTTCTGAGCCACCCATTTGTTTAACTTCACACATGTATAGCTTGGGAAGGATACAGGCTTCACAGGTTCCTGTTCCTTCCGCAGAGGAAAATCAAATTTCCCCCTGCCCTTCTCAGTTCTTACTAGAGATACTGTGATAACAGTGGATTAACCAAAGAAAACAAACCAATCTTGTAATACTTCTTTCAGAAAATAGAAAGCACTCCCCATGTGTTACCCAAGGCCAACAAAACTATGACACTCAAATTTGTTAAGGATATAACAAGAAAAGGAAATGAAATCAGGTTTGGAATTACCAGAGGTGGAGAAGTAGATGAAGGCTGTCAAAGTGTAGAAACTTCTAGTAGTAGAGGTGCAGTGTATACCATGATCAGTATAATTAATACTAGAGCATGTTATAGATAAAAATAGTTAAGAGAGTAAATCCTGAGTTCCAATCACAAGGCAAATACATTTTTTTTTTAAATTTTGCAACTATATGAGATGATGCATGTTCACTAAATTTAATGTGGTAATCAGGTCATGATGTGTGTAAGTCAAATCATTATGCTGTACACCTTAAACATACACCAGTGCTGTATGTCAACTATATCTCAATAAACTGGAAGAATAAATACATATATAAATATACCTACAATACATAAAACAGTTAACAAACAGTAGAGAAAGAAAACGAAAGACCAATATGGCTCATAAATATTGACAAGAGTTCTGAACATCTTAGCATTTTGAATCCAACAATATATTAAAGAGATTTCAAGATTGGTTTAACATTCAAAAATTAATACTCTAATTTAGCAGGAAAAAAAGGAATAATGTATGCTAATATCAAGATTAAGAGAAAGTATGAAATCCAAGTTCATTTATTAGAAAACCTTTCAGTGAAGTGCAAACAGAAGGAAACTTCCTTTTCTTGATGAAGGATATCTCTAATAACCCTGAAGCCTTCATTGTACTCAGTGGTAAACACTTTTCCCTTAATTTGGGTACAAGAAAAGAATATTTACCACTGCCTTTTATTCAGTGGTATTTTTTTAATTGTAAAAAAGGATACTACGTGTCACCATGTAACAATATGGATTATGTGTTTATCCATACCTAGTATTTTGCAAAAGAAAGTGAACACAAAAGAACACATACATTCCATGGTAGAAACAAAATATGAGCTTCAAAAAATTTCAGAACTATGGTGTTTGAAGTATAGGAAAGAAGGTGTGGAAAGTGATTGGGAGGAAAATCAAAGGGTTTTGTTGGCTGCTGAAGATACATTCTGAACTATGTCTTTTTACTTTCATTTTTACATTTTTTTAATCAAATGCTATTCATTTCTTTAATTTCAACCAGCATCCTCACATAAATGATTATCAAATTTAAATTCATAGCCCTGTTCTATCCAGAGAAATGAATCAATAGTACAAAAGGCCTTGATCTATATTCTTTAATCTTTATTTCAGATTTTTACATTTACCTATAATGTCTTTAATCCCCAACTCCATCACATGAAAGTATTTCAGCTTTTCAAGGTCCATCTCAAATATCTTTCTGGTAAGATTTCTCTGTGAAATTTCTCTCTATGATATTTCATTATGCTTGATTTTTAACTTTATTTATTTGTGTTTTGGCCACACTGTGTAACTTGTGGGATCTTCGTTCCCTGACCAGGGATTGAACCTGGGGCTCTTATCAGTGAGAGAGTGAGACCTAACCACTGGACTGCCAGGGAATTCCCTGTAACCATTTCTTGATATGTCCCAACCCAGTTTGTGTCCAACTGTTAATCTACCATTTTCTCAAAATATCTTTTTTAGAAGTGCCTTGAAATTTTCTAATCTTTTATCCATCGGAGTACTGAAATCAATCCTTTAACTAAAACTAGTGCTAAAAAGTACTTAACAAATTGCCCTTGTATCTAGGATCATGACCACCAGCTTTCAATTTTGATAAAAATATTTATCTATACATTGTTTTTGGTAATATTAACTATGGAAGGGGAGTTAGGTATGTGAGAGAGATTAAGCTTCCAGGAAAAGTTCTGAGGAAAATCATAAGCCCCACCTGAACAAAGACCATCTATTATCAGCAACAGGTCATGAGGAATACAAACATCTGTGATATATTGGTCATCCATTCTGAATATTGCTGGATCTGGCCCCCAAACTCTGCCCAGCCCCAGTTCAATCCCAGTTTCATATAGATTGAATGAACACGTCCACTTCTGATGCCTTGGGTCATTTACGGTAAGTCCCCTGCATACAGATCTTCAAGCTGTGAACTTTGAAAACTTTGAACATGCCCCTGTATGCCAGCTATTAGACTCTACTATTCTACTTTTCAAGTTACTGTACTGTAAGGTTGCTGCTGCTGCTGCTGCTAAGTTGCTCCAGTCGTGTCCGACTCTGTGTGACCCCATAGACCACAGCCCACCAGGCTCCCCCGTCTCTGGGATTCTCCAGGCAAGAACACTGGAGTGGGTTGCCATTTCCTTCTCCAACTGTAAGGTTAACAATACTTAATGTTTTTGGTGTATTTTTTATTTGTGTGAAAAGTATTATAAACCTATTACAGTACTGTACTGTGTAGCTGATTTTGTTAGTTGGGTACCTAGGCTAACTTTGTTGGACTTAACAACAAATTAGACTTAGGAACTCACTCTCAGAACAGAGTTCATTTGTATGTAGGGGACTTACAGTATATGTCAGAATGGTATCAGAACTGATAGTAATGAGGGTACAAAGTTGGAAAACAGGTAAATTTCACTAGTGAAGAAAAATGAAATTAGACACAATTTGTAATCTGATACTTAGGAAGGCAGTTTAACACCCTCCTTCTGTTCAATTTACTTGTGGTTTTTCTCTGATTTCCATGTTTCTCATCTTTCAAAATCCTCATTGTTGTGTATGAAAGTGAAAGTGTTAGTGGCTAAACTGTGTCCAACACTTTGCAACCCCATGGATTGTAGCCCACCAGGCTCCTGTCTATAGACTTCTCCAGGAAAGAATACTGGAATGGATTGCCATTCCCTTCTCCAGGGGAACTTCTCAACCCAGGGATTGAACCTGGGTCTCCTGCATTGCAGGCAGATTCTTTACCATCTGAGCAACCAGGGAAGCTGTGTATTACTATACATTTAATCGATATGTACATATTTTGCATTTTCTCCATTAGACATAGGCACATACTTCAAGGGTATACAGAGGATAATAATAAGTCTTTGGATTTTTTTTTAAATCTCCTGGATGTTTTCTTTATATTTTGAAAATTAGAATATACACCTAGAGTGTATATCTAGTCAAGGCTATGGTTTTTCCAGTGGTCATGTATGGATGTGAGAGTTGGACTGTGAAGGAGGCTGAGCGCCAAAGAATTGATGCTTTTGAACTGTGGTGTTGGAGAAGACTCTTGAGAGTCCCTTGGACTGCAAGGAGATCCAACCAGTCCATTCTGAAGGAGATCAGCCCTGGGATTTCTTTGGAAGGAATGATGCTAAAGCTGAAGCTCTAGTACTTTGGCCACCTCATGCGAAGAGTTGACTCATTGGAAAAGACTGTGATGCTGGGAGAGATTGGGGACAGGAGGAGAAGGGGACGACAGAGGATGAGATGGCTGGATGGCATCACGGACTCGATGGACGTGAGTCTGAGTGAACTCTGGGAAATGGTGATGGACAGGGAGGCCTGGCATGCTGCAATTCATGGGGTCACAAGGAGTCGGACACAACTGAGTGACTGAACTGAGCAGAGAGTATATAACATTCTATGTACTGCTCTAAGAAAACCCCAGGTATGTTAGAGCCATATTTATGTCCCTAAAAAAGCCCTGACTTGCATTCTCTGGTTCAGGAGCCTCCACCTCACATTTCCACCATCTACCCTGATGTGATGACATCTTACAGCTAGTCAACACTCCGGTTTGTACTATTTTCTTAATCTTGAAACTTGAAACATGCACCAACTTCCTGCAGTTCCTTTAAACCTACTCTCTAGTCTCATTGGAAATTCCCTTCAAGTTCTCTGTCTCATATCAGTTCTCTGACCTAAAATATCACCCATCAAAGTGACTTTATGCAATTTTCTCTCCAATATAATATTGTCAGCCAGTTGAAAAACGTGTTCTCTATTATCTTCAAATGCAAAAGAGTGGAAGCTGAGAATTTTTTAAAGAAAGTTCACTGACATCAACTAAATTTCATGTTATCTTTCTTCAAATGGGATCTCTATTTCTTGTTAATTGTTTAATTTTGGTGTGTTCAGTCTCCTCTTTTCTCATGCAAACATTATCCAAACATAGTTATGTTTACTATGTCTTTCCTTCTATTTCTGGGCTTCTCCCTCAAGAGCAGCCTTATTTTCAAACTTTCTGAGAAATTAAGAAAACAGTCCTCAATTCGTTTCTCTTATAACTTCTCATAATGTTTTCATACACATGTTACTTTGTATATAAATGTTACTAGCATATCATATACAACATATAATTTGTATATTACATCTTAATATCTTATGTCTATGCATATTAAAATAAAACTATATTACTCTCATCCATTTTCTAGCCAGTTCTAAACTATAAATCTGTCTGTTGTGTTATTACTTTCCTTACTCTGATCTTTTAGGGCCAGGTCCTAAAAATGATCCTCTCTTCTCTAGTGTATACATTTTTTTTCCACTCTAAAAGAAAAATAAACTAGTTAAAAAGCAACCCTCCTTTTGAATATGAAAATATCTTTCAATTCTTCAGGTTCACTCTCTGCCCCTGCCTTTTATAGCTCAGGTGTTTCTGTCAAAATCATAGAGGCATTTTGATACCTGAGCTGGAAAGACTGTTGAAGATAGCTGTTTTTTTTTTTTTTCCTTAAAGATGGTAAACAAAGCACCTAAGATTTAAAGAATTTTCTATGAACATAAGTGAGAATAATACTTAGATTTTCAAAATATAAAATTCAGTTTCCTTTCTTCCATTAAGCTATTCCTTCTCCCACCACCTTATATCTCTTGAAATTCAATTATTTTGCAATTATCCTGCTCAACAAAGACTCAAATATTTTACTCCTACTTATTTCTTCCAAACAAAGGAATGATTTACTAAATTCTATAGATTCTACCAGTATAATGTCCATTTACTTCGGACTTTTTGTTATTCTTGCCAATGTTATGGTCTCTGACCTTATGAAATCTCATCTGTGCAGTCATTACTTGAAGGCTATAAAAATAAGCTTCTAAATGATTCTTCAGTTATGTATTGTTACTAACTCCCAAACCCAAGCTATGCTGTGTGCTGTGGTGTATTTACTTTTCTAAAAGTGAGCTCTATTCAAAGCATGTCCTTAATTACTCTACTAAGTAAAAATACAGTTCAATTTACGGCATCCTACATCTATCGTGCACTCAAAACATGTCAAATGTAAATGATAGATCTTAAAGTTCTGCCACTGAGAAATAATTGAAAATAAAGAGATGTATTCAAATAGACAATAAAGGATGCTTCCTGTATCATAAGATTAAAATTATTGGCATACTGCATTTGAGTGGAGATTTAAGGAACAAATAAACCTCTGATTGTCTTTTCATCAACTGTAGAATTTGGCAAGACCTCTTCACTACAGTTTTCAGGAAATTCCACATTATGACACTAGCCTCCATTTTCAAACTTACTTTGCATTTTATGTTAAGGATGTGTAAAAGTGAGAACAATACACTGTTTTCTGAAACAAAAGAGCAATTTTTATATTATAATCACAAAGTTCAGGAAAAGGAAAAACACTGAAGTAAGCAACACTAGTACCACATGATGGAGAAGGAAATGGCAGCCCACTCCAGTACTCTTGCCTGGAGAATCCCATGGAGGGAGGAGCCTGGTAGGCTACAGTCCATGGGGTCGCAAAGAATCAGACACGACTGAGAGACTTCACTTTACTTTCACACACTTCTACTTTAGTACCACATGAAAAACGTGTTTCCTCCAACAGTAGAAAGCCACTGCAATTTTAAATAATATTCATCCAGTGGCACCAATGTGCTTCCCAGGTGGTGCTAGTGGTAAAGAACCTGCCTGCCAATGCAGGAGACATAAGAGATATGAGTTTGATCCCTGGGTCAGGAAGACCCCTTTGAAGAGTGCATGGCAACCCATTCCAGTATTCTTGTCTGGAGAATTGAATCCCATGACAGGCTACAGTCCATAAAGTCACAAAGAGTTGGACACAAGGAAATGACTTAGCACGTACACACGTACACTGTGGCACTAAGAAGTGGCTGAAAAGCAGAGGAAGCAAAGATTATGGAGCTTTAATGGCCAGGGGCTAGAGTAGGGAATTGCTTCCTTCTCTTCCACACTCACAGGTAGGGGCAAAGATCCAGCTGCTCTTAAAATTTTACCATGTATTTCTTTCACTTTATGCAAAAAAAAAAAAAATGTCTCTCAGAGAAGGTTAAAATGAGAAAACAAACAAAAAAAGTAAAAACTGAGTCTTCATCACTCTACCTCTAGCTGTGACACTGATTGATGTTTTTAAACCTCTCAAGGAGCAGCTGCAGTTGCTGTTTCACAACAAAAAAGAAAGAAGGCCAGAGAATTATGTGATAAAATCATTTTTCCACAATAAATAAGGAGAGGATTATGTTAGGTAAGAATCATACAGTAAATACAGTGGATCTGGGAAAGAAAGAGAGCAGCTATGCCCAGGAGAGCCTGCAAGCAAGCTTGGTAACAGGGCTTCATAAAACACCACCCCCAGCAGAGGAAAGCCATTCCCCCGCCCTGCTTCAATATGTGACCCATAGATCTTCTGATCCCTGAAGACCCATCTCTCGTCATTTACCGGAATGACCAATCACAACCTCAAGCATCTAATGTTTAGAACATGGGGCATTGTCACTGGCTTGACCTGAAGTTTTAGTTATGAGGCCTGAAGGAGCCACAAAAGGTGGGCATTGTGGGAAGACAATCAAGAACATAAAGTTAAAGCCTGAATTTAATAAAACAGGAGAAAAAAATAAAAGTAATGTTTTCTGAGGGATAGAGAGTACAGTAGTACTAAAAATATAGCTAGGCTGAACAGAAACATGGGAAGTATTTCTGGGTAAAACAAAAACAAATTTTGATAGTTTAATTCTTAGATTATTTCAAGTTGTTCCAGGTTTGGATATTCAAGTAAATACTATGACATGTTAGCACATTCATGAACCAAAAAGTTTGAAAAGGATAGAGTCAGGGCCCTAGGGAGTAGGTTTATCTGAGGCTGATTTTATTTGTGTACAATCCTGTAATGGCTAATCATCACTAATGATGGTCATTGTGAGGGAAATGATATTACATGACTTCTGCTTTAGAGAAGTGAAGTAAAAGCAAACATGTTTCCCTATGTGTATTGCTGTTTTCAATAATCCTATTCAAAATGTGTATTAGTATCTTGAGTGATTAATATAACAATAATGCATACTTTTGAGTTATTGTGTGAATCCAAAGACATACAGTGCTTAGAATAATGCCTGGCATATATTAGACACTCAATAAATTTCTCTTCTATTTAGCATTATGTTAGACTTCTGTGGCAACTGCTTTGAACAACTCAAAAATTAATTAAAACATAAATCTTCTCAAGCAAATTACAGTTTTAAAAAGGAGACTGCTTGCATATGTATGTAAAACTACATGTGTAGGGGTGTGTGTGTGTGTGTGTGTGAAAAACAGGGTTTATATGCTAACTTCTGTTCTTCTCTTACCAGTTGTTCAAAATCCTACTTTATAGGTCATATGTATTATAGTTTGTGGTATTTTAAGTTTGCTTTGGTTAATTATAATTGGTTATAGGGGAAGAGGTGTTTTTCAGGAAGGTCACATTTCTGACCATGACTATTCTAGCAACTTTCATGAGAAGTTCTTAGAAATGACTCCTGGAAAAATCCTTTGAATAAAATAGAGGGAATGATTGGAGAGGAACAAGCAACACCATTTACTGTTTCCATAAATTAGTGAATCAAGTTAAAGGGCAAATTCTACTCACACTCCAGAGCTCATACAGAGTATGTATTTTCTTTGTTTACCATTGCTTTCCAACATAGAATTCTGGCCCAATGACTCTTCTTGTTATGAGGTTCCTTTCTGCAGAGAGCTAGCTGCTGGGTCTGGGGATCCAGTCTGCAGTCTGTGCTTGGAGAAGCCAATGATGCACACAGTCCAGATGTTTTATGAGATGTGAAATTATATAACTATGCAAAGTATTTCTTTTTAGGTAAATAATGATCACATTAGAGTAAGTGATTTAGTCTTCACCACGTGAAGACTAATTCTGTTTTATGCCCCTTTCAAGTAAAGATATGAAAACTACTGTACTGAGATCTGTAGTGATCCTGAATATAGTTTTCTGGAGAGTTTCAGTGATCCCTCTGAGGCACATTCTCTGCACTCTCTTTGCCCAGGCAATAGGTTTGCTTCTCATTAGTTAGGAGAGACCAGAGTGTTTTTCATCATACCATGGAACTCTCATCTCAGAAAGACAAGACAGGGAATTGCACAGCTCTAGGTTAACCCTGATGTTCATTAAAGGACCCAGCTTTGTCAGGAGAGTGAGTAGTGACCATAACTTCACAGTGAGCTCTGGGGACAAGTCTCTGTTTAAGAATAGGTTTGAGTTGTTCATTAATAACAGCACACCTGTCCAGAACAAATAACAAACTATGAAGCAGGAAGCCGTTGCTTCTGATTCACCTAAACTCAAAGTCCAAGAGCAAGAATTCTGCCTTCTAAGTTCCACATAGAAAACTAAAGATCATATAAAATGTCACCAAACTGGAGCTCTCCTAATAACTTGAGATGTGAATTTACAGATGAGCTCACAGAAAACCTAGTAATACAATACACATTTACTTAATATATGAATTCTAAATAAACCTTCTATAATGAGTAAAATGTAGAGATATGAATGAGAAGCATTCCAAATATTTCAAACATCGGGCCCTTACTGTAGGAAATTGCCTTCCAAGAACATAGAAAGGCTAGAAACAGTAAACTGCAATACAAAAAGAATCCAAGTGAGAAACATTAAGGAGAAAAAAGAAAAAGGTGATACCAGAGAACACACGATATTAATATTCCTGGCTGGAACCCATGCGCTCACACTTCCTAAAACATGATTGGAAATGCTCTCATACTCCCTTCTGTGATCACAACAAGAACAACCAATATGCTTCTCCCTGACTGCTCAACTCACGAACTATCTCACCCACTGCTCTGCCAGTCACTTTCAGTACATGCTAGCTGTGGGTATCAGAGGTAGGGATTTTTCTCCCATTTTTCTATAATCTTATCTTCAATCAGTGCCTGCTGGCCTCCCATTGGAAGTACCCAACAGGAAGACACTTGGCAATTGAACTGGAAAAATTAGAGTTTGCACATCCTTAGCAAAGCAATACACAGAAAGATTTAGAAAGGCGGGTGCCAGGCCGAAAGTAAGAGTTAATGTGTTCATTGCTCAGTCATGTCTGACTCTTTATGACCCAGTGGACTGTAGCCTGCTAGGTTCCTCTGTCCGTGGGATTCTCCAGACAAGAACACTGGAGTTGTTTGCCATTCCCTTCTCCAGGGGATCTTCCAGACCCAGGAATCAAACCCAGGTCTCCTGTAGGGGGATTCTTTTCTGTATGAGCTACCAGGGAAGCCAGGCTAGGAGATCAACATATAAATAACTAGAATGGCATGCTATATGAAAAATGAGAGCCACAACTCCTATGTCTAGAATCCAAGAAATCCTTGCTTTTACGTTTGTTTGAAGTATTGTTGGTGTCAACTACAAATTGGTGCTTGCCAAGCACATTTGCCATCCACCTCTGAGGAGACTAAACCTTGTGCTACTTCAGTTGTTGACCTTCAACATGCCAGGAAAGGAGTTCGAGGTAGAGAATGAGGTTCTCTGTGCTCCAGGGAAACTGTTGGAACAGATCTATAGATCATTAGATACTTTCAGGAACTA
Source organism: Oryx dammah (assembly GCF_014754425.2). Lineage (NCBI taxonomy): Eukaryota > Metazoa > Chordata > Mammalia > Artiodactyla > Bovidae > Oryx > Oryx dammah. The sequence goes on along the minus strand of NW_024070196.1, from coordinate 26,575,108 downwards.
AATCACGATCCCAATTCTTGCATCTCTTCATATTTTAGAAAGTCACTAAATCCCTTCATGGTGATATCAGCTCCTCGTGACTAGCAGAAAACCTATTGTAAGATAAGGACTTGATTGCATGAACTCTCCCTTCACCAAAATCACATATATTGATCTTCCTGCACTGCCTGTTTGGAGGATGTTCTCAGAGCTATCTGAGGTGCTGTCTCTCTTGCTTCAGTCCTCATTTTGCCCCAAATAAAACTTAACTTACAACTCTCATGTTGTGCATTTTTTTCAGCCAACATTGGTATCTGGGACATTGTATTTACAATGTAAACTTCATGTTCTCTTGAAAACACTAGATTTTGTTTTTTCCTAATCCTTAGATATCTGATTTTGGATCCTTCATTTTGGATTTGCACCACGGTAGGCAGAAAGTGAAGAGGAACTAAAAAGCCTCGTGATGAAAGTGAAAGAGGAGAGTGAAAAAGTTGGGTTAAAGCTCAACATTCAGAAATGAAGATCATGGCATCCGGTCCCATCACTTCATGGGAAATAGATGGGGAAACAGTGTCAGACTTTATCTTTTTGGGCTCCAAAATCACTGCAGATGGTGACTGCAGCTATGAAATTAAAAGACACTTACTCCTTGGAAAAAAAGTTATGACCAACCTAGATAGCATATTGAAAAGCAGAGACATTACTTTGCCAACAAAGGTCCATCTAGTCAAGGCTATGGTTTCTCCAGCGGTCATGTATGGATGCAAGAATAAGACTGTGAAGAAAGCTGAGCGCTGAAGAATTGATGCTTTTGAACTGTGGTGTTGGAGAAGACTCCTGAGAGTCCCTTGGACTGCAAAGAGATCCAACCAGTCCATTCTAAAGGAGATCAGCCCTGGGTGTTCTTTGGAAGGAATGATGCTAAAGCTGAAGCTCCAGTACTTTGGCCACCTCATGAGAAGAGTTGACTCACTGGAAAAGACTGTGATGCTGGGAGGGATTGGGGGCAGGAGGAGCAGGGGACGACAGAGGAGATGGCTGGATGGCATCACCAGCTTGATGGATGTGAGCTTGAGTGAACTCCGGGAGATGGTGATGGACAGGGAGGCCTGGCGTGCTGCGATTCATGGGGTCGCAAAGAGTCTGACACGACTGAGAGACTGAACTGAACTGAACTGAGGTCACAATCACCAGTATATTTAGCTGTCTTTTTTTTTACAAATATTGTTGAAATAGAAATCAGTTTTGAGACATTTAATAGAAATGGTAAGCAGACATGACAGTGAAGATGTAAAATGTACTTAGAGATATCAACTCAGATAATGAAGACTGTTGGCCTGTCTCAATACACCCTTAAAAATACCATTTCTCCACCTGAGTTACACTTACTTGTATCTCTTTACAACTGCTCTATTGCACTGTCATATAGCCACTTGTCCAAATACCTTTTTAAGTAGATTTTTAAAGATCTTCTATGTGAAATACCATATCTCAAAGGGAACACAAAGAGTTTTAAAGTTTTTTAAGCTTCCATTTATTTACTGAGATAAGGCTTACTCTCACAAACTTGGCTAATATTTTTTACCGATTAATGAAAGCAACTAGAGATTCAGAAAAAAAAAAGAACAATCAACAGATAATTAGAAAACCTGGAATTAAAAAAAAAAAAAAGAAAACCTGGAATTATTTAAGTTCTTACTTTCTGTAGAATTCAAAGCCAGTGTAGATTTCACAGCATAAATTGAAAGATTCATCAAATCATAAAATTTCCTGCTCTCACTGCCAACTTTTTGGTCTTCACAAATTATTTAATCTCTTTCTCTTACCAGATACTGGACACATATGTAATAAGTACTATGATAAACTTCTCCTATGACTAATCTCATTAACTCTCACAGCAACCTTAAACCTTGATTCCTATAAATGAAATTTATAGGAATTTTAATAAATTTGAAAATAAATTTGAAATTAATAGGATTCCTATAAATGAAATTTGAAGTTCAGATAGATAACTTTCTCAAGGTCAGTTTGTAAATTTGGGAGCTAGAGTGTTAATAAGTGCTGATTCCAAAGTCTCTGTGTATTTAGCATACAATAGACCACCTCTCTCTTTAAGCTATGTTGGTTAATTTTTCAGAAAAGGATAAATAAAAACAGGTACTTTTAGGACTATAGGAAATAGGTGAAATAACATATATTAAAAAATGACTACTTTCTGATACCACATAAACCAGTTCATAAACTTGTATCCTTTTTCATTCTCCTAGGATAAAGCAAAGTAAACAAACCAACAAACAAACAAAACAAAAATTTGAGAATGATGACCATTTTAGTATCAATGAGTTATTCAAATCTTATATTGTAGAAGTTTCCCCTTAAACTTGAAAGACAATAATATAAGTCAATATGGACAAAGTACAACTCATTTTAGAGTTATAATTTAAACAAAATGTTTAAAGTATTTATTTACAAGTATATATTGAATGCCAATCATATGCCAGGAACTATGTTAAATTTTAAACTGTTAAGGAAGAAATTCTGAGCAGATACGGAAGAGCACAACCAGGAAACAGCCATATCATTATAGCATGTATTTCATCCATCTAAGCCAATATCAAAGGTCAATGACTTGGAAGAAACAAATATCTCTCAGAATATCTGTCCCAGAGTTGGAACCAAACTGTGGACTATGATTATGCACAGAAGGGTTTCCTTTCCTGTTTCACTTTTACCTCTAAAAAGTCCAGGGGATAGTTTAGCAAGATCATTTTGACTAGCTCAGCAGCAATGGCAAGACTTTAGTAAAAACTGTTTGATATAGAAACTGGAATATATGATGTATTTGTTTTAGCATCTTAAAAAAATAATCATATAATATTACTACTCACTACTTAATTGTTAATGTCTTAATTAATTCAGTGATATGATAGAACATTTGAGATAACATTAATCCACACTTATAAATCTGCTAATTTCCTTTTCCCTATAAAAGCAGAAACAAATTTTTTACTCTGAAAAAAAGCTCATCAAAAGTTCCAAGCATACAGCATAGGCTATTGGAAGAGTAACATAATTTGTCACTGCTATTTTTCCCCCAGCACTTCATGCTCTCAGTTAATAAAATTATTTGACTTAAACAACTAAAACAGCAACTTCTGCATTGTTCATGCTGTGAAACAAAAACTAGCTATCCCTTCCTTACACTTTTGACAGAATTAAATTGCATTTGTGATGTGTCAAACTGGAGAATATCTTGTTGGTTCATGACAGGGTGCAACACAAATATATGCATTAAGTATATCCCAATATGACAAATTATAGATCTTTTTAATATTAAATACTAGCTATCAATTCACACATCTGTACAGCAATAGTTTGGATTTTTAAAAAGTAACAAATGGAAAATAACCTAAGTAATACAGTTCACATAAAGTGTGAGCAAGTTATTTTTTGTCTGTCTTCTAAAAATTCAAAACTGCTTCTAATTCCTTTTTTAAAATTTAGAACTATTTGCAATATGGTATGAAGTCACTCAGTCATGTCTGACTCGTTGCTACCCCATGGACTGTAGCCTATCAGGCTCCTCCATCCATGGGATTTTCCAGGCAAGAGTGCTGGAGTGTATTGCCATTTCCTTCTCTAGGGGATCTTCCCAACCCAGGAATCGAACCCAGGTCTCCTGAGTTGCAGGCAGACGCTTTACCATCTGAGCTGCCAGGAAAGCCTATGGTATTCCTATAGAGTTTTATGATCCTCAGTTACAGGGTAGTGCTGGATTGTATATTGGTATCATCATTATAATGGCAAGTTTGCAAATTTAAATTATTTCCTTTGGTGTCAGCATTCTTCAAACTTAAAATGGGGAAATAACTGTCATTATTTGTCTTTAATTATTATATTTTAAAATATGGGTTTACCTATATAATATATACATGTTTGTTGCAGGGATGTAGCTTCAAAGAATGTTAAAGTGTGAGACAAAATTAGGGATAGGGAGGGAGGGAGGGAAGGAAAGAAACAGAGAAGCAACCAATATGTCTGAAATTGGATCTGGACAACAAACAATATTTGAATCATTCTGGTTTACTAAATCTTCTGAGAAAATTATTGTGTCTTTTCTTCATAAGAAGTTTTCATGCTATGTACTAGATTATCTTGCCACCCTGTGCACCACTAATAGAGTCAGAAATCAACACCTAAGACAAACAGTCATTCCTCAGTCATCCAGGAGTCAATGGGGTAGACTGTAAAATAATATCAGTAGTATTTAAGTTCTGTTCTGTCTTCATCACTTACTAGCTATGTGATCTTAGATAAGTTATTTAACTTCTTTGTATTTCACTTTTAACATCTCTAAAATAAGGAAAATACTATTAACTTTCCTAACTTAGAGATTATCATCTCTAAAAATTTAAAACTGGTAATGATATATTTTAAGTGTTCTATATTGCTTAGTGACTAAACAAATCAAATCCATAAGACTCTTAATGGGTGGTAGCATAGAGAGACTGCAACGGGGTGAGAATTGACAGTATGTGTGCTTGCATGCTCAGCTGTGTCCAACTCTTTGTGACACCATGGACTGTAGCTCACCAGGCTCCTCTGTCTATGGGATTCTCTAGGCATGAATACTAGAGTGGGTTGCCATGCCCTCTTCCAGAGGCTCTTCCTGACCCAGGGATCAAACCTGCATCTCTTATGGCTCCTCCATTGGCAGCTGGGTTCCTTACCACTAGCACCACCTGGGAAGCTCACATAGCAGTATACTGAGATAGGAATAATGACACCTCAAAAATTTGTAGGATAGAAGAGCACAAGCTACAAAATATATATATATACATTCATGTCCTATATCTCTGGTTATCAGCATCTCTTTGAGCAATTTTAATACCTTCAGGTCTTCCAACAGAGAAAATCTTTCAGATGTTATGGAATGTGACCAGGTGGTTACCAATGCACTAGAGGGAAGCAATTATGAGCAGTTCTAAGAGAATAAAATTGTGATGTGCTAGTGAAACCTTAGTGATAGTCCAATTATAAAGATGTTTAATTATACAACTGCTAATTTATTTTTCATACTTTCTTATATCTCCATTTATTCTTACGAATCAAAACCCCTATCACTTGAAGGTATATGACATAACTTTGTTCCCAATGACCTGAAAGAGTCAAATATAATACTTGACCTAATCTATGATAGCCCTCAGATTTAGACCAACAGAGGAAGTGATTTCCATGTGTGGAAATCTACTGCAATGGAATACAATTTGAGAGAAAATAATACATTTTAAGTTGTCAGCTTTATATGTCTGACACAGGGATGTAAGTCAAGGTCAGAGATAAAGTGGGACTCACAGTAGCCTAGAATGAACATTCTCATCATTAGTGTACCTAAGAAATGTTTTATTTAGGACATAACAGTTTTCAGCAGACCAACAAAACAAGTTTATTTTGTATTCATATGATGATCCAAATAGGTGCTAGTCAGTTAGCTGTCTAGTGACTGGCTCTTCTCCAAGAAATGATTCAAAGATTCTTCTCGTTCGTTGTGCCAACGTCTATTATCATCTGAGCTTCCCTGACAGTTCAGTTTGTAAAGAATCTGCCTGCAATGCAGGAGACCCCAGTTTGATTCCTGGGTTGGGAAGATCTGCTGGGGAAGGGATAGGCCACACACTCCAGTATACTTGGGCTTTCCTTGTGTCTAAGCTGGTAAAGAATCTGCCCTTAATGCAGGAAACCTGGGTTCGATCCCTGGGTTGGGAAGATCCCCTGGAGAAGTGAAAAGCTACCCACTCCAGTATTCTGGCCTGGAGAATTCCATAGACTGTATGGGGTCACAAAGAGTTGGACAAAACTGAGTGACTTTCACTTTCACTTTTCATCATCATCTGTATCCAGTCAGGAGGAAAAAAAAAAGATGGAGGGATGGGAAGGGAAGAGAAGGTCTCTTTAAATGCCTGGGCTGGAAGTCACACATAGCAACTCTTTTGACATTCTATTGGTGGATTCAAGGTTATGGACAAATCAGAATGCAAGAGAAAAAAGAAACAGCTAGCTAAAAACAACCCCATAGTTGTAGATTTCCATGGTGAAAAATCGTCCTTGAGACATATCAAATGAAACTACTAATTTTAAGTGTAGGGTTGCCCTTTTTTGGATGCAGAAGGATGGGGGATTTGCCAGCCATCATAGGGCTCAGATACATTTTAACACTGTCCAAAAAAAGTTCAATGATGAAGTGAAGAATGGAGTAAAAATTTGTTTGTTTTCTTTTTTCCCTTTTGATAGAGTGAAAAATTTAAAGAAACTCTAAAATAGATTCACACACAAACACCAAATAGAAAACCTTGCTGGGATTTCTGTGGTGGTTCAGTGGCTAAATTCCACGCTCCTAATACAGGGGGCTCAGGTTCAATCCTTGGTCAGGGAACTAGATTTCACCTGCCACAACTAAGAGTTCACATGCCTCAACTAAAAACCCACATGCTACAATGAAGATCAAAGATCCCACAGTAAATACCCAGTGCAGTCAAATAAGTTAATAAGTAAATATTTTAAAAAGAAAGAAAATCTTACTGGTTTGATAGGAAGTGAAAGGAAATTTATAATCATTCTTCCATATCTCCAGGCATTTACTTAATAAAAGCTTGAGTAATATTTTAAAGTAATTATTTAGCTTACCAAATTATATTTGTTAATTAATTAACCAAATTATTATGTTCTTTTTTGCTAACAGGCCTAAAGTTTACGTATCTAATTTAATTTCCCATGAAATCCGGAGAAGTTTAAGATATCAATGAAGATCTTGTGCTTTAAGAGATCCTTGAAGAGTTTCATTGGCACAAAACTAATTATTTTCTTAGATGTCTTGTTCCATGATAGTGTAACTGTATTGAATATACAATTGAATATTGAATATAAGGTATATTTAAAGATATGCCTTATATTCAAATAATAATGTATCTGTCTTAGTCTCTTTGAGCTTCTATAACAAAACACCATAGACTAGGTAGCTTGTAAACACCAGATATTGATTTCTGAAGCTTCTGGAGGCTAACAATGAGGGCACCAGCATGACAGGGTGGCGATTTTCCAAGTGGCGGTAGTGGTAAAGAACTCGTCTGCCAATGCAGAAGACATAAGAGACACAGGTTCGATCCCTGGGTCAGGAAGATACTCTGGAGGGGGGCATGTCAAAGTACTGCAGTATTCTTACCTGAGAATCCCATGAACAGAGGAGCCTGGCTGGCTACAGTCTATGGGTCGCAAAGAGTAGGATGGGACTGAAGTGACTTAGCACAGAAAGATGATGATTGGGTAAGGACTGTCTTCCTGATGGTGGACACTGGTGGGCAACACTTCATAAAAGCTTGAGGAGAATGTTTGGGTTATATTGTAATAACTCAGGGAGTCAAGAGGAGATAAGGTTCTCTGAAACTGTCAATATCTTGCCTTTTATGAGCACTGAGTTCACATGAAGATAGGTAAATTAAAGCACTAAAAACAGCTTCTGGCATTCAAACAACCAGGAGCTGCCAATGAAAACTAGAATGTATAGTATTTTTTCCTGCAGTGCTTATTTTTTTACACAAATTGTACTTTAGTCTCTGAAAAATACCAACATGCTGATCATGCTAATGATTTTCATTTATTTCACTACTGAACATTAAATTAATATAATTTGAGCAAATGGATTATTCAGCCATTAGTAACCTGTCCTTTGTAGTATTTGGTATATAAAATCAAAATATGCTAAACCAAAATGAAGCAACAAACAGAACCAAATTGAAACTATTTTGTTGACATCTACAGTAATTTTGACTAAACTAATGACAAATGATTGTGGTATTTGTTTAGTATACTGTTGATGTTTTCATATTTTATTCGCTGGACATAAGAAATCCCTCCTTTTCTCTTAAACAATATATAACATAATACTTAAGTAGTATGCTTTATAAAACATAAATGAAATATTTGTAAGATATATATATATACATAGACAAAAACACACACACATTTTTTCCTCCCAGCATGACCCTCAAGAATTTGGAAACTCTCATACAGTATTGTCTTCATGGAAATTCACTATTCACATTAAATTCAAAAGAATCTATCCTCCTTTGTACCAAGATAGAATTGGAAATATTGCCTAAGTAACCAAGTCCTTCCCTGGAGTGCCATATTTGAGAAGAATGCTAATATAATCAGATATGAACAAATAGGAAACTAAGTTTAACTTTATGGAGCCAATACCTACAAAATCCTTTTGGGAAAATTGGCCTTATATCTGGCTTATAGTGTTTTCAGCCTTTGAAGTGAGTAAGAAAATTTGGGGGCCGGGTAGGGGGTAGGCAGGGAAGCTCAAGAATCTTAAGCTACCTTAGAGTCATCTAAGAGAGAGAAATTTGCCCAAACTTATATACAGGTAAAATCTGATTGAGAGTTTATGCTTGGTTTCAAAGTCTTAAAATGCTTTTAAAACCTTAATCTGAGATTCCTTATGAAATCTTCTAACAAAACAACTTATGTCTGTATATTAAATTAGTATTCTTGTCTCCCTATATATGATTAGACCAAATTTAAGGACACCAGTCTTAGTTTATAATAAAGAACAATCTCTCTTTGAGATTATTTTTGGTCAAAAGAGGAGTAATTGTACAGTGAAATTTTGTGTTTAAGTAGAAAACTATGTGTCTTGTATAGCACACCATTCCCTGTTAGCAGTTTGAAACTGTATTCTTTTTTTAAACAATTCCGTTCCTCTCTGCAAATTCGAGGTAACTGATGGACATGCAGATTCTGTCTTACCTGGATAAAACTTAATTGACTATTACAATTTTGTTACCTTACTGCAACACAACAGTACTAGGTCCTATTACTTTGCCCAGATTGTTCATCCTTACCAAATTTTCAGTTCTTTGGGTAATCTCTCCAACCTAACTTTTCCAATTTTCCTTTCTTCTGCCTGACTCAGCATCAGTGAGAGCTAAATACTGGCTTTTGAGTTCTGCATTCGGACTCTAGATTTCCTTGCAAATGACCATTTTACCCCATGGATTTGAACAAAGCTCTGTAAACTCAGTGAAGCCCAGTGACTTCCACCACATGACCTGCCCCCAGAGCAAACCATGGGCTGGCTGATTTCTCCATGGACAAGCTGCTATCTGGACCATTGAGAAAGTCAATGAGATCTTCAGATCTTGTAGGTCCTTTTGTAAGAGGTAAACAAGACTGGACAACATCACCAGGAGCTTGACATACTAGCTTGAGACATTCAAGAAACTCAAGCAGTGGTGCTAACTAACTGAAAGATTTTTCCCTTATACAACTCAAATCCACAGACTGGTATCCTCATGGGTAATTCTGGAACTTTAATATAACCTCTTTTGTTAATATCTCTTTTTTTCATTTTGGTCATTCCCTAATCCTGCAAACCCTAAAACAAAGAAACAAACTGATAAATTAAAACAAACAAACAAACCTTGGCCTTTACCACCATCACTAAACAGATGGTCCAACTAGTATTATGGAACAAACTCTAAGAATCCTCCAGAGACTATCTTACATACTGCCTCACTCTATTCTAGAGATTTAATTTTGCCTCTGACCTGTTCAGTGACAGTGTATGCTATATTTATTCTTGACAATGTTGAACTTGATCTGAGTCTCATATACCCCAAAAACACTGATGTTTGAGAAATCTCGTCCCAAAGTGATCCCAGAAACACCTAATTGCAGGAAGGCCATCCTGCTCTCTCATATCCCAGATCTGCCTTTGCTTTCCCTCAATGATTTAAATTAAGGCCAGCCTCAATCCTTCCTTAGGAGTCTCATAAGACTCAATGATGATTCCCTTGTTTACCTGCCTCTGTAAACCCTCGGTTACTCTCCTTTTCTTGTAGGCACTTTTAATAATTAACATTATTCTAATTGCAATAGTCATCTCCTTTACTGTCCTGTGGATTTTGTCTTTTGTACCTTGTGCTTAGTTGCTCAGTCTTACCCAACTCTTTTTGTTCCTTACTGCTACCAAATTCACCATCTAGGTATACAATTCTTTTTTTAGTGTTAAACTTATCCAATTATTGAGCATAAGTTAAACAAATACTGTTCAAAGTCTTTATAAATATTGAAGTCTGGATAAGATTTCTAATGTAGATAAAATAGCAGAAGAGTAGGATTGGCATAGTTAATAATGGTAATTGATTATTTTTTACTTGCTCCTAAATGCTAAGTCATACTTGGCCACTTGATGTGAAGAAATGATTGATTGGAAAAGACCCTGATGCTTAGAAAGATTGAAGGCAGGAGAAGAAGGGGATGACAGAGGATGACATGGTTGGATGGCATCACTGACTCTATGGACATGAGTTTGAGCAGACTTAGGGAGTTGGTGGACAGGGAAGCCTGGTGTGCTGCTGTCCATGGAGCTGCAAAGAGTTGGACATGACTGAGCAACTGAATTGAACTAAAATGCTAAGTCACTTCAATCATGTCCAACTCTGCAACCCTCCAGACTGTAGCCCACCAGGCTCCTCTCTCCATGGGGATTCTCTAGCAAGAATGTTAGTGTGGGCTTCTGTGCCTTCCTTCAGGGAGTCTTCCCAACCCAGGGATCAATCCTGCATCTTTTTTGTCTTCTGCATTGGCAGGCAGATTCCGTACCACTAGCACCACCTGGGATAGCCAAATTGATTCTTCTAAAATTGTATTATGGGGACTTCCTTGGCAATCCCTGGTTAAGACTGCTTCCCAATGAAGGGGGGTTGTGGGTTTGATCCCTGGTTGGGATGGTGAGATTTTCACATGAGCCAAGGAACCAGAATATAAAATAGATGCAAATTATAACAAATTCAGTGGAGGATTTAAAGCTGGTTCAGATAAAAAAGAATCTTAAAGAACTGTACTGTGAGTACTGAGTGGCAGCTTTATATTGGTTTATTTGTTTCAATTAAATCAAAATTTATGGTATCACCAAAGAAGAAATTGTAAAGGCTATACTGATTCAATTAAATCAAAGAGATGAAAGTGGCCTCATAACTGTATGTGTATCTGTATTTTAAACCAATAATGAGAAGGAAGAACTAAATTTTATTATTGACAAAGTACAATAGCTTATTTTAATTGTTCTGAAATCAGGACTCTGAAACATTTATAAGATTTTAACCTTCATGCCACCCCACCCCCCAACTATCCATCCACCATTCAATCTCCACTTTTTAACCTTCTAACTTTCTCACACCTGAGAGTCAATGAACACATAGTTTCTGATACACACTTCACAATATAATTCAGTATTATAATAATCACAATATTATATTACAATATTATGTTCAATATTACAAAGATTGTTACTGATCTGGAGACAGCAGTCCACACATTAACTCTGCTAAAGCAAATAGTAGGTTGTTGAAGTAGAGAGTATACATATGTCCTCAGAAGAAATTTGTTTCAGTGATGAGTAACAACTCCATTTTTCAGTAATGTATTATCTTTGTGTGTGGCTATTAGAAACAAAACAAAACAAAGAGCATCAATAAAATGATCATTATGTTGATATTCAACAATTTTTATTGATGATATTGATAAGCTATACTTGGAGTAAGAATGCTTCCAGTCTCGGCTGAAGGTACATAGCTAGAGATTCTTTAGCTAGAGATTCCAGAAAATATAGTGTGTGTGTGCGTGCATGATTCAGTTATTCAGTTACCATGTTAGAGGTGTTATGAAAACTTCACATGCTACAAATGCTAGGTTAGTCTTTAATCCTTTAGCCACTTACTCTGACAATAAAATTGGTTTTCAGTTCCACCTTAAAATTTTATGAATGGGGTTTCCCTGGTGGTGCAGTAATAAAGAATCTGCCTACCAGTTCAGGAAACATAGGTTCATACCCAGTCCGGGAGGATCCCACATGCCTCAGAACAACCAAGCTGGTGCACCACAACTATAGATCCTCTGCTCTAGAACCCAGGAACAGAAACTACTGAGCCCACAGGCCACAACTACTGAAGCCCGTATGCCCTGGAGCCTGTTCTTCACAACAAGAGAAGCCTCTTGAACTGGAGAAAAGCCGGTGCCACAACAAAGACACAGCATGCTGCTGCTGCTGCTGCTAAGTCGCTTCAGTCGTGTCCGACTCTGTGCGACCTCAGAGACGGCAGCCCATGAGGCTCCCCTGTCCCTGGGATTCTCCAGGCAAGAACGCTGGAGTGGGTTGCCATTTCCTTCTCCAATGCATGAAAGGGAAAAGTGAAAGTGAAGTCGCTCAGTTGTGTCCGACTCTTAGCGACCCCATGGACTGCGGCCCACCAGCCTCCTCTGTCCATGGGAGTTTCCAGGCAAGAGCGCTGGAGTGGGGTGCCACTGCCTTCTCCAAAAGACACAGCATAGCCAAATATAAATAAATACATAAATAAAAATAAACATTAAAAATGTTTTAACAAATTTAAGGAAAATAAGCTTGCATTTATTAAATTAATAGAATTTACTGCTTTTAATTTTTAAAATTAGAATTAAGGTATGTGTACATGAGAGTGTAAGTATATGTGTGTGTAGCATTATGGCATTGTGATTACAGGAAGTGCTGAAAGCATGGAATACTTCTGTTATCATGCACACACACACCCCATTTGAAGGGCTTCCCAGACATCAGATGCTACATGAATGGAATATTTATTCTTGACTAGACATTGTTAGGTAGTTAGAATAGGAAAAAGGAGTCCAGAATGGTAGTGGCTAAAGGACAAGGAAGAGAAAAACCCACGAAAATAGAACAAAGGAAGGTCCGAGGACCGGATTGAGGACCTCAGGTAAAATAAACAGCCCTCCTGGCTAGCCTAATTTACATAGGGCAGGCCCAGGGGGAGGAGAAAAAACATAAAAAGAGGAGCCAAAATCGGGCTGAGGCCTCTCTTCTCTTTGCGTCTTTTGGGTCAGCATTCCCTCATGCTTCAAGGATATATTTTCCTTCACTTTCTAAATAAAACTGAGCTGTAACACATAGCTGTAACACTGTCCCAACTGAGAGCTGTAACACCGGTCCATCCATCACTTCAACTTTTTGTTGCAATGAGACAGAACTGAGGAAATTACAAACTCCCCTGACAGACATGTTTTAAAAAGACCTAATACAGGCCTACAGATTACAAATTTATAAAGTGACATGAAAACCTTATCAAGAGCAATTAGTTTGTAAATGTTCATGTATCTATTTCTTTATCAAAAATAATAGACACTGATTTCAATGTTGTTTTAAAATCAAATCCTTTTTTTTCTAAAATTGCTGCAATTTAAAATTTTATCTGATATAGTTATATTTTAATATTAACCATATAATTTTAATAATGTCAAAGGATAATAGATTTATTTCATTTCTAATATGTTTTAGGTATAAAATGATAAAAGTTTAAACTAGAAAACTGTTCACCACAAACTTTGAAGTAACTTAGCTATCTTCAAAGACCTCAAGATACCTCAGTGTCTGCTTTCATGGCAGATGAAAGAAGGCAAGAGTTGTGCCTTTCTTGTATTTATGGTTATTAGAACAGAGTGTGATCCACATTCAATGTTTTGAATGAATAAGTATATAAGTATACAAGTTCATATAAATGTTGTATAGGTGACAGGTGAAGTCGCTCAGTCATGTCAGACTCTTTGTGACCCCGTGGACTGTAGCCTACCAGGCTCCTCCATCCAGGGGATTCTCTAGGCAAGAATACTGAAGTGGGTTGCCATTTCCTTCTCCAGGGGATCTTCCCGACCCAGGGATCGAACCCAGGTCTCCCGCATTGGAGGCAGATGCTTTAACCTCTGAGCCACCAGGGAATCCTCTAAATTCCTTGGCTCTCCTTCATACTTTTCTTCAACCTATCCAGATATATGGAACAATGTCTTTATATTACTATATGCAAAAAAATAAATGAATGCATAATTAGAGAAAGAAAATCAGCTTTTATTTCACCATCTGTTAAAATCTTATATCTTGTTATGTTATAACAATGTTATTGTTAGGAAAAGGGGTAAGCCAACTTAAATAACTTACATAGTATCACACAGCTGGTAGGGTCAGAGCTCAATCATAAACTTGATCTATGTTAACTTTATAGTTGAAAGTCCTTTCATTACAACATTATAAGGCAAGAAGAGCTGAAGTGGGTGTGAAAGAGAGAAACAGACCAAAAAACAAAACAAAACAAAAAACTAGTGATGAAAGCAAAGCCTAAAGATTATATATACATTGCAATTACAAAATCAGTGAATGAACATTAAATGAAAACCAACTTAATCAATAACTCAATTGGCTTTCTATCATTTGATATATTTTGTTATTCTAGGATACTTAGGATACAATTTAAATGTCTTAATCTTTAGATCCTTAAAAAGACATATATTTATATATGTATCTTTATTAAAACATATTGTTTTGCCATGCCTGTGTGTGCGTCTGTAATGTGTTTTTAAGTTTTTGAGTGGATGAAAAGAGTAAGAACAGGCCAGAAAGAAAAATACAGAAGGGCCAAAGAGGGAGAATTAAAATATTTTTTCACATGGCACTTCTCCTTTCTTTTCTAACCTCTGTATACTTCAGTTCCTTATCCTAAGGGATAATGCAGATAATGACAAATTAATATGCATTTCAACATAGATATATTAGCCAGTGCCTCTAAAATTCTTACTCTTTCAGGGCACTTTCCTTAACAAGTACTAATTACATTGAAGACATATTCAATTTTACAAAAAAAGGTAAAATTTATATTTAGACATAATGATAAAGTCAGCTACACTTAAAAATTCTATATGGTACTAGCCCTCAAACTTCTGAATGCCCATACAGTTTAAAAATATGTTCACTATGCATCATTTTTATCCCAGCAGGAAACGGTAATACTATACATCATACAACTACCATAATGGGTGGAAAGTGAATATTAGTTACTTGAATGAAGGCAAATATCACTTCCACCACACAGGAAAATCATGAAGGAAGTGAGATTGAATTGCACAGTGGAAATCCTAACACCTGCTAAACTATTGGTTTGAGAAATATCAAATGTAGACTTTCTCAATATGTTGAGCATTCTAGTATGGAGGCATAACATATAAGGGAGGAATATGGGAACATAAAGAAAACTAACAGTCATTACCTACTTAGCATTTTCTAAAAGCAGACAAGTGATTTGTAGAAAAATACAATTCAAGCCCAAAATAATCAAGGAGTTGTAAATACTTATATATCACTAGACAAGAAATACACATACAAATTTGGGGATTAATTCCAATCATATATGAGGGCTTTAGTGATTCACCTACACAAGTCAAAGAAGATTAAATATAAAAATTAAGTATATTTATCTACTTATTTACTGCTTTGTATTTAACATGCAATGCAAGAACAATGATAAAAATAAACACTACAAATATTGACACTTGACATGCATCCAGTTTGGCGGAATTGGTGATGGTGGTCCTTGTGTGTGTGTCTGTGTGAACCTCTCTAATGGATGTGAGGCCTTATATATTCTCTAATAATTTGTTTATTCAAAATAAACAGCCTCTAAGACATTATTCTACAAGTATTTACTCACTTTTACAGTTTTTTAAAATTTATTAAGTGAATTTCATATTTTTACATTTGCTGTTTTCAACAAATATGAACAGACAGAAGTGGAACAGAGTTAAGAAAGTTGGCTCATCAAGAAACAAAAGGAGAAAAATCAAATCAATAAAATTAGAAATGAAAATGGAGAGATCACAACAGACAACACAGAAATACAACAGATCATAAGAGACTACTATCAGCAATTATATGCCAATAAAATGGACAACATGGAAGAAATGGACAAATTCTTAGAAAAGTACAAATTTCAAAAACTGAACCAGGAAGAAATAGAAAATTTTAACAGACCTATCACAAACACGGAAATTGAAACTGTAATCAGAAATCTTCCAGCAAAAAAAGCCCAGGTCCAGATGGCTTCACAGTTGAATTCTACTAAAAATTTAGAGAAGAGCTAACACCTATCCTACTCAAAACTCTTCCAGAAAATTGCAGAGGAAGGTGAACTTCCAAACTCATTCTATGAGGCCACCATCACCCTAATACCCAAACCTGACAAAGATGCCACCAAAAAAGAAAACTACAGGCCAATATCACTGATGAATGTAAATGCAAAATTCCTTAACAAAATTATAGCAATCAAGAATCTAGAATCCAATAACACATTAAAAAGATCATACACCATGGCCAAGTGTGCTTTATCCTGGGATGCAAGGATTCTTCAATATCCACAAATCAATGTAATACATCACATTAACAAATTGAAAAAATAAAAGCCATATGATTATCTCAATAGATGCAGAGAAAGCCTTTGACAAAATTCAACATATATTTATGATAAAAACTCTCCAGAAAGTAGGAATAGAAGGAACATACCTCAACATAATAAAAGCTATATATGACAAACCCACAGCAAACATTATCCTCAATGGTGAAAAATTGAAAGCATTTCCCCAAAAGTCAGGAACAAGACAAGGGTGCCCACTCTCACCACTACTATTCAACATAGTTTTGGAAGTTTTGGCCACAGCAATCAGAGCAGAAAAAGAAATAAAAGGAATCCAAATTGGAAAAGAAGTAAAACTCTCACTGTTTGCAGATGACATGATCCTCTACATAGAAAACCCTAAAGACTCCACCAGAAAATTACTAGAGCTAATCAATGAATATAGTAAAGTTGCAGGATATAAAATCAACACACAGAAATCCCTTGCATTCTTATACACTAATAATGAGAAGATAGGAAGAGAAATTAAGGAAACAATTCCATTCACCATTGCAACGAAAAGAATAAAATATTTAGGAATATATCTACCTAAAGAAACTAAAGACCTATATATAGAAAACCATAAAATACTGGTGAAAGAAATCAAGGAGGACACTAATAGATGGAGAAATATACTATGTTCATGGATTGGCAGAATCAATATAGTGAAAATGAGTATAATACCCAAAGTAATCTATAGATTCAATGCAATCCCTATCAAGCTACCAACAGTATTTTTCACAGAGCTAGAACAAATAATTTCACAATTTGTATGGAAATACAAAAACCTCAAATAGCCAAAGCAATCTTGAGAAAGAAGAATGGAACTGGAGGAATCAACCTGCCTGACTTCAGGCTCTACTACAAAGCCACAGTCATCAAGACAGTATGGTACTGGCACAAAGACAGAAATATAGATCAATGGAACAAAATAGAAAGCCCAGAGATAAATCCATGCACCTATGGACACCTTATCTTTGACAAAGGAGGCAAGAATATACAATGGAGTAAAGACAATCTCTTCAACTAGTGGTGCTGGGAAAACTGGTCAGCCACTTGTAAAAGAATGAGACTAGAACACTTTATAACACCATACACAAAAATAAACTCAAATTTGACAAAAGATATAAATGAAAGACCAGAAACTATAAAACTCCTAGAGGAGAACATAGGCAAAACACTCTCCAAGATACATCACAGCAGGATCCTCTATGACCCATCTCCCAGAATACTGGAAATAAAAGCAAAAATAAACAAATGGGACCTAATTAAACTTAAAAGCTTCTGCACAACAAAGGAAAGTATAAGCAAGGTGAAAAGACAGCCTTCAGAATGGGAGAAAATAATAGCAAATGAAGCAACTGACAAACAACTAATCTCAAAAATATACAAGCAACCCCTGCAGCTCAATTCCAAAAAAATAAATGACCCATCAAAAAATGGGCCAAAGAACTAAATAGACATTTCTCCAAAGAAGACACACATATGGCTAACAAACTCATGAAAAGATGATCAACATCACTCATTATCAGAGAAATGCAAATCAAAACCACAATGAGGTACCATTTCACACCAGTCAGAATGGCTATAATCCAAAAGTCTACAAGCAATAAATGCTGGAAAGGGTGTGGACAAAAGGGAACCCTCTTACACTGTTGGTGGGAATGCAAACTAGTACAGCCACTATGGAGAACAGTGTGGAGATTACTTAGAAAACTAGAAATAGAACTGCCTTATGACCCAGCAATCCCACTGCTGGGCATACACACTGAGGAAACCAGAATTGAAAGAGACATGTGTACCCCAATGTTCATCGCAGCACTGTTTATAATAGCCAGGACATGGAAGCAACCTAGATGTCCATCAGCAGACAAATGGATAAGAAAGCTGTGGTACATATACACTATGGATTATTACTCAGCCATTAAAAAGAATACATTTGAATCAGTTCTAATGAGGTGGATGAAACTGGAGCCTATTATACAGAGTGAAGTAAGCCAGAAAGAAAAACACCAATACAGTATACTAAAGCATATATATGGAATTTAGAAAGATGGTAACAATAACCTTGTACGCGAGACAGCAAAAGAGACACAGATGTATAGAACAGTCTTTTGGACTCTGTGGGAGAGGGAGAGGGTGGAATGATTTGGGAGAATGGCATTGGAACATGTATGATATCATATATGAAATGAATTGCCAGTCCAGGTTCGATGCATGATACTGGATTCTTGGGTCTGGTGCACTGGGATGGCCCAGAGGGATGGTACAGGAAGGGAGGAAGGAGGAGGGGTTCAGGATGGGGAACACGTGTATACCCGTGGTGGATTCATGTTGATGTATGGCAAAACCAATAGTATATTGTAAAGTAATTAACCTCCAATTAAAATAAATAAATTTATATTAAAAAAAAAAGAAAGTTGGGTACAGGTGTTGTAAGAGGTAATACAAAATGCATTTGTCCGGTGTCCTTCAAAACCAGAGAAAGCTTCATGCTGGATACCACTTATTAGTCTGGCTCTAGAAATGTTATTTCATCAACTTCAGTTTCTGGTTTGTACAGTCCTAATAGTGTACAATAGTCCTAATATTGAAATATATTTCATTGGAAATAATGAGGATTAACATTTAATTTTCAATACAATGCCTGTCACAGAGTAAACATTCAATATTCAGAAATTATCATAAAGTGTCCAGAAACTTAATTCTTAGACAAATGCATGAATTATAATTTATATTTTTTTCCATAGACCAAAAATGTATAACTGTACATGTAGGGAGTGATTATGAAAATAAATCACAACTTAAGCAATAGCAATGCAAAATGTCTTCACTTGCATTTTGCACTTGACATAATTTTCTATGAATTTATTACACACACAGACATATTCAGAGACACACATGCTGAGATATTTTTAATGAAATAACATGTACATATTCTATGTCTATTCCCATTCATCAGTGTGTAGCTGTGATCACCCATATTGCCATTTCTAAATATACACAGATTAAATGGATGGATGAACTTTCATATCATGGATGTGCCAGTGTTTAAATAAATCCCTCAATTTTGATGGACATTAAGGTCATTTTAGCAATTTGTTTTTACAATAATCAATCTTTTATAGTAATCATTTATGAACATGTTAGTTTTTTTAGAAGAGAACTGCTTGGTTGAGTTTATAGATTTTTAAAATTAATGGTAAAAACAAATCTGTGTCTGAAAACTTAATTTAGCCATCAATTCACAATTCCACTACTATTGGAAGAGAATGTCTTTAGCCCACACTTTCTACAGTTCTAGATTTTTAACACTTTTTAAAATGCTTGTCAAATAAGAGGGATAGGGTTTTGCTTTTACAGGTTTCATATCCCTAACTGCTAGTAAAGCTAATTATTTTATATGTTAACTAACGATTTGTAGTTCTTGTGTATACATGTCAGATTTTATTCATATATATATTTTAAATTATTTTCCTACTTGTAATTTTATTATCTTAAGAACTCTTTGGTTACATATGTTGAAAATGTTATGTAGCCAGACTGCCACTTGAGTGTTTTACTTGTTTTACAGTATCTTTTGTTTTGAGTTTCATATTATATGTACTTAATGGATTTTAAAATAGTCTCCTGGTTTTTCTATAATTATTTTAAAGTGTTTTTAAACATTTACATGAGAAATGACATTAGTTCAATTTGAACATAATGTTAGGTAGGAACTTTGATTTTTCCCAAAATAGATATCAAAATAGCCTACAAGTATTTACTAAAGTGTACATTTTTTCTGTATTTGAACTGTCAAAAACTTGTAAGCCAGTTTTGCTCTTTGAGTCTATCCCTGGGTTATCTATTTTGTTTCCCAATGTGTTTGTGTGTTCCTGACCAATACCAGTGTGTGTTAATTGTGACTGATTTATACTGTTTTGATATCAAATAGGGCATGCAACACTGTTTCCATTTTTCCAAAGCAATTTGCCAATGACATTTTTACAACAGAATTTGCAAATCAACTTTCTAAATTACATAAAAATTGTGGCATTGTGCTTAAAAGATTTATTCCTTAAATGTAAAAAAGAGATAAAAATTAACAGTGTTTTTATCCCATTTCTCCACAAAGAACCTACTTGAAGATCTTCATCCTACTCTGAGAGATGCTTTAATTATGACAAATCAAAATTGAATTTACTTTCAGGTATAGCTTTCTGGACCTACACTGTCATTTTATGGTTTTTATTATTCAAATTCAATTTAAAAAACTACATCTAAAAGTTTCTACCTTGTTCCCAGGAGTGAAAATTTTTAACTATAAAATACAGTGATTTTTTTAAAATAAAAGGTTTATCCTAATTTTTTCAGGAATAAAATACATATAGATATCTATATAAAGAGATGATATATACTGAGATATATGTGGACATAAACTTCAAATATACTTATATGTACAAATATTTTGCCATAATGAAATCAAAATTGTGTGAAGAAAAGTTACTGGTATTATTAAATTATATTCAGTTAATTGCTTTTTGGTCTGGGTTTTATTTGTTTTATTCCTGACTAAAGTAAGATTGTGCAATATTTCATTTGTACCCGAGGTCATATATGAATTCAGTTTGAGACATAGGTAGAAGTATTGTTTCTGACATTGGAATCAGCAAAGGGTAACAGACAATAACATGGCTGATTACTAAAGTAGAAGATGTAAATTCTGCTACATTTCTATGCATTAAAAGCCTCAGAATCCCTGAATTTTAATATAAAATACAATGAAGTGTATCAAATGAGATTCCCCTATCTTGCCTAGTAATAATGTGGTTAAATCACAATGTGAACACTTTAAAGGGCAAAAAAAAAAAAAAAAATGGCTTTAAAAAACCTCTGCCTCACTAAGTTTCAAGAATATCTCATTTTATTTCAAAATCTTATTGAACTTTTCTGTACTTTCTTCCATGACTGACTTTTACAATAGCAGTGTCTTTGGTTGTCACGTCACCTAAAGAACCAAAGACAAGAATGGTGAATGATTCTATGGCAAGATATAATCTAGTAATTGGATACAATGAAACAAAAATGCAGAGGTACATAAAGAAAAAAAAAAAGGATGATCATGTATTTCAGCTGTGATTGGGTGTCTGCTTAACCATGCCCTATTCATAATGATGAACAGTGGTGGCACTCAAACTCATTTGCCTCTGAAGGGAATTCAACTTAAAATGAAGCTTCACTTTCCCTAATAAATGGTGAAATTCAAATATTATCGTGCCTGTGAGACTTAACATGATTAAGACATAAAATTTCACTAGACAGTTTTAAGCAGTAAGAAAAGAAAGCAGAGTATCCTTATTTTTCATTAAAGCATTTAAATTAGTGTTCTATATTATACTACTGTATATGAAGAGTGCAAGAAGCTCTATTTTCTATGAATCAAATAAAATAATCAGGAGAAAACATAGCCTGGTGCTGATTAGCATGGTCTTCAGACACAGACTTCCTGAATTCAGCTACCTGATCCAGTGCTTTCCACCTATGAGACTTTAAGTTTCTAAATCTCTCTGTGGCTCAGTTTCCTCTGTAATAGCATAGGGAAAACAAGAACACTTCCTTTATAGGGATGTTGTAATGATAAAGGATAAAGTGTTTTTAAATTTATAAGAAACTTAGAGAAATGTTCACTTGGTAACGTGGAGGGATATTTGAATATTTAAATGAGGGGAGAGTCATGATTTGATTTTTGCCTTTAAATATTTCCAGTTGCTGCTCTGGAAAGAATGCATTCTAGAGGGGGCAGAGGAGGCGGGAGCAAAGGATGTGTGCACTGGGATAAGTGGCAATTGATGCTACTAAATTTTAGAAGTTGGTGTTTTAGACCATGTTATTAGCAGGGAAAATGGGGTTATATCTTACATATAGAAGTCAACAGAATTCCCTGCAGAATGGATAGGTGTGAGAGTTATACATAAAATGGGACAGGCCTATTCCTATCTCCAGGGACACCTGAATGTCTGCTTTGACACTTGTGCAAAGATAAGGGTGGCTAATCAAGTAACTAACAAGTGATTTATGTTTGTATGTTTGTTTTTTCTTTTAATAGCCTGAAATTCCCTGGGAACACCCAGGTCTGAGTTTTTTTACTAGTGGCTTTTGCCTGGTTGATTGATTAGATAGCCTAGTTTAGCTCTATGACCAAAGAGGCATAAATGACTCTGTTGTGAACTCCTACCTTGAATTGTCCTGAAACCATTATTTGTCATATAAATCTTGACAGTTAAATCAGAGGAAAAAATGTATCCTTGCGCCATAAGAACGTGCAAGGGGATTTTTGTACCTAGATGCCCCTCCAACATTTGCCTGCGTTCTCTGTGTCATCATTAAAAGTCTTATGTGAGTATCTCTGTGAGTTCTTCTGAGCTTGTTCAAAAATCTCATAGCGTCTTGAATCTGCATGGGATTTGTGGATGGAGCAAAAGAGAGGAATCAAGGGTGATTTCTAGGTCTTTAGTTATTCCTAGAACAACTGGTGAAATAAAGACCTG
This sequence comes from Oryx dammah, assembly GCF_014754425.2. Taxonomy (NCBI): domain Eukaryota; kingdom Metazoa; phylum Chordata; class Mammalia; order Artiodactyla; family Bovidae; genus Oryx; species Oryx dammah. Next base: position 26,552,268 of record NW_024070196.1, on the reverse strand, counting down.
TATACTGAGAAGAGAGGCACTACTAGGTTACAATCTTACACAGGAAGAATGTTTTCTGTATATGCTAATTTTGACATACTTATAATTGGAACATGCTAAGTTGAGATATTAATACTATGTAAATAGTCTAGAATTCCGAGAATAGATTGGAGCAAAAATATAAATGTTTTACATACGATTATTCATGTTTAAAAATTCATGAAAGAAATAACATGAGATGAGTTACAGAGAGAAATAGACATCAATCAAAAGGAGGTGGAACCAGCAAAGAAGACTGAGAAGATGAGGTCATTTAAATGATGTGGAAAACTAGGTGTGTGTTGTGATAAGGCCAAAAAAGAAGGATGTTTTAAGAAATAGGATGAACACCTGTGTTGAATATTTCCAAAAGTATAAGTAAGATAAATTTAAGGAAATACTTTTGGATTTGGATATTTAACTAATTCACTATGGAGTTGTGGGTTGCTGTTGTTGTTTAGTTGCTAAGTTGTGTCTGACTCTTTTGTGATCCATGGACTGTAGCCTACCAGGCCCCTCTGTCCATGGGATTTCCCAGGCAAGAATACTGGAGTAGGTTGCCATTCCCTTCTCCAGGGGATCTTCCAGACCCTGTGTCTCCTATAGCTCTTGCACTGGCAGGTGGATTCTCTACAGCTGAGCCACCAGGGAAGCTACAGAATTTTGAGTAGAACAGTCTTATTTAAATGGCCTGAGACAACATCTTCATGCCTGTATTTATTGAAAATTCTTTCTAGAGATTATTTTCATGTCAGAAAACAAAGAAATGACTGTCTGATTATTTAATTTAGGTAAGACCAAAGATAGATTATTTTCTTTAAAATCGGAGAAGGCAATGGCACCCCACTCCCGTACTCTTGCCTCAAAACTCCCATGGACGGAGGAGCCTGTTAGGCTGCAGTCCATGGGGTCGTGAAAAGTCTGACGTGACTGAGCGACTTCACTTTCACTTTTCACTTTCATGCATTGGAAAAGGAAATGGCAACTCACTTCAGTGTTCTTGCCTGGAGAATCCCAGGGACAGGGGAGCCTGGTGGGCTGCCGTCTATGGGGTCGCACAGTCGGACACGACTGAAGCGACTTAGCAGCAAAGTATGTGGAAAACATGAAGATTATCTAATAGAGAGGGATAAATGATACAAATGAAAGACAAAGAAATTGCAGAAGAAATGCCAAGAATATAGGATTTGGATTACAAATGGAGGTGTTGATGTTTGCTAGAAGAAAATCTACTTCATCCACGAAGCACAAGACTAAGAGTACGGGTACAGAAATGTTTAGAGAAATAGTACAGATGTGGTAATGGGAAACTGAAAGAATTCTAGGTTTATTTTTGCTATTTCCTCAATGAAGCATGAGCAATTTCATAGTGAAAAGTAAAAATGGGGCAGCGGGGGAAGAAATAAATATGAGAATAAAAACATTAAAAGAAAGCATGACTATTATATCTTTGGGAAGTAAGGGACTCATGTAGGAGAAGGGTGATTGTACTGTCTAGAAATCTTTTTTTTTTTTTTTTTTTTGGCTGCATCACAATGCTAATGAGATCTTAATTCCTCAATCAGGAATTGAACCCACAACCCCTGTGGGAAGGCAGAGTCTTAACCATTGGACCAGCAGGGAAGTCCTTGCCTAGAAGTCTTAATGGGCCATTTGAGGTATGTTGTTGAATTAAGCAAGGTTTAAAGTCTTGATATTCATATGCACAGTTTCACCTATTAAAGATTTCATTTCCATTGATGACAAGATTATGTTATTTCTAGAGATGAGGAAAAAAATCTATAAGATTAAAAAAAAAAAGCACAGTTCTCTCTGTGCTAGACTTTTCATATGGTAAACAGAATGGAAATTTTCAAAAAATTTATTCAAATTATCATTTGAATTATTTTAAAAAATATATGTTATACATATATCGATATACACACATATGTGTACATATTTTGCCTTATTTGCCTAAAATATTGTTTTGAGATCAACACACTTACTTTTTCTCAATTTCTAAATCTTTCTAAATTCTTCATAAAACTTTTAAAAATAAACTGTTTAACCCTGTTTCAGTTTTCCCTAACATGTTGTTTCTCTGCAAGCCACAGAATATTTAAATTAAACTTCTGTTCCACTGATACATACTCTATGGTAATTGATATTTCTTTAAAAGTGCCTTTATACTTCTTCCTCTAACATGTTCTAAGCATCTAAAAGCATTGTACTTTATTTTCCTAGCTTTGTACATATCCTAACATCTCTGGAGATATTTGCCACTAAAGCAAGTGAGTGTTTATATACTGTTTGTTTATTCATGACAACTCCTAAATGTTTGGAAAGTAATAAAAAAAATGTCAATAGTCTTATGGTCGTTGAAATGCTCCCCTAATTTCAACTTTAGTTTTATTTATATTCTCAACATTTTATGAACACTCACAGCAGCTGAGACATTATCTCCTTTAAAAATAACCTGGGAACACTGTTGTCACACCCATTGTTCTTCAAACAGTAGCTATATCAGTGAGGCAGTGGTCCTCTGGCTAGCACCAGTTCAGAATAACAGACATCCCTATATCCATGTCATCTTTCTTCCTCCCTAAAATACAATCATACACACACATACAGATGCACTCCATGTTTTCATTATTATTCCATGACACATATTCCTTTTCTATATGTTTTCATATATCAGCTTTGTAAATATACCTCAGAGGCAATCTATTCAAGATCATGTCAAAATAAAAGTTATTTTAATAATGGTTTATTGTGAAAGAAGTGGATAGATTAATCAACTAGTCTTTTCTCATTGTTGTCTTAACAAAGTTCTTCAATTATATAATCACTTGTATTAGTTTCCTGAGGCTGTGTAAACAAATCACTACAGTCTTGGCTTAAAACAACAGAAATTCACCTTCTCAAAGTTCTGGAGAGGTCTGAAGTCTGAAATTAATGTGTCAAAAGTGTTGTCCTTTCTCTAAAGACTCTAGTGAAGAATGTATTCTTTGTCTTCAGCTTCTAATGGCCATTGGCATTCACTGACTTGTGGCCATGTAACTTCAATCTCTGCCTCCATGGTCTCTTTACCGCCTTCTCTCTGTCATATCTTCCCTGGCCTCACACTTATAAGGACACTTATCAAGAATTTAGGGCTGATCAGGGTAATCCAAGATAAGCATCTCTTTGCAAGGGATTTAATTTAACCAAAATATTTTACCATTTGTTTGTTTGTTGCTGTTTAGCCGCTCAGTAGTGTCCAGCTCTTTGAGACCCCATGGACTGTAACATGCCAGGCTCCTCTGCCCATGGGATTTCCCAGGCAAGAATCCTAAAGTGGGTTGCCATTTCCTTCTCCAGGGGATCTTTCTGATCCAGGGATTGAACCTGCATCTTCTGTATTACAGGCAGATTCTTTACCACTGAACTACCAGGGAAGCCCCAATGAGTAGTAGTCCCAAATTTCAGAGATTAAGACCCAGATATATCTTTGGGCAGGTCACTATTAAGCCTACTACACTCATTATCTTGAATGTCAGAAGGATCCTGATATTAACTTCATTATATGTACCTAATTATATTTTAATGTGAATAGAGCACTAATCAGTGGGCAGTGGGACACAAGGGAAGGTGTCTCAGTGATGTGGTGACACGTGGACAGAAAGACAAGCCATCCAAGGAAGGAGAGCACCCACCACCCTTCCCTATGGCTGCTTTCTTCAGTGTCTTCATCTCACTGTCAAACTTGGTAAATTTAAAAAGTGTCAATCTATGCTAAAACCAATACAGAATCGTAAAGTAAAAATTAAAAATTAATTAATTAATTAATTAATTTAAAAAATAAAAAGTAAATATATGTCTACTCTGCAAGATTACAGTCAGACTGAATACAGCATCAATCTATTTTTTAATATAATTCTATTTATGTAAAGTTGATAATCATGCAAAACTAGATAACATATTATTTTGGAATATATAATGTATATGCCAAAACCAGTAAAGAAAGGTAAGGAAATAATAAGCAAAATTTTGGATTCAGTTACCTATTGGGTGAAGAAGTTTGGTCAGATCGGGGGGGGGGGGCACCTTATTTCTTCTTAATTTTCATTCAAGTATAATTGATTTACAGTGTTGTACTAATTTCAGGGATTTGATTTAGGTCATACCTGAATGCTCTAGTGGTTTTCCCCACTTTCTTCAATTTAAGTCTGAATTTGGCAATAAGAAATTCATGATCTAAGCTGCAGTCAGCTCCCAGTCTTCTTTTTGCTAAATGTATAGAGCTTATCCATCTTTGGCTGTAAAGAATATAATCAATCTGATTTTGGTGTTGACCATCTGGTGATGTCCATGTGTAGTCTTCTCTTGTGTTGTTGGAAGAAGGTGTTTGCTATGACCAGTACGTTCTCTTGGCAAAACTCTGTTAGCCTTTGCCCTGCTTCATTCCGTATTCCAAGGCCAAATTTGCCTGTTACTCCAGGTGTTTCTTGACTTCCTACTTTTGCATTCCAGTCCCCTATAATGAAAAGGACATCTTTTTTGGCTGTTAGTTCTAAAAGGTCTTATAGATCTTCATAGAACCGTTGAACTTCAGCTTCTTCAGCATTACTGGTTGGGGCATAGACTTGGATTACTGTGATATTGAATGGTTTGCCTTGGAAATGAACAGAGATCATTCTGTCGTTTTTGAGACTGCATTCAAGTACTGCATTTCGGACTCTTTTGTTGACCATGATGGCTACTCCATTTCTTCTAAGGGATTCCTGCCTGCGGTAGTAGATATAATGGTTGTCTGAGTTAAATTCACCCATTCCAGTCCATTTTAGTTCACTGATCCCTAGAATGTCAACGTTCACTCTCGCCATCTCCTATTTGACCACTTCCAATTTGCCTTGATTCATGGACCTAACATTCCAGGTTCCTATGCAATATTGCTCTTTACAGCATCAGACCTTGCTTCTGTCACCGGTCACATCCACAACTGGGTATTGTTTTTGCTTTGGCTTCATCCCTTCATTCTTTCTGGAGTTATTTCTCCACTGATCTCCAGTAGCATATTGGGCACCTACCTACCTGGGCTCCAAAATCACTGCAGATGGTGCTTGCAGCCATGAAATTAAAAGATGCTTACTCCTTAAAGGAAAATTATGACCAACCTAGATAGCATGTTGAAAAGCAGAGACATTACTTTGCCAACAAATGTCCATCTAGTCAAGGCTATGGTTTTCCCAGTGGTCATGTATGGATGTGAGAGTTGGACTGTGAAGAAGGCTGAGTGCCAAAGAATTGATGCTTTTGAACTGTGGTGTTAGAGAAGACTCTTGAGAGTCCCTTGGACTGCAAGGAGATCCAACCAGTCCATTCTAAAGGAGATCAGTCCTGGGTGTTCATTGGAAGGACTGATGCTAAAGCTGAAACTCCAGTACTTTGGCCACCTCATGTGAAGAGTTGACTCATTGGAAAAGACTCTGATGCTGGGAGGGATTGGGGGCAGGAGGAGAAGGGGACGACAGAGGATGAGATGGCTGGATTGTGTCACCAACACAATGAACGTGAATTTGCGTGAACTTTGGGAATTTGTGATGGACAAGGGGGCCTGGCGTTCTGTGGTTCAAGGGGTCACAAAGAGTTGGACACAACTGAGTGACTGAACTGACTGAACTGAACTAGTTTCAGGTGTATAGCAAAGTGAATCAGTCAGACATAGACACAGTCTTTTTAATTTTTTTAGATTAGATACTTTCCCCAATATAGACCATTGCAGGTCACTGAGTAGAGTTCCCTGTGCTAGTCACCATGTTCTTATTAGTTATCTATTTCATATAAAATAGTATATGCACATCAATCCCAATCTTCAAAATTATCCCTCTCCCCCTTATCCCCTGATTTGTTTTCTACATCTGTGAGTCTGTGTCTGTTTTTTTTTTTCTTCTTTTTTTAAGTTTTTGTTGTTGTGGTGGTAGACCATTTTTTAAAAGTCTTTATTGAATTTTTTACAATATTGTTTCTGTCTTAAATTGGTTCTTTTGGAGTGAGGTATATGGAATTTTAGCTCCCCAACCAGGGATGGAACACAAACTAACTACATTGGAATGTGAAGTCTTAACCAATGGAACAGTAGGGAAGTCCCTTTACCTCTATTTTATAAATAAGTTCATTTGTAACTTTTTCCTAGATTCTACATATAAGGGATATTTCATGACATACATCTTTCTGTATCTATTTTTTTTAATCTAAATGACATTTTTGTTAACAAAAGTAAAATTTAACAGTACTATACATTGTGAATAAATTTATAAATGGTCATTTCTGTATATATTATAGGAACACAACAAATCAATACACCAGGAGCTATATTTTTATAGTAACAAGCTTTCTAGTTTTTCTGTATTTTCTTGACCACTGACTGCAAGATAGAGTCAAGGTGAAAAAACTGACTGAAACATAAGAGAAAAATAAAGTATAAAATCTGAAAACTCTACATTCATTTAATATTTACTGTTATCAAGTATAGATATATAATAAAATATTAGTGTAACTATAATAGTAACTGATTTATTTTTCACACTATTTTATTTTGTCTGTTTCACAGAAAACTGAGACACAGAGCATTTAAGTGATTGGCTTAAAGTTACAGAACACAAAACTAAGAAGTGTCAGAATTATAAGGTACAACAATTAATTTCATAGGTTATCTTGACTGGCCCATGGGGTAGCCAGATATCTGGGGTAGCCAGATATCTGGGGTAGCCAGATATCTGGGGTAGCCAGATATCTGGTTCAACATTGTTTTGGGGTGTGTCTGTGAGACTGTTTCTGGAAGAGATTAGCATCTGAACAGGTAGACTGAGCAAAGTAGATTGCCCTTTTCACCTGGGAAGCATCATCCAATCCTCTGAGGACCTGAGTAGAACAAAAAGTTGAAGGAAGGAAAGGTTCACCCTCTCGGAGCCTGACTAAGCTAATATATCAGCATCCGTCTGGCTTTGATGCACCTGCACTCAGGGCTTCATAAATTGGACTGGTATCTATGCTACTGGCTCTCTAGCCTTCTAACTGCAGTACATGCCTCCCTGAGTCTCCAGTTTGCAGAAGGTAGATTTTGGGACTTCCAGACTATAATCATGTGAGTTAGTAATGTATCATAAACCACTTTTTATACACACACACACACACACACACACACACACGCACACACATATATATATTCTATTTATCTGGAGTACTCTAACATAGAAGTCAAGCTCTAAGCACCTAATTTTTAGGCTAAGATGATTCTCAAAAAAAAAAATAAAATAAAATAACTACTTTATAGAAGCAATGTCTTTATTAGCATTTAAAATTTTCTCTTTAAGAAAAATGGAAGTGTTGCTCCAGCCTGGAGGAGAGGCAGATCACTTGTGATTGTTTCTTCTTAGAACTGCATCAAAGGGTCTCTAATATGAACAGAACTCCCTTTGTCACCCTGTGCGAAGAGATGCCTTTGAGTCAGTCTTGCTTATCCTCTCACTTTGACAGGAAAAAAAAAAAAATCATTGTCGTTGCCAAGGTTTGAAGCTCCAAAATGATGATTTTGAATAAAGAATGAAAGTGAGTCACTCTGTACTCAAAATCATCACAGCTACCAATTTGTGACCCTTGACCATACATCAGGTCACAAATACTATCTTGTACTCTCAGAAGAGCTATAGAAGTGAGAAAGTTGAGGTTCAGGGATTTTGAACTTGATGAAGCTCATTCAAGTAATAAATGGATGAGCTGGGATTTGAATCAATCTGGGACTGATTACAAAGTTCATGATTTTTCTCCCAGAACATATTGTTTTTGATGGTACCTTAAAGAGAGACCTACTAAACTGGCAAAAAATTTTCAAAGTATGTTAATTGCACCTAAGTTATACCTAAGAACCTAGAAAGTTTGGCTATTAGTATTAAATTGTATTGATAATAATGATAACTACTGGTGGGAGGAGAAATTAGACTAATGTATTTTCTGGTTGAAATCTCAATTTGAAATCTATAACCACATCTGTCTTTGAAACAAATAGAGAAATGTCCAGGCATGTCTTACTGATGTCTTTCTTTCCAGAATAAATTCAATATAAAAAATTGAATATACTTATTACTCTACTATGCAGGTGTAACTGAAAAAGAAGAATAGAAACCTTGAAGGCCTTGGTATTTTTTAAAGTGCTGCTAACTTCATTGGTAGCAGTCACTTCTTTACCACTAGAAATTAATAATGCATTAAATAAAAACAATAGAAATTGTACTACATGAAACAACATCTCCTGTAATCTTTACAACTGATCTTCCCGAGTTATTATTTAAGCACTGACTTAACTAAAAACTACTTTTAATAATACACAAATGCCATAATCGTTAACTTATTCATAACCAAGAAAATATGATCACAGCTGATCTGAACTTAAATGAGTCTTAGAATACCATGTGGGTAAATATTGATTTTCAGTTCAAAATATCCAATTTGTAAATATGATAAAGTTTCTATAACTTTGGCTATTCAGAAGCTGAGATATTCCTATATTCTGGCTACAGGTTTTCCATATGAAGTCATATGGTGACAAATGTATCCCTAACAGGAGTAGGGTAGTGATCAGAACACAATCATGGCTGTTTTTCTTCAGATCCCATGTCTACTGGAACCTAGGACCCTAATAAATCCCATCTTTACCACTGAACAACTGTGTATGAATGGGCATGATAAGAATACTTAAGCTGTGTGGTCCTTTTTTTTTTTTTTAAATTCATACTAAGTGATAATAATAATAATGGAAGTTTAATATACAGTAAGTACACAGCAAATGACAGCTTTTCCTGATCTCTACCTGGGCACTGTGTGGCTCTAAATTTTGGCCTAAATTTTGATTTTTTAAAATATGTCTTTGCCATGTACACTGCTTTATTTATTTTATTTTTTGGCTGTGCTGGGTCTTTGTTGCTACTTGCAGGCTTTCTCTAGTTGGAGAAAGTGTGGTCTACTCTCTGGCTGAGCTGTGTGGGCTTCTCATTGCAGTGGCTTCTCTAGTTGCAAAGCAGAGGCTCTATCTAGGCATGTGGGCTCAGTAGTTTCAACTTGCTGGCTCTAGGGTCCAAGGGCTTCAGTAGTTGCAGCACAGGGGCCCCTTAATTGTGACTCTTGGGCTCTAGAGTGTTCAGGCTTTGGCAGTTCTGGCACACAGGCTTAGTTGCTCCATGGCATGTGGAATCTTCCCGGACCAGGGATCAAACCTGTGTCCCTTGAATTGGCAGGCGGATTCTTATCCACTATGCCACTAGGAAGTCCTGTATTTTTATTTTTAAAGATTGAATTGTTTTCCTCAAAGCAGACTATAACACACAAAAACTTGGGGAGTGTTCCTGTGATAATCTTCCCATTATGATTTGATACCTGCTTCCCTGGTGGCTCAGATGGTAAAGCATCTGCCCGCAATGTGGGAGACCCGGGTTCGATCCCTGGGTTGGGAAGATCCCCTGGAGAAGGAAATGGCAACCCACTCCAGTATTCTTGCCTGGGAAATCCCATGGACAGAGGAGCCTGGTGGGCTATATAGTCCATGGGGTCGCAAAGAGTCAGACACGACTGAGCGACTTCACTTTCACATTCACTTTCACTGTTCAGACAGGGCTTTCCAGATGTTTCAGTGGGTAAAGAATCCACCTGCCAATTCAGGAGATGCGAGTTCAGTACCTGGGTTGGGAAGATCCCCTGGAAGAGGGTATGGCAACCCACTCCAGTATTCTTGACCAGAGAATCCCATGGACAGAGGAGTCTGGTGGGCTACAGTCCATAGGGTCACAAAGAATCAGACATAACTGAAGTGACTGAGTGCACACACACACATGATTCAGATTTCCTCACCTCATTATTTGTATTTTCCGTGTGGGACATAGTGTATTTAGTGTAACATCCTTACACTCTAGTGTCAGCTTCTTGAAATGAGACTCCATTTTGAATGTGTGTGTGTGTGATTCATTCTTGGTTATCACTTTTGTGTTTTGCTTGAGATTCCTTGGTGGCTCAGATGGTAAAGCACCTGCCTGCAATGCAGGAGACGTGGTTCAATCCCTGGGTCAGGAAGATCACCTGGAGAAGGAAATGGCAACCCACTCCAGTACTCATGCCTGGAAAATTCCATGGATGGAGAAGCCTGGTGGGCTACAGTCCATGGGGTTGCAAAGAGTCGGGTGCTAAAAAAAACAAAACATAAATTAAGTGGCTTAGTAGTCCTACATTCCAAAATGAGACATTAGATCACCTTACAGAAGGAAGTATTTAAAACCAGTTTGCAATCCTTAAGCTGTCACAAATTTGATGGCATAAAAAAGAATTTAGATTGTGAAAACTGCAGTAGGTGCTGTGTGGTGAAAAGGTTGGAGAGGGTTGGTAAATAATCACTCCTCATTTCAAGTCTTGCGAAGGCACTACTTAGAGACTATTGTTATGTGTTTTCTAGAATATAGAGGAAACCATGAACTAGTATCAGAGTTGACTAAACCAAAAAAAAAAAAAAAAATGTGAAAGGGGAGCTACTGGATGAATGAGTCCCTGGTAGGAAGGTAGATGGTTGCATTTGCAAATGCCTGCATTTTCTGTTACAGAAGATCAACATTGTGGAATTAGCAGGAAGTGGTCTGTTAATGGTTGCTTTAAAAGCAAAACTGTGTTCTGAATGGTGTTCAGAGGGTGAAGCAGCATATACCCAAAGGGGCTGGAGTATAACAATGGTTGTGGTAATTGACAAAGAGGTTGAAAAGCCAGCTGAAGGCAAAAGAGCCACTTGCTAGGACCCTGAAAAGAATTCTGAGAAATCTCCAAGACAACCCAAGGAAGAAAATGAGCTTTAATCATTAGATTTTTCCAGAGGAAACAACACTGAATTATTTAAGTGCAAAATTAGATCTTTAATGCCCCCTACCATTTCTTCCTACTCCAGCTTGCCCTGAAAAAGACAGGGACAGTCTAGTGCATGGGGAAGAAAGGACAGAAACATAAGAATGATAAAATAAGAAGTCACTAATGTTCCCTTTCTCTCAGTGTTTGCGTAGCCTCTGAGAAGGGCAAGCTGGGAGGGAAAATAACTCAATCGAAAAATGGGCAGAAGACCTAAATAGACATTTTTCTAAAGATACAGATGGCCCAGGGGCACATGAAAAGATGCTTACCATCACTGATTATTAGAGAAATGCAGATCAAAACTACAATAAGATATTACCTCACATCAGAGACTGGCCATCATCAAAAAATCCACAAACAATAAATGCTGTAAAGGGGGTGGAGAAAAAGAACGCTTTTGCACTGTTGGTGGGAATATAAATCGATACAGCCACTATGGAGAAGAATATGGTGATTGATTCCTAATAAACTAAAAAATAGAACTACCATATGACCCTGCAGTCCCACTCCTGGGCATACATCCTGAGAAAATCATAACTCAAAAAAACACATGCACTCCAATGTTCACTGCAGCACTATTTACATTAGGACATAGAAGCAACTTAAATGTCCATCAACAGCTGAATGGATAAAGAATAAGTGATACATGTATATAATGGAATGGTGAAAGTGAAAGTGAACGTGAAGTCGCTCAGTCGTGTTCGACTCTTTGCGACTCCGTGGACTGTGGCCCACCAGGCTCCTCCATCCATGGGATTCTCCAGGCAAGAATACTGGAGTGGGTTGCCATTTCCTTCTCCAGGGGATCTTCCCGACCCAGGGATTGAACCCAGGTCTCCTGCGTTGCAGGCAGACGCTTTAACCGCTGAGCCACCAGGGGTACTGAGCCATAAAAAGGAACAAAACTGAGCCGTTTGTAGCGATCTGGATGGATCTAGAGTCTGTCATACAGAGTGAAGCCAGAAAGAGAAAAACAAACATTATATATTAACACATGTATTTGGAATCTAGAAAAACGGTACAGATGAGTCTCTTTGCAGGGCAGGAATAGAGATGTGGATGTAGAGAATAGACATATGGACATGGTGGGGGGTGAATTGGGAGATGGATTTTTGTATGTGTACCAGCAAGTATAAAACAGAGAGCTAGTGGAAACCTGCTGTATATACAGCAAGGGAGCTCAGTTTGGTGTTCTGTGATAACCTAGATAGGTGAGATGGGGGAAGGGAGGGTGGTAGGGAAGGGATGTGTGTGTGTGTGTGTGTGTGTGTGTGTGTGTATAATATATCTGATTCACTACTTTGTACAGCAGAAACTAATACAACATTATAAAGCAACTCTCAGTTCAGTTCAATTGTTCAGTCATGTCCAACTCTTTGCAACCCCACGGACTGTAGCACGCCAGGCCTCCCTGTCCATCACCAACTCCTGGAGTTTACTCAAACTCATGTCCATTGACTCGGTGATGCCTTTCAACCATCTCATCCTCAGTCCTCCCTTTCTCCCCTCTTCAATCTGTCCCAGCATCAGGGTCTTTTCCATTGAGTCTGTTCTTCACATCAGGGGATACTCCACCTCAAAAAAAGAGAACTTTACAGTTTTGTGTAATTCCAAACCAGACAAACTAATTTGCTATAAAGGATATTTTTGTAAGTTGGGAAAATTTACATTTATTATAGAGTTTGTAGATGAGCTAAGGGGCCTATCAGAGATTTCACCTTAGCAAAAGTTTTTATCACCTAGAGTAAGATTGAACAGGCAAAGCGAAGAAAGAATATCTATCATCTTTCTGTATTTTTATTCTGACGGTATCCTACAATGTCTTCTTGAGAGGCTACAGTTAGAATTACTTCCTCTCCCACTGAGCTGATTATTGAGTTACACTGCTTGAAAGAGATTGACTACAAGGAAGTCATGAGGATATCATTTAGTTTCTTTGAAAGTTTAGATATTCTGGGGCACTTATTATTATTATTATTATTTTAGCAGCAAAACAGTTTCAACTAATTGCTATCTGTTGGATTTTTAGTCCATTTATACATTTAGTGGATTGTAAAGCAATTGATTGAAGGGTTCAAACAGTGAAGGGTTCCAAACTGTATCCTTGTATTATTCCCTAGTAAATTTCCCCACATTTATGGTATAAACAGAGGAGAACATGAACTGAAATGTTTGATGTAAGTATTAATAGGTGTCCTCTAGATATGCATTTCAGTACTATATATATGTTCAGCACAGGTGGTTAGCAATAGGCAAATTGCTATATTTCCAATACCCTGGAGTGAAGTATATGAAAGTTGTAAAAAAAAATTAAATTCAGTTTGATGAGATAGTTATTTCTCATAAATATGTTAATGTTTATAAAGAATGGAAAATTAAATATTTCCTTGATAGTTGGATCAAAGGCTATCTTTGACATAGATGTAAATATTGATAAAATCATGATTTTACTATTATATTTTGCTGGAAAGGATGTTTAAGTGGTGTCAACAGAAAACGGAGTATGTATATTTAAATAGTATTCTGACTTTTTGAAAAATTGGCGCTGTGGACACTGTTCTGCTCAGTCTATTGGACACATGTTCACTGCTATAGAGATGTCCTTGTTAGAGTGCAAGATCATAGCTCATTAAATTCACAGGACCAAGAGGCAAAGTGGCAGACCAGAGAGGTTCAGGTCCAGCTGCCAGTACTCCATCATCACCACTCTGTCCTTGTTTGAGACTATTTCACCACAGCAGTTCCCCTCTTTTTTTTTTTTTTTTGAGAATTCCATATTCAAAACCTTGGTTTGAGTAAATTTATCCCAAATAGAATGTCGGGAATATCAGACATTCCCTCCAAAAATATTCAGGAATCTCAATCCACATCAGTGCACTCTCACACAATACAGCTATAAACAAAAAAAGGATCTAAAGAGAAAACTTTCAAACTACAACATTCTGTTACGCACTTTTCCTGGTCAATGGGAAGGCATGTATAATCTAGGATGAGCAAATACTTGTTGTCTCCAGCTATGAAAGTAGAAGCAGTTGACATATCTGTTTATTTTCACTTCATCTGGCATCCTGTTATACTAAATATTGACACATTAAATATCTGAATAGGAAAAGAGGAGAGAAAAATTCTGAGGGGATTTTCTCAACTATATATGGCCTAGATTCAAAATGTTTAGTAACTTAAATTCCAATTGTCCAGTTACAGTTTTGTCTTGCTCTCTTTGGGAAGTCTCTGCTTCAGAAGACATGAAATACAGGTGCTTTCCATCTTAACAGGGCTTCCCTGGTGGCTCAGATCTGCTTGCAGTGCTAGACACCAAAGCTCAATACCTGGGTCAGGGAGATTCCTTGGAGAAGGGCATGGCAACTCCCTCCAGTTTCCTGCCTGGGAAATCTCATAGACAGAGGAGCTTGGACGGCTACAGTCCATGGGGTCACAAAGATTTCAACAGGACAGAGCAACTAACTTTCACTTTCATCTTAATGTAATGTATCATGAAATAACAGAAAGAAAATTGGTAAACATGGTTTTTTAATCTATGTTGGTTGATCACACATACTTTTTTCTTTCTCTAAATAACCAATATGCTGAAGTACTGTTTCACTTTTTAAAATGTTATTTTACATTCCTAATAATGCATATGAATCCTATTCTATTGAATATAGTAAATATAGGAAAACTGTATTGTGATAAACACGGGATCAGTTACTACATTTTCCTCAAATTACTGACTAGTACTCAAAAATTTCTACAACATTCAGCAAGTTTGCTGGTACCAAACAATTCACTAATAATCACTTCCTACAAATTTAATAATGTATTATAATTTTGAATGCCATATATTTATCATACAAAGTAGATATTTTCAGAAACACCAGATTTTTGGAAAACATATTCTAAAAAAAATGTTTTTTTCTTGCACTGTATAACCATTAAAAGACATCCACATTGTCAATAGATGGCAGCATGACTCTTCAGGAATTCCTGGGGTACTGCTTTGCAGTTCAGTATCACAACTATTAGTATGTTAAAAATGCTAATTTCAGTGAAGCTTTCTCATTGCATTTTCTTTAATACTTCATTGAATTGATGTTACATATATTTCCAAAAGGAAAATGAAAAATAAATATGTAAACCATAAATGCTATATGGTCCAGTTCTTTATTTTTTTCAAGTGTGTATAAATTTGAGGTTAGAACTATAGAGTGAAGGAAAAGATATCATTGTTGACACATTAATGTATGAATCTTTCATTGCACCATTAGACCTTGAAATTTTAGTTTGACATAAAGCATGTGAACTTTTAATAAATCATCAATAATCTCTCAATATGAAGGCCATTTTTAAACAAATTTTTCAAGAAGTTACTGAAAAATATTTGACCATCAATCTCTCTTCCCTAGAAAGATGAGGATTTAATTTGTGAGAGTAGGATCTCTTTTTTAAACACTTCAGTGGGTCTACTTTAAGGGGAGGGAACACGCTGAATTTTTCAAATCCCTTCCATAAAAATACACACAGCCCAGGTAACTCCTTAAGAAAAATAAAGTTCTTTATGAACTTTTTGAATTATATTCAGGAGGCTCAAGATGCCTCTAAAGTTAAGGTTGTTAGGGTTACAATATACTCCTACAAAATAAATGCTGGCCATAAAAACATAATGATTTAACACAGAGAAGAAGGAAAAGAGGAGACATGGTGATTTGTTTAATAGACAGGGGTTCTGCCCCAAAGCTATCACTATAAGATATAAAAGAGCATCAATCACAGTGCAAACAAAAGCGTTCTAGCTCTATAATTGGTTTTAATAATTCTGAGCAATCAAAATTGTATCACTGCTTAAAATGTATCACGGCTTTGTTAATATTACTGAAGTAATTTTCATCTGTTTTGAAAAGAGATTCCTGAATTTTTTCTAATATTTTGCCTACACTTCCATTAATCTCCACAGACAGGAAAGCCTCAATTTCTTTGGAGATCTATTCTGTTTTACTAAGTCAATGACAGAGGTCTTCCTATGCCATATATCCTCATCTGTACAAAGTGTTTTAATTTTAAATAACCTACACAGAGATAGAAAAATAGTTGGATGATGAACACTGGTGTCTTTTGTTATATCCAGAGGAGTTAGCTGATTTTCTAATCAAAAATCTCCCCTTAATGACTGTTTTCAAATAACTACCACTGTCTTTAGAAGGTATTTTAAAGTAAAACGTTTTGTTTATTCATTCATTGATTATCAACTTATTCACTTAACAAATTAGAGCAATGTTTACTATATCAGTCACTATGCCAGACAGGATATTTTCATGGATAGGGTGGAGATGTCCTTTTTTGCATACCCAAAAGGAAATAAAGACACATGAAGAAATATTATAATTGCCATGGAGACATATGCAAAAGATATTGGAGTGACTCTTCTGACCTCCACATAACCTTAGCCCCCAAACATCAGAGCTATGTTTTCTTCGAACATTAGACTGGCTGATGTTAGGGTCATACTGCATGTAATGCTCTCAAGTACACATCCACCAACTTACTCATATATTCATGTGTGTGCTCAGTTGTATCCAACTCTTTGTGACTCTATGAACTGTAGCCCACCAGGCTCCTCTGTCCATGGGATTCTCCAGGCAAGAATACTGGAGTGGGGTGCCATTTCTTCCTCCTTCCCTTCCCAACCCAGGGATTAACCTGCTTCTCCTGTGTCTCCTGCATTGGCAGGCAGATTTTTTTTTTTTTAAACACTGAGCAACTAGGGCTTCCCACTCATTTGCTTATTAAACATCAGTTGCAAGTGTTCCAAATTTTATTTATGCCACTTGCACCTAATGCTATAATTGTATGATTTGATTGCTGAAAAACTACAGTTCTTTGAATACTACAGTTTGAAATATAGTTCTTTGAAAATGCCAGTTCTTTGAATACTAAGTCAAAAACTAAATTTTCAAGAGATTAAAATGACAAGTTGGTTAAAAAATACTTATCTTATCAGAAATAATCATTACAGCAATAATATATTTTTAAAGAAATATATAGAGACTTGTAAAACAAACAAAAAAAAAAACCCTAGAAACATTTTTCAATATGCATTCTTTTGTTTATGTTTTGTTCTTGTTGTTCAGTCAGTCAGTTGTGTCTGACTCTTTGCAGTCCCATGGACAACTGCATGCCAGCTTCCCTGTCCTTCGCTATCTCCTGGAGTTTGCTCAAACTCATGTCCATTGAGTCGATGAGGCCATCCAACCATCTCATCCTCTGTCACCCCCATTCTCCTCCTGCCTTCAATCTTTCCCATCATCAAGGTCTTTTCCATACAGTCAGCTCTTTGCATCAGGTGGCCAAAGTTTGTTCTTATTGTACTTCAAGGAAACGGAAACTGTTTAGAATGGATAGTTTTCATTTTATGCAACAAAGCTAGTGGTAAATTCCAAGAAACTGATCCATACTCAAAGTAAATGCTTGGCCTATGCTAAAAATTGAGATATATAAATAAAAACTTGAAAATGAGTGAAAATTTTAAGTTTTCAGTTATAATAACAATTTTCCAAGTAGTTGATAGAATAACTCCATTAGTTTCCTAGCACAACTATAAAAAATATGAAAAACTGGGTGGCTTGAAGCAACAGACATTTACCCTCTCAAAGTTCTGGTGTCTAGAAAAATAAGTGGAATTATGTCTCATGTCCGTAACAGCATTGCCTCATTTGTTAGCCTATTCAATAATTTGTTTAGTTGAGTACACTTTGTCTATATGAAGGTCTGTATCTATGTCAATGTAAAGACTCTTGAGAGTCCCTTGGACTGCAAGGAGATCCAACCAGTCCATCCTAAAGGAAATCAGTCCTGGGTGTTCACTGGAAGGACTGATGCTGAAGCTGAAACTCCAATACTTTGGCCACCTCATGTGAAGAGTTGACTCATTGGAAAAGACCTTGATGCTGGGAGGGATTGGGGGCAGGAGGAGAAGGGGAGGATAGAGGATGAGATGGCTGGATGGCATCACCGACTCGATTGACATGAGTCTGAGTGAACTCTGGGAGTTGGTGATGGACAGGGAGGCCTGGCGTGGTACAATTCATGGGGTCGCAAAGAGTCGGACACGACTGAGTGACTGAACTGAACTGAATGCTAATGCAGTTTTACAAAGCATAAGTAAAAATATTCCAAAAAATGTATTTAATCATTAATGAATATATATTTGGTGAACAAAATATTAATAGTCATGACACATGCTACAGAGATAAAACAGTAAACAAATAACTACAAATAATTATAACTTAAAAATTGTCATGAAGTTGGTTCAAGTATCTAGTCAACTATCTAACCTACAATTAATTTAGAAATTCAAGGAATTTTGAATCATGTAATTAGATTTTAGGATATCTGAGTTCTGCCATAGCTATGATAACAAATAATGAGGGGGAAATGAAAGATATGCACAACTTTCTTAAAAACTATTCTTTGGGGGTATTTGGGGGAATCTTCATTATTTTCTCTTTGGATTTCAGTTTGACAAATTTCTACTTAACATATTTTCAAGTTCACTGATTCTTTTCTTAGTTATTTCCAGTCTGTTTATGAGCCTTTCAAACGTATTTTTTATTTCAATTATACTTTAATTTTTTCTAGCATTTCCTTTGATTTTTTTCTAAGAATTTTTATCTTTGTCCTTACAGTAAGCATATGTTGTCCAATGTTATCTATGTTTCTGCCTATAGGTTCCTTAGAATGTTAATTATAGTTGTTTTAAATTCCTGGTTTGATGATTCCAAAATCTTTGTCATATCTGAGTGTGGCTTTGGTGCTTGCTTTTTTCTCTTCAGACTGTTTTTTCTTGCCTTTAGCATACTTGGTAATGTTTAATTTATATATGACATATTATGTGATAGCAATGGATGTAAACAGGCCTTTACTGTAAAGTTTTATATCTCTAGAGATTAGACTGTGCTTACTGTTTGCTCTAGCTTTAAGGACCAGAGAATTCAGCTTCCTTGTGTGTCATTGTTTTCCTCTACAATGGTCTTTGGGTTTCCCTAGTGAATTCTTCTTAAATAGAGTTTCTCTCTTGTAGCTGTCTCATTCATCAGTTCAGTTTAGTTCAGTTGCTCAGTCGTGTCCAACTCCTTGCAACTCCATGAACCACAGCATGTCAGGCCTCCCTGTCCATCACTAACTGCCAGAGTTTACCCAAACTCATGTCCATCGAGTCAGTGATGACATCCAACCATATCATCCTCTATCGTCCGCTTCTCCTCCTGCCCCCAATCCCATCCAGCATCAGGGTCTTTTCCAATGAGTCAGTTCTTCACATCAGGTGGCCAAAGTATTGGAGTTTCAACTTCAATATCAGTCCTTCCAATGAACACCCAGGACTGATCTCCTTTAGGATGGACTGGTTGGACCTCCTTGCAGTCCAAGGGACTCTCAAGAGTCTTCTCCAATACCAAAATTCAAAAGCATCAATCCTTCAGTGCTCAGCTTTCTTTATAGTCCAACTCTCACATCCATACATGACTACTGGAAAAACCATAGCCTCGACTAGACGGACCTTTGTTGACAAAGTAATGTCTCATTCATAACCCACTGTTACTATAAATGTAGCATTATTGATGAGGAGAGAATGATTATAATTATCTTATGATTAAATCTAAATTTTTTAGTGGGCCTAAGTATCTTGTCTGTGACTTTAAAATTTCAAGAGTTTTTAAATCTTTTTTGACCCTTTATGTGTGAAAACAAGGCTAGAAGGAGCTTGAATTTTTAAAGTTGCCCTTTCTATCAGTCAGATAAAGCTTCAGTGAAAGTAAAGTAGATTTCCTGAGGTAGGCCTTTGTTACACAGAACCTTCAAGGTGGCATATTTCAAACGGGTTACTCTTCTCTTAGACATATTTTTAAAAGTTACTTGTTTCATTCACCTGCCCAAAAGATAAGGGAGATTTTTCACTAACTTTCACTAAGTGAGGAGTGGTAGAGGAAGACTCCTGGAATGTAGAGATCTAAGACTGGGCCCTCTGTAGTCTAACTCTCAAGTGAGACCACATTCAGGGTCCAGCAAGTTGTCCTCAATAACCATTTAAATATTCCTTCCAGTTACTGGCTCCAGTGGCTTCTGCCCTTAGGAAACTGCTGTATTCACTTGTTTCTCCAGTTTTCTAGGTGGCAATTTGCCTTTTGACCTCAATTCTCTGATTAATTTAAGAAGAGATGTCTATTAGCACTTTGTTCATCTTTTTCTTCTTCTGAGGGTGGAGTAATGACTTACAAGCCCTTCATATGTCAGAGGAGAAATGACAAGGCTTTTTGGAAGAAATTATCTTAGCAGGTGGTCGGGGGCAAAACTTATACTAACATTTCTAAGAATTTTCTGCCAAGTTCAGCTTTTTCTGGAGAAAGTCCTTTCTATAGTAATTCAAGATATGTGCGTGTGTGCTAAGTCACTTCAGTTATGTTCAACCCTTTGCAACCCTATGGACTCCTGCCTCCTGGCAGACTCCTCTGACTTTTTTAAAATAACATTTTCACAGTTCATTATGTATATAGTTCTAACTTGGTGTAAACCTTTTCCAATATGCATTTAAATTTAATTAGAAAATGCTATTTTATATTAACTAGTAATTATTAACATAACAGATGGCCATAGTGAGCATTTGAAAAAAAAAAAAGTGTCTATAAAATAAAAAGAAATATTGGGACTTCCCTGGCAGTCTAATGGTTAAGAGTCTGCCTTGCAATGCAGGGGGTTTGTGGATTTGACCCCTGGGTGGGGAACTAAGATTCTACAAGCTGCAGAGCAGCTAAGCCTGTGTGCTGTAACTACTGAGCCCACGTAGCACAATTAGAGAGTCTGTCTGCTGCAATGAAAGATCCCACATGGCTAAGACTGAAGCCAAATAAATAAATAAATGCAATCACTTTTATTTATTTATTTATTTATTTTTAATTTTTATTTTTTTTAGTTTTCTGAATGTTGAATTTTTTATTTTATTTTATTTTTTTATATAATTTATTTTTTTTTACTTTATAATTCTGTATTGGTTTTGGCATACATTGACATGAATCCACCATGGGTGTACATGCGTTCCCAAACATGAAGCCCCCTCCCACCCCCCTCCCCACAACATCTCTCTGGGTCATCCCTGCGTACCAGCCCCAAGCGTGCCATATCCTGCATCAGACATGGACTGGCAATTCGATTCTTACATGATATTATACATGTTTCAATGTCATTCTCCCAAATCATCTCACCCTCTCCCTCTCCCACTGAGTCCAAAAGTCCGCTATACCCATCTATGTCTTTTTTGCTGTCCTGCATACAGGGTCATCATTGCCATCTTTCTAAATTCCATATATATGTGTTAGTATGCTGTATTGGTGTTTTTCTTTCTGGCTTACTTCACTCTGTATAATTGGCTCCAGTTTCATCTACCTCATCAGAACTGATTCGAATGTATTCTTTTTAACGGCTGAGTAATACTCCATTGTGTATATGTACCACTGATTTCTTATCCATTCATCTGCTGATGGACATCTAGGTTGTTTCCATGTCCTGGCTATTATAAACAGTGCTGCGATGAACATTGGGGTACATGTGTCTCTTTCAATTCTGGTTTCCTCTGTGTGTATGCCCAGCAGTGGGATTGCTGGGTCATAAGGCCGTTCTATTTGCAATTTTTTTTAAGGAATCTCCACACTGTTCTCCATAGTGGCTGTACTAGTTTGCATTCCCACCAACAGTGTAGGAGGGTTCCCTTCTCTCCACACCCTCTCCAGCATTTATTGCTTGCAGAGTTTTGGATTGCAGACATTCTGACTGGTGTGAAGTGGTACCTCATTGTGGTTTTGATTTGCATTTCTCTAATAATGAGTGATGTTGAGCATCTTTTCATGTGTTTGTTAGCCATCCGTATGTCTTCTTTGGAGAAATGTCTATTTAGTTCTTTGGCCCATTTTTTGATTGGGTCGTTTATTTTTCTGGAATTGAGCTGCAGGAGTTGCTTGTATATTTTTGAGATTAGTTGTTTGTCAGTTGCTTCATTTGCTATTATTTTTTTCCCATTTGGAAGGCTGTTTTTTCACTTTGCTTATATTTTCCTTTGTTGTGCAGAAGCTTTTAATTTTAATTAAGTCCCATTTGTTTATTTTTGCTTTTATTTCCAGAATTCTGGGGGGTGGATCATAGAGGATCCTGTTGTGGTTTATGTTGGAGAGTGTTTTGCCTATGTTCTCCTCTAGGAGTTTTATAGTTTCTGGTCTTACATTTAGATCTTTAATCCATTTTGAGTTTATATTTGTGTGCAGTGTTAGAAAGTGATCTAGTTTCATTCTTTTACAGGTGGTTGACCAGTTTTCCCAGCACCACTTGTTAAAGAGATTGTCTTTACTCCATTGTATATTCTTGCCTCCTTTGTCAAAGATAAGGTGTCCATATGTGTGTGGATTTATCTCTGGGCTTTCTATTTTGTTCCATTGATCTATATTTCTGTCTTTGTGCCAATACCATACTGTCTTGATGACTGTGGCTTTGTAGTAGAGCCTGAAGTCAAGCAAGTTGATTCCTCCAGTTCCATTCTTCTTTCTCAAGATTGCTTTGGCTATTCGTGGTTTTTTGTATTTCCATACAAATCTTGAAATTATTTGTTCTAGTTCTGTGAAAAATATCACCAGTATCTTGATAGGGATTGCATTGAATTTGTAAATTGCTTTGGGTAGTATACTCATTTTCACTATATTGATTCTTCCAATCCATGAGCATGGTATATTTCTCCATCTATTAGTGTCCTCTTTGATTTCTTTCATCAGTGTTTTATAGTTTTCTGTATATAGGTCTTTAGTTTCTTTAGGTAGATATATTCCTAAGTATTTTATTCTTTTTGTTGCAATGGTGAATGGAATCAGAGCAGAAAAAGAAATAAAAGGAATCCAAATTGGAAAAGAAGAAGTAAAACTCTCACTGTTTGCAGATGACATGATCCTCTACATAGAAAACCCTAAAGACTCTACCAGAAAATTACTAGAGCTAATTAATGAATATAATAAAGTTGCAGGATATAAAATCAACACACAGAAATCCCTTGCATTCCTATACACTAATAATGAGAAAGTAGAAAAAGAAATGAAGGATACAATCACTTTTAAAAAAATTAAAAGAAAAAGAAACATCATCCTTCAACCTACCACCCTCAATTCCTAATACTACTACTCCCAAATATTGTTAATCATGTTAATGTTTCTTATGTACTTATACATTCATCAGTTTGGTTCAGTTGCTCAGCTGTGTCTGACTCTTTGTGACCCTATAGACTGCAGCATGCCAGACTTCCCTGTCCATCACCAACTCCTGGAGCTTGCTCACACTCATGTCCATAGTGCATATAAATTAATAAATATAAAATAAAAATATATAATGCTTATATTTAAAGAATCAAGCACTTTTTTGATCTTTTAACATCATTTACTTTTAAAATTTCTGCATAGTATTCCACACATAGACTCATCAGACCAATTGTTAATGATGGTCATGTAAATTTTCTTTTAATTTTTTCATTGCTATTATAAATACTGTTGTCATGGACATCTCTGTCCATATGTACCTTTGTATACCTTCACCATCCATCAATATAATATATTCATTAATTGGATTTCTGGTATGAATGGAACAAACTTCTAAAATTTTGATAGATATTGTCAAGCTACTCTGCTAAAATATTGGCTCAATTACCGTTATTGGCATTCTACCTACCTTTCTTTAAAAATTTCCCAGTGAAATCCATTGAAACCCAGACTAGTTAGCTTAGTGTCATGGGTAAAGATGTGAGGCTCTGGAGCCAGACTGTTAATTTATAATTTTAACTTTGTCAATTACCAGCAGTGCAACACTGGGTAAATTACTTACCCACTCAGTTAAAGGGATGGGGCATATTAATACAATAAAGCCATGTGTGCTTATCTTAAAAACAGTCAGGCTTTATTCTTCTAGCAAGCAGGTACTCAATCCAACCTAGTTTCATTTATTCCTTTTTTTCTCCCTTTAGTCATGATGGGACCAATTGGGAGAACTGTTGAATACACTTAAAATGTTGCTAAATACCCTGTTTCTATATACCCATGTCTATAAAGTGACTCACGGGTGCCAAAGTCGTGTTACTTAAGTAAACCCTAATTAGTTAAATCAACAATTCAGAAGACTCAATAGACCTCCACTTAGGCACTGAGTAGAATAAGAAATTTGTTTTCCTTTTGTTCTTGTTCCATATGGTCATTTCTGCCTTTTAAACTAGATATTTCATTAAATTACTATTTTTATCTCTTACAAGCTTTCCTCTGATGCCAATCCCCTGAAAATATAGCAGAAGCCAAAAACAGTAATAATTCTAAAATGCAAACAAACAAAAAGAAAGGAAAGGGAAACAAAGATCAACATACTAGGCATGTTCAAATTTACTGTATGTTCACAATTATACCATATCAAACATGAAAAATCATTAATAATGTCAGCTGTGTAATAAATGGCTTTATCTACAGGCTAGAAAACCCTTATGTATTCTCAGACATCTGTGACACAGTTTTCCTAAGTTTCACTAGCTTTCTGGGGATCTAACCTATCTTATTACATAAAAGTGACAATTATTGAGAAGTCCCTACCATTTTTGTTCTCACAATGCAAAAATTTTTTAGCTTACTTCTATTTTCCTATCACTGGTTATATTTTCTGAAAATCTATATAATCTTCATTCTTTATTTCTTGCCTCATATCTCTACTATATATTTTCTTCATGGTATAATAATAAGCTGGGCAAGTGATATAATTTCTTCATTCCTCCTATAATACCAATACCAGATATTGTGTTCATCAGAATTCAAATGAAGATTTGGAAGTTGTCCATGTTTGTTTGTTGGAGTGAGCCATGGTGGTTTATACTATAAATGGAGTATAATAGATGCTATCAACATAGCTGTTTTCAAACATATCAGAACAATACACTTCTTAAGGAACATTTACTTATATGTTTTCCTCCAAGTCTTAGGTTTTACTCTATGGAGTTTTTTCTCAACCTCTGCAATTTCCTAACCCACATCTTTTTAGGGCTTTTTATCCTTAGAAAAATAAATTTTCATCATAGTTTATTCTTTAAAGCAATGTATTTCTCCCTGTCTCTTTTCTAACTTTCAATATCCAGCTCTAAAAATGATCTTCTAAAGTTAAAAAATGAATACAAGAGTCAATAAAGGTATTTTCTATATAAACACAATTCTTGCCACAAAAAAATTCACTGAAATCTTTAAATTAACATTTTGAAATATATTCTCCAGTTTTGCAGCTTCATATTTCTTTTTTTATAGTTTTTTGATAACTGAAGCTCCCTACAGAAGATTCAGGAGGTGACAGATATATATGATTTTATGTTCTTGTATTATCAGAATCTTGTGTAATTAGGTAAAAATTGGTGACATTAATCAATGAGGTAATGGAAGAGGAATATTTATCAGGATGGAGAAAAGCAATCATCAGTTTGATCTTAAACATGTGTTTTCTTAATTATGTGAATCAATAAAAAATAATATTCAGTGGGAAGCTGTACATATAAGACTACAGCTTAGAGATGGGTTATATAGGTGTCAGACTCTGGCTTTTATACTATATTTTAAATGACAATCTTGGCTGAGGTTCAGCATGACAAAGAAATTAATTAAAAAGAAAGCAACCTTTGACTCAACATTGAGAAAATTTTACTTTGAAGACAAAACTGAAGAGAAAGAATTAGCTGGGCAGTTTTAAAGGAATGATCCAAAGAAAGAGGAGGAAAAACGTAAGTGTGTGACTTCATGGATGGCTAGAGAAGTGAGTATTTCAAGAAGTGAATAATCAAGAGTACTAGATACAGGGACTTCACTGATAGTCCTGTGGTAGGACTCTGTACTCCCAATCCAGGGAGCCCAGGTTTGATCCCTGGTGAGGGAACTGGATTCTCACATGCCACAACTATGATTTTGCATGCCACAACTAAAGATCAAAGATTCCCTGTGCAGAACCTAAGACTTGGCACAGTCAAATAAATAAATAAATATTTTTTTAGAGTATTAGATACAACTTTACTAAGATTTTTAGGTGCAATGATACTGCTAAATGTTATATAATAATAGATAAAAGAGAAGCTGGAGGTGAAGAAATGAAGCAGCAAGTAGTAAAAAACAAAAACAAAAACATCCTCAAAAGCTGCCCTGTGTAAGAGATGTGGATTTTATAGATGGCTCTCAGGAAGCATAATGGAAAAAAAGTATGTTTAAAGGTGATGAAACTTGAGTAGTTTACTTGAAAAGTATGGGGAAAATCCACATTGAGCAAGGGCTTGAATAGATAGAAAAGAGAGTAGGTGATGTAAATCTTATGAGATAAGAAGAGATGCAGTCATGATCATGAGCACAAGGAGAGAGAGAAACTGGCCTTCAACAGGAGACAAAGCTCTAATATAATAATCAGAACACTAGAGGAAGAGATTGTTATGAATTTGAGTAGTTTTTCTCAATTAGGAATGGGAGTTTTCTCTAACATAATTATCTGAACCTTCATTTTCCCTTGGCTTCTGAAAGCGTGACGGTCAGGTTCATGCAACTCTCTGGATTTCTGTTCTTTCTGAGATCCCGGCCTACTCACTGGACTTTAGCACCTTGCATCCCTTTCTTAGACAAGAGGAACCTTTGTGGAATTACCCACTCCCATTTTGGGCATGAATATATGTAGACTATGAATCAAGGTATTTATATTTTCCTATCTGAGTTTTGACTGAAGTAAACTAATTAGACATTCCTCAGATTTTGAGTCTTGATAATGAAAACAGAAGAGTTTGGTCTCGCTTGTTATAGAATACTACAATAAAATGGAGAACTGGAGCATTTTAGTCTCCTTAGACTCCAGCGAGCTGCCATATCTTGTTCCTATAGCTTATCAACTAGGGTAGAAAGGCTTTTCAACAGAGAAAATCTGGGAAGATTATTAATTTATATCCATTAAAAATACTGAAGAATATGATTACTAATAGGATTGTGTGTGTGTTCTATTATATTCTATTTAACCTATTAATTCCGTTCACTGTAAATTAATTACATTCTATTTAACCTCCTGAGAAATCTGTATGCAGGTCAAGAAGCAACAGTTAGAACTGGACATGAAACAACAGACTGTTTCCAAATTGGAAAGGAGTATATCAAGGCTGTATATTGTCACTCTGATTATTTATATGCAGTGTACATCATGAGAAATGCTGCACTGGATGAAGCAAAAGCTGGAATCAAGTTTGCCAGGAAAAATATCAATAATTTCAGATATGCAGATGACACCACCCTTATGGCAGAAAGTGAAGAACTAAAAAGCCTCTTGATGAAAGCGAAAGAGGAGAGTGGAAAAGTTGGCTTAAAATTCAACATTCAGGAAACTAAGATCATGGCATCTGGTCCCATCACTTCATGGCAAATAGATGGGGAAACAGTGGAAATAGTGGCTGGCTTTATTTTGGGAGCTCCAAAATCACTGCAGATGGTGACTGCAGTCATGAAATTAAAAGACGCTTGCTCCTTGGAAGAAAAGTTATGACAAACCTAGACAGCATATTAAAAAGCAGAGGCATTACTTTGCCAATAAAGATCTGTCTAGTCAAGGCTATGTTTTTCCAATAGTCATGAATGGATGTGAGAGCTGGACTATAAAGAAAGCTGAGCGCTGAAGAATTGACGCTTTTGAACTGTGGTGTTGGAGGAGACTCTTGAGAGTCCCTTGGACTGCAAGGAGATCCAACCAGTCCATCCTAAAGGAAATCAGTCCTGAATATTCATTGGAAGGACTGATGCTAAAGCTGAAACTCCAGTAATTTGGCCACCTGATGTGAAGAAGTAACTCACAGAAAAAGACCCTGATGCTGGAAAAGACAAGGTGGGAGGAGAAGGGGATGACAGAGGATGACATGGTTGGGTGGCATCATCAATTGAATGGTCATGAGTTTGAGTAAGCTCCAGGAGTTGGTGATGAACAGGGAAGCCTGGCATGCTGCAGTCCATGGGGCCACAAAGAGTCAGACATTACTAAGTAATTGAACTGAACTGAACCTATTAATTCAGTGTTGATATGAGAGTACTTTAACCTCCCTTAAGAGCTAGCTTAAGAAATTGTGTGTGTGCTTCTAATAATATTGTGCATGTGTGTTTATCTGTGTACAAAAATGTAAAGCTTAAGATGAAATAAGGAAACTGAAGAACCATTTATCATTTGGTATAAAGAGGTGAAGAAGTGGGATATGAACGAATCACCAAATCTGTGTCTCTGACCCATTTCTTAGATTGGAGTCAGTTCCTATATTCAACAACCTTAAATAAACAGCAGTTTGATTAACTTGAAGAAGCACCCTGGCATACTGGCACAAAGGGATACCATACCTTGCCTTCTGTTTTCATTTTAAGTAGCCTGAGGACACTCAAAATGATATTTTTGAACCGAAAAAAAGTCCAAATTTCACAGGTTAGATAATGACTGTTTAGAGCTTTGGATATAGTTCTGACCTAACCCTAATTCCTGAAGGTGCCACCCACAGTGAGACAGGTGATAGAGTCTGACCAGAGTACATCGTACAGGAAATGCTTGTTGCTATAATTCCTATGTTGGCAGTCAGAACAGATAACTTCAGTACCAGAAGAATCTCTGTTGTAAGTATGGTCCAGAGCAAGAAGAAAGTCTTTAAATCCAGTTTACCCTTCAGAATGCCCTGCAATGGTACAATCTGACCTACCAGATCCAGTCTAGAGCACATGATTTCTATGACAGATCCTAGTCAGGAAATCACAGACATTTGTAGCAAGCAGAATCATCTCTGGTCACTAACAGCAATCACTTATTCTCCTCTGAATAACAGAGAGAAGATTAGCGTTGAAAATGAAATGAATGTTTGTTTTACTTTGCTCAATACACCAGCAAGTGAATCTGACTCATCCTTCCACAAGCTGGACATGCCTAGCAGCAATCTATTATCCGGTAAAAATGGTATATTCAGAAGTAGGATCAGCATGAACTAAAAATAAAAGAAACGTATGCTGTGCTTCGTCGCTCAGTCATGTTCAATTCTTTGTGACCCCATGGACTGTAGCCCACCAGACTCTTCTTCCATGGGGCTTCTCCAGGCAAGAATACTGTGGTGGGTTACTATTGCTTCCTCCAGGGCATCTTCCCAACCCAGGGATCGAACCCAGGTCTCCCACATTGCAGGTGGATTCTTT
The DNA here is from genome assembly GCF_014754425.2 of Oryx dammah. NCBI lineage: Eukaryota > Metazoa > Chordata > Mammalia > Artiodactyla > Bovidae > Oryx > Oryx dammah. The sequence continues at coordinate 26,523,091 of NW_024070196.1, read as the reverse complement.
ACCATCTGAGCCACCAAGAAACATACTTAGGTAGATATTTCTGAGTTCCAGTGCATCTCCTAATACATAGCAGTTCTGCTAAAGAGTAACTCCGTGCTGGAGGATTCTGAAGAAAAGTGAAGAGGGGGCATTTTTAAACAGGTAAAATTTTGAAAAGAAACTCCTTATGAGGTGTTTCTCATAAGGAATGATCTGATAAACATAGAAACATTAATTTGGGCTGCTAAAATGTTTTTGGAGTATGTTTGATTAACACATCCATTCAGTTATGTACTCTTCTGTTTTGAGCTAAGAGTGACCATTATATTTTGACAATGCATAGATTAAAAATATGCTAATTTATACTCTTCTGCAATCTCTTCCTCTTGATTTATTTTCCTTCTTTTAGCAGGCTATTATTTTCTCAAGAGGATTCACAAGTAGCTTTCACTGGTCATGACAAACCTTCAATTAACTGGCTTTCATGCAGTGTGTATTATTATCTCATTATCAAGTTGTCTTTTTGTTCTTTTTTTTCCTCATTCAAGTTGTTTATTTATTGCAATTGGCCTACACAGAATTTCCTTAATTATTTTAAGTGACACTTACATTAGCATTAACACACATTTCATGAAGTTATTCTTGAAAAAAAGAAAGAGAGAACCTAATTTAAATTTACTTTTCTATACTATGGATTCAAAGAAACAAGTTCTGATGTGGGAAGTTGGTAATACAAATTCTAGTTTTGTTTGCTCAAATATACCTCTTAGAGTCTTGGTTTCCTTGTCTGTAGAGTTAAAGAGCTATTCTTGAAGGTTTTTAAACTATGATATTGTAGATTTCTGTTTAGCCATGGTGTTACACAAAGAAAATAATAAATGATATAGAAACTAAAATTTTAGCTTGGTAATTGACATTATGTATTTCTGCATTCTTGTGCAAAGTTAACTGTCATATATATCAGTTCATTTATCTCAAAAATGGAATTATTCTAAATGGTGATGATTACCTCTTGTGAAATGTATAATAATACTTCTGCTATAATCTTAAGCATTTACAACTGATTTCATGTCCAGCTACCATAATTACTGTTCTACTGATTTTCATAGCTTCATTTTCACATATCAAAAATCATCAACATTTTGTAAAATATGGCCACAAATTGTAGTTAATTGTATTTGTGTCTGGATTAGTAAACAATAGTTATAAACTGGCTATACATGAAAGTCACTTCAAAAAACTACTCAATGAGAACACAACTGGGAAAGCTGGAACATATTTTGGAAATATATATTTTTAAGACATGGAGGATTTCCAATGTAGTAAAAAATTGAGAGGTCAAAATTCTGGATGGAGAAAACTCAGGTATTGGCCCAGAATTTGGAGACCTTTTTTGTCAGTGAACTTCAAAAGAAGCTTTCCAGAGGAGAGCTGAGCTGCAGAAAAGCCACAGAGTGGCAGCTCAAGTGAATATAGCACAATTTAAAGTCTCATAGCCCCAATATAATTCAAAAAACTATAAAACAGGAACAAACAAAATAAAACTTATTATTCTTATTTGGCATATAAAAATATTATAAGACTTCTGGATTTGATGAAGAGAAATCCAAGCTCTAGATGAGCAAAGTATCATCTATTGAAATGACTATTTGGAAAGAGAGTTTTAAAGCAAGAATAGAGTTGAGATTTCTAACAATGAATTCAGTCATTTAGAGGTTAAAGAACCTCTAGATGAAAGTGAAAGAAGAGAGTGAAAAGCCTGGCTTAAACTCAACATTCAGAAAACTAAGATCATGGCATCTGGTCCCATCACTTCATGACAAATAGATGGGGAAACAGTGGAAACAGTGTCAGACTTTATTTTGGGGGGCTCCAAAATCACTGCAGATGGTGAGTGCAGCCATGAAATTAAAAGACACTTGCTCCTTGGAAGAAAAGCTATGACCAGCCTAGATAGGATATTAAAAAGCAGAGACATTGCCAACAAAGGTCCATCTAGTCAAGGCTATGGTTTTTTCAGTAGTCATGCATGAATGTGAGAATTGGACTATGAAGAAAGCTGAGCACCAAAGAATTGATGCTTTTGAACTGTGGTGTTGGAGAAGACTCTTGAGAGTCCCTTGGACAGCAAGATGATCCAACCAGTCCATCCTAAAGGAAATCAGTCCTGAATATTCACTGGAAGGACTGATGCTGAAGTTCCAATACTTTGGCTACCTGCTGTGGAGAACTGACTCATTCGAAAAGACCCTGATGCTGGGAAAGATTGAAGATGGGAAGAGTACAGGATGACAGAGGATGGGATGGTTGGATGGCATCACCGACATGATGGACATGAATTTGAGCAAGCTCCAGGAGTTGGTGATGGACAGGGAAGCCTGGCATGCTGCAGTCCATGGGGTCGCAAATACTCAGACAAAACTGAGTGACTGAACTGAACTGAAAAGACCTGGAGATTGGGTGGAGTGAATCAGATCAAATTCTCCCTTCCCCATTACATAGAGCTTGTATTTTCAGACCAGGAAACACTTTCATTTGTGGTTAAAATATTTCTGACCTAATTTCTTTTTTCTCAACTAAAAATTACTCATTTTAAAATACTTTATTAAGACAGAGAGGCTATAAAATCAAACAACATGAGTTGTTGTTAAATATTTATCCATTGCTGTGACATGAATGAGCAATAATGCAAATCTGAAAGCAATATGCATTTCCATCTCCATTTAACACCCAGCTATACAAAGTGAGCTGCAATACCATGGAGAAGAAAAATCATGACTTTTGTCCCTAGAAATCAGAAGTATCTTGTTGTTGTTCAGTTACTAAGTCATGTCTGACTCTTTGCGACCCTGTGGAATGCAGCTTACCAGGCTCTTCTGTCCTCCATTATCTTCCTGAGTTTCCTCAAATCACGTCCATTGGGTTGGCAATGCTATCTAACCATTTCATCTTCTGCCTCACCCTTCTCCTTTTGCCTTCAATCTTTTCCAGCATCAGGGTCTTTTCCAATGACTCAGATGTACCTACCATGTTCTAAATATAATCCATTCCATGGGTCATTTATATTCATTGCTATAAAAGAGGACCACCAGGGACATCATAAATACAATTTACCTGATAATTTGTGAAATTTTAAACCATGCCTCATTAGTATCAAGACAGAATTAAGCCTTTCCCACTATCACAATTCATCTCATTGTGAAAAGCAGAGTATTAATAATACTGGTAACTTTTCTCTTTTAAAAGTTATACTTTACTGATTATTTGGCCTAATGTAGCTATATTTATTTGTTTCAAAGATCTATTTTAATAGATTCCATGTGTTTGTATATATAAATCTCATTGGCTCTATTAATTAATATATATATACTATTAATTATATATATATCAATAAATTCTAAATGCAAAGAATGAGTACTTTTTAGTTTCTATGCAATAATATTATTTATTATTATCAAGGAACTATAAAATGTGTTTCTAACACATATATTACTGTAGTATACAGAAATAAATCCCTGTTTGTGACACACATAAAATGATATACAGAAAATACTTATAGAATTACATACAGGTAGACATAAGAATGGACTCTGTTTTTCCTTTAAAGTTAAAACTGACCAACTCAATACAGATTCCAACTCAAGGTTACTTTTGAACTGGTTGATTTAACAAAAGAGGTTAGGTTGACAATTAAACTCTTTCCAAAACATATCTATTGCCATTTTCTAGAGAGAGGATTAGAACCATTCTAGTTTTCTAGGCATGTCCTTACATAGGTGAAGTACATAAATTAATTTACTGAGAGAATTAGGCATCTACAGAAATCAGATGTTCAAAAGGCTACTTTTCCCATTAGTGACCATTCTAACTTATTTTATGCCTCCGTGAAGTCTTTTTACTATGGTCATAGTTTGCTATGACCATCTGAACTGGTCATAGCAAACACCTCTTCCAACAATGCAAGAGAAAACTCTACACATGGACATCACCAGATGGTCAACATCAAAATCAGATTGATTATATTCTTTGCAGCCAAAGATGGACAAGCTCTATACAGTCAGCAAAAACAAGCCCAGGAGCTGACTCTGGCTCAGATCATGAACTCCATATTGCCAAATTCAGACTTAAATTGAAGAAAGTAGGGAAAACCACTAGACCATTCATGTATGACCTAAATCAAATCCCTTATGATTATACAGTGGAAGTGAGAAAGATTTAAGGGACTAGATATGATAGATAGAGTACCTGATGAACTATGGACTGAGGTTCCTGACATTGTACAGGAGACAGGGATCAAGACCATCCCCATGGAAAAGAAATGCAAAAAAGCAAAATGGCTGTCTGGGGAGGCCTTACAAATAGCTGTGAAAAGAGGAGAAACAAAAAGCAAAGGAGAAAAGGGAAAATATAAGCATCTGAATGCAGACGTCCAAAGAATAGCAAGAAGAGATAAGAAAGCCTTCTTCAGTGATCAGTGAAAAGAAATAGAGGAAAACAACACAATGGGAAAGACTAGAGATCTCTTCAAGAAAATTAGAGATACGAAGGGAAATTTCATGCAAAGATGTGCTCGATAAAGGACAGAAATGGTCTGGACCTAACAGAAGCAGAAGATATTAAGGAGAGGTGGCAAGAATACACAGAAGAACTGTACAAAAAAGAGCTTCATGACCAAGATAATCATGATGGTGTGATCACTCACCTAGAGCCAGACATCCTGGAATGTGAAGTCAAGTGGGCCTTAGAAAGCATGACTAAGAACAAAGCTAGTGGAGGTGATGGAATTCCAGTTGAGTTATTGCAAATCCTGAAGGATGATGCTGTGCAAGTGCTGCACTCAATATGCCAGCAAATTTGGAACACTCAGCAGTGGCCCCAGGACTGGAAAAGGTCAGTTTTCATTCCAATCCCAAAGAAAGGTAATGCGAAAGAACGCTGAAACTACCGCACAATTGCACTTATCTCACACACTAGTAAAGTAATGCTCAAAATTCTCCAAGCCAGACTTCAGCAATATGTGAACCATGAACTTCCAGATGTTCAAGTTGGTTTTAGAAAAGGCAGAGGAACCAGAGATCAAATTGCCAACATCCACTGGATCATCAAGAAAGAAAGAGAGTTCCAGAAAAATATATATTTCTGCTTTATTGACTAAGCCAAAGCCTTTGACTGTGTGGATCACAATAAACTATGGAAAATTCTGAAAGAGATGGTATTAACAGACCACTTCACCTGCCTCTGGAGAAACCTATATGCAGGTCAGGAAGCAACAGTTAGAACTGGTTCCAAATAGGAAAAAGAGTACATCAATGCTGTATATTGTCACCCTGCTTATTTAACTTATATGCAGTGTACATCATGAGAAACGCTGGGCTGGAAAAAGCACCAGCTGGAATCAAGATTGCTGGGAGAAATATCAATAACCTCAGATATGCAGATGACACCACCCTTATGGCAGAAAGTGAAGAGGAACTAAAAAGCCTCTTGATGAAAGTGAAAGAGGAGAGTGAAAAAGTTGGCTTAAAGCTCAACATTCAGAAAACGAAGATCATGGCATCTGGTCCCATCACTTCATGGGAAATAGATGGGGAAACAGTGTCAGACTTTATTTTTTGGGGGGCTCCAAAATCACTGCAGATGGTGATTGCAGTGATGAGATCAAAAGACGCTTACTCCTTGCAAGGAAACTTATGACCAACCTAGATAGCATATTCAAAAGCAGAGACATTACTTTGCCAACAAAGGTCCATCTAGTCAAGGCTATGGTTTTTCCAGTGGTCATGTATGGATGTGAGAGTTGGACTGTGAAGAAAGCTGAGCGCCGAAGAATTGATGCTTTTGAACTGTGGTGTTGGAGAAGACTCTTGAGAGTCCCTTGGACTGCAAGGAGATCCAATCAGTCCATTCTGAAGGAGATCAGCCCTGGGATTTCTTTGAAAGGACTGATGATGTTAAAGCTGAAACTCCAGTACTTTGGCCACCTCATGTGAAGAGTTGACTCATTGGAAAAGACTCTGATGCTGGGAGGGACTGGGGGCAGGAGGAGATGGGGACGACAGAGGATGAGATGGCTGGATGGCATCACCGACTCCACGGACGTGAGGTTGAGTGAACTCTGGGAGTTGGTGATGGACAGGGAGGCCTGGCGTGCTGCAGTCCGTGTGGTATCAAAGCATCGGACATGATTGTGCGACTGAACTGAACTGAAGTCTTTTTGGATAACGTGATTAATTTTTGCTTAATTAGCTAAACACATTTTATAATTTTATTTACTTAGGCTGCAATGGGAAAATGTCTCTAATATGCTGTGTCTCAATATGACAACAGTGTTTTTAAGCTGACATAACTATGGAAGTATTAATAAATACATGATATCCAGGATAAGATATCTCCCTTCTCTTTTTATTTTCAATAAAAGATGCTAATTCAGTCAACATAATATGATTATAATATGCTATGAAAAATTCTAGATAAATATAAAAAATATATTTGCAATTATAAAATATGTAGCAAGGGAAACACTGATATTCATCAATCAACTAACTTAATTTTGAAAAATATTATTGAAAAAGTATTAATTTTGAAAAAGTATTGTTGTTTTGTTACAGTTTAGACTTTTAGAATATATACAGTTTACCCTGTAATTTAGTAACACTGGATCTTAATAATAATAGCTTCTACTAGTGTGGGCTTCACTGGTGACTCAGGGAAAAAGAATCCACCTGCCAATTCAGGAGACTCAGTTTCAATCCCTGGGTCAGGCAGATCCTCCAGAGAAAGAAATGGCAACCCACTTCAGTGTTCTTGTGTGGAGAATCCCATGGACAGAGGAACCTGGTGGGTGACAGTCCATGGGGTTGGAAAGAGTTGGACATGAACAATTGAAAAAGTGTATAAAGTTGAAAAAAATCCCTAAATGATTAATTCTAAATTACAGTAAAGTGGTTTATATCACCAGTCCCTGTTTCTTAGGGAAAAGCTCTAAATATAAACTAATTTCCAAAGCAAGGAATGTTCAAGGAGTTCACTGGTGGTCCAGTGGTTAAGAAGCAGCACTTCCACTGCTGGGTGCATGGTTTCAATCACTGGTCAGGGAACTAAGATCCCTGTAAACCACATGCCCAAATTAAAAAAAAAAAAAAAATCATACCTATCCTGTGTATATTTAATAATAAAATAAGTGAGTTTAAATATATAACAGTATATTTACATAAGCTGAGATTGGCTGAGCTACAGTGAATTTGTTCAATTGTATTAAAACTTGTGTCCTGCTAAACTACAACTTTTAGTGTCATAACTTTCACCCCTTTTGGGAGTCTTCATGGGGTTCTCAAAGTAAGAATACTGAAGTGATTTGCCATTCCCTTCTCCAGTGGACCACATTTTGTCAGAGCTGTCCACCATAACCCATCCATCTTGGGTGGCTCTACAGGGCATGGCTCATAGTTTCCCTGAGTTAGACAAGGCTGTTCAGTTCAGTTCAGTCACTCAGTTGTGTCCGACTCTTTGTGACCCCATAAATCGTAGCATGCCAGGCCTCCCTGTCCATCACCAACTCCCAGAGTTCACTCAGACTCATGTCCATCGAGTTCATGATGCCATCGAGCCATCTCATCCTCAGTTGTCCCCTTCTCCTCCTGCCCCCAGTCCCTCCCAGCTTCAGGGTATTTTCCAATGAGTCAACTCTTCGCATGAGGTGGTCAAAGTGCTGGAGTTTCAGCTTCAGCATCAGTCCTTCCAATGAACACCCAGGACTGATCTCCTTTAGAATGGACTGGTTGGATCTCCTTGCAGTCCAAGGGACTCTCAAGAGTCTTCTCCAACACCACAGTTCAAAAGCATCAATTTTTTGGTGCTCAGCTTTCTTCACAGTCCAATTCTCACATCCATACATGACCACAGGAAAAACCATAGCCTTGACTAGACAGACCTTTGTTGGCAAGTAATATCTCTGCTTTTGAATATGCTATCTATGTTGGCCATAAGTTTCCTTCCAAGGAGTAAGCGTCTTTTAATTTCATGGCTGCAATCACCATCTGCAGTGATTTTGGAGCCCAAGAAAACAAAGTCTGACACTGTTTCCACTGTTTCCCTATCTATTTCCCATGAAGTGATGGGACTGGATGCCATGATCTTCGTTTTCTGAATGTTGAGCTTTAAGCCAACTTTTTCACTTTCCTCTTTTACTTTCATCAAGAGGCTTTTTAGTTCCTCTTCACTTTCTGCCATAAGGGTGGTGTCATCTGCATATCTGGGGTTATTGATATTTCTCCCAGCAATCTTGATTCCAGCTTGTGTTTTTCCAGCCCAGTGTTTCTCATGATGTACACTGCATATAAGTTAAATAAGCAGGGTAGAATATACAGCCTTGACACTCCTTTTCCTATTTGGACTGTAGTCCATGTGATAAGTTTGATTAGTTTTCTGTGATTGTGGTTTTTATTCTGTATGCCCTCTGACAGATAAGGATAAGAAGATAACAGAAGCTTCCTGATGGGAGAGACTGACTCTGGGTGCAACTGGATCTTCTTCTGATGGTGGTGTTGGGGGTGTTGCTCAGTGAATCTTTAATCCAATTCTGTTGATGGGCAGGGCTGTGTTCCCTCCCTGTTGTTTGACCTGAGACCAAACTATGGTGGAGGTAATAAAAATAAAAAGTCAAATAAATAACCTAACTCTACACCTAAAGCAACTAGAAAAGGAAGAAATGAAGAACCCCAGGGTTAGTAGAAGGAAGGAAATCTTAAAAATTAGGGCAGAAATAAATGCAAAGGAAACAAAAGAGACCATAGCAAAAATCAACAAAGTCAAAAGCTGGTTCTTTAAGAAGTTAAATAAAATTGACAAGCCATTAGCCAGACTCATGAAGAAACAAAGGGAGAAAAATCAAATTAACAAAATTAGAAATGAAAATGGAGAGATCACAACAGACCATACAGAAATACAAAGGATCATAAGAGACGACTATCAGCAACTATATGCCAGTAAAATGGACAACGTGGAAGAAATGGACAAATTCTTAGAAAAGTACAACTTTCAAAAACTGAACCAGGAAGAAATGGAAAATCTTACTGTTAAGATTTTCCCATCAGAAGCATGGAAATTGAAACTGTAATCAGAAATCTTCTGGCAAACAAAAGCCCAGGTCCAGGTGGCTTCACAACTGAATTCTACCAAAAATTTAGAGAAGAGCTAACACCTATTCTACTCAAACTCTTCCAGAAAGTTGCAGAGGAAGGTAAACTTCCAAACTCATTCTATGAGGCCACCATCACCCTAATACCAAAACCTGACAAAGATGCCACAGGGAAAGAAAACTAAAGGCCAATATCACTGATGAACATAGGTGCAAAAATGCTTAACAAAATTCTAGGAAACAGAATCCAACAACATATTAAAAAGATCATACATCATGACCAAGTGGGCTTTACCCCAGGGATGCAAGGATTCTTCAATATCTGCAAATCAATCAATGTAATACACCATATTAAGAAATTGAAAAATAAAAACCATATGATTATCTCAATAGATGCAGAGAAAGCCTTCGACAAAATTCGACATCCATTTATGATAAAAACCCTCCAGAAAGCAGGAATAGAAGGAACATACCTCAACATAATAAAAGCTATATAAGTCAAACCCACAGCAAACATTATCCTCAATGGTGGAAAATTGAAAGCATTTCCCTGAAAGTCAGGAACAGGAAAAGGGTGCCCACTCTCATCACTACTATTTAACATAGTTTTGGAAGTTTTGGCCACAGCAATCAGAGCAGAAAAAGAAATAAAACGAATCCAGATTGGAAAAGAAGAAGTAAAACTCTCACTGTTTGCAGATGACATGATCCTCTACATAGAAAACCCTAGAGACTCCACCAGAAAATTACTAGATCCAAATAATGAATATAATAAAGTTGCAGGATATAAAATAAGGACACAGAAATCCCTTGCATTCCTATACACTAGCAATGAGAAAAAAGAAACTAAAGACCTATATATAGAAAACTATAAAACACTGGTGAAAGAAATCAAAGAGGACACAAATAGATGGAGAAATATACCGTGTTTGTATATCAGCAGAATAAATATAGTGAAAATGAGTATACTACCCAAAGCAATCTATAGATTCAATGCAATCCATATCAAACTACCAACAGTATTTTTCACAGAACTACATCAATTAATTTCACATTTTGTATGGAAATACAAAAAAGCTCGAATAGCCAAAGCAATCTTGAGAAAGAAGAATGGAATTGGAGGAATCAACCTGCCTGACTTCAGGCTCTACTACAAAGCCATAGTCAACAGGACAGTATGGTACTGGCACAAAGACAGAAATATAGATCAGTGGAACCAATAGAAAGCCCAAGATAAATCCACACACCTATGGTCACCTTATCTTCTACAAAGGAGGCAAGAATATACAATGGAGAAAACACAATCTCTTTAACAAGTGGTGCTGGGAAAACTGGTCAACAACTAGTAAAAAAAAAAAAAAAAGAAACTAGAACATTTCTAACACCATACACAAAAATAAACTCAAAATAAATTAAAGATCTAAATGTAATGCCAGAAACTCCTAGAGGAAGACATAGGTAAAACACTCTCCAACATAAATCACAGCAGGATCCTCTATGACCCACCTCTCAGAATATTGGAAACAAAAGCAAAAATAAACAAAGGGGAACTAATTAAAATTAAAAGCTTTTGTACAATAAAAGGAAACTATAAGCAAGGTAAAAAGACAACCTTCAGAATGAGAGAAAAAAATAGCAAATGAAGCAACTGACAAAGAATTATTCTCAAAAATATACAAGCAACACTTGCAGCTCAATTCCAGAAAAATAAACGACCCATCAAAAAATGGACTAAAGAACTAAACAGTCATTTCTCCAAAGAAGACATACAGATGGCTAACAAACATATGAAAAGATGATCAACATCACTCATTATCAGAGAAATGCAAATCAAAACCACAATGAGGTATCATTTCACGCCAGTCAGAATGGGAACTCTCAAAAAGTCTACAAGAGATAAATGCTGGAGAGGGTGTGTAGAAAAAGGGAACCCTCTTACACTGTAAGAGGAATGCAAACAATGCCACTATGGAGAACAGTGTGGAGATTCCTTTAAAAACTGGAAATAGAACTGCCTTATCCGGTCCCATCACTTCATGGCAAATATATGGGGAAACAGTGGAAACAATGTCAGATTTTATTTTGGGGGGCTCCAAAATCACTGCAGATGGTGACTGCAGCCATGAAATTAAAAGACGCTTACTCCTTGGAAGGAAACTTATGACCAACCTAGATAGCATATTCAAAAGCAGAGACATTACTTTGCCAAAAAAGGTCCGTCTAGTCAAGGCTATGGTTTTTCCAGTAGTCATGTATGGATGTGAGAGTTGGACTAGGAAGGAAGCTGAGCACTGAAGAATGGATGCTTTTGAACTGTGGTGTTGGAGAAGACTCTTGAGAGTCCCTTGGACTGCAAGGAAATCCAACAATCCATTCTGAAGGAGATCAGCCCTTGGAATTCTTTGGAAGGAATGATGCTAAAGCTGAAACTTCAGTACTTTGGCCACCTCATGAGAAGAGTTGACTCATTGGAAAAGACTGTGATGCTGGGAGGGATTGGGGGCAGGAGGAGAAGGGGACGACCGAGGATGAGATGGCTGGATGGCATCACTGACTCGATGGACGTGAGTCTGAGTGAACTCTGGGAGTTGGTGATGGACAGGGAGGCCTGGCATGCTGTGATTCATGGGGTCGCAAAGAGTCGGACACAACTGAGTGACTGAACTGAACTGAACTGAACTGAACTGATGACCCAGCAATCCCACTGCTGGGCATACACACTGAGGAAACCAGAATTGAAAGAGACACGTGTACCCCAATGTTCATCGCTGCACTGTTTATGATAGCCAGGGCATGGAAGCAACCTAGATGTCCATTGGCAGAGGAATGGATAAGAAAGCTGTGGTACATATACACAATGGAATATTACTCAGCCAGGAAAAGGAATACATTTGAATCAGTTCTAATGAGGTGGATGAAACTGGAGCCGATTATACAGAGTGAAGTAAGCCAGAAAGAAAAACACCAATACAGTATACTAATACATATATATGGAATTTAGAAACATGGTAACAATAACCCTGTACGTGAGACAGCAAAAGAGACACAGATGTATAGAACAGTCTTTTAGACTCTGTGGGAGAGGGCAAAGGTGGGGTGGTTTGGGAGAATGGCATTGAAACATGTATGTTATCATGTGTGAAACGGATCACCAGTCCAGGTTCGATGCATGATACAGGGTGCTCAGTGCTGGTGCACTGGGATGACCCAGAGGGATGGTATGGGGAGGGGGTTCAGGATGGGGTTCAGGATGGGGAATACATGTATACCTGTGGCGGATTCATGTCAGTGTATGGCAAAACAATACAATATTGTAAAGTAATTAGCCACCAATAAATAAGTAAATAAAAATTGAAAAAACAAAAAAGATAAAGGCAACCTCCCCATCAATGCAAAGTAAATAAGGGAAACAATAGAATGGGAAAGTCTAGACATGTTTTCAAGAAAATTAGAGATGCCAAGGAAACATTTCATGCAAAGATTGGAACAATAAAGGACAGAAACAATATGGACCTAACAGAAGCAGAAGTTATTAAGAAGATACGACAAGAATACACATGTCAACTAAAAAACATGTACAACTTGATAGTTTTGAGTTAAGTTTTATTTAGGGCAAAATGAAGACTGCATCCCAGGAGGCAGCATCTCAGATAGCTCTGAGAGACTGCTTCAAGTGGCAGTGGCGGAAAATCAATATATAAGGTTTTGGTGAAGAGGGAGTTCAATACCATGAAGCACTCAATTTACAAAAAGTTTTTTGTTAGTCATGAGGGTCTGATGTCACCATAAAGGGATTTAGTGCTTCTTTAGATATGAGGAGATGCAAGGATTGAGATCATAAAATTTGTTCCTAAAAACATCCAACAATCTAAAGACCTATCCCACCAGATTCCCCAGAGCACAGAGTGTCTCACTCCACCCTGAAGTCCCTCAGGGGGTGTTGAAGGTCATCAACTATAGCAGCATGAGCTTCAATCTCCATAGAGGCAGATGGCAAATGCCTTGTCATTGGCAATGCTCTTCAGTTCAATTCAGTTCAGTCGCACAGTTGTGTCCAACTTTTTGTGACACCATGAATCGCAGCACAACAGGCCTCCCTGTCCATCGCCATCTCCTGGAGTTCACTCAGACTCACGTCCATTGAGTCCATGATGCCACCCAGCCATCTCATCCTCAGTTGTCCCTTCTCCTCCTGCCACCAATGCCTCCCAGCATCAGAGTCTTTTCCAATGAATCAACTCTTCACATGAGGTGGCCAAAGCACTGGAGCTTCAGCTTTAGCATCATTCCTTCCAAAGAACATCATGAGAAACACTGGGCTGGAAGAAACACAAGCTGGAATCAAGATTGCTGGGAGAAATATCAATAACCTCAAATATGCAGATGACACCACCCTTATGGCAGAAAGTGAAGAGGACTAAAAAGCCTCTTGATGAAAGTGAAAGAGGGGAGCAAAAAAATTGGCTTAAAGCTCAACATTCAGAAAACTAAGATCATGGCATCTGGTCCCATCACTTCATGGGAAATAGATGAGGAAACAGTGGAAACAGTGTCAGACTTTATTTTTTTGGGCTCCAAAATCACTGCAGATGGTGACTGCAGCCATGAAGTTAAGGTGCTTGCTTCTTGGAAGAAAAGTTATGACCAACCTAGATAGCATATCAAAAGCAGAGAGATTACTTTGCTGACTAAGGTCCATCTAGTCAAGGCTATGGTTTTTCCTGTGGTCATGTATGGATGTGAGAGTTGGACTGTGAAGAAAGCTGAGCACTGAAGAATTGATGCTTTTGAACTATGGTGTTGGAGAGACTCTTGAGAGTCCCTTTGACTGCAAGGAGATCCAACCAGTCCATTCTGAAGGAGATCATCCCTGGGATTTCTTTGAAAGGACTGATGCTAAAGCTGAAATTCCAGTACTTTGGCCACCTCATGCGAAGAGTTGACTCATTGGAAAAGACTCTGATGCTGGGGGGGATTGGGGCAGGAGGAGAAAGGGAGGACCGAGGATGAGATGGCTGGATGGCATCACGGACTCAATGGACATGAGTCTGAGTGATCTCCGGGAGTTGGTGATGAACAGGGAGGCCTGGCATGCTGCGATTCATGGGGTTGCAAAGAGTTGGACACGACTGAGCGACTGAACTGAACTGAAACTTCCAAAGAACACCCAGGACTGATCTCCTTTAGTATGGACTGGTTGTATCTCCTTGCAGTCCAAGGGACTCTCAAGTGTCTTCTCCAACACCACAGTTCAAAAGCATCAACTCTTCGGTGCTCAGCCTTCTTCACAGCCCAACACTCACATCCATACATGACCACAGGAAAAACCATAGCCTTGACTAGATGGACCTTAGTCGGCAAAGTAATGTCTCTGCTTTTCAATATACTATCTAGGTTGGTCATAACTTTTTTTCCAAGGAGTAAACGACTTTTAATTTCATGGCTGCAGTCACCATCTGCAGTGATTTTGGAGCCCCAAAATATAAAGTCTGACACTGTTTCCACTGTTTCCCTATCTATTTCCCATGAAGTGATGGGACCAGATGCCATGATCTTCGTTTTCTGAATGTTGAGCTTTAAGCCAACTTTTTTGCTCCCCTCTTTCACTTTCATCAAGAGGATTTTTAGCTCCTCTTCACGTTCTGCCATAAGGGTGGTGTCATCTGCATATCTGAGGTTATTGATATTTCTCCTGGCAATCTTGATTCCAGCTTGTGTTTCTTCCAGTCCAGCGTTTCTCATGATGTACTCTGCATATAAGTTAAATAAGCAGGGTGACAATACACAGCCTTGACGTACTCCTTTTCCTATTTGGAACCAGTCTGTTGTTCCATGTCCAGTTCTAACTGTTTCTTCCTGACCTGCATACAGATTTCTCAAGACACAGGTCAGGTGGTCTGGTATTCAAATCTCTTTCAGAATTTTCCACAGTTTATTGTGATCCACACAGTCAAAGGCTTTGGCATAGTCAATAAAGCAGAAATAGATGTTTTGGCAATGCTCTTGATAAGTGCCAACTTGTAGTTGACACACAGAAGAACTATACAAAAAAGATCTTCATGACCCAGATAACCACAATGGTGTGATCACCCAACTAGGGCCAGACATCCTGGAATGTGAAGTCAAGTGGATCTTAGGAAGCATCACTATGAACAAAGCTAGTGGAGGTGATGAAAATTCCAGTTGAACTATTTCAAATCCTAAGAGATAATGCTGTTCAAGTACAGCACTCAATATGTCAGCAAATTTGGAAAACTCAGCAGTGGTCACAGGACTGGAAAAGGTCAGTTTTCATTCAAATCTCAAAGAAAGGCAATGCCAAAGAGTGCTCAAACTATCACATAATGGCAGTCATCTCACTCACTAGCAAAGTAATGTTCAAAATTCTACAAGCCAGGGGTCAACAGTATATGAACTGAGAACTTCCAGATATTCAAACTGGATTTAGAAAAGGCAGAGGAACCAGAGATCAAATTGCCAACATCTTTTGGATCATCAAAAAAGCAAGAGAGTTCCAGAAAAACATCTACTTTTGCTTTATTGACTATGCCAAAGTCTTTGACTGTGTTGATCACAACAAAGTGTGGAAAATTCTAAAAGAAATGGGAATACCAGACCACCTTACCTGTCTCCTGAGAAGTCTGTATGCAGGTCAAGAAGCAACAGTTAGAATCGGACATGGGACAACAGACTTGTTCCAAATTAGGAGAGGAGTACATCAAGGGTATGTATTGTCACCCTGCTTATTTGACTTATATGCACAGTTCAGTTCAGTTCAGTCACTCAGTTGTGTCTGACTCTTTGCAACCCCATGAATTGCATCACGCCAGGCCTCTCTGTCCATCACCATCTCCCGGAGTTCACTCAGACTCGTTCATCGAGTCTGTGATCCCATCCAGCCATCTCATCCTCTGTCATCCCCTTCTCCTCCTGCCCCCAATCCCTCCCAGCATCAGAGTCTTTTCCAATGAGTCAACTCTTCGCATGAGGTGGCCAAAATACTGGAGTTTCAGCTTCAGCATCATTCCTTCCAAAGAAATCCCAGGTTTGATCTCCTTCAGAATGGACTGGTTGGATCTCCTTGCAGTCCAAGGGACTCTCAAGAGTCTTCTCCAACACCACAGTTCAAAAGCATCAATTCTTCAGCACTCAGCCTTCTTCACAACATCCAAAATACCAGGTCTGATGAAGCACATGCTGGAATCAAGATTTCTGAGAGAAATATCAATAATCTCAGACATGCAGATGACCTCACCCTTATGGCAGAAAGTGAAGAACTAAAGATCCTGTTGATGAAAGTGAAAGAGGAGAGTGAAAAAGGTGGTTTAAAGCTCAGCATTCAGAATATTAATATCCTGACATATGGTCCCATCACTTCATGGCAAATAGATGGGGAAACAGTGTCAGACTTTATTTTCTTCAGCTCCAAAATCACTGCAGATTTTGAGTGCAGCCATGAAATTAAAAGATGCTTTCTCCTTGGAAGAAAAGCTATGACCAACCTAGACAACATATTAAAAAGCAGAGACATTACTTTGTTACCAAAAATCCATCTAGTCAAAGCTATGGGTTTTCCAGTAGTCATGTATGAATGTGAGAATTGGACTATAAAGAAAGCTGAGCATGGAAGAATTGATGCTTTTGAACTGTGGTGTTGGAGAAGACTCTTGAGAGTCCCTCAGACTGCAAGGAGATCCAACCAGTCCATCCTAAAGCAAATCAGTGCTGAATATTCATTGGAAGGTCTGATGCTGAAGCTCTAATACTTTGGGCCACCTGATGTGAAGAACTGACTACTTGGGAAAGACCCTGATGCTGGGTAAGATTGAAGGCCAGAGGAGAAGAGGACGACAGAGGATGAGATGGTTGGATGGCATCACTGACTCAATGGACATGAGTTTGGGTAAACTCCAAGTGTTGGTGATGGACAGGGAAGCCTGGCGTGCTGCAGTCCATGGGGTCTCAAAGAGTTGGACATGACTGAGCAGCTGAACTTAGATGAACCTACATCTTAGCAGATGATTTACCTCAAACACAGGGGAAAGATGAGATGAATACCACTGAATTTCTCATAATCATAAATATATTATAGTGAATATAGCTATTCTTTCTGTTAGTCTCTTGCTTAACATCACCATCTGTAACCTTTATCTAATTTATTCTTTTTTTCCTTACTACCATCAAACCATATGCTTTTATTTCCAACATTTCCATCATGCCATCCTTGTGAATATACACAAAGAATATGTCTCAGCTCTATGCTCTCTCTAGTCATCCCTTATTTCTTTTATCCCTTTTATATACAAGATTTTTTTTTTTCCACAAAAGAGACTCCAGTCATTACCCATTATTTTTTTTAACCATTCTCGCCTTAACACAATAGCAAGCTGCTTTCCATTCAAAGCTCTCCATTGGCAAATGATACCAGTGTTCCCCTAATTATGTTCACTGAATTCCTTCTTTTCCGACTGGAAAAAGAAGCACTCTGCTGCTCTGTAGAATCTGGCAGCTTTAACAAAATTTGCTCAGTGGTAAAGAATCTGCCTGCAGTGCAGGAGATGCAGGTTCATTTCCTGGTTCAAAACAATCTGGAGAAAGGAATGGCTACCCACTCCAGTATTCTTTCTTGGAGAATCCCATGGACAGAGGATCCTGGCAGGCTATATAGTCCAAGGGGTCGCAAAGAACCAGACATGACTGAATGACTAAACAACAAAACAACAATTAAATAAATATATATATATATATATATATATATATACAATTTTTTCATGAGTGTCCTCCCTTGTTACCTCTTTCTTCCTTTGAATACATTTTATTTTCTTTTTAAAAATTTTAACAATTGTTAATTGAATTATAGTTGATTTACAATGTTGTGTTAGTTTTTCTGTATAGCAACTGGTTACTTATTTTCTTTCTTTCTTTTTTTTTTAAATTTCCTATTATAATAATCCTGAACCAAGCAGATTTGGGGGGAGGATAAGTAGAGGTATATCAAACTTCAGATAACTGGTAATTCAGTTATGTCATTAGTGAACTAGTTTTCTACCTAACTTCTATTCCTCTGTGGCAAAACTATTTCTTCTCAAGATTTTAAGATGCTTGCCAACAATTCCCAGTGATCCTCATTTTCTTGGTAACACCCAGTGGCAGAACATGCATCTTTCCATTAGCTCTCTGAGAAGAGCATATAAATGTCTCTTCCAGAAGCCCCCAGCAAACATCAGAAACAGTTCATTGTCCCTATTTGAATCATATTCTACAATGAGCAAAAATCTATACTAGTCAGTGGCATGCACATAGGTGACGAAGGCCATACACTTGTTAACACGGGAAGTAAAGGTCCACCAACACTCTCCTGTCAAGGTCACTAACGATTTCCACTTTGCTAAATCCAGTGATCAATTCTCTGTTAGCATTTATTTGACTTAGTATCATTAGATTCAACTGATCATCCACCTCCTCTTGAAACACTTTCTGCCCTTTGGGTCCATGACTCTACTGTCCAAGTTTTCCCCCTGCTTCAGGGATTCTTCCAATTTAGTCTCCTTTGCTGTGTCTTCCTTACCTGAAACAGTCTTTATACCTATTCTCTTTTCTGTCAACCCTCATTGCCTTCACAGTCTTACCCAGGTTCACAGCTTTAAATAAGATTTTGCAAACTATGTATAATCAGCATCGTAAGCATCTAGGAAAATATACCAGATCAACATCATCATTCTTATCATTTAATGCCAGAGAAATTTTATATCATTTACTCCTACAGAGCTTAATTATAATATGTAGATCACATTATTACCTCCATTTTGCAGGTGAGAAAACTAAGACTGAAGACAACGTGGTTACTTATTTTCTTTTAACTCTATTTTTATTTTGTGAGGCTCAAAATATGTGTTGTTTCTGAATCACTTCATGTACTATTCTGACTTCAAACAACACTTATGATGATAACTCAAAAATCAATAAACCACCTGTGAAGTAAATCCCTGACGTAGAGGCTTACACGTGACCTAAGCACTTTAAATTCATTTTCTTATTTGACCCTCACAATACCTTTTGAGCCAGGCACTACCATTTTCTCATCAGAGATGAGAAAACTGAAGCTCAAAGACCTTATGTACTAGCAATTTACATTCAAGGGTAGGTTTGGTTGATGACAAACCCTATTCTCTAGACATAGCTCAGAACTACACTATTTCCCTTCAGCAACTGATGAATGGTGAACCTTCACTAGAAATCCCACCAGTATATCAAAGTCAACATTTTCATAATTTACCCTAAGACTCACAAATCCTTCAATTACCAGCCCCCATGGATGCTAACTGGTGCCAAAGGTGACTTCACATTTGAGCATATGCTTGTTAGGTGATGCTCCCACAGCACTAAAATCATTGAGGCATCCATATAGACACAGAACTCTGGCTTTCTTCATTTAGCCTTTGAATTAATCATACAACCATGTTTTCCACCTTTTATTTATTTTTTACCTTGGTTATGACACCATGGCAAACCCTACTGCCCAAGTCCCAGTGCTAAATATCATATGTTCTCAATTTTAGCTACTAAATATGAATTGATTTTGTCCTTTCCTCTATGTTTCTATCATGACTGTCTTAATTCTGCTATAATTTCTCATATAGATAGTTGCATTGTTCTCCAAAGAGATCTCCCTATATTTTCCACTCTTCTGTACAACTGCTAGAATATATCTGTGATTTTAGTAAAACCATATATCTTTTTTTCCCCTAAAATTTAATGATCAGTTGTTGCCCTACACTCCTGAGGAAACTTTAATTTGTTTTTGTTTGAGTTTGCCTATTAAATATGCACTCTCCAGAGGCTCATGCAAGGCTCTATATCTATCTGATTCCTGTCTATTACTTCAACATTATTTCTTCCCACGATGTTTACTGAGATGCCAGCTTAAATGACTCTTGTTATCTTGAACTTCACTGACTGCTTCACATCACTTAACCTTTTCCAAAGCTGATACCTCTGGCTGAAACACTGTCCTGGTTCTCATAATAATTTTTCTTAGTCCAGGATGTGATTCCTTATCTACCACCTCTCTGATTATCTGCTATGGTCATCCTTAAAATAGAGTACTTAGGTTACCCAGGGGGAAAACTTTTCTGACTCATTAAAGGGAAATATACCAACCAACCCCATTAAAGGTTCTTTTGTGTGTTTTTCTGCTATTTGTCAATGCACAATTTTATTACATGTACCTGCTTCTATGTCTGTCTTTATCTAGAAGAGTAAAGTCCCTTGAGGGGAAACTTCAGGGGTATTAAACAGTTTTTGCCTTGTGCCCAGCACTGTCTGTGATATATATTGTAGGGAATGTATATACATATTTGTTAAATAAATACTAAGCAGGCTTAAGGTATTTAAATATATTTTCATGTATTCTGTTGCACTTACAGTTTTACTCAGGATATTGATGATTATTTACACAATGGGTTTCTTGGTCTCAAAAAAAAATCAGATTTTATACATAATATAAATGACAAGGATCCTCAGTAATAAATTATATATGTGTTCTTAATGCTATGTGGAATAAACAGCTATATATCTGGGAACAAAAGAGGGAAAGCAGACATTTTAGAAGAGAAGCATTCAGAAGGAGACAAACAGTAAAGAAAGTACTTGATGTCCTTATTATGAAAATGCTCTTAAAGTTTGTGCTAATAACTCAAGTAAACACTGTGAGAAACATCAACATAAATCATAATCAGGATGGATGAACAAAGTTGTAGAGCCTCCTGGATGTTTACTTTCTCCCTCCATCCTAGAAAAACTGGGAGAAGATGAAGAGTTAAATCTTCTCAAAAGTACATGAGAAAGCTGGTAGAAATTTAGCATGAGGAAGAAACTGTCCTTCTAACAGCACTAAGTGAAGTTAAGTCAGGGAAAGAAAAATATCATATGATGCTGCTTAAATGTGGAATCTAAAAGAAAATGAATCAAATGAGCTTATTTAAAAAACAGAAACACTCACAGAGAACAAACTTATGGTTACCAGAGGAGATTGGGTGGTGAAGGGATAGTTAGGGAGCTTGGGACTGACATGTACTCTCTGCTATGTTTAAAATAAATGACTAACAAAGACCTACTCTATAGCACAGGGAACTCTGCTCACTACTCTGTAATAACCTAAGTGGGAAAAGAATTTGAAAAAGAATAGAGTGTGTAGAACTGAATCACTCTCTTGTATACTTAAAACTAACAAAACACTCTCCAAAAACTAACCATACTCCAATATAAAATTAAACTTTAAAAAATCAACACATATTTCTTTAAGCTTTATTCTAGAATATGTATTTTTTTGTATATAAATGAAATGTATAGATCTGTAATTTATTATAATAATCTTTTACTTCAGGGTTTGGTTTTATAGAAAATGAAAAAAAAAAAAAAAAAGAATGACTTTTTCAGCTATTTATATCCAGAGAAAAAAACAAGATATTTGTCAACTTTAATATTACTCCATGAATAATTTCATTTGTCATACAGCTTTATCTATCTCACTATAATATCTAGGAACAACTGCTTGTGGTTGATTTTACAATGTAGTCTTACAAAGAGATAGCAAATCTCACCTCTAATTTAAATATTTCCTGCAAATAATTTTAAGAAACATGATATTATTAGCTTAACTATAAGAATATATTATGAAAGACAATGAAATCTTAAATAAGGTACAACTTTCAAAACTTAGTTTTGTTTTTGTTTTTTCTTTTTACAGTCATTTTACTACAAGAAGTTACATTATGGCATATTTGAATAATCCTTACCAATGTCTCCTCTAAAGAAAACATCTGATTTGACTCTGTTGTCTCTTAAATTTTGTTCTTATTTACTTTATTGAATATAGGTGGATACCTAAACTCAAATATTCTAAATTATTAAATATGTAAGACAAAATAAAATATCCGTGTGTCTCATTTAACTTATCAACTAAACAGGATAAAGGTTAGTGATACTGTTTCTTTGAAAGGTACTTGACAAGAAGAATTGGGATGTAATCCTTGGTAGCTCAGCTGTTAAAGAATCCACCTGCAATGCAGGAGATCCTGGTTTGATTCTTGGGTCAGAAAGATCCACTGGAAAAGGGATAGGCTACCCACACCAGTATTCTTGGGCTCCTCTGGTGGCTCAGTTGGTAAAGAATTTTCCCACAATGCAGGAAACCTGGATTCGATCCCTGGATTGGAAAGATCGCTTGGAGAAGGTAACAGCTGCCCATTCCAGTATAATGGCTTGGAGAATCCCAGTGATTGTATAGTCCATGCAGTCACAGAGTCAGACGTTACTGAGCGACTTTCACTTTCATTTTTTAAGGTTCAACTCCTAACGCTTTCTGTTTATTCCTTTATTTAAAAAGGCCTCAATCTTATCTAAAGAAGCTTATGTTAATATATATCTAAATATTATAGAATTCAAATTTTGATTTGTATAAAAGAAAATAAGTCCAAAGAAGATTTTACTATGGGAAGGATATTTTTACAATATCTAAATGGCCAGGTTTACAAATAAAATTCTATAAAATGTCCCTAGGAATCTGATAGCATCGTTTCTCATTTTCAAGTGCTATTCAGATTGTTTTTGGTGTTCCTGAAAACATATGAACTAGATATTTTAAAATAGGAAGTATGATCACAATGCTTATTTATTTTAGGAAATAGGCCTACTTCAGAGTAAATATGCTTAATTTTATATTAACCATAAATTAATATTAAAAATTCTAAATTTTAAAAATACCCACTAATTAATACTTTTGGAAGTTCAGATTTATAAATACATTCTAAGACAAACAAAAATCCTATAAAATATTGACTATAAAGAAGATACATTTCTAGTTATTTTAAATTTTATTTCAGAATTTTATTAGTAAGAATACAGACTCTGTCCTCATTATAAATTATATCATAATTACTTTTGGCTGAATAACAAGGGATTAAAATATTTTTTGAAAACATTTCAAAGTAATTTCTCTCTGGTTTTCTTTCAACAACATTTTCCTATACTCAGCTGCTTAGCATTCTTCATGCAACAATACCGACTTGATTAGCACGAGCTAGATTATGATTTTTTTTCTTGAAAGGATATTTATGCTCATTATGTGAAAATTTTGCTGTCTTGCGTATTTATGATGGTCTCCAGTGGTTAGGCATTTGAACCTCCTGGATAGCTATCAGAATAAAATGACTAATAAAAACTTAGTGCATGTACAATTGAAAGCAGTTTTGAGGTCTTCACTACCATTTCTCTGCCAACCTCCACCCCTAAGGAGTTTGACAATTTCTTATTGTTATAAATTTCCTTCTAATTAATTGTGCATGAAGAATTTTTTTAAATGTTTAACTAAACATGGTCTCTCTAGCTGAGACAGCTCTTCCTTAGAAAAATCATGTATCTGTGGCTCAGACAGAAAACCTTGTAAAATATTGAACAATAGTATGACTCCCTAGAGATTTTGTGATGAAAAGTACAGCATCTGACAATCCATCGAGGTCCCAGACCTGCAGAGCTGTTAGCTCATTTTCACCTGAGCTGTGGCCAGGTAAGTGCTTCCCTTTCAGCTCCAGCATGACCTGTAAGATTTAGTCCCAACTCTTATAAATGGTTTTGAAGAAGATAGTGGGGGAAAATTAGTGATTTAAAAAGACAATATTCTCTTCTTTCATAATCTCAGTTCAGTTCAGTCACTCAGTCGTGTCCGACTCTTTATGACCCCATGAATCACAGCACGCCAGGCCTCCCTGTCCATCACCATCTCCCGGAGTTCACTCAGATTCACATCCATCGAATCAGTGATGCCATCCAGCCATCTCATCCTCTGTCATCCCCTTCTCCCCCTGCCCCCAATCCCTCCCAGCATCAAAGTCTTTTCCAATGAGTCAACTCTTCGCATGAGGTGGCCAAAGTACTGGAGTTTCAGCTTTAGCATCATTCCTTCCAAAGAAATCCCAGGGCTGATCTCCTTCAGAATGGACTGGTTGGATCTCCTTGCAGTCCAAGGAACTCTCAAGAGTCTTCTCCAACACCACAGTTCAAACCAGGATTACTATAATTCAGTAACTTTAATATCATGGACTTCCCTGGTGGCTCAGATGGTAAAGCGTCTGTCTACAATGTGGGAGAACTGGGTTCAAGCCCTGGGTTCGAGCCCTGGGTTGGGAAGATCCCCTGGAGAAGGAAATGGCAATCCACTCCAGTACTATTGCCTGGAAAATCCCAAGGACAGAGGAGCCTGGTAGGCTACAGTCTATGGGGTCACAAAGAGTCGGACTCTACTGAGCAACTTCACTACTATTATTTGATAAGTAGCTATGTTCAATACCACAATTATGATCTGCAAATTACTTTCATGTGCACTAACTAATATGAATATCATAATCAATCTTAGTCATATGGTACAGCAATAACTGATATTAACAAAAATACAGAAAGATCTAAGATATCTAGTAAATTTAGTTGTAATATTTTATAGCATAATAGTATATAATAGAAAGGCAATACCAGTTTTTGATTACAACAAATTATAGAAAGTTCTTAAAGCAATGGGAGTGCCAAACCACTTTACCTGTCTCTTGAGAAACTTTTATGTGGGTCAAGAAGCAACAGTTAGAACTGGACATGGAACAATGGACTGGTTCAAAATTGGGAAAGGAGTATGACAAGACTGTATATTGATACCCTGCTCATTTAGCTTATATGCAGAATACATCATGTGAAATGCCAGGTTGGATGAATCCCAAGCTGGAGTCAAGACTGCTGGGAGAAATATCAATAACTTCAGATATGCAGATGATGCCACTCTAATGGCAGAAAGTGACAAGAAACTAAAGAGCCTCTTGATGAAGGTTAAAGAGGAGAGTAAAAAAGCTGGCATAAAATGCAACATTGAAAAAACAAAGATCATGGCATCCAGTCCCATCACTTCATGGCAAACAGAAAGGGAAAAAGTGGAAGCTGTGACAGATTTTCTTGACTTGGTCTCCAAAATCACTGGACATTGACTGCAACGATGAAATGAAAAGATTCTTGGCTCGTTGTAAGGAAATCTATGAGAAACCTAGATAGGATATTCAAAAGCAGAGAAGTCACTGTGCCAACAAAGGTCCATAATGTCAAAGCTATGTATTTTTCAGTAATCATGTACCAACGTGAGTGTTGGATCCTAAAGAAAGCTAAGCACTGCAGAATTGATGCTTTTGAATTGTAGTGCTGAAGGGGACTCTTGGAGAGTCCCTTGGACTGCAAGGAGATCAAATCACTCAATCTTAAAGGAAGTCAACCCTGAATATTTATTGGAAGGACTTCGGCTGAAGCTCCAATCCTTTGGCCACCTGATGAGAAGAGCCAACTCTCTGAAAAAATCCCTGATGCTTGGAAAGACTGAAGGCAAAAGGAGAAGGATATGGCAGAGGATGAGATGGTTAGATAGCATCACCAACTCAATGGACAGAAATTTGAGAAAACTCCAGGAGACAGCGGAGGACAGAGGAGTCTGGTGTGCTGAAGTACATGGGGTTGCAAAGAGTTGAACATGACTTAGCAACTGAACGACAACAATCAGGTTTTTTTTTTTTTTTTTAAACTGATGTTTTTGCTGTACTATGCAGTATCTCAGCTAACACTGCTATGTGGAATCTAAAAAAAAAAAAAATTGTACAAATGAGCTTATTTACAAAACAGAAATAGAGTCACAGACATAGAAAAAACTTAACAATTATCAAGAGGGAAGATGGGGTGAGGGATAAATTGGAGTTTGAGATGGACATATGCACACTACTATATATAAAACAGAAAACAAATAAGGACATAATACATTACACAGGGAACTCTACTCAGTACTCAGTAATGACCTATATGGGAAAAGTATCTTGAAAATAATGGATATATTTAAATGTATAACTGATTCACTTTGTTGTACAGCAGAAACTAACACAATATTGTAAATCATCAACATACTTCAATAAAATTTAAAATAGGAATTTTACAATAATTTTTGTAAGCTGGTCATTTTTTTCACAGTATATCAGTTCAAAACATGAGGGCAGGTATGGGAATCTTTTTTAAAAAGTTCTATTTATTCACTGATTTATTTTTGCTTGCACTGGGGTGCTGCAGGCACCTTTTTTCTAGTTTCAGTGAATGAGGGCCACTCTTTGTTAAACTGCACAAGCTTGCCATTGCAGCGGCTTCTCTTGTGGCACGTGGGACCTAGGCAACCAAGCTTCAGTAGTTGTGGGACACGGGCTTAGTTGTTCCAAGGCATGTGAGATCTCCAGGATGAGGGATTGAACCCATTTCCCCTGAATTTGCAGGCTTAACCTTAGCCACAGGACCACTGGAGAAATACTGGGGATCTTTCCTTAAAATTTTAGTTAGTTCAGTTCCGTTCAGTCTCTCAGTCATGTCTGACTCTTTGCGACCCCATGAATCATAGCACACAAGGCCTCCCTGTCCATCACCAACTCCCAGAGTTTACCCAAACTCATGTCCATTGAGTCGGTGATGCCATCCAGCCATCTCATCCTCAGTCGTGCCCTTCTCCTCCTGCCCCCAATCCCTCCCAGCATCAGGGTCTTTTCCAATGAGTCAACTCTTCGCATGAGGTGACCAAAGTATTGGAGTTTCAGCTTCAGCATCAGTCCTTCCAAAGAACACCCAGGACTGATCTCCTTTAGAATGGACTGGTTGGATCTCCTTGCAGTCCAAGGGACTCTCAAGAGTCTTCTCCAACACCACAGTTCAAAAGCATCAATTCTTTGGCGCTCAGCTTTCTTCACAGTCCAACTCTCACAA
Organism: Oryx dammah; assembly: GCF_014754425.2. Lineage (NCBI taxonomy): Eukaryota > Metazoa > Chordata > Mammalia > Artiodactyla > Bovidae > Oryx > Oryx dammah. Next base: position 26,496,159 of record NW_024070196.1, on the reverse strand, counting down.
CCATACATGACCACTGGAAAAACCATAGCCTTGACTAGACGGACCTTAGTCAGCAAAGTAATGTCACTGCTTTTGAATATACTATCTAGGTTGGTCGTATGTTTCCTTCCAAGGAGTAAGTGTCTTTTAAATTCATGGCTGCAATCACCATCTGCAGTGATTTTGGAGCCCCCCAAAATAAAGTCTGACACTGTTTCCACTGTTTTCCCATCTATTTCCCATGAAGTTATGGGACTAACTGACTGATGGGACTGGATGCCATGATCTTAGTTTTCTGAATATTGAGCTTTAAGCCAACTTACCACTCTCCTCTTTTATCAAGAGGCTCTTTAGTTCTTCTTCATTTTCTGCCATAAAGTGTAAGTGAAGTTGATCAGTTGTGTCGGACTCTTTGCAACCCCATGGACTGTACCTGCCAGACTCCTCTATCCATGGGATTTCCCAGGCAAGAGTACTGGAGTGAGTTGCCATTTTCTTTTCCAGGGTATCTTCCTAACCAAGAGATCGAATCTGGGTCTCCTGCATTTCAGGCAGTCTCTTTATTGTCTAAGCCACAAGGGGGCTTAAGGTGGAGCATCTTTCTGCCATAAGGGTGGTGTCTATTCTTTGGAACTCTGCATTCAGATGTGTGTATCTTTTCTTTTCTCCTTTGTCTGTAGCTTCTCTTCTTTTCTCAGCTGTTTGTAAGGCATCCTATGATAACCATTTGCCTTTTGCATTTCTTTTTCTTGGAGATGTTATTGAAACTGCCTCCTGTACAATGTTACAAACCTCTATCCATAGTTCTTCAGGCAATCTCTATCAGATCTAGTCCCTTGAATCCATTTGTCACTCCCACTGTATAATTGTAAGGGATTTAGGTCATACCTGAATGGTCTAGTGGATTTCCCTACTGTCTTCAATTTAAATCTGAATTTCATAATAAGTAGTTGACAATCTGAGTCAGTCAGCTCCTGGTCTTGTTTTTGTGGAGTTTATAGCAATTCTCCATCTTTGACTGCAAAAAATATAATCAAGCTTATTTCAGTATTGACCATCTGGTGATGTCCATGTGTAGTGTCTTCTCTTGGGTGGTTGGAAGAGAGTGTTTGCTATGACAGTGCTTCTCTTGGCAAAACTCTGTTAGCCTTTGCCCTGCTTCATTCTGTGTTCCAAGGCCAAATTTGCCTGTCACTCCAGGGATCTCTTGACTTCCTAGTTCTGCATTCCAGTCCCCTATAATGTAGAGGAGAACTTTTTTGGGTGTTCTAGAAGTTCTTGTAGGTCTTCATAGAACCATTCAACTGTTCTGTGCCTTATTTTTTGCTATATGCAAAATGGAATAATGGCATCACTCACCTTCTAAGATTGTCAGGTGGATTACATGAGTTAATATTTGAAAATATATAATAATTGCTAGTATCCTACTAATTTTAATGTTTGTGAAGTAAAAAGAAAGAGAATGTGGTAGAGTTGTAATATTTTGATTTTAGGAGGCACTGTGCCTACTGTGTCAAGTACACTGTTTCAGAAGGGTCATCAAAGCTGATTTATTATAAAATTAGTGCATATAAAATGAACATGCAGTAAATTTAAAAAATATTAAATGTACAACTTTAGTTAATTTTTCTAAATTTATAACTACTATCAAGATCAAGATATAGCATATTTTCAGCACAAGAAAATTACTGTGTGCACTAGTTGATAATTTCATAACCACACCATTGTTTTGACATCTAATACCACAACTTCAGGTTTTCCTGTTCTTGAACTTTATATTAGGAGTGCTGGGCTTTTCTTCATTTCAATATTAAACTTATGAAATGCATCCATGTTGCACAATTTACAAGTTTTTAACTTTCTTTTTTGTGTATTAGCCTAATGTCAGTTCAGTTCAGTCGCTCAGTCATGTCTGACTCTTTGCGACCCCATGAATCGCAGCATGCCAGGCCTCCCTGTCCATCACTAAATCCCAGAGTTCACTCAGACTCACGTCCATTGAGTCCGTGATGCCATCCAGCCATCTCATCCTCTGTCGTCCCCTTCTCCTCCTGTCCCCAATCCCTCCCAACATCAGAGTCTTTTCCAATGAGTCAACTCTTCACATGAGGTGACCAAAGTACTGGAGTTTCAGCTTCAGCGTCATTCCTTCCAAAGAAATACCAGGGCTGATCTCTTTCAGAATGGATTGGTTGGATCTCCTTGCAGTCCAAGGGACTCTCAAGAGTCTTCTCCAACACCACAGTTCAAAAGCATCAATACTTTGGCACTCAGCCTTCTTCACAGTCCAACTCTCACATCCATACATGACCACTGGAAAAACCATAGCCTTGACTAGACGGACCTTAGTCAGCAAAGTAATGTCTCTGCTTTTGAATATGCTATCTAGGTTGGTCATAACTTTTCTTCCAAGGAATAAGTGTCTTTTAATTTCATGGCTGCAATCACTATCTGCAGTGATTTTGGAGCCCCCCAAAATAAAGTCTGACACTGTTTCCGCTGTTTCCCCTATCTATTTCCCATGAAGTGATGGGACCGGATGCCATGATCTTTTTCTGAATGTTGAGCTTTAAGCCAACTTTTTCACTCTCCTCTTTCACTTTCATCAAGAGGCTTTTTAGTTCCTCTTCACTTTCTGCCATAAGGGTGGTGTCATCTGCATATCTGAGGTTATTGATATTTCTCCCGGCAATCTTGATTCCAGCTTGTGTTTCTTCCAGTCCAGCATTTCTCATGATGTACTCTGCATATAAGTTAAATAAGCAGGGTGACAATATACAGCCCTGACACACTCCTTTTCCTATTTGGAACCAGTCTGTTGTTCCATGTCCAGTTCTAACTGTTGCTTCCTGACCTGCATACAGATTTCTCAAGAGATAGGTCAAGTGGTCTGATATTCAAATCTCTTTCAGAATTTTCCACAGTTTATTGTGATCCACACAGTCAAAACCTTTGGCATAGTCAATAAAGCAGAAATAGATGTTTTTCTGGAACTCTCTTGCCTTTTTGATGATCCAGTGGATGTTGGCAATTTGATCTCTGGTTCCTCTGCCTTTTCTAAAACCAGCTTGAACATCAGGAAGTTCATGGTTCATGTATTGCTGAAGCCTGGCTTTGAGAATTTTGAGCATTACTTTACTAGCACGTGAGATGAGTGCAATTGTGCAGTAGTTTGAGCATTCTTTGGCATTGCCTTTCTTTGGGATTGGAATGAAAACTTACCTTTTCCAATCCTGTGGCTTCTGCTGAGTATTGAGTGCAGAACTTTCACAGCATCATGTAGTGTTAGCCTGAAACAAATAGATTGCCAGATATTTCTTGGGTTTATTCTGGACTACCAGAATGGTGTCCGAACCATAATGAGCCACATATAAGTCCCCACATGGCAAGAACACTTTTAAAGAGGAGAAGAGGAAGTTGGAAGTCACAAAGGTGACAGTAAACAAATAGATCATGGCTTTTCACTGGCTGAGAACTTGCCAGGAAATAAGCAGACTCTTCTCATCTGGCTCTGCTATCATTAGAGGAAGTGTGAACTCCCCCTTTCTCAAATGACTTTATTTAATCCAAGTTTGTATTTATTATTTTTTTATAGTAGAAATATACAACTTTGTTTTTAATCCATTCCCAGGTTGATATGCTATTGGTTATTTCCATGTTGGGACTAGAATAAGTGGTGCTGTGGAATGTTTTTATATATCTTTTGGTGTTTATGCACATTAGTTCAGGCAGGGGTACATATTGAGAAGAAGAGGTGCTGGTTTAGAGTGTTGTCTTACATTCAGCTCTGTACATTGTGGTACTTCACTGTGGTTTTTCATTTGCATTCTCTTGAAAAATAATGATTGTTTGACCACCTTTACCTATATTACATACCCATCTGGATTCATATTTGCCATGCTTTTGTTCATCTGCAGTGCACAGTTTGATGCTTTCTTATTAATTTGTAGAAATATTTTTTTTGAGTAATAAAAGGATATTCTGAAGGGCAGTACTTTTTGCAATTTTGTAGATTATATTTCTCACTCTATTAGTGTCTTTGATGAACATAAGTTCTTAATTTTAATGAACTTCAAGATATCAATCTTTCATTTTGTAAAGTCCTTTTCTTCATGTTAAACCTTTGCTTAACACACATTTTTCAAGATATGCTTTGAAGTTTTGTTCCATCAGAAAATCTTTATTGGACTTTCCTGGTAGTCCAGTAGCTGTGACTTCATGCTCCCAGTGCAGGGGGCCTAGGTTCGATTCCTGGTCAGGGAACTAGATCCACATAATACAACAAAGATCAAAGATCTTGCATGTTGCAAATAAGACACAGCACAGCCAAATGAATAAATATTTTTAAACTCTTTATTTTCTCATTAATTTTGTACTTAAAACCTATCTGGACTTAATTTTTGTGTATGGTATAAGATGAAGTGTATGCGTGGTAGTCACTCAGTCATGTCTCTTTGTAACCTCATGGACTATATAGTCCACCAGGCTCCTCTGTTTATGGAATTCTCCAAGCAAGAATACTGGAGTGTGTTGCCATTCCCTTCTTCAGGGGATCTTCCCAACTCAGGGATGGAACCTGTGCTGGAGTCCAGCTCTAGCAGCCAGGGAATCAGCCTGAAGGGGTGAGCAGTGTCGGTGGACAGTGATGTAGCCTCCGACTCGAGGTACGGGACTACATGTTTATTTCAAACTTCAGGTTTTCTTTTATACTTTGACAAAAGCATTAGGTCAGAGGTTTGACATTTTTAGTTTCCCCCACCCAAATTTATTGTCTCCAAAAATCACTGTTGCCCTACAGAGTTCCTGCTTCAGTGATTCTCTCAGAATCTTCTTTACTATCTATTATCTACTTCCTCTTATGTGTCCTATACCTAACTTGTGATTACATTGTAACTCACGCTACATTCTTCAGCATATTTATCTTTCTAAATCCTGTTTGCCCCTAGTATCTTAAGATCACTATCTACTAAAAAGGCTTCTACCTATTAATATCTCTAAAATTCCTAATCTCTATAAGCTATAGTAAAATATGGTAACACTACAACATTCCTTAAACTTTTAGCTTTTAACTATTCTTCAGTTCAGTTCAGTTTAGTCACTCAGTCATGTCCAACTCTTTGCAACCCCATGAATCTCAGCACGCCAGGCCTCCCTGTCCATCACCATCTCCGGGAGTTCACTCAGACTCACGTCCATCGAGTCCATGATGCCATCTAGTGATCTCATCCTCTGTCGTCCCCTTCTCCTCCTGCCCCCAATCCCTCCCAGCATCAGAGTCTTTTCCAATGAGTTAACTCTTCGCATGATGTGGCCAAAGTACTGGAGTTTCAGCTTCAGCATCAGTCCTTCCAAAGAATTCCCAGGGCCGATCTCCTTCAGAATGGACTGGTTGGATCTCCTTGCAGCCCAAGGAACTCTCAAGAGTCTTCTCCAACACCACAGTTCAAAAGCATCAATTCTTCGGTGCTCAGCCTTCTTCACAGTCCAACTCTCACATCCATACATGACCACAGGAAAAAACATAGCCTTGACTAGATGGACCTTAGTTGGCAAAGTAATGTCTCTGCTTTTCAACATACTATCTAGGTTGGTCATAACTTTTTTTCCAAGGAGTAAGCATCTTTTAATTTCATGGCTGCAGTCACCATCTGCAGTGATTTTGGATCCCCCAAAAATAAAGTCTGACACTGTTTCTGCTGTTTCCCCATCTATTTCCCATGAAGTGATGGGACCGGATGCCATGATCTTCGTTTTCTGAATGTTGAGCTTTAAGCCAACTTTTTCACTCTCCTCTTTCACTTTCATCAAGAGGCTTTTGAGTTCTTCTTCACTTTCTGCCATAAGAGTGGTGTCATCTGCATATCTGAGGTTATTGATATTTCTCCTGGCAATCTTGATTCCAGCTTGTGTTTCTTCCAGTCCAGCGTTTCTCATGATGTACTCTGCATGTAAGTTAAATAAGCAGGGTGACAATATACAGCCTTGATGTACTCCTTTTCCTATTTGGAACCAGTCTGTTGTTCCATGTCCAGTTCTAACTGTTGCTTCCTGACCTGCATACAGATTTCTCAAGAGACAGGTTAGGTGGTCTGGTATTCCCATCTCTTTCAGAATTTTCTTAATTACTCCTAAACAATAAACTCAGCAAACTTCTTTTGACATAAATATTTCCCTCACAAACAGGTCTCAGATAACAATCCTTCCCATGGCCTCAAGCTGCAGCCTATGTGCTCATCCTGGAACATTCTTTGTAAAGATCTTTGAACAAATGTCAATGGTTACTTTATAGATTATTTTCTGGGCACAACTGCAGAAGGTTTTGTGCTTTCTCATGCTTCTCTCAAGAACAATAAGCACCTTAACATTCTTTCCAGCCAACTCAACCAAAGAAAGGAAAGAACAAGTCAGAATCACAAGATCTAACTCCTTCATCCTGGGACCATGCCTGCGGGATGAGGAGAGGGGGTTGGGGCCGTGCCCTCATTTTGTCAGTAATGCCTAATGCGGCTCCCAACAAACCTGGGTCTCCCACATTGCAGACAGATTATTTACTGTCTGAGCCACTGGGGAAGCCCTCAGGTTAACAATTATTGACCCAACTGACTCATTTATTAAAAAGAATTATCCTTGTACCAACTGCATTTCAGTGGTAACTTTAGCATGAATTAGGAAGACCATATAAAGGTTAGTCCTTTTACAACCTTCTTGAAGGAGAGATGTGGTTTATTAGTTTTCAACCTTTATCCCTTCAAAATACATTCATTTTACAGCTGTAAATTTCCCTGATAACACTGTTTAAACTGCATCTTACAAGTCTCAATCTGTTTTATTTTTTAGTTTAAAATATCTACTAATCTCCATTGTGATTTCTTCTTTGATCCATGGTTTATGAATACCAATACAATTAAAAAAAATTGGAGAAGGCAATGGCACCCCACTCCAGTACTCTTGCCTGGAAAATTCCATAGATGGGGGAACCTGGTGGGCTGCCATCTATGGGGTCGCACAGAGTTGGACATGACTGAGTGCTTTCACTTTCATTTTTCACTTTCATGCATTGGAGAAGGAAATGGCAACCCACTCCAGTGTTCTTGCTTGGAGAAGCCCAGGGATGGGGGAGCCTGGTAGGCTGCCGTCTATGGGGTCACAAAGAGTCGGACACAACTGAGGCAACTTAGCCGCAGCAGCAAGATAAAATTAATTAATAGTTTCATTTCACTCTTCTCTGTTCTTATTGATTTTTACTACTTTCCTATTAAATTCAGAAAAATATATTAAAATTATCAATTGTGTTTGTGAATTAGTTTTGTATAAATTTTAGCTTTATGTTTTTCAAGTCTGTTATTAAATGTATTTAGGCTTCTTTTTCTTCTCAATAAATTAACCCTGTTGTCATTAGGATGGTTCTCTAATTCAGTATGTTAAATGCTTTCTAACAAAGTATAGTGGGTTTTTATTTTTTTATACACAATTGGTTTAGTTTCCTATGGCTTAAAACAACACAGATTTATTTTACTATAGTTATATAGTGCAGAAGTCCAAAATCAGTTTATAGGACTAAAATAAAGGTGCTGGAAGGGCTGGTTTCTTCTGGAGGCTTCAAAAGAGATTCTGTTCCTTGCTTTTTTCTGGGAACTAGAAAATCCCATGGACGGAGTAGCCTGGTAGGCTGCAGTCCATGGGGTCGCGAAGAGTCCGACACGACTGAGCGACTTCACTTTCACTTTTCACTTTCATGCATTGGAGAAGGAAATGGCAACCCACTCCAGTGTTTTTACTTGGAGAATCCCAGGGATGGGGGAGCCTGGTGGGCTGCCGTCTATGGGGCCACAGAGAGTCGGACATGACTGAAGCGACTTAGCAGCAGCAGCAGCAGAGGCTATCCTCAGTCTATGACTCACTGCCTCATCCAACATCACTTTTTCAACCTTGTATTGCTGCATGGCTCTTTTTACTTCTGTCATCAAATCTCCCTCTGCCTCTTTCTGAGAAGGACAATGATGATTATATTAAGAGACCACCAGGATAATCTAGGGCAATCACCCCATCTAAAGATCCTCATCATCTACAAAGCCTCTTTGTCATATAAGCTAACACAGATTCCAGAAATTAAAATTCGCTTGTTGTGGGGTCATTACTTAAGCTACTGCAGTAATCGTTTATTTTTTTTTTTTAATCAGAAAATAAAATTTCTATTTAATATTATCATTTACATATTTGGGTTAAGTCTATCACCTTACTCTTTTATGTCTCATCATTTTGGTTCCTTTATTTCCCCTTTCTTTTTATCCCTTAGACTAGACAAATATTATTTTTCTGCTATATTGGCATAATATTTATGCACTCCAATATTACACTTTCAGTGGGTGTCCTAGAGATTACAATAAACCATCTGCAAAATCTGTACTATAAAACATCTGTAAAATCTATACTACAGGTTTTTGGAAATTACAGTCTATTAGTACTTACTTGCTTCATACACCTTACTTCTGATAGAATGGAGTGTATGCTGTGACTACAACTTTTATACCCATTTTGGTAACTTAAACTAATTTTTTCACATTATATTATTGCATCCCTACTTCTTCAGTCAGGTTTTTTGTGCTTTTGCAATTTGTGATAACTTTGAATAACTGCTTAAAAACACCCCCAAATGGAAGCTGAAATTTTCCTCAGCGATAGTAGTTTTGATTAGAACTTTATTACAAGCCACACACACACACACAAAATTATGTACACATACTAGGATCATGTAGCAGGAACTCAAATTTAACTCTCTAGCTTATTTAACACAAAAATTAAAAAAAAAAAAAAAAAAAGGAGAGATGTGACTGCTTGCAACTCCAGACTCTGGCAATGTTTCAGAAGATGTAATTTTAAAATATGTTTCTATGAACTGTTTGTTTAAATTTCTTTAATTAAAAAACAACAACAAAAACAATAACAACAACAAAATAAAAACACTGTAGAAACTTAATCAGCATTTTGAACCAGGTTAGCTTTTTATTTTGTACTTTAAATTCTGGCACTGACACTTTACAGGCTGAGTATAAAATGAAGCTTTTGTGTGCACAATTTAAGTGGACTGTTAGTTGTTGGTATATTCAGTGATGCAGTTCTGAACTTGTATATAGCATGATGTATTTTTATCTTTCAGAATAAACTGATTGTATATGTTTTTCTCAGGATAAATAGCTGTATGAAATTTGTTTCTTGAATATTTATCTTCTCTTGTACAATATTCTGACATCCTACCAGTATTTGTCCTACTAGGTTTTTGTTTTGCTTTCTTTTCTGTATAAAATTATCTAATGTTGGCAATAATCAAATTTTTTGAAGTATACAGAGTGTTATGGATTTTAGAATTTGTGGACACAGATTTAGAATATCACCATTTACAAATAAAATATTTTACATCTATAAAAAATAAAACCTGTACTACTAACTTGAATAATTTCAAAATGATACAACATAATATTACAGTTTAACTCTACTTAACTGTCTTCTTCTGATTTCTGACTTCTTTAAGTTATATATATTTTAATTCTACTTATATTTTATATTTGAGGTATTATTATTCTTAGTCTATAAAAAAATCCCTTTATTTATCACATATTTACTCTCTCTAATGCTCTTCATTTGTACCCGAAATTTTATTTTTCCATCTTGGAATATTTTCATTCTGCCTGACCTATTTGTTTCTTTTAGCATAGGTATACTGGCAATTAATTCACTTGGCCTTCTCTTCTTTACTTCAGTAAAGTAGCTTTATTTAACTATCTATTGATATAGAATTCTACACTGAATTCTTTTTGCCTAGTCTTTTAAATATTTCATTCACTTTCATTCTGGTTTCCCTTATTTTGAACAGTATGTTGTCAATCTTATTTTATGACTTTGAAGGTAATATGTATCTTCTATTGCTTCTTTAAGACTATTTTTTAACTTTAATTTTCAACAGTTTGACCATGATATACTTAAATGTTATTTTCTTAATATTAATTCGGCTTTGAAGTTTGTAAGACTGCTTGTAGCACTATTTTGATATATTTTATTTTATTTTAGAAAATTCTTAGCCAGTGTTTCTTCAGTGAAGCTTATGTCTTACTCCTTTCATCCTCTTCTCTGTATCTTCAACTACATAACAGATAGCCTTTAGTAATATAGAACTCTCAGACTCATTTCTATGTTTTCCATACAAAATTCCATTCTATGCTCTTAGGAGGATATTTTCTCCTAAATTTTCTTCTTGATTATTAGTTCTCTAATGTGTTAATGGATTCCCAGGTGGCACTAGTGGTAAATGACCTGCCTGCCAATGCAGATAGATATGAGATGTAGGTTTGATGCCAGGGTTGGAAAGGTCCCTGGAGGGGTGGCGGGGGGGTGGTGTGGGGGGAGGGTGCAGCAACCCACTCCAGTATTTTTGCCTGGAGAACCCATGGATGGAGGAGCCTGATAGGCTGCAGTCCATAGGGTTTCACACAGTCGAACATGAGTGAAGTGACTTAGCGCACACACATACAATGTGTTAATACCATATGTGTTGAATTTTAGTTTTTAATTTACTGTCACTTGATTTATTTTATTAAAATATAAAAAAATTAATAAAATATGTACACATATGACATTACTCTTGTATTATATCCATTGAAAAAAACGCCAAGTTGAAAATTTTAAAACAATAAAATAAAAAATTCTGTTGATTTCTTCAACACTGGGGTTTTTCTCAGCCCCATTAAAAGAATCCTTAAGGTAAACGCCCCTTCCTTTAGAGAGCACTACTTTAAATAATTTTAAATTCAGTAAATAACTACCATTTTTCCCCTAAATTCTAATGGGTTGGATAGAGCAAGTTTCCAAGGCTAAAAATAGACAGAAGTAATAAAGATCTTAAATATTTGAGCAGCTATTTCAGCAGCTAGATTGTACAAGGAGACAGGGATTAGAATTCAGGAGTATCCCAAGATAGAAGTGTTATGGTAGATATTATAGGGTTTTATGTACTCTCATCCTAGATGTAAGAAAGCCTACATCACAAAGAAGCTACAGGAAGTTCTTTAAGATGAATAAAAATGATGGTGGATGAAAGAAAAAAATATATATAATATCAAATCAAACACCTAAAAACTGGACCCTTCAAACCATTTAGATCTCTGTCCTTAGAGCTCTTGTGCACACTCAGTCATGTCCAACTCTTTGAGATCTCATGGACTGGAGCCCATCTGGCTCCTCTGTCCATGGAATTTTCCAGCCAAGAATCCTGGAGTGGGTTGCCATTTCCTTTTCCCTTAGAGCTCTTAACATTGTACTATTTGATACAGAATATATAGAAATAATCCAAAATAAAAATTTTGTAGTCTTTTTCCTAGTTGGTAGCCCTTCTTTTACTAATTCTAATGAAAAGACAAATGACAACCACCACCACACGTCTATATTTGGCTGTAAATGATTGACTCTATCTTTTGATAATGTTTGGTAAACTTGGGATCTACCAATACATGAATTATCAATAACTGCCTGTAGATCTTACCAATGTTTGCATGTTATATGCTGGGCCAATATATATATGTAAAAGCCTTAAGAAAATGTTTTAAATTTTCCCTGGAGTGCAAAGCATTAGTGTTAGAGGTGGGTTATTCAGTCCAGTTACAGCCTGTGTATTTAGTCCATTGCTTTTTTTCATTCTCATTTTATAAAATAAAATCTTACATATTCAAAGACTGTTAGGCAACTTTACTTTAGATTGAGTTATAAAGAACAGATTTTAGCTTCTAGATAAAGAGCTACCACTTAAAAAAATGCAGGTATGTCCATAATATAAATTCTGAGTAGAAAGTAGAATAAGGTTTTGCTTTAGAACTACAAAATAGGCATACTTGTATCTATGAGGAGTACAAATCATCAAACTCTGGTAAAATAGATTTTCTGGGGTCAATTTTTCCTTCTAAAGGAGAATTTATTTATAAATTGTCTTTATTTTAATAGGAAGGGTACCATTAATGCCACTTTCAAACATTTAAAATAGAAACAGTATGAACTGTTTTCTTTGGAGAAAACATAAAGATTCCTAATGGCTAAACAGCAGTTTCCTGTGTGCTTCATGCATCAAAGTGTGCCCTGGAAAAAAAAAATTATATATATATATATAATATATATATATTTATACAGACATGCTGCAGAGCCAATGTGAAGAGATAAGTGGTAATACATGCTGCTTGTTTCAGAGATCAATCTTGATGCTTTACCAAAAATTGAAAATGGAAAGAAAAGCAGTGTTTTCCTATACACCATTAAAAAAATACATTAACAGATTTATATACAACTTTAAAAGTGTTACTGGTTGTAATAACATTTATTAATCACAGTATTCACATTTCATAAAAAAGTAACTTATTAGTTCATAATAGCAATATGAAAACACAGCAACTTGAAAAACCATCTCTCTCAGCTCAAAAATAAAGGAAATTTTTCAAACTGAATTATACTGCCTGTGACCAAAGGCTTACAATTCATATTTGTATTTGAGGTGTGTGAAACTGCCCCATTTTCCCCCAGCAGTTCATAGGAAATGCTTTCAATCTCAGACTTTCACAGCTACTTGAATTTTGCAAACCCCATCAGTACTTAAACAAGTTGCTGTCAAACTTTGCAAATATTTGTAAAACTGTGAGCCTTGTAGCAAAACCTTAAAGCTCATGCGCCATTTAAATTGGTACTTATTTGTAACCAGAAGAATAAAATAGCCATGTATAGCTCAAAATTTTCAGAATCAAAATAAACTAAAATTCAATTTGGGGGTTACGTGAGTGAGAGTTACTATGAAACATATGTGATGCCTGGTTTTTAGGTAGAGTTGGCAAATCAAAACTTTACTTCCATATTTACAGTTATATACACTAAATAAGATAGCTGGATAGGATCTTTAGAATGTATACCCAACACTTACATTTCTATCTAAAGGACTTAAGAAAGCAAATTTGATTTAAATTAGTGAGCTTTGGGGCTTCCCTGGTGGCTTAGTGGTAAAGAATACACCCACCAAGGCAGGAGACACAGGTTGGAGTTCTCCAGGAGGAGCCCACATGCCACGGAAAAACTAAGCCCATATGCCATAACTCTTGAGCCTGTGATCTAGAGCCTGGGAGTCACAACTACTGAGACCCTATGCCACAACTACTGAAGCCTGTGTTCCTTACAGCCCATGCTCCACAACAAGAGAAGCCACTGCAATGAGAAGCCTGCTCACAACCAAAGCATAGCCCCAGCTCACCACAACTAGATAAAAGCCCATGAAACAATGAAGACCCAGCATGGCCATAAATAAATCAATTAAATTAAAAGATTATTTAAAATATTTTTTTCAAAAATCAGTGACTTTTATCTATATTGGCTAGTAATAAGGAATGGGGATTTTCTGAATTATTAAAAACTAAATATAAATATTTAAATTGTTTGAAAACCATAAAGGGAGCTTACTTATCAAATTAATATTTAAATTATCACAAAGTTGAAACTTTGTGTTTATGATTATTTAAAAATTAAATCAGAGCAGTGACTTTTATCTAAAATAGTTATGAAGCAGCATATTTATGTAGGTAGTTATAAAAGACAGTACAACTAAATTTTTCTTCTCCGAGCTTCCCTTGAGGCTTAGCTGGTAAAGGATCCACCTGCAATGTGGAAGACCTGGGTTCAATCCCTGGGTTGGGAAGATCCCCTGGAGAAGGGAAAGGCTACCTACTCCAGTATCCTGGCCTGGAGAATTCCATGGACTGTGTAGTCCATGGGGTGGCAAAGAGTTGGACACGACTGAATGACTTTCACTTCCACTTCCTTCTCTTAACTAATTTAAAACAATAAAATATTGCAAAAGAACAACATCTATAAAGTTTTATTTTGGGGCCTATAATAGAGATACTATACAAGAAAGGAAAATAAGAAATGAATTATCCAGTATTTTAGACAAGGACATTACAGTACCCAGCAACATCTTGAATCCATAGGAAAACTGAAGACAACTAGGAATGTTAAATATGTTAAATAAGAAGATACATGTGTGTATATGTATATATATACATATACACATATATATATAATTTTTTTCTTATTTTTCTTTTTGATTTTTTAAATTAATATTCTCTTGAGTAATTCACTAGAATTTATTTTTTATATATTTCACAGTAGTTGTAAAATGAGACTGGAAAAAATCTATTAGATAAAGATTTAATAAAAATTAAAATTGTGAGCATACATTAAAATGGTGATAGTATGAGGAAATGAATAAGCAATAAAGGTATGCTTTATAATTTTGACATAGTAATGTTTTTGATAATGTTTGTAACTTTCAAATATGAAATAAGTGAATCCATGCTTTGCAGAGGCGGGTAGAAATGTTCAATTTAAAGTCAAGTAAATGAATAAAATATAATCAATACATGTCAATAGTTCTAGTTTTTTTAAGTAGGACTTCATATGTTTCTAATCAATTCATATTAACTAATGTTATAAACTGTATTTTGATGTATAGCTTTTGTAAGAATTTTTAGACTTAATTAACCATGGAAACCATTCTCCTCTTTGTATCAGTAAATTGTTTAGTATTCAAGAGTTGTATTTTATTTCATTTTAACTTTGAAATTGTGGGTGGTTGTGATTCCTTGCTATCTTTGAATGTAGTTTCACTGACTTATAATTCTGTGTTCAGCATGAGTATAGGTTTGGTTATAGTTTATAAAGCATTATCTTCTCTTGGTAAGTGGCAATGCATAAATACAAAGTAATGATATTAACTTACCTCATCTTGCAATGAGCTAGACTATCTTAACTATAAACTAGTATAAAAATGCTTACCTTCTGAAGAAATGTCTTTCTCTTAGGCACCAATGTGTCATTTTTTGTTATTGAACTCACTGCAACTCTAGGCAATCATACTTTAGAAGGACACACACACACATATATGCATATAAGAATATATTCATGCAGAAGAAATAATGTGTTTATGTATATATCAGAATTTCTTATTTATTTCATTTTATTGGGATTGCTTCTAGGTTTGTTTTCATTTTTTTTCTCATTGCATGAACTCAGTGAAATAATTACCAACACATAGATCACATAGTCTAATATCACAGATTATTTCTATTTGAGATGTATTTATTTTTATAATTATTTATAAAGTAATAAAAATTTATATTTCTTATAAAATCCAAAGAATCTGAAGCGTATGCTATTGAATAAAAACAAAGTTTTTTCATTGGAAACTTATGCTTTCAGTTCACTTAAGCTTAAACATAATTCATTATTTTTAGATTTATAGAAGCACATTGTATACCTGTTGTTCCTATTAAAAGGTTAAATCCTATATAATTTTCAAAATGGAAAATTATTTTATCTTTTTATAAAATTAATGACTATTGGTATGGTTTACTAGGGTGGAATCGGTTTTCATCTTTCCAAATGTATGATAATGAGCATCAATAAAGATTTCAATGATGGAAATCAGATCTGCTATGCAGAAGCTACATGTTTAGTTATGTTTTCTGTACTATGCAATATATTCATATTTAGTGATCCTGCTTGAATGATTAAATTTGTGTTTTGATGACATCACTTCAAAAATAATTTTAGATTTTGTATTCCCCAAAACCCTTAGTTACCTACCATAAACTCATGATGTAATAAGATATCCAATATATATGCCATTCTTACAGTATAAGCAGGGACTGGAATTTTTGTTTTTGTTTTAAACTGTAAAATCCTCTCTTCTCTGATTTCTAGCTGTTGGTAGTAATATATGCTTGTGATAATCATAAACTGAAAGTTAGTTGAGCTGATTTAATAGAACTGAACCCAGAAATATAATGATGTTAATTTTTCTTAAGATAATGCATACTAGGAAAAAAAAAAAAAAACTTATGCGAGCTTTTAAAAAAGCTATCAAACACCAAAATAAAAGGCCTAATTATTTGGTAAGACTGAGAACAGTGAACAGACTTAAGATTTAAAAAACTAAATATTCAAAGGAAAAAAAGTAGATATTTCTGTTTGAAGAGTAATTGGGTTAGTTAGAGAAATATGTAAATGTTCTTCTTTTAGAGTGGTTGATAAATCCCTGAGCTATAATGTGGTTGCCAAAAATCTAAATAAACTTCATTACTACATAATAAAACAGCTCAGCTTTAAAATTGGTCAGTTTATTGATTTTAGTGGCAAGGGATTTGAATGTATTTTCTTTGTTTGCTGTTAATTTCTTGCTTTCTGAAACCAATCTGTTACTGACAATGGAGAATTATACATGCAGATATTATTATAATCAGACATAAAATGAAGTGTGGGCTCTTGGGGTGATCATATAAATTACAAGACAGCTTCTTTATAATCTTTTTCAAGTGCAGAAGATAGTTTGGGCTATTTTGAAACTTTTATAATTTGTTTGTAACATTTTTCATCAAAATTAGTGAATTTTAATTCACTGAGTTAAATCTCAGGGTTTATAATGCATTGGGCCAATCTCCTGTTTTTCACTTTTATACTTGAAAATTATTAAAATAAGGTCATAGGTTATTTCACAATAAGCATTACTCTGTTTATTGCTGCTTTTTCCCTCTTTATAACATAGAATACCCTCTCACCAATCAATTTAAATTAAAAAAAATTAGTAACCAAAAATGTCTTTTTTGAACTCTGTTCTGATGCCACTTGTCCATGTACTAAATTCCTACACTCTGTGCTCTCTCAGAAATTTACCATACTCTGCTGTTTATTATTATTGTTTGCTTAGAAAGCTACTGTTCAATTTTAGATTTTATGCTTCAAGAAAGAATGTTAGAGAGTGTTCAAAGTAAGACTAAAACCTGGTAGCATTTTATATTTGTGAGCATATTGTATACGTATTTGATATGTCAGTTTTCATCTTTTATCCTATCCCAGTTGATATGTAAACTCACAGTCAGTGTCTCCTTTAAAATTGTGAAAAAAAAAAACAAAACAGAATCATATCTTTAAGTTCCACACCAAAGCATTTTCTGGAGGTAGCTTTATCTAAAAATTGATAGTACACAAAGTGCTTTCTTCAGTCATACTGGTTATCAATAGCATATCAATTCAATATAATTTCTCATTTTAAAATGCTAAGGCACTTTCTTCTATAATTATTTTGTAATCATTCTTAGCTTTCCATGGATACTCTTTTGTTTAGCATTTCATATACACTTTTTTCTTTTCCTAATTAAACTAGAGATATGCACTTCCTCAACTTTGTATCTGCTAGAGAATTTACCAGTATCCAATTCACTGGCAAATTCAATAAATCAATTGTTGATTCATTGATTTTGAAAGATGTCAGTAGGATTTCTATGAGAAAGAGTCCTGAATTAAAAATAAGAAAAATGCTATCAGTGATTCTAATTCAAACTAACTGCAAAATTATGGAATCTCCTTAATAGTGTCCTCATTCTATAAATATTATTGTTAATATTATTAAAATTGAACATCTCAACACTGAATGATTGAGAAACCAATATAATAACGTTGGGAACATTACATGGCTATAAACCATTGGTACAATTGTCATTATGATATTATTAAAAACATTATTTCAACTTCACTATAAAAACTATGTTTGTTTTTCTTGGAATAGTTGCTGAAGAAAACAATTTTAAAAATATAGTCAGTCATTAATGAATGTCATAATCAAAAAAAGTTATTCATAGAGTCTTCTGCCGGTTTTTGGTCCCCTTTCAGTAATTCCAATATCTTTTTATTTTACATACATAAATTTAACAGTTGTATTCAAATAAATACATGGTGTCTGTTTATCTACTGAAGTTTCGCTGTGTGTGAACAATCCTTAAATCTTATCTCTCTTTACTTAAATATTATTTTCTGGCAGATTTTTCTATGTGTTGGCTGACACTGGGTATTGAAGTGATAACTTTTAACTTGTTATTTTACTAGACTGTAACTGAGAAAAAAATAGTACTCTAAATCAAAGCATAATAAATTGTCAATATACTCTCTTCACAAACTTCTAGAAGAATTGCCTCCCTGGTGAAGATTTTAACAGTAATAAATATTAATTTTTGTCCATACTACATGTGATAGATGTGTCAGGAACTTTTTACATTTGTACTGCTCAATAATTCTTTAAAAAAGAATATGGCCATGATCTCTCCTTAAATAAATAAAAAGCAAATAAGCTCAGAGAATTTAAGTCCAATTAAAACTATCCTTGTTGTATATGGCAAAGAAGATCAAAACAGAAGTCTTTTTACCATTCTGAACAACTGACTTTATGATATGAATATTAAAATTTTCACATTAAATAAAATGTGACATTTAAACATGAATAGAGTTGGCAATGGACAGGGAGGCCTGGCGTGCTGTGATTCATGGGATTGCAAAGAGTCGGACATGACTGAGTGACCAAACTGAACTGAACTGAGATTATAAATGAAGGAGTGAGATAAATGGAACTGAATATTATACTCAAGTTAAATCAGAGACAACGAGAAAGAAGGGAGGAGGAAAAACAAAGGAAATACAATGAATATGAAATAAGTATTAATTCAACTATATAATAATCAGTTACAGTGTAAACTGTCTAGTTCACACCAATAAAGCACAATAATAAAATGTATTAAAAAGTAAGATTCTCATAAACACACACATAACAAATTCTTAACAAAATGTTAGACAAAAATCTAAAGGGATACGGAGAGTACATCAAGTCAAGTGGTGTTCATCAATTCAGGACTGGGTCAACACTCATGGAATAATTAAAACTACTCATCATATAAACAGATTGAATAATAAAAAATATGTTCATATCAATAATGCAGAAAAACTCCATAATATTCATCATGGTCTCATAATAAAAACTCTTGAGAAATTTGGAAGAGAAAGGGATGCCCCTCAGGGAATATATGAAAAGTCTACAGATAACATGAAATTTAATGGCGAAGTCAAACTCTTTCCCTTTAAGATAAGGGACAAAGCAAGAATGTACTATCTTATCACTCCTATTCAGCATCTTATTGTGAAAGAAATTTAAAATGATACATAAAGTATAGAAACTGGAAATGAAATAAAACTCTATTCACAGATGATATGATTTTCTACATAAAAATCCCAAAGATTATATAAAAACAAAACTAAAATCAAAAATCCTGAATATAGTAGGAGAACATATCAAGGTCATGAGATAAAAAAACTCACTATATAAAAGTTAGTTACTTTCTTTAATGAAAGGAACAATTAGAATTTAAAAAAAAATAATATCATTTGCAATCATAACCAAAAATAAAATGCTTATAAACAAATCTAACAAAATACTTACAGGTTCTGGATGCTAATAAATATAAACGTTTGATTAAAGATAATAAAAATTGGAGAAGTATTTTGTACTCATAGGTTGGAAGAACCAATAATGTTAAATGTCAATTCTATACAGTTTGATGCACAAATTCAATATGATCCCAATGAAAATGCCAGAAGATATCAATAAACTGACTTGAAAATTTATATGAAAAGACAAAGGACAAAGTACTAACATGATACTGAGTAAAATAAAGCTGGAATTCACCATGCAATTTCAAGGCATACTATGTGTTCACGATAATCAAGACAGTATGGTAATGAAAGAATAGACTCATATATTAATGCAACTAAATTCTCCAGAAATTACCTACACACATATAGGCAAATAACCTTTGATAAAGAAACATAAGCAACTCAAAGAAAAATAATACTCTTTTCAAAAAAAGTATTCCAATAACCCTGTACAAATATTAACTTATATTAGGGATCTGAACATAAAGTGAAAAATTATAAAACTGCTCAAAGAAAAATAGAATGCTTATACAACCTTGGCTTGGGTGATGAGCTTTTAGATACAACACCACAAGAAAATCCATAATGAAAATTATTTCAAAGGTAGCATTTATTAAAATTAAAACTTTACCTGACATAGATACTGTTAAGAGAATAAAAATGCATGCCAAAAACTGATAGAAAATTTTTAAAATATATTTTCTAACAGAGAACTTGCATCCAAAAATATACAAACAATTCAAAATCAAACAAACAACCCAATAAGAAATTGGCAGTTAATCTGAACAGAAATTTCACCAAGAATATATACAGATAGCAAATGAACATGTGAATAGAGGTTTGTCATTTGGCATTAGGAAAACGCAAATTAAAACAATAATAAGATACTACTACATAGCTATTAGAATACCTAAAAGCCCTCCCCCAACTAAACACACACACACACAAACACACCGCAATATTAATTACTAGTGAAGATACAAAGCTGAAAGAACATAGCAACACAATCATTGTTGGTGGAGATGTAAACTGTCAAAGCTATTACAGAAACCAGTTTGGTGTTTTCTTTCATAGCTTAATATAGTCTTATCACAGGCTATAGCAATTACATTCCTAGACATATCCAGCTGAATTTCACTTGAAAAATCTTGCACTTGAATGCTTATAGAAGTTTTATTCATGATTTCTAGAAACAAGATGGAACCAAGATGACCTTCAATAGGTGAATGAATAAATAAACTGTAGTACATCCATTCAATAGAATAGTATTTAGCAATTTTAAAAATGAGCTTCAAAGCTAAGCAAGGAGATAAATCTCAATCACAAATTGGTAAGTTAAAGATGACAATAGGAAAAATACTACATAGATGTAATTCTATTTATATAAAATTATGAAAAGGCAATACTCTAGAGATAATAAGTTGATCTGTAATTACCAGGAGTTTGGAAAGATGGAAGGTGATGTTTTATGGTGGTTAAGTTATTCTGTATGATTACTGTACATGACCCTATGCATGCAGAAACCCTTAGAACTGTACAACATAAAGACTGAACCTCAAGTTATATAATTTTCTTTTCTAAAAATCTTTTAAGAAATCAGGATATTTGGGAATGGAATAAAATTTTTGATAAAATAATCTGAATGCATTATATATGTATGATATAACCTAGTTGAAATGCATGGAATAATATGATGCTGAATTACATAATTCTGGAAATGAATTAATATTGTAAGACTAAAGCCATAAAGGGGCCTGCAATGCAGGAGATGCAGGTTTGATCCCTGGGTTGAGAAGAACCCCTGGAGAAGGAAATGGCAATGCACTACAGTATTCTTACCTGGAAAATACCATGGACAGAGGAGCCTAGTGGGCTACAGTCCATGGGTCACAAAAGAGTTGAACTCACCTTAGTGACTAAACAACAACAAAGCCAAAAATGACTATAGAAAAACACTGTCCTGTAGTTGATAAAGTTGTTTCCCATAATGTCAACAATTCTCAAATATTACACATATATAATGGGTTTGAATAATTAAGAAATATGTGGAATGTGAAGGGGCTAGATTTTTCATTGTTTATATGCGAGGTTAGTGGTAAGTTGTGGGGAAAGGTATAATAATTAGTGGGGTGCTGATTTGCAGAAACATCAGTACAAATTTGTATTTAATTTAATATAAATATAGATGTAAACACCCCCAAATATTTCTGGGTATGTATATACCCATGATTTAGTATATAAATGTAAGTTTCTTGCTTTGTCAGAAAAGAGGGTCTAGATACATGACACCCCCTTAGCAGCTAGCTCTGTGGCCAAGTCTTGGTTTTCATTTTTTTTTTAAACACATTTTCCAATAAAAGGAACCAGAATTTCTCAGAGAAATGATTGATACTAAGGCTGGGAAAGGAAATATAAAAGATGGGCTGGAGAAAAGAAAGTACTCAAAACAAAACCGAGAATACTGGGGATACATATCAACAGCATATAGAAACCAAATGAAAAAGTGCCTTATTATTAGAAGAAATTGAGATATAACACAGTGCTAAACATAAATGATTGGAAAAAATAGTGTACAATAGAAAAATATTTTACATAGAAAAAATCCTAAAAATATATATAAGATACTGAAAAAGGAATAAAACTTTGCATCGCTTACATGCGGACTGTGCAGAATGATTGTTTGAAAATGAAAGGAAAATGGAGTAGTTTTACAGAGGAGAAACCTGACAAAATACCTAAGTCAGGTGGCAAAGTTCATCATTGATAACAATAATCATGTTGTTAGCATGTACCCTTGAGAAAATGTGGTGAGAACTTTACCTCTGTAGTCCTTCCCCAGATCCATAACCCGAGTTTAATCATACAATACAGTGGACAAGTCCCAACTGAAGTCTCTCTATAAAATACCTAAGAATTGTTTCTAAAAACTGTCATGGATATCACAAATAGTAACATCTAAGTAACTGTCGCAGTCTAGAGAAACCTAAAGAGACATGATGACTACAGGTATCTTGGTATCACATATTGTTGTTGTTGTTCAGTTGCCCAGTTCTGTCTGACTCTTTGAGACCCCATGAACTGCAGCACACCAGTCTTCCCTGTCCTTCACCATCTCACAGAGTTTGCTCAAACTCATGTCCATTGAGTGGGTGCTGCTATCCCAGAAATTTAAAAAGACATTAGGTAAAAAAAAAAAAAAAAAAATTAAATAAACTTTCAATAGAGACTCTAATAATGTGTCAATGTTGGCTCATTAGTTGTGACTAATAAGTGTTCTAATATAATAAGTTAATAATAAGTTAAAATGATAAGGAATAGTAGGACTCTGTACTATCTTCACAACTTTCCTGTTAATCCAAAACTTCAAAAGAACAAACATTTAAAAAATTAGGTAGATACTTCCAAGTGATCCTTCCAAAAGGCAATGATAATTCATATTCTCACAGATTCTTAGAATACCTGTGTCTTGGTCATCTTTCCAACAATGAACATTATATCTTCAAGAATTTTGCCAGTCTTTCAGGAGAAATAATTATGCCTCACTGTTTTAATATATATTTCCCTGAATGCTAGTGAGGCTATTCACTAGCTTTTCAATAAACTTATTAACCACTTCTTTTTATTTTTCTATAGAATGTCATTTATGTCCTCAGCCAAATTTTCATTACTTGGTCTTCTATTTGTTTTATGAGTCCTTTACATAACCTGGATTGTCATTCTTTCCTTAAAGGTTTTTTGTGTGGACCATTTTTCTTTTAAAGTCTTGAATTTTTTACAATATTGCTTCTTCTGAATGTTTTTTGGCCATGAGACATGTGGATCTTAGTTCCCCAACCAAGGATCAAACTTGCACCCCCTGTGCTGGAAGGTGAAGAATTAACCACTGGACCACAAGGGAAGTCCGTGGATAGTTATTCTTTTGTATCATACATTTTGAAGATATCTCTCAAAGTTTATCACTTGTCTTATAACTTGTTACTACAAACTCTTATTCATTTGCATAGTTTTAAATTTGCTTTTTGTTATTTGTTCAAGAAGTTTTTCCCTAACTCAGAACTAGAAAACTTCTTCTATGTTTTTCTGTGGAAAACTTATTAGCATTTAATACACCTGAAATTTTTTTGTGTGTATGATAAAAGGATGAGATCTAAATTATGAATTACAAAATGATACATTATTTCTTCACTAACATAAACCTAATATGAACAAGCTTAGTTTTGAATTTTTTGTTTCTTATCAGAGGCATATTTCTATATGCATTAAGTAACCTCATTATGTTTTAATGCTTATGACTGAATAACATATATTTGTCTTAAAGATTAAGTCCTTTTTCATTGTATTATTATTATTATTTTTTTTTGTGAACAAAGCTAGTGGAGGTGATGGAATTGTATTATTTTAAAATATGTCATTGGGTATTATTGCAAATTTTCACATTGATTTTGAATTAACTTTTAATGTTTTATTGAAACATATTTGGGAGTTCTAATTAGGATAGCACTAGACATCATTTGGGCTTCCCTGCTGTCTCAGACAATAAAGAATCCGCCTGCAATGCAGGAGACCTGGGTTCCATCCCTTGGTTGGGATGATCCCCTGGAGGAGGGCATGGCAACCCACTCCAGTATTCCTACCTGGACAATCCCCATGACAGAGGGGCCTGGCGGCTACAGTCTATGGGGTCACAAAGAGTCAGATAAAACGGAGCAACTAAAGCACAGCACAGCACAGACATCATTAGGGCAAACATATCACAATCCTTCATCCAAGGCTTAAACAGTACATGAACCAAGAACTTCCAGATTTTCAAGCTGGATTTAGAAAAGACATAGGAACCAGAGATCAAATGGCCAACATTCATTACATCACAGTAAAAGCAAGGAGATTCCAGAAAAACCTCTATTTCTGCTTCATTGGCTATGCTAAAACCTTTGACTGTGTGGCTGCTACTGCTTCTAAGTCACTTCAGTCATGTCCGACTCTGTGCGACCCCATAGATGGCAGCCCACCAGGCTCCCCTGTCCCTGGGATTCTCCAGGCAAGAACACTGGAGTGGGTTGCCATTTCCTTCTCTAATGCATGAAAGTGAAAAGTGAAAGTGAAGTCGCTCAGTCGTGTCCGACTCTTCGCGACCCCATGGACTGCAGCCCACCAGGCTCCTCCATCCATGGGATTTCCCAGGCAGGAGTACTGGAGTGGGGCGCCATTGCCTTCTCCGTTGACTGTGTGGACCACAGCAAAACTCATAAAGGAGGAGGAATACCAGACCACCCTACCTGCCTGCTGAGAAACCTGTATGCACATCAAGAAGCCACAGTTAGAACCAGACATGGAACAACAGACTGTTTCAAAACTGGGAACGGAGTAGGTCAAGACTGTATATTGTCACCCTGCTGATTTAACTTACACTAAGAGAACATCATGCAAAACGCCGGGCTAGACGAAGGACAAGCTGGAATCAAGATTTCCAGGAGAAATATCAATAACCTCAGATATGCAGATGATACCTCCCTAATGCCAGAAAGTGAATAGAAAATAAAGAGCCTCTTGATGAGGGTGAAAGAGAAGAGTGAAAAAGTTGGCTTAAAACTTAACAGTCAGGAAACAAAGATCATGGCATCCAGTCCCATCATTTCACGGCAAACAGATGGGGAAACAATGCAAACAGTGACAGACTATATTTTTTTTTCTTAGTATTTTCTGTTTGGTTGTTTTAATGATGTAGTATATATATTAATACAAAAAGCCTGTATATATCATATTACTGCACTATTTCATCGCTTTTAATAATTCTATACTTGATTCTCCTAAAATGTCTCTAATTGTATAATTAGGTAGTATATATTATGTGTTTGCATGCTTATTGATACAAATAGTTGGTCTATGGCTTAAAATCATTAATCTGCTCAGGAAAGTAAAATTAAACACATTTATTTTTACTACCCACAAATATGAATTACATTTAGAAATCTGTTAAGTAATAATTAAGTACTTAAGAATATGGTTTTGTTAAAATCCTTTAGAGATTTTTATTACTAGTGAAATATAAATTCATTTGAGAGTAACATTGATACATTTGTTTGACTATCTTTCCCTGCACTTGTTTAAAATATTTTGTAGAGAATTTTGCATATTATTTTCTAATATAAATTTCAAGTTCCTTTATCACATTTTAATTAAAATTACATTTGTCCACACTGAGAAAACAAGAAGGTACTTGATATCTTTACTCACGGTATCTGACAGTATAAGATCTGGTGCATTTATCTTGAAAGAACTGGTCAGGGATGAGAAATCCCTAGATTGCAAATCTACATTCTGTTTGAATTCTGATTAAAATACAATTTGTGGGAGTTTCTTTGAAATCTAAACAGAGGCTATTATGATGAAGCCAGCTGTAGCTTTTGTAAGTTTTTATTCTTTATGACTGCTCTGTTCCCTACAGCGTATCTGTGAAGTACAGAAAAGTTCACAGCACATGATTATACTAAGGCGCCATAGCCACTGGAGTGTGAGATAATCTTCAGAGCTGAGAATTAGTGTCTTGAGCAACCAAGCGGGAAACCAAAGGGGAGTTATTCCCTCAGTCAAGTTTAATGCCTAAGATACATCTGAATCTATATAGCTCTTTATTATTGCTCAGATCTATATTTTTGATCATTAGGTTACATGTGAGTAAAGGTTATATTTTTTCTCCCCCTCACCTTGCTCAGTTAGTAGAATGTACGTTACCAAGATACTGTTAGAACATTTAATCAAAATGTTATAGTTTTTAACATTTGTAATTTCATGCAAAGGTTAAGCAAATGAGATTATTTTTATTAAACCTGTGAAGTACATAGAGTAGAATCAAACTGGACTTGAATTTTTTCACACTTCCAGACAAGATGCCATTAAAGAAAATTAACGTTTCACACAGAGAGAAACATCACAGGGTGTAAAAGAACATTTAATGGGACAAGTAAGGAGATATTTATATAGGTTTTTGTTTTTATTTGAAGAATCTATTAGTAGAGAAATTTACATAAACAGGATTAGAGTTCTATATATATTTCTTCTTGGTATGGAGAACATTTTTCACTTTTATATAAATGGTGTATTTTACTATATCTAAAGTGGAAGGATATTTTTGTGGTTTTTAAAAACTTTCAAATTATAATTTTTATATTTATTTTTATATTTTAATTAACCCACAATGAACTAATGGGCCATGCATTGATATTTTATAAACTTATTGATTATTATATTTTATGTTTGTGAAGTCAGTGTAGCTTTATCACTATCAGGTCTAAGCCAACCCTGTAAATATATCCATAATGTATAATTAAGTAATTTATCAAGTATAATTAAATTCCACATTTATGTTTATGAATATTGACCTGAAGCAAATGTCTTCTGTCCCTTGCTTTGAAAGAATTCAAATCTAAGTTTGTAATAATTTTCACCATATAGATAGAGCCACCAAATATTTTACAACTAAGTTTTATATAAGTTGTTTAGTCAATAAATATTGAATTTTACTCACCAAATAACTCTTTAAATGCATGTGCTATGTTTAGTCGCTCAGTCATGTCTGACTCTTTGCAACCATATGAACTGTAGCCCACCAGTCTCCTCTGTCCATGGGGATTGTCCAGGCAAGAATACTGGAGTGGGTTGCCATGCCCTCCTTCAGGAGATCTTCCCAACCTGGGGATCAAACCCAGGTCTTCAACACTGTAGGCAGATTCTTTACCATCTGAGCCACTAGGGAAGCCCCTCTATATGCATACATGTGCCTATAAACTTGATCTTCTTACCTAATCTGTATTTCACATGCTCAGTGGCTCAGTCACGTCTGACTCTTTGCAACCCTGTGGACGGTAACCTACCAGGCTCCTCGGTCCATGGGATGATTTCTCAGGCAAGAATATTGGAGTATTCTTGCCTGAGAAGGAGTTGCCATTTCCTTCTCCAGGGAATCTTCCTGACCTAGGGATTAAAACTGCATCTCCTGAAATGGCAAGTGGATTATTTACCACTGAGCCACCAGAGAAGTATGTTATCATTTTAATGAGACTATAATAGAGCAATCTTTCCAAATATACAAAGTACCTTAAACACTGAAACAGAGATAGCATATAGAAAATGATGGATTAAATTTCAAAAGAAAGAAACTAAAGACATCATATGAGAGAAGGAATAGCCTGAGGAATCTGAAGGCTTGAAAGTACACAGAACATTTCCCATGACTACACTAATCAAATTCACCATTATTGAGCACTCAATTTATTATAATGAAAATGAACATATTGACTTATCCTCCATAATTCAAAATAAACATCGTTAGAAATCTGACATTAGAAGAGACAATTTAATTATTTTCTCTATTAATTATAGGATAATAGGTTTCTCTTCAGAACTTTCCAATTTGTTCATCTTGCCACAAAATTATAGTTTAGGCAAATCATTCAGAAATATGCTGACTTTTCCCACACTTTTCTGCTGTCTTTGCAAATATGCCTTTGTCTTCTAATGTCTCTGTGGCATTTTCACAACAGGAATTGTCATTATTTGTAGTTTCTGGCATTAAAGCATCAAGCCAAGAATTATTAGAGATGTTAGAAAGTAGTTAAACACCTGCCATTCCAAATTGTCTTTAGATAATACAAACTGAATGTGCTCTGTGTTTATAACTGACCCATTAATTATGTGCTGGAAATTCCAAGTAAAGTTCCTACTGTTTTCAGAATTGAGAAAGCAATGCTAACTGGTCTTGCAAGAACTGCCAAGAGATAATAAGAGATGATTTAAAGGGATGTGAAAACAAATTCTTAATACTGTTTGAGGCTCTGTTTCAGAATGTGTGAGTAATGTATAGTGGCAGGAAATTCTTTAGCTTTAAATATCTGGAGAAGGAGATGACAACCCACTCCATTTTTCTTGCGTGGAGAATCCCATGGACAGAGGAACCTAGCAAGCTACAGTCCATGGGGTTGCAAGAGTTGGACACAATTTAGCGACTAAACCACCACTACCATGCTGATTACCTGGTTAAATATCAGTTTTTCACTTAAAGCTTGATCTTGATTCTCAGCTGGTGTTCTGCATGTATTTCTGTGTCTAATGGTGTATTCCTGATGTATCCATGGAGAGAGATAGATGCCTTGTCCACCTACTTCTTCACCATCTTGTTCTTTTTTTTTTTTTTCAATTTAGGGGCTTCCCTTGTATGGCTGGAGAAGGCAATGGCACCCCACTCCAGTACTCCTGCCTCGAAAATCCCATGGATGGAAGAGCCTGGTGGGCTGCAGTCCATGGGGTCTCTAGGAGTTGGACACGACTGAGCGACTTCACTTTCACTTTTCACTTTTATGCATTGGAGAAGGAAATG
The DNA here is from genome assembly GCF_014754425.2 of Oryx dammah. Lineage (NCBI taxonomy): Eukaryota > Metazoa > Chordata > Mammalia > Artiodactyla > Bovidae > Oryx > Oryx dammah. Next base: position 26,467,475 of record NW_024070196.1, on the reverse strand, counting down.
GCAACCGCTCCAGTATTCTTGCCTGAAGAATCCCAGGGACCAGGGAACCTGGTGGGCTGCCATCTATGGGGTCACACAGAGTCTTACACAACTGAAGTGACTTAGCAGTAGCAGCCCAACAGTTAAAATATTGTAAATTTAGCAAGAACGTTTAGTATTTTGAAAAAAAAATCATAGAATTGTTTCTCCCATGGGAAATTCCACTTGTAAATATAATCTGGTTAAACTTAAATGAGAATGATCCTAGGGGAAAATTATTGTGATGGACAAGGTGACTTGACAATTATATTTTGCTGCAAGTGGAATTTTTTTTGCCTTAACTGATGGCAATCTGGTCAGTAGACAGACCTGTTCTAAACCTTTGAGATAACTTCTAAGCTGCAGATGGTCATGTGATTTTGAGGTGAACATATCTCAAGAATGATCAAATCAGGTTATAAAGCCCAGTCATTTTGACTCAATACACAATAATTAGGAAGCATGAAGGAAATGCTTCAAAGATACTGATGGGGTAATGCAAGGCTATAACCATTCAGGCCAGCAATACAGAGCTCATATTCTCTCTCTGTGCAGTCTTCCTCCTTCCCACAGTTGCTGATTTCAAGAAGATTCTCTAAAAATACTATTTTACACCGTTATGGACTGAATTGTGTATCCCCTCCAATTCCTATGTTGAAGTTCTAACACTAGTACCTCAGAGGTAATTGCATTTGGATAAGGCCTTTAAAGAGGTAATTAAGTTTAAATGAGGCAATTAGGAGAGATCTTAAAACAGTATGATTGGTGTACTTATAATAGTAAGAGATTAGGACATAAAGAGAGTCACTAGCAGCATATATGCAAGAAGGACGACCACATGAAGAAGTGGCAAGAAGTGTACAAGCCAAGGAGAGAGGCCTCAAAGGAAACCAATCCTGTCTGTATGCATGGTCAGAAAACTGACGACTTCTCAATTAAAAACTTTTTTTGTTTGAATAAATTTATTTTTACCTTTCCTCAAGTAACTTTTAATATATATTCCCCCCAAATTATTACAATGATGAGCAGAGATAATTGGATTTTTCCAGTGCATTTTGATGCAGTTAATTACTGGTACAAGATGTATGGTGCATGATATAAATATATACAACCCTATATAAATACATTAAAAATATATAAATATATATGACAATGAATAAATAATGATTTTAACACATATAATACAAAACAAGGTGAAATAAGTGATTTAATGAATATTTTTCAAAAACAAAAACTCAATGAATAAGAAAGCAGAGAAAAAACAGAAAGGAAATTTAGTAAAACAGAAAAAAAAATTGAGTGCTTTTAAAAAGAAATCAACAAAACAGGCTCTGTGAGATAAATTAAGAAAAAAATGGATACAAAGTTTGTGAAAAATAGAATAAATATTGAAGAAATTTAATTGTATATATATATATGAAATTTAAAAACTTACAGAAGAATCATTACTACTTTCAAATTGGCTTCAAAATCTAGATTAAAATGATTTTCTGGAAAAACTACAATTCTGGCCAATTTTTAATTAATTTTGGTCATCAAAATAGATGTCATAGTAACAGTTGCTCAGTCATGCGACTCTTTGAGACTGCATGGACTATACAGTCCATGGAATTCTCCAAGCCAGAATACTGGAGTGGGTAGCCGTTCCTTTCTCCAGGGGATCTTCCCAACCCACTGGATCAAACCCAGGTCTCCCACTTTGCAGGCAGATTCTTTACCAGCTGAGCCACCAGGAAAGCTCAAGAATACTGGAATGGGTAGCCTATCCCTTCTCCAGGGTAACTTCCCAACCCAGGAATCAAACCGAGGTTCTTGCATTGCAGGCAGATTATTTACCACCTGAGATACCAGGGAAGATGTCATAGAGGTAGGCTGCAACAGCAGCAGCATGCGCATTTAGTCATGTCTGACTCTTTGTGACCCCATTGACTATATTCTCCCAGGCTCCTCTGCTTATGGATTTTTTTTTTTTTTTTTTTTTTTTTGGCAAGAATACTGAATCAGGTTGCCACTGCGTACTCCAGGGGATCTCCCAACTCAGGGATGGAAAATGCGTCTCTTGTGTCTCCTCTATTGGCAGGAGGGTTCTTTACCAGCTGAGCCAGCTATTAAACTGAATCTTTATGATCATGAAAAATACACATGGCATTAAAGCCTTGAGCATATAATTTACTTGTGAATTATTTTAGACATTGTGCCATTTCCTTCTCCAATGCATGCTAAGTCGCTTCAGTAGTGTCTGACTCTGTGCAACCCCATAGACAGCAGCCCACCAGGCTCCCCTGCCCCTGGGATTCTCCAGGCAAGAGTACTGGAGTGGGTTGCCATTTCCTTCTCCAATGCATGAAAGTGAAAAGTAAAAGTGAAGTCTCTCAGTCGTGTCCAACTCTTAGCGACCCCATGGACTGCAGCCTACCAAGCTCCTCTGTCTATGGGATTTTCCAGGCAAGAGTACTAGAGTGGGGTGCCCTTGCCTTCTCCAAAAGGTGCATGCATACATACATAAAAGCAATACACAATAAAATGAAAACCACTTTTTGGCATAACATATTGAGATTACAAAATATTTTGTGGTCAAACATCAAATAAATTTCAGCTACATATTACAAGATTAATAATTAATAGAAACAAGTGAAATTTATTCCAGGAATTCAGAACATCTTTATCATAATTTGTGTTAGAAAGCCAATGGCAAAAAAGAAAAAAAAATTATATGATCAATTCAACAAGTGCCAGAAAGTCACTTGATAAAATACAACATGCATTTCTGATAAAAACTATTAATAAAATAGGAAGGGAATGTTATTTCTTGATGTAAATTAAAATATATATCATAAGGTAAAAGCCAACAACATGCATAATGCTGGATCATCAGAAGCATAAATTTTAAGAACACTATAATATTGTCCATTATAAACATTAATATTTAACAGTACTCTAAAAGTACTATCCAATTAGTTGTAGAAAAAGAAAGAAGCATAATTATCATTGTTCTAAAATACTTTTAAAAATGCACTTAAAATTTTAAAATAATAAAATATTGGTTTGTTACAAAATGAATAGACCAAATAGGCAAAATAAATAAATTATTAGATTCCACATATAAACTTAGAAGTTAAGGTAGAACATTTAATGGAAGATAATATTGCCCTATATTCTCTTTACTAATAGCAACCTAAAAGTTAAACAACAAAAATAGACATAAATTCAAATATACTACACAGTATCAAATAATTATAACTTCAAATTCAGTCTTTTTTCTTAAATATCAGAGTACTCAGGGATCTTGGTTTCAAGAGAGATAAGTATATTCTATCTAGATTAAACAAGAAGAAAAATTTTTGGACAGATATCAGGGTCTTACTGATTGGAAGTTCTTGCCTAGACAAAAAGTTAGACACTAAAACAGTTCTGCTGGACCAAAGAATAAAATGCACATGGGATCTTTAGTATAAATCATCAGGAAGGGCTGTTGGGGCCAACAGTAGACACTGTAGCTACCACCAATTATAATAAAGAGCCTTATGTATTAAGCCTGGTAGCAGATTCAGTTTATAAATTTCTGAAACCATTACTTTTCTTAAATTGAAAGACTCCTAAACCTGCAAAACCTAGAATTATGCTGACAAAAATAATGTTTTCTTTAACAATCCAAATATTCATTATGAAAGGTGCCATGCTGCTTCTACCCTTTGCTTAATAGGGAACAGTATTTATGGGAGAGACAGCTCTATAGAGTTATTTCTGGTTCAAATTTCACCATATAATCTGAAGATCTGCACCCCATCCTGCAAAGAGCTTGCTTCTCAGTTGGCCAGATAGCTTTCTTCCATATCTGTCAGGGCTAAATCTCTCACTTCTTCCTGTTCTCTGATAAAATAGCAATGCGATGTCAGAAGTCAATATTGCCATCACCTTATTCATGAAAAAAACATTGTCCCTATGTATGACTTTAAGAAATTGTTAAAATGATGCTATAATGGAGCTAGCCATGCTTGTGATAGAATTTAAATAAATATATTTATAGGCTGATTATATTGTTATATTAATATAGTGTCTGGTTGTCATCTAGGCATAATCTTTGGGACATTACTTTTTGCAAAATACACCTGGACCTGCACAAACATGATGCATTATAACACAATCAAAATATTATTAATGGAGATAGCCCTCCTAGTCAGATTTATGTAGCTCAGAAAATAAAAAGAGAAAAGAAGAGTGAAAAAGCTGACTTAAAACTCAACATTTAAAAAAATGAAGATCATAGAATCTGGTCCCATCACTTCATGGCAAATGGATGGGGAAACAATGGAAACAGTGACACATTTTATTTCCTTGGGCTCCAAAATCACTTCAGATGGTGACTGCAGCCATGAAATTAAAAGATTCTTGCTCCTTGGAAGAAAAGCTATGATAAACCTAGACAGCATATTAAAAAGCAGAGATATTTCTTTGCTGACAAAGGTACATCTAGTCAAAGCTATGGTTTTTCCAGTAGTCATGTATGGATGTGAGAGCTGAACCAAAAAAGGCTAAACACCAAAGAATTAATGCTATTGAATCATGCTGTTGGAGAGGTCTCTTGAGAGTCTCTTGGACAAGGAGATCAAAACAGTCAATCCTAAAGGAAATCAATCCTGAATATTTATTAGAAGAACCACTGCTGAAACTGAAGCTACAAACTTTGGCTACCTGATGCAAAGAGCTGACTCATTAGAAAAGACTCTGATGCTGGGAAAGTTTGAAGGCACGAGGAGAAAGGGACGGCAGAAGATGAGATGATTGGATGGCAATACTGACTCAATGGACGTGAGTCTGAGCAAGCTCCGGGAGTTGGTGATGGACAGGGAAGCCTGGTGATGGACAGGAAGCCTGGGGTCTCAAAGAGTCAGATACCACTGAGTGACTGAACAACAGCAAGTCTTAGAAAAAAAAAGATATTTTTTCTTAATGGAAAATTTAATAATTTCTTAATAGAAGTTTATACTTCAATATAAGTTGATCTTATTGTAATGATTTTCTTGGGAATCATGGAGAAAAGAACTATATTTCTGCTGTCAAGGGTTCAGATTACCTTTGGATGTGGATGAATCCCAGTTATTTTAAGAATAAAATTTAATATAATGATTTGTAAGTATATGCATTTTTGTTGAATATAATTGATATACATAAAACACAATGTTATTATTTTAACTAAAGAGATGCATGTAGCAAGTACTAAAGGCATATTACCTACATCCAGATAAAAGTTACTGAAGGAATCCTTAACCTCTACTAAAAATAGCCATCAAGACTATTAGCTTCAAGGACTAATATTAGATCAAACCTGGAGGTTTAGGGAAATGACTTTTTGCATAACGGCCATCCACCCTTCTCATTCTGCAAATTCTATCTCTAAGGTACCCTTTGCAATTATTCCAAGCAGTGATGTTTCTTTAAAAAAACAATTATACCAGTCATTAGCACCATGGAAACACAGCCCCAAGCCAACACTGGTACATCCAGAGTAGTTAAACTTGGAAACATGGAAAAAAAGGAATACCCAAGGCTATGATTACAAGTCATAAAAATTTCAAGTGGAAATTGAACAACTCTTAAGAATTTAAAGTATTCTAGCCACAAAATTAAAAAAGATTGCCGGGATCCAGCCCCGGTGGATCCAGGGTAATTCGAAGCGGGGACGGAATCAGCATCCTAGGAAAGAGCTATTTAATTAGGAATATAAAGAGAGATTAAGAAAGAATAGTGTAGTAGGAAAATTAGTGGAGAAAAAGAGGCTGAATAACTTGGTTTACGTGGAATACCAATAAAACCTTGAGACAAGAGGTTTGCACCACTACGTAGGCCACAGGCATCTTTCCGTTCTCCTGAAGGAGAGGAGACACTGAGGCCTCCCCGGTCAGATCTTAGAAGCCCAGGCAAAATTAGCAGGCTTGGTGGGCATCCACACTCCAGAAGGGAATTCAGCCAGAAGGTGAGAGAAAGAACAACATGAGGAGACCAGTCTTTCCAGGAACTAATCCGTTCTCTTTATTTTCCAGGTTTGCTTATATACTTTTGTTATACATAGAGATAGAATACAAAGTCACGTGGGGTTAGCAGACCTGACTTTTATCAAAATCAGGTGCTTCATATAAATGTATACAAAAGTCTTAGGGGTTTTACATCATCTTCTGGCCATGAGGCCTGCTGACATTTTATGACCCTTTCTTTCTGATAATGGTCAGTCAACCAGAAAACTTATTTTTTTCCCCAGGAGTGATTTTTCTTAAACCAGGCACCACCCTCCAAAGGTACCAGATAAAGTTGCATTCCTATAGGGTGAGGGTGTAGTGGGTTACAATTAAGAAAGGAATTTACTTAGCCTAAGGTTTAACATGATTAATCTTAAAGGTTAATACTTATTTCTCCTGTGTGCTAGTTATATTCATTATAAGGGCAGGGAATATGGAGATTTAGCAGCAAACATTGGCCCAATAAATGAAAGACCCTTCACCAATATAATTCCTAGTCAACCCACTATACTAATAATTTCTAACTTCCCAAAAGAATCTGTCTTTAGAAAGTTTAAAACATCTCGTGCCTCTCACAGTTGGGAGCCTGTAAACAATCACATGTGGCCGGACGAACCTGTTCAGGCAGAATAGAGAAACTTCAGAGGAGTTTGTAAGTCAAAACACTCTTGTCATGCCCAGGAATTTTTATTAACTGGAGCTGTAAGTTAACTCCTTCTCCGAGAGAGGTGTTGGGGGACAGGCCCCTGTAAAGTCAGAGGTGTAGGTGAGAGCCTAAAGCAGTAAAGTAGGCAGACTCTGGTTTGGGGGGTAGATGCTCGGGAACAGGGGGGTCTCCTGAGGCTCGATCCTGCCTTTGCATATTCCGAGCCTCCTTCCTCATGACCTTTGCCACGGGCAGAGTTCCTCACGCTGGCTCCCGGCAAAAGATTACTGAAATTTAACCAAGATGCAGTGAAAAAAAATATTTGTCTCAGGGATATTTATTGGACTATGGGAAGGGTGAAAATGCAGGTTTCACATGGAGTTTTACAAAGTGAAATACATACACATGAAAATCTACCCTTAACATTGGGATTTTCCTGGCAGTCTAGTGGCTGAGACTTTGTACTTCTATTATACCGAACATGGGTTCAATCCCTAGTTGGTGTGGCATATATATATATATATGTATGCATATATATATTTGTATGTATGTATGCATATATATGTATATATATGTGTGTGTATATGTATACATATGTGTGTCTGTGTGTATATATATATATATATATATATATAAAATCTACTCTACTTCTAAAGGTGTATCTGAATTAAAATGCTAGCTCTTCTTTCTCAGTGCAGTGCAAGTTTAGTCAAGTAACTTCATTTCTCTGTGCTTCAGTCTCTTCATCTTTAAAATAGATAGGAATTTCTGTCTCCTTTGTCCATTGCTCTATCCCCAGACTTCCATTTCTTTGAAAGGTGATAGGCAGTAAATCAATTTTTGTTTAAAGAATCAATTAAACAGTACAGTAGTTTGTTTAACTACTCAGCTAAAACTCTGTGATTTTTTTTTTCAGAATTTTTAAAGACTAGCAAAATTGATATTCCACCTGTGGTTAAAATTATGTAGTTTTTCTTAATATAAATTATGTTTATAAAAAGATATTGACTTTAGATTATATCTGGCTAGTATATCTTCCTTCACTGGTTCAAACATGGTTCCTTTTCATACATTTTATTTTTGAAACTAAATATTGTGACAACCACAATATAAAACATCATAGAAACCTGTGTGCTTTCATCCAAATTTATAGCAATCTTCCTGAACTCTAAAATATGTTATAAAACATGTTTGTTTTTAGGTCTTCAGCAATGTTTTCTAGGCATCCTCTGACATTTCTAACAATGAAATTAACTTTATCTCAATCCCACATTGTTTTGTATGTTTTATTTGAGCTATTTAACCATGGCAAAGAGAACAAGTGTTACTCCAATGGTATGGAGAATCAGAATTTCATTTTTAAAAAAGAAATTTCAGAAGAACCATCTTTACCATTAATAGTGTTTTACAGAATACTGTGTTCAACATAGACAGACTTGCTGAAAAGTAATTGTAGAAATTCCTCTTCATATGTTGGGCACAATTTTTAAGTGCTTTGATAATAATCTGTATGAAGACATGTTTTTAATAGTTTATTATAATTCTAAGCTCTTTTAATTTTTTAAAATTCTGTTATCTTTTTTTACTTTATCTTGCTAAATTATGTACTTTTATTAAAAAAAGAAAAAGTCAACTCTACCCATGTATATACTTCTGCTTGACTTACTATTATCTTTATATGTGTTTTACTTTGCAAATATATTTTGTCATTGTATTACCATAAATATAATTGAATAAAATAAGTTTGCATTTATTTAATCAATTTACAAAAGACATATTATTTTACAGTATTCTAAAGCAGAATGTATTTATGAATTTATACATTAAATATACAAAATCTTCTTGGGATCACTAGTTCATTGCATGTTAGAGGTGATCATATAACATACAGAGCAAATAAGTGTTAATCTGTGTATCAAAACACAGAAAGTTTAATATTCTGTTCATGTCATATGAAAAATTCTCACAAACTACTTGGTAAAGAATATTTTCTACTACAGGAACCACTGTTTATGACTGTAGGCTTTGGAGGGAAAAATGCAGTCTCTCGTTTATTGGATCTATCAGGGGAAAGTGTAGTTTCCTCAGTTCTGTCTTGTCACAACAAAAACTTGAAGTGACGGAGCAGCATTAACAGCCCTTGAAAGGGCCAATGTCACAGCTCTCGGGTGGACCAGTGTTACAGCTCCGTGTTACAGCTCAGTTTTATTTAGAAAATAAAGGAAAATACATCCTTGAGGCATGAAGGCATGCTCATCCAAAAGACACGGAGAGACCCCCTGCCCTTTGGTTCCTCTTTATATGTTTTTTCTCCTCCCCCTGGGCCTGCCCTATGTAAATTGACTAGCCAGGAGTGCTGTTTGTTCCACCTGAGGTCCTCACTCTCATCCTCAGACCTTCCTTTGTTCTATTTTTGAGGACTTTTCCCTTCCTTGTCTTTCAGCCACCACCATTCTAGACACATTTTTCCTACTCTAACTACCTAACATTCCCCCCTCAAGAGATGGGAGGAATTCTTTGAGAATAGGGGCATTGAGGTATTTCTGGCTATTTCCTGCTGAACTGGGATGGTGAGGGGCATTGGGCCTCCCCTTCTTGCTAGTCTCAGGCCTCAGAGTCCTTATAGTGGTGTCCATCTAAGGGTGAGTGATATTTCTGTGGTCAGATGTTGTTTTATATATCCTTCTTAAACTGGCACTGCATGTTGTAGCTTGTTGACTCGGGCAGAGACAAAACAGGTTAGACAATTGATAATACACAGAACAGTCATAAGCAGCATCAATATGGTGATGACAAGGACTAGTGGAGGCATTAGCCAACTTCAAATTTCCATCACCAGGAGGATCCCCCAAAGAGAGATTATAGCCACCCTAAGAACAGCTTGTTCTTTGAGATCCTGTAGGGTCTGAATGTTTTTCTTGAGGACTGTGAGACTTTCTTTAACTTAGCTTGAGTTATTTACCCAGAAACAACACATCTCATTCAAGATGGCTCAAGTCTTTCCTTGGAGAAGGCAATGGCACCCCACACCAGTACTCTTGCCTGGAAAATCCCAAGGACAGAGAAGCCTGGTAGGCTGCAGCCCATGGGGTCGCTAAGAGTCAGACACGACTGAACAACTTCACTTTTCACTTTCCTGCATTAGAAAAGGAAATGGCAACCCATTCCAGTAATCTTGCCTGGAGAATCCCAGGGGCAGGGGAGCCTGGTGGGCTGCTGTCTATGGGGTCACACAGAGTCGGACACAACTGAAGCAACTTAGTAGCAGCAGCAGCAGCAGCAGGTCCTTCCTTCTTCAGGGATTAGAAGATCTATCTCCTGTCTTTTTTGCAGTATAACCCATGCCAAACTATGTTGGCTCTTTAGAGCTGTCCTGAGAAATCTTATCCCCAGAAATTGATTTTGGGGGTATTCATTAGAATGGCACTCATTTGTAGTCTGAATAGGTATCTGAGATCTCCCAGGGGCTCACAAGTGTATTGAGTGTCCTTTTCTGTTTTCTTCCATGGCTTGACTCATGAGTAGTGAATCCAGGAGTCATGTCCTTGTACCTTGACTGCTGAGGGGGTAGAAAGTATTACAGGGTAGGGGTCCTTCCATGTGGGTGGGAGTTGAGCCTTTGGGGACCCAGACTTTAATTAGGACTTGAGTCCCTGGAACATATAGTGGTGACTCCTTAGAATATTTTGGGTCCTGGTTGACACCCCACAAGCATATATCCTGTTGGAATTGCCTGATGGTCATGGTATAAGACTGGAGGGTCTGAGCCTCTGGGTCTAGGAAGAGGTCATTGACATAAACAAAAGGTCTCCCATATATAGCATCTCATAAGGACTAAGACCAACCTGTTCCTTAGGGGCAACATGGGTGCAGAGGAGAGCTATTTGCAAAGCCTCCTTCCATCCCAGGGAGGTCTCCTAGGTTATTGTTTTTATCGCTGATTTTAAGAATTGGTTGGCTCTTTCTACTTTTCCTGAAGATTGAGGCCTCCAGCAACAATGGAGATAAGTAATGCCCAATGCTTTAGCGATCCCTTAGGGTGACCTTAGAAGTAAATGATGTCTCCCCTTTTCACTTTGTAATGGCAGACCAAATCTCAGAATAATTTCATGGAGTAATTTTTTACTACCTCCTCAACTTTCTCAGTCCAGGTGGGAAAGCCTTCAATCCATCCTGTGAATGTATCTATCATGACTAATTGGTATGTATACCCTTAAGAAACTGGCATCTGGGTGAAGTCCATCTGCTTGTCAGTCCTCTCCTGGGTAGGTCCCACGTTGCTGGATGGGCTAGGCCAGCTGGGGTCTTCGAGCTCCCTGGGGGAGCTTGTTTAATTGTTAAGTGGGACAAGAGGAGACCACTTACCTTATAGTTGTTTGGAGACCTGTTCCTCTGAAGAACCTTTCTAGTCATCTTTGAAGGGCCTTTTCCCCTAGATGAGTGGTGGCGTGTAAGGCATTAACCAACTTCCATTGGAGGTTCCCAGGCAGAAAAAGGAGTCCCTCCTTTTGGAACCACCCCATATGATCTTCTTGAAAGCTCTTACTCTTAGGTTTAAGAGTCTCACCTTCAGTATACGAAGGAGTTTCTGGCAACCCCAAGAGGGATTGTCAGAAGATCCTCCGACCAATCCTGAGGAAATCTGGCACACTGATGGAAGCAGCTTTGTCTTGGATGGAAAAATAAGAGCCGGATATGCAGTAGTCTCCAATAAAATAAGTAGACAATAAAACAAGTTAAGCCTTGTTTTATTGTCTTAGTCTGTGGAACTAAGGTGGCAACCCCTATTATGTCATTGTTCTGTAATGCTGCTCTTTTAGCTTCCTGATCAGCTCTTTGGTTCCCTCGTGGCACTTCTGTGTTCCCTTTTTGGTGTCCTTTACAGTGGGAGACTGAAACCTCAGTGGGCAGATGGTCTGCCTCCAAGAGTCTAAGGATTTGATCACCATATTTGATTGGTGACCCTCGGGTAGTCAGGGGCCTCTTTCTTTCCAAATAGCAGCATCTGCATGTAGCATCAGAAAGGCATATTTGGAGTCAGTGTAAATGGCTACTCTTTTTCCTTTTCCAAGCTCTAAATCTTGAGTCAGGCCTATGAGCTCACCTAACTAGGCTGAAGTACCTGATGGCAGAGGCTTAGCCTCTATGGTCTCAGAGTTGGAGACTACTGCATATCTGGCTCTTCTTTTTCCATCCAAGACAAAGCTGCTTCCATCAGTGTGCCAGATTTCCTCAGGATTGGTCAGAGGGTCTTCTGACAATCCCCCTTGGGGTTTTGTCCAGTGGTCCAAGGTTTCTAGGCAAGAATGAAAGACCAGAGAGCCCTCGGGAGTAGACAGGAGGGTGCCTGGGTTGAGAACCTCACAGAGGGATAGAGAGAGGCCTGAATTTTCCATCAGCACTACTTAATATCTGAGGATTCTTTAATCAGACATCCATAAATGGCCTCTCCCATTTAGGAGTTGTTTCACTTGGTGGGTGGTAAAAATCATTTTCCCCCAAAAGAGTGTTTTAAAGCATCTTCTATCAGGATTGCAACAGCTTCAAGATTTCAAAGGCAGGGAGGCCAGCCTTGGGTGGTTGGGTCAAGCCTCTTGGATAAGTAAGCTACAGGCTGGGGCTCAGATCCCAGCCTTTGAGTTAACACTCCCAAGGTTATTCCCTCTCTTTCATGGACATAAAGTTGGAATGCTTTCTCTGGGTCTGGAAACCTCAAGGCAGGCACTTAAGTCTTTTTTTATTGTAGCCTCTGCCTTCTTTTGAGGAGTTCCCCACATTACTGGGATTGAATCATCCCATCCCTTCAAGCTTTCATATAAGGGCTGAGCAATTAGACCATAGTTGAGTATCCATATTCTACAATACCCAGTTAACTCCAGGAAAGCTTGCAATTGTTTTCGAGTTGTGGGGGAGGGCAACTGGAGGATTCCTTGTACTTGATCAGAGGACAGTCTCCTGGACTTATGTGTAATCTGAACTCCCAAGTAAGTGACCTTTGTCTCGACCATCTGTGCCTTAGCTTGGGAGACTTTATATCCGCTCTCTGCTGAAAAAGTTTAGAACCTGAATTACATGTAGTTGGGCATTTTCCTCATCTGGAGAATAGATTAGTAGGTTATCTATATATTGTAATATTTTCCCATTAGGTCCCAGGTCCAGATGTAGGAGATCCCGGCCAAGAGCCTGTCCAAACAGGTGGGGGCTATCTCTGAACCCCTGAGGTAATACTGTCCAAGTCATCTATTGGTATTTTTTTTCCTGGAGCTCCCCACTCAAAGGCAAAAAGATATTGGGATTCTCTAGCCAGTTGTATGCAAAAGAATGCACCTTTGAGATCCAAGACTGTAAACCACTTGGCACTGGGTGGGATTTCTCCCAAGATTACAGTAGGGATTGAGTACTGCGGGATGGAGGGGGACTACAGCTTCATTTATGATCTGGAGATCTTGAACCATTCACCAGGTTCTGTCATTTTTCTTTACAGAGAGGATTGGGGTGTGACACAGCGAATTGCTGGGGACCAATAGCCCACAGGCAAGGAATTTGTTTATTAGAGGTTGTAGTCCTTCCCATGCCTCTTTTCTGAGGAGATATTGTTTCCTATTAGGAAACTGAGTGGGATCTTGGAGGACAATGATGACCAGTTCAGCTTGGTGGGCTCGTCCAGGAGTCCTCTGGTCCCACACCTGGGGGCTAATTTTATCTTCCTATAGTTTTGGGGCCCTCTCTATTGGCAAGGGTGTAATGGGTTCTTCAGTAGTAACCAGGAGCTGTAGGGCTCCAGGGGCTGAAAAGCTTCCCATCACAAGAGTGGTCCCCAGTTTAGTGAGTACATCTCTTCCCAATATGGGAGCAGGACACTGAGGGACCACCAGAAACTGGTGGGAAAATATGTGTCCATGCCAGCAACAAATAAATGCTTGGGTGAATCTTTAAGTAATTGTTTTTCCTGTAGTACCCAAAATGGTACAAGTTTGGCAGGAGAAGGCTCCGGAGTAGGAGGTCAGGACAGAGTAGGTAGCCCCTGTGTCAACCAAGAAATTCTCAGACCTACTTGCCACATCCAGTTGCACCCTTGACTTCAGCCCTGTGATGGTTATCTGTGACAGGCAGTCTGGCTGGAGCAGGATGCTTCAGGCCTGTTGAACCATCCTGAGGGAAGGCTTGGCACTTGACCTTAAGGCTCTTGGGTCCCAAGGGCAGAGTGCCACCCAATGTCCTGATGATGGCATTTGTAGCAAGTCACGGTTTGGACACTCTTAGGCCCAAAGCCCCGCCTGTCTACAGATTAGGCATTTGTCTGGTGCCTTGTCCTTCAAGGACTCAGGGTTTGCCACAGGGCTTCCCTGAAGGTGGACCAGCATCTGGGCATGCCTTGTCTCTTTCCTTTTCTCCCTCTCCTGGGCTGTGGCCTCCCTCTCCTGTTCTCTGTTATAAAAGGTATTGGTGGCTGTCTGGACCATCTCATCTAAAGAAGCAGCATAGTCCTGCTGCTGTAGCTGTTCTAACTTTATCCTGATGTCTGATTTGCATTGGATGCACAGGGAATTGTACAAAGGAATTTGTCCTTTAAAACTACCAGTCCCTCGTAAGAGTTTAAGTCTAGATTAGTAAACTTTTGGAGGGTTTCTTTTAGCCTTTCCAGAAAGACAATGGGGTTCTCATTGGATTCCTGACTTATTGCTGAGACTTAGCACAGTCCCACAAATAATGGGCTTTCTTCTATTTCCATGGTGGACTTCCTTAGGGGTGAGTCTTTCTGAAGCTTATCCTACTCAGTACTGTTTCAACCTGAGAGCCAGGCGTCCCCGGGTCAAGGTGCAGATCCCCAGGCAAGCTGAGGCATGACAGCCTCCTGGGGATCAAATCCCCAGGCAGGTTGAGGTATGTCAGCCTCCCGATATTTGTGTCCCTGGGCAGGTTGAGGCATGTTTACCTCCTGGGACCCCTGGGACTGGTGGATCCCTGAGCAGATTGAGGCATAACAATCTCCCAGGGACCAGATCTCTAGGCAGGTCGAGGCAGGTTGACTTCCTGGGATCCTGGATTGATGGATCCTCGAGCAGGCTGAGGCATGACAGCTTTCCAGGAACCGGATCCCTGGGCAGGTTGAGACAGGTTGACCTCCTGGGATCCCCCGGCTGGAGTTGGGTGTCCCCAAATCTCCAGCCATGACTAGTGCTGGATAAGATTAAGGGGTTGTAATTATAACATTGCCAGTTTGTTCACCACAGATGGGAATAGATATCATGATGTAAAGCAATCCAAGCCTGTGCCCTAAGACTGGGAACCTGGTGAAGTGGTCATAAGCCTTATCCTCTTACTGCTTTAAGGGATTGTGAGTCACTGATTTCCTCCCCTAGTCCTCCATAACAGCACTTTAGGGTGTTTCCAATGGTAAACAGTTAATTGTCATAGACCCACTTTAGGTAATAACAGAAGTAATGACAAAGGAGTGGGTTATCTGGCCCTGTTAAGGGCATTAAGAGTATTTTAACATTAAGTGGGGTGGAGCAATGTTGCCTACAAAGGGGCAGGGTCCTGGTTGTAGGAGTTGGTAATTGGCTTAAGAACAAATTGATAAGAGGCAACAGACCAGATGTTGCATAAAAGTGGAGTGGAGGTTTGATCCAGGGGTGTGTTGTAATTTTAGGAGAAGGGTGGTAAGGGTTTAGGCCCAAATGGCCTGCAGGGCTAACTCCCAAAGTGGCCAACAGTATCCCTGGAAGCCCAATTTCCTTTGAAGGGAGGCTAACAGATGGACTTCTAGCAGGCATTGTGTGCCTGTCTCCCACCCTAGCGGGTTCACTGAGAGATGCCATTGTTGCACATGTTGCAGGAAACATGGAAGATGCAGGCCTGAATATCTAGAGGGATTGGATATTATACAGTATTTCCCTCCCAAGGGCCAGCTATTTTCTGGTTGTCCCTCCAGAAGACTGTAGAGGCAACATTGTGGCCCGAGATGGGGCTCAGGAAAAGAGCATGAAGCAGGAGGGAAGGGGGCAGGGCACAACTTTTGAAAGAATGACATAGCACAAGGGCCTAATATAAACTGATTAAAATCAATTGTGTCCAAGATGACAAGTCAAAAGTAAACCCTGATCTCCAATCTGCAAGCTAAGTGACACACCCAGAATTGGTAAGACAGTTCTAAGTTACTGTCCAAAGACAGAGGAGTGGGTGGTTCCCCAGTGGTTGGGATGATCCTCCCTCTCATTAACATATGAATTCACCCAGCCGGCAAAACATATCCACACCACATTCCATGACAGAAGCACTTGCCCTCTGCAATGGTGTGCTTGCAGAGGGCAAGTGCTCTGCATAGATGTCAGAGGAGTGTGTAATTTCCTAGGTTCTGTCTTGTCACAACAAAAATATGAAGTGATGGACCAGCATTACAAGCATACCCTGCAGAGTGTGCTTCTCTCTGAATCTGAACAAATCCATCTCTTACCTATTGCTGTGTCTCTAACTGAATTTTTGCAATGAGACATCAGAGCCTGAGCTTCATTAGGTCCTGAAACCAGGCATCATGGGTTTTGGCCAGGCAAGATTGCTGGGAGAAATATCAATAACCTCAGATATGCAGATGACACCACCCTTATGGCAGAAAGTGAAGAGGAACTAAAAAGGCTCTTGAAAGTGAAAGAGGAGAGTGAAAAAGTTGGCTTAAAGCTCAACATTCAGAAAACGAAGATCGTGGCATCCGGTCCCATCACTTCATGGGAAATAGATGGGGAAACAGCAGAAACAGTGTCAGACTTTATTTTTTGGGGCTCCAAAATCACTGCAGATGGTGATTGCAGCCATGAAATTAAAAGATGCTTACTCCTTGGAAGAAAAGTTATGACCAACCTAGATATTATATTCAAAAGCAGAGACATTACTTTGCCAACTAAGGTCCGTCTAGTCAAGGCTATGGTTTTCCTGTGGTCATGTATGGATGTGAGAGTTGGACTGTGAAGAAGGCTGAGCACCGAAGAATTGATGCTTTTGAACTGTGGTGTTGGAGAAGACTCTTGAGAGTCCCTTGGACTGTAAGGAGATCCAACCAGTCCATTCTGAAGGAGATCAGCCCTGGGATTTCTTTGGAAAGAATGATGCTAAAGCTGAAACTCCAGTACTTTGGCCACCTCATGCGAAGAGTTGACTCATTGGAAAAGACTCTGATGCTGGGAGGGATTGGGGGCAGGAGGAGAAGGGGACAATAGAGGATGAGATGGCTGGATGGCATCACGTACTCGATGGACATGAGTCTGAGTGAACTCCTGGAGATGGTGATGGACAGGGAGGCCTGGCATTCTGCGATTCATGGGGTTGCAAATAGTCGAGCGACTGAACTGAACTGAACTGAACTGAAGTCCTAGGAGGGAGGAGCTGGAGCATGGGGGAAAAAAAGCAGTGGGCAAAATGGGCCAAGGAATCCCCTTCATAACCTGCCAGAAAATCTGCTAAATACCTGTGCTCACAGTTTCCACTGACTTGACCCTTGGCCAAAGAAGATTAAGGACAGAAGAACCCCCACTGGCCTGGGTAACAGCTACTGGGGCCCAGCAGATAGTGGAGCCTTTGGGACACACTGAGAAGGAGGCCCTGTCAGGGTCCCTCAATTGCCCCCACTGCTACTCGCCTGTTCAAGGGGGATTCAAGGAAACAAGGAACGAGGGATTGTAAAGGAATTAAGATTTTGCTAGGCATATGTCCTTCCAGCCATAGGAGTGAGGAGGTCTTCTGGATTCTGAGACTGAACCATGTGAGCTTTCTGCTGAGTTCGTTTTTCACTGTCCCAGTTTCCAGCACGCTGGGCTTCTTGTCACTTCCCCTGTGCTGGGTTTTCTTCGTGTTCAGCTTCCACCGCAGGAGCTTTCACCGAGTTGGGCTCCTGCTTTGCTTGGCCACTTCCTTGTGGGGGGCTGTGCCAAGGTTGTTTCAGCCAGGTTAAATCTGAGTCACAGCACCATAGATGTCGGAGGAGCGTGTAATTTCCTTGGTTTTGTCTCGTCACAACAAAAATATGAAGTGATGAACCAGCATTACAACTCTTGGACAGACTAGTGTCACAGCTCTCAAACAGACCAGTGTTACAGCTGTATGTTATAGCTCAGTTTTATTTAGAAAATAAAGGAAACTACAACCTCAAGGCGTGAGGGCATGTCAACCCAAAGGATGTGAAGAGAGAACCCTTTGGCTCCTCTTTATATATTTTTTCTCCTCCCCCTGGGCCTGCTTCATGTAAATTGGGCTAGGCAGAAGTGCTGTTTGTTCTACCTGAGGTCCTCACTCCAGTCCTTGGACCTTCCTTTGTTCTATTTTCATGGGCTTTTCCCTTCCTTATCTTTTAGCCACTGCCATTCTGGACTATTCCTATTCTAACTACCTAACAGATGAAAAATACAGGATAAAATAACTGGCTTGTAATGATAGTAAACAGTTAATAATTATTTGCTGAACAAGGCATTTAGGTATTTATATACCATGTGCCATAAAATATTATTTCATTGGACTGTTTATGATAATATAGCTCTTTAATTAATAAATTCTTCTAAAAATAAGAAAATTCCAACTCAAAAATAAGATAGTTAACTTTCACAAAATCATATGGTATTTACAAAGACATATTTTGAACCAATCAAGATGGAAACGGCAACCCACTCCAATATCCCTGCCTAGAGAATTCCATGGACAGAGGAACCTAGGGGCCTATAGTGCATGAGGTCGCAGAGTCGGACATGACTGAGCATGCATACAATCTTTAAACCAAGATTTCCTGTTGATTTCCTATCCGTATATTTGCAATCATCTTTATTCTGCATCACCATGTTAAAAGCAACCTTATTCACAACAATCAAGACATGGAAGCTATCTAAGTGTTGATCAACAAATGAATTTTAAAATGTCATATATATATGTATATATACACACATGCATACATACATACATACAATAGAACATTATTCAGCCATAAAAAGGTAGGAAATCCATTTGCAACAATAGGGATGGACCCTGAGGGCATTATGCTAAGTAAAAGAAGTCAGAGAGAGACAAATACTGTATGATCTCACTTACATGTGGAATTTTTAAAAAGCCAAACTCATGGAAGTAGAAGTGGAAAGGTGATTGGTGGGGCATTGGAAGGTCGAGCTAATGAGGTGATACACTGAACCATTGGTCAAATGATACAAAATTCCAGTTATTGAATAAGTTATGAGGCTCTAATATACAGTATGATGACTATAGTTAACAATACTGTATTATGTACTTGAAAGTTATAAGAATAGATTTTAGATGTTCTCACCACATGCACATACATACACACACAACATACATACACAAGTAGTAATTATGTGAGATGAGATTTTAAATAACCTTGTTTTGGTAATAATTTTGCAATATATAGGGCTTACCTGGTGGCACTAGTGGTAAAGAACCTGCCTGCCAATGCAAGAGATGCAAGAGATTCAGGTTTGATCCCCAGGTCAGGAAGATCCACTGGAGGAGAGCAAAGCAACCCACTCCAGTATTCTTGCCTGGAGAATCCCATGGACAGAGAAGCCTGGCGGGCTATAATCCATAGGGTCACAAAGAGTTGGACACAACTGAAACGACTTTACTATGTATGCAAGTTGTGATATATGAGTGTATCAAATCATCACTTTGTACACCCTTAATGTTATTGTATCTCAATTGTATCTATATAAAGCTAGGGGAAGAGGAAGCCATCTAAGTGTTCTGCTGTAACACTGAAGATCTGACTATATGCACAATGAGTAAAATTCTTCTTAAACTAGAAAATTATTTGAATCCAGTAAAAGTAGTTAACAACCAATCAACCAACAATAAAAGTTTATTAATGCCTAGTTATTGTAGGTGTTTAAGCTAGGAAAATATTTTTCATTTTTATGAAAATAGAGAAATGCCATTATTAATCGCGTCTAAAACATCTACTCTAATTTTATATATTCTTAGCACTGTATAATTAGTTTTTTTCATACTTTAAATACTTGATCCTCTTGAGATATATAATCTGCACTGGCAGTTAAAGTCTTTTATTTATTGAACAGTAGGAAAGGGTGACATAGACAGAGTTTCCTGCCAATAAACTTCACTGCTGATATTATAAACAGAGTGAGTGGATAGAAAAGCATTCCAACATGGAACATCCCTTACTGTTTGCCAAGTTCCTCGTAGGTTGCTAATCACTACCTGACAATGATTCAGTGAAAAGTGAAGTCAGACCACCAAACTATTTCATATGTCATAGCCTATTGAGCAGCTGCCAAACGTTAAACACCAGATGTCTTCATTGACCTAGGCTGGACTGAAAGCAGAGAATGAATAGCAATGACTCTATTTCATGTCCAAATTCCCTCAACCAGTTTAGAATTAAATACAGCACATGCATGTGTAAAAATCTGCTAAGCTGTAAGAATGAAATATTATAAATTCCATTTATATTTTATCTAAAACTGAAGCCATAAATACATACAAAGAATGTTTAGGGTCATGTAAATGAGTATCAGGGTCTTGTAAATGGCAATTAGAGCTAATCACTACTTTATATTAAACATAAATAAAAAGATAACAAAGCATAAGGTAGTTATCATGACATATTTCATGAAATAAGTATTTATGTTTGGTATGTTAAGGTACTAAAAACTAAGAAATGATGCTTATGAATATATGTATGTATGCATACACACATTTCATAATATATAAGGAGAAAGATTTCCATAGTCCATAATGTTACAATTTTTATTAACTTTTTATAGATTGAAGTTCAATTTCTGGATGGTATATGTAGTACCTACTACTATATCCAACCCTACACCAAATTTCTGGAACTTATATAAAAACATGCTTATATAATTAGAGTTGCACCAGAAACAAGAAAAGAGATTGGTGGGGGATCAAAGACTCATGAGCAGTCCATTATAAACAATAAACAAGTTTGACATCTTTGAAATAAAAATTGCAGCAAAAGAGAAGAAGCACTGACCCATAACATGCTTATGTTGGTGGAGTCAGTAGCAGGTGACAATCAAGGGACAATTTAGGGTGATTAATTGATGTGCAGGGGCAGGAGCAGTCAATAGGTTTATGTAGTCCATCCACATTAAGTGAGATAGCAAGTAGTAGGGATCTGCCTCTGGAATATGCCAAGAAAATGAGAGGTTTGGTCTGGGTGTAACAGCTGTGCTCCAGGAGTCTTAACAAAGAGAAAGGGATAGTTTTATATTCAGAAAGACAGCTGCTGGGTAATCTTCAAA
This sequence comes from Oryx dammah, assembly GCF_014754425.2. Lineage (NCBI taxonomy): Eukaryota > Metazoa > Chordata > Mammalia > Artiodactyla > Bovidae > Oryx > Oryx dammah. The sequence goes on along the minus strand of NW_024070196.1, from coordinate 26,446,527 downwards.
TGGAAAGTGAGTAATATGTATCATAGGCAGAATTATAACAATGTCTTCCAGGATTCCTCTAGTCTGGTTATTCAAACATTAATATAATATGTTGTCAATGGACTTTGTAAACGGAGGTAAGATTACTAATCACTTGATTTTAAAATGAGGAAATCATTCTGTAATATCCAGGTGAGCCATAATCACATGGACCTTTAAAAAGAAAAAGGCAGAAGAGTCATTCAGAGATGCAGCAGCAGAAGAGATGAAGCAGATGCAGAGATCAAAAACATGTGGCGTGTGAGTGAGAAGGGCTGGATACTCCACTGCTTACCCTGAAGGTGGAGAACAAGTTCTACAAGCAGTAGAATGCAAGTGACATCTAGAAGCTGAGAATTACCCCTAGTCAAGAGCTAGAAAAGAATCAGGGACCTCAATCCTACAACTGTGCATGCTTAGTTACTCAGTTGTGTCCAACTCTTTGCAACCCCATGGACTGTATCCCTCCTTTGTCCATGGGATTTTCCAGGCAAGAATACTGCAACTTATTGGTACTGAATTCTGCCAACAACCTGAAGAGGCTTGAAATAGATTCCCCTCTAAAACTTAACAGAGAAAAACACAGACATGCTTAAACGTTGATTTGTGAGACTCAGGGGAGAGGTCTCCCAAGCCCATTGGATTTCAGACTTAAAGATTTGTGAGATAATAAATTTGTGCTATTTGCCACTGTTAATTTTATGGTGATTTGTCACAGCAGTAATAGAAAACTAAAAGAATATCCCTTTTAAACTTCCACACCTCTTGCATGCCCAATTAGAGTAACAAATGTGACAAAAGAATAGACAAATTCAGCTTCAAACTTGACCACACATTCAAAAACCACTAATTCACTTCAGGTCAGAAAATAAGATGACAGAAACTCAACAGATGGAAGAAATAAAACCCCATAAAATAATTAATTGAAAAAGAATATTAAAATATTCATAATTGACATATCTAGAAATTAATAGAATGTGACATATATGTGTATCATACAAGTGATTTGCTCATGATATACAAGAGAATGAAAAGTGCATAAACAAATTAAATAAACTGCATATTTTTAATTTAAATATTATTTTTAAAAGTGTGTGTTTCTTACTATGAGTAAATTTGTATAGCAACTTGGATTAATTTTGGTTGCATATAACAAAAAGACAAAAATAGAGCAGTAACTTAAAAATGTAGAGGTTATTTTTTATCTTGGTGGTAGTTTACTCAGTAAGTTGTGTCCAATTCTTGTGACCCCATGGACTGTAGCCTACCAGGTTCCTCTGTCCATGGAATTTCCCAGGCAAGAATACTCAAGTGGGTTGCCATGTCCTTCTCCACGGGACCTTCCCCACCCAGGGCTCAAACATGAGTCTCCTGCATTGCAGGCAGACTCTTTACCACTGAGCCACCAGAGAAGCCCATTTGTTTATCTTACTTATACTAAATGTGAGGTGTCTGAGGTTACTATAAGAACTTCTGGTACATGAGAACCCTGTGGTATCATTATCTCTCATGCTCCACTCCCTTATTATGTTTCTCTGATCCTGTGTATTCTTAATGATCACAAAATGGCTATGGCAGCACTTGTGATCGCACCAATGTCCCAAGTGGTAGAAAGGAAAAAATGTCAGATGTTAAAAGGGTCACCTTCCGTCTGTATTATCCCAACCCAGTTTTCTGCTTACATCTTAGTAGCCACACTTTTTCCAATGGAGAGATAAAAATATAGTTTATGTATGAGAATTGCTAACTTTTTCTAAGACATTTTGTATTGAAGGAAAAAGTGAAGACTGACTACTGGCTTGGCAAAAGAACAATAAGCTCTTTTAACATTAACCATATGGTATGAGTGAACTCCGGGAGTTGGTGATGGACAAGGAGGCCTGGCGTGCTTCGATTCATGGGGTCGCAAAGAGTTGGACATGACTGAGCGACTGAAATGAACTGAACTGAACATTGTTTTAAATGAGTTTTTACAAAGCACAATTTTGAATGTCACATTCTCTCAGAAATCAGTGCAATTTTATATTTTGTAGATTAAAGCGTACAATTGCAGTAAATATTTAACATCTAAATACCAGTTATACTTTGCTGAAAAATAATGCATGCATACTTCTTAAAGGCTATATTACAACCTGAAATCAAACATGGCCTGTATCTGTTATATAGTATTTTTTATTAAAAAGTTATTGTGGCAATTTAAATGTCTTGATGCTTTAAAAACTAAAAAGTATGACTAAATTCTAGGTACATTTTTGTAAAACACATATTCATGCTGAATCAGTCAGGATAGGCTAGGTTTCATGGCACTAAGAAACAATCTCAATGAATTAATAGATGAGTATTTGCCATTCACACTACATGTAGCAGGGCTCTTTGTTAACTGAATTCTAGTAATGCACAAAGCCAATGGAAGCTCTGTTATGACAACTGCTTTCACAGTCACCTAGATATGTGAAAAGAGTATGTTTAATTTCACACTGGGTCTCAAAGATACAGACTAGAATTACTGTGAAGCATTTAAACATGCATTTAACTAGGTCAAAGTAAATCACATATTTATGTCTAACTTAACAGCAGGTCAGAAAGCACAATCTTTTACATGTGTTGGGAGAATACTTGAATAGGACTAATGGATTCTGTACTTACATTTGCAGGGAAAAATGTTAATTGGCTAAATTATTTGGAAAGCCATTTGATGATATGCATTAAGAACCTTTAAAAATAATCATGATATTTAACCCTGATCTTGTTTCAGGGAATTAATACTAAGAAGGACAAAATGTGCATATAGAAATGTTTGTACAATTTTTAATAATAACAATAATAAAATGTCCACTACTATGGAATCGACTATATAGAGGATGACATGTGTGCACATTAAAATACTACATTCTGATCCCCTGAGAAATTATCAGATTAAATAATGCATCTATTTTATATTCCAAAATACACACTAAATCCATGAAAAGTATAGAAAAATGTTTTAATATGAAATTATATGAGAGTCTGATAGCTCACATCCAAACCTAAGAAATCTGGATATAATACATCAATGGAGAAACAATTCTAATGACAGAATTCTTAAAAATCCCCCAAACCAGGAGTACTATGTTCTGCTTCACTGCAAAATAAAGGGATAATGATGAAATAAGGAGGACTGAATGAAAACATGAGAAGTGGTTACATCCCTAGTTTCCTTCTCTAACCTAAATCATATGGCAGGTGGCTTTCTTCCATTTAGAAAAAGATATGGAGAATTATTCTCTAGAGACAGTAAAATGGACAGTATTTGAACTGATGAATGCCAAGAGAGTTGAGGGCATAAAGTGATTTACCAAAAATTAGGTGAAGACAAGAACTAATGCTATGGATGCAGAAATGTGAACATTCTCCCTCCATTTTCTCTCCAGAACACTTTGAGAAGGATTCTAGAAGACTCTTCTGGAAAGTTCAAGAGCAAACACTTAGATACCAGCACCTAATCTTGGTGTAACCCCAAAGCAATCCACTGAAATCGCTCTCTAGGAAACTCAAAGCCAGCAAATACAATACACATACTTTGAGTGTGTATATGTGTGTTATATGCTTCCCTGGTGGCTCAGACAGTAAGGGAGACTGGGGTTCAATCCTTGGTTCAGGAAGGTTCCCCTGAAGAAGGAAATGGCAACCTACTCCATACTCTTGCCTGGAAAATCCCATGGACAGAGGAGGCTGGTAGTCTACAGTCTGCTGCTGCTAAGTTGCTTCAGTCATGTCCGACTCTGTGTGACCCCAGAGATGGCAGCCCACCAGGCTCCCCCATCCCTGGGATTCTCCAGGCAAGAACACTGGAGTGGGTTGCCATTTCCTTCTCCAGTGCATGAAGGTGAAAAGCGAAAATGAAGTCGCTCAGTCGTGTCCGACTCTTAGCGACCCCATGGACTACAGCCTACTAGGCTCCTCCATCCATGGGATTTTCCAGGCAAGAGTACTGGAGTGGGGTGCCATTGCCTTCTCCAAGTCTACAGTCTATGGGGTCACAAAGAGTCAGACATGACTGGGTGACTACTTTCTTTTTCACTTTCATATATATATACACACATATGACATGTATATGGGCTTCCCTTGTGGCTCAGCTGGTAAAGAAGCCTCCTGCAATGTGGGAGACCCGGGTTCAATCCCTGGGTTGGGAAGATCCCCTGGAAAAGGGCAAGGCTATCCACTTCAGTATTCTGGCCTGGAGAATTCCATGGACGGTATAGTCCATGGGGTCACAAATAGTCGAACACAACTGAGCAACTTTCACTCACATACATGTATAAATATAATCAGTCCTCTATTCTTATTTTCTTTAAGAGTACCATTTTTAAAGTCTTTGTCAAATTTGTTACAATATTGCCTCTGTTTCATGTTTTGTTTTTCTGACCATGAGGCATATTCTTAGCTCCCTGACAAGGGATCAAACCTGCACTCCCTGCATTGGAAGGCCAAGTCTTAGCCATTGGACTGTGAGGGAAGTCCTAACCCCTCATTCGTAATCACAGACATATACCAAGAAACATAATATTTGCCAGAAATACCTTGCCACAAGGAAAAAGTAAAGGTTCAAACAGTGAGAGAGAAAAAAAGGAACTGAGAGAAAATAAAGAAATTATGGAATAATTTTGAGTGTAATTCTTTTAAAGAAGTATATAAGCCAGTAGTTGAAAAGCAATAAAGAAAATAAACATCCATTAATGAGCCATACAATACCATAGTAAATTGATTTCTAATCAAATAGTGTAGCTAATGACTACATGAACAATTACAGAAAGATCTATATATTATGGGATGTGACTGGAAAATTTGTAAAGAAGCATTCTCAAACTCAAAGCAGAGCAATATTTTCTCATAAGCTGTTGACCACTGGATGTGTCTTAAAAAGGGATGGAAATGTCCATAGTTAAATGAAATTAACATTTCTGTATGATCTTATTGTTGTAAGATTCATCAATAATCTTCAAAAGAGGAATGTTTTATGCCACATTTTACAAACTTTGATAATAGTTTTTTGTTTGTTTGTTTTTAATGTCTTCCTATGGAATATTTGCCTAAAGAGTAAGGAAAGACTCATGGTTAGTGGAATGCACAGCTAGTCAAATGAGGACGGAGTAGTGATGAAGATGACTATGTCCCCATGTTCCAATGTAAGGCACTAGCTGGTAGCAAGCAAGAGGATATTAAGTGATTTGGGGAAACTGCATAAGATTGTACAGTTTATATAATAAATAACAATCTGTAAAGTGTTCTAGTGACTAGAGAAGCTAAAAACTTTAAAATATCCTAGAATACACAGTGAGAATAGATAATGAACGCAAAGAATACAGTAGCTTTCTGCTTAAATACGTAATCTGGCTCTTCTAAATCAATGGTTACTTTTGTACAACAAAAACCCTATTGAACACTTATGTTCTGTTTTCTTTCCTGTCTTAAGAAATACTGACCTAAAGCAAGAGTTGGGAAAATGTTTTTTAGTTGCTTGTGCTTTGGACCACACAATGCTGTAATTATTTCACAAAGTCTGTGGTTGCCTTTGGCAGGGAAGACCTTGTTCAGGTAATTATGATTTTTTTCAGTGTCAGCGTCCAACACCAATCACACTAGGTCTGATACACTGTCCAGCACACTGATGGGAAAGAATGAACTCCATTTGCTTCCTTAGAAGTATGTAGAGTACAGCTGGCACTGGACAAGGCTATGGGCAGCAACACTGCTCCACCAGAGCTGAGATAGCCTCTTGTTCAACCAACTTTTGAGTGCAGAAGTCAGCTATTAAATCCTAAAGCTTTTCACACTAGGTTTAATTTATATAGGGCTTTCTTGGTATAGAATCTGCCTGCAATATGGGAGACCCAGGTTTGATCCCTGGGTTGCAAAGATCTCCTAGAGAAGAAAATGGCTACCCACTCCAGTATTCCTGCCTGGAGAATTCCATGGACCAGAGTCCATGGTGGCGAAAAGAGTTGGATACAACTGAGTGACTACTGCTTTCACTTTCACTTTAATTTATATAAAACCACTTTGGATCTTTACCATATGTGAAATGAGTTTATTTATATTATAAAGCCCTAATTTTAACATTTGTTTACTCAAAACTATTGATCATATGTCAGATTATATTTAACAAGCTATATTTTAAAAGGTGTGTATTGTATCATCAACAGGCATTTTAAATCCCTGAGTCAAAAACTATCTGAAAATTAGCCTACCATAAAATGTTTTGTCCTTTCAAATTAATATCCATTTATTTCTCCTAACATATAGGGTCAAATATTACTGCATACATAAAAACATAAAAAATATAAGTAAAATAATTTTATACTTATGAAGACTAAGTCTTTTCATAAGATGCATTTTGAGTTTTTAAAAAATCTTAACTATATAAAGTGACATCATAAGTTTGACCAGATTATCAGTTTCTTATTTTCTTATAGTTGACATCATTATTCTTATAAAGCATATTTTTGGTGGCTTGATATTACCCCAGATGGGGTAAAGATGATTGAATCATGCCCTCTCACTATGAGGTCTTTTGAGTTCCAGAGGCAGTTTATTCCATGTTGGAATATACTTTCTCCAGGTTATAAGCCCAACAGAATACATTAGCCAGTAGGTTTGGAAGTGAGAAAGTGCTCAGTCTGTCTTATACGCAGTTCTGCCCCTTGGCAATACAGACTCAGTAGACTTTAAGAGGTATCAGTGACTGGAAAAACCACCACATGGAGGTTATAGCAAGTCTCAGGAGGAAAGTCAAACATGGGCTTTTGAGGCTCTGAAGCAAATCCAGACCATCTGTAGCAAAGAATTAAGTACTATTTGAAAAACTCTCAGCATGACCTAGAAGATATTAAACTCTTCAGCATGGAACATCAAGTGACTTTCTCTCCAGAGCTGATGATCACAAACTGGATTCTGTCCTGGTCACTAAATCATAAGATCAGGCAGACTCAGAAGAAATTCATAGTATGTTGGCCACTGCGTGTCCGTAATCAACAGTTGACCCATCAAGGTAATTGAGCATAATTCCCTGAACCTTTGCCACTCACTAATGTTTCAGTAGCACCAAAATCCTCCCTCATATTCATGCCTAAGGAACAGAAAATTTGGTCACCCATTCAAGTGACCACTGCACAGAGGACAGCAAAGATCATAACAATACCAGCCATCAGAAGTAGAAGCCTATAGACATGCATCTACTGTATCTTGCATGGGTTCAGAGTTGCTGAGGACTTAATACACATGCACTGGTTAGAATAACAGTTTAATTCATGCAAAGGAGAAGAACACAGCAAGATCAGCATCTATACTGTGTACCAGTCTCTGGCCAGCAGGCCCCTCTCAATAGCTACTGAAGCTTATGGACTACATGCAACCCCCTCTGGTCTTGCAGGTGAAGACCCCGTTCCCTTGCTGTGGTTGGGGATTTGCTGGGCAGATATACTGGTGGGGCTGACCAGCTACCATACAATGTTCATCCTCAAATAATAGAAGAAAGTTCACTGAGTACACAGGACAGGAGAATCTAGTAAGTTTTCAGAAAAATCTAGGGCCAAGTTACAGCTTTGCACTGGCTTCCATATAGGAGAATATTCCAGACCATGGTCTCTAATGGACAAACCTCTAAGAGGGCAGCAGCTTACTGGATAACTGCTTCACCCACAATGTCCAGATGGTTCATTATTTCTAACAAGCTGATAGAGAAGAAAAATCCCTTGGCACTGTTTACGGAATGGTAGGCAGGTATGTGGATGCAGACTGAAAATGTACACAGTTGTCCCTGCACACCCCTAGGTGATGTCTTTGAATAGCACAGAGAAGGGCGATTTGTGGTACAGCCTGTGATACATCTAGTCGTTCATTTTACACATAACAAGAAGTGACCAAAGATTAGAGTAAATGTGAATTCATGGACTCTGTTAAATGGCTTGGTTGGATGGTCAGGGGCTTGGAGACACAAAAATGGAATATGGGAGAAGAAGATCCAAAATAGAGGGAAGTGGATAGATGCGTAGAATTTGCAGTAAAGTGTGAAGATCTTTGAATCACATATGAATTCCCACCAAAGAACATCCATGTCAGAACAGAGATAACAACTCTAGCTCTGCCTTTCCATCCTCATTCGTGTTTCCCTTTCCTTCCATATATGTTCACTTCTAATAAATATTCTGAGTGCCAAACCCCACCTCGGCTTCTTAATCTGGACAAATAAATATGTAACAATCTTAAAAAGACTGAAAGAAAGTAAGAGAGTGTTGAGTCATTTTATGTGTATAAATTTGATAATTTGCATGAAATGGATGAAATTCTTGGAAGACACAAGTCATCAAAATGGATTCACAAGGAGTTAAAATCTCAATATACTTATATCAATTTTAGTCAGAACTGTTTTAAAAAAATAACCTCTTCCCAAAAAGAAAAGTCTAAGACTAAATTGTTCACTGAAATCAACAATCTCAAACTCTATTACAATAGACAATGAAGGAAATATTATTTAATGAAACATCTTGTTTTATGAAGCCATCACCCTGCATTAAAACTAAAGAAAAGCATCCCAAGAAGACAAAGCTATAAACAAATACAAATACCCATCCTAAATATAGGTGAAATAATCCTTAGTAAATATTAGTAACTCAAATCTAACAAAATGCTAAAAGTTAAATGCACCAAGACCAAGTGGAATGTAAAAAATGCAATTTTGGATCAGTATTTGAAAATAAATGTAATTCACTGCAATAATAGAAAAATAATGATGTATATTTTAAAATTACTGTACTACCTACAGAAAAAGAGTTTGATGAAACATAAAACCCACTTCTAATAATAAAGACAACAATCAGTTCAGTTCAGTTCAGTCACTCAGTCATGTCCGACTCTTTGCGACCCCATGAATCGCAGCACGCCAGGCCTCCCTGTCCATCACCAACTTCCAGAGTTCACTCAGACTCACGTCCATCGAGTCCGTGATGCCATCCAGCCATCTCATCCTCGGTCATCCCCTTTTCCTCCTGCCCACAATCCCTCCCAGCATCAGAGTCTTTTCCAATGAGTCAACTCTCCGCATGAGGTGGCCAAAGTACTGGAGTTTCAACTTTAGCATCATTCCTTCCAAAGAAATCCCAGGGTTGATCTTCTTCAGAATGGACTGGTTGGATCTCCTTGCAGTCCAAGGGACCCTCAAGAGTCTTCTCCAACACCACAGTTCAAATGCATCAATTCTTTGGCGCTCAGCTTTATTCACAGTCCAATTCTCACATCCATACATGACCACTGGAAAAACCATAGCCTTGACTAGACGGACCTTAGTTGGCAGGGTAATGTCTCTGCTTTTGAATATACTATCTAGGTTGGTCATAACTTTTCTTCTGAGGAGTAGGCATCTTTTAATTTCTAATTCTCAAAAATGTTGATACACAAAGTAACTTTCTCATCCTGATAACAAGCATCTATTTAAAACTATAAGCAACATTACATTTATTAGTGAAAAACTTTTCCCTTAAAGTCAGAAATAATCACAAGGTATTCTCACTAATTCTTCCCAACTGTGTATAGGAGATTCTGTATTATGCAGAATGGCAAGGCAAATAATAAAATCCTATATATTAAAAAGATGCAAACATGGTCATGTACATAGAATATCCAAATAAAAAATTATCCTAAAAGTTTTAAGTCAGTTTAATAATGTTACAGAATATATAGAGTTAAGATCATGGCATCTGGTCCCATCACTTCATGGCAAATAGATGGGGAAACAATGGAAAGAATGACAAACTATTTTCTTGGGCTCCAAAATCATTGCAGATGGTGACTGCAGTCATGAAATTAAAAGATGCTTGCTCCTTGGAAGAAAAGCTATGATAAACTTAGACAGCAGTTTTAAAAAGCAGAGACATTACTTTGCCGACAAAGGTTCTTATAGTCAAATATATGGCTTTTCCAGTAGTCATGTACAGATGTGAAATTTGGATGATAAAAAAGGCTGAATGCCAAAGAACTGATGCTTTTGAACTGTGGTGTTGGAGAAGACTCTTGAGAGTTCCTTGGGCTGCCAGGAGATTAAACCAGTCCATCCTAAAGGAAATCAACGCTGAATATTCATTGGAAGGACTGATGTTGAAACTGAAGCTCCAATACTTTGGCCACCTGATGTGAAGAGCTGACTTATTGGAAAAGACCCTGATGCTGGGAAAGATTGAAGGCTGGAGGAGAAGGGGATGACAGAGGATGAGATGGTTGGATGGCATTACTGACTCAATGGACATGAGTTTGAGCAATCTCCGGGAGATGGTGAAGGACTGGGAAGCCTGGTGTGCTGCAGTCCATGGGATCACAAAGAGTCAGATGTTACTGAGCAACTGAACAAGGATTCAAAAATTGATTTGTCTCTGGTAATAACTCTCTTTCAAAAAAGAAAAGAAAAAGAATACCTAAATTCCTGTAGGTATATCTAAAGGAGGGGTGGTCATTTTTCTTGAACCTACACGGTCTCCACTGCCTTCAGCTAAAAATAATCTTCATACCAAATTAGCAGATCTTGAGAAGGCCTATTCTGAACCCCCACACCTTAACACATACCACACATGAACATCTCCTTACAATGGGTCATAGAAATTGTTGCAAAAAGTAAAACCATTAAATTTCCAGACTTGAAAAGATGAGAAAAACATTTGTGACCTCAGGGTAGATTAAGAATTCTTAAAAAGACAGAAAATATATAAACCACAAACACTTGGTTAGTTGGACATCATGAAAATTAAACATATCTGCTCCTCTAAAAACGCCATGAAGAAAATGAAAAGAGAAAGAAAGAAGAAAGAAAGAAAAGACTATATTATACATGAGCATGAAAAAAAGAAAAAAAAAAACTTATCCAGAATGTGTAAAGAGCTTTTACAACTCAAAGAAGACAACCCAGAAAAATTGAAAAAGAACAAATTTATATGTATAATTAAATAATGTTGCTGTATACCTGATACTAACACAATATTAATCACCTATGCTCCAATGTAAAATAATTCTTTTTAAGGCCTCCCTTGACCATTCTATGATATCCCTCTCCTGACTGTAAAAAAAAAAAAAATTCATATATGTATATATTGGGAAAAATATTTGAGCAGTGTTTCACAAATGGCCAAAAATATTCAAATGGCCAAAAATCCCATAAAAGATGCTTAACACTACTATCAATCAGGTGCACACACCCTTACAGCACACTGAGATGCCTCTGACACAGAAATTAGAATAGTTTTGTTATAAAGGCTTTATACTTTATAACAAATGCTGGCCAGGATATGGACCAACACTGCCAGTAGCAATACGATATTACAATCATTTCAGTAAACTCTAAGTTTCTCTTTACCATATGGCCCAGCAATTTTATTCCTAGGTATTTACTAAAATAAACAATAAAATGAATGTTTACATAGAGACAAATAATTTTAGCAGGTTTCTTCATAACAGTCCCAGAGTGGCTATGACCTATATGCCTCTTAACTGGAAAATGGCTAAATAATGGAATGCTACCTTTTAGTATAAAGGACTATACTGATACACAGAACAATAAATGTGAATCTCAAAAGCATCATGCTGAATGAAAAAATCTACACAGATAATATGGAGAAGGAAATGTCAACCCATTCCAGTATTCTTGCCTAGAGAATCCTGTGGACAGAGGAGACTGGTGGGCTGCTGATCATAGGGTCACACAGACTTGGACATGACTGAAGCATCTTAGTATGCATGCATGCATGCATTGGAGAAGGAAATGGCAACCTACTCCAGTATTCTTGCCTGGAGAATCCCACGGACAAAGGAGCCTGGTGGGCTGCTGTCTATGGGGTCACACAGTCGGGCACGACTGAAGCGACTTAGTAGCTGCAGCAGTGCACAGATATGTTATTTTGTGATTCCATTTATATAAAATTCTTAAATAACAATCTGATAGTAAATAGACAGTAAATATACATTTGTCTGAAACATAGGATCATGATCAAACAAGGAGGGGCATGATAGACGTGGTGATGAAAATATATTAAACCTTTAATATACTGGTGCTTAGTTAATTATATTCACTGTTACAACTCATTGAACAGTACCATGAAATTGGCTACATTTACCTAGTGCACATTATACCACAAATAAAGGTGATTTTATTAACTTGATGGGCCCCAAGTTCCAAAAGTTTTCTGGAAAAACGGACTTACTGAGAAATATATTGTAGACACAAATCACTTCTTTGTATAGTCCAGAAAATAAATTTATAATAGGAGGATAACATTGTAAAATTTAATAGGATTGAGGAAATATTGTATTTCCCATTTTTTAAAAGTATCTGTAAGGTTGAATTAAATACCTTATATCAAGTATTATAATAATCATATTTGTTTAGCAAGTGTGCTACTAAAACTGTCCAAAATCTCTCTTTTATACAAGACTGTATTTATCATATAGATATGCATACCTCTCCCTTTTCAAAAATGTGGTTTTGAATTATTTTGTATGTGATTATATAGTATATAAAAAGTGATAAATGAAAATATAAGATCACTCTTCCATAAGAGCAACAGTTTAATGAAACAATCATTTGCTTGAAATAGTTCAATTCTTAAATTATATATGCATCAATTAAAATATCAAAAAAAAGTTAAAGAACATCTACTATAGGGCTTTCATGGTGGCTCAGTGGTAAATCATCTGCTTGCAATACAGGAGACCTGGGTTCAATTTCTGGTTTGGGAAGATACCCTGGAGAAGGGAATAGCAACCACTCCAGTATTCTTGCCTGGAGAATTCCATGGACAGGGGAGCCTGTCAAGCTACAGTCCATGGGGTTGCAAAGAGTGGAGCATGACTGAGCTAGTAGCACTTTCACTTTCACTATTTACCAAAACCCACACTAGGCACCTGCAAATTTGAAGAGAGAATCTCATGTAATCTATATTCCTGGAGTTTATAGTCAATGTCAGATAATACGTGAGTAACCAAGTAATTTTAATATAGTATGATAAAAAGACACTATGGTATGAAATTAATGGAAGTTTACTCCTTGGAAGAAAAGCCATGACCAACCTAGACAGTGTATGAAAAAGCAAAGGCATCACTTTGCCAACAAAGTTCCGTATAGTCAAAGCTATGGTGTTTCCTCTAGTCAGGTATGGATGTGAGAATTAGACCATAAAGAAGGCTGAATGCTGAAGAATTGATGCTTTTGAACTGTGGTGTTGGAGAAGACTCTTGAGATCCCCTTGAACAGCAAGGATATCCAACCAGTCAATCCTAAAGGAAATCAACTCTGAATCACTGGAAGGACTGATGCTGAAGCTCCAATACTTTGGCCACCTGATGTGAAGAGCTGACTCATTAGGAAAGACCCTGATGCTGGGAAAGACTGAGGGCTGGAGGAGAAGTGACGATAGAGGATGAGATGGTTGGATGGCATCACCAACTCAGTGGACATGAGTCTGAGCAATCTCCAGAAGATTGTGAAGGACAGGGAAGCCTGGAGTGCTGCAATCATGGGGTCACAAATAGCTGGACATGACTTAGACACTGAACCACAAAACAATGGGATATTGGTGGCTGGGAAACACAGAGAGGAGGACTTAAACTTACCTCGGAAGTGTCAAGCTCAGTGCTAATGTACACATGCAAATTAATCAGATTATGACTAGGCAATAGAGTTTCCTGGTGAGAGGGAACTCCATGCTTAGGGGTGTGGTATCACGTGAATAAGAAGAGGTAGAGTTATATTATGCTCTAGGTTTTTGCATTGGCTGAAAAAGCTGATCCAACTTGAACCTAGCATTGTCTTTATTTATACATATATATTATATATATATATATTGTTTTCTTGTTAGAATCATAGGAAATGGTAATGGTGAAAGTTTTCTTGACAATCCGTTTACAGATACAAATGCATAATTGATAGGCACCCAGAGGTATTACTTTTCCACATAGAATTCAACTGGCTATGTAACAGAATCTACAATCCAATTTTAAATTCCTTTTGAGAATGTATTTCTGGAGGTCAGTTGAAAATTTTATACTGAAATTGTTTTTGTAAAACTTTCCAGAGGTCATATGTTAAAAACTACCTTGAAATAAACAGTGAAGGAGAAAATTCTAAATCAAAATATCACCACAATTTGAAAATGAAGCCCCAGGATATAGTACATTTTTCAATTTAAGTACACTGAGATTATGGCAATGAGAAATAGTTAGTTTAAAGAGCCATGTTCTTAGGTGTATGTTAGAACACATTAAGTTTAGCTTTTCTAAAACATAATTCCTATTTTATACTCACAAGCTATAATTTTTGTCAATATGCTAATATAAGAGCATAATAATCAAATAATATGAGAATACATATTTTTATGTGGTTATAGGTGTTAAATATTGAGGTTCTAATCATTAAAATCTTGATATTTTATTATAAATAAACTTTATATATATATAATATTTATAATATATTATAAATAAACTTAACCACCCATTTTGGTCTCTGCTACTCTGCTAAATACCAAAGATATTTAAAACTCAACTATTTCAATAGCTAGCATCAATACTTCATGTTTTGTTTTCCTATCTTCTTATAATCCCAGCAACCACTGGCCCACTGATACTATGCAAAAATATTTAGATGGTCAAAAGAGACTTTAAAAAATAGTTTAGTGCAATTCTTGATTTTTTCCTTACTAGTGAAAGATTCAGTAGCCTATATTTTGAGAGGATCATAAGGATATTTATAAAACATGTCCATTCATACATTGAGAGATTGGTATTTGGGTGCATAAAGCTGTGACATAGCTTTGAAAGACAGTTCTTATTTTAACTATTGTATTCTACACTGGAAGGAGCAGCAGAGCAATGCTTTCTATTATTTTTAAGTCCATCTGCAAAGCTTTTACCCCTTAGTTAGGTGTGTTATCATCCTTAGCAATTGTGTAGAGTGTGCACTGGACTGGATAGTCTGATGTGAGCTTTCATCAGGTTTAGTTGAGCCAGAATTTACCTTTATTCTCCTTCTAAATCCAATTTAAAATATTCTCAACACTTTGAACAATTGTACACAGGCTTACCAGCCTTTTGGATTGTGCAATCTTCTGAGTCTTTTTTAACACTTGACTTCATTCCAGCATGTTATTGCCTTCTCCACCTGACTGGTTGCATCTTGCCACCCCTGCTTGTTGGATTCTCTGGGAATTGGACAGTGGGACCTTTTTTTATGATGTTCTACTGCTGATCTCTTAGTATATTTTTTCTTGCATCTTGTAGCTATGAACTCATAATAATTCTTACAATAAAGGATACTCTAAACATAGCATAACTTAAAACAATAAGGTTTATGTTCATTATAATCTAATTTACTTCACTTATAATATTAACAAAATTATGCAAAACATAACTCCATGATACCATATAAAATATATGCTTCATACATTAACATTTGCTAGATTTCTAATTGTAAATACAGTGACATAATTCTGTGATTTCCTTATCAGTCTCCATACCACTGACTTCAGTTTGTATTCAGAAGAAAAGGGTATCCTTGAGAAAATTACTGATCAGAAATAATGAGTTGTAATAAAGGTAACTAAGATTTTTTAAAAAGTAGAAAAATTATCATCCAAAAACAGTGTGGCTTTCACTCTGTTGTTAATGTGAATTTGGCCAAATTTTCTTCCCTTCTTTCTCTAATTCCTTAGAGTTGTTTATCTCTGCCTCTTGAACATCTTATCCTTTGAACCATATATTTTACTGTTTCTCTCTTTTCCTTTTTCTTGTTGTATTTTAAATTGCCTTCAAGATTTAAAAATTCTTTCCTTCTAGCAACCCTATCCATTCTTTTTTAGGTTTCCCTTTTTTTGGCTTTTATGTGGGATTTGGGTTAGAGGAGCGCTGTTATGTTGCTTAATAGAATGTGTGCTGAGGTTGGACAAAATCAGTTTTAAAAGCAGGCTTACACCTAGAGTAGGAAATGGCAACCCACTGTAGTATTCTTGCTTGGAAAGTTCTAGGGACAGAGGGACCTGGTGTGCCACAGTCCATAGGGTCACAAAGAGTCAGACATGACTGAACACAACACAGAAGCAACACCCCTTATAAACTCTGATATGTTAGGTAAGTTAAATAATCATTTGGTATCTCACTTTCCTCATTTGTGAAATGTGGATTTTCATAATGACTACATAATAGTGTTTTTTTTGTGTGTGTGTGTGTGTAAAGATTAAATAATGCAACTAAATTACAAATGTATTACAATAATAATTAGCATATAGTATCCTAAAAATATTAATATTGTATATAAATAATTCTTTGACTTCTACAGTCTCTCTTTATTTGTGTAGGTAGTGGTTCTTAAGAGAGGAATATTTGGCTCTTGGGAGGACATATTGTGAAATCTGGAGGCATTTTTGGCCTCCACAGCTTGGCTGGGGAGGGGGTGCCACTCTCATCTAGTGGGTAGAGGCCAAAAAATGTTGCCTAAACATCCTGCTATCCCTAGGAGACAGATCCCCATAAAAAGGAATTATCCAAGCTAAAACGTTAATAGTGCCAAGACTGAGATACTCTGGTCTAGTACGATGCTTAAAATTGAATCGACATAATCAGTCATTTCATAGAAGAGTCCTAGAAAGAGACTGACTCATAAAATCACTAAGATTATTTAAAGTGCCTATACAGTTTTAAAAAACCAAGATGGCATAAGAGAATAAAGGACAGTAGGCAAAGGAGTTATTGTGGATTACATATCTCCACAGAACATTGGAAATCACACAACTCGGAGAAAGGCATAGTGCAGCTTAATAAACAGTGAAATGAGGCTTCTTGATGTAGTGAGTATCTCATCTCTGGAAAAGTTTTCAAATAGAGCTTTCAAATAATGTCAAAAAAGAGACCACTGGATGTGATACTTTGACTATACTGAAAGAATAATCTTAAGCAAATGAAATACAATTTATCATGTATAATTGCATTAAGTTGAAGAGTTATTTGGTGGCTTAAAATAGTTAGCTAATGAAAATTATATTTTCTGGGAATTTGATGGTCAAGGTAGAAAATTAAAGGAGCCGTATCCTGAAAAGATGATAGCTTAAGAAATGACTTTAAAATAATTGCAGTAGGAGGGAGGAGACTTAATCATTATTGCATATAAAGGGGACGATGGTATCTGGTTGGTACATTTGAGATGTAAACTAGCTGTACAACTGTCAAAGCAAGATTGAAGGGAACACAGTAGAGGAGAGAAAGGAGATGAAGGATGACTGCCTCAGGTCTTGAGAAAAGAAATGATGACTCTTCTTCTGAGGCAAAGAGGAATGATGAAAGAAGAAGCACCTATGCTTTTCAAAGAGGAACAGAATCACAGTCAAATTGCAATAAAGCTGAGAAGTTTTATGAAATTGTGAATCCCCTATTGAAAGAACAGTGGAATAAATGACAAAGGAAAACATTAGAGGTAAGAAAACATCTTACAGAAGAGAAAGGATGTCATCTATATAGGTGGGCAGTTGTAGAATGACTATTTCTTTCATTCTAAGGTTTATAATAGATCTATTCAGACCCTCAGAGTTGGAAGTGAAATAGCAGCTGTCAGCCACAAACTACAGACACAAAACTCCACCTTGTTTGGCAGTTGGGGTGCTGCACACCAAAACCTCCAATACTGGAGATATGAAAAGAACTGAGGAAACAGATAAGGCCATGCACTGAATTCCTATGGAGTCTTTGCTTTTACCTCCTTTATGGTTCTAATTCTGAACCTGTTTTAAAACTGAAAGAAAATTGTTAAGCAAATATCAACAAGGCATATTGTTTCCTTACGCTTAACATGTTTTATACTTACAATGATACAACTTAAAAGAAGAGCAAAAACTGGAGTTTTAAAATCTGATTAGAAAGTTGATTGATCAATCTAGTTGACTGTCAACTATTAAGATCCTAACTTTAGGACCAAGGTACTCTTTGCCCCAGAAGCTAACTGGTCATGATCAAGTCACTTCTCATGCATTTATTGAAGCCAAATTTGCTTCATCCAAGTCTATGCCTTCTGCATGGCTGGCACTCATCCAGTGACTGCTCAGTTTAATGATATAAATGTTATCCTCCATGACACAATTCCAGGGAATTCAGAAGCACCCCCCTAGTTCTAGAGTTCTGCTTTCAATAGACTGATGATTTTTTTATTTGTTTGTTTTAGTTTTGGCAACTTCCTTGCTGTCAGCTTCTCATTATGCCCAACCCAGATGTCTTTACTTCTTCCCAATGGATGTTTCCAGTTATACCTATCAATAAACTTCCTGCAAGCAATTCTCTATATCTCAGAGCCTATTTCCAAGGAGAACTGGGTCAAAGATTGATTTTTTCTTAAAAATCCAAGAAGAATAAATAAAAATATTATGAAAAAAGTCAAGAAGCTGTATATTTGTATGATATATTCCAACACACGTTTTATTTCTTTTATATAGTTTTTGTTATTGGTTTTAACATTGTCTTCAGTAAGTCACAACATACTAATCATGTTTAGTATATTTCACTAGCAGACCATAGGAAAATGTTGGCACTCATCCAGTGGCATCATATTTAAAGACAAAGTGATTTTTTTTTTTTTTAGAGGAAATAGATGAGATATTTCACTTTTGAGATAGCAAATCTAGCTTTGTAAATGCCAGTGGGAGTGTCACAGAGTGCAACATTGATTATTTCTAAACTACTCTGAACATGTTCCCAAAGATATAAAAACAAAGATTTATAACATTTGAAGATGTCATGTTATAAACTAATAATCCAGTGTAATCAGGATCCATTATATTGGAGGTTCAGGAAAAGTTTGTTGAGCAAACTTTTGCCATAATGTTATGACAAGTTTTTTGTGTTCCTATTATATTTTTTAATTGTATCAACTCTAATTTCTTGAATACCTTTGAAATCCTGTTGGTATGTAGCTCATGCTTCCTTAGAATGGTAAAGGCAACAAAGTTGCATCAAAATAACTCAAAGATAAAAATGACACAACCATTAGTGTGCTGTGATTCAGACAGCCATTTAGAATTTAGAAAAATCATAATTACTCATATTGTAGCATAACTGCCTCCTTTCTCTGATAAAGAAAATACCCATACTTGAATTCCCATTAATATTTGTTCCCATGATTTTTATTACACAAGAGAACAGTTTTATTTTCTGTGTAGATGCTGCCTCTTTTCAAATACATATGCCCCTTAAGGTCAACATATTTTTGTAAGCATAAAATATACTATCAATCCTAGTCAGAAAGTACATACTTCATTGAATTATTGCATTTTTAATTTGTAGTTACTTGAATAAGGCATCTTAACACAATTAAAATTTGGAAAGAAATCATAATAGTAATTCTCAGACATCATAGCATATGAAAGTTAAAAATGCATTGGTTTATACGAATCAATCTCATGATTTATGGTAAACACCAAAGACATAGAAGCATTTGCTTTGTTTTCCTTAAAAAAAAAATTCATTTGATGTAATTTTTTATGATCAGATGAGAATGATTAAATCTCTCTGCTATTTCATTCTATTTATGGCTTGCTATTTGAACAGTGACAAAATTCTAACTCATATATAATTTAAATTCTTCCATATCAAATCATATCATTCAATTTGCTTAAATTTCAAAAATGTGACTTTATGACAATACCCTTGTTCTCAAATTATGAAAAATAATATTTTAATATAACAGTATTCACTATCTTAGGTTATTTTGATTGTATAAGAATACAGTCTATTGGAATACATTTCTTTCAAGTCCTTCAGAAGAAAACTACCAATCAACAATCAATTGAAATGACCTTTGCACATTCATTAAAACTCATTAGATGCACATACATATTAATAGAAAGAACACACTTTCCATTTCTGTGTGCATTTTCAAGAGCTTTACCATTTGAATATTTTAAAAGGTTTCAGATTTTACGCCATTGCCCTGATTAATCAGACAATAACTGGAACTATGACTCATTTTAAGGTAAAATTATTACTTGATATATATGCATGCACACTATATAGTTTAAAATATACTGCCATTGGACTATATCAAGGTTAATATCTTGAAAATGATAGGATGAATATAGATTAAAAAAATCTCTAAATATTGACAAAAACAGAATGAGCAAAGAGAATAAAAAATGGTGAATGGACTTCATGATCTCAAAATATGTAACAGATGCAAACTAAACCCCAAGGATTCTGTAATATACAGAAGTTTACATAAAATCAAAAGAGCATGCTTATTATAAATATTCAGTTTCTCTTATGAAATGTTATAGAACATGTTATAAATTCAATGTTACAGAAAATAAGTAGAAAGTATCCTGAGACATTCTCTAATTAACATCTAATTTGCAAGTAAAGTAAAATAAACAGTCAACATGTAATTCCTTTCATAAAATAAGAATTTAGTGTTAAAGAAAAAACACTGATGAATTCTGAAAAATTAATTGCTTAATTTCAAAAATAGAAAAGTGTCTGGAGGTCTGAAATTTCAGGAAACAGAGGGTATTCCACCTTATTGTGTTCAGAGACATTATCTTTACAAGGGACCAAAATTTGCAGAGACTATTGCTCTGAAAATAATATAGAAAGTTCATAACTCTGTCTTGTTATGTCACTTTAAAAAGTAATCTATGACTGAACACACACACACACACAGAATCTCAAATTTTAAGAGCATGTTCTAACTAAGAACAGCAACAACTGCAATAAAATACTGAGTTAAACAGAATACTCCCAGCTGATGAAGCAGTTTGTAAGAGTCACTAATATTTCTAATGTAAATTCTCTTCATTTTATATGCAAAAGAACAAAGAACAAACAAGCCAAATATTCTGAAAGTACACTGCTAACACTCCCTGCTACTAATAGTTTCTATAACCAGGTAGAGTAGCTTTTGGTGCTAATATTTATTCTTCAATGATTCATGAATCAGGAAGCCTCCCAGCTAGCAGACAGAGAGTAGCTCCAAAGAGCTGCAGAAAAAGGAAACGTTTTTAAAGGCTGAAAGGGGAGGGACACGGAAGTCATAAATAAAGGAAACAATTATTTCAGGAAAGGCCACCTTCCTTTGAGGTATGTGTTAGTTGCTCAGTCTTGTCCAGCTCTTTGTGACCCCATTGGCTGTAGCCCACCAGGCTACTCTGTCCATGGGATTATCCAGGCAAGAATACTGGAATGAGTAGCCATTCCCTTCTCCAGGGCATCCTCCCAAACCAGGTATCAAATCCAGGTCTCCTGCACTGCTGGCAGATTCTTAACCATCTGAGCCATCAGGGAAACCCAATGAAAGGGGTCTATTAAGACATCATTTGTGCTAAGAATTTCCTGATTGACTAGTCAAGATACATGTATACCTGTGGCTGATTCATGCTGCATGCTCACTTGTGCCGAACTCTTTGCAACCCCGTGGACTGTAGCCCACCAGCTCAATGAATAGCAAAAAAAAAAAAAAAAAAAAAAAAACACAATATCGTAAAGTAATTATCCTCCAATTAAAACAAATAATTAAAAATGAAATTACATTCTTTGAAAAAGCTGAAACTATAATTAGTGTAGGTATAAAGTCTTAGTATGGAGACCTGGGATTGAGCTGATTCTTTTTTTTTTAACCCTAACCATCAACAAAGATCTGTCTAGTCAAAGCTATATTTTTTGCAATAGTCATGTATAAATGTGAGAGTTGGACTACAAAGAAAGCTGAGTGCTGAAGAACTGATACTTTTGAACTGTGGTGTTGGAGAAGATTCTTGAGAGTCCCTTAGATTCTAAGGAGATCCAACCAGTTAATGCTAAAGGAAATCAGTCCTGAATATTCATTGGAAGGACTGATGTTGAAGCTGAAACTCCAATAATTTGGCCCCCTGATGTGAAGAACTGAAAAAGACCCTGATGCTGGGAAAGATTGAAGGCAGGAGGAGAAGAGGATGACAGAGGATGAGATTCTTGGGTGGCATCACAGACTCAATGGACATGAGTTTGAGTAAACTCTGGGATTTGGTGATGGACAGTGAGGCCTGATGTGCTGCAGTTCATGGGGTCGCAAATAGTCAGACAAGACTGAGCCACTGAACTGAACTGAAGTCATGTCCAACCTTTTTGTGACCCCATGGACTGTAGCCCACCAGACTCCTCTGTCCAAGGTTCTCCAGGCAAAAATACTGGAACTGGTAGCTATTTCCTTCTCCAGTGGGCTTTTCCTGATCCAGGGAATGGACCCATGTCTCCTGCATTGGCAGGTGGATTCTTTACCACTGAACCACCAGGAAGCTCATGTATTTATTGAGTGAGTGAGTGAGTGAAGTTGCTCAGTTGTGTCCGACTCTTTGCGACCCCATGGACTGTAGCCTACCAAGCTCCTCTCTCCATGAGATTCTCCAGGAAAGGTACTGGAGTGGGTTGCCATTTCCTTCTCCAGAGGATCTTCCTGACCCAGGGATCGAACCTGGGTCTCCAGCATTCCAGGCAGATGCTTTAACCTCTGAGCCACCAGGGAAGCCCTCCTAAGATAATAACATATTATACTTTAAGAAAGTCTATGTGTGAAAATAGATTAGATAAATGATAGGTAGGGACATCGTGAAATAGGTAGATGATAGATAGATAGCTCTGTCCCTAAGAAGGTCAAGAAGAAAGGAATAAGATTCTTGCACCAATGAACACATTTAGGACCTACATACTGTTTACTAGATACTATTTCATACTTAAAAGTACCATTGCTCCCTATACCTGATTTTGAAAGTGAAAGTGAAAGTTGCTCAGTCCTGTCCAACTCTTTGTGTCCCTAGGGACTATACAGTCCCTGGAAATTTCCAGGCTAGAATAGTGGAGTGGGTAGCTTTTCCCTTCTCCAGGGGATCTTCCCAACCCAGGGATAGAGCCCAGGTCTCCCACATTGCAGGCAGATTCTTTACCATCTGAGCCTCAAGGGAAGCTCATACCTGATTTTACCCACTTTCACTTTAATGAGCACTGCTATTGAGTTTATATAACAATCAAACACTTGGGTAATTTGAGCATCTTCAAATCAACATTTCCATAACTGACCTTTGGTTTCTTTCCCATTATGTACCTTTTCCACTTCTCTCTATTATAGTACAATAGGCCTTCCTCTTCTCTCCCCCATGTTTGTTTTTTTTTTTTTTTTTTTCCCCCTCACTACCACTTTCTGGTTGGCTTCTCTGGTGGCTCATGGTAGAGTCAGCCTGCAGTATGGGAGACCCAGGTTTGATCCCTGGGTTAGGAAGATCCCCTGGAGAAGGAAATGGCTACCCACTCCAGTATTCTCGCTTGGAAAAACCCATGGATGGAGGAGCCTGGCAGGCTACAGTCCATGGGGTTGCAAAGAGTCGGACACAACTGAGTGACTTCACTGCTTCTACTTTCTGGTTAAGACAAATCCTTCAATGCATTCTCTAGTATACATTCAATCCAATTAGCGTTTCCAACCAAAACTGGTGTTGGGAGGCAGAGATATGAGTAAAATCCTCCAAGCCAAGAAGGAACTTTAAGTCTGAAAAATGAAGCAACATCTCCATAAAGTACAACAATGAAGTTTGCTCTCTAAGTAACTTATATATAATCAGGAAGAATGGGGCATATCAAAGATCAAGACAAATTTGAAGCTGCACTCCACAGAAAGGGAGATAAGGGTACTTAAAAGGACCAAAACTAAAACCTGAATCTGACTACCAGGGAGAATCAAGTCCACAGTTATGGGAAACAGTTCTCATACCTTTTTCTTTCTCCCCACAGGAGTCTCAGAACCAATGATTATCTATGTCAGCAAACACATCCTTCCAGTTTTCATATCAGATGAAGCAAGGATGAAAGTTAATAGAGAACTTATCTGGCTTGAGTACATTCCTTGTGAGTAAGGCTTAAGTTCAGTCAGGTCAAGAGGGTATGGGGTAGAACTTTGGACTTAAAGTGAGGCTGACAAAATAAAGTGTGGTTAAGATACACACTCACATTACCCTAAACATAGACCACATTACTTCCTATCTAAACTACAACAATAGC
This sequence comes from Oryx dammah, assembly GCF_014754425.2. Taxonomy (NCBI): domain Eukaryota; kingdom Metazoa; phylum Chordata; class Mammalia; order Artiodactyla; family Bovidae; genus Oryx; species Oryx dammah. The sequence goes on along the minus strand of NW_024070196.1, from coordinate 26,422,446 downwards.
TTAGTAATATATTGCTTTAATGTTAGTCTTGTAAAGTCACACTTCATTCAGCATAAGCAACCATGAATGATATTTAAAAATAATGCTATTTTAATACTCTCATACTTTAAGTCTTTTCATGTCTTTTTATTATACATAGAGTAAAATACAAAATATTTGACTGGCAGTATAGTACATTGATTAAGAGAGCAGATTGGGTAGCTAGATTAGAAGCTTTCAAACCAATGTCCACCACTTCCCAGTTGTGTGGTCTTAAATACATCATTTCAAATCTTAATAGATGATGCTGTGAAAGTGCTGCATTCAATATGCCAGCAAATTTGGGAAACTCAGTAGTGGCCACAGGACTGGAAAAGTTCAGTTTTCATTCCAATCCCAAAGAAAGACAATGCCAAAGAATGTTCAAACTACCACACAATTGCATTCGTCTCACATGATAGCAAAGTAATGCTCAAAATTCTCCAAGTGAGGCTTCAACAGTACGTGAACCATGAACTTCCAGATGTTCAAGCTAGATTTAGAAAATGCAGAGGAACCAGAGATCAAATTGCCAACACCCACTGGATCATCGAAAAAGTGAGAGAGTTCCAGAAAAACATCTACTTTTGTTTTATTGACTACACGAAAGCCTTTGACTGTATGAATCACAACAAACTGTGGAAAATTCTTAAAGAGATGGGAATGTGAGACCACCTGACCTGCCTCCTGAGAAATCTGTATGCAGGACAAGAAGCAACAGTGAGAACTGCACGAGGATCAACAGACTGGTTCCAAATCAGGAAAGGAGTATGTCAAGGCTGTATATTGTCACTCTGCTTATTTAACTTTTATGCAGTGTACATCAAGTGAAATGCCAGACTTGATGAATCACAAACTGGAATCAAGATTGCCAGGAGAAATATCAATAACCTCTAATATGCAGATGACACCACCCTTATGGCAGAAAGTGATGAAGAACTAAAGAGCCTCTAGGTGAAAGTGAAAGAGGACAGTGAAAAAGTTGGCTTAAAACTCAACATTCAGAAAACTAAGACCATGGCATCCAGTCCCATCACTTCATGACAAATGAATGGGGAAACAATGGAAACAGTGGTTGACTTTATTCTGGGGGGCTTTAAAATCACTGCAGATGGTGACTGCAGCCACACAATTAAAAGACCTTTGCTCCTTGGAAGAAAAGTTATGACCAACCTAAACAGCATATTAAAAAACAGAGACATTACTTTACCAACAAAGGTCCATCTAGTCAAAGCTATGATTTTTCCAGTATTCATGTATGGATGTGAGAGTTGGACTATAAAGAAAGCTGAGTGCTAAAGAATTGATGCTTTTGAACTATGGTCTTGGAGAAGATTCTTGAGAGCCCCTTGGACTGCAAGGAGATCCAATCAATCCATCGTAAAGGAAATCAGTGTTGAATATTCATTGGAAGGACTGATGCTGAAGCTGAAACTCCAATACTTTGGTCCCCTAATGTGAAGAACTGACTCACTGGAAAAGACCCTGATGATGGGGAAGGTTGAAGGCGGGAGGAGAAGTGGATGACAGAGAATGAGATGGTTGGATGGCATCATTGACTCAATGGACATGAGTTTGTCTAAAGTCTGGGAGTTGGTGACGGCTAGGGAAAGCCTGACCTACTGTAGTCCATGGGGTCACAAGTAGTAGGACACAACTGAGCGACTGAACTGAACTGAAATACATCACTCAACATCTCGGTGGTGAAGAAGTTTTCTTATTTGTTAAATCAATGCTCATTTTACATAAATAGATTGCCAGTTATTTCTACAGAGAAAGATGGGTTTATTTGGGATAACAAAGAAGTGCGATTCAGATTCTGCAAAAATAAGTCCTGTGCAAATCCAGGTCAACAAGTAGAGTAGATATAGTAGGGAAAAGAAAGGAGGGCTAGAGTAAACAAAGGTTCTATTTGAGGAATTGAGAGTTCTAGGTATAGCGGTTTTTCATTGGCTGACTTCTGACAGTTTCTCATTGGCTGAGCTCTTGCCGGGCAAGAAGAGGAAGTCTTTTTTCTTCCTTTTGTGCTCTGTTATTATCATATGGTGTGAAAGCTTCTCTTTCTGGCCTCTCAAGCCTATTATAGTAGAGGTTTCAAATGATTAATTTGTAGGATACCTATGCTTTTAGATTATTTTAAGACTAAAGAATAAACGTGGAAGAATAGAGTATCATCTACCAAACTATAATGATAGCAGTCATTACAAAACCCTGCACAGTGTAAATAGGCAGTATATTTTTGCAGCATGAACAACTTCCCCAACCTGTAACTCTTAATTTACTTCAATCACTTAGCTTTTTTCAAACACACAGACCCTATAATAATCTTTTCTAACCTCTTCTCACATGATACTACATCTTCTTGAAATGCTCTCTTCACTACCTAATGTCTAACCAACTCCTATTTATCTTCCCATTCTGTAAATATTATCATTGTCTCAGGCAGGCTAGAAAAATTTTTCCTCAGAAGAACTGTCATAATAAATAATAACATACTTTTTTTTACATATAAATATTTATTTACATGATACCTAGCTCACATTTGGACTGTAAACTCTATAATAGGAATGCAATAGCTTTTATCTACAAAATCAACTTTGTGAACCCTAACACATCATAAGTACTTAATATATGTTTGCAAAATTTTATTTGGAGAGAAATAACCCAGAAGCAAGGGAAAACTAAAAAAGAATTGTAAATAATCATATAAAACATGGTGAAATTAGATATCATATAATAATGTAAACATGACTATTATTTCAACCAGTCCATCCTTAAGAAAATCAGTCCTGAGTATTCACTGGAAGGACTGATGCTAAAACTGAAACTCCAATACTTTGGCCACCTGATGCGAAGAACTGACTCACTGGAAAAGATCCTTATGCTGGGAAAGATTGAAGGCAGAAAGAGAAGGGGATGACAGAGGATGAGATGGTTAGATGGCATCACCAAGCTTCAGGAGTTGGTGATGGACAGGGAAGCCAGGCATGCTGCAGTACATGGGGTTGCAAAGAGTCGGACATGACTGAGCATCTGAACTGACGGACTTAAGCATGACGAAAATGAAAAAAATAAATAAAAATATTTCAGATGTATAAAGAAAGTTTGCAATCTATAGATCTTAGAGACTACAATGTAAGAGCTAAAGGACTCTCAATCTAGCAGGGAAACATGATGAAAATGTAACACCATGAAAAACTGGCTGAAATACAATAAGCATAATTAAGAGCAAGATTAAGGAAATTTCTCTAATGAAAAGAAAGACCAAATTCTATACACGTTTACAGTGATGAGACCTGATGACAATGAAAGTCAATATATCCACTTACATAAGAAAGTACTAGAAGGAAATAGTTTGAAAAAAAATAAGACAGCAAACTAGGTTTTTTCTTAGACTAAAAAGAAAAATTTCAAAAATTATCTTATTACAGTAAAACACACACACACAAAGACAGAACTAGAAAATAGCTATTTAAAAAAACTCATTTTTGTACACTTGGATTGAATAGATATATAAGTTATATAAAATTATATTGCCAGTCAGCAATAATAAAAACATTCATAGTCAACATAGTCACTACCATAATTATATAAAGCTTTGCTCAGGGGAAAGTATCCTAAGAGAAAATTTATATGATCATTTCAGTATATGTGTGTATTTGTGTGTGCAAGTATATGCATTGAAAGATACTGCAGAATACATGCTAAATTTGTACAGCACTTATGGCTAGGAATTAAGATATTATGTAATTTATACTTTCCTCTCATATTAAAATCACTATCTGAATCTTTTTAAGTGAGCATGCTTTTCTTTTATAATCATAAAGAAAACATAAAACAAACAATTCTTTTCATATTTTAAATGAATGACAAAACAGTGAAATTCATGCATATATTTTAAAGGCATTTCTCAAAGCTAATTTGCTTTAAAGAGACAACATTAAATCAGCTGTCAACAAAATTAAAGCTAGAACTTTAAATTTTCATTGTTCTTCCCATGAAGCCTGATGATTAATATTGTATGTTTGCATGGACTGAAGCCAAACAACATTAAAACAAAAATTAATGTCTCAAAGAAACTGAGAGAATAAGATTTTTTTCATGTAGACAAATCTCTACATTCAAAATATCCACATGGAGTAGAAATGTTAAGTCTTGGTTTTTATTACAATCATCAATTTTTTAGGTAAAAATAGAAAATCCTGCAACCACTGAGAGAACACATTTACTATTTTTAGATTATTGATAGTCTTATAAAGATCAATTGCTTTTATAGTATTTTAGAAACATATAAGAATGGACTATTAAAGGGCCTTTGAAAAATATTTGCTTTGTTATAACATAGTTTCCTTTGTGACTCAGCTGGTAAAGATCTGCCCGCAATGCGGGAGACCTGGGTTTGGTCACTGGGTTGGGAAAATCCCCCGGAGAAGGGAAGGGCTACCCACTCCAGTATTCTGGCCTGGAGAATTCCATGTCCTGTATAGTCCGTGGCATCACAAGAGTCAGACACAACTGAGCGACTTTCCCTTTTCATCATAACTTTAAAAAAATTGAACATGACAAAGAAACTTTCAGTTCTTTATTGAGAAGTTTTCAGAGTTTTATCTGAAATAAATTTGTGTATGTGAGTATGATATGCTATCTGTGTAATATAAAAGCCTTGTAAAATATATTTTTGGGCTGTCTGTTTTTTGAGTAGAGGGAGATCTGGAAACCCAATTTGTATCTTCTAGGTTTACCAGAAGAGGGTGGAGTGCTGCTGGACCATGGGCAGTTTAATATTACACGTTTTATGCTACATAAGGGACTAATGGACTTAGATCATAAGTCTGCGTGTGTGTGCTCTGTCGCATCAGACTCTGAGACACCATGGACTGTAGCCCACCATGTCTGTGAACTCGCATCTCTTGCATTTCCAGCATTGGTAGGTGAATTCTTTACCACTGTGCCACTTGGGAAGCCTTAGATCATAAGTGTATAAACAGTAATAAAATGAAAAATAGATATTTTTAATTTCTAAGACTAAGATTAATGAATATTAAGGGCTTAAATTATCTTCTGTCCTAAGTAGTATCTAAAATTAACAACATGTCTCCAAATGAGTAATTCTGTGATCAGTTCAGTTCAGTTCAGTCGCTCAGTGGTGTTTGACTCTTTGCGACCCCATGAATCGCAGCACGCCAGGCCTCCCTATCCATCACCAACTCCCAGAGTTCACTCAGACTCACGTCCATCGAGTCCGTGATGCCATCCAGCCATCTCATCCTCTGTCATCCCCTTCTCCTCCTGCCCCCAATCCCTCCCAGCATCAGAGTCTTTTCCAATGAGTCAACTCTTCGCATGAGGTGGCCAAAGTACTGGAGTTTCAGCTTTAGCATCATTCCTTCCAAAGAACACCCAGGACTGATCTCCTTTGGAATGGACTGGTTGGATCTCCTTGCAGTCCAAGGGACTCTCAAGAGTCTTCTCCAACACCACAGTTCAAAAGCATCAATTCTTCAGTGCTCAGCCTCCTTAAAGTCCAACTCTCACATCCGTACATGACTACTGGAATAATCATAGCCTTGACTAGATGGACCATGGCTATTAAGGTTGGTCATAACTTTTCTTCCAAGGAGTAAGCATCTTTTAATTTCATGGCTGAAATCACCATCAGCAGTGATTTTGGAGCCCCCAAAAATAAAATCTGACACTGTTTCCACTGTTTCTCCATCTATTTCCCATGAAGTGATGGGACCGGATGCCATGATCTGCATTTTCTGAATGTTGAGCTTTAAGCCAACTTTTTCACTCTCCTCTTTCACTTTCATCAAGAAGCTTTTGAGTTCATCTTCACTTTCTGCCATAAGGGTGGTATCATCTGCATATCTGAGGTTATTGATATTTCTCCCGGCAATCTTGATTCCAGCTTGTGCTTCTTCCAGCCTAGCATTTCTCATGATGTACTCTGCATGTAAGTTAAATAAGCAGGGTGACAATATACAGCCTTGACGTACTCCTTTTCCTATTTGGAACCAGTCTCTTCGGTTATCTCTAATAATGTCCTCCCACTAATTCTTTTAATTCTGTAATTAAATGAAATTAAAAGAAAACGTAATTAAAAGAAAACTCAAATTCACTCCCCCCAAAATTACTTCACTGTGATCTGTTTGATATCCACTTTCTTTCATTATGATAACTGTTTTCTAATCACTCAAAATAAAATATACTTGTCTATGAACAGAATCAAAGCTTTCTGAGTTTAACTGGCAAGTATATGCAAGGTTTTCGCTATTTCAAAAGATTCAACAGTTAATTCATAACTTTATTCTTTTTGTATTATCTGGAGAACACTAGCCATTTATGATAGTGTTTATAATTGAAGAAGGGATCCCCTAGTAGCTCAGTTGATAAAGAATATGCCTGCAATGTAGGAGACCCAGGTTCAGTTTCTGGGTGGGGAAGATCCCCTGGGGAAGGGGAAGGCTACCCACTCCAGTATTCTGGCCTGATGAATTCCATGGACTGTAAAGTCCATGCAGTTGCAAAGAGTTGGACACGACTTAGCAACTTTCACTTTCACTTTTCACTTTCACTTTATAATTGATATATATTTTTGTTGTCAGAGTAATATGATGATTGATTGCTATTATACTATTAACTTATTTTTATTCCTATTTTTTATATGTGGATGGATTTATTTCCTTCTCTAAAATGTAAAGATATAATTTAGTATACAACGTGATGAAATTAATATCCTTCAGGCTTCATTTGATACAACTTATTTGATGTTTCATCTTCTCCCAATGATAATCTGTAGTTTTCTAATTTCAGTCTGAAACTGTTGTAATTGCAATACACAACTCATGTTTAAATGTTAATGGAGTGAAATTGCTCACATCCATATTTTAAGAGGTTTAAATATGTACAGTTCACAAACTCCAGGAAAAATGGAGTTTTTAAAAGATAAGAAAAAATAATCAGGATATTTCAACTGAAAAATTAAGTATAAACAAATCAGTAATGGAAATACTCAATCTTTAATTTTCTAGTGCATGTCAATTTGCAGTATAATGTGCCACCTGTTTGTAGCGAATGTCAAAGAAGTATGATAATCATGTGGCAGAAGTTTTATACATCTTATATGTTTCTATTTGCTAGCTAATTTTAACAAGTGTGTAGAATGTCTTCAAATATTAAAAAAATAAAACAATGCAATTTTATTTGGGTTAATTTGCTCTAATGTTGTAACCTATTGATATGTTTACTGGGTAACATCTAATTTCATAAATCTTACTATGGTTTATAACAGAAATAAACATCTGCTCTTTGGTTCCTGGCTCACAGCTTCTAAAACCCTTGGAATTTCATAAGTGCTAAGAACAAAAAAGATATCTTAATATTCATAACAAACCCTTCAATCATATAAGAGTTGATGTTAATAAGGTGATTTTAGGGTTATACCTCAAGATGGGGGCTGGTCACCAGGGGCAAATGACCATGTGATTAGTGTATCAGAACTTTCAGTCTCACCCCCTACCCCCAAGAGAGGGTAGGAGAGGAGCTGAAGGGTTGAAATCAACCCCAATGAACAATAATTTAATCAACTGTGGACTGTGTAATGAAGCCTCCATAAAATCTTAGCGGCTCAAGGTTAGAGAGCTTCCAGGTTGTGGAACCCCTGAAACTGGGGAGAGTGGGCTTGGAGTGGGCATGGGAGCTCCTGGCCCTTTCCCCCTTCTTGCCTAATGCATCTCTTCCATCTGGCTGCTCCTCAGTTATGTCTTTTTATAATAAAGCAGTAATGTAATCAGCTTCTCTGAGTTCTGTAAGCCACTCTAGCTAGTTAATGGAAACTGAGGAGGGATTTGTTGGAACAGCCAATCTATAGTTGGATGGTCAGAATCAAAATCTAGTATCACAAAAATATCTCAAAGCTATGAGTCAATTTAAATATTATTCTTTACCCCAAATTTCAAATAGAGATATTTAAAAATTTATTTTTTTGTTTTCTCTTATTGCTATTCTATTTCATACATTTGAATTTTTTAACATTTTTTTGAAGGATAATTGCTTTACAGAATTTTGTTGTTTTCTGTCAAACCTTAACATGAATCAGCCATAGGTATACATATATCCCTTCCCTTTTCAACCTCCCTCCCATCTCCTGTCCTGTCCCACCCCTCTAGATTGATACAGTCCCTCTTTGAGTTTCCTGAGCCTTACAGCAAATTCACATTGGCTATCTATGTTACATACAGTAATGTAAGTTTCCATGTTACTTTTTCCATACATCTCTCCCTCTCCTCACCTCTCCCTATGTTCATAAGCTTATTCTCTATGTCTGCTTTTCCATTACTGTCCTGTAAATAAATTCTTCAGTACCATTTTTCTAGATTCCGTATATATGCATTAAAATATGATATTTATATTTTTCTTTCTGACTCATTTCACTCCATAAAATAGATTTTAGATTCATCTACCTCATCAAAACTGACTCAAATATGCTCATTTTTATGGCTGAGTAAAAAGCCTCTTGATGAAAGTGAAAGAGGAGAGTGAAAAAGTTGGCTTAAAGCTCAACATTCAGAAAATGAAGATCATGGCATCTGGTCCCATCACTTCATGGGAAATAGATGGGGAAACAGTGGAAACAGTGTCAGACTTTATCTTTTGGGGCTCCAAAATCACTGCAGATGGTGATTGCAGCCATGAAATTAAAAGATGCTTACTCCTTGGAAGAAAAGTTATGACCAACCTAGATAACGTATTGAAAAGCAGAGACATTACTTTGCCAGCAAAGGTCCGTGTAGTCAAGGCTATGGTTTTTCCAGTGGTCATGTATGGATGTGAGAGTTTGACTGTGAAGAAAGCTGAGCGCCGAAGAATTGATGCTTTTGAACTGTGGTGTTGGAGAAGACTCTTGTGAACCCCTTGGACTGCAAGGAGATCCAACCAGTCCATTCTAAAGGAGGTCAGCCCTGGGTGTTCTTTGGAAGGATTGACGCTGAGGCTGCAACTCCAGTACTTTGGCCACCTCATAGGAAGAGCTGACTCATTGGAAAAGACTCTGAAGCTGGGAGGGATTGGGGGCAGGAGGAGAAGGAGAAGACAGAGGATGAGATGGCTGGATGGCATCACTGACTCAATGGACATGAATTTGAGTGAACTCCAGGAGTTGGTGATGGACAGGGAGGCCTGGAGTGCTGAGATTCAAGGGGTCGCAAAGAGTCGGACACAACTGAGCAACTGAACTGAACTGAATATTCCATTCTGTATATGTACCACAACTTCTTTATCCATTCATCTGTCAAAGGACATCTAGGTTGCTTCCATGTTCTAGCTATTGTAAATAGTGCTGCAATGAACAGTGGGATACATGTGTCTTATTCAATTTTGTTTTTTTCAGGGCATATGTCTAGGAGTGGGATTGCTGGATCATATGGTGGTTTTATTCCTAGTTTTTTAAGAAATCTCCATATCATCTTCCATAGTAACTGTATCAATTTACATTCCCACCAACAGTGCAAGAGCATTCCTTTTTCTCCACACCCTCTCCAGCATTTATTGTTTGTAGACTTTTTGATGGTGGCCATTCTGACAGGTATGAAGTGATATCTCATTGTGGTTTTGATTTGCTTTTCTCTAATAATGAGCGATGTTGAACATCTTTTCCTGTGTTTGTTAGCCATCTGTATGTCTTCTTTGGAGAAATGTCTACTTAGGTCCTTTTCCCACTATTTGACTGGGTTGTTTTTCTGGCATATGAACTGCTTGTATATTTTGGAAATTAATCTGTTGTCACTTGTTTCATTTGCTATTATTTTCTCCCATTCTGAGGGTTGTCTTTTCACCTTGCTTATAGTTTCCTCTGCTGTGCAAAAGCTTTTAAGTTTCATCAGGTCCCCTCCCACTTGTTTACTTTTGTTTTTATTACCATTACTCCATGAGGTGGATCATAGAGGATCTTGCTTTGATTTATGTCACTGAGTATTCTGTCTATGTTTTCCTCTAAGAGTTTTATAGTTTCTGGTTGTACCTTTAGGTCTTATGTTGAGTTTATCTTTGTGTGTGGTGTTAGGAAGTGTTCTAGTTTCATTCTTTTACAGTTTTCCCAGCACCATTTATTGAAGAGGCTGTCTTTGCCCCATTGTATATTCCTTCCTCCTTTGTCAAAAATAAGGTACCCACAGGTGCATGGGTTTATTTCTGGGCTTTTATCTTGCTCCATTGGTCTATATTTGTGTTTTTGTGCCAGTACCATACTGTCTTGATGATTGTGGCTTTGTAGTATAATCTGAAGTCAGGAAGGTTGATTCCTCCAGCCCCATTCTTCTTTTTCAGGATTGCTTTGGCTATTCGGGGTCTTTTGTGTTTCCATATGAATCATGAATTTTTTTCTTCTAGTTCTTTGAAAAATGCCATCATAGGGGTCACCCCAGTTTCATAGGGGTCACATTGAATCTGTAGATTGCATTTCGTGGTATAGTCATTTTCATGATATTGATTCTTCCTGCCCAGGAACATGGAATATCTCTCCATCTGTTTATGTCATCTTTGATTTCTTTCATCATAGGTGTATTATATTTTCCTGTGTACAGTTCTTTTGTCTATTTAGGTAAGTTTATTTCTAGATATTTATTTCTTTTTGTTGCAATGGTGAATGGGATTGATTCCTTAATTTATCTTTCTGATTTTTCAGTTAGTATATAGAAATGCAAGTGATTTCTGGTATTGATTTTGTATTCTGCAACTTGGCTAAATTAACTGATTAGCTATAGTAATTTTCTGATACTATCTTTAGGGTTTTCTATGTACAGTATCATGTCATCTGGAAATAATGAGAGTGTTACTTCTTTTCCAATCTGGATTCCTTTTATTTCTTTTTTTTTTTTTTTTTCTTCTCTTATTTCTGTAGCTAGGACTTCTAGAAATATGTTGAGTAGTAGTGGTGAAAGTGGAGACCCTTGTATTATTCCTGATGTTAGGGGGAATGTGTTCAATTTTTCACCACTGAGAATAATGTTTGCTATAGGCTTATCATATGCAGCCTAAATTTTAAAAGAGCTTTACATTGATGTAAGACAAACTTTGCAAAAATATAATTTTTTAGTAGTTACATAATTACTTTTGTCTAATCAGTAGCCTTTTACTTTATCCTCTTTAAATATATTTTCTATTTAATCTCTTCAAACACAGTACCATTTAATAGAGAAATAATAAGCAAGTCTCAGCACGTTAGCCTGGTTCCAAAGAATACTTTTTTAAAATTTCACTATTACAGCATAGTGTGGTTTTTATATGAAATATGCCCAGTAACTCTAACAGGTTATAACATCCTATCACTGCAGTGAAGTTAGAGCCTTGATTTGATGATAAGAAGCAGCATGTTTTCTACATTCGATTTGGCAAAATGATCTGACAACTGATACATCATTAACACATGGCTAAAATTGCTTGACTGCATTTTAAAAGATATTCAGAATACCCTTCTTTAAAAATTAAGAGTATCTATTTTATGCTTAATTAAAACTCTCAAATATATTTTAGAAATGTAATCACTCTTTATGTGTTTAAATTGTATAGCTATGCAATTTAATCATGGAATTTATAATAACCCATGTATTTTTAATAACAAGTTTAAATAAGTTATTATGATAAATTAAAACTTCAAAAAAAATATTTATATTTTACATACTTAAGAATACACCTCCTGCCTTTTATAAAATTCTTTTTGAAAATAAAAGCCACACCTAAACACAAACTGTAAAAATAATATTAAAATTAATAAAAGCAATATTTGCTTATTGGTATCATTGCAAATTGGTATAATGTATTTCTCTGAATCACTCATTGGAGATGTTCTTATTTATCTCTTCCATAGATATATAATGGACAGGAAGGAAACTGAGGTAGTAAGAAATAAAGTCAGGAGATGTGGTAAGGGTCAGTTTTAGTTTGTAGTTATGTGAAGAGAGTGACTTCTAGGCATTGATTGAGCTGGTGAACTATGGGGGAGTTCTGAGATGAGAGACATAACCTAGCTCACGTTAAATAACACCTTCCTACACTGAGAACAAACTTGAAAGAGCAAAGGTGAAAATAAGGATGTCAGTTGGAAGTGTCTACAATAATACAGGTAAAAGATGATGGTGATGAGGTTTCAGGGAAGCTGTTGAAGTAGGGAAAGTAATGAAAGCCTGGGTGTGTTTTGACGTGAAGCTTGAGGGTTTCCAGATAAGCTGAATATGTGTTACAGTGTGTGAGATAAAAAACACAAAAATCATTGTTGTCTCTCTCTCTCTCATTCTCTTTCTTTTTTTTTTTTTTTGACTTGAGCAAATAGGATGGTGTTGCCATCACCTGAGATAAAGAGAGACTCAAGGTGAAGGAGATACTGTGGGAAGTAGTAGAAGTTCATTGATGAACATGTTGAATTTGGGATGCCTATTAACATACTCAATTTTATTCAGTTCAGTTCAGTTCAGTCGCTCAGTCATGTCTGACTCTGCGACCCCATAAATCGTAGCACGCCAGGCCTCCCTGTCCATCATCAACTCCTGGAGTTCACTCAGATTCACTTCATCCAGTCAGTGATGCCATCCAGCCACCTCATCCTCTGTGGTCCCCTTCTCCTCCTGCCCTCAACCCCTCCCAGCATCAAAGTCTTTTCCAATGAGTCAACTCTTCGCATGAGGTGGCCAAAGTATTGGAGCTTCAGCTTCAGCATCATTCCTTCCAAAGAAATCCCAGGGCTGATCTCCTTCAGAATGGACTGGTTGGATCTCCTTGCAGTCCAAGGGACTCTCAAGAGTCTTCTCCAACACCACAGTTCAAAAGCATCAATTCTTCGGCGCTCAGCTTTCTTCACAGTCCAACTCTCACATCCATACATGACCAATGGAAAAACCATAGCCTTGACTAAACGGACCTTTGTTGGCAAAGTAATGTCTCTGCTTTTCACCATGTTATCTAGGTTGGTCATAACTTTTCTTCCAAGGAGTAAGCGTCTTTTAATTTCATGGCTGCAATCACCATCTGCAGTGATTTTGGAGCCCCAAAAAATAAAGTCTGACACTGTTTCCACTGTTTCCCCATCTATTTCCCATGAAGTGATGGGACCGGATGCCATGATCTTCGTTTTCTGAATGTTGAGCTTTAAGCCAACTTTTTCACTCTCCTCTTTCACTTTCATCAAGAGGCTTTTTACTTTCTCTTCACTTTCTGCCATAAGGGTGGAGTCATCTGCATCAATTTTATTAGGTGATTGGATAAACTAGCCATGTCTTACTTGGACATGGAAGAAGTAAGAACATGTAAATTTGGAATCACTAGAACCATATCACATAGTCATGAAGTGATACTGTATACACATAAAGACAGAGGAAAAAAGAACCAAATCTGAGATCTGAGAAAGGTCACCATTTTGATATGCGGGTAGTGAACAGGGACTAACAATGAAATCAATGGGATAGAAGCAAAGTCAGACAAGTGAGTTCTCCTTAAAGTCACATGAACATAACAGAGAAAAATTAATTGTCAATTGCATCTAAAGTTTGTGGTAATTTAATGTTAATTTTGCATAGAAAATTACCTTTATGTCTAGCAATGTGAGTTTGAGATACAGTCCCTAAATGTCTGAGTTATTTAAACAGCAATAATTTTGTAGGTGTGACTTTATTCTATATACTTTTGTTTCATTTACATTAATTAAGTGCTTATCTGGGTCAATTAGACTAAGATGGGTCAGTTCATATATGACCAGGTAACAATAACATAATCAAAATTGTATTATATTAAAGAATAATAAAAATTAGGGGTACAAACTTGAATGGATTATAGAGCAATCAATTATGTTGAAGTTATCTTTTATTTATAATTAATAAGGGTTTCCACACACTATTCCTCCTTCCCACCAAACACAAAACCTTCTTCATACTGGCTCTATTATGACAATCTGTAATGTTGATTTCATTAATATGATAAAGTTTTAAAGTGTCTTCATCTTTATCAGTAATAATAATGTCCTCTACTGATGGGTATTATATTTTCTAAAAAAGAATAATATCTGCTATCTTCTCATTTTAGGTTTAGATTCCTTTGTCATATACCAGCTCCTTCATATTAGTTGACCAATTATGATTTTTCTTTCTTTTTGAACAGATATCCTCTCCCAGTGCTTATTATAATAAAAGCAAACAAACAAAGCCAAAACAGTATTCTCCAAAATTTAACTAAGACAAAGCTGAAGAACTATGTATTCATGCCTGCACATACTTTTCTCAGAAGATATTTTTCTTGTCACTTCAAAACATTTAATTTTCTTTAATTCCCAACTACGCAAAAATGTCTACTGATGTCAAATCACAAAGTTTAATTATCTCAGATTTCCCCAAATTTTACAACTGTTACTTCTGTGATTTGAAGCTCTATACTTTCTTCTCTCCAATTTTTTTTTTTTTTTTTTTTTTTACTGGTTGACCGCATTTCATCTTTGCCCTCATAAATGGATTTAGAAGATAACAGGGGAGTGATACTGCCCACTCAAGTTCTATTCATTTCTGAGCCCTGCTGTTAATGCATTTTGTTAAAGAACAGGTTGCAAATGTGAACCCTGTATATTAATGCAAAAACTATTCATTTGGCAAAACTGTTCACGTGAAAAATGTTTAAGAAAATGATATTGACTGAACGATTTACTCAGAAGCAAAAGCTGTCACTAATGCTTCTTTAAAGTTTTTGGCTTCTGATATATATTTTTCTCTAATAATGGAGTATCTCTTATCACAGAAAGATGTACCTAGTTTTATGGTGGTGTTGGAAGAAAGACTTGTTGACTCCTGAATTCCAGAATACACAAAACCTTTTAACTCAAACAGCAATTACCTTTTCCAACCTCACTCTTGACCTCAATCTTGCCCATTCTGGGCCAGTAGTATGCTGGAGACAGTGTTCTACATGGCAGAATTCTAAAGAATTGAAAACATCCTTGTATTTTCTGGAAATCAGGAATTATGGGGAGTTCCATGTGCTACTGGCAATCAGGACTTGTGGAAATATCTATTTAATATGAAATACTGCTAAGACCTGGCTTTGATCCCTGGGTTGGGAAAATCCCCTGGAGGAGGGCATGGCAGCCTACTCCAGTATTCTTGCCTAAAGAATCCCCACAGAGAAAGGAGCCTGGTGAGCTACAATCCATGGGGTCACAAAGAGTCAGACATGACTGAGCAATTAAACACTGCACAGCACTATTGAGATCACTGGGTTAGAGGAAATCTTAAATTATTTTACAAATCTCTATTTTCATTTTTTCTGGTTTTCCCCTCATCTCTAAACTTGTTAGAGTACATTCTGGTTAAATTTGACCACTACTGTATTTTACAGGTAGTGTTTTTGAATAAGATCTCCATATGGTTTTTCTCAACGTAATACTTTTAGTTTGAAACAGAAAATGCACATATGTATATATTTGTTTGTCATTCTTTTAATAAATATTTTCTGAGCACCAGCCCTGGGATTTCTTTGGAAGGAATGATGCTGAAGCTGAAACTCAGTACTTTGGCCACCTCATGCGAAGACCTGACTCATGGAAAAGACTCTGATGCTGGGAGGGATTGCAGGCAGGAGAAGGGGACGACAGAGGATGAGATGGCTGGATGGCATCACCAACTCAATGAGCGTGAGTTTGTGTGAACTCTGGGAGTTGGTGATGGACAGGGAGGCCTGGTGTGCTGCGATTCATGGGGTCACAAACAGTTGGACACGACTGAGTGACTGAACTGAACTGAACTGAACTGAGCACCAACTATAAGTCAGACATTGTGACTGGTGCTGGTGACCTTGATGACACATTTAGAGTTAGAAAAAAATACCGGGCCTAGGAAATTAAAAGGAGTCCTTGAACTCATCTATTCATAATGCTTTATTTTATCATCAGAAAAGCCCTTTTAACACTTACAGGATTTCTGATAAAAGAAAACAGATTATTTTTCCTGTATTTATATGTGATAATTTATTGGCCCTGAATTTGTACAAAACTATTTGCTAGGGTGTGTAGGAGTGATCCTCAAATACAGTAAGGACTTCCCAGGAGGCTCAGTGGTAAAGATTCCTCCTGCCAATTCAGGAGCTGCAAGAGATGCAGGTTCAATCCCTGGGTTGGGAATATCCCCTGGACAAGGGACAGCAATATTTAAAATCGGTTTTATATTTCTGTAATCAAGTTGAATATTATGTATTTATGTTTTTGTTTGTTTTCAAGAAGATGATGCTATTTGAGGAGAGTAGATCTTCTCTTCTGACAGGTAAATGTCAAGTAGAAAGATTTCACCATTGTGGGTCAGAGAGAAGGTAATAAAAAAATGCTTATGAAAATAAATAAAGCTCTTAAATTATATAAATCCATCAACCCCCTTCCCACTAATTCTATCTCTTTCTCAACAGCCTACTCCTTCCAAAAAATGACGATTAAATCTAATATAAATGTATCAGAGGTTAGATAATAGGCTTAAAATAATCCTCTCTGTTTTGATAGACTCTGTCTATTCATATACCATTTCAAATTGACAATATTTTGATTCTTGGCATTATGTGCATGCAACATATATAAAATATACAATGGGTGTGTGAAAATTAATGCTCCCTTATTTCCTACATGTAGATTGCTTAAATTCAACAGGTTTTGCTTTGTTTTATGATACGTACAATAGCTACAAAGTGATTTTCAACACCTCTAAAAATGATATCCTGCTTAGTTGCTCAGTAATGTCTGATACCTTGTGACCCAGGGGACTGTAGCCGGCCAAGATCCTCTGTTCATGAATTCTCCAGGCAAGAATACTGGAGTAGGTATGCTCTTCTCCAGGGGATTTTCCAGCCATTCCCTTCTCCAGGGCATCTTTCCAATTCAGGGATTGAACCCAGGTCTCCTGAATTTCAGACAGATTCTTCTATTGTCTGAGCCACCAGGGAAGCCCCTAAAAGTTGGTAGGTATTTACTAAACACATACACACACACACACACACACCAGTTCAGTTGCTCAGTCATGTCCAACTTTAGGCAACCCCATAAACCACAACACACCAGGCCTCTCTGTCCATCACCAACTCCCCGAGTTCACTCAAATTCATGTCAATTGAGTCGGTGATGCCATCCAGCCATCTCATCCTCTGTTGTCCCCTTCTCCTCCTGCCCCCAATCCCTCCCAGCATCAGAGTCTTTTCCAATGAGTCAACTCTTCGCATGAGGTGGCAAAAGTACTGGAGTTTCAGCTTTAGCATCAGTCCTTCCAATGAACACCCAGGACTGATCTTTAGGATGGACTGGTTGAATCTTCTTGCAATCCAAGGGACTCTCAAGAGTCTTCTCCAACACCACAGTTCAAAAGCATCAATTCTTCAGCACTCAGCTTTCTTCATAGTCCAACTCTCACATCCATACATGACCACTGGAAAACCATAGCCTTGACTAGATAGACCTTTGTTGGCAAAATAACGTCTCTGCTTTTGAATATGCTATCTAGGTTGGTCATAACTTTCCTCCCAACGAGTAAGCATCTTTTAATTTCATGGCTGCAGTCACCATCTGCAGTGATTTGGGAGCCCCCCAAAAATAAAGTCTGACACTGTTTCCACTGTTTCCCCATCTATTTCCCATGAAGTCATGGGACCAGATGCCATGATCTTCGTTTTCTGAATGTTGAGCTTTAAGCCAACTTTTTCACTCTCCTCTTTCACTTTCATCAATAGGCTTTTTAGTTCCTCTTCAATTTCTGCCATAAGGGTGATGTCATCTGCATATCTGAGGTTATTGATATTTTATAGGTTTCTCAAGAGGCAGGTCAGGTGGTCTGGTATTCCCATCTCCTTCAGAATTTTCCAATTTATTGTGATCCACACAGTCAAAGGTTTTGGCATAGTCAATTATGCAGAAATAGATGTTTTTCTGGAACTCTCTTCCTTTTTTGATGATCCATGGATGTTGGCAATTTGATCTCTGGTTCTTCTGCCTTTTCTAAAACCAGCTTGAACATCTGGGAGTTCATGGTTCATGTATCCCTGAAGCCTGGCTTAGAGAATTTTGAGCTTTACTTTGCTAGCGTGTGAAATGAGTGGAATTGTGTGGCAGTTTGAGCATTCTTTGGCATTGCCTTTCTTTGGGATTGGAATGAAAACACCTTTTCCAGTCCTGTGGCCACTGCTGAGTTTTCCAAATTTGCTGGCATATTGAGTGCAGCACTTTTGCAGCTTCATCTTTCAAGATTTGAAATAGCTCAACTGGAATTCCATCACTTCCACTAGATTTGCTTGTAGTGCTGCTTTCTAAGGCCCACTTGACTTCACATTTAAGGATATCTGGCTCCAGGTGAGTGATCACACCATCGTGATTTCTTGGTCGTGAAGATCTTTTTTGTATACTTCTTCTGTGTATTCTTGCCACCTCTTCTTAATATCTTCTGCTTCTGTTAGGTCCATACCATTTCTGACCTCTATCGAGCCCATCTTTGCATGAAATGTTCCCTTGGTATCTCTAACTTTCTTGAAGAGATCTCTAGTCTTTCCCATTGTTTTCCTCTTATTTCTTTGCGTTAATCATTGAAGAAGACTTTCTTATCTCTCCTAGCTATTCTTTGGAACTCTGCATTCGGATGCTTATATCTTTCCTTTTCTCCTTTGCTTTTCACTTCTTTTCTTTTCACAGCTATTTGTAAGGCCTCTCCAGACAGCTATTTTGCTTTTGTGCATTTCTTTTCCATGGAGATGGTCTTGATCCCTGTCTCCTGTACTATGTCATGAACCTCAGTCCATAGTTCATTAGGCACTCTATCTATCAGATCTAGACCCTTAAATCTATTTCTCACTTCCACTGTATAATCATAAGGGATTTGATTTAGGTCATACCTGAATATCCTAGTGCTTTTCCCTACTTTCTTCAATTTAAGTCTGAATTTGGCAAAAAGGAGTTCGTGATCTGAGCCACAGTCAGCTCCTGGTCTTGTTGTTGCTGACTGTATAGAGCTTGTCCTTCTTTGACTGCAAAGAATGTAATCAATCTGATTTCAGTGTTGACCATCTGGTGATGTACATGTGTAGAGTCTTCTCTTGTGTTGTTGGAAGGGGGTGTTTGCTTTGACCAGTGCGTTCTCTAGGCAAAACTATATTAGCCTTTGCCCTGCTTCTTTCTGTATTCCAAGGCCAAATTTGCCTGTTACCCCAGGTGTTTCTTGACTTCCTACTTTTGCATTCCAGCACCCTATAATGAAAAGGACATCTTTTTTTGGGTGTTAGTCCTAAAAGGTCTCGTAGGTCTTCATAGAATCGTTCAAATTCAGCTTCTTCAGCATTACTGTTTGGGGCATAGACTTGGATTACCATAATATTGAATGATTTGCCTTGGAAATGAACAGAGATCATTCTGTCGTTTTTGAGATTGCATCCAAGTACTGCATTTTGGACTCTTTTGTTGACCACGATGGCTACTCCATTTCTTCTAAGGGATTCTTGCCCACAGTAGTAGATATAATGGTCATCTGAGTTAAATTCACCCATTCCAGTCCATTTTAGTTTGCTGATTCCTAGAATGTCGACTTTCACTCTTGCCATCTCCTGTTTGACCACTTCCAATTTGCCTTGATTCATGGACCTGACATTCCACGTTCCTATGCAGTATTGCTCTTTACAGCATCGGACGTTGCTTCTATCACCAGTCACATCCACAGCTGGGTATTGTCTTTGCTTTGGCTCCATCCCTTCATTCTTTCTGGAGTTATTTCTCCACTGATCTCCAGTAGCATATTGGGCACCTACCAACTTGGGGAGTTCCTCTTTCAGTGTCCTATCATTTTGCCTTTTCATACTGTTCATGGGGTTCTCAAGGCAAGAATACTGAAGTGGTTTGCCATTCCCTTCTCCAGTGGACCACATTCTGTCAATACCTCTCCACCATGACCCGCCCATCTTGGGTGGCCTCACATGGCATGGCTTAGTTTCATTGAGTTAGACAAGGCTGTGGATCATGTGATCAGATTGACTAGTTTTCTGTGATTATGGTTTCAATGTGTCTGCCCTCTGATGCTCTCTTGCAACACCTATCATCTTACTTGGGTTTCTCTTACCTTGGACATGGGGTATCTCTTCACGGCTGCTCCAGCAAAGTGCAGCTGCTGCTCCTTACTTTTGACAAGGGTATTTCCTCTTGGCTGCCCCTCCTGGCCTTGAAGGTCGAGTAGCTCCTCTCAGCCTTCCCACACCCGCACAGCCACTCCTCCTTGGACATAGGGTTGCTCCTCTCAGCCGCCTCCCCTGACCTCAGGCATGGGGTAGCTCCAGTACTATGCTCCCTGAAGGTGAATGGATGTTACTGGATAAGGAATAAGCATTTTAACTATTTGTTCTGTTTCAGAAACTTTTTTACATAATTTAAATATGTTCTCATTTTATAGGAATCTATAAGGTGGAAAATTTTATTTGTATTTTATAGATGAAGAAAATGAGTATGTAAAAGGTTGATTATCTTCAATCAAAATGAGTTTATCCCAGTGTGAGTCTTAGATGTGTGCTTCCTCATAGGTGTATAACTACTTGACCACATACTATACTGTATTTCGGGGCAAGCAACTAAATTAAAAATATTGCTGTCATAATCATTCTTAGCTGCAAGCAATCATTACTTATACTTTTCTGTCCAACACAATAATTCAGAAATTCTTAAAAAAAACCTTTAAAATGTTTCAAGTATACTTTTCCCATGAAAAAAGGATTAATGTGCTAACTTTCTCAGTAACAAGTATGGATTCTGATTCCTGATATGATGGACTAAAAGCCAACTGGTATGAAATTTACTATAAAACAAATGAACAAACCAAAAAAAACCAGAAAATGCAGATAATACAGAAATCACAGAAGCAGAAAGACTGAGATACAGAGTGCACATGCACTTTGTGGACAGAAAGGAAAGTCAACAAATCCCTGCATGTCTCTGTGGCTCTTTATCTAGAACAAGGAGGAGCAACCAATGCCGTATATACAGTACCTGCTGGGTACACATTAGGAAGACCAGTCTTTCTCTCCTGGCAAACCAGAAAGAGAAGCTGAGTAACTAAGAACACTGGAAAGTTTATAATTTCAGAAGGGAAAATGCCAAAGAAGGGTTCTCCAAACCACGCTCTTCCACATTTTGATTTGACAACTAAAGAACTGTCAGTGTCATTCACCATCTTGTTCTAAGAGAATGAAGTCATCAGTCATGCAGTGGCTGACTTTCCACACCCTCTGAGTGGTGTTCAGGACAGAAATGAATAATCTGTGCTCTGGCAGAAAGTGGCAGAACAGGCCTTCAGATAATTATATGTATACAGGAGAAAATTTTATGAACCCAATTTCTTACACCTTCTCATACCTAGAAAAACACTACAATCATGAATTGAGTCATCTGCTCCCGGTGACTATCAGTAACCTCTATGGCGATGCATGGTTGTTGCACATAGCACCTTCACCAAAATCAGACATCTACTGACCCTTCAGAGCAGTTCCTCAGAGCTATCTGAGAGGCTGTCTCCTTGCTTATAGTCCTCAATAATTCATGCAATAATACTGAAGCTCAAAGCTCTCATGTGCAATTTTTTTTTTCTTTTAATCGGCATACTGAACCTTGAACCATGGGTAAAAAAGATTCAAACCAGCCCAGCTAAAGGAACAGGATCTGAATTGAGACCAGAGATGCTGTTCAAGATAGAGTTCATAATTTAAATCTAGCCACATATTTCTTGCTGAATTTAAGGGAAAAAATGCTGACAAAGAAAAATAGCAGGATCCAGAATCCCCACAACTTAACCTTTTTAGTATCAAGGACAGAAGCAAAATTAATTGAAATAAAAAGAAACAAAAAGCGTGACACATTTTCAAGAGCAACGAATGCTATCTGGATCCAAAATCTAATTGTCTAAAAATTCTAATTGAGCTATTTCATCAGAAACAAGATGTTGACACTAACAGACAATGTCTTAAAACATCCTTTGTAGCTATTTTCAATTGAACATTTTTCAGTGAATGCAAATCTCACAAAACACTCTCAAACCCCAGGAGAGAAACAGAGGCAACAAAAAGGAAACAATGGATGTTTCTAGACTAAAAATATTAATAAAGAAAACAAACAAAAAACTGAGACTGAATAAAAGATCAATGCGACCCTCAGGCTGTTATTCTTGCAGGAAAATTTGTTTAGGTCACATAACAATAAAATGTAAATAAAATGGTGTTTCAACATGCAGTGGGAGGCATTCAGACAAAATCATGCTCAATGATCTTCTGTCAAAAGAAAGCTAATATCAAAGTTTTCTCTTACTAATTTGAGTTCTGAAGATATTGAATAAAATAGGAGTGCTGTTAGAAAGGGTGGAAAATGTTATTGAACAAGATTAAAGAGATAAGATGATGAAGCAGTTCAGTTCTCTCATTAGTTTTATTTTAAAATTCAAGACTGAATGTACACATTTGAAGAATGTGCACTTATGATCAAAAGTCAGAGAGCATCTCAATATCAGAAATCAAGAGTAAGGATAAATCAATTCATACAAGATGCTGCTGCTGCTGCTAAGTCACCTCAGTTGTGTCCAACTCTGTGCAGTCCCATAGATGGCAGCCCACCAGGCTCCCCCGTCCCTGGGATTCTCCAGGCAAGAACACTGGAGTGGGTTGCCATTTCTTTCTCCAATGCATGAAACTGAAAAGTGAAAATTGAAAGTGAAGTTGTTCAGTAGTGTCCAACTCTTAGCGACACCATGGACTGCAGCCTACCAGGCTTCTCTGTCCTTGGGATTTTCCAGACAAGAGTACTGGAGTGGGGCACCATTGTCTTCTCCTCATATAAGATGAGCATGCTTTAAAAATAAAAACAAAAATAGAGAAAGAGTTCATGGGATTTCAGTAGATTGATTCTTTTTAGGTAAGAAAGAGAGCCTAAACCTCTGCTAAGCTGTCTTGTGTGTGTGTGTGTGTGCTTAGTCACTAAGTCACGTTTAACTATTCTGATCCCATGGATGTAGCCCAGTAGGCTCCTCTGACCATGGAATTTTCCAGGCAAGAATACTGGAGTGAGCTGTCTTCAGTTCAGTTAGGTTCAGTCGCTCAGTCGTGTCCAACTCTTTGTGACCCCACGAATTGCAGCATGCCAGGCCTCCCTCTCCATTACCAACTCCCAGAGTTCACTCAGACTCACATCCATCGAGTCAATTGGGCCATGCAGCCATCTCATCCTCTGTTGTCCCCTTCTCCTCCTGCCCCCTATCCCTCCCAGCATCAGAGTCTTTTCCAGTGACTCAACTCTTCGCATGAGGTGGCCAAAGTACTGGAGTTTCAGCTTTAGCATCAGTCCTTCCAAAGAACACCCAGGACTGATCTCCTTTAGGATGGACTGGTTGGATCTCCTTGCAGTCCAAGGCACTCTCAAGAGTCTTCTCCAACACCACAGTTCAAAAGCATCAATTGTTAGGCACTCATCTTTCTTCACAGTCCACCTCTCACATCCATACATGACTACTGGAAAAACCAAAGCTGTCTTAAAGGATCATAAACTTAGAGTCATCCATGTAGGACTAGTACTTAGCAATGTACTTAGGTGATAGAATTCCAGTGGAGCTATGTCAAATCCTGAAAGATGATGCTGTGAAAGTGCTGCACTCAATATGCCAGCAAATCTGGAAAACTCAGCAGTGGCAACAGGACAAGAAAAGGTCAGTTTTCATAAAGGCAATGCCAAAGCATGCTAAAACTACCACACAATTGCACTCATCTCACATGCTAGTAAAGTAATGCTCAAAATTCTCCAAGCAAAGCTTCAGCAGTACGTGAACTGTGAATTTCTTGATGTTCCAGCTGGTTTTAGAAAAGGCAGAGGAACCAGAGATCAAATTGCCAACATCCGCTGGATCATCGAAAAAGCAAGAGAGTTCCAGAAAAAACATCTATTTCTGCTTTATTAACTATGCCAAAGCCTTTGACTGTGTGGATCACATTAAAATGTGGAAAATTCTGAAAGAGATGGGAATACCAGACCACCTGACCTGCCTCTTGAGAAATCTGTATGCAGGTCAGGAAGCAACAGTCAGAACTGGACATGGAACAACAGACTGGTTCCAAATAGGAAAAGGAGTATGTCAAGGCTATATATTGTCACCCTGCTTATTTAACTTCTACGCAGAGTACATAATGAGAAACGCTAGACTGGAAGAAACACAAGCTGGAATCAAGATTGCCAGGAGAAATATCAATAACCTCAGATATGCAGATGACATCACCCTTATGGCAGAAAGTGAAGAGGAACTAAAAAGCCTCTTGATGAAAGTGAAAGTGGAGAGTGAAAAAGTGGGCTTAAAGCTCAACATTCAGAAAACTAAGATCATGGCATCTGGTCCCATCACTTCATGGGAAATAGATGGGGAAACAGTGGAAACAGTGTCAGACTTTATTTTCTTGGGCTCCAAGATCACTGCAGATGGTGACTGCAGCCATGAAATTAAAAGATGCTTACTCCTTGGGAGGAAAGTTATGACCAACCTAGATAGCATATTCAAAAGCAGAGACATTACTTTGCCGACTAAGGTCCATCTAGTCAAGGCTATGGTTTTTCCTCTGGTCATTTATGGATGTGAGAGTTGGACTGTGAAGAAGGCTGAGTGCCAAAGAATTGATGATTTTGAACTGTGGTGTTGAGGAAGACTCTTGAGAGTCCCTTGGACTGCAAGGAGAACCAACCAGTCCATTCTGAAGGAGATCAGCCTTGGGATTTCTTTGGAAGGAATGATGCTAAAGCTGAAACTCCAGTACTTTGGCCACCTCATGTGAACAGTTGACTCATTGGAAAAGACTCTGATGCTGGGAGGGATTAGGGGCAGGAGGAGAAGGGGACGACAGAGCATGAGATGGCTGGATGGCATCACTGACTCGACGGATGTGAGTCTGAGTGAACTCCGGGAGTTGGTGATGGACAGAGAGGCCTAGCGTGCTGTGATTCATGGGGTCGCAAAGAGTCGGACATGACTGAGCGACTGAACTGAACTGAACTAGCAATGTAGCTGCTGAATATAGACAAAAAGTATTTAACTTTTCTATACTTGAAAATTGTAATTTTAGGTTTGCTATTACTACCAATTTTATGATGTCATATTTATGGTCATATTTTGAAGGACACGTAATATATTAATAGTGTGATTTATTAGCAATTATTGACTGAAAGTGTACTGAATTTCTTAATCCCTTAGCATAGAGAAATAAAACCTCCCTAGATCTCTCAGTGCTCCTGAAAAGTCCTAGACTCCTGAGACTCCTCATGCAACATGAGAATTGTGAAGTGTGAAAGTGTTAGTCATTCAGTACTGTGTGATTCTTTGTGACCCGATGGTCTGCACCCCAGCAGCCTCCTCTGTTCATGGAATTCTCCTGGCAAGAATACTGTAGTGGGTAGCCATTTCCTTCTGCAAGTGGTCTTCCTAACCCAGGGATTGAACCTTGGTCTCCTGCATTGTAGGTACATTCTTTATCATCTGAGCCACCTCTGTAATCATTTGTCTACTGATTTACATTGATGATTTGAGGGTAATTAAATCCCTTATCTCCCTGAAAAGACAAATGGTTACAGCTCAGACTAGGTCTCAGAATTAAATTCTAAGGGGTTAGAATGACCAGAGAGCCAGCTCCCTAGGAATTTACATGTGAAAAGGGATAAAATCCCATAACTTTATCTATGCATAAGTAGAGATATGTCTTGTTCTCAAACAAAAGACCTGAACTATCGGCTGCTGCACATATTTTATTTACACACCAGTGAATGACTCAGGTCTTATATATTTTCAAGGAGGCTTGCTTCCTTCCTCTTTATAAACAAAGAGGAAATAAAAATCCCCTTTTGTCTTCACCAGTGGAATACTTGACATGTCATATAGGATATCTGGCATGACTGTTCTTGTTCTACCCAGGAGTAAGCACTTGGATAAGGGGTACAACACAATTCCCTACTGTGAAGTAATTAATATAAGTTCATTTCTGATCCAGAATATCTCTTGTGCATAATATATTAAAGTGGAAAGAATCACATGAATAAAAAGAAATAGAAACCAAGATTTTCAATTGTAACTCTTGAAAGGTTGTAAGAAAATAGTGATTTGCTCTCGAGACACAGAGACAGGGTCGTATTCAGCTTAGAGTTATAAATCAGCTCACATAAAGAAATAAGAATCCTAAGAAGAGTCTATACAATGGAGAAGAGAATACCAAAAGGTTTAAAGAGAACATGGTCAATAGAATGGAAAATGATAATGGGTTCATGAGAGGAATAATAAATATCCTATTAAGTCAGCAGAAAGGGGTAAATGAAGGGCATGGGGTAAATGAAGGGCAGAATTAAGAGAATATGTGAACAATAATGTCAAAATATAAAATCATTTTGTGTTTTTATTAATTAACTAATTACCTCAGCTTATGATGATTGCATTATGTTTCAGGTTGTAAAGAAAAACAAGATTCTCAAAGAGTTACAGCTAATAAATAAAAGTAGATGAATAAACATGCAAATAGGGCTAAATAATCATTCCTGTGGGAAACATGTGTACATGGTACAGGAAAGAATGTTTGTATTTATACTTTTTGTTGCTGAGGTTTGAGGTTAGAAGTTAAGAAATAAATCTATGAAGCAGCTGGGGGATCTATTATTGGAACTATGTCCAGGGTGTCAAAGGCTAAATAAACCTTATTAATTTAGTGTTAGAAGGTGTTTTTATTCTTTTGGCCATGCTGTGTGGGATGTGACATTTAGTTCTCTAATCAGGGATCAAACTCACATCCCCTGCAGTAGAAGCACAGAGTCTTAACCACTGAACCACCAGGGAAGTCCCTAGTCTAAAGAGTTATTGAAGGCATTTAAGAGTTGATTCTGGCCAAGAGATGGGGAATAAAGGAGATTCAAATAAGTGATCAAACTAGAGGCTGGGATAAAGAGAGGCTAATTAACCATTCTATGACTGTGAAGTTATACAGCATTCTCTTTGCTTAGTTGCTCAGTCATGTTCGACTCTTTGTAACCCCATGGACTAGCCTGCCAGGCTCCCTTGTCCATTAGAATTCTCCAGGCAAGAATACTGGAGTAGGATGCCATGCCCTCCTCCACAGGTTCTTGCCAACCCAGGGATCAAACTGGGTTCTCCTGCATTGCAGGTGGATTCTTTACCAGCTGAGCCACCAGGGAAGCCCACAATACTCTCTGCTGCTAAGTCGCTTTAGTGTGTCTGACTCTGTGCAACCCCAAAGATGGCAGCCGACCAGGCTCCGCCATCCCTGGGATTCTCCAGGCAAGAACACTGGAGTGGGTTGCCATTTTCTTCTCCAGTGCATGAAAGTGAAAAGTGAAAGTAAGGTCACTGAGTCGTGTCCAACTCTCAGTGACCTCATGGACTGCAGCCTACCAGGCTCCTCCGTCCATGGGATTTTCCAGGCAAGAGTACTGGAGTGGGGTGCCATTGCCTTCTCCAACAATACTCTCTACCTAGATACCAATATGACTGATTTTTTAAAATTGATTGGCTAACAAAACCCTTTAATCAGCTATATGTACAGGCCTTGGCTATGTATACACATGTAGAATTATTTCTACAAATCACAAAAACAGTGAAACTTTTTTTTTTTAATATAACAAACTTGGCATGAATTACTAGCACCCTCCCACATGCAGAAAGAGAAGAAATAGACTGTGCAAGGAATGCATTTGAATATAAATATTTGTGTCTGAGATTATCCTAAAGTATATAAAGCAATTAAAATATTTATGCCATCTTATATATAATTTATTCAATGAAAATCAATGTAAAATCTTAGAGAATACAATCTATGTACTGAAGGAGCTGTTAAAATGCCAGGATGGAAGCAGGAGCATGGGAATGTCTTACAATTTGGTGTGAAATGATGACTTTGAGTCCTGAGTCTACTGAGTTCTGAGTTTATTGCCTTTAGGAAAGTGAAAGTGTGTAGCTCAGTCCTGTTTGACTTTTTGCAACCCGGCTGTTTCATGAAAAAAGGAAGAGAGTTCCAGAAAAACATCTATTTCTGCATAATTGACTATGCCAAAGCCTTTGATTGTGTGGATCACAATAAACTGTGGAAAATTCTGAAGGAGATGGGAATACCAGACCACCTGACCTGCCCCTTGAGAAACCTATATGCAGGTCAGGAAGCAACAGTTAGAACTGGATAGGGAACAACAGACTGGGTCCAAATAGGAAAAGTAGTACGTCAAGGCTATATACTGTCACCCTACTTATTTAACTTATATGCAGAGTACATCATGAGAAACGCTGGACTGGAAGAAGCACAAATGGAATCAAGATTGCCAGGAGAGATATCAATAACCTCAGATATGCAGATGATACCACCCTTATGGCAGAAAGTGAAGAGGAACTAAAAAGCCTCTTGATGAAAGTGAAAGAGGCGAGTGAAGAAGTTATCTTAAAGCTCAACATTCAGAAAATGAAGATCATGGCATCTGGTCCCATCACTTCATGGGGAATAGATTGGGAAACAGTGGAAACAGTGTCAGACTTTATTTTTGGGGGGCTCCCAAATCACTGCAGATGGTGACTGCAGCCATGAAATTAAAAGACGCTTACTTCTTGGAAGCAAAGTTATGACCAATCTAGATAGTATATCGAAAAGCAGAGGCATTATTTTGCCGACTAAGGTCCGTCTAGTGAAGGCTATGGTTTTTCCAGTGGTCATGTATGGATGTGAGAGGTGGACTGTGAAGAAAGCTGAGTGCTGAAGAAATGATGCTTTTCAACTGTTGTGTTGGAGAAGACTCTTGAGAGTCGCTTGGACTGCAAGGAGATTCAACCAGTCCATTCTAAAGGAGATGAGTCCTGGGTGTTCTTTGGAAGGAATGATGCTAAAGCTGAAACTCCAGGACTTTGGCCACCTCATGCGAAGAGTTGACTCATTGGAAAAGATTCTGATCCTGGGAGGGATTGAGGGCAGGAGGAGAAGGGGACAACCGAGGATGAGATGGCTGGATGGCATCACTGACTCGATAGACATGAGTTTGGGTGAACTCTGGGAGTTGGTGATGGACAGGGAGGCCTGGCGTGCTGCAATTCATAGGGTCTCAAAGAGTCGGACATGACTGAGTGACTGAACTGAACTGAACTGGACTATACAGTGCATAGGATTCTCCAGGCCAGAACACTGGAGTGGGTAGCCTTTCCCTTCTCTAGGGGACCTTCTCAACCCAGGGATTGAACCCAGGTCTCCTGCATTGTAGGTGGATTCTTAACCAGCTGAACCACAAGGGGAGACTTGGCTATATGACCTTTATTATTACATTCTTTGTGTTGGAATAGAACAATGCAAATTTGACATACATCTAAGGATATGAAGATGTTTTGGGTACCTCCTTTTATCTCTTGGCTATTCTGCCTTGTTTTCCATAGTAAACCCTGTCTTGCTATGTGATACATGCCTATCTGATAAGGAGACTTACTGATGGCTCCAGAGTCTGCCTATAAAATATTAGTATAGTTTATTATTTCCATGGTAGGCATTGAGAGATGAGCCAAGTACTTTAAAAATGGCACTATTATTATTTTAATCAATGAATTTCTCTGTATGTTGCTCATTTCCTTTAGCAATATGGTAAGATCTTTCATAAATTCGTTATTTTGCCACAAGCTCTTTCAAATATTTATAAAAGTAAAAGACTTTCCAGTGAAAAATTATTTTCTTAGTTCTTTGAAGTATATCATGAAAAGGTACCTATTTCTTCTCTATACAGTTACCAGAATCTATACAGTTATCACACTCTAGTGCCAAGCACTAGACTTGGCATTCACTTCCTTTAGGGATGTCATTTGAGTATGGTGGTGAGGAACTGGTAGCTATACACCCAACAGTATTAGCTAGATATTTAATATTCTTCAAATGTGGGCTTTAATGAGTCACTTATTATGGATTAAGAATTACAATTAGCAATTCTTACTTATATATTCTCATATTGCTCTTAGAGGAGTACTGTGTTACTGAAAGGTGGTCTGGTATAATGGGAAAAGCAAGATCAAATATTCTTTGTTTCAAATACTCAGACCTTGTAATAACTAGTTGTACAACAATGGACACTTGATATCTCAGGTCCTTGATAAGAATGGCAATTCCTATCCTGGACGGTTGGTGTGAGAATTCAAATAAATGTACTAAAGAGTAATTACATGGTAGATGCTCCAAGAAAAATAGCTATTATAATGCCTCTTTGTATAATAGCTAAAAATGACACAAAGGAACCTATAAACAAAACAGAAATAGACTCACAGACACAGAAAACATATTTATGATTACCAGAAGGGAAATGGGATATATTAAGAGTTTGGGATTAACAGATGCACACTAGTATATATTGATATAAATTAGATAACTAACAAGGACCTACTGTATCAAACAGGGAATTATACTCAATATTTTATAATAATCTATAAGGGAAAAAATCTGAAAAATAATATGTATGTATAACTTTGCTGTATACCTGAAACTAACATTTATATTTCAGTAAATTAAAAAAAAAAATCTCCTTTACAAACACAGAACTATAAGAGTTTAATAATGCAGAGCTAATATGTCCAAATAGGGTATCAAAAT
This sequence comes from Oryx dammah, assembly GCF_014754425.2. Lineage (NCBI taxonomy): Eukaryota > Metazoa > Chordata > Mammalia > Artiodactyla > Bovidae > Oryx > Oryx dammah. The sequence goes on along the minus strand of NW_024070196.1, from coordinate 26,391,783 downwards.
ACCCTAGGTAGCACAGAAAGTTCATATGGGGCATGGTAGGATATTTTAAATTTTCAAGGAAACACAATAACTTTTCATGTCCACTATATGGATTTGAATTCACTGTCACTCAGAATTTCAATACTAAATTGGGCTGTTACTTTCAACTATATTTTGTTTTTGCAAGACCAAATTTTCTAAGGACAGCACACAGCTTTACATATTTTTCTTAAAAAAATGTTAATTTTGTAAAGGCCTTATATTTATTATTATCTGACAGCATCTCAATGTACAATGTTAAATGTCTATCTTTAGTATTAGTAGACAAAAAAGAAATCATACTTTAAATCACCATTTTTGAGTCTTTCAGTTTCTCAGATGATTTTCAATCAAATGTGGTTAAATATATCATTGTTTTTCTACTATACTGTTACTGAAAAAAGCACATACAAGTTAGTGGAAACTATGTTTTTTTTTTTGTTTGTTTTGTTTTGTAAGGAGGTGGGAGTATTCGCTTATTTATCCTACTATTATAAGTATTTTCTTTCAGAGAATTCTTGGCAGACTATTTTTCAGCCAACTGTATTAAAAGATAAACTATTATTAAAATTATTCTGGTACACAGAAATTACATTATATCATCCCAAATGAAATGAAAAAAATATGGGGAAGCTTTTGGTACCCTCTTTGTCTTTTGGGTCATCTGCCATGCTTCCTTTAGAAAATTTCCTGTACGATGTGATACGTGGCTGTCTGACTGACAGATCTACGAAAGGCTCCAGGGGCAATCCATATGTGAAACATTAGTAAAGTTTTCATAATAGGCACTGTTTATTATTTTTGATAAAATGAATGTGAATAAATGCTATGATATTTTTCTCTCTTAATACTATTATCTTGTCGCATATCCTACTCTGATAGACACTGCGAAAGCTCATAGCAGTATTCCCATTGAGTCTTCTATACACTCAGCTGGTCCAAAAAAAAAAAAAAAAACAAAGACGTATTCCAGCATGAAGTAATTCTACTTAATATCTCATATTGTTACAACTATCTCCCCTTTGTTCTGTTCTAAGGAACACAGTTAAAGTTAACTTTTTTCCTGGAAAGGGTAAAATAATGAACTCCTGAAAGCTGCCTTTTCAGGCACTTAGAAAGATGGTTCTGCTACTTTTACACAAAATTTGTGTTATCTAGTTGCAGGAAAAATCAAATTCTTTAGATTCCTTCCATAAGACAAAGTGTCACATAGGTGAATTTACTTGCAAAATTCAGAAGAGCATGTATCACCATACTGCCTAAGTATCTAGGCAAATGATTCTCCAGAAATGCAAATAGTTTATGAGGTAGAGAGTATGTGATATGCTTTTAACATAATCTACCAATAAGACTTTTTCAGTGCTGTCAATCAAATAAGTTGGTTCATGCATTTCATAATTATAATTGTCTGTTTTTATAAAGTGCAGCTTTAATAACATTTACAATGAACTCTATTTAACATGACAGAGCTGATCAGATAAAATTTTAAAATTTAACACTATATAAAATATACATATAAATATATCCTATTTGGGTGACTTCATATGCTAAAAAAATGAAAAATAGTCTATTAAACTTTTTTCCAAAAAGACCTGACATAATTGATATTTTATCAGGAATAAATAACTAATAATCATCCAGTACATTAGGTTACCACCAAGCAAAAAAATCATTAAAGTAACTATTGAACACTGTTTCCTTAATTCCTAGGATATTACTTTTGTAGGGCTACTAAAAAAAGTATCACAAACTAAATGGCTTAAAGGAAGTTCATTATTTCACAGTTCTGAAGGCCAGAATTGAGGCACTAGCAGGCCTAATGCCTTCCACAGGATGAGAGACAACGTTCCATGCTTCTCACCCAGCTTCTGGTAGTTTGTTGGCAATCGTTAGCATTTCCTGGTTTGCAGAAACATCATCCCAGCCTCTACATGGAGTCCTACCTATGTCTTTGTGTTCACATTTTCCCTTTGTAAGGACATCAGTTCTTGGACGAGGCTCATCCTGATGACCTCATCTTAACTACTTAGTGTCAAATAATTTTACTTTCTTAATAGCCAATTCTAATACATAAATTTTGATAAATTCTAAAACTGAATAATTAAATTCAAGAATAAATTCTATGTGGTATAATATGAATTTTGAAGCATGATACATTGCCAACATTTTCTGTCCACTGTCTAAGTATATTACCAGAAAGCCTGTATTGCCAAGACATCAGTTAAATTGGCCACTACCAAACTTTTAAACTTGTCTTTCCCATTGATAAAGTGAATAAAATTCACTTAATAAATATTATGCTTCTGCTTGCAGAATTACAGTTGAGTATGAGATATGAGAAGGCTTCCTAGGTGGTGCTAGGTAAAGAACCTGCCTGCCAGTGCAGGAGATATAAGAGACACAGGTTCAATCCCTGGGTTGGGAAGATCCCCTAGAGAAGGGCATAACAATCCACTTAAGTATTCCTGTCTGGAGAATTCCATGGACAGAGGAGGCTCGAGGGCTATAGTCCATGGGCTTGCAAAGAGTTGGACATGACTAAAGTGACTTAGAACACATGCACACATGAGATATGAGACCACCCCTTTTCCAAGATGTATCTACGTATAGGACATGCTCTGAAGGGTTGCTGGTCTCAATGAAAGGAGATTGCCAGTGAACTTTCCTCCCCAACTCCCAGATAAACAAACAAACAACAAGCAATAAAAATCTGAACATGAGGCAAGAAGTAGACAGAGTTTTGAGTAGCTCTAGCCAAGCCTCTGCAGAGAAGGCAATGGCACCCCACTCCAGTACTCTTGCCTCATCCCATGGACGGAGGAGCCTGGTAGGCTGCAGTCCATGGGGTCGCTAAGAGTCGGACACGACTGAGCGACTTCACTTTCACTTTTCACTTTCATGCATTGGAGAAGGAAATGGAAACCCACTCCAGTGTTCTTGCCTGGAGAATCCCAGGGACAGGGGAGCCTGGTGGGCTGCCATCTCTGGGGTCGCACAGAGTCGGACATGACTGAAGTGACTTAGGAGCAGCAGCAGCCAAGCCTCTGAGTCATCCTGTGGAATGTGTGTGTTTGTTGCTCAGTCACCTCTGACTCTGCCACCCCATAGACAATAGCCCACCAGGGTCCTCTGTCTGTTGAATTCTCCAGGCAAGAATACTGGAATGGGTTGCCATTCCCTCTGCAAGGGGTCTTCCTGACCCAGGGATTGAATCCTGGTCTCCTGCATTGCAAGGCCAGTTCTTTACCATCTGAGCCACCAGGAAAGCCAAAGTGAGTCATCCCAACTGAGAGCGAAAGCAGGAAACTCCCCTACCTGTCAGCAGTCTCAGCAGCAGAAGAAATAGATAAATTCTCTATAAATAAATCATATTCTAAATGACATGCTGGGGTTGCATAAACAAAACTGATATATTACTTCATAAAGCAAGATTACCAACTATATAGGAAGGCTAGCCACTGTGAATGGAATTCAGCAGAAAATTATATGTTATCTATCTAATTTTGTATAATTTTAGATTCAGAAGTAGCAAATATATAAGAAATTTTGACATACCATTCACTGAAGTTACCCAAATATTAAAAGTTAAATACTTGTCCTTCTTTAACTTCTGTCTTTTTCAACTTGATTCAATCAGTTCATACATCTACATATGCTGCTACATATGGAGCAGTATGAAAGAAAAAAAATTTATTAACTCTTACTGCTTAGGCTATATAGCTTTATGTAACAAATATGATCCCAACTGTAAAAATACATTGACATTAATTTTTATTTTTACCTGACATGGGACAACAGACTGGTTCCAAATAGGAAAAGGAGTACGTCAAGGCTATATATTGTCACCCTGCTTATTTAACTTATATGCAGAGTACATCATGAGAAACGCTGGACTGGAAGAAATACAAGCTGGAATCAAGATTGCCGGGAGAATTATCAATAACCTCAGATATGCAGATGATACCACACTTATGGCAGAAAGTGAAGAGGAACTAAAAAGCCTCTTGATGAAAGTGAAAGTGCAGAGTGAAAAAGTTGGCCTAAAGCTCAACATTCAGAAAATGAAGATCATGGCATCTGGTCCCATCACTTCATGGGAAATAGATAGGGAAGCTGTCGAAACAGGGTCAGACTTTATTTTTGGGAGTTCCCAAATCACTGCAGATGGTGATTGCAGCCATGAAATTAAAAGACGGTTACTCCTTGGAAGAAAAGTTATGACCAACCTAGATAGTATATTCAAAAGCAGAGACATTACTTTGCTGACTAAGGTTCGTCTAGTCAAGGCTATGGTTTTTCCAGTGGTCATGTATGGATGTGAGAGTTGGACTGTGAAGAAATCTGAGCACCGAAGAATTGATGTTTTTGAACTGTGGTGTTGGAGAAGACTCTTGAGAGTCCCTTGGACTGCAAGCAGATCCAACCAATCCATTCTGAAGGAGATCAGCCCTGGGATTTCTTTGGAAGGAATGATGCTAAAGCTGAAACTCCAGTACTTTGGCCACCTCATGTGAAGAGTTGACTCATTGGAAAAGACTCTGATGCTGGGAGGGATTAGGGGCAGGAGGAGAAGGGGACGACCAAGGATGAGATGGCTGGACGGCATCACGGACTTGATGGATGTGAGTCTGAGTGAACTCCGGGAATTGGTGATGGACAGGGAAGCCTGGCATGCTGTGATTCATGGGGTCGCAAAGAGTCAGACACAACTGAGCGACTGAACTGAACTGAATGTAATCTAATTAGTGATAATACATCAATTAATAGGAGTTTCTTAATGTGTTGTTTTTCCTTATAATTCAATCCCATAAAATAATTCAGAAACAATTTCTGTTAAATGAAATTGCATTATACTGTCACAAAGCCTAAAACTAATGAAAACTTCAGTGAACTTACTGTTACATACAAGCTGTGGCAGAAAAAAAGATCTTTACAGATATATAAGGGTTTCCTTCCTCTTTTCACTTTATCATATTCTAGAAGAACACTTATAAAATTCAGCCCTAAAAATCAATAGGCTGTGAAATAAATTATATTTTATAGCTTAATTATAGTGAACTAGTAATAGCTGTTGTCACATTTAAATTATTTTCTCTATGCTTATGTTTCTAATATGTTTATTATATATTCAGAGATGACTCAAACAGAATCTACCTGCAATGGAGGAGACCCACGTTTGATTCCTGGGTCAGGAAGATCCCCTGGAGAAGGAAATGCCAACCTACTTCATTATTCTCATCTGGGAAATCCCATGCACAGAGGAGCCTGGGGTCTATAGTCCATGTGTTCACAAAAAGTTGGACAAGACTGAGTGACTAATACTTTCACACACACATACACATATATATACACACAAACATAAACATGTATCCTAACTTCATGTACACAGAAAGAGATACATACACATGAACATAAAAATGGCAAGGTGATAATCAGAGAGTTAAACTTTTGAATATTGATATTAACTTTTAAATTTTCTTTGAACTCATTAAGATGAATAAAGGAGTATAGATGTGTCACCAACACTTTTGGTTCAATTCTAAACAAAACATCTATTCTTCCTTTTGCAGACATAGTCAGACTTCAAAAAATTAAGAATAAATAAATGATTAGCATAATAAGTTTTAGGCAAATAAGTGTTTATTAATTCTCATTCTTCTATAAGAGGTCTATTATCTATAGTTAATTCTAGACTACATGTTTACATTATTTCAGTATTTGAAGTTATTAATCCTTTTCTCAAATGTGATAAGAATATTTCAAATCCCTCCAGTTATCTGGTGAATATGTCATCCTCCATATATACATACTGGTTGATATATTTGTGACCTTTTGAAGCCTGTTATCCAGCAACTCTAGGGCATTGTGTCTAATACCCTGTAAACAAAGTGAATATTTATCAGTAAAACATACATGTTCACATTAAAACTATGAAATAAAGATTACTGACAGTCTCAAAACCCTTCTGATTCCATTTTGCTACCAAATTAAATTCAGGAAAGGACCTTCCACTCCCTGCCTGATATATTAGAAAAAACAAAAAAAATAAAAAATAAGTCTTTTTTTTTTCAGAAAGTTTTAGAATTCAAAATTTTTGATAAGGGGTATGTGAAATATTGTAACAATAAAGTTTAATTTAGGAAAGATTTTATAGATTAACTTTGGAAGGAGGGAAAGTATTTTGAATATCAATGACAGAATATGAGATACATTAGAAACAACATAATGTATTTAGTACAAGAAACTGAGGAAAATAGTAAGATTCAAGTTAAAATTCAAGCCAGGCAGTGTACTCTGTCTAGCAATCATTTGGAGTTTCTAGTGAAGGTGTTTTCCCAAGGTATGTTGATAAATAAATGAAAATTTGTATACTGTTATCTATCACTGTCTCCTAATGTAAATTTTAAACAATTTATGAAGAATTTAATTCTGGGGAAAATTGGAAATATAGTCTCATAATAATGAGTTTACAGCAGTGCATCTTCTCATTACTTAGTAGAGATTACTGGAGTATTTAACAAATATTAAAGATATAAATTACCTCAGTAAGTTGCTACAAAAATCAGCAAAAAGAAGAGCTTTAAATAAAATAACTTATTTCAGTATCAACCAACTCCTTTCACCATACATGAAGGAAAGGGTTATTGACACCTTTAACCTCATAATTAAGATACTTGAAAAGCCAGAATTAATTTCACACAATTTCTATGCCAGAATTATGGTTTCTGAATTTTTTCTCATAATAGATTCAGTAATTTATTACTCAGGAGAACACTCATGAGAGTCCCTTGGACAGAAAGGAGATTTAACCAGTCAATCCTAAAGGAAGTCAACCCTGAATATTCATTGGAAGGGCTGAAGCTGAAGTTCCAATAATTTGGCCACCTGATGCGAAGAGCCGACTCATTGGAAAAGACCCTGATGCTGGGAAAGATTGAAGGCATGAGTAGAAGGGGACGACAGAGTATGAGATGGTTGGATGGCATCACCAACTTGATGGACATGAGTTTGATCAAGCTTTGGGAGTTGGCGAAGGACAGGAAAGCCAGAGCAGTGAAAGAACTGAGTCTTAACTGGACTACCAGAGAATTCCAAAAATGTAATTTTAAAATACATTCAGAACATTTTTTTTTAATTTTTTATTTTACTTTACAATTCTGTATTGGTTTTGCCATACATTGACATGAATCCACCACGGGTGTTAAAAGTAAATACTGTAGTTGGGTATAAACTGCCCACCAAATTAATGGTTACTTAAGGGAAAGGATACCCACTCCTGTATTCTGGCCTGGAGAATTCCATGGACTGTATAGTCCATGGGGTTGCAAAGAGTCAGACATGACTGAGGGACTTTCATGTTCATTAGTAGTAGGAAATTTACACTAGAGAGTTAATTTTCATATAAAAAACTTTTTGCTTGGTATATGTTAACTTATAATCATCATCTCCTTAACTGTGTTTCTGTCTTAGTACGGTGCCTGAAATATATCCAATACTCAAGATATGTTGAATGAATGAGATGATTGTAAAACATGCAGACCACACACTATATACTGGTTTAAGAATCTGAACTTAAATAGTGGACTTGTATAATCACAGTAAAAAGAACATTTTCTACTTATTAACAAGGTATTTTAATATGGGCGGGCCATGGTGGAGAGGTCTGACAGAATATGGTCCACTGGAGAAGAGAATGGCAAACCACTTCAGTATTCTTGCCTTGAGAACCCCATGAACAGTATGAAACGACAAAATGATAGGACACTGAAAGAGAAACTCCCCAGATCAGTAGGTTCCCAATATGCTACTGGAGATCAGTGGAGAAATAACTCCAGAAAGAATGAAGGGATGGAGCCAAAGCAAAAACAATACCCAGCTGTGGATGTGACTGGTGATAGAAGCAAGGTTCAATGCTGTAAAGAGCAATATTGCATAGGAACCTGGAATGTCAGGTCCATGAATCAAGGAAAATTGGAAGTGGTCAAACAGGAGACGGCAAGAGTGAATGTTGACATTCTAGGAATCAGTGAACTAAAATGGACTGGAATGGGTGAATTTAACACAGATGACCATTATATCTACTACTGCGGGCAGGAATCCCTCAGAAGAAATAGAGTAGCCATCATGGTCAACAAAAGAGTCTGCAATGCAATACTTGGATGAAATCTCAAAAACAACAGAATGATCTCTGTTCGTCTCCAAGGCAAACCGTTCAATATCACAGTAATCCAAGTCTATGCCCCAACCAGTAATGTTGAAGAGGCTGAAGTTGAATGGCTCTATGAAGACCTACAAGACCTTTTAGAACTAACACCAAAAAAAAAGATGTCCTTTTCATCGTAGGGGACTGGAATGCAAAAGTAGGAAGTCAAGAAACACCTGGAGTAACAGGCAAATTTGGCCTTGGAATGTGGAATTAAGCAGGGCAAAGACTAATAGAGTTTTGCCAAGAAAATGCACTGGTCATAGCAAACACCCTCTTCTAACAACACAAGAGAAGAGTCTACACATGGACATCACCAGATGGTCAACATCAAAATCAGATTGATTATATTCTTTGCAGTCAAAGATGGACAAGCTCTATACAGTCAACAAAAACAAGGCCAGGAGCTGACTGTGGCTCAGATCATGAACTCCTTATTACCAAATTGAGACTTAAATTGAAGAAAGTAGGGAAAACCGCTAGACCATTCAGGTATGACCTAAATCAAATCCCTTATGATTATACAGTGGAAGTGAGAAATAGATTTAAGGGCCTAGATCTTATAGATAGAGTGCCTGATGAACTATGGAATGTGGTTCATGACATTGTACAGGAGACAGGGATGAAGACTATCCCCATGGAAAAGAAATGCAAAAAAGCAAAATGGCTGTCTGAGGAGGCCTTACAAATAGCTGTGAAAAGAAGAGAGGCAAAAAACAAAGAAGAAAAGGAAAGATACAAGCATCTGAATGCAGAGTTCCAAAGAATAGCAAGAAGAGATAAGAAAGCCTTCTTCAGAGATCAATGCAAAGAAATAGAGGAAAACAACAGAATGGGAAAGACTAGAGGTCTCTTCAAGAAAATTAGAGATACCAAGGGAACATTTCATGCAAAGATGGGCTCGATAAAGGACAGAAATGGTATGGACCTAACAGAAGCAGAAGATATTAAGAAGAGCTGGCAAGAATACACAGAAGAACTGTACAAAAAGATCTTCACGACCCAGATGATCACGATGGTGTGATCACTCATCTAGAGCCAGGTATCCTGGAATGTGAAGTCAAGTGGGCCTTAGAAAGCATCACTAGGAACAAAGCTAGTGGAGGTGATGGAATTCCAGTTGAGCTATTTCAAATCCTGAAAGATGATGCTGTGAAAGTGCTGCACTCAATATGCCAGCAAATTTGGAACACTCAGCAGTGGCCACAGGACTGGAAAATTTCAGTTTTCATTCCAATCCCAAAGAAAGGCAATGCCAAAGAATGCTCAAACTAAAGCACAATTGCACTCATCTCACATGTTAGTAAAGTAATGCTCAAAATTCTCCAAGCCAGGCTTCAGCAATATGTGAACTGTGAACTTCCTGATGTTCAAGCTGGTTTTAGAAAAGGCAGAGGAACCAGAGATCAAATTGCCAACATCCGCTGGATCATGGAAAAAGCAAGAGAGTTCCAGAAAAACATCTGTTTCTGCTTTATTGACTATGTCAAAGCCTTTGACTGTGTGGATCACAATAAAGTGTGGAAAATTCAGAGAGAGATGGGAATACCAGACCACCTCACCTGCCTCTTGAGAAATCTGTATGCAGGTCAGGAAGCAACAGTTAGAACTGGACATAGAACAACAGACTGGTGTCAAATAGGAAAAGGAGTATGTCAGGACTATATATTGTCACCCTGCTTATTTAACTTATATGCAGAGTACATCATGAGAAACATTGGACTGGAAGAAACACAAGCTGGAATCAAGATTGCCGGGAGAAATATCAATAACGTCAGATATGCAGATGATACCACCCTTATGGCAGAAAGTGAAGAGGAATCAAAAAGCCTTTAATGAAAGTGAAAGAGGAGAGTGAAAACGTTGGCTTAAAGCTCAACATTCAGAAAATGAAGATCATGGCATCCAGTCCCACCACTTCATGGGAAATAGATGGGGAAACAGTGGAAACAGTGTCAGATTTTATTTTTTGGGGCTCCAAAATCACTGCAGATGGTGACTGCAGCCATGAAATTAAAAGACACTTGCTCCTTGGAAGAAAAGTTATGACCAACCTAGATAGCATGTCAAAAGCAGAGAGATTACTTTGCTGACTAAGGTCCATCTAGTCAAGGCTATGGTTTTTCCAGTGGTCATGTATGGATGTGAGAGTTGGACTGTGAAGAAGGCTGAGTGCCAAAGAATGGATGCTTTTGAATGTGGTGTTGAAGAAGACTCTTTTTTTTTTTTTAATTTTTACTTTATTTTACTTTACAATACTGTATTGGTTTTGCCATACATTGACATGAATCCACCACGGGTGTACATGAGTTCCGGAGTCCCTTGGACTGCAAGGAGAACCAGCCAAACCATTCTGAAGATCAGCCCTGGAATTTCTTTGGAAAAATGATGCTAAACCAGAAACTTCAGTACTTTGGCCACCTCATGCGAAGAGTTGACTCATTGGAAAAGACTCTGATGCTGGGAGGGATTAGGGGCAGGAGGAGAAGGGGACGACAGAGCATGAGATGGCTGGATGGCATCACTGACTTGATGGATGTGAGTCTGAGTGAACTCTGGGAGTTGGTGGTCTACAGGGAGGCCTGGCGTGCTGCTATTCGTTGAGTCGCAAATAGTCGGACACGACTGAGTGACTGAATTGACTGAACAAGGTATTTTAAAACTCTATCTTGAGAATAATCTGAATTTTGGGAGGTAGATTTTTTTAATAGATTAAATATGGATATATGGATAGTCCAACAGCTCAAATACACCTGGAAATATTTAAATCATTTTATTTAAATAGAAAAGAAAGAATTATTAAGCAATTTCTTTCACAACACACACTAATGTTGTAACTCTGGAAAGTCTATTTACTAAGCTAGTATTCCTTTCACTGCTTTCCAAATAAACTTGCAAATAAGGTAAAATCAATTAAAGTTAATGGAAATTTAAAGTGAGAAAAATGGGGAAGAGAGAAAAACAAATCATACAACAAAATATTGTTTGAAAGTTGCAGTAGGTTTTCCTTTTTAAATAAATAGGATGCAAATGACATTCAATATATTCCTCAAATTATTTAAGATACAGGAGGGAAAATGTTAGTATGCATAGTGATGACTAGCCTTTTATTCTTTAAGTGTGATTTGCACTTTCATTCGCCCTCCTAAGCAACCCAAGTCAACAGACCTGAAGCAGATTTTGTTTTTTCAATTCAAAAGTTTTCATCCACTGTTTTTGTTATTATGCATTTTTAAGTCTGCAGTAGTGAGATTTCCTAGCCTCATTTAAGAATGTCGTTATAGTTTTAGATAGGAATACTCATCTGCAATTATACATGAGGCTGTAACACAGAAAACAAAATCAAGGTAACTGATTAGTGCATAGAAAAACTGAAGGAACAAGAAAAGCTTGTGTATAGTTATAATTATAGTACCACATGGGCTTCCCTGTGGCTCAGTCAGTAAAGAATCCACCTGCAATGGGGGAAATCTGGGTTTCATCCTTGGGTTGGAAAGATCCCCTGGAGGAGGGCACAGCAACCACTGTGCTACTCTGACCTGGAGAATCCCCATGGACAGAGGAAACTGGAGGGCTACAGTCCATGGGGTCACAAAGAGTCGGACACAACTGAGCAACTAAGCACAGAACATAGTATCACAAAATTAGGAAGTGCATTTTGAGTTATCTTCTATGGACTCTGAATAATCGAGTAAACAGTGATCATATCTGACAAATAAATATTTTCCATTCGATATTTTTACAACATTGAGAATGTGAATTTTACCGTTCTGAAGCTATACTACTGCTAAGTCACTTCAGTCATGTCCAACTCTATGCGACCCCATAAATGGCAGCCCACCAGGCTCCCCCCATCCTTGGGATTCTCCAGGCAAGAACACTGGAGTGGGTTGCCATTTCCTTCTCCAATGCATGTAAGTGAAAAGTGAAAGTGAAGTCGCTCAGTCATGTCTGACCCTCAGTGACCCCATGGACTGCAGCCTATCAGGCTCCTCCATCCATGGGATTTTCCAGGCAAGAGTACTGGAGTGGGTTGCCATTGCCTTCTCCTCTCAAGCTATATATATATTTAAATTTATGGAGCTGTTTACAAACCGAGGACTGCCTCATGATTTTGTGATTAGTTAGAATAATAATTTTAATAATAAAATTGAAAAAATACACTGAGTTGAATTTAGACATTAAGAGTCAAGCCATTTATCTATAGCAAACAAGGATATGTAACTAGGTATTTTAATGTATGTGATCCCTTGAGTTTATATTTACTATACATTTTCCAAAATATCATCTTGAAAAAAATGAGGATAGAGGTAGAGAAGCAGAGGATAAAGGAGACAGAAGAATTTTAATCACTGGAATTATTAATCACAGAATCAATATCTTTTGGTGTTTGTTGGTGATGTCCTCTATATGTTATTAAGGCTTCTCTGATGGTAAATATGATAAAGAATCTGCCTGCAATGTGGAGAACCAGGTTTGACCCCTGGGTTGGGAAGAACCCCTGGAGAAGGGAATGGCAGCCCACTCCAGTATTCTTGCCTAGAGAATTCCATGGATTGAGAAGCCTGGTGGGTGGCAACTACCACTTTCACTTACTATATGTTATTAGGTCCCTTACTAGAAAATACAATACCTTTCTCAGAATACATTAATTGGCTCTGAATTATCATAATAATACAGAAAAGTTTAATTGTATTTATCAATGTCAATGTCAATATATATAATTACATATATGCTAAATCTATGAATCAAATATAAAAACCACTTTCACTATGTCATAATCCCACTTTGTATACGAGCATCATTGATTGCACTTTGCTTTATTACAGATATCACATATTTTACAAATTGAAGGTCTGTGAGTAGCCCTGAATTAAGCAAGCCTATCAATGCCATTTTTCCTATATTATTTGCTCACTTCAGGTCTCTATGTCACATTTTGTTAATTCTTGCAATATTTCAAACATTTTCATTATTATTATATTTACTATATGACTAAAACTTTTTACACTAGTGCAGAGAAATCCAGGGTAATTTATTTTCCTAAATTTATATAAATTCATATAGCTTCAGTACACTGATCAATCTGTATATAAAACTGCTTTGGAAAAATACATCTAAAACATATACTAGCATACAATATCTGGGGGCTTGACTGATTTAGGCTGGTTTTAGCTAACCTTTGTTGGACTTACTCATGTGTCTGCATTTTGGCTTCTCATATGTTCTCTAACTCCTGGAAAACCAGCAGGTGAGTACAGGCAAGTCTTTCTCATGGCAACTAGAATATCACAAAATGCCAAGCAAAATCATTCAAATTACCTACATTTTCAATCTAAGCTACAAATCTGCACACTATCACTTTCACCTTGTTCTCGTGGCCAAAGCAATTCTCATGATTTACCTGGCATCAAAGGTGTAAAGCACTGAGCAACTGGCATTTTCCCCTTCCCTGGAAGTAAGTAAAAGTACTACAGGAGATGAAAGTGGAGAGAGAAAATAGAAGCTTTGCTCACAGAGGACCAATGGGTCATGTTTGAACAGAACTGTTCTCAAGAATAAAAAACAAAGAAATAGTGTTGGTGGTGTGAGGTAATAGTAGACCCAGGGTATTTGATTGCCTCTGACATTTGTGTTATATGTACATATATGTGGTTATATCATTTATTCTTTTCAGACACATTTAACATCATACACCAAATTAGGTGTTTTGAAATGTTTAAAATGCAAGTAATTAGAATAAAAGCATCAAGATTCAAGAATGACTATATAAATGGCAATGGGCAGACCATTGCCATATAAATAAAAATAAATAAATAAATAAATAAATAAATAAATATATATATATATATATATACACATACACATATAACTCTGACCCACAACTTCACGGCAGCCAGTAGCCAGTCCAGAAAGCCAAACCACTACCTATGTATGCTGCAATCTGCCAGAGAACCTGTACCTGGCCAATAACTATAAGTCTCTCTTATTTTTGCCCTTCTCTTCCCTTCATTCCTACTTCCAACCAGAGAAAGACTATATATTATGCTGACTAATCACACTGGATGACCTGCTTTCAGTTCGTCCACCTCTAGCTTTTCCATGCCAACTTTCAATCAGGGCACACTGGAAGCCTTCCCTTTTTTTCTACTGTAGAGTTTTAAAATGCCCTGGCTGCCTTTTGAGTTTTGTCAAATGCAGGTGATGGTGGTTGACTCTCTTATAAACTCTATGAATATACAGCCTTGCTTATTCTTACTTGGGTGGTGTTCTTTCCACCAGCAAAATACATATATATATTATCAAGACAGTCCCTTATTTCTTCCCCTTTGGAAATCAGCAGTTTGCTCTCTGTAAGTGTCTTCCTGTTATATTTTGTTCATTTTGATTTTTAGATTCAACATATCAGTAGGATCCTATGGTATTTGTCTTTCTCTATCTGACTGGTTTTTCTTAAGAAAATATCCTTTGGGTCCATCCACACTGTCACAAATGTCAAGATATTACTCTTTCATGGCTGAGTAATATTCCATTGAATATGTATACCACATCTTCATTAACCATTCATCTATCAATGGACATTTAGGTTGCTAAGTTGTCCCTGGCTCCTCTAAATAAAGTTGCAATGAATTTAGCAGTGCACATATTTTTCAAATTAATGTTTCTGCTTCCCAGAATTAGAGTTATGTGATTGTGTGTTAGTTGTATTTTTACTCTCTGAGGGGTCTCCATCTGTTTCCCCAGTGACGGCACCAATTTACATTTTCACCACAGGGCATGGGGCTTCCCTTTTTTCACATCCTCTCCAATACTTCCAATGTCTTGTTTTTTTCATGATAGCCATGATGACAGGTGTGAGGTGATATCTCATTGTGGTTTTGATTTGCATTTCCCTAATGATGAGCAATGCTGAGAATTTTTACAGGCAGCTATTGGCCATTTGTATGTTTTCTTAGGACAAATGTCTGTTTAGGTTTGGTGCTCAGTTTTTAACTAGACTGTTTTTCTCATATTGAGTTATATGATTTCTTCACATAATATGGATATTAACCCCCCCACTGGATATTTGCAAATATCTTTTCCCATTTAGTAGTTTGCCTTTTTGTTTTGTTGATGATGTCCTTAATTGTACAAAAGTATTTTAGATCTATGTAGTCTGCAAGGCATATATTTTAAAGGGACAGCAAACATTCTCCTGCTTAGGAAAATCTAAGTTTAAAAATAGTTTTTCACCTTTAAAGAACAACAGATGAGAGTTATGCAAACATCTGATGAAATGGGAGTTTTAAATAGCATGTTACCTTCTAATATGTTATTCAGAATAAGTCTCTCCTCTCATTCAATCAGACTTCACTGTAATTATACATTCTTGTGATTAAGTGGTTCTCTTAAATAGTTATAATACTTCAGTGACTTGGGAAATTTGATGTTTTCTTTACTCCCAAGTGTTAAGTCATTTACTGATGATACCATCCAAAAAATAGTACAGTTCATGGGATATTTTCTCTGACATGTTTTAAGTGTAGACTACATGAAGTGAAGGACTTTCTCCAAATTTTTCATCATTCATAACTGACCAGTTAGTGCACCACTCACCATAAGCACTAAAATAACAAGACAGTTTAATATGTAATACCTTTCACGAATATGAAATAATTTCTTGTGAAATTTTCATGGTATACAGGAACATGTTGTCATTGAACCTGACACAGTAATAGAGATAGGATAGACTTCTTTTTCTGTGCCATTTTATGTGCCAACATTTATGAAGTTGTTAACTGTTTTTGTTTTCCCTGTTCATTCTTACAAATTTTACTTGCAAAAACGTTCTCCTTGGGTAATTATTTCTACTCTTTTAGTCTCATTTGGAATTCATTGCTTCTGTGAGGTTCTTGAATTTGTAAGCCTTAAAGAGACACAGTGACTTATAAATACCCCATTACAGGTTTAATAGAAATAAGTCTATTTTGCACTTAAGTAGCACATTATTTAAGACTATTTCTGCATAACTTCTTAAAAATGCAATTTGACTAAAATATTTTCTTGTGAAAAAGACATATACTTATTAAAAATTTTCTCATTTTGTTTGTGTCCCTCCTGGAATCAAATACAACATAGAACAGCTATCTGTGTTATGTTAATTGCAATTTATGTGATGAAACATTTAAAAAGCTTTGGTTGACAAAATAATATATATTGGAAAACAAATATTCTTTCAGAATTCAGTTTCAAAGATTACAAAAAGTAGATTTGTATATTAAAACCAATGATTTAATACTACAAAGTATTATAGTAATATACAACGTAAACCTTAGAATTTGTCCCCTTAATTTTTCCTTTTAATTAGTTACATTTTAAAAATTAAGAATGATTCCATAATGCTTAAACATGTGAAATACTTAAAATAGTACCAAGTTTGTGTTGATACTCTATAAATGCTTGGTACTTCTATTAATGTTAGCACTACTCTTATTAAGGATTTTTTAGGAGAAATTCAGAATAAATCTTTACTAGGTATAAATTATAATATTATCAAGATTTATATAACATTAGATGGAAAAGAAAGATATTTGTGGCATATAAAATTGCTCCATCCACCCACTTACAGGGAAATAAAAAAAAAAACCTTCATAACTATAAAAATAAGACAAAATCCTTAATCACACTGGCAGTGGTCACTGTGCATTTAATTTTCCATGGTTGCTCCATGTTTTATCAATCTGTTCAGAACTGAATTCTCATTTGAAAGTGAAATGATTCAAGTTGAGGTTATATTACTGGTTTGTACTCATCTATAGTTATAGGTTAGAAAATCTTACAAGAAAAGCAATCTTTTAGCAAAGAACAAGGGATGTGATGTGCCTTGATGCCATAACTGATGACCTTCAAATTCTCCCTTTGTTTATCTGCTTGTGTTTTGAAGTAGTTGTTAGTAACTGAGGAATAGATGCTCTGGGACCTGTTGGGTACTTTTATAGACATTTCCATTGGAAGAAAAATGCTGCCAACTCTGAGTGCAATTTACTGTAATCATTTGCATGCCTATCCCAGTACTCTGTGAGAGTAAGGGAGTTTATTAAAGCATACATATCCCAGTGAAAACAGGGTAGTGTCATGGATGGCAGATTTTGAAAATGCCATTTAGAGTCTCCATGCCACTAAATTAGAAACAAATTTCTGAGCCTCAAGAAGAAAAGTGAGCATATGGCTAATACTGACCTCCTTCATCTCAATAAAATCTTTGTAAATAGTATTTGAGCAGTCTAATTTACTGCCTTAGTCTTTCACCCCTCTTTCTTACAAGATAGGATATAAACATTTCAAAGTAAATGAGGCTGAATATTAATTTGGTCTTGTCTTCTTCTATGGTAGTACCAGGTTTTAAATTCAATGCTAGAACCTGTTAACTACTTTATAAATACATCAAATGATCAGTCTTTTAAAAGGAAAGGTACGCTTTTATATGTTACCATGGTATTGTTTACCTTGCCATGCTTAGTATAAAAGGTGTGACAATGAGGAACCGGAAAAGTGTGAAGTAGCAGACAATATAGGAATGAATAAAACATGAAAGTTAAGGCATACTACTACTAAAACGATGGGCTAGTAAAATTATGTATAATTTTCTAGATAGGCAAATTGAGCCTTATGAGACAATATTATAAAATGTTTGGTTAGCAGACATAAGGTTATTTAGCTTCCTGGAAGTAGCTTAAAAATCCTCCTAGGAGGAAATTATTTCCAGTAAAAGTATGAAAATAATAGTGAGAAATTGCTCCAAGTTAGTGATTCATTCAGCTACTCTGGCAACACTGCATAAGCAGTGAGTTATATATGTGTTTGGCTAAATAATGAAAGAAATGTGGGATACTAAGTAGGAGGAAAAAAAAATAGGATAGGAGAAATACTATATTAAGAAGATTCTGGGAGACAAAAACTACCCAATTTAATAAATGAAGCAAATATGGTAACCAGCCTTGATAGTTTATCCACTAATTAAAGCACTCAGTTCTCAAATTGAATATAATAGCAAATTTAACTAGAATGGACTGATTAAACTTTTGACACAAATAAACTTATAGCCACTAAACAGGATACTGTGAAATGGCAATAAAAGATTACAAACCAAAGCTTAATTATAATATCACACCTTATTTTTGTCTTTGTAAGGAGGTACAACTTTCAGTTATGACCATGTGAGATGTCTTGACAAGTTCTTTCCCCATCAAATAGCTATAAACTAGGGAATAAATATGAAATAACAACTATTTTGTTCTGGTATTTGGCCAAAGGCATAAACCAAATTAAGAAACATTTATACTTTAAAAAAAATTCTGAACTGTAAGAACTGTGGGAATCTGTGGCACTTGGCCTGAAGCTGCATACATTTCTTTTTCCCCTGACACTCATACTTATTCTTTGTTAGAAGGAGACTTTTGTCCAGGATGAGGATAAATGGTCAGCTTCTCTGCTTTGTTTAGAGGGAATTCATTTGATTTGGAGCAGTGAGTACTGCCAATACCCAATATCATAATCAGGGTATGTGACTCTTCAGAGGCAACAGGGATATAAGCTCCTTCTATTACCTGAAATTGTGGTCATGGTTAGAGAAAGAATATCGCTGGCTGTGGTTTTTGCACTTGTGCAATAGTCAAGGGAGAGGACTCAACCTGTTGATGCATTCCTGGTATACTTTATGGCTGTGCACATAGGCATAGAAGACACTAAAGAACACAGAAAGAAGAAATATCCAGTGATGACTTAAAAGTGGTTTGAACATTAAATTTGATCGCCATGCAAATACAGATCTATTGACAGAGTTGGAAGGATTATTGCCTAGACTGCCTACAACCTCTATGTAGTCATTGCCTGATTACTACATTATATGGAAATAAGGAAAGAACATATTAAAGTTAGCCTTAAATATAAAAACAAGCATTATTTAAAATTAAATCAATATTTATGAAATTAAAAGATGCTTGCTCCTTGGAAGAAAAGTTATGACCAACTTAAGACAGCATATCAAAAAGCAGAGACATCACTTTGTCAACAAATGTCCATCCAGTCAAAGCTGTGGTTTTCACGGTAGTTATGTATGAATGTGAGAGTCGGACTTTAAAGAAAGCTGAGCGCCAAAGAATTGATGCTTTTTAATTGTGGTGTTGGAGAAGACTCTTGAGAGTCCCTTGGACTGCAAAGAGATCCAACTAGTCCATCCTAAAAGAAATCAGTACTGAATATTCATTGGAAGGAATGATGCTGAAGCTGAAACTCCAATACTTTGGCCACCTGATGTGAAGAGCTGACTCATTGGAAAAGACCCTGATGTTGGGAAAGATTGAAGGCAGGAGAAGAAGGGGATGACAGAGGATGAGATGGTTGGATGGCATCACTGACTCAATGGACATGAGTTTGAGTAAACTCCGGGAGTTGGTGATGAACAGGGAAGCCTGGCGTGCTGCAGTCCATGGGGTCGCAAAGAGTTGAACATGACTGAGGGACTGAACTGAACTAAGCAAAGATATCAGTAACATCCACTGCAAGGAAAATAGAATTGTTAGACTTAGTCTGGAAAAATCATTTTACAAAGGAACTAAAAAGAAAGAATAAACTGAAAGAAAAAGAAACCAATAAAAACATTTTTTGAGGGAGGGAGGATATCAGAATTGAGAGTGGATATTACCAACATACTCAACTTTTAACTCAAAATATTAAGAGATAAGAAAAAATACAGGAAATTGTGATCCATACTCACCAAAATCAAAACCTGTTATAGAAATTACTCCTGTTTCTACAGAGAATTATTTTACTTATTATAAATATGGCTGAAGAAAAACAAAAGAAAGTCTAAATAAATAAAGTATAACAATAATAAATTAATAAATAAAGATTTGTTGGGCATTAAAAGAACCAAAGTGAAATCATAAAATTAAAGAATGTGACACATTTTTAAATCAGCTTAAGATTTGTGACAGTATAATAATAATTGGTAAACTCAAATATAAATCAATAAGTTAGTCAATTTGATGAACAGAGAGGCAAAAAAGCTTAAAGGAAAAAATAGAGATCCTAATAGGCCAGTGATAAAATATCAAATATTCTAACATATGTGCAAATGGAATCCCAAAAAAGTGAGGCGAGAAAGAAATGGTTAGAATTGGTAGACTTTTATGAAAATTTACTCATTGTTAATAAACATATGAATAGATGCTTGATACCATTAATCATTAAGAACATTAAAACTAAAACTACAATGAGGTAGTTCTGTTACTATTAGAATGGTTAAAATTTAAAAAAAAGAGACAATACCATGTTGAAATATAAATGGTTCCGCATTGAGCTCAACTTAAAGCCTTTCCATAAAAGGCTATCTTTTGCATTAAAAACAATATTAATGCATTTTCTATTTAGGCTAAAAGCCCAGATTTCAGATGAACAGAAATCTAGTCTTTTCTGTGAGTTTTAGAATCTTTGTTTAAGTGCCTGGCATGCAGTAGGGGATCAATCAATAAAGTAAAATAAAATAAAATTAGATACATAAATCAAAGCTCTGAATCTATTATTATGCATATTAGACACTAGGACTTTGAATACCCTGGCTCAACAGAATCATCTTGGTTCTCTGGGTTCCATGTGGTACATCACATTTACCTCCTCATAACATGACTGCTTGTATTTACTTGAGAAATTTGCAGGAATGTTACATTTGAATCACAGAACTCTGAATTTTCCTAAAAAAAAAAACAAAACTACATACAATGTATAACTCAACTTTTGGTTACTACGTAATGCAATCAGTTCAGTTCAGTCACTCAGTGTCCGACTATTTGCGACCCCATGAATCTCAGCACACCAGGCTTCCCTGTCCATCACCAACTCCCGGAGTTCATTCAAACTCAAGTCCATCAAGTTGGTGATGCCATCCAGCCATCTCACCCTCTGTAATCCCCTTCTCCTCCTGCCCCCAATCCCTCCCAGCATCAGGGTCTTTTCCAATGAGTCAAATCTTCGCATGATGTGGCAAAGCATTGGAGTTTCAGCTTCAGCATCAGTCCTTCCAATGAATATTCAGGACTGATCTCCTTTAGGATGGACTGGTTGGATATCCTTGCAGTCCAAGGGACTCTCAAGAGTCATCTCCAACGTCACAGTTCAAAAGCATCAATTCTTTGGTGCTCAGCTTTCTTCACAGTCCAACTCTCACATCCATACATGACCACTGGAAAAACCATAGCCTTGACTAGACAGACCTTTGTTGGCAAAGTAATGTCTCTGCTTTTTAATATGCTTTCTAGTTTGGTCCTAACTTTCTTTCCAAGGAGTAAGCATCTTCATGGCATTTCATGGCTTCAGTCACCATCTGCAGTGATTTTGGAGCCCAGAAAAATAAAGTCTGACACTGTTTCCCCATCTATTCCCCATGAAGTGATGGGACCAGATGCCATGATCTTTGTTTTCTGAATGTTGAGCTTTAAGCCAACTTTTTCACTCTCCTCTTTCATTTTCATCAAGAGGCTTTCTAGTTCCTCTTCACTTTCTGCCATAAGGGTGGTGTCATCTGCATATCTGATGTTATAGGTTACTGCAATAATTTGCTGTGTATGAAATGCAAACCCTATTCTTAAATATCTATATATAGCCAAAGTTTTTATTTAAGGATATCAGAATGAAGCATATTAAATTACAAAACAAAAAATGTGACCAAATGGCATTTTTTTTTAGTTTAATCTACAGTCCTCACTTTTTGGGATTCCATTTGCAAGTATGTTAGAATATTTGATGTGCTGTCACTGGCCTATTAGGCCCTTTACTTTTTCCTTCAACCTTTTTTTGTCCTCACTGTTCATCAGATTAGTTAACTTTTATTGATTTATATTGAAGTTTACCAATTCTTGTTATAATGTCACAAATCTGAAGTTGATTTAAAAATATGAATCATATTCTTTAATTAGTTTTAAAATATTTGTTTTGGCTTTTCCCCAACTATATCTCAAGTACAAGGTTTCTTTTTTATAGATATATTATACATTAAGATTAAAATTTTTAATACTTCAATATAAAATAATTTTATTATGTTAAAACTAATAAATATTTAAATTACTGAAGAAATACAGCTAAAATATAAACCTGCAAAAGAAGAAGCTTATCTCTCTAATACAAAGCTATAATTAGATATTCAATCATACATACATTAAAATATTTTATGATCTTTCTGTAAATGAGAAAATAATTACTTTTTACATTATGCTCTAAGATGTCTTTACAAATTATAATATCTACATTAGAAATTAAAACTAATATTTGTTCCGAGCCATTTGGTAAATTACAAATTTACAGACTTGCTTTAATCCAGCCATGTACCTGTTTGGATAATTTATTGTTACATGCATGTTACTTTAAAAAACTAAAAGTTAAAAGTCAGAATATATAGATATACAGTGACTCCTCCAGAATCATCATTTCAGAAGAATGGATCTTTTGTTTCAAGAGTTCTAAAGTTTATCAAATGTATCTGTATACCGTTGCTGAATAATACCAAATTGTAAATAATTTTATGTAATTTCAGGCCTAAAATTATAAGTTCTTAACTGTGTATGAACTCTGAAAACTCAGTGAGTAAAAAATAAATTTAATATCACCACCATTACATTCGGCTTCCCTGGTGGTTCAGTGAGTAAGGTGTCTGCCTACAATGCGGGAGACCGGGGTTCAATCCCTGGGTCTGGAAGATTCCCTAGAAAAGAAAATGGCAACCCACTCCAGTACTCTTGCCTGGAAAATCCCATGGACGGAGGAGCCTGGTAGGCTACAGTCCATGGGGTCACAAAGAGTCGGACACGACTGAGCGACTTTCCTTTCCTTTACCATTATATTCAGTACATCAGCTGATATAGATGAAGCTTTAAAGTTTTGGTAATATGAATAGGTTATAAAGTCAGAAGTGTTCCAATCAGCTAAATTCTTATGGTTTGTTACTCAGTTTAAGTTAATGCTTAAGCCTCTTCAAAATTAAAAAGTGACTTAATTTGATGCACAAAGAGGCCAGTAGATATCATTAGTTGGTTTTGAGTAGTCATATAATTTTAGTCCACACAGGGACAATTTTGAGTGTAAAGGATTGCTATTTATGGTTATGGTGGACAAAAGACATAGACTAAACTGTTCTAATCAAACAGGATATAAATGTTTTCTTAAATGGATGTTATTTGAGAAGTGCTGCACAAGCCTCATAAGACAGAGTTGTCTGTATTTTACAGAATTACCTTGTATGGTCATACTGAAAGATATTTCAGATTTTGTTCCAGATGACCATAACAAAATGAATACTGCAGTGACATAGTCACATGAATTTGTTTGCTTCTCAATGCATATAAAAGCTGTCTATGCTACACTATAGTCTATTAAATGTATAATAATATTATGTCTAAAAAGTGTACATATTATGATTTATCTTAAAATTCTTTATTGCTAAAAAATGCTAGCAACCATCTGAGCCTTCATCAAGTCATAATATTTTTATAACAGTAATAGCAAACATCACTGATGACAGATCATTGCAACAAATATAACAATAAAAAGACTGCATTATTGCAAGAAATAACAAAATATGAGAGAGACATGAAAGGAGTGAATGCAGAGCTGATAAACTTCTTTGATGCAGAATTGTCACAAACATCCAATTGGTAAAAAAAAAATAAAATAAACAGTATCTATGAAGCACAGTACAGCAAAGCACAATAAAATGAGATATGCTTGCAAAGTTTTGTGCAGAGAATCTCCTTTTTTCTGGTTTATTTATGTATAGTTGACAAAAATTTGTAATTTACTTAAAGTGTAGAAAGTGACGACTTGATATATATACATGTTGTACAATGATTACCACAATCAAAGTAATACATCCTTCACCACAATATTTGCTCCCCCTCCCCCCTTTTGGAGAGAATGCTGAAGAATTATTTTCTTGGCAAATTTTAAGTTTACAATAATAGAATATTATTAAGTATAATCACTATGTTGTATATTAGATCCTAAGAACTTGATACAAATTATTTTTTTAATTTTGCTGAGTCACCTTCAGGATGAAATTAGATTAATGTTAGTTGTTAATGTAGTGGTTAGATGAAGTGATGCTTATCATTACCACTGAATAGTTATAAGTCATAGAAATATTTTTTTAGCATTATGACTTATTCAGTTAATTATTTTACATTTGCTCTCCATTTCTAGTTTCTAGCAAATTTTCTCTTCTAGTACTAGTTTCTTTAATAATTACCATGGCCATTTTACAAGAAACTTTTAAAGCTTTTTATCCCATACAAAACTGATGGGAAAAATAAACTCTCTTGCAGATTGCTCCTTTTTGTTATGCTTTCTTCCTAATTATTCGTAATAAATCCTATCTTTTGGGAGATAATAAATTAACAGCTTTCTTGGGAAAAAAAAATGACTGCTCATAAAATGAACATATTCTATTTTCCTTAATTTGATGGCAAAATTTATTTTTAGTTGAGTTAAATGCAGTCTTTTAACACTCTAGATTTATAAATGAATGTCTGTATAAGACAATGTATATTAGATTGCTTTTATATATATATTCATATCTATAAATTTTCTGCTGAAAATTTCTGTTTAAAAATGTGTAAATATATATATAGCTAAATGAATTTTGTGAGACTGTGAAATAGCAAATAAACTGTGTAAAAGCAAATCACCATATCCTGAAGAAGAATCTTAAACTAGATCCCCAAAGCTTCAACCCATACTTTTTCCCAGTCGGATTCTCTTCCCTAGCCCTCCATGGAAATGATTATGTTGACCACTGAATGGTTATATTGTCATTGCTTTGAAAATGTATCTATATATAAATGAAATTGTAAAGAATGTTTCTTTAGTTTTTTTCCACTAAATATTGTCTTTATAATTTATATGTGCAATATAGTTGTTTTTTAAATTATGCTGTCTTGATTCAGCCTTGAAGCCCTGGCTAGAGGTTGGTTAAAAAAAAGAACAGGAAAGTTGCTAGCTTAGATTCATTACCCTATGTGACCCTGCTTGGCAGCTTTCACTCATTCAGTTGTGTTCCACACATTGGGAACACCATAGACTGCAACCTCTGTCTATGGGATTCTCCAAGCAAGAATACTGGAGTGGGTAGCCATTCCCTTCTCCAGGGTATCTTCCCAACCCAGGCATTGAACCCCGGTCTCCTGCATTGCAGGCAGATCCTTTACCATCTGAGTCACCAGGGAAGCCCCAGAGGCTGGTTAGTTCCTCTTCAAAAGCAGCCGATTAAAGCCACATCTTAATCATGTCCCTTGTTTTCCTTAAGGTAATCAGTCCTGAATATTCATTGGAAGGACTGATGGCGAAGCTGAAACTCCAATACTTTGGCCAAATGATGCGGAGAACTGACTCGTTGGGAAAGACCTGATGATGGGAAGGATTGAAGGCCAGAGGAAAAGAGGACGACAGAGGATGAGATGGTTGGATGGCATCACTGACTCAATGGACATGAGTTTGAGTAAACTTCAGGAGTTGGTAATGGACAGGGAAGCCTGGCGTGCTGCAGTCCATGAGGTCACAAAGAGTTGGACACATCTGAGCAATTGAACTGAACTGACTTGTCAGGCTCTCTTGAATCACTGTGCTTACATTTTCATTTTCACATTTATAAATGATCAAAAAGTCTTCATTTTAATGTAGGTCAATTAGGTTTTGTTTAAAGCTTCCTTTTCTATTTCATTAAAAAAATATTTTCCTCAACCAAGGTTCATTAAAATATTTTCATGAGTTATCTGCTAGAACTTTTATCATTTTAATTTTCAGATTCACATCTCTGGGCTATCAGAAATTGATTTTTGTTTATTATACTATGCAAGGCAACGTTTTACTTTCTCTTTTCTTTCTCCATGCTGAAACTCAAACAACCCAGGACCATCATTGAAAGCATCCATCTTTTCTCTATTTCTATGCAATGCTATCACTGTCATAAAACAGGATTCCATATGTGGACTGTTTTATTTTTGGACTCCTTATTGATTTAGTTGCTCATGTTCATTTCACTGTCATAGTACTTCATTATAGTATCTTAAAATATGTTTTGACATCCAATAACATAAGTACATCAATATCCTTATGCTTCACACTTCTCCTTATTGTCCTTGTCTATTTCTAGTTGCAAAAAATATATTTAAATTGACTTGTCAATTTCTATGAAAACAACACTGGAGTTCTACTCAATCAAGAGATAAGTTTGGACAGATCTGACATTTTTGCAATATCGAATATTAAAATCAAACTGCTTATATTAAATACATTATGATCTATTTGAGTAATATGTTATATGCTGCTGCTGCTAAGTGGCTTCAGTCGTGTCCGACTCTGTGCGACCCCAGAGACAGCAGCCCACCAGGCTCCTCCATCCCTGGGATTCTCCAGGCAAGAATACTGAAGTGGGTTGCCATTTCCTTCTCCAATGCATGAAAGTGAAAAGTGAATGTGAAGTCGCTCAGTTGTGTCTGACTCCTAGCGACCCCATGGACTGCAGCCTACCAGGCTTCTCCATCCATGGGATTTGGCAGGCAAGAGTACCAGAGTGGGTTGCCATTGCCGGCTCAACCTAATAACTTCATTTATTTGGACCTGCAATTTCTCACATATTTCTCACCTAGACATCTCATATATTTCTTGCCTTGTTGCTCTAGTTACAGTTTTCAGAGCAAAGTTGAATAGAAGGGTTGACAGTGCCCATCCTAGTCTAGAGGCAAAACTTTCACAAATATTTCACATTAGTATGTTGCTTAGTGTAAGTTTTTCTATAAGTCTCCTTTATCAAATATATGTTGAATATAATACCTTCTTCATACTTTGATAATTATGATCTTTTTTATTCTAATTTGTTGATTATATTTTAGTAAATAACATGCATTCCTATAATGAACTTATTTGTGAGAATGTATTATTATATTTATACAGCTAGAGATTCATTTGCTACTATATTATTAAGGATTTTGCATTGATGTTCATGGTCTTAAATGTTATTCTGTGCTGTT
The DNA here is from genome assembly GCF_014754425.2 of Oryx dammah. Taxonomy (NCBI): domain Eukaryota; kingdom Metazoa; phylum Chordata; class Mammalia; order Artiodactyla; family Bovidae; genus Oryx; species Oryx dammah. The sequence continues at coordinate 26,364,510 of NW_024070196.1, read as the reverse complement.
TCTCACATTTGGTGCTTACAATTTCCTCCTGAAACATTTTAAGAAATATTTCTATTTATCTATTTTTTTCTGGATGACCATATAAGACTGCTGCTGCTGTTGTTGTTTGTTTTTTTTCCCTAACAGTTTAAGGGCAGTTATTAGCTTCAGTGATAGCATTTGAACTTCATTATGTTTCTTTGTGGGAAGAGTGGGTTTTAACTTTAAACTTCCTTGCCAATTATAGGATATTTCACATTTCCTACATTTTCTTTTGTCAGTGTGATAGATTATTTTCTCCAAGATTTGACAATTATGTCCAGTTCTATCATCAGAAATATTACACTATGAGTTTTTTTTAACTATATAAAGCATCTGTATGATGATCTACTTTTTGCCCATAATGTTGTTTTATGTTCCCTCTTTCTTACTTTACTAAATTTTCTAATTCTTTTATTAATCTCTTTTTTACAATAATCTAGATATAAAGTGATATCTAAAGTGGCATTTTATTATTTTTTTAATCTGAAGGGTCATTTATTAAATTGTTTCTTTTTTTTTTTTTTTTTACTTTATTTTACTTTACAATACTGTATTGGTTTTGCCATACATCAACATGAATCCACCACGGGTGTACACGTGTTCCCAATCCTGAACCCCCCTCCCACCTCCCTCCCCATACCATCTCTTTGGGTCATCCCAGTGTACCAGCCCCAAGCATCCTGTATCCTGTATCAAACCTAGACTGGTGATTCATTTCTTATATGATAGTATACATGTTTCAATGCCATTCTCCCAAATCATCCCACCCTCTCCCTCTCCCACAGAGTCCAAAAGACTGTTCTATACATCTTTGTCTCTTTTGCTGTCTTGCATACAGGGTTATCGTTACCATCTTTCTAAATTCCATGTCTTTCATCAATCTTAATTGTGCCTTAAACATTAATTTTTTATCATTCTATACATTCTGTGGCATATATTTTCTATTTCATTAATTTCCACTCCACTTTACAGCATCAGTTCACTTTCTCACATAGCTAAATAATGTACCTTCTTAAATTTTCCTCTTTATCTCTCTTTCTCATTCTCATCTCTCTAGAATTTTTCATCGTACTCTTAAATTCATCATCCACACTTTTCTCAAAGGACACTTTTAATAATAATTAATCATGTGTGTCTTATTCTCTTCAAACTCATTTAATAGCTATTGTATGTTGAATGTTAGTATGACACCCAAAACTTTGAGCTATGCCTTAAGTCTCCAATACTCTTGTTTAATTTACCTTGTCTGGATACTTAACATCAATTAGTTTAATCATTACTTCACATTATTTCATGTTTCTTGCCTTTGCAAGTCTGGAAACCACTTTCCTCCTGCTTGGCCTAATAAATACTTGTTCTATTAGTTTGAGTTCTGAATTCTTTAAAATGAAGGTGTACCTTGCATCAGGCCTCTGTAGCATTCTATGGTTATATATAATTTTAGTACTAACACGAAGCTGTTGTTTACTAAGTTGTGCCCGACTCTTTTGCAACCCTATAGACTGTAGCCTGCCAGGTCCCCCTGTCCATGGGATTTTTCAGGAAAGAATACTGGAATGGATTGCCATTTCCTTCTCCAGGTGATCTTCCTGACCCAGGGATTGAACCTACAGCTCCTGAATTGGCAGGTGGATTCTTTACTATTGAGCAACTAGGGAAATCCCAAGACTAATACATTCTGCTATAATTCTTGATTTTTTTCCTCTGCATTTCTCGTTAGGTGCTGAACTAAATCTCTCTGTCTCTAGCCCTAGCTTTTATAACAAAGAGCCTGGGAGATATGTCAGGCTCCTAAATATGTTAAGTGAATTAATAAATGAATGCAAACCCAGGTTGGATCCCTGGGTCAGGAAGATCCCCTGGAGGAGGAAATGGAAACCCACTTGGGAAATGCTAAATCCCACTTGTGCTTGCTTGGGAAATCCCATGGTCAATGAAGCCTCGTGGAAAACAGTACATGAGGTTTCAAGAGTTGGACATGACTTAGTGATTAAACCTACCTACTTTAGAATTAGAAAACAAGGAAAATACTGGTATTACCTATTTTAATATTTACTTTTAAAACAGTATGGAAATTTAAACTTTCTAATTACATTTTGTAGGTTTTAATTTTAAGTTTAATATTTCCTGAAGATATATAAGTGAAGTAAAAGTCGTTCAGTCCTGTCTGACTCTTTGCAACCCCATAGGACTATACAGTCCATGGAATTCTCCAGACCAGAATACTGGAGTGGGTAGCCTTTCCCTTCTCCAGGGGATCTTCCCAAACCAGGGATGGAGCCCAAGTCTATGACATCGCAGGCAGATTTTTGACCAGCTGAGCCACCAGGGAAGCCCAGGAATACTGGAATGGATAGCCTATCCCTTCTCCAAAGGATCTTCTTGACCCAGAAATCGAACTAGGGTCTCCTGGCAGACTCTTTACCAGACCAGGGAACCCCAAAGACACATAAAGCTATACTTTAATTCTCAGAGTAAATAATCCTTAAAATATAATATATATATATGTAATATATATAAATATAAAAATATACATACATATTTCTATAAGATTTCACTTATTGGTAGAGTCTTGTTGTACAGAGATTTTATAATTATCTCAATTTTATCTCTTACTTTAATTGTACAGTTTCAAAAGAGGGAAATATGATCAGTAGTCTTTTAGGGCTAATACAGATCTCCAATTATTTACAGATACTATGATTTATTATGAACTGCTGATTATCTTACTCAAAAGGCTCAGTTCATCAGAGATTGATTGTATTGCAGTGAACTGATAAAAACTTAGAATGTGTAATAGGAAACCACAGACACTCTGAAAATCCTAAGTAAAATATACCTAAGGCTTTCAATAACAATTTTACTCACAAATTAGACTCTGATAATTAATGAAGAGCTCTACACAATATGATATGGACTAAATTTATTCAATCTAGACATTTATTTTTATGAACTGTTTTTGTGTTTTATATATATATATATATACTGACACATATATAAACATATATGTCTATATTTCCTTTAAAGATGTAAGTCATCTTTCTTTTACTGAATTACCACCCATATTTCAGATAAACACATCCAGGAATCAAGGTCAGCCTTTTTATTTTTTTACTGAAAGTGCAATTATGTCATATTCAATTTTGAGCAAAAAGCTTCTATTTAAGTGCACTGTGCTATTATCTATGTGCTCCATTACAGATTGAATGTTATGTCCCATTACAACAGTGACCATAATTCATTTAGCCTTTTTTACTTTTTTTTCATTATGATCAACATACACACTTTCCCTTCTCATTCTCCATTTTATTTTTATTCTGACATTGGGATATTAAATAATAATTTTATTGACTTAAATCAAAAGCTTTATTTTTGAAAGTAAGTTTAATACTACCTCTTTTATTTTTCTTTTATTCACTTTCTCTTATAATAAAAGAAGCAGAGAACAGACTATCGTTTAGTTCTTAAGTACATCACTGTTGGTGTTTAAAAAACATACAGATATTAAGCTTAAAAATAAAAATTAGAATATACATTTCAGCTGTTCTACTGAAATCAAGATCATTTGTAATTGTTTTATCCTCATCTCAACATGGTGTAGTCCTCAGTTATTACTGTCCTTCTTCATAATTTCAACTATGAAGAAATATTCGATGCTTCATTTCTCAGATCAACTCACTTTATTCTTGTCCTAACTTAAAAACAGAAACTCAAAAAGTGAAGATTTAGTTCACATTTCTACCCTATAGATAAATAGAATATTACTGTAATTTTGTTTTCACATTACCCCAAGGATGACTGCTTAGATTAATAAACTATAAATTAAGCTAAAATCATGAGAAAAATTTGATAACAATGCTTTGATCAATTGTCTCCTAACATGTGGATATCAGATGCTTGTATTATGTGAACCTCACTATAGCCAATGTTAGTTCAATAATTCAAAGTCTTAAAATGTCATTGTTAAGTTAAAATAGTTAAATGTTTCACTTTCATTTATTAAAATATTTTATAATTTATAGGTTCACATTTTGATGTTATTAGCAGAGTGTAGCAGAAAAATATTGAGCTTGAACTTAGAAGTTAATGTCAATGCAAGTTCCTACTTACTGAGATGTTGATTTAAGGCAAGTCACTTAACTTCTTAGATAACAATTTCCTTCAGTCAGTTCAATTCAGTTCAGTGGCTCAGTCATATCTGACTTTTTGTGATCCCATGGACTGTAGCACGCCAGACTTCTCTGTTCATCACCAACTCCAGGAGCTTGCTCAAACTTGTGTCCATCGGGTTGGTGATGTCATCCAACCATCTCATCCTCTGTCCACTTCTTCTCCTCCTGCCTTCAGTTGTATCCAGCATAAGTGTCTTTTCCAATGAGTCAGTTCTTTGCATCAGGTGGACAAAGTATTGGAGTTTCAGCTTCAGCATCATTCCTTCCAATGAATATTCAGGACTGATTTCCTTTACGATGGACTGGTTGGATCTCCTTGAAGTCCAAGAGACTATCAGGAGTTTTCTCCAACACCACAGTTAAAAGCATAAATTTTTCGGTGCTCAGCTTTCTTTATAGTCCAACTCTCACATCCATACATGATTAGTGGATAAACCAAAGCTTTGACTAGATGGAATTTTTGGCAAAGTAATGTCTCTGCTTTTTAATATACTGTCTAGGTTGGTCATAGCTTTTCTTCAAAGGAGCAAGGGTCTTTTAACTTCATGGCTACAGTCACCATCGGCAGTGAGTTGGGAGCTCAAAAAAATAAAGTCTGACACTGTTTCTACTGTTTCTCCTCCTATTTGCCATAGAATGATAGGACTGGATGCCACGATCTTAGTTTTTTGAATGTTGAGTTTTAAGCCAGCTTTTTCACTCTCCTCTTTCACATTCATCAAGAGGCTCTTTAGTTTTCTTCACTTTCTGCCATAAGGGTGGTGTCATCTGAATATCTGAGGTTATTGATAATTCTCCTGGCAATCTTAATTACAAATTGGGCTTCATCCAGTCCAGCATTTAGCATGATGTATTCTGCATGCAGGTTAAATAAGCAGGGTGACAATATACAGTCTTGATGTACTCCTTTCCCAATTTGGAACCAGTCTGTTGTTCCATGTCCAGTTCTAACTGTTGCTTCTTAACCTGCATACAGATTTCTCAGGAGACAGGTAACGTGGTCTGGTATTCCCATCTCTTTAAGAATTTTCCACAGTGTGTTGAGATTTACACAGTCAAAGGCTTTGGCATAGTCAATAAAGCAGAAGTAGATGTTTTTCTGGAATTTTCTTACTTTTTAAATGATGCAAAGGATGTTGGCAATTTGATCTCTGTTTCCTCTGCCTTTTCTAAATCCAGCTTGAACATCTGGAAGTTCATGGTTCATGTACTATTGAGACCTCGCTTGGAGAATTTTGAGCATTACTTTGCTAGCATGTGGCATGTGAGGTGACTGCAATTGTGCAGTAGTTTGAACATTCTTTGGCATTTCCTTTCTTTGTGATTGGAATGAAAACGGACCTTTTCCAGTCCTGTGGCCACTGCTGAGTGTTCCAAATTTGCTGGCATATTGAGTGCAGCACTTATACAGCATCATCATCTTTCAGGATTTGAAATAGCTCAACTGGAATTCCATCACCTCTACTAGCTTTGTTCATAGTAATGCATCCTAAGACCCACTTGACTTCACATTCCAGGATATCTGGCTCTAGGTGAGTGATCATATCATCATGGTTTTCTGGGCCATGAAGATCTTTTTTATATAGTTCTTCTGTGTATTCTTGCCACCTCTTCTTAATATCTTCTGCTTCCATTGGGTCCTTGCCATTTCTGTCCTTTCTTGTGCCCATCGTTGCATGAAATGTTCCCTTGCTATCTCTAATTTTCTGGAAGAAATCTCTAGTCTTTCCCATTTTATTGTTTTTCTCTATTTCTTTGCATTGAGCACTGAGGAAGGCTTTCTTATCTCTCCTTGCTATTCTTTGGAACTCTGCATTCAAATGGGTATATCTTTCCTTTTCTCTTTTGCCTTTAGGTTCTCTTCTTTTTTCAGCTATTTGTAAGGCCTTCTGAGACAACCATTTTGCCTTTTTGCATTTTTTTCCCTTGTGTGTTTGATCACTGCCTCCTGTACAATGTCACGAACCTCTGTCCATAGTTCTTCAGGCACTGTGTCTATCAGATCTAATCCCTTCTATTTGTCACTTCCACTGTATAATGGTAAGGGATTTGATTTAGGTCATGTCTCAATGGTCTAGTGGTTTTCCCTACTTTCTTCAATTTAAGTCTGAATTTGGCATAAGGAATTCATTATCTGAGACACAGTCAGTTCCCGGTCTTCTTTTTGCTGACTGTATAGAGCTTCTCCATCTTTGGCTGCAAAGAATACAGTCAATCTGATTTCAATATTGACCATCTCGTGAAATCCATATATAAAGTCTTCTCTTGTTTTGTTAGAAGAGAGTATTGGCTATGACCAATGCATTCTGTTGGTAAAACTCAGCCTTTTCCCTGCCTCATTTTGTCTTCCAAGGCCATATTTGCCTGTTACTCCAGGTATCTCTTCACTTTCTACTTTTGCATTCCAGTCCCCTATGATGAAAGGATATCTTTTTTGTGTGTTAGTTCTAGAAGGCGGAGAAGGCAATGGCACCCCATTCCAGTACTCTTGCCTGGAAAATCCCATGGACAGAGGAGCCTGGTAGGCTTCAGTCCATGGGGTTGGGAAGAGTCGGACACAGCTGAGCGACTTCACTTTCACTTTTCACTTTCATGCATTGGAGAAGGAAATGGCAACCCACTCCAGTGTTCTTGCCTGGAGAATCCCAGGGAAGGGGGATCCTGGTGGGCCGCCATCTATGGGATCGCACAGAGTCAGACACGACTGAAGCAGTAGCAGTAGCAGTTCTAGAAGGTCTTTAAGTCTTCATAGAATCATTCAATATCAGCTTCTTCAGCATTACTGGTTGGGCCATAGACTTGGTTTACTGTGATGCTGAATGGTTCACCTTGGAAATGAATAGAGGTCATTCTGTTATTTTTGAGATTGCACTCATGTAATTTCCTTATTCATAAAGAAAGATGTGATATGGATTGTTAAAATTATCTGAAAATTTTGATTAATAGTATAAATTCCTTTTCATAAACATTGCTAGAATTATTCTGACATTTGTTTTCTGACCCCAACTGGGTACCCTACAGTTAAATTTAATTAAAAGTATAACCACAAAAAGTACAGATCCTACAAGTTAAGAACACGGTCTTTCACCAGTCTGCCCCCAGTTCAGACACCATCCACAAGCCTTGGTGGTGACCCACAATTCCAACCAATTGGCTATAAATTTGGAGATTTCTGCAGTCCCCTCAGGCAAAAAGAATTTGCTAAAATGACTCAAGAGGGCTCAGGGAAAAACAACATTTATGATTACAGTTTTATTATGAAGCCTATGTGTTAAGAATAGCCAAATGAAGAGACACATAGGTTTAGGGAAGTGGGGTACACTGTTTGCATGCCCTATCCAAGGTGTGTCACAATTCCAGCACATCAGTGTGCTCAACAACCAGGAAGTTCCATTGAGCCCAAGTGTCAGGAATTCTTTCATTAAATAGTTATAGTTGAAAAATCACTGGACACATTCTTGAACACAATGTCCAGTCATTCTTTCCTTTCCCAGAGATTGGGCTAGCCCAAAGTTCCTGAGATTTTATCTGTATTACAGATTTTGATTCATTGAGAATTGATCTACTGTCTTGTCCATGTTTAACTTTTATGAATATATTACATGTATTGAAGACTTTCAGTTCTCTAGATTGGCACAGTGTACTATGCTGCTGCTAAGTCATTTCAGTCCTGTCCAACTCTATGCTACCCCATGGATAGCAGCCCACCAGGCTACCCCATCCCTGGCATTCTCCAGACAAGAACACTGGAGTGGGTTGCTAGTTCCTTCTCCAATGCATGAAAGTGAAAAGTGCAAGTAAAGTTGCTCAGCTGTGTCCGACTCTTCGCGACCACATGGACTGCAGCCTACCAGGCTCCTCCATCCATGGGATTTTCCAGGCAAGAGAACTGAAGTGGGGTGCTATTGCCTTCTCCGACAGTGTACTATACATGACAATTAAAATCTTCTAATAACATTATTCAAAACTATATTTTTATGTATGTTGAGCTTTTAGGAATATTTTTATTTCTAGATATATTCCCTATATATTACATATATTCTTTTGATATATTACATATACTCTTATGATAATTGATTGCTCAATGATCCCAGTAGGTAATACTTTTCACAATATTTCTTCATGTACTATTATATTGAGTGGCATTCTACACAGTTTCTATTTTCAATTATGTCTTCATTTTCTTTATTGATGTTTTGTGATGGATTGAGATTTCAATTGATTTGATAATTTGATTTATTGTTCACATTAATTTTTATTGATTTTTAACCCAATTACTTCTAATGTTTTGCATATTATACTTTTTTCTCCAATGTTTTTATGTACATTTTTTCATAAACTAAAAAGAAAAAAATTCACTGTTAAATCTCATGTGAAATTTACAAAGAAACTAAAATATTTAAACATACACCTCCCAACTTACATTTTAATGTTTATTTAAATAAGTCTCTCTTTACTTTTAGGGCATAATTTTTGTTGGTTAAATGATTTAGTTTATTTTCTGTAAGTATTTTAAATATACTATTCTACTTTCATCTGACTTGTTGTTTAAAAAAATCTTTGATAAATGCAGTAGGTTTCCCTCTGGCTGATTTCAACATTTTATTTCTTTGGTATTCTTCTACAATAAGTCAAGTTTTGGTTTCCTTTTATTTTTGGCCTTCTTTTACACAGTTTTTTCACCTATGTCTCTGGACATTATATATATATATATATATATATATATATATATATATATATATATATATATTTATTTATCAACTTTTTTAAAAAAAAATGCAGTTAATACTAGTTGAATATTATTTCTCTTTTATTTTTCTATTTTTTCCTTCCTGTCTCTGCTTAACATATACCGGGATTTCTGGTCTTACCTATTACGTCTCTTAACCTTTCACATTTTCTACTTGCTGTTTATATACCAGTAAGTTTTTCTGATCTAAGTTTTAGTTCACTTATTCTCTCTCTAGTACTTTCAAAAATTCTGCTTAATCCCTCATTGAGTTTTTAATTCCTATTAGCCTATATTATCATTTCTGAAATATTATTTTAGATTTTTTTCACATCAGCTTTTCCTTTTAGACAAGCTCCAATTATTTATTTTTTTGTTCAAAGATTTAAGTATTATATAATTATAACATACTTAAATCTTTAAACAATATATATATATGTATATGTATTTAAATTTTATACTCTGTCTCATAACTCAAATGTTGATATTTTACCTGATATTTGTTGCTTCTGTTGACATCCATAGTGTAGAGCTTTGTGATATTTGTTTTATTATGAATATAGTTGATTTAATATTTGGAAATCTTATGAAATTAATTTTAGGAATTATTGTCCCCATAGGCAAACTGAATACATTCCTCCTAAAAATCAGTCAGATCCTACCCATCTGGGCCACCCTCTGGGGTACCAGCATATTACAGAAGTCTTATATTTAACTTGTTCCAGTATGCCTCAATTTTAGGGTTTCAATTCTAAATCTGATACAGGCATCCTCCACACCCTGAGAAATCCTGGAATAAATAAAAAAATAAATGATATACAATAAAGAAGTATAGGAAATCAATACATTAACAATCAAAATGAAAGTGTTTCTCAGGAGTTTTTGTTGTTGTTGCTGTTAATTTAAACTGAATTAGAGAAATATATGTATAATGTGTATATATTAGAAATAACGATAAAAGTGGTTCCATAGACATCTTACAATAGGGAATAACAAATCTGAGTCCATATAAAATCTCTTTCTTTTACTTTAATCTTTGTATTCTATTGCTTTTGCTACAAGTTAATCACTAAAGTAATATTGCCTATTGCTTATAGTAAACACAATGGCCCATCTCAGAGAACCCTGTCCCCTATGTAAAACTAAAATACCTTTGTTCAGCTTAAATGAAACATTCTGACCCAACCCCCCTGTGAATGGCTGTAAGAAAGAAGAAATCAATGCATCCCCTTCTACCTAATGGAAACCAGGAGATATTTGCAACAACTTATGGTCTTTTTACTTCCTCACCTCCTTCTTTATTCTATAAAATAAACTCGCATCCAGACCCCTACAAAGTGTTCCTCCAGGACATTAGTCCACCATCTTCTCTGGCTCGGTTTTCCAAAAAAGTCATTATTCATTGCCCCCAAATCTCTCCAAATTTATTGGCCTTTCATGAGGTGAGCAGAAGGAGCTTGGCCTTGGTAAAAGTCTTTTTTTTTTTTTTAATGCATGAAGTTTTAAGATTTTAAAGCATTCAGGAACCGTTGGTTGCTTTCCCTGAATTCTGCCAAATAGGGGTTTGTAAGACTTTCTGGAATCTTCTCAAATTTTTCAGTCTACTTAACTTTATTGAGCTATTGCTACATCATTTCCCAGATGTCATAATGGATGTAAAACTTCTTCTACAGGAGGCTTAAACTATACCAAAACTACACTGTGAGAAATGAATCACAAGCATTCTAGTGCTCTGAGATTACTATGAATTTGTTTTGAATTTCTACATTCTACCTTATTTTAACATCCTGACTCTTAGCATCAACCAAGGACTTATTCTATCATTAATCTCTCCCATTTATAAAACTTTCCTGTCATATATTCTGAGTTATCTGCCCTCCAAGTAGCCGGAAGAAAAATAAAAGCATCTCTTACTCTTCATTTTCTTTAACAAGTTGTATGCCATATGAGCACTAAAGCACAGTACATCTGGCAATATTTTTAGATTTCAAAAAATCTTTCCCCTTTCAGAAAGCCTGGTTCTTTTCAATGCAAAATCTTGACTTTAAATTGATAATTTCTTTTATGCTTTTAAAAAGGCTCTTTTTATTTAGTTGGCTTCTTCATTTTATTTGGCTAATTTGTGTCCTCTCTTAGTTGGGACAATGGAACTTATACTTAAGTTCTAATTTAAAGGTCAGAACAACCAAAAAAAAAAAAAAAACCAAAAACAAATAAAAAATCCACAGATGAAAATAAATCACTTTGAATGATAAATATGTCACTAAAAATCTAAATATCATGGGTAAAAAATTAGGGTTATGTAATTGATTGCATAATACTCAACATTCACTTTTCTTTTCGTATTAAATAAAGTGAACATTCTTTCAACTTGAATAGAAATTCCTTTATCTGATTCTCTGATTATCTCTTCATGTTTCTCAGTAGTTACTCCTTCCCTAATCCTCACTGATGGGTTTCATTGTAAAGATCAATAAGAATGCAGGCAATTCTTGAAAATAGCAAGCTACTACAGACTTCCAATTCTTACATTTGCATTTACCTTATTCTTGAGCTACATCTTCCACACCATCCCAAACTCTCTTTTCCATTAGCACCAATTTTCATCTTTGGAAAATTGAGTGCAATTTTAATCTCCTTAGTAAGACCTTCACTACTTCCCCTGATGTGATCTGAGAACTTGCAGATGTACAAACTTGGTTTAGAAAAGGCAGAAGAACCAGAGATTAAATTGCAAATTCTGCTGGATCATAGAAAAAGCCAGAGAATTCCAGAAAAAACAGCTACTTCTGCTTCGTTGACTATGCTAAAGCCTTTGACAGTATGGATCACAACAAACTGGAAGATTCTTCAAGAGATGGGAATACTAGACCACCTAACTTGCCTCCTGAGAAATCTGTATACAGATCAAGAAGCAACAGTTAGAACCAGACATGGAACAACAGACTGGTTCCAAATTGGGAAAGGAGTACATCAAGGCTGAATATTGTCACCCTGCTTATTTAACTTATATGCAGAGCACATCATGTGATGAAGCACAGGCTGCAAGATTGTGGGGATAAATATCAGTGACCTCAGATATACAGATGACATCACCCTAATGGCAGAAAGCAAAGAGGAACTAAAGAGCCTTTTGATGACGGTAAAAGAGGAGGGTGAAAAAAGCTGGCTTAAAACTCAACATTCGATCCTCTACATAGAAAACCCTAAAGGCTCCACCAGAAAATTACTAGAGCTAATCAATGAATATAGTAAAGTTGCAGGATATAAAATTAACACACAGAAATCCCTTGCATTCCTATACACTAATAATGAGAAAGCAGAAAAAGAAATTAAGGAAACAATTCCATTCACCATTGCAACGAAAAGAATAAAATACTTAGGAATATATCTACCTAAAGAAACTAAAGACCTATATATAGAAAACTATAAAACACTGGTGAAAGAAGTCAAAGAGGACACTAATAGATGGAGAAATATACCATGTTCATGGATCAGAAGAATCAATATAGTGAAAATGAGTATACTACCCAAAGCAATCTACAGATTCAATGCAATCCCTATCAAGCTACCAGCGGTTATTTCACAGAGCTAGAACAAATACTTCACAATTTGTATGGAAATGCAAAAAACCTCAAATAGCCAAAGCAATCTTGAGAAAGAAGAATGGAACTGGAGGAATCAACCTGCCTGACTTCAGGCTCTACTATAAAGCCACAGTCATCAAGACAGTATAGTACTGGCACAAAGACAGAAATATAGATCAATGGAACAAAATAGAAAGCCCAGAGATAAATCCACACACATATGGACACCTTATCTTTGACAAAGGAGGCAAGAATATACAATGGAGTAAAGACAATCTCTTTAACAAATGGTGCTGGGAAAACTGGTCAACCACTTGTAAAAGAATGAAACTAGAACACTTTCTAACACCATTCACAAAAATAAACTCAAAATGGATTAAAGATCTAAATGTAAGACCAGAAACTATACAACTCCTAGAGGAGAACATAGGCAAAACATTCTCTGACATAAATCACAGCAGGATCCTCTATCATCCACCTCCCAGAATACTGGAAATAAAAGCAAAAATAAACAAATGGGACGTAATTAAACTTAAGCTTCTTCACAACAAAGGAAAGTATAAGCAAGGTGAAAAGACAGCCTTCAGAATGGGAGAAAATAATAGCAAATGAAGCAACTGACAAACAACTAATCTCAAAAATATACAAGCAACACCTACAGCTCAATTCCAGAAAAATAAATGACCCAATCAAAGAACTAAATAGACATTTCTCCAAAGAAGACATATGGATGGCTAACAAACACATGTAAAGATGCTCAACATCACTCATTATCAGAGAAATGCAAATCAAGACCACAATGAGGTACCATTTCACACCAGTAAGAGTGGCTGCGATCCAAAAGTCTACAAATAATAAATGCTGGAGAGGGTGTGGAGAAAAGGGAACCCTCTTACACTGTTGGTGAGAATGCAAACTAGTACAGCCACTATGGAGAACAGTGTGGAGATTCCTTAAAAAATTGCAAATAGAACTGCCTTATGACCCAGCAATCCCACTGCTGGGCATACACACTGAGGAAACCAGAATTGAAAGAGACACGTGTACCCCAATGTTCATCGCAGCACTGTTTATAATAGCCAGGACATGGAAGCAACCTAGATGTCCATCAGCAGACAAATGGATAAGAAAGCTGTGGTACATATACACAATGGAGTATTACTCAGCCATTAAAAAGAATACATTTGAATCAGTTCTAATGAGGTAGATGAAACTGGAGCCAATTATACAGGGTGAATTAAGCCAGAAAGAAAAACACCAATACAGTATACTAACACATATATATGGAATTTAGAAAGATGGTTATGATAACCCTATATGCAAGACAGCAAAAGAGACACAGATGTATAGAACAGACTTTTGGACTCAGTGGGAGAGGGAGAGGGTGAGATGATTTGGGAGAATGGCATTGAAACATGTATACTACCATGTAAAGAAATGAATCACTAGTCTAGGTTTGATACAGGATACAGGATGCTTGGGGCTGGTGCACTGGGATGAACCAGAGAGATGATATGGGGAGGGTGATGGGAGCGGGGTTCAGGGTTGGGAACTCATGTAAACCTGTGGTGGATTCATGTCAATGTATGGCAAAACCAATACAGTATTGTAAAGTAAAAAAAATAAAATTAAATAAAAAACAAACAGAAACATTAACATTCAAAAAATAAAGACCATGGCATCCGATCCCATCACTTCATGACAAATAGATGGGGAAACAGTAGAAACACTGACAGACTTTATTTCCTTGGGCTCCAAAAATCACTGCAGACAGTGACTGCAGCCATGAAATTAAAAGATGCTTACGTATTTAAAAGCAGAGGCATCACTTTGCCAACAAATGTCCATATAGTCAAAACTATGGCTTTACCAGTAGTTGTTTATGGATGTTAGATTTGGACCGTAAAGAAGGCTGTATGTTGAAGAATTGATGTTTTTGAACTGTGGTGCTGGAGAAGATTCTTGAGATTCCCTTGGGCAACAAGGAGATCAAACCAGTCAATTCTAAAGGAAATCAACCCTGAATATTCATTGGAAGGACTGATGCTAAAGCTGAAGCTTCAATACTTTGGCCCCCTGTTATGAAGAACTGACTCACTGGAAAAGACCCTGATGCTGGGAAAGATTGAAGGCAGTTGGAGAAGGGGATGACAGAAGATGAGATGTTTGGATGGCATCACCAATTCAATGCACATGAGTTTGAGCAAACCCTGGGAGATAGTGAAGGACAGGGAAGCCTGGCTTGCTGAAGTCCACATGGTTGCAAATAGTCAAACACAACTGAGCAATTGAACAACAATGTTCCCTGAATAAAGCATAGTCTTTTTTTGTTAATTTACTAATCATCACCTGTATATGTCTACATTCAGTTAATAAAACACTATAAGTAATCAAATGCATAAGTCCCCATTTGAGACAGTATAATAACATTGAAGTTGAAAGAATATTCTATTTGTGATTGTTTTAAAAAGACAGAGATCCAGGCAAGCTTAACAAAAGTATGCTATATATGTATGCAAATGTATGCTAAATTTAAAATATAAATGATGTCCCTTGATAAGTTAGCTTTGGGGACATTTTTTTTTAAATTAAAGATAGAAGAATTTGCTAGAAAATTAAGATTAATGTATTATTTATTATATATGTTATTACTAATGCATATGAAACTCATGATGATGAGAAGATTAAGTGAATATGGAAAGAAATCCACAAGATGGAAATAATTTACTTAACTCTTTTACAGAATATTAAAAATGCATCTCCTAGGCAGATTTATTGAAAGAAATGTAATTATTAATTATAATAGGAAAGATTAGAAGATGCGAGCATAGTTAATAATTGCATACAAATTGCTTCATTGCATTTAGGATTTGCAAATGTTTCTTAAGAAATTACCATTATGCTATTGTTCACTGAAAATTTCCTATGTCTTCTTTCTTGGCCAAAAATACAATATGTTATTTTATAGAAAACTAATACCTGAGATTTCCGATAATCTCCAACTGAAGGCAAAACTATAATTAGAGATATGTAGGTATAATATCAAAGTGCATGGATTTATAGGGCTCAGAAGTCTCAGATCTCAGAGGTATTATGGATTCTAATTGTCTCCTTATTGTTCATTCTTCTTAATATGCTCTCTCTACATCTCTTCCCCAATCCTTCTCTTCTTTATTTTTAGCTAGGTTCAAAATCTTTGTGGGAAAATTTTTTAGTGAAATATGAAATGATACTATGGGATCTGAAAATATTAATAAGTAAGACTAGAAACGACCTGATGCCTGAAAACTCTGCCTTAATTGTTCACTGAAAATGAATCACAGTCAGGGATACCATCTCAAAACCTTGTGACATTTAGCATAAACAATAGTTAAAAATGAATCAAGGAAATAAACATAATGATGAAAATAGTATATACTTATTTTTTTACAATTAAGTTTGCATGAAAGTGAGTCATTTTAATTATTTGTTTGATGTAAATATATTTTAGTTTTAATGAACTTAAATATTTTTCTTCTGTACTATTTAAGCATTTACCATATTTTTATTTTCTACTTGCATGTTCAATGATGCACTGTTGATACTGCCACCATTTTGTTGAATATCACTCTCTTTTTAAAATTTTATAACTTGTTTAAAAAATTGATAATGAACATCACCAGCCATGCATAGAAGCCCTTTGTCCTAAACTTCTACCTTGTGGAAGGCAAGGTACACAGCTTTAAATATAGATGACATTTTCACAGAATCATAAATTGGTGACCACTGCCTTGAAAAACAATCAGAATCTTTTCTTTATCATTTTTACTTTAATGTCACTATGATGGACTGTTCCATGGGAAGAACCTATGGCTCATACCTTCATTCAAGATGTATTCTCTAAAAATGTCCTCAAATGAAAGTGACCACAGCCTTAATTCATGGCTATTAATCCATAGATATTTAGAAGAATGTGAATGGCTTGTAAGGCTGACTGCAGGGTACAGGAAAGTACTTTAAGAATGATAGACTGGAAGGACAAATGAGGAGTTTGGGGGGAAAAAAGACACTTTAGTTTCCTGCCAGTTCATATAATTCTCAACATAATAACTTTTTAGTATTGTCCCTCATCTCTGTCTTCTGAGATTTTTTTCCTCAAGGAGGTCTCATTCCTTAATTTTCTTAGGACATATAAACAGTATTTGAAAGTGCACACTCATTTCTCAAAAATCATCTTCCTAGAATTATCCATAATTTTAATTAAAATGAGTTATTTAATAATACATTTTACACCTATGTGGTTAACTGCATATATGTGAATCATATATGTTGGAATAGACATATATGAAGGAAAAGAAGATAAAGAGTTTTTCACAGAATTATATGTTATATAATGTTAATGTTATATCACACCATTAATCCTTCATCTAGTAGGCATTTATGAGAAAAGAATAACATCTTTTCCATGTTTAATGCAGCAATTAGGAGTGGCTTACACAACAGATAAGTATCACAGGTTCAGAAAAATGATCTATGAGAGAAAATAAGAGTTCTTAGGTTGTGATCCATATTTTTGTATTTGCTTAAAGACTCTATCGATATAAAATGTCTATCTTTCAAAGAATTGGCAATTTTATACTCTTTTCAAAATCATTTTACTCACTGAATATATTACTTAGGAAATAAGGCTAGGGGAAAAAAAAAAAAAAAAAAGGATTCCTAGGGTTTCTTTATCCCTTTAACTTGGTTTGTAGAGTTTTACTTTTGTGCTCCCATTCCCATGGTTGCATCTGTTAAAAAGAAGTAGTGGTTTGTGTCCAAAAGCCTAAGATGCTATTAGCACTTGAGAAAATACTAAGCAAATAATAATCATATAATTTCAATCCTGCTAATGAGAACTACATGATAACAAAGTGTGGTTATTATGTTACCCTTTGAAAATCCACGAATAACATATTAAAATAATTTGTTTAGAAATAATGCTTTTTGAAAGAAACTTTCTATAATAGTGTTAAAAATTATTCTCCAGTAGATTGCTGGGTTTAACAAGTTGAACAATATTTTGGTGCTTAGAATATTACAGTTATAAATGAAAAGAATGGGGAAACTGTGACTCCCTTGAAAAAATACACTTTGAAGAGACACATTGACATTGTTATTAGTTTACCTGGGGCTAGCAAAGACCTGAATCAGTTGTGTTGCATTTAAAGAACTTTGGAAATAAATATTTATTTTTTTTGTGCCGAACTAACCAAATACCCACGCTTTCATTACAATAGATTTGTCACCATATCACACCATTTCTGCTTTTATGAATTATTTCTTTATCCTTGAGAAAAAAATAAGAGAACTATAACATCTATTCTCCTCTCTTCATGGGCCTTATGTGCTGCTCTAAACTTTATGATCAAGCTCCCTTTCATAAAAGGGCTTCTCCACTATTGCCTATTCACAAAACCCACCACCTATTTACTCCTAGAATTTATCTATTTGGTGTTCACAAAATTAACAGGGTCACTTACTTGAACTATATTTATTTCTTTGGATGTAAGACTTTTAAAGCCACTTTTTAATACAGTAAAGGAGCATTTATTCAGAAACTAGTTTTTAATCAGAGTCCAGTAAGAAAAATAAAATTAATGGTTATCTCAAAGAAATATAAGATATTTAAAACCTGTTGACTAGACACTGTAGTGGTCATTTTACATCATATACAAATACCAAATAATTATGATGTACATCAGTAGCATATACCAATTATATCTCAATAATAATAATAATAAATAATAATAAAAGTGTTGTAAGATAAGGAATAAAGGGAGCTAATCCAAATTCAGAATCTTCAGTACTCTGGTCTTAAAGAGGGTCTCACTGAGAGTGCTGGGACTTCCAAGAAAGTTCCTTCTCTGGGGGCTGAGACAATTTAAGAGGCTTAGTAACATCATACACTGCTACAGTTTTCTAATGGACAAGGCCTCCTATCAGTATATGCTGATTTAAAGCAAGCCAGGAAATACATTTAAAATATCTCAAACTTCATCAGCACTATGTGAAAAAAGAAGCAGGTGATTAGGCTAAAAGACATTGAAAAAATAACTTGTATTCAATATCTCTGAATAGCAAAGAGTTTTATGCTTTTATGTTCTCTGGAAAGTTTCTTCCAATTAAAAAAGGGGGAAAAAAACCCATATCCCTAATTATGCACAGAATACATTTTGTATTTCTGAACCTTTATTAAAGGCTCATTCTGACTTCAAAATATGTTTTATTTTATGCTTTCCAGTGCAAACTATCACTGAGAGAAAGGAAAGAAAGAGAGAATATCCATCCTACAGTAGAAAAATACACATTCTTTTCAAGTACATACTGAATATTCTTCAGGAGAGAGATGATAGGTCACAAAACAAATCTTAGCAAGTTTAAGAAGATTGAAATCATACCAACTATCTTTTCTGAACACAGTGGTGTGAAACTAGAAATCAGTAATGGGAAAAAGGCTGGAAAATTCATAAATACTTGGAAATTAAACAACACACTCCTAAACAATGGTCAGAAAGAAATCAAGAGGGAAACAAAAGAATATCTTGAAACAAACTAAAATGAAAACATGACATCCCCAAATCTATGGGTTACTTCAAAAACCATTCTAAGAGGGAGATTTATAGCAACAAGCAACCACATAAGAAAAAATGAAACATTTAATTCAACTTTACACATTAAGAAACCCAAAATGCAAAACAATCTAAGCCAAAGTTAGTAAAAGGGAGCAAATAACCAAGATCAGAGCAGAAATAGATGATATAGAGACCAGTAAAACAATAGAAAAGATAACTGAAACTAAAAGCTGTTTCTTAAAAGTTAAATAAAATTGATATTTGTCTGTTTTAAAATAATGACTATAAACAATAGAGTATCCACATTTTCTTTATCTTAAAACACACACGATATTGACTCCTAGTAGAGTCACAATGCTTCACAAGTGTGCATTTTCTTATTTTATGCTACTATGTTACTATTTTTAATGCATATAATGCATTTATATTTCTATAGTGCCTTTTATCAAAAAAAATCAAAATGCTCTAGTGTTTAGAAAGATTCATGACTTCATTTATAACATGATTTTAACTTCAGAACAGTAACAAGAACAAATCATTGGATGAAAACAGTATTGCTAATAGACTGCATCTTAAAATTTCAAAATTTTATTTATGTATTTTTTTGGCTACTGCATCCTTGCGTGATGCAGGATCTGTTTCCTGACCAAGGAGTGAACCTGTGACCCCTGCAGTGGAATCATGGAGTCTTAACACCTGGACCACCAGGGAAGTCCCTGGAAACTTTAAAATAGATACAAATATTTGGCAACATTAATGAACAGCAGTAAAATATTAAAAGACCAATAATAAAATAAGACCTACAAAATTTAGACATGCATATTAGAAAAAACAAAATGAAATACATTCTGAAGGAAACTTCATTTTAAAACAGCTGCTGCTGCTGCTGCTAAGTTGCTTCAGTCGTGTCCGACTCTGTGCGACCCCAGAGATGGCAGCCCACCAGGCTTCCCCTTCCCTGGGATTCTCCAGGCAAGAACACTGGAGTGGGTTGCCATTTCCTTCTCCATTGAAAACAGCAGAAGGAGAATAATCAACAAAGCCAAACAAAAATATTGTTACAAATTCTTATATTTATGGAAACTAATATTTCTTAGGTCCTCGGGAAATGTATAGATGAAAAATATGCATAGCTCCAGAGTCTCAAGATAACTGCCCACAGAATCAGAACAACATGATTTTTCTATTGTCTAAGCTGAAGGAGTAAAATCCAACAATGCATCCTAAAACTTTTCAAAATTCTCTCCCATTTTCACAATTCCTTCTTATTAAAAATCTTCTAATATTTCAAATCCCATACCCTGTTGTAGGGATCCATCATCTGTCTGAATTTGGTTTATCTTTACACTCATAAATATAGTAAACTATTTAATCATCTTCTGGTGAATGCCTCTAACCACCCATGAGTTCTTAAACAATTCCAGACTGATGCTCACTATTTTACATATTTTAATTATCATGAGTACCTTTATATTGCCATCATCAGTAGATGAGATCCATTCAAAATCCCACAAATATTATCTACCAAACGAAAATAAAGCAAACACAAAATGGAAAACACATTTTCAACAAGTATACCACCTAAATAAAATAGAAAATAGAAGCTACTAGAAAGATTTAAGAGTTTAATCATAAAGAAAAGAGTAAGGAGAAATACTGGTCAAATGGAAAAACATTAGCAATGTAGACTTTTGAACCCAGTGTATTTTTTAAGGCCTTATTAATATTTTTAAAGAAAACCCTCAACATGTAAAACCTAGAGAACCGTTGTTAATTTAAATAATCCTTAAATAATCTTTACTATATTCTAGAGCAGTGCTGGTTAATAAAAATATAGTGTGGGACACATAGGCAGTATGAAATTTTCTACTGACCATAGCGATAAACATAAACAGAACAAAATTAATTTTAACAATATACTTTACTTAAGCCAATTATATCTAGAATACTATTTCAATAATCAATATAAAAAAGTATGAGTGGTTTTACTGTCTTTCCTGCTATGTATTCAGAATCCTGCACATATTTCATGCTTAATAGTACAACTCAGTTTGAGACAGCCACCTTACAAATGCTCAGTGGACATGCCGCATTTCTATGACCACTTAGTCACTAATTCTTCTAAACGATTTTATTATAAAAGACAAATGTAACTAATGTGGCTGCAACACAGTCACATACAATGTTGTGGCTTATAAATATCTTTTTCATATATTGATGGATGTTAATTAGATTTACCATGGTCATTACTTCACAATATATACATATACCAAATCATTGTGTTGTATGCCTGAAACAAATGTAACGTGGAATTCTCTAGCAAAAGTATTGGAGTGGGTAGGCATTTTCTTCTCCAGGGGATCTTCCTGACGTAGGAATCAAACTCAGGTCTCCTGCATTGCAGGCAGATTCTTTACTGTCTGAGACACCAAGAAAGCCCATGTGTCAACTATATCTCAACTAAATAAGATACTTTCTCACTTCAATACTATAAAATTCTTATACAGTTCATTTTTATTAATGACATTATAATAGCTGTTTAGAATTATAGATCTGCAAGTTACTAAACAGGACAGTTATGAAACTCTTAAAAGCATGATAAGCTTTGTAATTTCAAAGCCCACTGACAAAAAAATTTTTTTAAAGTATCTCATATTTTAGCTCCTTTTCAGTTCTCAATGCAACAAGTCCTCATCTTGTGTTGACAGAAACATACATACACACATGCATACATACATTCATATACACTTTAAACTTCTGAAAATACAAAATTAATATCATTTTCACCAATTCTTCTTTTCCTTTGTCACTAAAGAAATACTGCCTTTTCTTCTGATCATGGCTAATTTCTCCCCTTAATGTTTAAGTCAACTCACAGCCTTTCCTGTCTCTTAAACAGCTCATGAATTTCTAAAACTTTCTATCAAAGGTATTTTTAAATGTTATTGAGGAATAACTGACAAAAATAACTGTATATATTCAAAATATGCAGAGTAATGATTTAGTATTCATATGTCATAGAATGATTTCCAACATTAAAATAATTAACACATCTAACACTTCACATACTTAGCTCTTTTGGTGTGAGCACGTGTGTGATGAAAATGATGAAAAGCTACTGTCTGCAACTCCCATGTACACTACTATTATTAACTATAATAACCATACTGTACATTAGAGCCTAAGGACTTATTCTTTTGTAACTGAAACATTTTACCCTTTCAATAAACATCTTCAAGTACATTCTACATGGCATTACTTTAAGACAAGCATAGTCATCTTTTACTTAGGCTATTATACTTTTTTCCCCTAATCAAATTCTGCCACCTTATCCTTGTCATATTTTCCACTGCTACCAGATCAGTTTTTCTAAAATGAAGTTCTAATAATGTCAGCCTCTTGGATAAATATAGTCATTCTGAGCTCACTATACAAAAATTAATAAAGACCTTTATGTGTCATTTGAAGCCTTTTATGCTATGACTCTTGTATACATCTTGAACTTGGGCACTTGTCTCACATCCACAACCACAGACTCCATCCACTCAGCTACAACATATTAATGCTTATACCTCCATGCTTTGAACATATTGTTTCCTCTGTCTACAATCACTTTCTAGATCATTTCACACAATGCCTTTAACAATCTCAGCCTGGTTATTCTGGTTGTATTTCGGGGGATTTGGTTTTTGTTGTTCTTTTTCCTTCTAGCAATACTCCTATCATCCTGACAGATGATAGTGGAGAGTCACAACTCAACTAAGTAATCCCCTTACAATTATTGTGCAATTTATAGTATCAATTGCTAGAGCAGATTAACATGGCTTCCCATATACCACCTGTGGCCTTTGAGCAGACTGATCCATCGTTTTCTATTGCTAACAGGAAGAAGTTAAGCAAGTTAGATTTCATGAGATGTACAAAAGTATGCCTTCATAGCCCTGCCGCAGGGTGATGTTACCTTTTTTGTCTTCTAGCCTTTTTTCGGAACATCATATTTTCTATGTCTAAATTAACACATGTTAACAGGACCAGATGAGGAAAAAATTGAAAGTACATTAGAAGTCTTAAAGAGAAAACACATGCACTTCAGAAGGTAGGACATAAAACCTGGTACATTTTCTGCATCAAATCTACATCTTAGAGTCTGTTTTTAATAACTCATGCTAAGACAGAGAGCAAATAGTAGTGCCTACCTGATAGCCTTCAAGCTTGTTATACTTAACTGAAGATTCTAGGTCATGTCTTCATTCTTAAGAAATTAAACATTAAATGCCTATATTTTAGGGAAATATTCATCAGAGTATTTAATGATACAGAAAAGACATATTACTAGATTGTCTACCACATAGTGGCACTTCAATAAAGGTATGGGGAAGTGTTTGAAGTGAAATTAGTTATGAAACAATGAGGTGCTCTTGATTTGAGGTCCTACAAGTTAAAATGTTTTTTAATTGGCAAGAGAAAGGAGAGAAAAATCTCTATTGGATTCCTCGAATCATCGCACAAGCCTTCTGTATCATAAGGGGGGACAAAAACAAACAAACAGTAGCTTAGGAAAACATAAGAACTGTCAGAAAATCAATCATTTATTTTAATTCTCAGGAGCATAATTTTTAATTTAGGGTTTGTTAAATTAATCCCCACCTGCGCGGGGCTTTTTACTGCTTCAAGTTGAGTTTGGAAGTGTATTTTTCACCTCCTGAAATTCTGCCATGTGATGCCTTTTTCTTTTTAAACTCTAGAGTCTCCTCCATTTTTTTTAATAGAAAGTTATCGGAGCCATTCGGGAGAGTGTTTCTGAATGAAGCGGGAAGCAAACCAGGAGGCTGCTACTGTTTTGCTTTGTGAGCCTGCTTGGCTCTCCTGGTGATGTCTGCCTTCTTTGATAGAATGGCCACCTCCAAATTGTCTACCTGTGAATAGTAGTTCATAACAAGAGTCTAATTATTGAATTCTAACCTGCTGATACAGCCTGACTACTGGGACCTAGTCTGTTTATTACACTTATGGAGATGAACTATTCTGTTACACAAAATCAGTATATGTGCTACTTGTTCGGTCACATTCTTTGAAGTTGACCTTCTAAAACTAGAGCTGCATATTTCAGCCTCTATTTACTCTTGCTCAATTATACTACAAGCCAAACCTGCATATTTTGCAGAATTTATTTTCTTGAAATTGAGTGGTTTGTTTGCCACTGAAGGTTGTAAAAGAAGAAAAAGATATTTAAAATCAATGTGTAGTTCCATTCTGAAGTAGAAGCTCTACTTCTATAGAAATAAAAAGACAAAAATCCTTATTTTTATTACTTTTTATATCATAAATATGTTCAGTGATACTAATACAATGACCTAATCAACAAAGGCTTATAGTTCTCATTAGTCAGAGCTGAATGAGCACCATTAATGATGAGCCTAGTGAGGAAACCATATTTGATTATGTCTTATAAGTGAAATACAAAAAAAAACTCCCCAGAAAAGTGTAGTTCTCTATGTGCTAATAGATCATTTACTTTATTTCTCCTGAGTACTTTTTATTTTATCCTTTACAAGTTAGCATCTTTTCAGCTATTTTTTGACCTTGTGATACACAAAAATTACATTTCTCAGGCAATACTAATAATGATGACATATAAACAAATGCTTCAACCCTTGAATATGTAATCAGTTTTTAAAACCCAATGTTTAAAAAGCATGCAGGTAGAATTTTAAGTGTTTTTATTCCTGAAAACATTTTCATAAATTGGCAATTTATGTCCAGAAACCCTCATATTGTGACTATTACATTTGTTCTGCTATAATTAGTCATGGAGACTTGACCTAGAGTGTTAATCTTTTTAATTCTAGCCACTGAAAATAATACTTTCTCCCACTTTCTGAGGTAGAAAAGAATTATTATGACACTGAAGAAAAAAGACTGAAATATATATAGACAGCTACATGGCAAAATAATTTATCACTGACAATCACTAACTACTTTTACACATTTAGATGTTTCAAATGATCTTATGTGTATAAAATCTTTTATTAATTCTATGATAGTCAACTGGAAGTTAGTGTTAGGCTTTTCATCTTTACCAATAATACTGAAAATAAGCAAGTCATTATTT
Source organism: Oryx dammah (assembly GCF_014754425.2). Lineage (NCBI taxonomy): Eukaryota > Metazoa > Chordata > Mammalia > Artiodactyla > Bovidae > Oryx > Oryx dammah. The sequence goes on along the minus strand of NW_024070196.1, from coordinate 26,339,296 downwards.
TGGTCATTATTTACTAATAATCCAAAATAGGTTTATCCTTCCCTTTATCTTTTTCCTTCTCTTACACACACACACACACTACTGCCAATCTACTATTCTATCTTTCTTGTAACAAGGCTATTGCAAGTAGTAGCAAGTAGCAAAGGGAAAAATCCTACATGGTCCATACTGCCTTCAGTAACAGTAGTCCTAATTTTGGTGAAAGGAGAGAGAGGATGTAAACTGACTAGCTGTTTTAATTTGGCTTAGAAGTGGAGTAATTCATATTATTACAGGATTTACTTGTATTGTTAGTAGTAGTTTATGAGAACTAAACTAGTAAATTATGTAGATGTATTTAGTGGTTGTTCCTCTGGATGTTTGTGGAGATACCTACAATAACATTGGCTTAAGCAAGACAATATTTTTCCCTCTTTTGCAAATCCAAGCATGATGTATCCAAGGCTCAGTTTCCTTCTATCTTTTACCTCCACCTCTATATTCCTGAGATGTTCTGCTTTTTCCACAAGCTTCAGAACAGCTTTACTTCAAGTTCATATTACAGCTGAACTAAGGAGAAAAAGGGAAAAGAAAGCTTTCCCTTCTCTTGTTAAAGATATTATATCACCTATAGTTAGCTCTGACTGACTAGGATTTTTCATAAAGTTACACAGCTTTAAGGAGGATTAGGATTTGAGAACTTTATTTCTTTAACCATATACTCCACTAATGATTGCATTATTTATTGCCATGGAAATTAAAACTGTAACAATCTTGTCACCTGTACAAAACAAATAAACAGTGACAACAGAAAACTCAACATAAACTATATTAGGGCCATTTTGAAGGAAACCACATTAGAGAAATAGCCAGAAGCAGGAAAATAACCAGAGTACAACAGGAAAAAAGACAGTTTCTCCTGTGTTTCCCTATAAAACAATTGACAAAGGAATTTTGGAATTTAGAATTGTAAATTATTATGAAAGAGGGTGGGCTGTTTCTCATTAGCACAAAGTTACTGACAGCAAAGAATCCCTTATACTTTCTCCAAAAATGAGAGAAGCATAGTCACCATATTCGTCTCTGGGTGCTATTAATTCTTTCAGTTTAATCACAACTTCCCTTTTGTATATTCCATAAGTTAGAGACTAAATTTTGCAATTAGCCACTACTGCTGACTTAGAATCATAAAGAAATAAAGTGGAAGGGTAAAATGTAGATGGATAGAGCAATAGATATTGATCAATCATGAAATAAAATAATACACATACTTTAACTTTGTGTGAAAGTTCATTGACTTAGAGCTTGTTATCATAACTTCCTCTCCCACTAGAAAATTCCCTATTTTCTTTGCTCTCATCCAGCACCTTAAATGGTCAGAGTTCTTTATCAGATAACGTAGCCAAAGTTTCATTCCCAAATGGTTTGGGTTTCAAAGCACCTCTGCCATTGTTGGGTTGTACTATTCTTCCTGCTGTCATACTGTTGACCATGTGCCCTAGAAAACATTCTGAGTTTCAGACATGGTTCTCCCTGTTCCCACTGTGTCTCAGGGATCCCAAAAGGTCCCTTTGCTGTTGGAATCAGTCATCTCATCTAATACAGTTATCTACTTCTTTACCTATACATACTGTGGCAGGGGAGCCTCAAGTTATTCGGTTCCAGTCCTTGGTTCCAATTCAATGGAACATTTGTTTCCCCTAGTAAAAGCATTGCTTCCTCAGTAACCTACACTCTACACCAGTCAGTGGTAACCACGAACGACCTATTTCTAGACAGAAGCCAGACTCCTGACAACTAGGAAACGCACAGAAAAAGGAATCTTTCTCTCACAGAAAAATAACTACCCAGAAAATAAGCACTTCTTGACTTCAAAACCCTGAAGGACTGCACTATAATTCTTTCAATAGGGCTTGAGAATCAATCTATCCTGTTTTACAAATAGGCACTCCAGGTATCACTGGATCTATCAATATTTGGTCATAAGGCTAACTGGAATAAAAGTCCAGACGTGATGCATGGCATTCTTTTGTTTTAAGCTTCAATGAAAAAAAAAAAAATGAGTCTTATCAATTCTTTAGTAATTAGGTCAGAGAAATACTCCACATGTTACACATACTGTCTCCACATTCAATATGTTCACTATACATTTGACCCCTTTCTTGATTAAAAGAATTTCAAAACACATAACTATGTTTTTTTCACTTTAGAGTGGATATTCTGACATGTCACAGACCACTGAACCTCTAAACAGTTCATTGGTATTGAAGGCTTTAGCAGTTTCATGGATTTATTTTCTAGCTTATGCATGCACATATCTTAAGGGATCCTTCAATTTGTTAATTCCTTATCAACAGTTTCACATTATATCCTCAGTGAAGTGAACTACAATAATAGTTTATTGGATACCAGGGAAATTACATTATGGCAAGGAGCAAGAATGATGACATATTATTATTTTGTATTTTTATTTTTACAAAAATAAGAGTGAAGTTTTACTTTTGTCTCTGTAAGTGAAAGCAAATTACTTCCGGTGTCTTCTTAATACTTGAGAAAAAGATGACCAGATTCTTGGTGCTATCATAATTGGCACCCACAACTGGAGTCCCCAATGATTAAGTTTATCACAATCCATACTCGTTATCATCCATGATTCATCAACCTGTGCCCAGGCCTGATGCAAGATAAGTTGGATTTGATCTGTTCTTAACATTCTTAAGTCTTTGATGGTGGCACTGATCTTTGAAACTCCACAAAGATAATGTATTATGTATTGTTTACTAGTCTGGGACGAAGAAATTCTTGGGATTTCCATTTGGCCCATTCATAAATAATAGTCTCAGTCCATGGATTAAGAGTGTGATTAGAGATTTTACCAGTTGCTGAACAGGTCTAAGAAAATTTTTAAAAATCAAGAATTGGGAAAATAACAAAATTTGTTTGTATAGCCCCTGGACATGATGTGAGGCAACTCATGTCAAACACCATATCATTTGAACTCTAAACAGTCCCACTATAAATGTGATCTACAGTGATACTTTAGAACCTAAAATTCTTGTAAATTTTTGTGTAGAAATTCTGTGTAAATTCTTGTGTAAAAATTCTGTGTAAATTTTTGAAAGATCAGAGTATTTTCCTTTCCTCTATTCATAATTTCTTTAAATGACAATAGGTCACTTTAGGGAAAATTTAGAGTAGGATGAAGAGAACACAACCACTTAGTGCCCAAAGAAGGAAAAGTGAGAGAGTAAAGAGGAGAAACGATAGCTTCTTCTCTCCTTCTATCTTGGCTCACAGGTTCCTAAGCTGGAGAAAATATGTAACATAATGTATATTGTTTTAGGTTGCTAAGTTTTGGGGTAATTTGTTACACAGTTATAGATAACCAATACAAGTATAAAAACAAAAAGATAGGTATTTTTGGCAAGTAATCTACCACACAGAACTTTGAGAAAGCTAATTCACTTTATGAAATGTATTCAGGTTTGATGATCTCATTTTATAATCTACTAATACAGTTTAGGGAGAAGGCAATGGCAACTCACTCCAGTACTCTTGCCTGGAAAATCCCATGGATGGAGGAGCCTGGTAGGCTGCAGTCCATGGGGTCGCAAAGAGTCAGACAATGACTGAGCAACTTCACTTTCACTTTTCACTTTCATGCATTGGAGAAAGAAATGGCAACCCACTCCAATGTTCTTGCCTGGAGAATCCCAGGGATGGGGGAGCCTGGTGGGCTGCCATCTATGGGGTTGCACAGAGTCAGACATGACTGAAGTGACTTAGCAGCAGTAGCAGCAGCTATACAGTTTATCCACAAGCTTATACAAATTCTTCTAAATTCAATTTCCTTACTGCATCACATCTTACCTCCTTGAATAGAGGAGGTTGCTTACTAGATAATGTTGCTTATCCAAAGCAACAAAAAGATAAAAATTAAGAAAAAAATATTTTTCCATATCAGTGAAGAAATTATATATATGAGAAATGTTTAGTATATTTATATGATTAGTCACATAACTAAAAAATTTTACTGCAGAATTTTCTATAATAGAGAAAAACAAGAAAAAGTGAAATATACAATCATGGTGACTGAACCTCTTTAATGCTGGTAATGAAAGGCAATGTCAAAGAATGTTCAAACTACTGTACAACTGCGCTCATTTCACATAGTAGCAAAGTAATGCTCAAAATCTCTAAAGCTAAGCTTAACAGTACTTGAACCTAGAACTCCCAAATGTACAAGCTGGATTTAGAAAACACAGAGGAACTAGAGATCAAATTGCCGACATCCTTTGGCTCATAGAAAAAGCATGGGAATTCCAGAAAAAAAAAAAAAAATCTATTTCTGCTTCATTGACTATACTAAAGCCTTTGACTGTAAGGATCAAAACAAACTATGGAAAATTCTTAAAGACTAGGCCACCTTACCTGCCTCCTGAGAAACCTGTATGCAGGTCAAGAAGCAACAGTTAGAACCAGAGATGGAACAATGAACAAGTTCAAAATCCAGAAAGGAGTATGTCAAGGCTGTATATTGTCATCCTGCTTATTTAACGTCTATGCAGAATACATCATGTGAAATGCTGGGCTGGATGAATCACAGACAGGAATCAAGATTGCCAGGAGAAATATTAACAACTTCAGATATGCAAATGATACCACTGTAATGGCAGAAACTGAAGAGGAACTAAAGAGCCTCTTGATGAAGGTGAAAGAGGACAGTGAAAAAGCTGGCTTAAAAGTCAACGTTCAAAAAACTAAGATCATGGCATTCTTTCCCATCACTTCACGGCAAATAGATGGGGCAAAAATGGAAACAGTGACGGATTTTATTTCTTGGACTCCAAAATCATTGCAGACAATGACTGCAGCCACAAAATTAAAAGACATTTGTTCCTTGGAAGAAATCTATGACAAACCTAGATGGTGTGTTAAAAAGCAGAGGCATCACTTTGCTGACAAAGGTCCTTATAGGCAAAGCTATGGCTTTTCCAATAGTCATGTATGGATGTGACAGCTGGACCGTAAAGAAAGCTGAACACCAAAGAATTGATGCTTTCCAATTGTGGTACTGGTGAAAATTCTTGCGAGTCTCTTGGACAGCAAGGAAACCAGACCAGTCAGTCCTAAAGGAAATCAACCCTGAATATTCACTGGAAAGACTGATGTTGAAGCTGAAGCTCTAATACTTTGGCCACATGATGCTAAGAACTGACTCATTAGAAAAGACACTCATGCTTGGAAAGGTTGAGGGCAGGAGAAGAAGGGGGCAAGAGAGGATGAGATGGTTGCATGGCATCCCCCATTCAATGGATATGAGTTTGAGCAGACTCTGGGAAATAGCAAAGGACAGGGAAGCCTTACATTCTGCATGCAGTCCATGGTGGAAGGTGTCACAAAGAGTCAGAGATGGCTTAGTGACTGAACAACAACAACAAATGCTGTTAATATACTTTCATCTTCTGAAGATTTAATTAATTGGCTAAAAGGACCAAAGTCACTGCCAATGACTTCCAGCGTTTTCATTAGAATTTTTATTTGTGTCATTTATAAAATGCTTTTCATAATACTATTTAAGAAAAAATCCATCAATGATTTCTTTACTCTCTAAAATATTGGAACCAAGGCATAATCTATCCAGGTTATTAGTACTTGGAAAGACAGCATTTTTGTTGTTGTTACTGTAGTTGTCACATGTCTTGAAACTTAAGCCATCCTCTTCTTTGTACGTTTAATGATTTTCAAACATATCCCTATAAGATACTCCTCTGTTTAAACAAATATCTCCCCAAACACTTAGTTATCATTTAGGGACACCAAAGAGAATTCCACAGGCAGAGTCGCCTGGTGGACTATAGTCCCTGACATCACAAAGAGTCAGCCATGACTGAGCAACTAACACACACACACACATACACACACACACACACAAACTTATATGTTACACATGTGTATATCCAGGCTTCCCTGGTGGCTCAAGCAGTAAAGAATCTTGCTGCAATGTGGGAAACCTGGGTTGGATCCCTGGGTTGGGAAGATTCCCTGGAGGTGGGCATAGCAAGCCACTCCAGTATTTTTGTCTGGAGAATCCCATGGACAGAGGAGCCTGAAGAGCTATAGTCCACGGGGTCGCAAAGAATCAGACACGACTGAAGTGACTAGGCACGCAGGCACACATGTATATCTATAGAAATAATCAATAACCAATCTGTAATAGGAACAGAAGAGAGCTCTAGCTGGGCCAACCTGAGGACTATAGCCCAGGAGACACAAATTCAGGAAGCACTTGAATTGCATTTCGCTGGACTACAAAATCAGGAGAGGCGTATAAAGGCAAAAACTGCAAGGTTATATGAGTGGTTTGTCAAGAATTAGAGTTGAATCTGGCAAAAAATAAGGGTGCTTATTAAGTAAGGATTGGCTGGGATCCCAGATGGTTGCACAGATACAAGGGAAGACCTTTTGACCATAAGGTTGCAGCTGGCAATTGCAAGGAGATGTTTTGAGAATAGCTGGTGGTATCCTTGAGTTTGATACAATTTAGAAAATTCAAGTTTCAGTAATTCAAGAATGTGTCAGAAATCACATCCACAATGGCCATATGGCTCCATTCTAGATTCCTGATCTCAGTTACCTCATTTTGATTTTTAAATGTATTATTTTCTTTTTTAATGGTTAAAGCAAAAATACATGTTTCACAGGCCATAATACAGGGTGTTCTAGTTATCATGAAGTGAAAGTGAAAGTGAAGTCACTCAGTCATGTCCAACTCTTTGTGACCCCATGGACTGTAGCCTAACAGGCTTCTCCATCCATGGGATTTTCCAGGCAAGAGTACTGGAGTGGGTTGCCATTTCCTTCTCCAGGAGATCTTCCTGACCCAGGGATTGAACCCATGTCTTCTGCATTGTAGGCAGACGCTTTACCGTCTGAGCCACCAGGGAAACTTCCACAACTTCAAGCTAAATCATAGATCAGTTGGAATGATTTCCCCATATCTCAATAAGATAAATTTCCTTCTATTATGTGCATGTAATATGTGAAGAATATGTTCATCATTTGTAGCTGTATTTTAAGAAAAATAATTTTAGAAAAGATAAATCATAACAAACACTAGAAACAGGGGAGATATAAGAAATATAGCTTCAGAAAATAAATATACTGTAGAATGCAAAAGTATTACAAAATGGAGTACAATGGTAGAAATACAAAGTGACCAAGTAAAGATTGCCCCTGCAGCAGTTCACTGCTGACCCAAAGCTCCACAGGAGACACTCAAACACAGTTCTGTCTCAGTCTCTGTAGGGTCTCTGGGTCCTGATGCATACAAGGTTTGTTTGAGCCCTCTGAGCATCTCTGGCAGGTATGGGGTTCGATTCTAAACATGATTTTGCCCCACCTACCATCTTGCTAGGGCTTCTCCTTCACCCTTGCATGTGGGTTATCTCCTCACAGATGCTCCAGCATTGCTCAGCCTCCACTCCAGCGCCTACTGCCTTGCTGGGGCTTCTCTGTCCTTGGATGTAGAGTATCTCCTCACAGTTGCTCCAGTGCCACGTAGACACTGCTCCAGTGCCATGCAGCCACCACTTCAGAGTCATGGAGCTGCTGCTCGAGGGCCGTGCAGCCTAGTCTAACTCAATGAAACTATGAGCTATGCTGTGTAGGTCTACCCAAGATGGACAGGTCATAGTGGAGAATTCTGACAAAAGGTGGTCCACTGGAGAAGGGAATGGCAAAGCACTTCAGTGTTCTTGCCTAGAGAACCCCATGAACAGTATGAAAAGGCAAAAAGATGGGACACAGAAAGATGAACTCCCCAGGTTGGTAGATGTCCAATATGTTACTGGAGATCAGTGGAGAAATAACTCCAGAAAGAATTAAGGGATGGAGCCAAAGCAAAAACAACACCCAGTTGTGGATGTGACTGGTGTTGAAAGTAAAGTCTGATGCTGCAAAGAGCAATATTGCCTATGGAATGGAACCTGGAATGTTAGGTCCATGAATCAAGGCAAATTGGAAGTGGTCAAAAGGAGATGGCAAGAGTGAATGTAGACATTTTAGGCATCCACAAACTAAAATGGACAGGAATGGGTGAACTTAACTCAACTGACCATTATATCTACTACTCTGGGTAAGAATCCCTTAGAAGAAATGGAGTAGCTCTCATAGTCAACAAAAGAGTCTGAAATGCAGTACTTGGATGAAATCTCAAAAATGACAGAATGATCTCTGTTCGTTTCCAAGGCAAACCATTTAATATCATAGTAATCCAAGTCTATGTCTTGGCCATTAATGCTGAAGAAGCTGAAGTTGAACAATTCTATAAAAATATACAAGGTCTTCTAGAACTAACACCCCCAAAAGATGTCCTTTTTATTATATGGGACTGGAATGAAAAGTAGGAAGCTAAGAAATACCTGGAGTAACAGGCAAATTTGGCTTTGGAGTACAGAATGAAGAAGGGCAAAGGCTCATAGAGTTTTGCCAAGAGAATGCACTGGTCATAGCAAACACCTTCTTCCAAAACAGAAGAGAATACTCTATACATGGACATCCTCAGATGGTCAATATAAAAATCAGACTGATTATAATCTCTGTAGCCAAAGATGGTGAAGTTCTATACAGTTAGCCAAAACAAGACTGGGAGCTGACTGTGGCTCAGATCATGAACACCTTGTTGCAAAATTCAGACTTAAACTGAAGAAAGTAGGGAAAATGACTAGACTATTCAGGTATGACCTAAACCAAATTCCTTATGATTATACAGTGGAAGTGAGAAATAGATTCAAGGGATTAGATCTGATAGAGTACCTGATGAACTATGGACAGAGGTTCATGACACTGTACAGGAGGCAGGGATCAAGATCATACTCAAGGGGAGAAGAAAATGCAAAAAAGGCAAAATGGTTTGTCTGAGGAGGACTTACAAATAGCTGTGAAAAGAGGAGAAGCAAAAGGCAAAGGAGAAAAGGAAAGATATACCCATTTGAATGCAGACTTTCAAAGAATAGCAAGGAGACATAAGAAAGACTTCCTCAGTGATCAATACAAAGAAATAGAGGAAAGCAATAGAATGGGAAAGACTAGAGATGTTTCTAGAAAATTAGTGATACCAAGGGAACATTTCATGCAAAGATTGACACAATAAAGGACATAAATGGCATGGATTTAACAGAAGTAGAAGATATTAAGAGGCGACAAGAATACACAGAAGAACTATGCAAGAAAGATCTTCATGACCCAGATAATTACAATGTGATCACTCACCTAGAGCCAGACATCCTGGAATGCGAAGTCAAGTGGGCCTTAGGAAGCAACTAAATGAACAAAGCTAGTGGAGATGATGGAATTCTTGTTGAGCTATTTAGATCCTAAAAGATGTGCGGAAGTGCTGCACTCAACATGCCAGCAAATTTGGAAAACTCAGCAGTGGCCATAGGACTGGAAAAGGTCAGTTTTCATTCCAATCCCAAAGAAAGGCAATGCCAAAATATGCTCAAACTACTGCACAGTTGCACTCATCTCACATGCTAGCAAAGTAACTCTCAAATTCCCCAAGTCAGGTTTCAACAGTACATGAACCATGAACTTCCAGATGTTCAAGGTGTATTTGAAAAAGGCAGAGGAGTCAGAGATCAAATTGCCAACATCCACTGGATCACAAAACTGCAAGAGAGTTCCAGAAAAACATCTACTTCTGCTTTATGGACTACACCAAAGCCTCTGACTGTTAGGATCACAACAAACTGTGGAAAATTCTTAAAGAGATGGGGATATCAAACCACCTGACATGCCTCATGAGAAATCTGTATGCAGGTGAAAAAGCAACATTTAGAACTGGACATGGAACAGCAATTGGTTCCAAATTGGGAAAGGAGTATGTCAAGGTTATATATTGTCACCCTGATTATTTAACTTGTATGCAGAGTACATCATGAGAAACACTAGGCTGGATGAAGCCCAAGCTGGAATTGAGATTGCCAGGAGAAATATCAATAACCTCAGATATGCAGATGACACCAACCTTGCAGCAGAAAGCAAAGAAGAACTAAACACCTTGTTGATATTGAAAGAGGAGAGTGAAAGGTTGGCTTAAAGCTCAACATTCAGAAAACGAAGATCATGGTATCTGGTCCCATCACCTCATGGCAAATAGACGTGGAAACAGTGAAAACAGTGACAGACTCTATTTTCTTGGGCTCAAAAATCACTGCAGATGGTGACTGCAGCCATGAAATTAAAAGACTCTTGCTCCTTGGAAGAAAAGTTATGACCAACCTAGACAGAATATCAAAAAGCAGACACATTACTTTGCCAACAATGGTCTGTCTGGTCAAGGCTATGGTTTTTCCAGTAGTCATGAATGGATGTGCAAGTTGGACTGTAAAGAAAGCTGAGCACTGAAGAATTGATGCTTTTGAACTGTGGTGTTGGAGAAGACTCTTGACAGTCCCTTGGACAGCAAGGAGATCCAACCAGTCCATCCTAAAGGAAATAGCCCTGAATATTCATTGAAAGGACTGATGTTGAAGCTGAAACTCCAATACTTTGGCCAACTGATGTGAAGAATTGACTAATTGGAAAAGACTCTGATGCTGGGAAAGATTGAAGGCAGGAGGATGAGATGGTTGGATGGCATCACTGACTCAATGGACATGAGTTTGAGTAAACTCAGGGAGTTGGTGATGGACAGGGAGGCCTGGTGTGCTGCAGTCCATGGGGTCACAAACAGTCGGACATGACTGAGTGACTGAACTGAACTGAAATTATGAAATCATGTTGCTCTTGACATATTTTTTTAAAAAAAGATTAAACTATGTTTTGGTATAATTTTACATTGCCTTTGCATAAATTAATTATCTAATTAACCTATGTTCACAGCTCTTCAATATTTAAGGCAGCATGTTGCAAATGTGTTTTGTAGAAATTTAGGTTTCCTCAGAAATGCTTCATTGACACAGCGTTTTATTCTAATTCAATTTAGTTTGGAATATTTTAAAGTAGCAATAATGAACACACATGCTTAAACGCATCAAGTATAAATATGTAACCCAGTGGAGTCTTAAATTTCCCCAGCTGGATTAACTGTTTGATGTTGTTTTATTTTTGTTACAGGTTATCCGAATAAACTTCCTCCTGCCATTTGTTTAACCAAATTGTATTTTAAAAGTATAAGACACAATGTTAGAAAAACGTTTCTAATTTGAACTGTCCACCTGAGTGAATCAGATTGTCTCACTTTCCATGGATTCAAAGAAAGAACAAAAGAGAAGCATAATTCATTGTTTACATTAACACAGACACAACTGACTTTTTTAAAAAATTTATTTATTTTTTATTTTACTTTACAATTCTGTATTGGTTTTGCCATACATTGACTGACTTTTAAAATATAAAATAATATTAATTTTTAAATATAAAATAATGTGTCATATATAGTAGCTTAAATTTCCTGGAAGATTTCACTTTGAAAAATAAGAATAAATAAAACATAACCAGCAGAACAATTTTAGCCAATTAAACCTAGGTCAGTATTTAGTCACAGGAGTATGGATGTTTTTCCACCTTTCTATGTGGAAGGACATTTCAGTTTTCCTCTCCAAATTCATCTGGGTATCCATAAAATAGAAAACTTATTTAAAAATAAATAAATAGATGAATATATAAATAAATAAACAAAAACAGTCTATCATATTGCTTCCCCAAGGAAGCTATATAAGTTAAATAGCAAATTAAGACTGAGTGCAGAGTCCTTGTGGTTATTCCTTTGAATATGAAAAACAATTTTTTTTTTAAAATGAGTTCGGCTAATGTTCCTTTGAGATGATTCATAGTTCACCAACAGCTGTTTACCTTCAAGCCCACCTCAGATAATTTACCCTTCTCTCTGGTCGTATTTGAATTCTACATAAGCAAGCTCAGTAAATTCTCCTGGTAACAAGTTAAAGATTAGATTCTCTTTAGGCAATGCGTTTCCAACCAGGTGGCAAACAGAAAAAAAAAAAAAAAAAAGTGGCAGAAACTTGCAAGAGCACAATTAAAAACACAAATTTTAATTGGCCTCAAGATATGGCTATTGTTTTGGCTAAACTAAGTTAAATCTAGTTAAATAAATTATTAGTATATTTCTAAAACTATGCACTTTGCCTTCCTTAATTTTCTATGGTTCTGTATCTTTTTAAATCATTGATCCATTAAAATATGCAGTGTAACAGAAAACACTAATTACTGAAATTCACATATTTACTATTTCTAATGATACCAAATGAAAAAAGTTTCAATTTTTTAAATATCATAAATTATGCCTATTTTAAATGTCATATTTAAAAAATTGTAATGTACAATATATTATAAAGATATTCATTTTTTTCTTTATATTTGTGGATTAAATGAAACAGATCACATGTTACAGCTTAGAAAATATTCTGAGTATAAAAATATACTATTCTCTCAACACTCTGTAAGAGAAACCATACAAACATTATTATTTCCAATTTAGAGTAAAAGACACTATGATGCTCAGAAGTTCTATGACCTCACCTTTGTTTTACTTGTAGTAAAATTAAAACCAAAAACTGAACATACATATTTCAATAGTTTTAAAATGTACTTATTTTACAAGTGGAGAAGGAAATGGAAACCCACTCCAGTACTCTTGCCTGGAAAACCCCATGGACGGAGGAACCTGGTAGGCTACAGTCCATGGGGTTGAAAGGAGTTGGACACGACTGAGTGACTTCATTTTATTTTACAAGATGTTTTACATAGCTTCAAATGCCCAAGGAAAGACACATATTTTTGTGTTTTATTTTCTAGGTTTAAAATATGTCTGTTTATTTTTAATTTTTATTCAAGATATACATTAGTGAATGTATGTTTCTCAAAGGATCTTTTTTTTATTTCATTTGCCACAGTATTGGCACATTGTTCTTTGAGGGCCTTAATTTACCTCCATTTTTTAAACTTTGGTGAGGTTGAGTGGGTTGGAGGTACTTGAGATAATTATAAAATAAAGAAAACTCATTTTCATTTAACTTATTAAATACTTCCTCACAAGATCAAATTGCCATGTTTCTGCAGAAAATTTTGTTCTGACTGCTGTATGGTTGATTTTAATATAAGTGACTCTCAGTTATCTCTGTTTGGGGACCCTCACGGAAAAGGTGGATAGTAGAAGAAATCTATATTGCTGTTAGGCTCAGTTCAGTTCAGTCACTCAGTCATGTCCGACTCTTTGTGACCCCATGAATCGTAGCATGCCAGGCCTCCCTGTCAATCACCAACTCCCGGAGTTCACTCAGACTCATGTCCATCGAGTCAGTGATGCCATCCAGCCATCTCATCTTCTGTCATCCCCTTCTCCTCCTGCCCCCAATCCCTCCCAGCATCAGAGGCTTTTCCAATGAGTCAACTCTTTGCATGAGGTGTCCAAAGTACTGGAGTTTCAGCTTTAGCATCATTCCTTCCAAAGAAATCCCAGGGCTGATCTCCTTCAGAATGGACTGGTTGGATCTCCTTGCAGTCTAAGGGACTCTCAAGAGTCTTCTCCAACACCACAGTTCAAAAGCATCAATTCTTCGGTGCTCAGTCTTCTTCACAGTCCAACTCTCACAACCATACACATGACTACTGGAAAAACCATAGCCTTGACTAGACGGACCTTAGTCGGCAAAGTAATGTCTCTGCTTTTGAATATGCTATCTAGGTTGGTCATGATTTTTCTTCCAAGGAGTAAGCATCTTTTAATTTCATGGCTGCAATCACCATCTGCAGTGATTTTGGAGCCCAAAATAATAAAGTCTGACACTGTTTCCACTGTTTCTCCATCTATTTCCCATGAAGTGATGGGACCGGATGCCATGATCTTCGTTTTCTGAATGTTGAGCTTTAAGCCCACTTTTTCACTCTCCTCTTTTACTTTCATCAAGAGGCTTTTTAGTTCCTCTTCACTTTCTGCCATAAGGGTGGTGTCATCTGCATATCTGAGGTTATTGATATTTCTCCTGGCAATCTTGAATCCAGCTTGTGTTTCTTCCAGTCCAGCATTTCTCATGATGTACTCTGCATATAAGTTAAAGAAGCAGAGTGACAATATACACCCTTGACGTACTCCTTTTCCTATTTGGAACCAGTCTGTTGTTCCATATCCAGTTCTAACTGTTGCTTCCTGGCCTGCATACAGATTTCTCAAGAGGCAGGTCAGGTGGTCTGGTATTCCTATCTCTTTCAGAATTTTCCACAGTTTATTGTGATCCACACAATCAAGGAAATACTAATTTAATGGGTGGGGAATAATGCCAAATATGGCTTTTTAGTAGCATGGTTTACAGATTCTTAACCCTGGCTTTCCCTGCTGAACACACTTCAGTTTCTTCGTTAGAGCCCTGACATTGCTGCTTATAGGCCTCCAAGAGAGTCTAGAACACTGCCAATAGTTGCCATTCAGTGATGGAACTGATGTTAGTTTTCATGTCTGAAAAGACTAAACTTTTTGTCATTTAAGACAATTGTCATTGTTCAGCTGGTAAGTTGTGCCCAACTCTGTTGTGACCCTGTGAATTGTAGCCCACCTGACTCCTTTGTCCATGAGATTTCCAAAGAAAGAATACTAGTGTGAAATACTATTAAGACTATTTTTTTAATCATTAGAATTATTTTCTCTAAAATGAGAGTATTAAGCCTTATTTTTAATGATGCTCTGAAGATGAAATGAGTTGTCAATACTTTCCAACTCTGTGTACCATTATGAGCTAGATTGCTTTTCTTACTAATTATTATATCAATTATACAAATCTCAATAAAAATTTGAAAATAATGAACGTTTTGAAGGAATATCTCTAATGGAGATGGGGAGACAGTGAATTATTTCACACAACTAAGTGAAATATTTCTTAAAAACTGGCTTTAGATACTGATCTCCCTAAATTTCACTTTCCAGAACAGCTTCTTCATCAAACCCCTTTCTCTTTGCTAAATGTGCTTCCAGGGCTCTTTCTCTCTCTGCTTTCCCCTATTGCTCATTCCTCCCAAAAAATTCCACCAAATTTTATATTTTCTGTACCAAAAATGCTGTATCTTTTTTATTTATGTCAATCAACCTAGCCTCTCCCAGCTTCCCCTAAATATCTTTTTCTCATATTAAGCTCTTTTTCACTATAAAAGCTTATAAACTAAAGCATTTAGGGATAAATGATGTTTTAAGCAAGTTATTTTAAAAGTTTGAAATTTTACTTGAAAAGCAATGTAAATTATACAAGCACAGTCTGACTGTCTTTATCATGTGGGCCTTATAAAGCAGTGCTGAAATATTTGATCTACATATGAAACACCTGGAGATATTTTTATTTGAAAATTATGATTCAGTCATTCTGGAGTGAGATGCAAAAAGTTTTGCATCTCTAAGAAACCCCAGAGGATGTTCATGATGTCTGATGGGTATGTCGTGTGTCTGTGAACCACACTTCAAGTAGCAGAGTTGGAGGCTATTGTTATATCCAAGACAAAACAAAAACAAAAACTCCTCAAAAGGCATCAATAATTAAATATGTATTTTTCTTTATAATGCTTGGGCCTAAAATGATACTATTTAACTGTAACAGCCTCATGAAAAATGATCAGAAGTGTACTCAGTACATTTATGATGCCAGTTTATGGCCCAATAATATCCCTGTTTAAAGTCTATATACACTTTCATAGGAATTTAGCTAAAAATGGATGGAGTGTACTATAAGGTAAGATAAGGGATATGGTCATGTATTTGGCAAGTTAAAGAAAATAGCATAGAGCAATCAGCGCCATACACATGTTATTGTTGTTCAGTCACTGAGTCGTGTCCAACTTTGTGGCTCCATGAACTGCAGCATCCCAGGCTGCCTTGTCCTTCACTATCTCCCAGAGTTTGCTCAAACTCATGTCCATTGAGTCAGTGATGGTATCCAACTGTCTTAAAGAAGTCACTTATTTTAAGTGATAAACACATCATCTATTGTTTTTAAACAAGCATTTATGTAAATATCAGAGGCTAATCGAAGTAGGTAGATACTTCAGTTTTATAGTCATAAAAATTACAGTAATGGACACTATAAGTAATAAGTTTACAGATATTTAAGCATCATCATAATAAAATATAATTCAACATTATGGATATCAGAAAAATATTCACATAAGAATCCAAAATGAAAAAGTAAACCTGCTTTACTTGTATACTGGGATTGAACAGATATGTAAATGGGTAAAGGAGAGTAGGACCCAGGTTTCTGAGGAAGATACTGTTACATAAGGGAGAAAGCTAGTATAAACCCTGTTGTGCAAGATTAGAATCATATAAATTAAAGAAACATCATGTTCAGCTTAAAATATACAGAGATATAAATTTACTGGTTGATACAGATATAATTATAGATAATGCATATAATAAGTTCATATATACATATATTTCCTAGATCTGTCTACTGGGAAATCTAGAAGCAGCAACAACACTCAAAGAGCACACCTATCGGTCAGATCTTGGTTTCTAAATAACCTTTCTCCAATAAGAGGATCCAGAGTTCAGTTAACCTAAAAAAAGATCCCAATGACTAGAGCTGAAACAATCTGAGCAGCAGAACAAATAGTGTGTCATTGAATCACAAGTCAAGATACTCATATATGTAAGTTAACACTGATATAAATAAAAGTTTAAATAAGAAATTATTCATTTTTTGGAAATTCTTCATTTCAAATTTTTTAAAAATAATACTCATTCTAAAATGTATGAGGTAGTATCTCACTGTAGTTTTGATTTACACCCCACTGATAATTAATTATGTTGAACATCTTTTCATATCTGTTGGCCAACTGAATGTCTTCTGTGAGAAATGCCTATTCAAGTCTTTTACCCATTTTTAAATGGATTACTTATTTATTCATTTGCTATTGAGTTATGTGATTAATTTATGTAAAGGGGGAATTAACCTCTTATATATGGTTAACAAAATTTTTCCCATTCAGGAGTTTATATTTTCAGTATATTGTTTCCTGTATTGTACAGAAGCTTTTGAGTGTGATGCAGTACCACTTGTCCATTTTTCATTTTGTTGATTATGCTTTGGTGTCATATTTTAAAGATAATTTCTCAGACCAAAATCAAGGAGCTTTTCTCCTATGTATTCTTGTAGGACTTACATGGTTCTGTGTCCTAAGTTTGTTTTTAACTGAAACTCCATTTGAGTTTATTTCGTGTAGAGTATAAAGTGTGTGTGTGTGTGTGTGTGTGTGTGTTTCTCTCTCTCTCTCTCTTTCTTCCACATTCCAGGCAGATTCTTTACTGAGCCACCAGGGAAGCCCTGTAGTATAAAGCAGGGATCTAATCTATTTCTTCATTTATTTTGCATGTGGATATCCAGTTTCTTCAATCATTTGTTTTAGAGACTATCTTTTATCTATTGTGTATTTGGGGCACTCTTGTTGAAGATGAATTGATTCTATACTTATACTTAATACTTATTGTGTCTACTTCTGGGCCCTCTCTTCTGTTTACTTGGTCTGTGAAAGTGAAAGTGTTAGTTGCTCAGTTCTGTCAGACTCTTTGTGACCCCATGGAATGCAGCCCAAGGGGTTCCTCTGTCAATGGAATTCTCCAGGCAAGAATACTGAAGTGGGCTGCCATTCTCTTCTCCAGGGGATCTTCCCAACCCAGGAATTGAACCTGGGTCTCCTTCATTGCAGGCAGATTCTTTACCATCTAAGTTATCAGGGAAGTCTGGTGTCATACTCTTTACTTACTGTAGGTTTGAAATATGTTTTGAAATCTGGACATATGATGCCTGGAGGTTTTGTTGTTCTTTCTTGAGATTGCTGTATCTTTTGTGTTTCCATCTGAAGTTTAAGATCGTTTGTTTCCTATTACTGTTAAAAAAAAAAAAATGCCTGATGGGTTTTAATAGGGATATCATTGAATTTATAGATGGCTTTGGGTATTGTGAACATGTCAACAATATTGTCTTCCAATCCATGAATACAAGATACATTTCCAATTATTTGTATCTCCTTTTATTTCTTTGATCTATATTTTATAGTTTTAAGTGCATAAGTATTGGCAAAGATGTAGAGAAATTGGAAACTTTGTGCACTGTTGGTAGGAATGTAAAACGCTGTAGCAGTTACAAAAAAATAGCAGTTTCCTCACAAAGATTAAAAATAGAACTACTATTTGATCCAGCATACTCACTTCTGGGTATAGTTCCTAAACAATCAAAGTTAGGATATGAAGGGGTAGTTGCACCTTATGTTCACTGTAGTATTATTCACAACTGTCAAGGAATGTACATAACTGAACAATGGAGTGTTATTTACCCTTAAAAAAAGAAAATCATGCCTTGTGAGACAACACAGATGAAACTAGAGGACATTATAGTAAGTTAAAGAAGCCAATCAGAGGATAAAAACTGATTTCACTTACATGAGGAATCTAAAATAGTCAAAGTCATAGAAGCAGAGGATAAAATAGATGGGTGATGAGGGTGGAAGAAATGAGAATTTGTTGTTCAATGGATATAAGGTTTCGATCACATGAGATAACCAAGTTCTAAAGATCTGCTGTACAACAAGGTGTGTACAGTTAATGATATGTTATTGTGTGTTGCAAAACTTGTTAAGAGATTTTTACTTGGAAAGAAAGGAAAACTGGAAGGAAAGGCTAGAGTAATACGAGGTAATTTTGGGAGGTGCTGAATGTGTCTATTGTGGTGACACAATACCACGTGGTGTCAATACCTTGATTGTGGTGACAATACCATGGGTGTCTGCAAATGTCCAAATTCATCAAACTGTACACATTAAACAATTATGCATATTTTTACATATTATTATATATTAATAAACTATTAAAATTAGGCTTAGAAGAAAAGTTTCCTGGAAATAATTTATTCAAAAGAGTAGACAGATAAGATTGTGGAAGACTAGGAAAGAATCAAATTGAAAGAAAAGATATTGACTTTCAAGATCTTTTAAAAACTGAGGAATGTTTACAGTAGCAAACATCTTAATTTTGTTTTAACTGCTCTCACTTAGACACAGTTGTGGTTTTTTTTTTTTTTTTTTAGTTCCATTCTGAATTTAAACTTTTCTCTACAAAATGATTCAGGATTTACTGGCAGTGTTTCTAAAGATTTCATGAAGGTCAATTTCAAGGCTAAGATAAATACTGCAATACCATGAAAAATAAAAGATCTGGCAAAATTCTATATTCTCTGGGCCAGGTCTCCAGAGTAAATTTGTTTTGTTTGTTGATTTGTCTGTTTGTTTTTTAACCTCACTCTTATCAACATCTTAAGGAGTACAGAACTTTCCAATAGCTCAGGAAATTACTTATTAGGTGGATAAACAAATAACTGCCTCCATTTGGTAAATCCACCATGATTCTGGTCAGGACTATACAGGTTAGATTCCTCCCTTGAAACCAATACAAGAAGAGTGATCAACTGTTGTGCATCAAAGGTTTACTTTTAACATTTGACCAAGATAAAATATATAGTAATAAATTTCTTGTTACAAAATAGTCTAAATTTATCTGTACAACTCATTTCTTTTCATCTATTCCTTGTCTGCTCTTGCAGTAAAGTATAATGAGTTCTATGTAAATGCACTCATGTAACAGGGAATGAATATATTAAAAGATGAAACACCTAATCAAAGCCATTGTATTATTTCTTGAGTCTTTTACTGAGTTTCAAAGTCTTGCTTAAAAAATAGCAAAAATTTGGCACATGCTTTAAGGCATCCCTTTCAAATTAACAGGTGAAAATGTAATCCAAATATTTTAACATATTCCATTATTCTTCATTTTGTTGAATACTGAAATTGGAAATCCACACAAGCAGAGGAGCTGCCTAGATTTAATATCAAAAGTTAAATTTCTTAATTAAGTAATACAATGCTAAAGCTGTGGGTGTATGTGCACATTCTTGCTGTATGTATGTCAAATCAAGTCTCCAGGGTTTTATGGTTTATTTCCATGAGGAAAGTAGCACATTTTACATACATATACTGAGCAACTTTTTGGTAATTTGTGTTATTCTCCAAACAAGCCTCTCACAGAACACTGTGCAAAAGTATATACAAGGAAATATTTGATGATTTTTTAAATTAAGTATATATATTGCATAGTACATGCAAGGTGATTTTTCTCTGATAGAAAGTGTTTGCCCACAGCATGGCATTATGAAAGTACTATAGCTATGTATGAAGCTATAATATAGACTGAAAAGAAAGAAGATAGGACTTGGTGGACAGACAGCAGTAGTCATTCTCCATCTCGATAGCTTTACAATGTTCCCATAGTGGGTTAGTCATATTGTTTTAGAAGTGATGCAATAGCATGTCTTGGTCAAATATCAAAGGTCTAACCATTAAAAGTAAATGCTCATTTACACATTATAAAATTAATATCACAACAGGGTTATTTATACTTCTGTCACCACACATAGTTAGTTTTGTGAGTGTGAGAACATTTAATATTTACTCTCTTAGCAACATTCAAATATGTAATTGTTAGGTAGGAAGTCAGGCATGAACAACAGGGTTGGCCTACCTGAAAAGGATACAAGCTGATTTCTAAACCCCATCCCAGGCACACTCATGAGAGTTCACAAATATGTTACAAAAATAACCACAGAGACATTTCCAACTCTTCCACATGTGTGCTGGGCACACAGTGGATACAAACTAACCACAGGGTCTTCCTCAAGTAACCTTAGGCAGCTAGGAGCCATTAAGGGTTCATAAATATTCTACACATATATACATCTAATTATAACAGACTGAATTATGGGAAGACATACATAACAGAGACTGTTGTTACATAACTTGCAATTGTCAGTTGGCCTTGACCATATGCCCATTCGCATTCTCTTTCTTGACTAGTGGTGAGTACAAGCTCTATTTTGCACAGGGTACAACCAAAAGGAGGAGATGAGAAGTATAAAAACAGGGAAGCCAAGTGGGATTGGAAGGATCTCGTTGGGTCGGCCTGCTTCCATGTCTTGGGAGTGTCTGTCTAATAAAAAATAAGCCTGCTTGAGCTGTGACTGAGTTGTAACTTGTCTGTTGTTTTAAATCCTTTAGTTTCATCATTTCAAATTTTTGTTGTAATGAGACAAGGGGGGAGAAAAATAAACTGACCTGACATATGTCGTACAGTTAACTGTAATCATCACAGAGTAAAGATTATCTGTGTATTTGATCTCCAGAATGTACTCATCTTTTATCTGTAAGTTTGTACCCCTTGACTGATATGCCCCCATTTCTCTCATGGCCCAGTCCTTGGCAATCACTATTCTGCTCTGCTTTTATGAGTTTTGCTTTTTTAGATTCCAAATGTAAGTGATATCATACAGTAGAGATTTTTCTGACTTATTTCACACCACCACAAATTGGCAGGATTTTCTCCTTTTATACATGGCTGAATATTATTCCATAGTATGTGTGTATAAGTGAATAACACTGCAATGAACATGAAGATGCAAATATCTCTTCAAGACCCTTTGGATATATACCCAGAATTCAACTTGCTGGATCATATGATAGTGTTGTTTTTACTGTGGTAATTATTTTTGAATATATAAGCACATCAAATAATCAAGCTATACTCTTTACATTTATATAGTGCTATATGTCAGTAATATCAATAAATCTGGACAAAAAAAAAAAAAGAAATAAGAATGAAGTGGGGAAAAGACTAGAACTAGAAGGTATAAAGAAATTCAAAACTCAACAGGAATAAATATAAATAAATAAATAATTCAACTAGACAACAGACAAAAGACATAAAGAGACATTTCAGCAAAGGTGATTTACAGATGGCAAATAAGCATGTGAAATGATGTTCTAGGTCATAGAGAAATACAAATTAAACTAACAATGAGATATCACTATGCACCTGTCAAAATGGTTAAAATAAGAAATAGTGACAACACCAGATATCATGGAAAATGTGGAGAAATTTTATCATTCATACATCAATGGCCAGAATATAAAGTGGTACAGTCACCTGGGAATTGGTTCTTCAGTTTCTTAAACCATTAAGCATGCAATTACCATACAATCCAGCAACTGTAGTTGATGACATTTATCTCAGAGAAATAAAAAATGACATTCACATAAAAGCCTATAAACAAATATAAATATATTTATATTTATATGTAACAACACCAAATTAGAAACAATCCAAATATCTTTTTTACAGATGAAAGGTTAAACAAACTATTATGTATCTATACTAGGAAATACTACTTAACAATAAATATGAACAAACTATTGATATACACAAAAACCTGGCTGAAATTCCAGAGAATCATACTGATTGAATAAAGCCAATTCCCAAAGATTATATATTATATGATTTAATTTATATAATATTCTTCAAATGAAAACACTGTAGAAATGGAGACTGAATTAGGGGTTGCAGGAGTTAAGGACTGGATGGGGATGGGATGGAAGGTGATCGTGGCCATAAAAGAGCAAATGCTGCTGCTGCTGCTAAGTCGCTTCAGTCGTGTCCGACTCTGTGTGACCCCATAGACGGCAGCCCACCAGGCTCCCCCATCCCTGGGATTCTCCAGGCAAGAATACTGGAGTGGGTTGCCATTTCCTTCTCCAATGCATGCAAGTGAAAAGTGAAAGTGAAGTCACTCAGTCGTGTCAAATAAGGCATGATAAAAGAGCAAATAAGGCATGACGGAAATGATCTATACATACCTTGACTGTTTTAGTGCAAATATCCTGCTTGTGATGTACTATACAGTTTTCAATACGTTACACATTGATACATAGCCAGGGGTCAAGGGTATACATAGTTTCTACTATGTTTAAAATCACATATGGATCTATAATTATATGAAAATAAACCTTAAAATTAAAATGATAAATAAATATTTAGAGATAGCAAAGGTTAAATTAAAAAGTGGAAGTGTTAGTCACTCAGTTGTGTCCAATTCTTCGCAATCCATGGATTGTAACCCACCAAGCTCCTTTCTCCATAGGATTTCCCAGGCAAGAATACTGGAGTGGGTAGCCATTTTCTACCTCAGGGGATCTTTCTAATCCAGGGATCGAACCCAAGTATCTTGCACAGCAAGCAGATTTTTTTTTTTTTTAAACCATCTGAACCACAAGAAAGTGAAAGTGAAGTCGCTCAGTCGTGTTCGACTCTTTGCGACCCCATGGATTGCAGCACACCAGGCTCCTGGGTCCATGGAATTTTCCAGGCAAGAGTACTGGATTGGATTGCCATACAAGGGAAGCCCCTAAATTAAAAAAGAAAGAAAGAAAGAAAGAACAAGATGGCAAAGAAGTAGGTGGACAAGGAGTCTCTCTCTCTCCATGGATACATCAGGAATACACCATCAGACACAGAAATACATGCAGAACACCAGCTGAGAATAGACAGGAGTACCTGACCAGCAGAAAATAATATATAGAACCATGCAAAACTCAGTAGGATGAAGGAACTAGGGAGAAAAAACAGGAGTGTTAGTAGGACTGGACCTGCCCTCAGTGGGTGGGGGAACTGAAGCAGGGGTCTGATCCCCACATAGGGGCAATTTTCTGAGTCAGAGGAGAAACATTTAAGGCTGAGAGTGAAACAGCTGGTCTGTAGCAGACTAAATGGAATGAGAATCAGACAGTACTTGCTGCAGCCTTGCATACTCTAGACAGGGACACCCATCCCCTGGAAGGCACAGTGACTGGGAGCTGGGGTTTAGGGATTGTGGAGCAATCCCTGGGCGAGGGCTGCTGTTGACTGCAGAGAGACGGAGTGAGGGGATGTGAGGGAGGAGATTGTGGTTGGAAATGCCTGTAAAGGAAAGCTGGGCAGCCATGCAAGCAAGGTGATATTGCTGAGTCACGCAAAGGGGGTGGAGCCATCACGCCTCTCTTACCCCATAAGCCAGCACTGGCAGCTGAACAATCAAGAGGCTGGCCCCTGATGGCACTGAGCTACAGAGTAGGACCCAACCCAGGGTGCCCCTTTAAGTGACAGATGCATTGAACCACAGAGTAGGACCCCACACAGGGTGCCCCTTTAAGTGCCTGACACATTGGTCTATGGAGAAGGACCCCAGCCCAGGAGGTGGCAGGGAGACCATCTATGTGCCCGACGCAGTGAACAATGGAGAATGACCCCAGCCAGTGGAGCTCTCTAAGCACCTCAACGGGTGGAGCTGTAGAGAAAGACTGGCCGAAGAGGCCTGATAGCCAGCTACCGGTTCAAAAAAACACTCTGAGAGGGCCATAACTCCTGTGGCAGAGGCAACTCGTGTCCCTGCACATTTGGTGCCACCAAGGTCCCCACAAGCCAAGCAGATGAGTCAATTTCAAGCTCAACTCTCACTGGGGCAGAGCTGCCACAGGCAAAAAAGTCTTGGCTCTATGTGTGCAGGCTCACTTTGGTCATAGCCAGCCAGTCTTCTATGTTAGGGGGGTTCTCCAGGCAAGAATACTGAAATGGTATTGGCCAATACTGGTTGCCATACCCTTCTAGAGCAGTGTATTTCCTGCTGCCATAGCTGCCAACTCCCCTGAGTACCTGGTGCTACCAGAACCCCTGAGACAAGCAGCTGTGCCACCTCCTCACCTGGCCCTCACAGGGGCAAACCCAAGCCCTCCAGGGCAGCCTCAGGAGCAAACTCCAGTGGACACCCACATGCAGAGGTGGAAATAAAACCACAACTGAAACCCATGTGCAGTGTGGCTAAGGAAGAAGACCCAAAAGCTTCCCACCAGCTATCCAAGCCACAGATTAAATCCACACAATCAACTAGGCAGACTCTGTGTCTAAGGAATATATAAAAGAACATTGAGAGCTCCCACAAAAGAAAACACACTAGTTCTAATAGCTGTGGACATTGGAGGCAAGAACACACAGGAGTAGGACCAGATTAGAATCTGAGCTGCCCTCACAACTGGTCCAGAGATCAGCACAGGGTTGGAGGGCATCCTAGGAAGGTTAGGTGGACTGTGACTCGCAGTGAGGGAAAGGACTCTGACAGAAGTAACTCAAGAAAAACATTGATTATTCTTACGGTTTGACTTGTTCCATATATTCTTTTGGATTTATTTTTTCCTTTTTTCCCCTTTGTTGTAGTTGTTGACTTTATTGGCACTATTAAATCTAATTAAGCTTTTGAGCCTTCCCCTCCGCCCCATTCACATTTTTTATTGTTGTTATAAACCTCTGTCTCTACATTGGGCTTTTACAGTTCTGTGGATTTTTCATATTTTTTTCTTATTTTCTATTTTTTTTAACTTTTAATGTTTTAAAATATATTATTATTTTTTCCTACATTTATTCCTTTGATTGCTTTTCCTACTGTTCTTTTCCCTTTGGAGTTAAACTTTAGAATATATAACTCTTCTTTACCTACCTCTATTTAACTTTGCATATCTATTATTTCTTTCCTTTCCTCTCAACATATTTGTTAGTTTTATTTTCATTGCTTTATTCCCCAATTGGCACCTTGCTTTAGTTTTGTTTTCCAGTTTGTGCTTTAGTTAGTTTTGTTCTTAATGGTAAATATAATGTTTTTATTTTCTTTGTTTGCTGAGTCAATCTATTGTACTTTATTTTAGTTGGACTGTTTTGACTTTGTTCATGGGTGTATATGTATATGTGTATATTCCATTATTTTAATTATTATTTGCCTAATTTTGTAACTGCCATTTGTCTGGGGTTCATCTTTGGTTTCTCATTTTTGCCTATTTGTTTTAATCTCACTTAATGCCATTAAAAAAAAAAAAACAAAAAAAAAAAACCCCACTTGTGGAATCTTCATTTCTGATCAAGAATCAAGCTCTGAGCCTTTGGAGTGGGAGCACTGACTCCAAGACCTTAGACTACCAGAGAACTAACCAAAGGGAGTATCAAATAGTGGGAACTCACACAAAGGAAACCACTTGAATAAAGACCAGGCATCTCCCAAACACCAGTAGCACCCTCTGCAGGACACCTCATCTAAACAACAAACAAAACAAAAATACAACAGGATTACAACCTCATTCAGCTTTGCCCATCAGTGGAAAAACAAACAAACAAGCAAACAAACTCAACACAAATCTTACCCAATATGAAGTTTACACAAACCACTGGATCAATCTTAGGAGGGCAGAAACCGAAAGGAAGATAGAGTAGCAATCCTTATATCAGACAAAGTAGACCTTAAAAGAAAGGCAATTACAAGAGATAAGGAAGGACACTACATAATGATCAAGGGATCAGTCTAAGAGGAAGACATAATAATTGTAAATAGCTATGCTCTCAACATAGGAGCACTTCAATACATAAGACAAACACTAACAGATGTAAAAGGAGAAATTGACAGTAACACAATAATATTAGGAGACTTGAACAGCTCACTCAAACCAATGAACAGATCAGAACAGAAAATTAATAAGAAACACAAGTCTTAAATGATATATTAGATAAGACGAATCTCATTGATATCGTCATTACATTCCATCCAAATGCAGAATATACCTTGTCAAGTGCATATGGAACATTCTCCGGGATAAACCACATCTAGGGTCACAAATCAAACCTCAGTAATTTAAGAAAATTAAAATCATATCAAGCATTTTCCCCAAACACAACACTATGAGACTAGATATCAATTACAGGAAAAAAAAAAAAAACTGAAAAAACACAAACACATGGAGATTAAACAATATGTTTTAAATAATCAACAGGTTACTGAAGAAATAAAAAGGGAAATCAAAGAGTTTCTAGAAACAAATGGCAATGAAAACACAACTCAAAACCAATGGGATGCAGCAAAAGCAGTTCTAAGAGGGAAGTTTATAGCAATACAATCCTACCTCAAGAAATAAGAAAAACATCAAATATAAAACCTAATTTTACATCTAAAACAACTAGAAAAAGAAGAACAAGAAAAAATTAGCAGAAGGAAAGAAATTATAAAGACCCAAGCAGAAATAAATGAAAAAGAAAAGAAAGAAACAATAGTAAAGATTAATAGAACTAAAACCTGGTTCTTTGAGAAGATAAGCAAAATTGACAAACCGTTAGCCAAGCTCATCAAGAAAAAAAGAGAGAAGAATCAAATCAACAAAACTAGAAATGAAAAAAGAGAGGTTACAACAGACAATGCAGAAATACAAAGGATCATAAGAGGTATTATGAACAACTGTATGGAAATAAAATGGATAACCTGGAAGAAATGGACAGATTTTTAGAAAAGTTCATTCTTCTAAGAGTGAACCAGGAAGAAATAGAAATTATGAACAACCCAATTAAAGCACTGAAATTTAAGCTGTAATTAAAAATATCCCCCAAAACAAAAGTCCGGGACCAGAGGGCTTCACAGGAGAATCCTATCAAACATTTAGAGAAGAGCTAATGCCTATCCTTCTAAAACTCAAAAAACTGCAGAGGAAGGAACACTTCCATACTCATTGTATTAGGCCATGATCACCCTGATACAAAAACCAGACAAAGACAACACACCAAAAGAAAGCTACAGGCCAGTATCACTGATTAGCATAGATGCAAAAATCCTCAACAAAAAATAGCAAACAGAATTCAGCAACACATCCAAAAGCTCATACACCATGATCAAGTTGGGTTTACTCCAGGGATGCAAGGATTCTTCAACATGCACAAATCAATCAATGTGATACACCATATTAACAAATTGAAAGATTAAAAAAATATGATAATCTCAACAGATGCAGAAAAAGCCTTTGACAAAATTCAGTACCCATTTATGATTAAAACTCTTTAAAAAATGAGCATAGAAGGAACCTACCTCAACTGAGTAAAGGCCACATATGATAAGCCTACAGCAAACATTATTCTCAACGGTGAAAAACTGAAAACATTCCCCCTAAGATCAGGAACAAGACAAGGGTGTCTACTTTCACCAATATTACTCAGCATAGTTCTAGAAGTCCTAGCTACAGCAATCGGAGAAGAAAAAGAAACAAAAGGAATCCCGGTCAGAAAAGAAGAAGTAAAGCTCTCACTGTTTGCAGATGACATGATCCTATACATAGAAAAACTAAAGATAGCATCAGAAAATTGCTAGAGCTAATCAGCAAATTTAGTAAAGTTGCAGGATACAAAATCAATACATAGAAATCACTTGCATTTCTATATACTAACAATAAAAAATCACAAAGAGAAATTAAGGAATCAATCCCATTCACCATTGCAACAAAAAGAATTAAGTATCTAGGAACAAACTTACAGAAACAAAAGAACTGTACATAGAAAATATTAGACTCCAATGAAACAAATCAAAGATGACATAAACAGATGGAGAGATATTCCATGTTCCTGGATAGGAAGAATCAATATTGTGAAAATGAGTATAATATCAAATGCAATCTACAAATTCAATGTGATCTGTATCAAATTACCAATGACATTTTTCACAAGTTGAGAACAAAAAATTTCACAATTTCAGTTGCTTCAGTCGTGTGCGACTCTTTGCGACCCTATGGACTGTAGCCTGCCAGGCTCCTCTGTCCATGGGATTCTCCAGGCATGAATACTGGACTGGGTTGCCTTTCCCTTCTCCAGGGGATCTTCCCGACCCAGGGATTGAACCCGGGTCGCTTGCATTGTAGGTGGATTCTTTACCACTGAGCCACCAGGGAAGCCCCTCATGGAAACACAAAAGACCCCAAATAGCCAAAGCAGTCTTGAGAAAGAAGAATGGAGCTGGAGGAATCAACCTTCCTGACTTCACATTGCTTGTGATTCAGTTCAGTTCAGTTGCTCAGTCGTGTCCAACTCTGCCACCCCATGAACTGCAGCACACCAGGCCTCCCTGTCCATCACGAACTCCTGGAGTTCACCCAAACTCATGTGCATCGAGTCAGTGATGCCATCCAGCCATCTCATCCTCTGTCGTCCCTTTTTCTTCTTGCCCCCAATCCCTCCCAGCATCAGGGTCTTTTCCAATGAGTCAACTCTTCGCATGAGGTGGCCAAAGTATTGGAATTTCAGCCTCAGCATCAGTCTTTCCAATGAACACCCAGGACTGGTCTCCTTTAGGATGGACTGGTTGGATCTCCTTGCAGTCCAAGGGACTCTCAAGAGTCTTCTCCAGCACCACAGTTCAAAAGCATCAATTTTTTGGCACTCAGCTTTCTTCATAGTCCAACTTTCACATACATATATGACCACTGGAAAAACCATAGCCTTGACTAGACCTAACTTTGTTGGCAAAGTAATATCTCTGCTTTTCAATATGCTATTCTAGGTTGGTCATAACTTTTCTTCCAAGGAATAAGCATCTTTTAATTTTATGGCTGCAATCACCATCTGCAGTGATTTTGGAGCCCTCCAAAATAGTCTGACACTGTTTCCACTTTTTCCCCATCTATTTCCCATGAAATGATGGGGCCAGACGTCATGATCTTCGTTTTCTGAATGTTGATTTTTAAGTCAACTTTTTCACTCTCCTCTTTCACTTTCATCAAGAGTCTTTTTAGTTCCTCTTCACTTTCTGCCATAAGGGTGGTGTCATCTGCATATCTGCGGTTACTGATATTTCTCCCGGCAATCTTGATTCCAGCTTGTGCTTCTTCCAGTCCAGTGTTTCTCATGATTAGAGAAATATAAATCAAAACTACAATCAGATATCACCTCACACTGGTCACAGTGGCCCTCATCAAAAAATCTACAAACAGTAAAGCTGGAGAGAGTGTGGAGAAAAAGGAACACTCTTGCACTGTTGGTGGGAATGTAAATTGATAGAGCTACTGTAGAAGACAGTATGGAGACTCTTTAAAAAGCTAGGAATAAAACCACCATATGATCCAGCAGTCCTACTCCTAGGCATATACCCTGAGGAAACCAAAATTGAAAAAGACACATGTATCCCACTGTTCATTGCAGCACTATTTACAACAGCTAGAACATGAAAGCAACCTAGATGTCCATCAACAGATGAATGGATAAAGAAGTTGTGATATATATACACAATGGAATATTACTCAGCCATAAAAAGGAACATCTTTGAGTCAGTTCTAATGAGGTGGATGAACCTAGAACCTATTATACAGAGTGAAGTAAGTCAGAAAGAGAAAGATAAATATCATATTCTAACACATATATATGGAATCTAGAAAAAATGGTACTGAATAATTTACTTACAGGGCAGCAATGGAGAAATAGAAATAGAGAATAGACTTATGGACATGGGGAGAGGGGAGGAGAGGGTGAGATGTGTGGAAAGAGTAACATGGAAACTTACATTACCATATGTAAAATAGATGGCCAACGGGAATTTGCTATATGGCTCAGGAAACTCAAACAGTCACTCTGTATTGACCTGGAGGGGTGGGATTGAGAGGGAGATGGGAGGGAGGTTCAAGAGGGAGGGGTTATATGTATACCTATGACTGATTCGTGTTGAGTTTTGACAGAAAACAACAAAATTCTGTAAAGCAATTATCCTTCAATAAAAAATAATTTAAATAAAAGAAATTATGCTGATGCATTAAAAAATCAGTATCAAATGGTACATCTCTAATAATAATACATTCTAATTCTTTTTATTCAGTGACAGTTCTATTGCTTTTTAAATTTTTTTTTTAAATCCCACAATACTTTGATAAAAATTTTAAAAATGTTCAAAGGAAACTAAAAAACAAACTAGGTTGAAGCTCTGTCTTTTTAAAAAGTTCTAAATGATTTTTGAATTTTTGGTCATCTTGAATTTGAAATGGCACAATTAACATCCTACTTTTTAAAAACTGAAGTACAGTTGATGTACAATGTATTAGTTTCAGGTATACAGCAAAGTGATTCAGTTATATATATATAACACATATGTATATATTCTTTATCAGATTTTCAATTATAGATTATTAAAAGATATTGAATATAGTTCCATCTGCAATAAAGTAGGTCCTTATTATTTATATAGTAAATAAGTAGGTCCTTATTTTTATATGTAGTACTGTATATCTGTCAATCTCAAACTCCTAGTTTATCCCTTGCCCTCCCTTTTCATCTTTGGTATCCATAACATGGTTTTCTACATCTGTAAATCTTAACATTCTACTTCTAATTGTTCCAAAATACTTTTTTTCTTGACAGTCTCAGGGTTTAATATCCCAAAGTATCTAGCCATTTAATTATCACTTTAAAGTTATTTTATCTAATAATAGGAATGCTATTACTCTAAAACAATTGTAAAGTATTTTTCTTACTACATAAATTATTTTTAATTAGCTTAATATAAGAAAGTACCTAAATATATCTAGATAATATAGGATCTTTAATAGCTGTATTGTCAATCTTTTTCACTATATATTAATTATATTTAAGTTGCTTTTATTTTTTAAACACTGAATTAGTGGAGTTCATAAATTCAATTATTGTAAAATTAAATTGAATTATTGGAGAAGGCAATGGCACCCCACTCCAGTACCCTTGCCTGGAAAGTCCCATGGATGGGGGAACCTGGTGGGCTGCAGTCCATGGGGTCACTAAGAGTCAGACACGACTGAGCATCTTAACTTTCACTTTTCACTTTCATGCATTGGAGAAGGAAATGGCAACCCACTCCAGTGTTCTTGCCTGGAAAATCCCAGGGATGGGGGAGCCTGGTGGGCTGCCATCTATGGGGTCACACAGAGTCGGACACTATTGAAGCAACTTAGCAGTAGCAGCATTGTACTCATTATTATTATTGCAATAATAAACCTTTATTCTAATTGACCAGTGACTTATCCACACAGTTCCACCACAAGTTACAAATAAAATTGTCATCTATGTATGATGAATATAATTTGAATGATAGTTCCTGTTAAACTAATTAGATGAGATAATTAGTGACCTTAGACAAATGCAAAAATCAAGTCTGAATTAAAGATAAAATCCAAATCCAGGAGACAAAACTGTGTTAAGATAGCTAGAGTAAAGCTAGTTTTTTCAATTTACATTGACAAAATTTATGTATCGTTAGGCCTCTATTTGCAAAATGCTTTTATAGATTGCAGGAAAAGCCAAGAGAGCTCAAATTGAGAAAATACTAAAAAAAAAAAAAAAAAAATTTTGCTTACGTAATCAAACATTTCTACTCTGCATTTCACACATACTCGTGGGTGAATTCACATATATGTTAAGACAATAATTGTATTGATAATATTAACAATAATAATAGCTAAATACTT
Source organism: Oryx dammah (assembly GCF_014754425.2). Classification (NCBI taxonomy): domain Eukaryota; kingdom Metazoa; phylum Chordata; class Mammalia; order Artiodactyla; family Bovidae; genus Oryx; species Oryx dammah. Next base: position 26,307,127 of record NW_024070196.1, on the reverse strand, counting down.
TAATAGGTTGACCACCATCCTCAAAACAATTCAGAATGAAGTGCTTAGGGTTCTACTTCTGGCTGTAATGGAGTAGATTGTATTAAACTAAATTGCCTGCTAAGAGCAACTGTAAAAACTGGACAAAAGAAACAAAACTAGGTGTCAAAAGGAGTCAGAAAACAGTCAGCAGAGGTAGGACTTGAGGGATTAAGTTTCTGAAGTAAAGGAAAACATTTTAATATGAGTTCTGCAATTCTGACTGCAGAATTATGGTGAATAATTGTACATTAGTGTTTGTAAAATGTTCACCGGCCAGGGGAAACCAGTGAGTTTGTTTGTTTTTTTTTTAAGAGCTTGAGCAAACTCTGGGAGATAGGGAAGTACAGGCATGCTGAAGCGTGGCATGATGCTGAAGTCCATGGAGTCACAAAGAATTGGACACAATTTAGTGACTGACCAACAACAAAGGTTTAATATAAGAAAAAAAAAAAAAGCAATCACACAGAACTAAGTCCAATATTCCCTATGCAATTTTCTGTGATGAAATTTGCTGATTCCTAAATTTCAATGCATATAGTAAGAAGTGGAAAATTTCAAGCATAAAACATTTCTTAAAAGACTAAAAGGCTAACCAGAGTTTGGCAGTTTGAAAGTTACGGTATTAGAAAAAACTGGACATTAGAATTAAGGAGAAGGGATCTAGTAAATAACCCTGCATTCAGCGGAGACACATGAAGGTCAAACTGGAGAAGACAGAGGAATAAAAGAAATAGGTATTGTCTCATAAGGACGGAAAATTTAGTCTTGAATTATTGGAATGTCTGGAGAGGTCATGAAACTTGCATACACTTTTCCTGTGTCAGAAGAAAATTAAATTTTCTCTGAGCAAAATTAATATCATTCAAATATGTAATTTTTCACCTAATCATCTGGCAACCAAATTCCAGGCATAATAGAATACAGGGTTCAGGGAGAAAAAGCAGAAAAGAAACCAAAATAAACCAGACTGAAAAGTGTTCCTTAAAGTGGAATTATTGACCATAAGTTCAAAATAATTATTGCAGATAAGACCACCAATGAATGCTAAAATTAGTGGAGGAAAGTATCACGAGAAAGAGGATACTTGCATTCACTCAAATTATCTCCCCATAAAATATTTACATATTTAAAATAGAAAAATAGGAATTTTAAAGTGGAGAAACTTGAAATACACTATTTTATACAAGTAGTCAAAGTCAGTACTAGTAGGTAGGAAGTTAGGCATGAGCAACGAGGGCTGGCCTAACTGAGAAAGATTCAAGTTGATCTTTGAAACCCATCCCAGACATGCCCCAATGAGGTCCAGGAGAGCTCAAAATAACCAGAAAGGCTTTCCAACTCTGGCCCATGTGCCCTAGGTACACAGTGGACACAAAGTAGTTGCACAGTGGATACAAACTAACCATAGGTACTTCTCCAGTTCCACACATGCATCCTTGATGCATAGCTAAGCCAAGTAACATTAGGTAGCCAGAAGACTATTAATATTCATAAATATTCTATATATACATGTATCTTATGATACCTAAGACTGAATTATAGGAAAGACATCCACAATAGAGCCTGTTGTTCTGTAATTTGCAACTGTCAATCAAAATTGTCACTCCACGCCCACCTAGATGAATGTGTAAAAGCCCTGTCTTGAAAACCCTAGTACCTCATTATGCTAGTGACAGTGTCTCCTCTGCCTTGACCCTCCTCTCCCTTGAGGTGTTCTTTCTGTTCTTTCTTCAATAACTTCCTTTTTTCCATGGGTAAGACCTCAGATTATTCTGTGTCCTTACCAAGAATGGAGGTCCACAAGGAAGAGTCCTCTTTGACTCTCCTTATCTGTTAACAATAATTACTAGTAATAAAATATAATGACATTTGGGGCCCCTGACATCATTGAAAAAGTGATTTTTTTTCAAGAATATGATGGAATTTTGCAAGAATACCATGGAATATTCTACAAGAATTCCACAAGATTCCATAATATTCTTGAAAAAATACTAACATCAATCTCCTCATGAGAAAATATCAGATGAAAATAAATTGAGGGACAAAAAGAGCATAGTCACAGAACTTGAGAAATCTACATTGAGTGGCTTCCTAAAGTCTACAAGTGACAACCCTCCCAACAATTAGGCAATGAGATCTCTCACTTTATTAGTTAGAAAAAATAGAAGAGTAGTTGAACTAAGACAGCAATTCTGCATCTTCTCAACACACACACACACACACACACACACACACACACACACACAGAGGACACACTCCATCTTGAAACTTCACCTTTATTTTGATCCATTATGTATTTACTTGAAACAAAGGCTGGACCACACTCCCTTTATTTTACCTTGGGAAGCTTCACATTAGCACACATACTGTATGACTCGAACATTATTTATTTAATAAGGAAACTGAAATCTTACTTAGGAAACCAAACCTTATCAATTGCTGGGACTTATTCTCAACAGGATCTGTTCTGCTACAATAGATGTTTCTATAATGAAAATCAGTTCATAAGTGATTTATAAATAGGGCAATGATATCCATGTAATGTAATTATAAATTTCATCAGAAAAAGATCAAACTTTGCCACTGCACTAACATCAGGGAACATTTCAGTCCAATTTTAAGGGAAAGGCAAAAAAAAAAAAAAAAGAGCAAGCACCAGGACTAGGATTTCCCTTCCACAAAATTACACCCTGAGTCTGGAGTATTTGCAATTAACCTGAAATCTCTTATAGATGACATAAAATTTGCAGCTCAGAGGACATGTCAGTGGATATTTAACACAGCTTTAGGTTACTTTCTGGTGATTACTTTTTAAGTGCTCTGGTTTAAAAATTACATTGATTTTAGGTAGATGTCCCTCTTTTGTCATTAATTTCATTCATGATTTTTTTTTTTTTTTGCTTATTACTTTAACTCACTCATTTCAGGACCTGATTTTGAAGAACTTGAGCTTTTTAAAGAATTCATCATATCATTATGTAATAGAAACACCTTGATGCCATAATTCTACTATATATTGGAATTGAATCAAAATAGCAAATGGCCACCAAATCTTTCTCAACACAAAATATGATAAATTTGAAATTTTTAGGCAATTAATACCAAATTATTCTCAATTAAGCCATCTCTGCTTAGTACATGCTCATCATTCCAATAAACAAAGATTCTGTGTCTATTAATATAGACAGTTAACATATCAGTTAATGTGATGACCTTCAGGGTTTCTTATCTCTCATGTGACTGCTCTTCAAAGGTTTCTAGGTTTCTATCTTATTTCTTAATACTTCAGTAATAATAAACATCCTACCTTCTTGTTGGGGGTGGCATTTATGCCCACCCACTAGAGAAGGTCTAGGAGCCTTTGCCCCCACCCTTTTTTTCCATCACCAAAGTGATTTTAGAATGGAAAAATAAAATATCCATTGAAATATCCACAGACCTCTCAAACTCATAGTTTTTAACTCCAAGTAATCTTTCATTTACTTATTTGATTAGTGGCAATTAATTCATGCAATGAATATCTGTTGGGTTTGTACCATACTGCCAACAATGAGTGAGGTGTTCTTGAGAGATTCTTTGTTAAGCATTGTGTACTATGTATCTTCACAAATTTGCTGTCTAGTAGAAGATACTGAGCACTGATCAAATAAAGTCATAATTAATACTTCACTATTTCTAATAATTTTAAAGTTCTGAGGGCTGTAAGAGATGGAACTTTCCTAGATTTGGAATTAGGGAATATTCTTACAAAGAAATTGACATTTGAACCGAAACCTGAAGGACGGGTAAATATAGGTAAAGGATGGGAGCAGAAGAGAATTAATTTCTGGCATCCCACAAAGCAGGCTCTGAGGCAGAACTGATTATAGAATGCCAGAGAAAATGAAAGTGTCCCTGGAGTGCCAGGTACACAGGAGAGAGTGCCACTAGGTGATCTTGGAGAGGTGAGCAGGGATCAGCAGAGTTTAGTAGGCTCTACTGATTAAGTTGAATTTCATAGCTACCATTCACTGTATATTTACTATGGGCCAACTGATTCATAAACATTTATGTTTTCACATTGTGTCTTTGATCCATTGACTACCACCAGAAGAAACACACAAATATGATCACACTTTATAGGGTAAGAAACCAAAATGGAGTTAGGACCGTTTAAAATGTTAGGGTTTCTAAGTAGTAGAGCTGGAATGTGAAAATACAGTGACTCCAGGTTAGAGTACTTGTTTTGTTTTTTGTTTGTTTTTTGTTTGATTACTATATCAGCCTGCATGCATCATTGTGGCAATGCAAACACAGAGAATTCTAAGCAGAGGAGTTAGGATAATCTGTATCAGGCTTTCCCCTTCCATCTGGTTCTCAGCATCTTCATAGTTTACAATACTGCTTCCTTCTCCTTCCATCAGAATCTTACTGATTTGAAGTCCAAACTAGACCTTTAATTCAGTAAAATTTTCCCATCATCAATTTGGCTATATGCATCTAAACTATAGTCATCAGCTTTTTGTCTCAACTGCTACCATGGCTTTCCAATGTCCGTCACCTCAGCCAACATACCAATCTTACTTCTCTGCTCCGAATCCTTCTCCATCAGCAGCCAGAATCACTTCTTTCCCTCGCAAGCCTCATTACACCATGCCTGAACACTGTCAGTTTGATTCAGTTGTGCAGAGTAAAATCTGTAGCCTTCACTTTTTTATAAACTCCATATAATCTGTCCATTGACACTGACTCAGTATGATTTCCTGCCAATCTCCTTTCACTCATTAGGTCCGAGGCATATTCTTTTCTCCATGTATCAAACATCAAATGCTCCTCTGATTTCTCATCATTCACCATACTCTTCTTTTACCTGGGAAACTCACTAGCTTCTCCTGCTCACCTCATTTTCCTACTGATAATTACTTACCTATCAGATCTCAATACACATTCACTTTCCCAGGGACATATAAATGTTATACTCCAGGCTAGATTAAGACTCTTATTTTCTCTCACAAAATATGTTTTTTCCCCTAAATTGATTCTATCAAAATAGTGACTGAGTTTAAACACAACAGCTACTAAATGATCACTGTATAATTATCTTTTTTTAACTAATCTCCATGAGAACAGTAGTCACTTAACAATTTCAGTCACTACACAATCATTGTTATATAGCACTCTCCTTGACATCAAATGCATATGTAGTAATCTAGATATAGTTTTACTTCCATTTTGTATTAGGTTATAATAAGAGTGAATGAGTGAAGTTGCTCAGTCGTGTCCAACTCTTTCGGACTCCGTGGACTGTAGCCCACCAGCCTCTTCCATCCATGGGATTCTCCAGGCAAGAATACTGGGGTGGGTTGCCATTTCCTTCTCCAGGGGATCTTCCCAACTCAGGGATCGAACCCAGGTCTCCCGCATTGCAGGCAGACTTTTTAACCTCTGAGACACCAGGGAAGCCCAATAATAACAGAACTAGCTTTAAAATAGAATTCTGTAAATGCTATGCAACACTTGACTCACTCTGAAAGAAAGCTTATGTGTACTACATAAAAGTAGAATCAGCTTAAAAGCCAGAATAAAACTACCAAGCTTCCAAACATGAACTCTCTCTACCCCTACTTGGATTTGCAGTTAAATGCTGAAAGCAGGTTACAAACTATGAAAATCATGTTAGAGATGGAGGGAGTGAATAGCAGAAAGGGCTGTAGACTAGCAATTGCTAAAACTGCTACTAAGTATTAAAAAAAAGTTCTTCCAAATGTAATTAAAATCATACTTAATAACAGAAGGTCAATGACCAAAAGAAAAATAAAATGCTCACATGGACAAGTTGCAGATAGTCTTATGACATCATTATCAAGAAATATAATATAAATTAAGAGTAATAAAATCCAGTTCTCCAAAGTTAAAGGAAAAGGCTTTAAAAGTATTATTTTCCTAGACCTGGAAATATGTGTGCATAAGCAGCAAGGTTTGCTCTGCAAGATATTATTCCTCCCCCTTTTTATTGCCTGTTGCTAAAATGGCACCAGGTCAAAACAATGAGATACTCTGCTGATAGTAATGCTATAAATACATAGATTTATTGATAGAATTATGACACTGCAGAAGCTTTTCAATTAGTATTAGAGTCATTAACTAGGCAGGGAATATATGGGTAGTGGCACTTTATTCAATTATACTTATAAAGATGTATTACTACAGATGGTAAGAAGTAATAGAAACACTTGTATATAACAGTACTTAAATGAAATACCAATAAAATGCTTTTTTCCCCCCTCTCCAACAATATAGCTGATAGGGTTTTGCTATTCCCACATCTCTAAATCTTTAAGGCTGGATATGTTCCCTGAATGTTCTTGGCTTCCTGTGTAAGTTGCAAGGAATTGAGTTTTGTGGTATTAGCAAAGTCATGTAAAATTCTTCCTGCCAGCTTTGCACAGCTTGTTATTTCAATTATCTACTCAAATATCAGCCCATTGAAGAAAGCTGCTCCAACTGCCTCATCAAAAATATCTCCCCATTTTACTAACTCTATTTACTCACTATACCATTGTTTTGTACTCTTAGGCATAAAAGTATCCAGGTTTGTAGGATTTGGTGACTCTTGTACTGTCACATAAGTAAACATTGCCTAGGATTCACCTGCTGGTAATAGAAGAAGTTTCAAAATCAGCTGAGTAGTTTTTCATAATAATAAAGATAAGTAAGGGGATACAGTGAAAAGTAAATGTCACCAGAGCTTGGTGCATGAAACCTTAAATATTGGCAAAAGGTAGAGATTCAAAAGGGCTTCCTGATGGCTCAGCGGTAAAGAATTCTCCTGCAATGCAGGGACCACAGGAGACGTAGGTTTGATCCCTGAGTCCAGAAGACCCTCTGGAGGAGAAAATAGCAACTCACTCCAGTATTCTTGCCTGGAGAATCCTATGGACAGAGTTGCCTAGAGGGCTACAGCTTAAAGGGTTACAAAGAGTCAGACACGACTGAGCTTGTGCATGCGAACACACACGCAGATTCAAAAATGGAGGCTACTTAGTCATGGTTGGGCTGCTGTGACTAATAGATTCAAGTTCAGAGTGCCTCATGTAACAGAAGAGAATTACAGCTTAAGGTAGTTAGTTGGCAGTGGGGAGAAGCAAGTTTCCACAGTCGATTTGGGTCCCAAAATGAGGACCACTCTGCTATCTTTGATACAAGGCCATTTTGGATCATCGGATCATTACTGTGTTGCTGGAATCAGTCAGAAGAGGAAAAGGACAGGCATAGAAGGGACACACACTATTTTTGTTCACATTCTATTGACAAAAATCAGTCATACTATCAACAACTAAGTGAAATTTGGAAAATATGTGTGTTTCCAGGGAGAAGAGGAGAAATTTTTATGGTCAACAAGCCAACTTTGCACCAACGGGTTAACTGTCAGTGTGTTGGTGATAGTATGTTCAAAAACCTCTACTAGAATACAAACTGTGTTCTTGAGAAACTACGTGTCTTGTAAAATTGTGTACTATAGGTAATAGGATGACCATACATCACAGTTTGTTTGGGATAATATTATGTCCCCAGTACTCTTGCCTGGAAAATCCCATGGATGGAGGAGCCTGGGAGGCTGCAGTCCATGGGGTTGCTGAGGGTCAGACACGACTGAGCGACTTCACTTTCACTTTTCACTTTCATGCACTGGAGAAGGAAATGGCAAGCCACTCCAGTGTTCTTGCCTGGAGAATCCCAGGGACAGGGGAGCCTGGTGGGCTGTCTATGGGGTTGCACAGAGTCAGACACGACTGAAGCAACTTAGCAGCAGCAGCAGCAGAGACGATCTACTTACTGGCCCCTTTCACCTTCAAAAGTGCCCAGGTTTAGATTATATAGACCCTACTTATAAAATAGTAATGGCACTAGGACAAACCAGTGGATTAGAAAGTCCACTTAATTCTGCTACTAGAATATTGTAGGATATGACTCAAACGAACTCCAAGATTTTTACTGGAGACCAAAGGAGGACACAGTACTGGGAATTCATAGAGCCTCCACAATCTTCTAATGATTATTTTTATACCTAAATGGTAATAACATTTCCTGGTATTGCAGAATTTATTCAGAGACTTGCTCTCATTATACTGTACCATCTGGTAGCAGGGACATTAATAACCTTCACACAGTGCTTACAATTGAAGAGTTGCTACAAAAAGACTTCTAATATTGTGGATAATTAGGCTTTGTCAGTGTCCAATAGTTTATCAGTGTTTTGTTTTGACAAGTTAGAGTAGAAGTTTAGGTTGAGTAGAAAAGAAGGTTGAGATAAAAAACCTTGTGTGTATATATATATATATACATACACAAACATATATATGTTTCTCACATTGATGTTAAGCTCAAGGATAATGGCAGGAGAGAGAAAAACAATAGAGTAAATTGAACACAGAAAACTTTAAAGTCTGATTAGATGTTGGAAAGGCAAAAGCAATTGTGAAAATAAATATATATCAGTGAGGTGAGGTATATTTTTCCTTTTGTTTTCTCCAAGAGAAGCATATTTAATAGTTTGGGGAAAAAAAGTAGAAAATAAGAAAAATACCAATTCTATCACCTAACCCTATGAGTGAGAGTATGAGAAAACTGAAAGATCACAAAATCATTTTCTTTAAAGCTGAGGGGTAAAATTTGCATGTTCCAAAGAGATTATGATGTGATAGGGAGACAAGATGAATACAGTGTGGCACGTTGAGAAGCACAGTACCACTGACTGATTTTTTAGAGAAGAGAGATCTGGGTCAAAGCCCAGGAAACATCAAATAATAAGAAGTAAAGATTCAGCACAGCCACAATAGAAAATATTATGTATATCATTGGTAATATGCAATGTGATTATAGCTGTTATCTGAACACTATGTTCAAAATCATAAGTAAATATATTTGTTTTAAATTTAAGTACAAGAGGAATCTACAATTAATTTAACACATTTGATATTAAGGTCATTATTATAAATAACAATGACAAAATTTATTGATTTGCTTTAACATATTCATTTAATTAGATAATATTACAAAATGAAAGCTTTATTTCATTTATCCTGAAGAACATATCCCAATGTCTCAAACTGGAGGAAATTTCAGTCAAGAAAACTAACCATAACATTATCTTGGTGAGTGTTTGACGAGTGCAGTTTGAGTGTATTTAAACTGAAGAATCTTTTTCAGGATGTGAAATAATTAGAAAAAAAATGTGATTTTTACCTTGGAGTTGTTCTTGCAATAAGCTTTGGGCTAGAATATAGAAACAGATTTTCCTTTAGCAATATCAAAATGCTATATTTCCAGATATTTATTTTCTTCCTTTAGTGGAGCAAGGAGTGGGTTTGTGAAACACTGTTTTTCTTGGGAAACTGATCATGATATATTGTCTTTTAAAAATGTATTTCTGTACTCAGGTTGCTAGTATTTTAAATAGCTTAGGATTCTAGCATCTATATCTGTGAAAGATATTCTCCTGTAGTTTTCTTTTCTCATCTCATTTTTGACTGGCTTTGTTGTTAAATGCATTAAGTTAAAAAGTGTATGAGGTTGTTTCTATTGCTAACCTGCTATCCTCTTCAGAAATTCATATGAGATTGGTATTTGGGTTTATTTGTAACAATCTGATTAGCATCTCAGCCTAATATTTCCATAGTGTCAATTTTAATTTGAATTAAAGATATATTAATAGTCATGTTTTATATTTTAGAGTATGGTAGGTAATATACATAATGATAAATTAAATATACTATATTTTCCTCTAAGATTTCAAGTTTATTGTCATAGAGGGCTTTTTTAATATTATTATCTTATTGCAATTTAATCTCTGCAGCTTCCATGGATATTTTTATTCCACAATTCTAATATTGCTATTTAAGCCTTCTATCTTTTTATTTCTTATTAATCTTGACAAAGATTTGTCGACTTAATTAATTTTTTAGGAACTACTTTTTAATTTGCTTGTTCCTATTATTTAATTATTTTGCTATGATTTTCAGCTCTTACTGTTATTATTTCCATTATTGTACTATTTTTGGTTTTATTATGCTCTTCTTTTTTCTAACTTCTAAATTAAATTTCAGCACCTTTAATTGCAGGCATTCTTGTTTTCTTTTATGACATTTCAAATCTAAATGTACCTTTTAACTACCATTTCAGCTGAAATGTTTGTATACGTGTGTATGTGTGTGTGTGAGAAACTGGTTCAAAATATTTCTGTATATAAAATAAGACATTTATGTGGCTAGTTGTTTAAAAATAGTTTTAAACCCATGTGTATATAATCATCAGGTTATTTTAAATAATTTATTCTAATTTAATTGCACAGTAATAAAAATATGACATATATAATGCAACATTTTTTTTAATTGCAGCTAGATCATAATTATTTTTCATAAGTGACCTGAATGCTCATTTAAATGAAATGTATTCTCCAGCTTGAGGGTGCAATATCCCATGTGAAAAGTGAAAAAAAAAGTATTAGTCATTCAGCGTGTCCAACTCTTTGCAACCCCATAGACCGTAGCCCACCAAGTTCCTTTTTCCATGGAATTCTCCTGGCAAGAACACTGGAGTGGGTAGCCATTTTCTTCTCCAGGGGATCTTCCTGGGTCTCCTGCATTGCAGGCAGATTCTTTACTGTCTGAACCACCAAGGAAGCCCTTCCTTAAATCAACTTGTTAATTTTTTTATCAGCTGGAATAAGCAAGATGGTGTACAGAAACTGGAAAGTCTATCAGATGTCCATTATTGAGCCCATTGATATAGAGCTTTGGCTGCAAATTTCAGGCCATTATCAGATGCAGTGTTCTCAGGAAACCTGCAAAGAAACAGCTAGGATCTTGCAGGGCCTGAATAATGTGTCCCGAGTCAGTGGAACACATTCAAATCATTAAACCAAACCAAAAGTGTCAACTATGGTCAGAATCCAGTGGGACTTTCTGGATGGAATGAGAGGCCCAATGTGATCTATTTGCAAAGAACTCCCTGAACTGGTAGGCAGTGACCAGGATCTTGAGCAGGATCTAGCTGCTGAGAAAGCTTTATTAGGCTGGTTTGGTTTTTCTAGAATGAGTGGTGGGCTTGCCTGGAAACTCTATTTAGAATGGTGTCTGAATTTTAATAGGCCATCCTTTCATAGATCCAGAAGGCAATTTTTCTACAACTGTCTCCATAGGAAAGCTTGTTTTATATACCTGTCTAAGCCTTACCAGGGGCCTGAACAAATGCCCAGACAATTTACCAAAGCCCACGAGTGAAAGAAAATGTTGCATAGCACACTTCCTGGGGTGGCATAGATACCCATCCATATCAAATGATGCTTTTACTATGGTTTTGGGGACACAAGTCAACTAAATGCTGGTGATCAGGTCTTTGACTTAATTGGATATTTACATTGCTATATCTTCTAGTTCACTAATGATATCTTTTGTAACCTATGATCTGTTTTCAATCTTATATATGTCTCATTTCTGAAATTATGCCTTTTAATTTCTATGTTTTCAATGTGAGTTTCATACTTTTCATGTCTCCATGTAACAGGTCAATCTTATCTCTCATTTTTTAACATATGGGATATGTTTATTATAATTTTTTTTATTTTTATTCTTTGGAAGTCCAACCTCTGTATTAGTCCTTTTATAGGCTTTTAGGTTTAAATACTGAGGCATAATTGATATACAACTTTATATTAGTTTCAGGTAAGATAGTTTTGATTATTTTTTCTCATCATGGGCTATATTGCCCTACTTCTTTGCATACCTGATAATTTTCAATTGGATGTTACATATTGTGATTTTTAGCTTTTAGATTGCTGAATATTTTTGTGTTCCTATTAATATCATTACATTTTGTTTTAGGATGCAGATAAAATGTTGGGACATACTTTTTTATTCTTTAAGAACTTACTTTTAAGATTTGTAAGATGGGACTAGAGCAGCATTTAATCTAAAACTAATTATTGCCCACTACTGAAACAACATCCTTTGAGCCCTATAACCAATCCCTGTGTCATGGGGTTTTCTATTTTGTCTGATGGAAACTGACATTCTCTTGGCCTGTGTGATCCCCAGGTATTGTCTACACTAATTCATTTTGGGACCATTTCCCTAACTTTTTGTAACTTCTTTGCATACATTATCAATAATAGGAAGCTCCATGTGAATCTTTTTAAACCAAATGGGCCATAGAGCTAAATGTAAAACAAAAATTTATAAAGCTTCTAGAAGAACACAGAGGAAAAAATCTTAAAGTTACTTGTTTAAACAAATACTTATTTTAATATATACTACCAAAATGATGATCCATAAGAGAAAATTTCTGTTAAATGAGACTTAATAGAAATAAAAGTTCTGCTTTTTAAATACCTTATTAACAGAATGAAAAGACAAGGTACAGAATGGGAGAAGGTATTTACAAACTATAGACTATCATAAGCTTTGCAAAAAGATTTATAGAGAACTTGCAAAAAGCCTTAATAGAAACTAAAACCACCGTAAACATAAATAGCTAAGACAAACAATTTAGATGGATAATTCTGTAAAACACACACACACACACATATATATATATATATATATATATATAGTCATCTACACTAGTGGCTCAGATGACAAAGAATCTGCCTGTAATGCAGGAGACCTTGGTTTGATCCAATCCCTGGGTCAGGAAGATCCCCTGCAGAAGAGAATGGCTACCCACTCCAGTATTTTTGCCTGGAGAATTCCATGGACAGAGGAGCCTAGTGGGCTACAATCCATGGGGTTACAAAGAGTCCGACGTGACTGAGCAACTAACACTAACATGTAGTCATCTAATATCTATATATGTGTGTAAATAATACCATAAAATATGTTCAACATCATTTTAGTTAATGTAAATTACAATTATAATATCACTACACAAGTGTTAAAAAGGCTCAAAATTAACAATTAAAAAATGCGATCATGCCAAGTATTGGCAAAGATATAAGAAATTTGAACTCACACACTGCTTATAGAGATGTATTAATAAAATGGTACAATGCTTTAGAAATCACTTTGACAGAGTATTTTTAAAGTTATATATACATGTAACATATAGCCTAGCCATTCCTTTCCTAGTTATTTATACAAGAGAAATGAAAGCATATGTCCATGCAAAGACTTGTATATAAATGTTTGTAACTGATTTTTTGTTAGAGCAAAAATACAACAGAAATCAAATGTCCAACAACAGATGAATGGATACATGTAATAACATGGATAAATCTCAAAATTGTCAGGTTGAGTGAAAGAAGCCATACGAAAATGAGTGTATTCTAAGATTTCATGTATGTAAAATTCTAACAATAAAACTAATCTTTAATGACAGAAATCTCAGTATGGTTCTTGTAATTAGGACACAGGTATCGGGAGATGGGGAATATGATTGTGTGCCACAAAATTTATCACTCACTGAAAGCATAATCTTGAGAATTTAGGTTTTATCAAAATGGATTCATTTAAGGAGGGACAATTTCAGAAATAGTAGCACTGACATAAAATATTAACAAATAAGAGGAAAATGACTAGTGTTATTTATTCTTGGTCATATTTTTCCTACCTTTTTATTCTATGATTTATGACAACTTTTAAATTTTCTATGCCTTTCAATTTTTAGCTTATTTGGAGTGGGGTAAGAGAGAAGCTGCAATATTGAAAACAGACCAAAATAGTAAATAGATGCAGTTATATATCACAAAGAACATGGAATTATTACAATTCTTAAATGATACTTTCTTGTAATAAATTTTTTTTAGATTTTAGAGGCAAGTTAATATGAGCAATTTATTATTATGGGAGTATGTGCTTTTAATGCTTGACTGCTGAAACATGTAAATTATATTTCTGTTTATCCCAATAACTGGCTGTAAATCAAATTTATCTTCTTCTGAGTTTTTTTTAGAAGAATGAAGAGGAAGGAAACATCAAAATATAAGACAATATTAAATAAATTAACTGTATTTAGTAGGTTTAAGCACTTTATGTTCTGTACATGATGAAATATAAAGACATATCATACTCAAGATCTTTATACACTTCATAGGAACAAATCACTACAAATTCAATTCCATTGAATTTTTTAAAGCAAACTAAATGTATACTTTATTAGTTTACTTTTGAAACTAGTTAAAAATTTCTGTTGGTTTTTTTTTTTTCCAATTCTTAAATGGCAACCCAATCCAGTGTTCTTGCCTGGAGAATCCCAGGGATGGCAGAGCCTGGTGGCTGCCATCTATGGGGTCACACAGAGCCGGACACGACTGAAGTGACTTAGCAGTAGCAGTTGCAGCAGGAATGGGTTGGATCACAACAAACTATGGAAAATTTGTACTCTCTTTTTCCATTACCCATAAAGCTTTTCCCATCACCCTAAAATAAAGTGTCAAACTTTCTCACTAAAGAATTATGATCAAGTATTTGTAACAGTGGTCTGTCCACCTTAAAATGTGTTAGTATTTATACATGTGTAATAAGCCACATTTAATTTTAAAAGTAGATGAAGAATTGGGAGTTATTAGAAAACAAAACCAATCACATGAAGCTGAGTGGGGTTTTCATTACAAGTTGTGGCAATTAGAATTGGGAAGGAAAAAGAAGGGGGTCTCTTTGTTGGAGTTACTAAGGAGGTTAGGATTCCAAATTATAAAACATCTGCCAAACCTGAGAGCTAAACATTTTTTGTTTTTTTGTTTTAAAGTGTTTCCTAAAGACTTAATAGCCAGAAATCTAGGCTGACATTTAGAAATAAACATCCCAAGGCTTGAAAGCCCCATTCATTACTACTGATCAGACATTAGAGGAATGGACTGGACAATAAAATTGGATTTGCCTGGAAACTCAGAACTGCTTCCTAAGTATAACATTGTTTAAAAATACAAAATTATCCCAAGAGGATGACTTTAGAAAGTTGGCTTGTGTTGTTTTATCTTAAACTTAAGGAGAGGGTATAAACTTTATCTGAGGTTGTGCTGTGTTTAGTTGCTCAGTCATGTCTGACTCTTTGTGACCCTATGGACTGTAGCCCACCAGGCTACTCTGTCCATAGGGATTCTCCAGGCAAGAATACTGCGGTGGGTTGTCATGCCCTCCTCCAGGGGATCTTCCCAATTTAGGGATTGAACCCAGGTCTTCCATATTGCAGGTGGATTTTTTACCAGCTGAGCCCCCCGGGGAAGCATATTAATAATTGTTTACAACACCATTTAGTTAACCATGGCCACTCTCCAGCAGAGGCAGCCCCAGCCCATTAGACTTGGGTTGAAAGCTAAATCCCCCTTTTTTCTTAGGGATCAACTGCCTAATCTCCACTACCTTGTCCTACTGCTGGAGTCCCAACAAGAATTTGCTTTAGCTCTGCTCAGTATTCTGTTTTTCTATCATATTAATGGGCTTCCCTGGTAGCTGAGTGGTAAAGAATCCACCTGCCAATTCCAGTGACAAGGGTTCAATCCCTAGGTCAGGACAATCCCCTAGAGGAGGAAATGGCAACCCAGTATTCTTGCCTGGGAAATTCCGAGGATAGAGGAGCCTGGTGGTCTACAGTTCATGGGGTCACAAAAAGAGTCAGACATACCTTAGTGGCTAAACAATAACATCATCATATTAATAGTGCTAATAACCATCAGGGAACTGTGGGTCAAAACCACGATGAGGTATCACCTCACACCTGTCAGATTGCCCATCAAGAACACAAGAGTAAACAAGTGTTGATCAAGTTGTGGAGAAAAGATAATCTTTTTATATTGCTTGTGGAAATGTAAATTTGTGCAGCCACTATGGAAAACAGTATGAAAGTTCCTTGGAAAAAAAAAATAGAACTGCAATATAATCCAAAGACCCCTTTGTGATAATACATATTATGCAAATTAATTGAAACCTTTGTCTGGAAAAGAGAGCTGCATTCCCATGCTAAGTACAGCATTATTCACAATAGCCAAGACATAGACTATGGACCTCAATGATCTTTAATGGGCAATGAATGAAGAAAATATGATATTTACATACAATGCAATAACATTCAGCCTTTAAAAAGAAGGAAATCTTGCTATTTGTGACAATGTGGATTAACTAGTTTGGGGGACAATATGCTAAATAAAATAAGCCAGACAGAAGGACAAATATTACATGATACCACTTATATGATGAGTCTAAATAAGCCAGACTTAGAGAAATGAATGGTAGAATGGTGGTTTCAAGGGGTGGGTGGCAGGAGAAAGCAGGTAGTATTATAGTCAAAGGCTACAAATTTCAGCTATATCAAATGAGTAAGTTGTGACACTCTACTATACAACATAGAAATTATAGGTAAAAATACTGTACTGTATCCTATTTTTCTAAGAGGGTAAATCTGATTATAAAGTGTCTTTATTACAAAAAATAATGGTAGTAGTAAATAAAGAGGGGTGCCATCACTTGGAAGTAATATATATGATTATGACATAGACTGTGGTGACAGCTTCATTGGTGTACATTTATTCCCAAACTTATTATGTTGTTTGACATTAAATGCATACACCTTTCTGTATCTAAGTGATATCTCAAGACAGTGTGTGTTTTAGGGACAAATTTGCAGATGGAAAATTAATAACCCTTCTCTAATACATGAAAATGAGAAACAAAAATAATAATATTGTGAGATGTGTTATGTCAGTGAAAAGGATAAGCGCTCCTAATTGTATCTTCTTTAATGTTAAATCTTAACTCCCAAATTGTCTTTCAGGTATTTGTCTTTAAAGTAGTCAGACCACTGGCTAGCTAATATGTATTTTGTACAAACACATGGATGAGGAAGTAGCACAGCTAACTCAACCTCGTAATTTTTAATTTAAGATGTCCCAGGTATGACAGTAGTACTGCAGATGACATGGTATACTAAACAATTCTGCTTTTGCTATTTCGTATGTGTGATGTAGCATTAAATTTAGGCAAGAGTGGCTGTAACTTTATTATATTAGAAATAGTGTTTATTAAACTGTTGGTGTTTATTACAAGAATGCTGCTTTTTGATTACAAACTATTAAGTTCTGATTTACCTTTTTCTCATTTAAGCAGTAACACTTACTTTAAACATTTTCATACCCAGGGACTACATTAATTTTTATTCCAGTAATAGCGATGATCACTGTTTTACAGGAGTGAAACATTATTTCTAAAAGTTTTCAGAAGACCATCATTCACATTACACACAACGCCAGACAATATCTCTACATAAGCAAGCTGCTTAATATGTATCCCCTTGCTTAACTCAGCTAAATAAAGGATACAACAAGTTCTAGGTCTGGTAGTAATACCTCATGGAAAAATAAAATCTATTCAGCCTGTGCTTGATTGATTAAGGATTCTACATAGCATTTGTGTTCTATTTCTGAACACACGTTAATACTGCATTCTCCTATCCCTTTGAAGTTAGTTGTAGGCACAGGGTTCAGTTCAGTCCCTCAGTCGTGTCCAACTCTTTGAGACCCCATGGACTGCAGCATGCCAGACTTCCCAGTCCATCACCAACTATCGGAGTTTATGCAATCTCATGTCCATTGAGTCTGTGATGTCATCTAACCATCTCATTCTTTTCGTCCCCTTCTCCTCTTGCCTTCAATCTTTCCCAGCATCAGGGTCTTTTCAAATGAGTCAGTTCTTCACATCAGGTGGCCAAAGTATTGGAGTTTCAGATTCACCATCAGTCCTTCCAGTGAATATTCAGGACTGATTTCCTTCAGGATGGATGGTTGGATCTCCTTGCAGTCCAAGGGACTCTCAAAAATCTTCTCCAACACTGCAATTCAAAAGCATCAATTCTTCAGTGCTCAGCTTTCCTTATAGTCCAACTCTTACATCCATACATGACTAATGGAAAAACCATAGCTTTCACTAGACTGACTTTGTTGGCAAAGAAATGTCTCTGCTTTTTAATACGCTGTCTAGATTGGTCATAAATTTTCTTCCAAGTAGCAAGCATCTTTTAATTTCATGGCTGCAGGCACCATCTGCAGTGATTATGGCGCCCAAAAAATAAAGTAAGCCACTGTTTCCTGTTTCCTCATCAATGTGCCATGAAGTGGGACCCGATGCCATGATCTTAGTTTTTTGAATGCTGAGTTTCAAGACAACTTTTTCAGCCTCCTATTGCACTTTCATCAAGAGACTCTTTAGTTCTTCCTTTCTTTCTACCATAAGAGTGGTGTCATATGCATATCTGAGGTTTTTGATATTTCTCCAGGCAAACTTGATTCCAGCTTGTGCTTCACCCAGCCAAGTGTTTCTCATGATGTACTCTACACATAAGTTAAATAAGCAGGGTGACAATATACAGTCTTGATGTACTCCTTTCCTGATTTGCCGTTCTGTTGTTCAGTTTGTTATTCAGTCTGTTGTTTCATGTCCAATTCTAACTGTCATTTCCTGACCTGCATTCAGATTTCTCAAGCGGCAGGTCAGGTGGTCTGGTATTCCCATCTCTTTCAGAATTTTCCACAGTTTGTTGTGATCCACAGAGTCAAAGGCTTTGGCATAGTCAATAAAGCAGACGTAGATGTTTTTTGGAACTCTCTTGGTTTTCTGATGATCCAGTGGATGTTGGTAATTTGATCTCTGGTTTCTCTGCCTTTTCTAAATCCAGCTTGAACATCTGGAAGTTCATGGTTCACGTTATGTTGAAGCCTACCTTGGAGAATTTTGAGCATTACTTTACTAGTGTGTGAGATGAGTGCAATAGTATGGTATTTGAGCATTCTTTGGCCTTGCCTTTCTTTGGGATTTGAATGAAAACTGACCTTTCCCAGTCCTGTGGCCACTGCTGAGTTTTCCAAAGTCACTGGCATATTGAGTGCAGCACTTTCACAGCATCATCTTTTAGGATTTGAAATAGCTCAATTGAAATTCCATCACCTCCACTAACTTTGTTCATAGTGATGCTTCCTAAGGCCCGCTCAACTTTGCATTCCAGGATGTCTGGCTCTAGGTGAGCGATCATACCATCATGATTATCTGGGTCATGAAGATCTTTTTTGTATAGTTCTTTTGTGTATGTTTCTATCCTTTATTGTACCCATCTTTGCATGAAATGTTCCCTTGGTATCTCTAATTTTCTTGATGAGATCTCTAGTCTTTCCCATTCTATTGTTTTCCTCTATTTCTTTGCATTGATCCCTGAAGAAGGTTTTCTTATCTCTCCTTGCTATTCTTTGAAACTCTGCATTCAAATGGGTATATCTTTTCTTTTCTCCTTTGCCTTTCACTTCTCTTCTTTTCACAGCTATTTGTAAGGCCTCAACAGATGACCATTTACCTTTTGCATTACTTTTCTTGTGGATGATCTTGATCACTGACTCCTGTACAATGTCACGAACCTCCATCAATAGTTCATCAGGCACTCTATCAGATCTAATCCCTTAAATCTATTTCTCACTTCCACTGTATAAGCATAAGGGAAATGATTTAGGTCATACCTGAATAGTCTAGTGGTTTTCCCTACTTTCTTCAATTTAAGTCTGAATTTGGCAATAAGGAGTTCATGATCTGAGCCACAGTCAGATCCCAGTCTTGTTTATGCTGAGTGTATAGAGTTTCTCCATCTATGGCTGCAAGAAATATAATCAATCTGATTTCAGTATTGACCATCTGGTGATGTTCATGTGTAGAGTCATCTTTTGTGTTGTTGGAAGAGGGTGTTTGCTATGACCAGTAGGTTCTCTTGGCAAAACTCTGTTAGCCTTTGCCCTGCTTCATTCTGTACTCCAAGGCCAAATTTGCCTGTTACTCCAGGTATTTCTTGAACTCTTACTTTTGCATTCCAATACCCTGTAATGAAAATGACTTTGTTTTGTGGTGTTAGTTCTAGAAGGTCTCGTAGATCTTCATAGAACTGTTCAACTTCAGCTTCTTCAGCATTACTGGTCGGGGCATAGACTTGGATTACTATGATATTGAATGGTTTGCCTTGTAAATAAACAGAGATCATTCTGTCGTTTCTGAGATTGCGTCCATTACTGCATTTCAGACTCTTTTGTTGACTATGATGGCTACTCCATTTCTTCTAAGGGATTCCTGCCCACAGTAGTAGATATAATGGTCATCTGAGTTAAATTCACTTATTCCAGTCCATTTTAGTTTGCTGATTCCGAAAATGTTGGCATTCATTCTTGCCATCTCCCGTTTGACCATTTACAATTTGCCTTGATTCATGGACCTAACATTCCAGGTTCCTATGCAATATTGCTCTTTATAGCATCAGACCTTGCTTCTATCATCAGTCACATCCACAACCGGGTGTTGTTTTTGCTTTGGCTCCATCTCTTTATTTTTTCTGGAGTTATTTCTCCACTGATCTCCAGTAGCATATCGGGCACCTACCGCCCTGGGGAGTTCCTCTTTCATGTTATATGTTTTTGCATTTTCCTACTGTTCATAGGGTTCTCAAGATAAGAATACAGAAGGAGTTTGCCATTCCCTTCTCCAGTGGACCACATTTTGTCAGAACTCTACTGTTACCCTTCCATCTTGGGTGGCCCTACACATCATGGCACATAGTTTCATTGAGTTAGACAAGGCTGTTGTCCATGTGATCAGTTTGGTTATTTTTCTGTGATTGCACTTTTCAGCTTGTCTGTCCTCTGAGGGAAAAGGAAAAGAGACGTATGGAAGCTTCCCGATGAGAGAGACTAACTGTGGTGAAAACTGGGTCTTGGAGAGTTTTGCATAATGACAAACCTGCAGAATTGGTGATTGTAATCAGATAACAAAATTTCAAAAGCCATTGCACTATTTGTTGTTTGCCTTCCCCCTGCCAAGGTGATAATGTTAGGATGTGTGGGGACAGAGCCTTGACCAGCCTAGATCTTTGAGGACAATCACAAGGATTCCCTCCCAAATTGCATGGATAAGAAATAAACTTTTATTTATTTTATGACAGACTGATTTTGAAGTTGTTTATAACTGCAGCAAAATCTAGTCTATCTCCAGGGATATACTCCCCAAAGCTTCCACCCTTCCACTCTTAAAAGCATATAGATGATATCAATATAAATATAGATACAGATGTAGTTATAGTTTGTTTGGGAACCTCTTAACAGCTTTCTTTCATCTGACAACACTTTTTAAGTGCTTAGTTTATTTGGGGGACTTAACTTACTCAAATATATGAGTAGGTTATAGAGAACTGAAATACTTTTCTTTAACATTTTCCTATTAGTTTTAGAAAAATCATCCACAAAACCATGATGAATGCTTCAAGTAAGGAAAACTTAAATTCTGCCAAAATTTTATGTTCCATGGAGACACAACAAAACATTAATTCCCCTAACATACATAAATAATGGATACATTGGGAGAAAGAGACACACAGATGAGTTCAAGAGCAAGAACATGAAAGGCATAGATGTCAAAAACAAAGCAGTAACCTGCAGCCAGAGCAAGGATAGTTGGACATGTCCAGATTGTAAGCCTGTGGATGGCTGGGGAGCAGGTTGTTATTCCATATATAAAGCAAGGAAACTTGTGAGGATAAAGCAGTCTCATTCATAAATTGACTAGAAAAATTCTACTCACCAGCCTAGAAATGAATTTTAGAAATAGGTTGCCCATTTCAGGATGGAGATTGAATAACACACAAGATTTATGAAGCCCATTCTGCATGAGTGGAATAACAAAAGTTGCAGTGTGCATGTACACTGAAACTCCAGGTCAATAAACAGCCACTAAAACTGATCTTGAACCAGCAAATAATATACAACACAGACTGAAATAAATGCAAAATTACTCTATTGTGTTTCATCTACAAACAACTTGTGAAGGACTCTTATAAGTCATGCTGATGGTCTGTCAGACACACATATTCACACGCAGAACTTAGAAAATTCTCTAATATGTGGTTTAGTCAGTAGAGGAAAAAAAAAGAGAAAATTGCAATAAAGTAAATTGAAATAATAGAAAAAATAGAGAAGGGATCATAAGATATAAGAATTTTTGTTTTAGACAGCCTGGAATTGCTTCAGTCTTCATTCCTAAAGAAGGTACAGCTCATGAAACCTCCTCTCTTGAGGAACAAATAGAATGCATAAAATAAGATGACATCTTTAATAGATAGTGATGAAAAATAGAAAAGGAATATTTAGAAATCATCCAGATTTCTAGAAAATTTTAAAAATCATCAAAGTAAAATAATCACTCAATAAATGTGCACAAGTTGACTGATATACCTAATAAAAGAAGTGGGAAATTAAATGGTGATGATGTGTGTGCACAGTCCTGTCCAACTCTTTGAGACCCATAAATTGTAGCCCTTCAGGCTTCCCTGTCCACGTGATTCTTCAGGCAAGAATATTGGATTGGTTTGCCATTTCCTACTCCACAGGATCTTCCCGACCCAGGGATGGAACCTCCGTCTCTTGCATCTCCTGCTTTGGCAGGTAGGTTCTTTACCACTGCACCACCCAGGAAGCCCAGGAAATTAAAAGTTAGCTGCAAATCTGAGGATTCTGTCTCGGGCCAAAATCTTGCGTGTGATTTTCCATGTCCAATCATGTCAGGCCTCATAGGGGCAGGTGCCTGCCCACAGCAGACATGGGGCATAGCCAGCATATTTCTGTCTCTGAGGGGAGTGGGAAGTCAGTTAAGGACTAAGTCTTTCCTTTAGGCCATGCCCTTCTATATACTTGCATTCCTAGCCCAAGCACTTCATTCTGAGGTCTCTTTATCTAAAGTCTCTTGTGAGGTGTTATTCTCAGGCATCTGTCTGGGCTCTCTTGTTATGTAGGGGAGTGGGGGAGGGGGAGATGAGGGGAAACCTTGAAGACATTTTCCCCCAATCTGACTTAGGACTCAGTCCTTTCCACTCCTAGTCCTTCCCTCATTTTCCTTGGCCTCCTCCCCATTCTCACCCCTAAGACGTCTGTCAGGGCTGCCCTGGCAGTGAGGTGACATCTCTATTGATCCATCCAACCTTAGACTGGGGTGTTATTCCCCAGGGAAAATAAATAAGAGGGATTCAGCATTTCTCTGGTTTAGTCTCTTGCTTATACTATCATAGTAAGTGATTACAGATTTCACTGTTATTTTCATTTGGGGCTCCTTTTAATTTGATTCTGACACTTGGCAGCTAAGATCTCTGTCTTCAGGTTGGCTGAATTCCTGACAAAGTCAACAGGACAAGGTGCGACAGGATGATGTATTAAAATGGAAAGATAAAAAGAAGCTAAGAAATGGGCAGAATGAAATTTTTTAAAAAACTTAAAAATACACCTAATAAGTCTCAGTAGTGGGGACTAGAGTGATTAAGCAACAAGAAGTACTGGCTCTTTGAAAAGGTAAATAAATATATCACTAGCAAAACTGAACAAAATTTGAAAACTCAAAGAAGAAATAAAGTGATACTAGGAACGTAATAGAGGACATGAGTAGAATTAAACAAAAATTAAGAAAAAAAATAGAGAAATTGAAACTAAAAATAATTTATGTCAGTAATTTTGACATTATAAGTGAAAGGGATAGAGAATAGCTAAATTATTCAGAATATTCCAGATGATAGAAACAAATGAATGCCAAAGGTAGAATTTTAAGATGATCCCATACCCCTTGGGCTTCCCTGGTGCCTCAACTGATAAAGAATCCACCTGCAATGCAGGAGACCTGAGTTCAATTCCTGGGTGAGAAGACCCCCTGGAGAAGGGAATGGCTAACCACTTCAGTATTCTGGCCTGGGGAATTCTGTGGACTCTATAGTCACGACTGAGTAACTTTCACTTCACACTCCTTGGTGCAGAAGCCCCATATAAGCCTCCTAAGTTGACCTAATCAGACTAGCCTTTAAAAAAGTGTCTAAAGGGGTAGAAATGGGAAAAGTAATAAGATTTGAAGTTATAGTCATTATGTCCTGTTGGCCTTTAAGACACAAACTACTGTGTTGTAGAGAGGAAGGCTGGACTGGGATCTGTGACAGCTTCTAGTAGCTGAAAACAGACCCTGATTGACAGCCAGCCAAACTATTACAGCACAGTTCTATAACTTCAAAATATTCAAATCTGCCAAGAGCTTTAATGAGTTTGGAAGAGGAACTCAAACTCCTGGTGAGATTGCAGATCTGGCCAACACCAGAATTCTGGGCTGGTGAGTGACCAACTAACTCAGACCTGGACTCCTGACCCACAGAAACTATGGCATAATAAATGAGAATTGTTTTCCAACAGTAACTTTGTTGTAATTTATTACAAATCAACAGAAAGCCAATAAACTAAACTCAACAATTTACTCTGTAAGGTTAGTAAAACCTAAGGCTGAAAAAATGGTGTATATATATTTAAACAGAAGGAAAAGAAAGTTAAACTTGTTAGTTGACTCTGAATAAAATTTTTGGAAAGATGTAATATATTTGGACTTTTTCTCATGAAATAAATTTTGATAGTATAAAAACTGAGCTATACATACATGAAATATATATTACTGAAACTTTAAAATAGTTGCCTTATATGTAATATTTATGGTAAATATATTATCAGAATATGTTATACTGATTTAGAAGAAAATAATTTTTGCCAATTATTTTTAATGTTAATGACATTATAAACTTCCAACTGTATTTTGTAAACTTTCCTAATAGACATTCCCATCACAGCTATGATTATAATAATGATAAACTAAGTACTCAAATATGTAATATGTTTTGGTATTGATTTTTAGCAAATAAAAAGATAAATTATCACAGATAATTAAGTTAAATAATGGGTAAGGCACATAAAGAATTTCCTATATTCCAATCATTCTACACTTCTTTAAACAACATATTTAATTTTCACAACTGCTTCACGTCATGGGGTGTATTATCTTCATATTATTATCTTCACAAAGACATTAGTATCTTGCCCAGTATCACACAGCTGCTAAGTGGTAGAGATGGCATCTGAACTGAAGCTCTGAATTCACATCATTAACAATTATGTTACAACATAAATATGAAAAATAAAAGGATCAAGATGAATGTAAAATCTAATATATACCTATATCTATCTATATGATAGTGGTGGGGATAATAGTCACTATGATAGAGTTTGTAATGTAGAAACTTATTTTAAAAATCTACATGGCAACAGTCTACAAATAGAATTGACAAAATCAAAATGTGAGCAATGGGCTTAGAGAATATATTACCAACATGTAACGTAAAAATATAGATGGACATGCTAATAACTCATAAGAACAAGACAAGTAAATCATGAAAAGTAAATCAGTGTGCAAAATATAAATGAGCACTTCACAGAAAAAGAATTTTAGTGAAGCAGCAAATGGATAAAATTATTTTTAACCTTGCTGAAGTCAGGGAAGTGATCATTAATATAGTAAGATCTTATAACCATCATATTGTCAACAACATTTTATGAGATTTAGCATTGTTGAAGGCACAGATAAATTATTATATTTTGTTTACATGACAATGAATTAAGTTAGCCATTTTTTAAACAGAATTTGTCACTGTTAACATTTAAAAATCTGAGTATCTTTTTACTTACTTAAAGATGGACAACCAAGAAAATAAACATTGTCTTTAATATTAGCATGTTATTGTTCTTTATATTATGTTGTCTTTAATATTAGCATGTTATTGTCCTAAAATTACAAATTTATAAAAAAAATTAGAAAATCACTGAATAAAACACAAAATGTATGCAGCTATCTGAATTAAATAATAACACTGACCAGGTTGTGGAGAAAATGGAACTTCCTACACTATTGATGGGAATGTAAATTGGTGCGCCAGTATGGAAAAAAGTATGGAAGTTCTCTTAAAAATCTTAAAGTAGAGTTACCATATAATTCAGCAGTTCCACTCCTTCCTGGGCACATACCCAGAGAAAACTGATTTGAACAGATGCATGTACTCCAATATTCATAGCAACACTATTTATAATAGCCAAGACATGGAAGCAACCTAAATGTCCATCAACAGATGAATGAATAAAGGAGATGTGGTGGGTGTGTATATATATAAAATAATGCCATTTTCAGAAACATGGATGGACCTAGAAATTATTACATAATACTAAATTAAGAAAGTCAGAAAGGAAAAGAAAAATATATGATATCACTTATATGTGGAGTCTAAAATATGACACAAATGAACTTATTTATAAAACAGAGACATAGTCACAGACATAGAAAACTAGCTTAGAGTTACCAAAGGGGAAGTGTTTTCCTCATATCTCAATTGGTATAGAATCCTCCTGCAATGCAGGAGACTCTGGTTTGATACCTGGGTCAGGAAGATCTGCTGAAGAAGGGATAGGCTACCCATTCCAGTATTCTTGGGGCTTTTTTTTGTTGCTCAGCTGGTAAAGAATCTGCCTGCAATGCAGGAGACCTGGGTTTGATCCCTGGGTTGGGAAAATCCCCTGGAGAAGGGAAAGGCTACCCACTCCAGTATTCTGGCCTGGAGAATTCCATTGTTTGTATAGTCCATGGGGTTGCAAAGAGTTGGACACAACTGAGTGACTCTCACTTTCACCAAAGGGGAAATGTTGAGAGAAGAGATACATTAGGAGTATGAGATCAACAGATACAAACTGCTATATTAAAAATACGTAAACTGGAAGGTCCTACTATATAGCACAGGAAGCTATATTCAATATCTCATAGCAAACAATGATGAAAAAGAATATATAAAAGGAATCTTTATCTATGTATACATATATGTATATCTATGTCTATGTCCATATTTGAATCACTTTTCTGTACACCAAAACTTAATATAACTTGTAAATCAACTATACTTCAATTTTAAAAAGAAGATAAAATATCAAAGCATAATTACAGCATAAATTGTATGGCTAGTTCTTGGATTTCTAAAACAAACATTTGAAAGTATGTCAACTATATTTCTACATTCAAGTATTTACAATTTGGTGAACAAGAACATATTAATGTATAAACATCATATTTAGAAGATAGTTAATTTATATTACCCATGAGTGTGTGCTCAGTTGCTCAGCTGGATACATCTCTTTGTGACCCTACAGACTTAGCCCACCAAGCTTCTCTGTCCATGAAATTTTCCAGGCAAGAATACTGGAGTGACTTGCCATTTTCTCCCCCAGGGGATCTTTCCAACCCAGGAATAGAACTCACATCTCCTGTGTCTCTTGGATTGGTAAGTGGATTCTTTAACACTGAGCCACCTTGGAAGCCCAATTTGCATTTTAGGAACAACATAAAGCAAAACATGCCAAATTACAATAAATTCCTTTTCAAATAAGTCAGGATATTAATGCTCGTAGCTACAGAGAACAGATTGGTGGTTTCCAGAGACAGGGGTTGGTTGGAGGTTGTTGTAATGGATGAAGGTGGTCAAAAAGTACAAACTGTTAGTTATAAGATAAATAAGTCATGAGGATTTAATGTACAGCACGGTGACTACAGTTAATAATATTACATTACATATCTGAAGTTGCTAAGAAGATATATCTTAAAACTTCTCATCATAAAGAAAAAACATTATTATGTATGGTGATGGGTGTTAACATACTGTAGTAATCATTTTACAATATATCCATGCATTGAATCATTATGGTATACAAAACCTAAAACAAATGCAATGCTATATGTCAATTACCTATCAAATTAAAAAAAAAAAAAAACCCTTGGGAGAAAAGGTAATAAAAGAAGATTAGAGATGAAGGAGAAGAAAGGGGAAGCGGTCAAGAAAGAAGAAAAGGAGGACGTTCAGGAGATAGAAACAATGAAAGCAAGAAAAATTAAAGGAGAATTTAAGGATAAGTTAAGAATAAACACAGAAAATTAACTCAGTAAACATTATTGAGTATTAAAAAGTGAGATATTACTTTGCTGACCAAGGTCCATATAGTCAAAGCTATGATTTTTCCAATAATCATATATGGATGTGAGAGCTGGACCATAAATAAGGTTGAGTGTCAAAGAATTGCTTTCAAATTGTGGTTTTGGAGAAGACTCTTGAGAGTCCCTTGGACAGCAAGGAGATCAAACCAATTAATCCCAAAATATTCACTGGAAGGACTGATGCTGAAGCTAAAGCTCCAAATACTTTGGCCATCTGATGAGAAGAGTTGACTCATTGTAAAAGACCCTGATTCTGGGAAAGACTGAGGGCAGGAAGAGAAGGGGGCTACAGGGGATGTGATGGTTAGAGAGTATCACTGACTCAATGGACATCAGTTTGAGCAAACTCTGGGAGATAGGGAAGGACAGGGATGCCCGAAATGCTGAAGTTCAAGAGGTCGCAGAGATGTGGACACGACTTAGTGACTGAAAACAACAACAAACATCACAAGAACTTTGCCAGATTTCTAACAGAAAGCTTATTAGAAAAATTGAGCTTTTATTAAAGTTTCATTAAAATTAATAATAAAATAATTGTATAAAAAATGAAAATTGGTTTATACACTGACAATAAATCAGAAAAAGCTTAGTGCACAGCATGATTGTTACTCTTTCTTTTTCTTGGAATGTATCTCTTATAGTGTTAGGAATCATTGAAAATAAAATATGAAAAGTTTACATAGGTGTTATAATTTCCTTTGGAGAACATTTCAGAACTTATATATAGTTAATTACCCAGTTAGGCATGAAATGAATTTAAGGAGTTTGGTTACAGTGAAATAGGTAGTTGCAAATCCAAAGTTATAGGTATGCAGATGAATAGTAGAGTATGGTCTCTTTCTCTGCCTATATTCCCACTTTTGCTGTGTAGATTTTATGGTATTTTATACAGAATATAAAGAGATTAACAATTTAGTGGGCATAAAATTAATTATTCAGATTACTGTGTCTGATAGAAAATAAGCTTGTATGATAGATATGGACAAAATTCACTTAGAATTCATAGCCTATGTTGTCCAGAGGACTCTTCCATTCTCCATTAAAGAAAACTAACTCCTTCCTCATTCCATACTCACACAACCCACCCATCACATCACTGTTTCCCTTGCTACTCAAAACTTTGAAAGAAAACCAGTCCCTAGTATGTAGTATGTCAGAATTAAAGTTTTCCTGAACCAATCAGTCATTCAGGCATCACCAGCAGGTATAGACCTCCAGGCTGCACATCACCACCAGGATTTCCCTCCTTTAGTCTAGTCTGCCTACAAGGCAGGAGACCTGGGTTCAGTCCCTGAGTTGGGAAGATCCCTTGGAGAAGGGAATGGCAACCCACTCCAGTATTCTTGCCTGGAGAATCCCATGGACAGAAAAGTCTTGTGGACTATAGCCCATGGGGTTGCAGAGTTGGACACAATGGAGCACCTTTCACTACTACTACCACTAGTTTGATCTGAGTCAGTAACCAACCCCCCCTCTAAACAAATATTTCTGTTGTATCATCTGGAATCTTCAGTCTGACCTAAGCAAGTTTCCATAGTTCTCAAAAATTTTTTTCAGACTACTTGTGTTTCCATTACATTTGACCACTTTTATCTGTAAGGGGTATATTCTTGACAAGTGGCTTACAAATATGAATATATTTTTATGGATATAGCCTGAAGTACAGATATAGACAGTTATCAGTTTTGGTTCAGTTTCTGTACTTCTTTTTTTAACACAAATTTATTTATTTTAATTGGAGGCTAATTACTTTACAATATTGTAGTGGTTTTGCCATACATTGACATGAATCTGCCATACGGGTGTACATGTGTTCCCCATTCTGAACTGCCCCTCCCACCTCCCTCCCGATCCCATCCCTCTGGGTCATCCCAGTGCACCAGCCCTGAGCATCCTATTTCATGCATCAAACCTGAACTGGCGATTCATTTCACATATGATAATATACATGTTTCAATGCCATTTTCCCAAATTATCCAATCCTCGCCTTCTCCCACACAATCCAAAAGACTGTTCTATACATCTGTGTCTCTTTTGCTGTCTCGCATGCAGGGTTATCGTTCAGTTCAGTTGCTCAATCATGTCTGACTCTCCACTACCCCATGAACTGCAGCACGCCAGGCCTCCCTGTCCATCACCAACTCCCAGAGTTTACTCAAACTCACATCCATCGAGTTGGTGATGCCATCCAGCCATCTCATCCTCTGTCATCCACTTCTCCTCCTGCCCCCAATCCCTCCCAGCATCAGGGTCTTTTCCAATGAGTCAACTCTTCACATGAGGTGGTCAAAGTATTGGAGTTTCAGCTTGAACATCAGTCCTTCCAATGAACACCCAGGACTGATCTCCTTTAGGATGGACTGGTTGGATCTCCTTGCAGTCCAAGGGACTTGCAAGAGTTTTCTCCAACAGCACAGTTCAAAAGCATCAATTCTTCAGTGCTCAGCTTTCTTCACAGTCCAACTCTCAAATCCATACATGATCACTGGAAAAACCATAGCCTTGACTAGACCGACCTTTGTTGGCAAAGTAATGTCTCTGCTTTTGAATATGCTATCTAGGTTGGTCATAACTTTCCTTCCAAGGAATAAGTGTCTCTTAATTTCATGGCTGCAATCACCATCTGCAGTGATTTTGGATCCCAAAAAATATATGCGTTAGTATACTGTATTGGTGTTTTTCTTTCTGGCTTACTTCACTCTGTGTAATAGACTCCAGTTTCATCTACCTCATTAGAACTGATTCAAATGTATTCCTTTTAATGGCTGAGTAATATTCCATTGTGTATATGTACCACAGCTTTCTTATCCATTCATCTGTGATGGACATCTAGGTTACTTCCATGTCCTGGCTATTATAAACAGTGCTGCGATGAACATTGGGGTACATGTGTCTCTTTCAATTCTGGTTTCCTCAGTGTGTATACCCAGCAGTAGGATTGCTAGGTCATATGGCAGTTCTATTTCCAGTTTTTAAAGGAATCTCTACACTGTTCTCCATAGTGGCTATACTAGTCTGCATTCCCACCAACAGTGTAAGAGGGTTCCCTTTTCTCCACACCCTCTCCAGCATTTATTGCATGTAGACTTTTGGATAGCACCCATTCTGACTGGTGTGAAATGGTTCTTCACTGTGGTTTCAATTTGCATTTCTCTGATAATGAGTGAAGTTGAGCATCTTTTCATGTGTTTGTTAGCCATCTGTATGTCTTCTTTGGAGAAATGTCTGTTGAGTTCTGTGGCCCATTTTTTGATTAGGTAGTTTATTTTTCTGGAATTGAGCTGTAGGTGTTGCTTGTATGTTTTTAAGATTAGTTGTTTGTCATTTGCTTCATTTGTTATTATTTTCTGAAGGCTGTTATTATATTCTGAAGGCTATCTTTTTACTGTACTTCTGCTCTGCCATTCTCAGCATATTGGTTTTCAGTCCTCATGTTTTCTACCTTGCCTCTCAATTGGAGGATGACTGAAATAGGTCAAACCATCTAGTTCTATTTGAAGTTAGCAATAAAGACAGAGAGTACAGACATCTGTGTCTGCCTGTTTGACTAGGAAAACAAAAGCTCTTAAATGATGCACGCATATGTCTTACTGGTCAGAGCTAGGTTGCATGGCCTTCGATAGCTGTAAAAGGATGACAATCTAATTAAGGGAAAAGGTCAAATTCTCTGAAAATACCACTTTCTCAAATAATAGGAGTTAGCATTTATTATCAGCTACATCCTGGTGTTCCTAGAAGCTGCCCAGTCCCAGAAGCTGCCTAGGCCTTCATGTTCTCTTCTTGAACACAAACATCACCATTGGGCAAGACAAATCTGTGGTCACATGAGATTAAGAAAAAAATCAAGTCCACAACATAATTATGTTTGATCACAAAACGAAACTGAATATTTGCCAAACCACAAAAGTGACCAAATGTCCCCCTACCTTCTCTAACATGAATGATCACTTGCTATCTCAGCCTTGCTCTAGTAAAGTGAAAGGGAAGTCACTCAGTCATGTCCGACTCTGTGCGACCCCATAGACGGTAGCCCATCAGGTTCCCCCATCCCTGGGATTCTCCAGGCAAGAACACTGGACTGGGTTGCCATTTCCTTCTCCAGTGCATGAACGTGAAAAGTGAAAGTGAAGTCGCTCAGTCGTATCTGACTCTTGGCGACCCTATGGACTGCAGCCTACCAGGCTCCTCCATCCATGGGATTCTCCAGGCAAGAGTACTGGAGTGGGGTGCCATTGCCTTCTCCGAGTAAGAAGGGTTGAAATATTCAGTCTCGGAATTATCCTTGATTCACAACAGGATTCAATCCATGGCAAAGCCCCACTACCTACCCAAAACAAAACCTTTCTCAAAGTCACCTAACCAAAACCCATACATTTCATAAGACTCTTCTAACATCTTCCAACTGAAATACCCTGTGGTTTTCCAAGGTATGTGTTAATCTAAGTTGGTCAACTACAAGTGTATTTCTGGTAGCTTTGAGCTGGAATTAGTGGCATCTTAGATTTGACAAATTATTGTATACATTGTTATTTTGAATATATGAACTATTTTATAATAAAATGAGTAGTAGGGAGAGTCAGAAGTAAGATAGTGAGACAGCAAATAAAACAGTAATTTCAAGGATATTTTCTATAAAGAGGAAGTGAATGTTGGAGAAATTTTAAAAATGGCATGTTGGATCAGGAAAATGTTTTGGTATTCTTCTTTAAGGATGATAGATATTATAACATTTTTAACCTAATGAATTAATAAACAGGATAATTAATGATACAACAGGGGAAATGATTGTAGGAAGAAAGTCTTTGAGTAAGGAAGAAAGAATGGGGACCCAGTATTGGTCAAGATACAGTTAAATTGCTAAATGTGATGACTATAAAAATTATACTCTTCTAAATATTTAAATTTTTCTTAATAGGAAGGATATTCCACTGAGAATAGGAAGGTAGATGATGTTTGTATGTTTCAAGAGTGATGAGGGTATACAAAACGGTTTTCTGGAGAGTAAGAAGCATGAAACAAACTTCGCAGATACATATTCAAGTGAAACCAGTTATTCATTATGTGTATGAGTTGGTTATCCTTTATATATGTGTACATTCAACTGCTTAGGGGAAGGTGAACAGAGAGTTCTAGTTCAACCAGGATTAAAGCTTTACCACATGTGTTTAACAGAAAAATTAGGGCAAGGTCAGTACATAAATGGCCAAAGGCAAAGATGAGTACAAGTAGGCAAGCAGGAACTCTACTGAGTAAAGGACAGTGCAAAACATCTAAAAAGATAAGAAAACAGTGATAAAGTTAATTAATTAGAGATTCAGAGGAAGTCAAAATATTGTTGGAGTATAAGTACTGGAAAGAGATAAAGTAGAAAGTAATTGGAAAGATAAGTGATAATTAAAGCATGATGCCTGAAATTGAGATTTTTATGGTTTTACAGCTATTAATAATCACAAAGCTGGAATATAACAATAGATGTTTATGACTATGTCACTTGGAGGAATGAGCTTCTGCTAGTACAGAAGTCAAACAAATTGTAGTGGTGGTTGCAAATGCTCTTCAGCCAAATAGAATCCGTGTGTGTGTATATATGTGTGTGTGTGTATAATATTTGTGTGTGTACAGAATAAAAGGAAATATTTCATTTTTAAAGAAAAACTCCATTTTTTATGTTTGATTGCTCATAGATTTCAAGTCCCTCTTCCACCTGTTTCCCCGATACCTCACAGCTAGACAACCTGATTCAGAAACTGGAACACACTTGTTGACCTGAAACAAATAGACTATCAGGTATTTCCCCAGCAAAGACGATTTCAGGATCACCAAAGAATTGCAATTCAGAGTCTGTAATCATCGTGAGCCATATGCAAGTCCCCTTAGGCAAGGGAAGAACACTTTTAAAGAGAGGAGAAAGAAGTTGGGAAAGCTATAGGAAACAAAAAACCTATGGCTTTTTATTGGCTGAGTGAGTGAATGAGTGAGTGAGTGAAGTCGCTCAATCCTGTCTGCCTCTTTGTGACCCCATGGTCCTCTGTCCATGGGATTTTCCAGACAAGAGTACTGGATTGGGTTGCCGTTTCCTTCTCCAGAGGATCTTCCCAACCCAGGGATCAAACCCGGGTCTCCCACATTGTAGGCAGATGCTTTACCGTCTGAGCCACCAGGGTAGTATTGGCTGAGTACTTACTGGAAAAGAAGAGGACTCTTCTTTCTGTTGTGCTCTGCAATGGTTGCAGGACAAGAGATTCCCACTTCTCATCTCCAGACTTTATTTAATTGAGGTTTCTGTTTATTAATTTTTAACACAATCTTGGTCCCCTTCAAACCACAGGAACCATGGCTGCAGGGAACTATTTCACTATAGTATCTTGGCAGCCTTGCACCTATCCATAAGTTGGGCTAGCAAAGGCTTGAACAGCCCCTAATCTGAGTCTTGACAGAGGACTGTGGTATCCTCCAGAACAGGAGGAGTCGCTCTGAGACCATCGCCCACTTGCTTCCCTCTCTTCCTTGGGAGGCAGTTTTGATATGGTTTCTCTGGACCTATCAGTTTCTGAGATCTTTTGTTTTGCTCTCTCCCACCTCAGAATAGAGCTTCAAAATATGAAACACTTAGCTACAGTCTAGAATTGGCTCCTCAGCAATGAATTACGCCACAACTCACATTATAATAATCTGATCACTCTCTCTTTTGTTTTTTTTTTTTTGCTCATGTTGGTCTTGTCCTTTTTTTCCTTCTAAAATTTTATTTATTTATATATATATATATATGTATATATATATGCACTTTTGCTTCCCATGTTATTAATTACCCACAATCAACTCCAGTCTGAAAATATTAAGTGGAAAAATCTAGAAATTCACTAGCTAGCTAATGACCAAGAATGGCTACTTATGTTACTCAATAATGACTCCAAAGCACAAAAGTAGACATGCTGGCAATTGGACATTCTCTTATTATGCTTAATTTATAATTAGACTTTATCATAGATAAACTTTACCTTATCTACATATGCACAGAAACAACACAGTCTATGTAGGGTTCAGTACGTTTATGGTTTAGGCATTCACTGAGGTATGTATCCCACACAGATAATGAGGGGCTGCTATCTGTTATATGAAATGTATTGTACAATATGAGTTAAAAATGATTCTAGTTTTCATGAGTTAGACACTGATGGGTAAATTCATTTACCTGCTGCACATTTAAGAGTGTCTAGATATAGAGAATGTAGACATGCTTCTCAAAATAACTTATTAAAAAAAAATACCCACCAGGTTAGTGTTTTATAATCATTTTGATGTCTCTTAATGTGTACTGTATTCATGCTGAAACAAACCTTTATATTTCACTTGAGATGGTGATATTCATTTGTAGTTAAGATTTACCATTAACCTTAGGGATGTTATTTTTGTTGTTGTTGTTGAAGGCAAATGCAATTTATCTCTTATTGGTATAGTATGGCTGGGGGCTGATCTATTTCTAGTCATAGTGTCCTTGGGGTTGGTGATAATTTCATCTGTACCATTACAAAGACTTGAAATCTTCCCATTCAAAGTTCTAGAATTATGTTACAGATGTCTTTACCTCATTACATGGGTACTGGGGGATTGCTTCATCTGGTGTACTTTGATACCGTGTGTACCTTAACAAGCAATCTGGCATAAGCCTTCTGTTTATAGCACAAAACATAGTGTTGTTATATATCATGGGTACTGTTAATTACACTGCTGTGCTAGGCATCATTAAACCTCAAAATGCTCAGAGGCATGTCAGGAGGATTTGTTTTTACTTAAGCTAAACTGCTTTTAAGACTTAAATTTAAGTAAACAATATATGTGACAATTGAGTATAGTACAATATATCATTTCTTTCCCAGCTTTGGTTGAGAATAAATTTTAGCAAGTTCAAGTTGTTGGCTACATTTAACCCTTTCTTTCTAACACTTTTCTCATAGTTTAAGAAGAATAGTCATTTTCTCTACCCCCTAGGATTGTTCCAGGGGCTAAAATGAGGCAATATATCATGTAAAGTATTTAGCAAAGGCTTGGCACATAACTATATACTCAATTGCTGATTATAATTATTCTATTTCAACTTGTCATTGTAGAATAACTATAACAGAATGTATAACATAATTAACCCCAAAATATTTTAATATCAATATAATAATATCTTGATTACTGCATATAGTAATTAAATTTCAACAAAATCTGATAGAAATGTTTAGATGTATTTTTCCATTGTTGTAGCTAAAAGTGCATTTTATCTTTTTAAAAATACTTACCTATTATCATAATAAATTTATATTAGAGAATGCAACCAAATTTAAATTTGATGAGTTTGAAAGAACAATTCTTTTGAATATTCAGTAACAATTCTGAATTTTTCAGTGATACTGATTGCAATCAATTATTTCCAAATGAGAGTTTAAAAATAAAATTTTTCATATTAATAGAAATGGAACTTGTAAGGATTTTAAAAGATCCCTTGAGATAGACTCACTGAGTTTGAATCCAGGTTCTGCCACTTACTAATTTGATGATCTTCAACAAGTTGTAAGCCTTTTGTGCCTTATTTTCTCATATATAAATGGGGATAAAAATAGTACTTCCATTGAGGATTATTGTAGGAAGCAAGTAAGTTTATATGTGTAAGACACTTAGAACATTCTTTAGCTTTTAGTAAGAATTCTGTCTTCATTTGTCTATTATGCAACACAAAATTTAATACTTTAAGTCAGCATTTTATTTTTTTCATGATTTGTGATTTAGTTCTTTGCTTTTTCTTCTGTTTTCTCCTCCTGTAGCTTATTGGATGGGTCAGAAAATCCGACATGGCCTCATTCATAAGGCTGGCAGTTGAAACTATCCATAAGGTAAGCCCCAGTTATACACTAAGACACATCAGACCTTCTCCAAGTAAGCCTTTTATCCTTCCATATTGTAGACCGTTACAACTAAGAACTCTGCCTATATTAGTTCAATCCAGTGTTTTACAAAGATGATTGCCAAAGCATTGGCTTTTCAAATTTTTGCATAATTCCTATTACTATTTCACAGAAACATAACAAACTTTTTTTATATATATTTTTGGTAAAAATGATTTAGTCCAAATTATTTTTTTGTTTGTTTTTGCACAAATAGGGGGAAATTACTGCAAGACCAAAGAGGTAAAAAGACCATGCCAAATGTCTGAGTCACTATCTGAGCTACCTGAGTCTGGCTTAGAGTCTAACATGCAAACAATACTCCCTGCCCATTCTGTATGTCATTAATGACAGGTGAGTAATATGGGAGTTTAATACCCTATCTTTAGAAAGAATAATGGGGACACAAATGTTATTTTAGACTAATAATAGAAAGAATGACTGAATCATTATGGAGCATATATTGTGCACAATCTATGTACCTAGTGTCTCACTGCTGCTGCTGCCGCTGCTGCTGCTGTTGCTGCTGCTGGGTTGCTTCAATCATGTCCGACTCTGTGTGACCCTGTAGACGGCAGCCCACCAGGGTCCACCATCCCTGGGATTCTCCAGGCAAGAACACTGGAGTGGGTTGCCATTTCCTTCTTCAACACATTAAAGTGAAAAGTGAAAGTGAAGTCTCTGAGTCGTTTCCAACTCTTAGCGACCCCATGGACTGCAGCCTACCAGGCTCCTCCGGCAATGGGATTTTCCAGGCAAGAGTACTGGAGTGGATTGCCATTGCCTTCTCCAGTATCTCACTAAGGAGTATCAAAATCACAAAAAAAGGGATTCAAAGCCAAACAGACACAGGGATGACTAGGGAATTATGATCTTTAGCTGAATCTTATGTATCAACAGATAAGGCATTCAGCACATAGGAAGCATTTTGGCAAATATGTGAGCCTTTAATGCTCTGAAGAGTTTTTACAAAATATGTGGCATCTGAGATTTATTTCATAACAGTTCAGAACACATGGACCATAAAATTATAGTAAATTTTAAAAGTTATACAACCTTCAAAAAAGTAAAACAAAATATGTGATAATAAAACACTAACTTTATATTAAAAGCTTTGGATGATAAGCACTTTGGCATCAAAGTCTGAACCATGAATCAAGTTCCAATTTAGCTTTTTATATTATTTTTGCTTACAAATAAATTAGAAAATTCTAACTCACAATTATCAGAATTTAAAAGAAATGAAAGTGTTTACTGTCAGTTCAGTTTATACAATTTTATACAAACTGTCAGTTATATAAACATAAAAAGTTATATAAAATTTATATAAACTGTCATTAAGTTTACAAATTTCAGAAATTGGAGAGTCTTCTAAGTAAACAAAATGAAACAGCAAAGCACCTTCACTTTCCATAAGAAAATATCATATAACACATTCAAAGGGTGAATGTTCTATTTTTTTCTAGAATGTCACGATTCCTGGATTTAATTCATCCAAAGCCTCTATCTTAGAGTATGGTCCCCAAATTCCTAACCCTCTTTACATTTATCTATTCTAGCACGAAGGAGATGACAGAGGATGAGATGGCTGGATGGCATCACCGACTCGATGTACATGAGTTTGAGTGAATTCCGGGAGTTGGTGATGGACAGGGAGGCCTGGCGTGTTGCGATTCATGGGGTCGCAAATAGTCAGACACGACTGAGCGACTGAACTGAACTGAACTGAGAAGCTGCTACTCAGTGGATCACTCTTAAATTGCAGTGTTTTTTATACTCTACAGCATATGGTGTCATAGAGTTAATATTTAAATTATTCATCTACAGAGAGGAAGTCATAAGGTAAACTGAAAACTGTTCTTGCTATTATAAACACCAAGGAATAGGGGAGAGGTAGAAAATATCCTTAGGTGAAACAGACTGACTCAGTTTACAAAGTAAAGAGAAATCTTGGAAAACTTATAAATATGGAGAATCAGTTTTTCAATCATACCTTGATTAACCGTATGTCAACCTACAATTCATCATTCATTCATCTAGTAATGCAATATACATTAGATAAAATATGTAGTATATGCAGGTGCTAAATACAGAGGTAACATTGTTAAAATAAAATAGTTTACCAAAAACTCCAAGGGAAGTTTTTAAATAAATATATTAATTTATCAGACATTTTAGAGAAGTTATAAAGAAAGTGATAGAAGAAAATGCTTTTTTAGACCCTGCAAGCCGAAGCTGGGCCACTCTGGGCCACTCACCCCACTGGAGCCCAGAGAACCCGGAGCTTCATCGCACCATATGCGGCATTTGGGCGCTCTTTGGCAGCGATGACTGCCTTTCTGTTCGGTGTCTGAGTGCTATGAAGATTGCACACAGGGGTTCGGATGCATTCCATTTTGAAAATGTTAATGAGTACACCAATTGCTGCTTTAGATTTCACTGGTTGGCGGTAGTTGACTAGCTGTTTGGAATGCAGCCAATTCAAGTGAAGAAATATCCTTACTTGTGGCTCTGTTACAACGGTGAAATCTACAAACACAAGAAGCTGCAACACCATTTTGAATTTGAATACCAGACCAAAGTGGATGGTGAAATAATCCATCAATTTATGACAAAGGAGGAATTGAACAAACAGTTTGTATGCTGGATGGAGTATTTGCATTTATTTTACTGGATACTGCCAATAAGAAAGTGTTCTTGGGCAGAGATACCTATGGAGTGAGACCTTTGTTTAAAGCCATGACAGAAGATGGATTTTTGGCAGTGTGTTCAGAAGCTAAAGGACTTGTTAACTTGAAGCACTCCATGACTCCTTTTTTAAAAGTGGAGCCTTTTTTGCCAGGACATTATGAAGTTTTGGACTTAAAGCCAAATGACAAAGTAGCATCGGTGGAAATGGTGAAATACCGTCACTGTAGAGACGAGCCTCTGTATGCCCTATATGACAGCGTGGAGCAACTCTTCCCAGGTTTTGAGATAGAAACTGTGAAGAGCAACCTCCTGATCCTTTTTGACAATGCCGTTAAGAAACGTTTGATGATGGACAGAAGGATTGGCTGCCTTTTATCAGGTGGCTTGGATTCCAGTTTGGTTGCTGCCACTCTGTTGAAGCAGCTAAAAGAGGCCCAAGTACAATACTCTCTCCAGACATTTGCGATTGGCATGGAAGACAGTCTTGATTTACTAAATTCTGAAAGAGATGGGAATACCAGATCACCTAACCTACCTCTTGAGAAATCTGTATGCAGGTCAGGAGGCAACAGTTAGAACTGGACGTGGAACAACAGACTGGTTCCAAATAGGAAAAGGAGTACATCAAGACTATATATTGTCACCCTGCTTATTTAACTTCTATGCAGAGTACATCATGAGAAATGCTGGACTGGAAGAAACACAAGCTGGAATCAAGATTGCCAGGAGAATTATCAATAACCTCAGATATGCAGATGACACCACCCTTATGGCAGAAAGTGAAGAGGAACTAAAAAGCTTCTTGATGAAAGTGAAAGAGGAGAGTGAAAAAGTTGGCTTAAAGCCCAACATTCAGAAAACGAAGATCATGGCATCCAGTCCCATCACTTCATGGGAAATAGATGGGGAAACAGTGGAAACAGTGTCAGACTTTTTTTTGAGCTCCAAAATCACTGCAGATGGTGATTGCAGCCATGAAATTAAAAGATGCTTACTCCTTGGAAGAAAAGTTATGAGCAACCTAGATAGCATATTCAGAAGCAGAGACTAAGACTTTGTCGACTAAGGTCCGTCTAGTCAAGGCTATGGTTTTTCCTGTGGCCTTGTATGGATGTGAGAGTTGGACTGTGAAGAAGGCTGAGCACCAAAGAATGGATGCTTTTGAACTGTGGTGTTGTAGAAGAGTCTTGAGAGTCCCTTGGACTGCAAGGAGATCCAACCAGTCCATTCTTAAGGAGATAAGTAAGCCCTGGGATTTCTCTGGAAGGAATGATGCTCAAGCTGAAACTCCAATACTTTGGCCACCTCATGCGAAGAGTTGATTCATTGGAAAAGGCTCTGATGCTGGGAGGGATTGGAGGCAGGAGGAGAAGGGGACGACAGAGGATGAGATGGCTGGATGGCATCACTGACTCGATGGACGTGAGTCTGAGAGAACTCCGGGAGTTGGTGATGGACAGGGAGGCCTGGCGAGCTGTGATTCATGGGGTCACAAAGAGTCAGACACGACTGAGTGACTGAACTGAACTGAGAAAGGTGGCAAATCATACTGGGAGTGAACACCATGAAGTCCTCTTTAACTCTGAGGAAGGCATTCAGGTCCTGGATGAAGTCATATTTTCCTTGGAAACTTATGATATTACAACAGT
This sequence comes from Oryx dammah, assembly GCF_014754425.2. Lineage (NCBI taxonomy): Eukaryota > Metazoa > Chordata > Mammalia > Artiodactyla > Bovidae > Oryx > Oryx dammah. The sequence goes on along the minus strand of NW_024070196.1, from coordinate 26,265,979 downwards.
CCGTGCTTCAGTAGGTATGTACTTAATTTCTAAGTACATTCGGAAGAACACAGATAGCGTGGTGATCTTCTCTAGAGAAGGTTCAGATGAACTTACGCAGGGTTATATATATTTTCACAAGGCTCCTTCCCCAGAGAAAGCTGAGGAGGAGAGTGTCTTCTAAGGGAACTCTACTTGTTTGATGTTCTCCGAGCAGATCAAACTACTGTGGCCCACAGCCTTGAATTGAGAGTCCCTTTCTTGGATCATCACTTTTCTTCCTACTACTTGTCTCTGGCACCAGATATGAGAGTTCCCAAGAATGGGATACAAAAGCATCTCCTGAGAGAGACATTTGAGGACTCCAATCTGATACCTAAAGAGATTCTCTGGCAACCAAAAGAAGCCTTCAGTGATGGAATAACCTCAGTTAAAAATTCCTGGTTTAGGATTTCACAAGACTATATTGAGCATCAGGTTGATGATGCAGCGATAGCAAGCGCAGCCCAGAAATTTCCCATCAATACCCCCAAAACAAAAGAAGGCTATTACTGCTGTCAGATCTTTGAAAACCACTACCCGGGCTGAGCCAACTGGCTGCCCCATTACTGGATTCCCAGGTGGACCAGCACCATGGACCCTTCTGCCTGCATTCTAACCCATTACAAGGCTGCTGCCAAAGCTTAGGCACTCGCTGAGCCCTGGAGTCAAAGTAATCATTTCTTCTCCTTGTGAAGGGTAGGGGTCTTGAGGGCAGGAAGGGCCAACCGCCCAGGCTTGCCTGGGTGTGGAAAAAATAAAAGTCTGAAATCCAGAAAAAAATAAATAAATAAAATGCTCTTTTAAAATTCAGTTATGTTATTAAATGTAAGACACATTAGATAATACATGCCTCATACAGAATTAAAAGTAGTCACTTCATTAATGTTAATGATTAAGTTAAAAAGTTAGAATATTTATGGAGGAATAGATATTCTTCTAATTTTATATTGAAAATAAAAAATTATATTGATGCCATCAAATTGGTATTTTCCCCCTAATTTATAAATATAACATTGAGGGAAAAATTAGAATTATTTATTATATGTGTGCTAGAATCCATTTTATGTGTGATATAAGATGACTATGAATTCTACACATGACCACTCTTGTCTTGGTATAATCAAAAATGTAAAAGTAATTTTACTTGCTCTGTGAATTTAACATTGGCTAAGTAATAGCTTCACTGTGTGAAAACAAAATTACTGATGTTTAAAGGAAGAAATATCAAAATAATTATATAAAACATTTTACACCTATAGTACTCCATCATTTACAAGGAAATGATATTATTAGAAAATGTATGTCATTACATAAAAATGGATTATAGCATATACAAATAGTTTGAATAGAATGATAAAGCAGCTATTAGACCTACATTAAAACAAGTTGATTTTTAAATCTTTCTCAAGTCCCCTCACTGGAAGACAATATTTGCTTGCTAAAGCTTTTAACTTTAAAGGAACATAAAGTCACCACAGTAAAACTGGAGTTTGCCAAACCCAGGGTTGATATTTATGGCATCAGATATCAGAATAAGGGCAACACTGAGATCCAATAGACTATATTGTGTCCTAAATTTACCAAAATCCCAAACTAGAGTCAACTGGAAGGATTCCTTGGACTAGTAGTCACCAAAATTGAATTCCAAATTTCTGTTTCATGCCCAAATATCTATATGTTTCACTACAGTTCAGTTCAGTTGCTCAGTCGTGTCCGACTCTTTGTGACCCCATGAATCACAGCTCGCCAGGCCTCCCTGTCCATCACCAACTCCCGAAGTTCACTCAGACTCACGTCCATTGAGTCAGTGATGCCATCCAGCCATCTCACCTTCTGTCATCCCCTTCTCCTCCTGCCTCCAATCCCTCCCAGCATCAGAGTCTTTTCCAATGAATCAACTCTTCGCATGAGGTGGCCAAAGTATTGGAGTTTCAGCTTGAGCATCATTCCTTCCAGAGAAACCCCAGGGCTGATCTTCTTAAGAATGGACTGGTTGGATCTCCTTGCAGTCCAAGGGACTCTCAAGACTCTTCTACAACACCACAGTTCAAAAGCATCCATTCTTTGGTGCTCAGCCTTCTTCACAGTCCAACACTCACATCCATACATGGCCACAGGAAAAAACATAGCCTTGACTAGACGGACCTTAGTCGGCAAAGTAATGTCTCTGCTTTTGAATATACTGTCTAGGTTGGTCATAACTTTTCTTCCAAGGAGTAAGCATCTTTTAATTTCATGGCTGCAATCACCATCTTCAGTGATTTTGGAGCCCAAAATAATAAAATCTGACACTGTTTCCACTGTTTCCCCATCTATTTCAGATCAAGTGATGGAACCGGATGCCATGATCTTCATTTTCTGAATGTTGAGCTTTAAGCCAACTTTTTCACTCTCCACTTTCACTTTCATCAAGAGGCTTTTGAGTTCCTCTTCACTTTCTGCCATAAGGGTGGTGTCATCTGCATATCTGAGGTTATTGATATTTCTCCCAGCAATCTTGATTCCAGCTTGTGTTTCTTCCAGTCCAGCGTTTCTCATGATGTACTCTGCATATAAGTTAAATAAGCAGGGTGACAATATACAGTCTTGATGTACTACTTTTCCTATTTGGAACCAATCTGTTGTTCCATGTCCAGTTCTAACTGTTGCTTCCGGACCTGCAAATAGGTTTCTCAAGAGGCAGGTTAGGTGGTCTAGTATTCCCATCTCTTTCAGAATTTTCCACAGTTTATTGTGATCCACACAGTCAAAGGCTCTGGCATAGTCAAGAAAGCAGAAATAGATGTTTTTCTGGAACTCTCTTGCTTTTTCCATGATCCAGCAGATGTTGGCAATTTGATCTCTTGTTCCTCTGCCTTTTCTAAAACCAGCTTGAACATCTGGAAGTTTATGGTTCATGTATTGCTGAAGCCTGCCTTGGAGAATTTTGAGCATTACTTTACCAGCATGTGAGATGAGTGCAACTGTTTGGTAGTTTGAGCATTCTTTGGCATTGCCTTTCTTTGGGATTGGAATGAAAACTGACCTTTTCCAGTCCTGTGGCCACCGCTGAGTGTTCCAAATTTGCTGGCATATTGAGTGCAGCACTTTCACAGCATCATCTTTCAGGATTTGAAATAGCTCAACTGGAATTCCATCACCTCCACTAGCTTTGTTCATAGTGATGCTTTCGAAGGCCCACTTGACTTCACATTCCAGGATGTCTGGCTCTAGATTAGTGATCACACCATCATGATGCTCTTGGTTGTGAAGATGTTTTTTTGTACAGTTCTTCTGTGTATTCTTGCCACCTCTTCTTAAAATCTTCTGCTTCTGTTAGGTCCAGACCATTTCTGTTCTTTATCGAGCCCATCGTTGCATGAAATGTTCCCTTGGTATCTCTAATTTTCTTGAAGAGATCTCTAGTGTTCCCCATTCTGTTGTTTTCCTCTATTTCTTTCCATTGATCGCTGAAGAAGGCTTTCTTATCTCCTCTTGCTATTCTCTGGAACTCTGCATTCAGATGCTTATATCTTTGCTTTTCTCCTTTGCTTTTCGCCTCTCTTCTTTTCACAGCTATTTGTAAGGCCTCCCCAGACAGCCGTTTTGCTTTTTTGCATTTCTTTTCCATGGGGATGGTCTTGATCCCTGTCTCCTGTACAATGTCACAAACCTCATTCCATAGTTTATCAGGCACTTTATCTATCAGATCTAGTCCCTTAAATCTATTTTTCACTTCTACTGTATAATCATAAGGGATTTGATTGAGGTCATACCTGAATGGTCTAGCAGTTTTCCCTACTTTCTTCAATTTGAGTCTGAATTTGGTAATAAGGAGTTCATGATCTGAGCCACAGTCAGCTCCCGGTCTTGTTTTTGCTGACTGTATAGAGCTTCTCCATCTTTGGCTGTAAGAATATAATCAATCTGATTTTGGTGTTGGCCATCTGATGATGTCCATGTGTAGAGTCTTCTCTTGTGTTGTTGGAAGAGGGTGTTTGCTATGACCAGTGCATTTTCTTGGCAAAACTCTATTAGTTTTGCCCTGCTTCATTCTGCATTCCAAGGCCAAATTTGCCTGTTACTCCAGGTGTTTCTTGACTTCCTACTTTTGCATTCCAGTCCCCTATAATGAAAAGGACATCTTTTTTGGATGTTAGTTCTAAAAGGTCTTGTAGGTCTTCATAAAACCGTTCCACTTCAGCTTCTTCAGCATTACTGGTTGGGGCATAGACTTGGATTATTGTGATATTGAATGGTTTGCCTTGGAGAACAGAGATCATTCTGTTGTTTTTGAGATTGCATCCAAGTACTGCATTTTGGATTCTTTTGTTGACCATGATGGCTACTCCATTTCTTTGAGGGATTCCTGCCTGCAGTAGTAGATATTATGGTCATCTGAGTTAAATTCACCCATTCCAGTCCATTTTGGTTCACTGATTCCTAGAATGTAGACATTCACTCTTGCCATTTCTTGTTTGACCACTTCCAATTTTCCTTGATTCATGGACCTGACATTCCAGGTTCCTATGCAATATTGCTCTTTACAGCATCGGACCTTGCTTCTATCACCAGTCACATCCACAGCTGGGTATTGTTTTTGCTTTTGCTTCATCCCTTCATTCTTTCTGGAGTTATTTCTCCACTGATCTCCAGTAGCATATTGGGCACCTACTGACCTGGTGAATTCCTCTTTCATTATCCTATCATTTTGTCTTTTCATACTGTTCATGGGGTTCTCAAGGCAAGAATACTGAAGTGGTTTGCCATTCCCTTCTCCAGTGGACCACATTCTGTCATACGTCTCCACCATGACCCGCCCATCAACAATAAAAACACTGACCCAATTTTATGGGACAGATAACAGTCTTTAAGGCCTCAACAGAGCCTTTGATGAACCCACCCAACTTGGGCATTCCAATGGTCAGATTTTCTTTTTCCTCTTTGTTATGAAAAAGAACAGAGTGTCCTTAGAAGACTCATGAAAAAACATGGGGAAAACCATCATGCATAGAGTATTATATCCAGAAACTGGACCCTGTGTCATAGGAATACCCCTCTTCCTTTAAAGCCATTATGAAGACTACCCTATTTAAGGCTACCAAGAAAGTCAATGTGTGATCCTTTTAATCATTTCTTATATCTCATACAGTAGAAGCCCTCTTGAATTCTCATCACACTCAGCATTTCTCAGCCAGCCATCTTACTTCCTACAAAGTCCTTTGCTAATTGCTCCTTATGTGACTCTTTTATGTTGTAATAACCTTAACCTTGCTAATTCTTCTCCCCTTTATCTTTGACAAAGTTTCTCATGCTGCTATTCTGACTCCTACTGATAATCTGCAGAATTACTTAGGAATTCACAGCAGAATTCTTTAGCATAACACTGACTTTTCATACTTCTTTGGTGGTTTATATTCAAAAATGACAATGACAAACACTGTACTGGGTTTGCTACTGCAATTCCTTTTGATGTTGTTGAGATAGCATTTTTACCCATAGTTAAACCAACCCATCAGGCTGAATATATGCTCTTACATGGGTTTCACTTCAGCCAAGGACAAAACTGCCAGTATTTATATTGATATATTTTGAAGTAGCTCATGACTTTGGAATGCTGTGGAAGCAATGCATCTTCCTTATTTCCAGCAGAAATCAAATTAAAAATGTCCCCTATGTTTAGGAATATTGGATAAAATACTTTTATCTGCTGTTTTTTTAAAGACTTTAGGGCAGCCTAAACTTGACTCTGGAAGCTAAGGTAAACCACCTTGCTGACATTTCCATGAGGAATGCTTCCCTTAAAGAAGCTAAAACAGCAGCCAATTCTCTATCATAGTTTAACCAAATATCTTCGGGGGGGGGGGGGGGGGGGGGGGGAAAAAAAATGGATTAGAGAAACTCCAAAATGGGTCTGAAGAGGAAAAACAAGATTGGAAATTCAACAACTGTTGGTTTGATATAAACAGAAAGATTTTGTTCTGACGAAATAGCAGCACAGTCCTACCAGAGATTAAAATTTCCACTCGTTATCACTATACATGCCTTAATCCATTGGTCTACTGATTAATTTATAGCATTCATGAATAAGAAGGGTAGGAAACATTAACAGGACCACAGAAGTGTATACCTCATTTTCCCATGTACTAAGTACAGCCCAAGGAGGCCTATTTATAGTTTCTGGACATTTTAAATTCCATAACAGATCATTTGAGGTCTAGCAGTTAGAATTCATACAACTTTCTTCATTTCATGGGTACAAATATGTTTTAGTCTTGATCTGGATACATTCATACTAGACTGAAGCCTTTCTTACAGATAAGTAGCTGCCTTTTCAATGGCCAGAGTCCTTTTGGACAAGATTCCTTCTGCATTAAGAATTCTATCAAACTTCACAGTGATTGAAACCCATTTTACTGGTCAGACACTTCAATACATCTGCATTCTTTGGCCCTTCTCATACCTTAGGCAGAAGTTCTGCCTGGGGTCCTTCTAAATTTCAGATCTACCCCTTTGGAAACTCAAATGCTCACCCAGGATACTATCCACTTGGTTCTGGCTTCCTTTGACCCATTAATGATAGAAGCAGAGATACCCAAATATTACAAAGGCTTAACTGCTTCTACTAAAAATAACTATGTTTAGGGACATGGAACAACAGACTGGTTCCAAATAGCAAAAGGAGTACGTCAAGGCTGTATATTGTCACCCTGCTTATTTAACTTATATGCAGAGTACATCATGAGAAACGTTGGGCTGGAAGAAGCACAAGCTGGAATCAAGATTGCTGGGAGAAATATCAATAACCTCAGATATGCAGATGACACCACGCTTATGGCAGAAAGTGAAGAGGAACTAAAAAGCCTCTTGATGAAAGTGAAAGTGCAGAGTGAAAAAGTTGGCTTAAAGCTCAACATTCAGAAAACGAAGATCATGGCATCCGGTCCCATCACTTCATGGGAAATAGATGGGGAAATAGTGGAAACAGTGTCAGACTTTATTATTTTGGGCTCCAAAATCACTGCAGATGGTGATTGATGCCGCGAAATTAAGAGACACTTACTCCTTGGATGGAAAGTTATCACCAAGCTAGATAGCATATTCAAAAGCAGAGACATTACTTTGCCAACAAAGGTCCGTCTAGTCAAGGCTATGGTTTTTCCAGTGGTCATGTATGGATTTGAGAGTTGGACTGTGAAGAAAGCTGAGTGCCAAAGAACTGATGCTTTTGAACTGTGGTGTTGGAGAAGACTCTTGAGAGTCCCTTGGACTGCAAGGAGATCCAACCAGTCCATTCTGAAGGTGATCAACCCTGGGATTTCTTTGGAAGGAATGATGCTAAAGCGGAAACTCCAATACTTTGGCCACCTCATGCAAAGAGTTGATTCACTGGAAAAGACTCTGATGCTGGGAGAGATTGGGGGCAGGAGAAGAAGGGGACGACAGAGGATGAGATGGCTGGATGGCATCACCAACTCAATGGACATGAGTTTGAGTAAACTCTGGGAGTTGGCGATGGACAAGGAGGCCTGGCGAACTGCGATTCATGGGGTCACAAAGAGTTGGACATGACTGAGCGACTGAACTGAACTGAACTGAGGGAGTGCCCAATCTTTTCACAGGGCATCCTTGGGACATGAAGATGTTATATACTGCACCATGCAATCTGAAGATTCTCTTGACTGGAAAAGTTACTTCCAACCTATTCAACTTTGCTGGAAAATTTTCTCTTAGGTACTACTAGCAAACTCCTGTGCCACCAAACTCCAAGGGAAAGATTCTTTTTTTAAAAAAATTATTTATTTTAATTAGAGACTAATTACTTGGATTCACATGACATAAAGAACCCAACCTTGACTGGACTTGCATATTAGCTGGTGACATAAAACTAAACATATCCCAGAATTAAAGCAGATATTTGATGAGACAGCCTTTGCACGATAGCTGGACCAGGCTTGTTGGAAGTTTATTTGCTAAATCTTTGATGATGATATAATGCTTTAGATGATCTTTCATGTCTGTGATCTTGATAATATATGGAATTTTGATAGAAAGTGTCTACCCTTCTTGTTACTCAAATGTGACCTTAATAGGTTTCCAATCTGTGCACTTACCCTCTGATATGGGTCACTACAACCAGGAAAAAGTCTTTCCTGGTACTGAGGATGAGAAAGCCACTGAAATATGAAAACCTAATCACTGAACAGTGATTCTTTCAGAGAAAGATCCTGAACTAGTGGGGAAACTGTATAAAACAACAAATAAAACTCTTAATTTAAATTTGATCAGGAGGACAGAGAGAGAAGTTTTTAGGCTTTTTGACAACAGAGACCAACAGGAAGAATAAAGATTTCCTCTCTTTGCCTGACAAGAGTCACCAAATAGGAGATTATCACTGTCACACATATCAGCCAATGAAGAGCCACTATTTCTTCAAACTGTTAATTCCTCTAGTGTACTTAAAAAAACAAAACAAAACAAAACAAACAACAACAAAAAAAAAACACTGTGCTCTCAACTTCTTTCTTTTTCTATAAAAGAGTTCCCCTCTCCATAACAAGTGGGGACTTGCACGTGGCTTGTTATGGTTGAAGACAGAATTACAATCATCTGATTATCATGATCTCTTCTAGAAAATTAGAGATATCAATGGCATATTTCATGCAAAGATGGGTACAATTAAGGACAGAAATGGTATGGACCTAATAGAAGCAGAAGATATTAAGAAGAGATGGCAAGAATACACAGAAGAACTATACAAAAATGATCTTCACGACCCAGATAACCATGATGGTGTGATCACTCACCTAGAGCCAGACATCCTGGAATGCAAAATCAAGTGGGCTTAGGACGCATCACTATGAACAAAGTTAGTGGAGGTGATGGACTCCAGCTGAGCTACTTCAAATCCTAAAAGATGATGCTGTTAATGTGCTGCATTGAATATGTTAGCAAATTTGGAAAACTGAGCAGTGACTACAAGACTGGAAAAGGTCAGTTTTCATTCCAATCCCAAAGAAGGGCAATGCCAAAGAATGTGCAATCTACCACACAATTGCATTCATTTCACATGCTAGCAAAATAATGCTCAAAATTCTCCAAGCTAGGCTTCAGCAGTATGTGAACCATGAACTTCCAGATGTTCAAGCTGAATTTAGAAAAGGCAGAGAAACCAGAGATCAAATTGTCAACATCTGCTGGATCACAGGAAAAGCAAGAGATTCCGGAAAAACATCTACTTCTGCTTTATTGCCTATACCAAAGCTTTTGACTGTGTGGATCACAGCCAACCTTAGAAAATTCTTCAAGAGATGGAAATAACAAACCACCTTACCTGCCTCCTGAGAAATCTGTATGCAGGTCAAGAAGAAACAGTTAGAACTGGACACGGAACAACAGACTGGTTCCAAACTGGGAAAGGGATTTGTCAAGTCTGTATGTTGTCACCCTGCTTATTTAACTTATATGCAGAGTACATCATGTGAAATGCCAGGCTGGATGAAACACAGGCTGGAATCAAGATTGCTGAGAGAAATATCAATAGCCTCAGATATGCAGATGACACCACATCTATGGCAGAAAGTAAAAGAGGCACTAAAAAGCCTTTTGATAAAATTGAAAGAAGAGAGTGAAAAAGCCAGCTTAAAACTAAGAATTCATAAAAAGAAGATCATGGCATCCAGTTCTATCACTTCATGGCAAATAAATGAGGAAAGAATGGAAATAGTAATCGACTTTATTTTCTTGGGCTCCAAGATCACTCACTGCAGATGGTGAGTGTGGCATGAAATTAAAAGATGTTTGCTTCCTGGAAGAAAAAATATGACAACCCTAAACAGTTTTAAAAGACAGAGACATTACTTTGCCAATAAAGCTCTGTCTAGTCAAAGCTATGGTTTTTCCAGTAGTCATGCATAGATGTGAGATTTGGACCATAAAGAAAGCTGAGCACCGAAGAATTGATGGTTTTGAACTGTTGAACTATGGTGTTGGCGAAGATTCTTTAGAGTCCCTTGGACTGCCAGGAGATCAAACCAGTCAATCCTAAATGAAATCAGTCCTGAATTTTCATTGGAAAGATTGATACTGAAGCTGAAACCCCAAATCTTTGTCCACCTTATACGAAAAACTGACTCCTTAGAAAAGACCCTGATGCTGGAAAAGATTGAAGGTAAGAGGAGAAGGGGACAACAGAAGATGAGATGGTTGGATGGCACCACCAACTTAGTGGGCATGAGTTTGTGCAAGCTCTGGGAGATGGTGATGGACAGGGAAGCCTGGCATGTGGCAGTCCATGGGGTCACAAAGAGTCTGACAGGACTGATTTGTTGAACTGAACTGAACTGATGATCCTGACAATAACCATTTTTGTTGGAGAAATAACTAGCATTCTATTTGCTTAAGGTTAAGAGCCTAACTTTCTATCACCAATCACATCCACAACTGATCTCCAGTAGCACACTGGGCACCTGTTGGGGACCACATTCTGTCATCTCCACCATGACCAAATGTGGTCCCCAGTGCAAAGAGTTGATCATTGGAAAAGACTCTGATGCTGGGAGGGATTGGGGGCAGGAGGAGAAGGGGACAACTGAGGATGAGATGGCTGGATGGCATCACTGACTCGATGGACGTGAGTTTGAGTGAACTCCAGGAGTTGGTGATGGACAGGGAGGCCTGGCGTGCTGCGATTCATGGGGTTGCAAAGAGTCGGACACGACTGAGAGACTGAACTGAACTGAACTGAAGAGCCTAAAAATACATCTTCTAAGAGTTTCCAAACGTATTTACAAAATAGTAAAATAATGAAGGATAATGAATAATATTTGCTTTTGGAAGTTGTTGTAAGTGAAAGCTACCTATTAATTTTGTATAACTATAATTATTCCTAAATAACAGAATTTTCTCAAATTCATTGTGTGAATACTGACTTTTTTAGACGCAACAAATCAGTGTTTTTAAACTCAGTTTGTCTTGGTGACGTTTGTGAATATAATTTGTTCCAAGGAATCTGACAGTTCCAAAAGATAATAGAAGAACTATGCCCGTTTAATCACTACTCCTTAGCTACTACCATAGGATTTGTTATTTTATGCAATGACAAGTGGTCATTTAGCAACAAAAGCAGGCATTAAAAGGCTATTCATTATTATATTGGCAGAAAAATAAATATGAGTGTATCATCAAATAGCTTGGCTATTCACATTTATCTTCATGCTCTAAGTTAAACATGATACCATCAATTCATATATTATTAAGTTGCCATATAAGCATGGCAAATTTGAGGAAAGAGTTAGAGAAAATTAAGCTGGTAAGATCCCATTTCTAGCTCTCTATAAGAAAGCTCGTGGATATCGACCAAGAGCATCTTAACGTTCCCCTGAACCTGACTAAAATTTAGGCTTCTTCTTGATTTTTAGCCCATCTCCTTCCTTTTCCTAGAACATTTGCTTCAAAAACTCAAACTCTGATCCTTTGAGGTATAAATCTTTTTACAATCCTTTTGCAAGTTTTTATAACCCAGGGATTATCTTTCTGAAGGACCCAGGAACCACTGTAAAGTCATCCATTAAAAAAAAAAAAAAAAAAAAGCCTCTTCTCTCCCTGTCCAGGATGACAGGAGTACCTTTGGAGGAGGCTTTGCTTGAAGCTGTAAGCTACCTCCAATCATGAGGGACACCAAAGTTAGTTTGTCCTTTGGGTAAATTCAATAACCAACCACAGCTGGCATAAAATCCTCCTCACCCAGCTCTTCAAAACTTACATCTTTTGAGAATTACTAAGTAAATGGTTAAAACAATAAATATATCAGATTCCAAAGAAGGAAAGAGATTTGCTAAACAGCCAAAATAAGTTTTATTCCTAAGTCATGAATGGCCTTAAAGATGGTTTTTGATCTATCAGAAAGTCCTAAAGTATAATAAAAATACGATAGTAGGCCTAAGGGTGTTCCAACTTATAGTCCATTGACAATTTGGAATTGCATTTCTGTTAGTGACAACTAAGGCATTTCTCCCACTCTGAATAAACAAATGGCTTTGTAAGTGATTATTTTTTTTCTTACCTTCTCATCTACTACAGTTCAAATTTTCATATGCAGTCTTTTCTCAGCACAAGTAAGGAAATATTGCAATATAAACTGTTGTGATTCACATACAAATAAACATTAGCTTCAAATCTTTTATATAAAGAAGTCAAATTTTTAGAAAGATATTGGGACTTAAGAATCTATTTAACTCAATACGATTAGTAATATATGTGGAAACAGTGTGAATAATGTAATAAAGGTCAAGCACCATTGACTAATGGCAGGTTTAGGATTCCAATCTGGAATCTAGTTTACAGTACAGTTCTATTTTCATTTGTATAAGCTTAATGTAGTGCTTTATAAATTTTATAACACTTTTTGAAATAAATATATTTTACCTAGTATTATTTACTTTGTATATGTAGAGTTAAATAGAAATAAGTGAACCACAGTAGCCAACACTGCTAACGTCAGAAATTTTTTCATAAAACAAGAATAAACAAAGTGAACATTATCTTCATGAGAGAAATAGTTTGGCACATAGATTAACAATCCTGTTATTGGCTTATTTTATTTAATTTAAAATAATGTACCTAATTTTTAGGGTCAGGAAGGAATATTTTATGAATTGAAGCTGATTCAAAATGATATAATCAAAATTAAGTTAGACATGTATGGGTAAAGATGCAAGTATATCAGTGTATATATTCATGTATGTATATTTCAGATTTTATATTACCTAAACATACATTTATATATGTTTATCATGTGTATATGTAGTACTTTATAATGTAGGTCATATAGTATATATATATATATATAGCTGTATATGTAACATTTCATTCAATTAGGTTGTTCAGTGGTTCTATCTGTGTCTTCATACCTATTATCTCTCCCTATGTACATACCTGTCTCCCTATCCACTTATTTAACTGTGCATCTCCATCTATAATTTGTCCATCTATACATATTTTTATCTCCTCTCTCAATCAACTATCTATTTTTGCATGAAAAATACAAGCAGTAAATATTATAATGTCCAAAGTCATCACTGAAATATTCATAGTATAATCATCAAAAGTTCTTGAGAATGGAGCTCAAACTTAAGATTGGAAAAATTTTCAAGGAAGGTCATGAGCAAGTTTAGGAAAGAATAGGAAAATAATTATTTATGACAGAAACACATCAGAGAAAAAGGCAGAGAGGCAAAACTACAGCCATTCAGTTCAGTTGCTCAGTCATGTCTGACTCTTTGTGACCCAATGGACTGCAGCACACCAGGCATCCTTGTCCATCACCAACTCCTGGAACTTGCTCAAACTCATGTCCATAGAATCAGTGATGCCATCCAATCATCTCATCCTCTGTCATTTCCTTTTCCTCCTGCCTTCAATCTTTCCCAGCATCCGAGTCTTTTCCAAGGAGTCAGTTCTTCGCATCAGCTGGCCAAAGTATTGGAGTTTCAGCTTCAACATCAGTTCTTCGATTGAATATTCAGGACTGATCTCCTTTAGGATGGACTGATTGGATCCCGTTGCAGTCTAAGAGACTCTCAAGAGTCTTATCCAACACCACAGTTCAAAAATATCAACTTTTCGGCACTCAGCTTTCATTATATTCCAACTCTCCCATCCATACATGACCACTGGAAAAACCATAGCTTTGGCTAGATGGACCTTTATTGGCAAAGAAATATCTCTTCTTTTTAATATGCTGTCTAGGTTGGTCATAGCTTTTCTTACAAGGAACAAGTGTCTTTTATTTTATGGCTGCAGGTACAACCTGCAGTGATTTTGGAGCCCAAGAAAATAAAGTATCTCATTGTTTCCATTATTTCCCCATCTATTTGCCATGAAGTGAGGGGACCAGATGCCATGATCTTAGTTTTCTGAATGTTGAGCTTTATTTTTAAGCTTTATTTTTTCACTCTCCTCTTTCACTTTCATCAAGAGGCTCTTTAGTTCTTCCTCACTTTCTGCCATAAGGGTGGTGTTACCTGCATATCTGAAGTTATTGATATTTCTCCTAGCAATCTTGATTCCATCTTGTGTTTCATCCAGCCCAGCATTTCTCATGATATATTAAATGGCAACCCACTCCAGTATTCTTGCCAGGAAAATCCCAGAGATGGGGGAGCCTGGTTGGCTTCCATCTATGGGATTGCACAGAGTTGAACATGACTGAAGTAACTTAGCAGCAGCAGCAGCAGCATTCTGCATAGAAGTTAAATAAGCAAGGTGACAATATACAGCATTGATGTGCTCCTCTCCCGATTAGGAACCAGTCTGTTGTTCCATGTCCAATTCTACCTGTTGCTTCCTGACCTGCATACAGACTTCCCTAGAGGCGGGTCATGCTGTCTGGTATTCCTATCTCTTTAAGAATTTTCCACAATTTGTTGTGATCCACACAGTTAAAGGCTTTGATGCAGTCAATAAGGCAGAAGTAGATGTTTTCCTGGTATTCTCTTGCCTTTTCAATGATCCAACGGATGTTGGCAATTTGATATCTGATTCTTCTGGCTTTTCTAAATCCAGCTTGAACATCTGAACTTCATGGTTCACATACTGCTGAGGCCTAGTTTGGAGAATTTTGAGCATTACTTTGCTATTATGTGAGAATTCTACAGGCCAGAATACTGGAGTGGGTAGCTTTTCCCTTCTCCAGGGATCTTCCCAACCCAGGGATCAAACCCACGTCTCCCACATTGCAGGCAGCTTCTTTATCAGCTGAATCCCAAGATTTCTAAAGTGGGTAGCCTATCCATTCTCCAGTGGATCTTCATGAACCATGAATCAAACCAGGGTCTCCTGCATTGCAGGTAGATTCTTTACCAACTAAGCTGTGAGGGAAGCCTAAAACTAAGGCAAAATACTTATTATATGGTTTGTCTCAAAGTCATAATTTTTTCTAAGATTATATTTGTTTGATAAAAGCTCAAACAGCAGATAGGAACTCAATTTAAGAGAATGAAAAATATAATTAATCTCTCAATGAAAACAATCTTATTTTTATTGGCTAAAATATTATGGAACAAATTAGAATATGACCCAAATAGTTCGTGGCAGAAAAATAAAAATGCATAAGTACAGTGAAATCTCTCATTTATCAAGTGACTGAGAACAGGTGGCATTTTTTATTTTTCAAAATAAGTTTTAAATTAATATCTTTGTGGAATTTGTCTTATTCCACTAGAATGCCAATTCAGTATTACCCTGGTTTTTCATATCTACAAGTTGATCAGGTTCAGTTCAGTTCAGTTCAGTCGCTCAGTTGTGTCCGACTCTTTGCGACCCCATGAACTGCAGCTCGCCAAGCCTCCCTGTCCATCACCAACTCCCGGAGTTCACTCAGACTCATGTCCATCGAGTCAGTGATGCCATCCAGCCATCTCATCCGATGTCGTCCCCTTCTCCTCCTGCTCCCAATCCCTCCCAGCATCAGAGTCTTTTCCAATGAGTCAACTCTTCGCATGAGGTGGCCAAAGTACTGGAGTTTCAGCTTTAGCGTCATTCCTTCCAAAGAAATCCCAGGGCTGATCTCCTTCAGAATGGACTGGTTGGCTGGGCAGAAATCTATATATAATATACAACTATTTGTATTTTACACTTAATTTTAATACATAATTGTTCATGATTATGCTGTGTGATGAAAACAGTGAAATATTTTTCTTTTGAAAAAATGTGTAACTTGGTGTCCAGATACTGCCAGTGTAATTTTGTTGAAAATGCTATGTTTTACATTAGAGATAAAAATCTTTTAAAAATCCCGTTACATTTGTGAAGGGGTGAACACCTGTTACTGAATGCATTCTGACTCATCTTCCAAAAGTGTCATAGCTATAGAAGTATTTAGATAATGATGTATTTTGAACCTGTAAACTGAGTGTCTTACTCTTGAGACAAAATCAGTGACTGTTGCAAGTTCAGAGTCTTACCAGAGACAATGCTTGGTCCAGGGGTCAGCAAAATTTTTTTGTAAGGAGCCAGGTGGTAAATCCTGTCTGTTTTGTGGGTTATCCTGTCTGCTTTATTATCTGTCTGCTACCATTATCCTTTGTGGTAATCCTATCTGCTTATATGGTGTCTATTGCAACTACACAATTCTGCTGTTGTAGTGAGAAAATCATGATACACAGTCAGGGGAAGAGTGTAATGATGGCAGAGTACAAATAGGGAAGAGATATAGAGAAGAGAGAACTCAAGAGGACACTACCAGTGTGGGCTGCCCCTTGCCATGTCAAGCTAACCCTTCCAGTGTCCGTACCTGTGAATTTTTGTGGTTTGGTAAAGAAAGTCTTACATTTATGGAGCTCCTTACACTTAGCTGTTTTAACTCAGGCTATACTCAACACTTCTTCACTATTATAGTAGGTGTGCTGTTTATAAAAGTGAGCACCTTCTGGTTGTAGTAAAAAAAAAATCTCTGACTCACTCCTTCTGTTGTCTTACTTACTGTAATCCCAACTTGTGTTACAACTAATGTCAGCTTAAGTGGCTAAATCCATTTTCTGTCTGCCAGCCTCAGCTTCTTTCTTTAACAAAAGTAAAATCTTTTATTACAGAATATATTAAAATTCAAACCTCCTCTCATGAACATTGCTTTTGCTGCCTATTTTTCATACATATAAAAGGTTTGTGCTTAGTAGCTCAGTGTTCCTCTCTCCCTGGGATTCTCTGGGAAAGAATACTGCAGTGGGTTACCCTGCCCTCCTCCAGGGGATCTTCCCAGGATTGAACCCAGTTCTCCTGCATTCCAGGCACATTCTTTACCATCTGAGCCCCCGTGGGAGCCCAAGAACACTGGAGTGGGTAGTCTATCCCTTCTCCAGGGGAATTTTCAGATCCGGAATTGAACCAGGGTCTCCTGCAATGCAGCCAGATTCTTTACCAGCTGAGCTACCTGGGAAGCCCAGTCTCCACCCAAATGTGAAATCAAGCAGATCCTTTTTTTCTGCCACTGTTCTAAGAAAAGTGAGTCAGAATCAGCCACCTCCAAAGAGAACTATAGACTGTTGACACTTTAAAAAGACTATTCAATGCCCCTTTTTTCTTCATATGCACAGTCTGATTAGGGTTAGTTGGACACTATATAAAGGCAGTTAAACAAAATATTACACATTTGGGATTATGAACCTCATTCTAAATATTCTGGTGTGTGGTAAATATGGAGAGAGACTGAGGATCACATGCCCAGTGGGAGAGCTGTATGGTTACATCTGGCAGAGAAATCCCCTTTTGTCTAAAAATCTTAATGTAGTCCCAGTAATTAAAGATATTGAAGTGAGTGATAACCATTATATCATATCTGTTATTCCCATAATACTTTACACAGTCATCTTTTGGTTCCTCTGCAATCTCACAAATACACTGTAGTTTCCACAGGGCTGTGAAGTATTTCATTATTTTGTATTTATCAGTATATTCTAGCTCAATGCCTGACACATATAACACTTTTAAAATGTTAGTTAAAAATGCAAAAACTTCTCCAGACAATTGAATTATCTCTCCATTAGTCTACTCAGGTGGAACAGTGTGACAAAAGCAACAGTCAGCAAACATTTCCTGGATGTCTGTGTATATGAATAAGTGAATGATGCATTAAATATGATACACATTAACATGCATCTAATTAATTAGGTTCTTATGCATGATAAAAGAATAATGAGAAACTCTAAAAGATATTGCTTTGAGATATTTCCCTCTGGACTCATTTACAAGGCAACAGAAGGATATAAATCTCGTTATTGGTAAAATTTGCATTTGAAAAAGAAAGATCTGTAAGGTGATAGATTTCTAGGAATTTTGCTCTATTGATATTTTATAAGTTCATATCATGGGATGGTGAATCCATGGGGGAGAAAAAGCCCTCCTAGAAAATTTGAGGCTAAACAAACTTAAATATAATAATATCTGATATGATATGCTAAAGCTGCATATAAACTCCTTACTGAGAAAGCTTCACTTTGATTCTACATTTTTCTTTGCACATCACAAAGATGCTTGCAACACAGAAGTTCACAAATTAATTTATATGGTATAGTGTTAATAAAATGCAAGAACATTGAAGATCTCTAAAAACTAAAATAAATATTTATCCTTAGATTATGAGTAGCAGTTGTTGCTGTGTATAAGTTTTAAAATTAAATATTTCAAAACAAACTAGTAAAATCTTAAAAAAATCATTTTTTTGCTTCAACTGAATAAAAGGAATTTCTAACTTAGTAACTATGTCTGGCAGTCAGGGTTTTGACTATTCTCCCCTCCCATACTGTAAGAAGAATAATGCATAAACGAACACATGAACATGATACAGAGCAGAGGTCATGGTAAAATAGAATTTTTAAAAGAATCTTTGGTTTAAAAAATGATTACGAAGCATAGCTTTACATAAAAGGATTGAGAACCTTAATTTTTCACAAGGTTAAAAAGATTCATAGCTGTGCACCATTTAATATATGTTGGTAATACATTCTTTAAATATTATTTGTACTGTTGCTTTCCAAAATACAATCAGGCCTTTGTGCATGCTACATATTCTATCTAGAAGATCAAACTTAGTTTACCATCTTACAAGTTAGATATATTTATTATCTATTATTTCAGATCTCTGATCAAATGCCTTTTCTGATCACTTCATTTAAATGAACTACTTTAGCCATCTTCACTGTCTTTTTACTCTGCTGTTAATTCATTTCTACACTTTACACATACACATATTATGAGGTTAGTGACATTATGTCATGTTCACTACTATGTATTGAGTTATCAAAACAGTTCACAAGGGCTGAACAAATAATTAGTAATTGTTTCATACTAAATGAATAATCTGGCGAAAAACTCCCTATCCAACCCTGAATTGACATTAGCTGCTAAGTCACTTCAGTTGTGTCCGACTCTGTGCGACCCCACAGACGGCAGCCCACCAGGCTCCCCCGTCCCTGGGATTCTCCAGGCAAGAACCCTGGAGTGGGTTGCCATTTCCTTCTCCAATGCATGGAAGTGAAAAGTGAAAGTCAAGTTGCTCAGTCGTGACATTAGACCAACATAAATATTCAACTTAGCCCAATCTCTTTTATGTTATAGATTCACAGTATGTAATGAATAAAACATCAATGAATATATATGCATATATGTATATACTGAATATATATGCATATATATACATGACGAGATATTTCTATAGGAATTTAAAACAATAAAAATAGTACCAAAATTGAATATGAGTAGAACTTGGGATAAGCAGAGAAGAAAAAATAAAATTATCACAATTTAAGTTGTATTTTAAAAAACTTCAGGGAAAATGTAAACTGTGATAGGAGCTACTAATTTATAGTCCAAAGTAAAATAGTGCAAATTTTTAAAGTAAAAGCACTAAGCTATTGTTTTCTAATTTCATTGCATATTTTAATGTTGATTTTAGTCCCCAAAACAAAATAGAATAAATTCCTAAAGAACAATCTTGGTAACTATAAAGATAAGCCAATGGATAAGTAGCATACTTATGTTCTTTTGCTCCTTGGAAGAAAAGCTATGACAAACCTAGACAGTGTATTAAAAAGCAGAGACATTACTTTGCCAACAAAGATCCATCTAGTCAAAGCTATGGTTTTTGCAGTGGTCCTGTATGGATGTGAGAGTTGGACCATAAATAAGGCTGAGTGCTGAAGAATTGATGCTTTTGAACTGTGGTGTTGGAGAAGACTCTTAAGTCCCTTGGACTGCCAGGAGATCAAACCAGTCAATCCTAAAAAAAACAGTCCTAAATATTATTTATAAGGACTGATGCTGAAGCTGAAGCTCCAAATCTTTGGCCACCTGATGTGAAGAAGTGACTCCTTACAAAAGACCCTGATGCTGGGAAAGATTGAAGGCAGGAGGAGAAGGTGATGACAGAGGATGAGATGGTTGAGGAGGATGAGATGGTTGAGATGGATGAACATCACCAACTTGATGGACATGAGTTTGAGCAAGCTCTGGGAGTTGGTGATGGACAGGGAAGCCTGCCATGCTGCAGTCCATGCATCACAGAGAGTTGGACATGACTGTCTAGCTGAACTGAACTGATGTTCTTTTAGAAATTGTTACTCTTAATAACAATAATAGTGTGTTAGTTGCTCAGTCACATCTGACTCTTTGCGACTCCATGGACTGGAGCCCACCAGGCTCTTCTGTCTATGGAGTTCTCCAGGCAAGAATACTGGAGTGGGTAGCTATTCCCTTCTCCATGGGTTCTTTCTCACCCAGGGATTGAACCCAGGTCTCTTTACTACTGAACCACAAGGTTAATAATAATTCACCAATTCCTTTCACTGATAGTAACTGTGTAAATAATGTAAGAATTCAGACTCAAGGATAAAGTGAGTGCAAGATTACTGGAGTGGATAGCCATTTCCTCCTCCAGGAGAGCTTCCTGACCCAAGGATCAGACATGCATCTCCTGCATTGTAGGCAGAGTCTTTACTGTTGAGTTATTATCTTTTTTTTTTTTTTTTTTTGGCTCAATATTTCTAGAACTGTCCCCAAAGTAAAAACTCTATTTCTAAAAAAAATCTTTTTTTACCTCATGTAGACTCAATGCCCAGAAAACAGTCTCTCCAAAGGCCCAAACAGTTTATTTCTATTAGTTATTTTTATAAACAACAAAGAATTCTGATATTTTAACTGATTTTCATTCCACTAAAAAATCTTTAAATTCAATTAACAGAAAAAACTCATTTATATTTGTCTTGAAATTTTCAACCCTCTATTAATGTGGCCTTAAATTCTACAATTTGGCTTTATATTTTACCAACAATATATTTACATTTAGGAGACAACAAGAAATAGTGACCTGAATATTAGGTCCAATGAACAACTGCAATTCCAAAACCTCACTCTTTTTCAAAATGCAATTACCTCTCTGTACCCGTGGATGTTAAAAGTATCAAGAGCAGTATTTTATGATCAACTATTGTGTTCTGTATTTTTTCCAGGCTACACACTAAAGAATCATTTCACGAGTGTTCTTTAAACCATACTGTGGCCAATAAAACATGCTGCACCTAAGATTTAACATTAGGTGAAGCACTAGGATTTACAGAACTTAGATAAGCCCTGAACAGTTATAAAATGTGTCCCTTTTTGTATCAATATCAACTGATCTCTATCTAGGGATTATGTTAAAAGAGAAAAATCATCTCCAGCATATGATTTCAAAAGGGAAGAGTAAGGGGTTTGGCATCTTTACATACAGCCCCTTAAGAGTTCACAGCTGTGAAATGTCATAGGCCTCTCTCAACACTGTATTACTCAGTTAAAACATTTTTGAAAGTGTTCCTTTATTATTTTAGTGCACAATAGTTTACTAGGGGGGTTTTGCAGGTGGCAGAGTGATAAAGAATCTGCCTGCTAAAGAAAGAGACTCAAGAGACTTCTTGAGAAGTCTCCGGGTCAGAACAATCCCCTGGGGTAGAACATGGCAACCCACTCCAGTATTCTTGCCTGGAAAATTTCACTGACAAAAGAGCCTAGCTGGCTACATCCATAGGGCTACAGAGAGTCAGACAGGACTCAACAGCTGAGCACATGCAAACAATATACTAGATTATAATGACTTTCTGGAGAGATATTATTAAATTACACATATTAGAAAGCACAAATATTTTGACAAGTCACAAAATAAGTGACAATGTCTTATGAGACATGCCATTTTATATTATAAAAAACAATGGGTGTCTGTCACTTTTTTGATAAGATGATACACATCTATCAAATTAATAAAAATTCTTCCTCTGGTTATTTAATTTTACTGGACATACTTTGAAAAGAAAATCATTGCAGAAATTTGAAGGATGATGAAATAAACATCTAAATTACCATTTGTTAAGTGCAGTAGGATATACATTTAATGGTTCTCCCAATATTCTTAAGCATAGAAATGTCATGTGTCCATGTATTTATACACAATCATAAAAATTTTCATATTAAAGTCTGAGTCATAAATTCTGTAATGTATGTGTGTGTGGGTATATTCTTTTTTTTAATCTGCTTGGAGAATCTTAAGATTTTACACAATGATTCCTTGAGTTGGCCTTTTTCATCTGTCTTGTTTTACAAGTAGATAAGCTTACATTCATGATTTCCCAAAGTAATTTTGCTATAGCTTACACTTTATGGCAGGTTTCTAAGAATATGTTTAACAGAAAAATAAATTTTTTCAGTCACTGGGGTTTTGTTGTTGAAGATTGTGCCTGCAGCATAATTTGGGAGAGCAGCAAGCTTTTATGTTACCTATAAATACAGATTTTAAAAAATCACCACTAACACCAATTCACTTCATATTAATTGCATAAAAATAAACAAGTGTAAGGTCTTATGTACAAGTAATAATTAAATACTGTTAAATCATAAGTGAAATTATATCCAAGATACTAGATTAATGGAATATAATGGGTGAGATCTTAATTACACACATCAGCATATTCCAAACAAAAGCTATTTAGCTACAACATTTTTCTAATCCCGTCTATAAATCATTAAGTTATCTCCTCCTCTTTCAACATTAATTTCAACATACAATCTGGGTTCATTATTTAAGAAGATAATATAAATGTCTCAGCTGAAAATTGTTTTAAAAAACACAGAACCAAACTAGTTTTTTGAAAAATCCTCTAAGATTTTTTAATAATATAAATTCTTCATCAATTATATATAAAATTGATTGTTTTTCTGGAGTATGCAAATTAGTATTTTAGCTTGGCCATATGGTATATTGAATTATTTTGATATGTCATCTTGAGCTATTTTTGGCAAACTAATAAATAACTTCATTTGTATGAATATAGAATTACTATAAAATATGTAGTTCTCTGGTCTTGTTTCAGAAATTAGTTACATTTATCTGTGTGACTGGCTAACCCAACAGTGGTACAGCTTACTTTTCACTTCTAGGAAGACAAAATGTCTGTCTTCAAGTTGGTTGGACCCTTGAGTGGGATTTGTTTTTTGATTGATTCTTTCTCTGTATTTCACAATTTGGAGAAATAGGTTAAGGACAAAGGCAAAGTGCTTCAACGCTATACAAAGAAAATGGTGGCTCCCGTGGTTATTCCATCTAACCCAATAACTAGGCTTTAAGCTCCTTCAGGAAAGAAAAGGTATCTAATTTTAGTAGTCTCCAATAGAGTACATTTTTCAGTAAGTATATAATACTTACTGAACTATGTAATTCATAGTTGAAAGGAACAACTTGATATCATTAGATATGTGAAAATGATTGAAAATTACTATTAGTAAGAAGTAAAACTTTCTAATTAATGTATTTAATATGTTGTTTTATTTATGATTTATAGAAAATGAAATATCTTTAAATTGTAGATCAGTAACACAGCTTATTTTAAATAACTGTTATTATCATAGATACCAAATGTAGACTGCTTCAAGATTCAAATTTGGGAGAGATAATATCATGTTTGGTGGGGTTATAAATTGCTATATGGAATGTATATTAGAAGATTTGAGCCCTGGGTTGGGAAGATCCCCTGGAGGAGGGCTGACAACCCACTCCAGTATTCTTGCCTGGTGAATCCCCATGGACAGAGAAGCCTGGCGGGCTGCAGTCCATGGGGTCACAAAGAGTTGGACACGACTGAGAGACAATCACCACCACCATGGGTTTGCAAGGGAGGCCATAAAAAGTACAACAGACTGACTAACTTAAACAAGAGAAAGTTATGTTACCAAACAGAATTTTCTGTAGATGAATACAAGGAGTCAAGAGGTAGTCCATCCCACTAAACAGCCATGAAGGACTTTCCAGGGATGAAGGGGAGAAGAGAAGATGGGTTTAAAGTTTTGCAGCTTTAAAGAGTTACCCGTGGAGCAGCTAACAGAAGGGTTTCATAGGAGGTGAGATAGCTGGCAGGGAAATGTTGAATGTGATTAGGATTCAGAAGAGTTTCTGTTGCATGAGATACAAAAATGGCTAAAGGGGATCCATAATGATTTTCTCAGCGATGTCTCCAAGGCAAGAGGGGATATCTCCATGCTACAGGGTCCAATAACTGACTATAATAACCTATGGGTCCATGGTGGTTCCCGTGTTTTTAGGTGACTACACCAAGGGCCTTCCCTTCTTTTTCATACACAAAAGAGAAAAAAAGAATCTGATAATTGCGATGTCCCAATGCAGCTGGGTGTATCAAAGTCTTCATTAAAGCCTGGAAGGAATGTATATAGGTGTAGCCATACGAGAATATATTATAATCCAATTTTGGCAATAACTAAATGGCCCTAGAAAACCTTGCGTTGGCACTTAGCTTGGGGTTTGGGGAAACTTTGGACATCATGAAGTCTATCTGGATCTCAGAGTAGGACTTATTCTAGTATCTGAAATGACCTAAATATCAAACTTGGTTTTAGGCAAACTGCAATTTACTTGGTTCCTTTAAGGCTAAAAGCTTTAGAAAGTAGATCCTGCCTTCCTGTAATGGCACTTGAGAATGAGAGCAAAGAAGCAAGCACAGTTATCCATGTATGGCTTCAAAGCAGAACCACTAGAAAACTTCATGTCATACAGATAGGCTCTCAGGATTTGTGAGAAATAAAAATGACTTTAAATAAATCCCCAAAGCATTGTGCCCAGTAGATTTTTTCTCTGAGTGAAAGCAAAAGGTATTGGCTAGCTTTATCAACTAGAATACTAAAGAATGCACTGTATAAATCAATTACAGTAAAAGTATTTACTTCCAGTGGGAATGAATGTTAACAACATATGAAGGTTAAGAACAACAGGGTGTCAAGGGATAATAGTGTTGTTTCCTGCTGGGAGAGCCTCCACTGTTGGCTCTTAGGTTTTCTCACAGGTAAAATGAGAGTGTCACAGGGACTGGTACAAAGGCTAATGAGACCTTAAATCTTGTAATCTTCTATTATGGGTATTATACATTGAAGGGCTTCTTAACTTACAGAGTATTGATTAATTCTGAAAAGAAGTTTTGAGTAGTATATTTGAATTTTTATGTGAGATACATTGTGAATTTTGCCAACATCACTTGAAGATTTTTTCCATAAAGAAAGTGGTAGCTGATCAATAAAGACAAATCATCAGTGTTTCCAGAACTGCTCTAGTACCATTGGGTGGGCATGTCTAAGTCACTTCAGTAGTGTCCAACTATTTGTGATCCCATGGACTGTAACCCACCAGGCTTCTCTGTCCATGGGATTCTCCAGGCAAGAAAACAGGAGTGGGTTGCCATGCCCTCCTCCAGGGGATCTTCCTGACCCAGGGATCAAACCCACATCTCATGTCTCCTGCACTGGCAGGTGGGTTCTTTACCCCTGAACCACCAGAGAAGCCATTTAGTATCATCAGACACAGACAAAAAAATGATGTCAAGAGTCACAAACCAGTCTAAAGTAAGACGCTGCCTCACTTGGTCTAATGCATTTGCTTCCCTGTTCTTGCCTACAGGGCCTCCTTCAATGTATTTTTCCTTGGCCAGATGAACAAATCTTTTAAAATGTGAATCAGAAATATAATTCCACTGCTTAAGAATGACTAGGGCATGCTCTGCTCTTTTACATGTGCTAAAGGAGAACAAAGTAATCTGGGGGTCTAAGGACATCATTTCCAAATTTTCAAGTAATATAATATCAATATTCATAACAGAATATATATGTATATTTAAATAAATTTCACACAGCTAGAGAAAGAGACAGAGTAACACTAAATGTCTGAAAAACTATTTAACCTTTTTAACAACTGCTATTTTTCCAGGAAAAATTGTGAGTATTTACCCTTTATTCTTAAATATTTTCTTCTTAAATTCTCTAAAATTTATTATCTATAATTTAAATATAATTAAATATAACTATAAAATAATTCATAAGACAGAAAATATCTTAAACGTGTGGTGATGAATGAGATAAAACAAATGTAGATACCTAAATGACTAAATGAAGTCAAAGGCATCTGTAAAAAAGCATTTGTACCTACTTTCATCAGTTATTCCCAATTAAAATGGATATAGTTATATATCAATAAATATGTATTAAAATTATATTTAATTTTAAATAATTTTCTACTAAAATTTTTTTTAACCTGGAAATATAATTTGTATTGTTTTCTAAATCCACTTAAATATTTGTAGGCAATATTAAGTAGTATTTCTTAGAAATATAGCCATACCAAAAATAAAAATTAACAAAATAAGCTCCTTTTTTAAAAAAAATTCCCTGTTACTAAGTTACTTCACCTGTTTCTATACAATATATTATTCTGTCAAATCTTCATATACTACATTATAAATACATTAAAATAATTTTATAATATTTATTCAATTTGGTCAATCAGATCAAATTGTATCTTAAAACTGAATTCATGGACTCATTTCTGCTTATAAACCAAATACAATAAACATTTAAGGGAAATAAGTGTCTTTGTCAAATTATTCAGATATTTGCTCAGCCCCTCTTCTATATACCTCTGAAGTATACATGAAATATACCTCTGAAGTACATGATCTATCAAAAATATATTATTTTAGGTTCTATCTAGAAAGTTGAATATATATCATGTTATTTTCATATATTTAAAACAAACCATTTTGAGTATTTCTTCAGTTGCTAGGGAAATGCATAAAGTAGTGATAATGCAGACAGGAAAATTATTGTGTAGTTTAGGGTTTTATTTGGATCAGAAACTATGAAAGCTCTTATATAACATAGTTTCTCTTTTTTCTGTTAAAATATAAGTGTAAAATAAAATTTCTGTTGAATTATTTACTTTCAATTTCCCATACGTAGTTTGAAACCTTTTAAAAGTTTTTACATGAAGTCATCAGTATCAAAATAACTGAATCAAAAGAAAAATTATTATTTATGCCAGAAAAGTATGTGTGTGTCTATATATATATACACACACACATGCATGCTAAGTTGTTTCAGTCATGCCAAATCTTTGCAACCCTATGGACTGTAGTCCCCCAGGCTCCTCTGTCTATGAGGATTCTCTAGGTAAGAATACTGGAGTGGGTTGCTATGCCTTCATCCAGGGGATCTTCCTGATCCAGGGATTGAACCCACATCTGGTATGTCTCCTGCACTGGCCAATAGGTTCTTTACCACTAACGCCACCTGAGAATCCATATATAAATATACATATGTGTATGTGTGTATATACACATATATATATACACATATATATATTCACACACAAATACATAAATATCTCAATAAATTAAGTGGAGTTTTATTACAGTTTTCTTTTCAAAGCAGGTATATCTTTACCTTGCATTATCCTTCCTGTCAACTACACATAGAAATCTTAATTATTACAAAAAGAAGATACCAGACTTTTGGCAGTAGTCAGAAAATCATTAGTCTCTTTTTCTATACAAAACCTTATCTGTGAATAAAAATAATTCCTTTGCCAAATGGGAATGGTGAAATTTTCTGGAAGTGTTTCTACATAAGCATGGGGGTAAAGCAGTAACTGGTGCAGCACTTTTGAAGGTTCCAGAGAAATATAGACATGGTGTCCAGAGAGGTTAGTGGAATTGTTCCAACTCTGACTAATTATTGTACACGTGGGCTTTTTACACAAGTCAACCTTGAACAATAGCCTGAATTTCCTTCACTACTCCATATTTTATGCACTTCATTTGTTTTATGCCTTCTTTATTTAGATGGAAAGGAAGCACTGCCCCATGTTTCAAGAGGCAGAACTACAGGGATAGATGAAAAATATAAAATGCCTTCTACTAGCTGAAAGGAACAGAAATGTGGCCTGTGTCACTCCCAAACTTCTAAAAAGCTGTGACATTTTCTGCTACTTATAAAGTGATTATGAAAATTAGGAAAAGAAACATTATAATGAAGATCATTACTATTAGAGAAATGATTAATTGATTATAAATTTAATTTAGAAGTGATTATATATGAGAAATGCATCCTTAGTCAGAAAAGTTTGAATTACCAAGTAGTCTGAGATTTAAGATAAATGCATGATGAAATGCCTAAGTATAAACTCTATGGATGTGAAAAGCTGCCTAAGTGATTTGAAGAAATAATTAGATAGAGAAAAATTATGACTGAAAGGCAAGCATTAATTATTTTGAGGTCACATTTAAAGCAGAATAATTGTACACTTACCAGGAAGAAAGTATCTTTTAACAAATGTATTTACCCAGGTTATGACAGAATTTGTTGAGGACATGAAAACAATAGCTACTTACATCAAGTGGCACCGCTTGTCAAAATGGTATTAAATATCGAGATGAGAGAAGAAAGAAATTAGAGAAAATAATAAATGACACTTACATCTCATTTAGGTTTTATTATTATCCCATTTTCTCTCCTCTAATAACTGATAAGAAGCTCAAAATTTGACACTAAATTTAACAACAGGAAATATCTATAAGTTTTAAATATAAAAATATCTATAACCATCACTAGGTTTGTATGCTTCTGTTATTCTAGTACAGATAGAAGATGGCTAGAATATTCTTGAGTGGATTAAAGTTTAGTCATTTATTTATTAAATATATATTAAGTAGCTACATTATCTCAGTCAGTGTTCAATGTATTGGCAATGCATCAGTTTGCAAAACAGCTAAATACACTTGTTTTCAGCCATCCTATATTCTACTGTGGGGAGACATACAGTATAGAAATAAATACATACTGTTAAAGACTGTGATTGGTGCTATTGAGGGAAGATAAACCTGAGAGTAGACAGTTTTAAATACAGTGGTCAAGGAATGCCTTATGGAGAAGAAGGTATAATTTGGACCCAGAAGGGAAGCCAGTAATATAAGCATCCTAGGTAACAGAGGGCAGAGAGAAGAATACAGGGAAAGGACCAGGAGGAATGTGCAAGGCATATTCCAAGAATAGTACAGAAGTCATTTACCAAGATGGAACTCAGTGTAAAAATAGAAGAGGTAGAGAAAGTGGATAGAGATTTACCTAATACTGGACTTGAGTATTTTATCCTCAGTGAAAGAATAAATATTAGAATGGTGAAAATTTGAGTGAAAAGGCTGTACTCCTGCCTGAAAAAGATCTACTCTTGCTAATGTTTTGACAGTGGTGTGAAAAGGTTGAGAATAATAGGGAAGCCAGGTATGAAGTTCTTAATGATAAGCCATGTTATCATGACAAATGCTTGGACCAAGGTGGTGGTGGTAGAGGTAATAATAGAAGGATACAATCAGCAAGGTCTTCTCATAGAACATATATGGGTCATGACAGAAAGGAATAAAAAATATTTCCAGGACTCAGAGTCTGAGCGTACATAGGGAAGAAGATGCCACTGAATAATGTGGGAAAGACTTAGGAGAAAAGCATGTTGAAGAGAGATGTTGCTTAATATTTGGACAGCGGAGTTTGAAAAGTTATTTATAATTTTAAGTGGATCTACTGAATAAATTGTTTATACAGGACTTCTGGTTTCAGCTCCAAAATGTAAAGAGGTTGGAAGGCATCACTCCTGTCCTGACTACAAGGAAAAGCTGATCATACTAAAAAATCAATGACTTTTCTTGGATTCATCTGAGAATTGAGGTGACAGGGCAAAGCAGTACCTCTGAATCTGGAGACACAGGCAAATCACAGAGTCACAGCCAAGACCTGCTGACCTAGAGAGAGCAGAAGCTGATGGAGTCGCACATTGATGGGAACACTTAGGCAGTGTTTTGATGAATGGCTGAAGACTGAGTGGAATCTAGGGTGACAGTGAGAAATTCCTCTGGTCATATTTTATAGCCCCCGCCTTCACACAAATTTGATGAGCTTTACCTTCAGAGACCCTGCCAGATTCTCACAAGAGCCAAGCAAGGTCCCCTGTAGCTTTGGCAGAGGGAGGAGAAAAGTATTCATTGTGAAAGAGGCCCAGAGCTTTCTCCACAACAAAAGCCCACTTTCAAGAAGAAAAGTCTTTAGCAGAGCTTCCCGCCACGTGGGAAAAGGACATTTATCCCCCTCCATCCTTCTTGTCTTACCTAAAAGATAGCAAAGCTTATGTGACCCTATAAAGTTCACAAACCAGACACATAGAGCCTTTAAAGACTGAGACCTAAGCACAGGACTATAGAATTATTCTCCTCCCTTACATTTCACTACCATATCATTAGGACTCCAGGATCCAATAAATTAACAGTGGATTTTGCCTCAGCATATATTTCCTGTCTGATAATTCCAAAATCTATGTCATATATGAGTCTACATGTGGTACTTTTTTTTGCTGTTATTTAATCAGACTTTTTTTGACTTTGACATTTAGCACTTGTTAAAATATATTTTGTTGAAAGTTATGTGTGATGTGTCCGGTAATAGGAGACATATAGTCCTTTAATATGAGATTTTATGCTGGTAGCCAGGCAATGTTTAGTGCTTGCTATAGCTGTGAATGCTGTAGCTGTAAGCCAGGGGCTTCAATTTCTTCTAATGTTTTTGTCTTGTTTTCTTCTTCCTTATTGTATTTTGACTTCTTCAAGGACTCCTTCTTAAATAGAATCTATGCTTTGCAGCCTTTTGAGCTTCTTTTTCTTGATCCCCTGTAGCAATTCATGAAGTTAGATCAAGTTAAGAGGAGAACCAATCAGTTCTTGAATCATATTAAAGCATCAGTGAGATCACTGATGGTTCAAGAAGAGAAGATTTAGTAGGTGATGGTAGTTAAGGCAAATTGAAGTATGTAAAAAAAAAAAAAAGAGAATTGAGGAGAATTAGAGACAGATAATATAGATTTTTTTTTTACTAGTTTTGTTGTAAAGAGAAAATGAAAAACAAGGTTGTATCAGTTGAGGACTGTGAGTTCAGAAGGCTTTATTTTTAACAAAATATAATTTACTTATTCTTGCATGATAAAATAGATTGGATGATTAGTAATATAAAAATTAAAGGAGATAATTTCTAGAATACTATCCCTGAGAAGGCTGGGTAAGATAGCGTGTAGTATACACGAGGAGGGTTAGACCATAGAGAGATGCACAGAGCTTATTACCAGCATCCATCAAGATTATGCAACAATTCAATTTATATTTTTCACTTTCCTTTCTGATCCTTTCTTAAATTTCACATTGGACTATTCATTGTCCTTGGTTGCTTTGCTGGGTCCAGGTCAAATGCTACCAGATGGAAGCTATGATTATTGGAAAGGTCTGTCTCCTCCTATCTCCACAGAATGGTGAGGATTTATCCTGAATAGGAACCTTCCCAGGACAAATGAAATCTTTGCATTTGGTTATGCGTTCCACACCATGAAAACATAAAAGAAAAAAGTAAGCCTACTAAATAAGTGAATCACCATGAACACAGCCTCAAATACAACATGTAAATTTTAGATCCATGCTATTACCTGCAAACATCATGTATTCTTATTTTTGTCTGACTGTAGTTCTGACACTTTGTATTAGATATGTCAGATCTGCTGAACTAATATCCCTTAAACAGGCTGAAGATTGCTGTAAGTAATGAAATGGCACTAACTAGGTTGTTTGGGTATGGCTCAGCAATAATCATATACCAGTATTCCAAATGTTAACTACAATTGCACAGCCTAAAAAATCACCTCTGCTTACATCTCATTGTAATTTAAAGTATTATAAAGAGGGAGATCCTAAGATTCCAGGTTCTATGTGTAGGTCTCTCACTCCAAGTAGAAATATTCAAAACACTGGATCAGGCTTTGCCTCTGTGGGGAATAAGAAGAGTACCATAGTTCTGAGGCTATTAGAACCATGCTGCATTTTTGTAAACAGTCCAGCTTGGTCTAGCATGTATGGCTCTGTCCACAGAATGAATATGAGAAAGGGAAAGGAGAATGGTAATATATTTTGAGAAATGTAAACATGAAGTGAATTTTTTATATTTAGATGGTCTTGCTCTAGAATACCATTTCCCCAATCCTCCAACTCTGTTTCATTCACAGAGTATATATTAGAAAGATGTTCCATAGTTGTGTGTTGTTTTTTTTTTTAAGTTGCTCACATAAGATGAGGAACTTCTGCATTCTGTATTCTCAAAGCTTTGTGATACATCTAAGAAAAATGAAAGCTCCAAAATCCCAATAAAAAGGATTAATAAAGTAGTTCAGTTCAGTCCCTCAGTCATGTCCGACTCTTTGTGACCCCATAAATTGCAACATGTGAGGCCTCCTTGTCCATCACCAACTCCTGGAGTTCACTCAGACTCACGCCCATTGAGTCAGTGATGCCATCCAGCCATCTTAGCCTCTGTCATCCCCTTCTCCTCCTGCCCCCAATCCCTCCCAGCATCAGAGTCTTTTCCAATGAGTCAACTCTTCGCATGAGGTGGCCAAAGTACTGGAGTTTCAGCTTTAGCATCAGTCCTTTCAAAGAAATCCCAGGGCTGATCTCCTTCAGAATGGACTGGTTGGATCTCCTTGCAGTCCAAGGGACTCTCAAGAGTCTTCTCCAACACCACAGTTCAAAAGCATCAATTCTTCGGCACTCAGCCTTCTTCACAGTCCAACTCTCACATCCATATATGACCACTGGAAAAACCATAGCCTTGACTATACGGACCTTTGTTGGCAAAGTAATGTCTCTGTAACTATCCTCTAACTTGTTTTACTAACAAATGTATTTTTGGTAAAAGGTATAACTACAGCATGGAATTATTTTCCAGCTAAAACATGTAGGAAGTCACTACCTTAATGTTCTTTATGGCATGAACATCATACTAATCTCTGTGTCTAGAAACTATTGAGGAAAATCTTAGATTTAGGATTATGGAGGAGTTGTTTGAATCCGTTAAATTCTTTCTGATTAGAAGATTATTTGTACTGGATATGATTGAAATGTACATTTCAGTTTAAATCAAATCTGTTTTGTATTAAGAAGTGAAAGAAGCAAAGGCAAAAAAGAAAACTTTGTGACTAAACAAAATTGTAACTGAATCTTGACATTTTGTGACTTTTTTAAAAACTGTCTTCACTGTGATACATTATAAGATTCAAAATTTTGGTTCAGTGAGCAATGGCAAGTGACTGAGCATGAGAAAATATGCTCATTTACATTTTGTAAATTTAAAAATGATAAATGCTGAAGAAATATAACAGAGTATCATATTATACAAACTAGTGATTAGACCATTATGGCTTTCAGTCACAGAGTGTTTCATATTACCTACTGTGCCAAATCACTGTGATTTTATGACAACCTGAACATGAGTAACAATGAAAGAAAACAGAACTGATTGATGGTGATGGTGCTATGAAATCATTAGGGATTCAAAAGACTTTAAATTGAGAGTTAAATTCAACATTGAGCCATCAAAGTTAATGGATTCCATGAACCCATGAAATAACAATAAAATACATATACACTTTTAGATGAAAATATTTCTGAATTATGTACAAAGATCAATGAATTATGTGACTTTTACTCATCAAATAAAGAAACCATTGCCCCCAAAGTTTGTTACCTGATGCCAGTAAAATTAGAATACACATTTGGGGATATAATAAGGTACATATCCTACATTATAAAAGTAAAGAGTAGTATGTGACTTTTTGAAATGATTCCTTAATGTTATTCATTCAGAGAAATTGAACAACATAAAATAAGGTTTTAAATATTCTGTAAGGAGAAGGAAATGGTAACCCACTCCAGTATTCTTGCCTGGAGAATCCCATGGACGGAGAAGCCTGGTAGGCTACAGTCCATGGGGTCGCAAAGAGTTGGACACGACTGAGTGACTTCACTTCACTTAACCATGATCTTTGCTGAGTGAATACATTCCTGTGATTTTATTTAAAGCTGACCTAATGGAAACAAAAATCTCTCTTTAAAATAAAAAAATTTTAAAGGCTTATATATTATAGTAACAATAACCAAAATATTATTACATTTTCTCCTAAAAAATTCTTACATGTCTATAAAGATAAAAATAAATGTTTAATCTTTGAGTTTATGAGTATAGAATTGTAATAGTAGTTTAAAGCCCAAAAATCATCCTGAGGAAATCACTTCAAGAACTCAGGAGAGATATTGTCAATAGAATTTTGAAGTCTCCAAAGAATGACCTTGTATAAGCCATTTAAATCATAACAAAGTCCCTGAATAGCAACAAAATCACAAATCATACTAATAAATACAATGAAGCAAATTTATACTAATGCACAAACCTGATAATCTATGCTGATAGGTTGGAAAATAATTACTTCCTTCCCTAAAGAAAGGCAGCTATAAATTATTCAGGGGTTACTCTAGCACTGATGGAAACATTTCCTTTGTTTTCTATTTCCAGCTTAAATAATTCTCTATCAGTACTTAGGCAGTCTTACTATTTATCTGTAGTTATGGATTGTCTGCTTTTCCTTCAGTTTTCATATCCACATTTTTTTTCAAGAATGTCCTTTACTTGAAGGTCTTTTTATCTTTTGGTTTTTAAAATTTATGTTACTTAAGAATTAAAATGACCATTTTTTGAATAGCAAAGGAATTATCTTTAGAGTGCTAGAGACCTAAACACATGCACAACACACACACACCCACACAGAGGTTCTTCATCTATTATCCATCTACTTAGCTAGATGGATAATAGAAGCATGGCCTGGGCATATATATTGAAAGCTAAGAATGCTAGCAAAAAGAGTCAGAGTGCCAGAGTATCCTGACCTAGGCATAGGTCAGTAATACTTCAGTGCATGAATATTACTCCCCTGGAAGATTCCATTGCTTATCTTTCATAAAGCATTGCTTTTCATGCACCTGCCTTTGCCACTCTGGCAGAGATTTTTCACATTTTCCTTACCTCATTTGTTGCTCTAAGTGTATAAACCAGTCAACAATCATCTTTATGGATTCCTTTAAATGTTAAGTAGGAAGTTAGGCATGAGCAACAAGGGGGTGGCCTAATAGAAAAGTATGCAAGCTGATCCCTAAGCTGTTCCAGACACACCCAGGAGTGCTCACAGATATGCTACAAAATAATTACAGAGATTTTTCCAACTCCTACACTTGTGCTTTAGAAACACAGTGGATACAAACTAACCCCTAAAGCTGCTTCCTCAAGCAAGTTTAGGCAGCTAGAAGCCCGTGACGGGTTCATAAATATTCTACACATATATACATTTGATTATAAAGACTGAATTATGGGAAGCCATGAGCGTTAGAGCCTGTTGTTATATAACTTGCAACTATCAATTGGCCTTGAGCATACGCCCATTTGCATTTCCTTCCTTGATTGGTGGTGGGGATAAGCCCTGTTTTGCACAGGGCACAAACAAAATGCACAGATGGGAAGTATAAAAGAGGGGAAAACAAGAGAAATTGTAATGGCAACTTCTTTGGGGTTGTCCTGCTCCCACGTCTTGGGAGTGTCTGTTTAATCTGTCTGCTTCGGCTGTAATTGAGCTGTAACATGTCAGTTGTTTTAAACCCTTTACTCCCTCATTCCAAATTTTTGATGCAAAGAGACAAGAACTGAGAGAGAAAAATAAACCAATCTGACATTTCCTTGCTTACTTCCTCTCCCTCCCTCCTCACTTTCCTTTTATCCATATTACCTCATGCTCTTTCAACCTGCTATCAAATCTTTTCATATCAAAAATAATCTGTTAAATAACAAAAAGCTGTGATGTCACCCTGTTAATTATTTATTAGGTGAAACTGAGCAAGTAAGAATTCTGTTTGGAACTTACTTTACATATGTGTACAATGGGGATAATAATACTTAATGAAAGCTTTGATATGAAGATAGAATAAAAATGCATGTGAAGCCTATAGCATAATGCCTGTCAGATTCTAAACTATCAGTAATATCGGGTACTAAGATTATGATTGAAATAGGAAGAGTTTGACTATGTAAAAACAATTTTACAGTTAGATGGAAGATTGAGTTTGGTCATCTTTATTCACTATTTCCTCAATACTCCAAGTATCAGATTGCTCAACTGTTATATAAGCATGGCAATATCAACAACTCTGTGATTATTTTGAGGCTTAATTTAGATAATCCATATAAAAATTTTAGAGTGTCAGCCATAGACTAAATATTAAACAACTGTTCTTTTCATTTTTGTTATTGATTTGCTATAAGAAAATAGCTGTACTATATCCTTCTGACCCCTTTAGAAATTCTATTTTCTTACATATACATAGCTTTTATTTTCTACTCTATCTTGCATATGAACATACAGATATTCTTTTTGGTCAACTGGAATGTCATCCCATTGGTTAGCATTCTTTTCCAAATTTTGCTTAGCCCACCTAAATTACACTGCTTGAATTTTTTCATTATAATCTAATAGAATTCCTTAATTTGATTTTCACCATTTGACATGCCAATCCAGCTAAGTCACAGACAACACCATTTGAGAATTATAAAAAACAAAACAAAACAAAACAATTAACTGCCTCATTTTACATATGTGTTAAGTGAATAGCAAACAGAATAAATGTCTTGCAAAAACTCATATATATGGTATATGATTTATTTAGATGAAGTTCTTAAGAGCTGTTTTAGTTAAGCAAGATAGTTTGCACTATTAAATGTGTTCTAACATTTAATTGATATAGTAGCATTGCTGAAAAATAATAAAATGGTAAATAAGTTTTAAAAATATGTATATATGTAAATCTTTTGGACAACTATTCTCTTCCTATATTAAGAAACTTACTAGCAAATTGCACCAATAAAATCACTAAGTAAACATAATACTTTTGAGGGGGGTAACAAAGTAAAAAAGAAAAAAGCATATTTTTTCAGTATAGCTCAGAAATGGCATGATTTTAATATCAGCACTGAATTATGATTTTATTGTGTTCTGTCATACCAAAGGGTTTCAAAGGAGATGATGTGTGAATAATGGCATTTTATTTCAGAGTGATAATTATCAGCTCTATTCTACAATAGACAGATCACTAAAAAGCAATAATAGTGTCTATTATGATCAAAAAAACTTTTATTCATATTTGAAAGATGATTGTATTGATGACAATGATAAAATAACAGCACTTAGTAATAATAGCATGTTTCATTTTTTATTTTCTCCTGAAAGATCCTAAGGTTATACATTTGAAAGGGTCTATTTGTGCAGTCTTGGAAAGGCAAGTAAAGTATAAAATTATTTCAAGGAAAAGGAAATCATACCCTCTTAACAGCAAGACTGTGATTCAAAAAATCAGATATCTTCTTCAAACATTTAGTCATGACTTTGAAACATAAGAGAAAAATAAAATCAATGATGACAAGGACAACAAAAACAAAGATTACTACATTTTAGTATCTCAAAGTTTTTCCAAATTGAAAATCTTTTTATGGTTCATTCTTCAGTGATTCATCTAACACCAGGAATTAAACAGTAATGACTATATTCATGATTATCATTTATTAATTGTTCCAAGGGCAAATAACTATTCTGAGGGTAAAAATGAAATACAGAATGAACTGAAGATATTTTTAAAGCTAGAGGCCATGGATGATTCAAAACAAGGAATTTACTAAAAAGTCATCCAGAAGAAGTGGAAATTTTCATAGACAATTATCTCAGAACCAAATAGAAAGGTAATTAAAGATCTACAGTTGAAATATCAATAAGGTGAGATGTAAAGATACCTACATTCTAAAGAACTAAGTCTAATATTATGTAAATTGTCCTAGAAAATAAATAAAATTATGTCCCAATAAACACATGAAATTTTCATAAATTGAATATCAAAATCTGTTACATAATAAAGAAAATTATAGAATAAGCTTATTATTGTGCAAGTTATTTTAAACATAAGCTAAGAGAACATAGCAATCAAAAAGTTACTATAAAATTTTGTCCTTAATATATGAGAATTAATCTGCATTAGGCATTGCCAACTCGATGGACATGAGTTTGGATGAACTCCGGGAGTTGGTGACAGACAGTGAAGCCTGGCATGCTGCGATTCATGGGGTCACAAAGAGTCCGACATGACTGAGTGACTGAAAGGAACTGAACTGAAGGTATGTATTAAAAATCAAAAAGCTAAGCTCACATCACTAGATGCTAGAACATCATTTAAAAATCAGCAACCATCCCTTATCCAAACTAAATAAAGCAAGAATAAAATAAAATCATGTATTTGACACTGTCAATTTTCAAATCTCAAGAACAAATATCTTTTCTAATTTGGAAACCATAAAAATAAATTTGATTAACACCAGAACTTGAGAGGCAAACTTTCTTAAAATTATTAGTTGGCATTTGTTTTGAAAGTTCTAACAGCACCAGAAGACAAGAAAATAAAACAGGGTGTTTTCGTGGACGATAAATCATATACACCGCAAAATCAAGGTCTGGAAAAAAGAAGATTTAGCATTAATTAGTTTTATAGCAAAATCACTGCATTTATAATAGGAACAAAAACTGAAAATGTTTATGAATAAATGTAACAATAAAATGCAGGAGCTACAAGGGATTAGATCTGATAGATAGAGTACCTGATGAACTGTGGCTGAAGCTTCATGATATTGCAGAGGAGGCAGTGATCAAGACCATCCCCAAGAGAAAGAAATACAAAAAGAAAAAATGGTTGTCTGAGGAGGCCTTACAAATAAATGAGGAAAGAAGAGATGCAGAAGGCAAAGGATAAAAGGAAAGATATACCCATTTGAATGCAGAGTTCCAAAGAATACCAAGGAAAACATCTATTTCTGCTTTCTTGACTATGCCAAAGCCTTTGACTGTGTGGATCACAATAAACTGTGGAAAATTCTGAGAGAGATGGGAATACCAGACCACCTAACCTGCCTCTTGAGAAACCTATAAGCAGGTCAGGAAGCAACAGTTAGAACTGGACATGGAACAATGGATTGCTTCCACATTGGGAAACAAGTAAATCAAGGCTGTATATTGTCACCCTGCTTATTTAATTTCTACGCAGAGTACAGCATGTGATACGCCAGGTTGGATGAAGCACAAGCTAGAATCAAGATTGCTGGGAGAAGTATCAATAACCTCAGATATGTGATGATACCACCCTAATGGCAGAAAGTGAAGAGGAGCTAAACAGCTTCTTGAAGATGATGAAAGAGGTAAGTTAAAAATCTGGCTTAAAACTCAACATTAAAAAAATGAAGATCAGGTCATCCAGTCCCCATCATTTAATGGCATAGAGATGGGAAACAATGGAAACAGTGACAGAATTTATTTTCTTGGGCCCCAAGGTCACTGTGGATGGTGACTGCAGCCATAAAATTAAAAGATACTTGCTTCTTGGAAGAAAAGCTATGATAAATCTAGATGGCATATTAAAAAGTCGAGACATTGCTTTGCTAACAAAAGTCCATATAGTCAAAGCAACAACTTTTCCAGTACTTTTATACAGATGTGAGAATTGGACCATACAGAAGGCTGAACACTGAAGAATTAATGCTTTTGAACTGTGGTGTTGGAGAAGACTCTGGAGAGATTTTTTGGACAGCAAGGAGATCAAACCTGTCAATCCTAAAGGAAATCAAATCTGAATATTCAATGGAAAGGCTTATGCTGTACCTTAAACTCCAAGACTTTGGCCACCTGATGCATAGAGCTGACTCACTGGAAAAGGCCCTGATGCTAAGAAAGATCAGAAGGGGATGACAGAGGATTAGATGGTTGGATGGCATCACTAACCCAATGGACATGGGTTTGACCAAGCTCCTGGAGATGTGGAAGGACAGGGAAGCCTGGCTTGCCACAGACTGTGGCATTTCAAAGAGTTGTACAAAACTGAGCTACTGAACAATACAAAAGAACATGTAATATTAGATCTACTCTCTCAACAAAATTTTAAGTATACATTATCATTAACCATAGGCACAATGCTACCCAGTAGATCCGAAGAGTTTATTCATCTGGCTAAACTGAAAGTTTGTCTCTGTTAATGAGTGACTCCCCATTTGCTTTTCCACTGAGATTGGGGTAACCACAATGGTGTACCTTGTTTCCTTGACTTTGACTTTCCAGATACTTCATATAAGTGGAATCATATAGCATTTATTTTTGATAACTGGCTTATTTCACGTAGCCTAATGTTTATAGGTCCATACCCTTTCTGTCTTTTATCGAGCCCATCTTTGCATGAAATGTTCCCTTGGTATCTCTAATTTTCTTGAAGAGATCTCTAGTCTTTCCCATTCAGTTGTTTTCCTCTATTTCTTTGCATTGATCACTGAAGAAGGTGTTCTTATCTCTTCTTGCTATTCTTTGGAACTCTGCATTTAGACGCTTATATCTTATCTTTCCTTTTCTTCTTTGCTTTTCACCTCTCTTCTTTTCACAGCTATTTGTAAGGCCTCCTAAGACAGCCATTTGCTTTTTTACATTTCTTTTCCATGGGGATGGTCTTGATCCCTGTCTCCTGTACAATGTCACAAACCTCATTCCATAGTTCATCAGGCACTCTATCTATCAGATCTAGTCCCTTAAATCTATTTCTCACTTCCACTTAGGTCATACCTGAATGGTCTAGCAGTTTTCCCTACTTTCTTCAATTTAAGTCTGAATTTGGCAACAAGGAGTTCATGATCTGAGCCACAGTCAGCTCCTGGTCTTGTTTTTCTTGACTGTATAGAGTTTCTCCATCTTTGGCTGCAAAGAATATAATCAATCTGTGATGTTCATATGTAGAGTCTTCTCTTGTGTTGTTGGAAGAGGGTGTTTGCTATGACCAGTGCATTTTCTTGGCAAAACTTCATTCCATATTTCAAGGCCAAATTTGCCTGTTACTTCAGGTGTTTCTTGACTTCCTACTTTTGCATTCCAGTCCCCTATAATGAAAAGGATATCTTTTGGGGGTGTCAGTTCTAAAAGATCACGTAGGTCTTCATAGAACCATTCAACTTCAGCTTCTTCAGCATTACTGGTTGGGGCATAGACTTGAATTACTGTGATATTGAATGGTTTGCCTTGGAAATGAACAGAGATTATTCTGTCGTTTTTGAGATTGCATCCAAGTACTGCATTTTGGACTCTTTTGTTGACTGTGATGGCTACTCCATTTCTTTGAGGGATTCCTGTCCACAGTAGTAGATATAATGGTCATTTGAGTTAAATTAACTCATTCTGGTCCATTTTAGTTCGCTGATTCCTAGAATGTCGACGTTCACTCTTGCCATCTCCTGTTTGACCACTTCCAATTTTCCTTGATTCATGGACCTAACATCCCAGGTTCCTATGCAATATTGCTCTTTACAGCATCAGACCTTGCTTCTATCACCAGTCACATCCACAACCGGGTATTGTTTTTGCTTTGGCTCCATCCCTTCATTCTTTCTGGAGTTATTTCTCCACTGATCTCCAGTCCATTCTGAAGATTAGCCCTGGGATTTCTTTGGAAGGAATGATGCTAAAGCTGAAACTCCAGTAATTTGGCCACCTCATGCAAAGAGTTGCCTCATTGGAAAAGACTCTGATGCTGGGAGGGATTGGGGGCAGGAGGAGAAGGGGATGACAGAGGATGAGATGGCCGGATGGAATCACTGACTCGATGCACATGAGTCTGAGTGAACTCTAGGTGTTGGTGATGGACAGGGAGGCCTGGCGTGCTGCGATTCATGGGGTCACAAAGAGTTGGACACGACTGAGCGACTGAACTGAAGTGAAATGAAGTGAATGTTTATAGGTTCATCCATGTTGCAAATTACTAAATTTTCCTGTTTTGAAAGGCTGAACAGTAGTCCATTGTATGTATACATACCACTTTTTCTTTTTTTTTTTTAATTCATTCATCTGCTGATGGATATTTGTTTCCACATCTTGACTACTGTGAATAGTGATGCAATTATCATGAGAATGCTAATATCTCTTTGCTACTGATTTCCATTCATACTGGATAAATACCCAGAAGTTAGATTATTGGATGATAGTTCTGTTTAAAATTTTTTTAGAAACTTCCATATTGTTTTGCACAACAACTGCACCATTTTGTATTCCCACCAACAGTATGCAAGTGTTCATCCACGTCTTTAACTATACTGGTTATCTTTTGTTCTTTTTTGATAACAGTGATCCTGAAAAAGGGTGAAGGTGATATCTCATTGTGGTTTTATTTGTATTTACTTGATGATTAATGATATCAAATATTATTTTTTCATGTACATGTTAGCCATTGTTCCTTTGAAGTTATATCTAGTTCAGG
Source organism: Oryx dammah (assembly GCF_014754425.2). Taxonomy (NCBI): domain Eukaryota; kingdom Metazoa; phylum Chordata; class Mammalia; order Artiodactyla; family Bovidae; genus Oryx; species Oryx dammah. The sequence continues at coordinate 26,223,848 of NW_024070196.1, read as the reverse complement.
TTCTTAGGATTATTAGTTTTTTGTTGCTTGTTTTGTTGCTATTGAGTTCCACAGGTTGCCTTTTCACTTTCGTGATTGGTTCCTCACTGTGTGAATTTTTTTAATCTTTATATATTTGTACAACACCTACTTACTTTTTCTTTGTTATTTTCTGGGTTTTTGGTGTCCTATCAATTATATCACTGTCGAGACCAATATCATGAAGATAAATATCTGAAACTTCTTCTAGAAGTTTTACAGCTTTAGCTCCTACACTTAGATCTTTTTACTATTTAATATTCAAATTGATCACAAAAAGATAGTCAATTGATTAGTTAATATGAGATTTCATTAAAGAGAAAAATCTAAATGATTAATATTAAAAACTTTAATAAGTAAGAATTTGTAAATGAAAGAACAGTGACATATGTTGACTGATCATATTTTGTTGTTGTTCGGTCACTAAGTCTTGTCCGACTCTTCATGATCCCATTGACTGCTGCATGCCAGGCTTCCCTATCCTTCACTATTTCCCAGAGTTTGCTGAAATCATGTCCATCGAGTCGGTGATGCCATCCAACCATCTCATCATCTGTTGTCCCCTTCTCTTCCGGTCTTCCATCTTTCCCAACATCAAGGTCTTTTCCAATGAGTCAGCTCTTTGCGTCAGGTGGTCAAAGTATTGAAACTACAGCTTCAGCATGAGTCCTTCCAGTGAATATTCAGGGTTGATTTCCTACTGCTCACACTGATTTCTGCTGATCATATAGGCAAATCCTAAAAATACAGAGCCATGTAATCCTAATAGCACCACTGACAATGTTAGAGGGTACAGGAAAGCTTTCATCCATTGCTTGGGTGCATTGCTATGAATTTTTGAAAAGGAATCTTAAATAATTCTATATATGGGAACTTTTTTATAGAAATCATATCACATTATGTAAATATATACCTGGAACAACTTTAACTGCAGGTGGAAATAGTGTGAACATCTTAGACACTCATTCATTGGAAAATAGCTGTACCAGAGTGTTTGGCAGAGTGGAACTCAAATCCAATTTTTGGTGACCAGTACAACAATATCCTTTTTTCCTTCCTTGTTTAAAATATCCCTGATATTTTCACTTGAACTCAGTCACTCCCAGATCATGGTTCTGAAACCTGTGATAGGATATTAACCATAGATAATTTTTTATTTACCCTATGAGTTGTTGAGTTGTTCAGGGGCACTGGCTCCCACATAATGAGAATTTATAAGAGGATTGACATTTCTATAAATTCTTCATATGAGATTTTACTTGTTTCCTTCACTAAAGGTGAAATGCTGCCTTTTCTTCTTCTAGCTATGTAGGGGTGATCTTACCCACTGGTTTTATGGGATGATGATGTTTAGAGTTAAACATGTTTTGCTCCTAACTAACACAGAAAATCACATTCTTTGCAGATGAGGTTTAGGTTTCATAGTCTTCAGCTGCAGTTCAAGCCAAAATACATGTGGCCCACAGTGAATCTAGCAATTAGGCAAAATGTTTTTTTTTTAAGCCAATTGCATAGGAAAATGAAATTGGTGTCAAAAAACATCATTACCAGTCAAGTTCTGAAGATTATACGATGTTTGTGAAAATATGTATCCTGACCAACAGAGTTTGTTAGTCTGGCTACCTTCCATTGTAATCAAGAACATCAATATTCAGATGGTAGAGAAAAACTCAAGATTAACTCCTGCTAAATATCTTAAAGGAATCATTCCTAGACATTCTTTATTTTTATGTCAAATATATCTTCTTAATGTTTTTAATTCTTCAAATTTCCATATAGAATCTCAAGAATGTGTTGAGAAACACATATAATTATATTTTTTCCCCTTTTTCCTAGGTAGTTGTTAAGTAGGTATAATAAATGAAGGGATGACTAGTCTTGTTTACAACTTTAAAAAATATGAGGTAAAGCAGTGTAGTATTTTTAAAATTCTTATCTTTTTAGATTTCTCCTTAAGACATTATAGGTACTTCAACTCCTGTAGAAATGTATTTGTCATTGCATGCAAAGTAAAACAATGTTTCTATACTCTTCTTTGCTTTCCACAACTTTGCAGTACTTTATCATACATAGACTTCCTATTACAGTCCTTGTACTTTCCTTCCTTATAATAGTCTCCTAGAAATTATCATGTAGGTTGCAGTTGAATAGTCATAAATTATTTGTATGACTCAGATACTTTCATATATAAAACACTGATAACACATCATGTCTTCATTAATATGCAAAATCATATAAATCCTACATATCAACTGAAAGCAAGGTGAGGAGAAGTACTCTCCTAGGAAAGAAACTTGAGTTTATTTTAGGTACAGTATCTTGAAAATTATGAAGATAAAGACTGACCTGACTTAGGCGAAAACTGAGATTTTATGTGTTACATAGATGCTTTTGAACTGTGGTGTTGGAGAAGACTCTTGAGAGTCCCTTGGACTGCAAGGAGATCCAACCAGTCCATTCTGAAGGAGATCAGCCCTGGGATTTCTTTGGAAGGAATGATGCTAAAGCTGAAGCTCCGGTACTTTGGCCACCTCATGAGAAGAGTTGACTCATTGGAAAAGACTCTGATGCTGGGAGGGATTGGGAGCAGGAGGAGAACAGGATGACCCAGGATGAGATGGCTGGATGGCATCACTGACTCGATGGACGTGAGTCTGAGTGAACTCCGGGAGTTGGTGATGGACAGGGAGGCCTGGCGTGCTGCGATTCATGGGGTTGCAAAGAGTCGGACACGACTGAGTGACTGAACTGAACTGATGCTCAATAGAATCAGCATGGAAAGACATAGGCTGTCTCCAGCTCAAATGAGCACTTAAAAAAATGCTTATTAAGGTTTTAAAATTTCTCACTTTACAGCAATATTTTATAGCAATATTTTGCAGCACTGTGGTCCTCCCTCTAACTTCTTAACTGGAAAATATCAAAACAGTCAACAAGGCCTCTCTTCCTTCCCATTAGATTTATCTATAGCGACCTCAGGTTTTCTTCAAAAAGGTCATTTGTTTTCATGTTCTCATATTCAGGTTAAGAGAAAAAAAACCTCAGTCAGTTTTCAATGCAGAGGCCAAATCCCTAAATCCTAGTTAATTTTATCAAAACTTCCAGACTAAGTCACAAACTCTTTTTTTCCCTTTACTTTCTCAAATTGTTATAGCATAGTTGCCAGAATTGTGGGGCAAAATTATAAATATTCTGAAATACTGAGACAGATGATACCCAGTAACAAATAGCAAAGTATTTTCACATAGAACTTTTCATTTTGTCATTTCTGATAACACATGAGTTCTGCATAATATTAATATCAAGTATCAGTAGATTAAAAGAAACCTCGCCAAATCAAATAAATTCCTACACATTAAGTGAGGCAAAATGAAAGAGAAATATTCTAAAAGAGAAGAAACTGCAATTTTTAAACAAGTGGTTTCAATTAATGATTAATGGGTGAAGAAATTTAGGCTGGGAGTGTTGGATGTGCATATTTAATTCTGGCATCAATATGGAAGGAACTACTAACCAAAATGAGATTCTATTCAGTGCTTAGACAATACACACGCACACACTCCTCGCAGACACTCTTCTATCTTGAGCAAAGCTGTGAAAAATTTCTCATGAGCTTAAATTTTTATGGAGACTGAAAACTAAAAGCAAAATAAGTCTGAATAAAGACAAAATATGATAGCAACAGATCTAGTTAATATGATAGTACTTATTCTGAATCAATGATTTGCTAAATTCCATTTGAATAATCAGAAACTAAATAATGAACAGTTATCAGCCACTTTAACCTCTGGGAGATAATATCCTATTAGACAAATTTGGCAAAGTCCCTAGCAGAAAAATGTGATGTTTTTCAGGAGTAGAAAAAAAGTAAAGGTGAGAGTAGAAGAGTGATACATGGTTAAGTTCACAGGGTGAAGTGGAGACGAGGAGAAAAAAGCTTCTCATGCAACAGGAAGTATTTTAATATTCTACTTGCAAAGCACAGGAAGTACAGGGTTGGAGAAAAGGGTAGTGTAAAGTGATTTACATTTTATAAATATATTTCTGATTGGTGTGAAAAAAGTTTGGGATAAACAAGTATGAAAGGCGTAAGAAACATTAGCTCTGCAAAGAAATGATAATAGCTTCAATTAAGATGTTAACATCACAGAGTGGGAAAAAATAATGGACCTATCATATACTGGAAAGTAATGTTAGACCTCTATCTTTTAAGTACATATCAGCAATGGTTTTCTTAGCCTCGCTGAAGCTCCATTTGAAGAGAATTATTATTTTAGAATTAAATGTTCTCATATAATTCCATTAATTGGTAATTGTAAATTTAGAGACGAGTGATTATAAACTGTCCACTTGAAGATATGTCTGTTTTGTTAAATGAACACATTACTGAAATACACCTTATGTATATTTACATTATTGACAATATTTTTTAAAAAATCCCATTTGCAAATATACAGATTTCTGGTTAACTCTGAAAAATCGGAACTATCCAGAGACACTGACTTTTTTTTAATCCCTGAAAGAAATAATTGTTGTAACTAAATAACAGAAATCCCGCTGATCTAGTGCTTCACTTATCTTATTTACTGCACTCTTTCTTTATGCCTCTATAGTTCCTACTTAGCTACTGTTGGCATTATTTTCATCTGTTGTTTGTTAAATGAAAAAGACCAACTATAACTATTTTTGGAAGAAATTTGAATTGAAATCTGCCAGATTATTATACACTGTTAGATGAAACAGTAATACTTTTCCTTTCTTCTCAAGAAGAAAGTTTGGCCCTTAAAACTTAATTTTGCATTGTCCCATTAAAAATTTACTGTTCTTTCACTTAATACTGCTGAGTGCCAAAGGGGTTGTCACCATAACTGAGTTCAGTCTGCCTCCTTATCCTTTGTCTGAGGATTCTGCTGTGAAAAGGCAGTAACCCATGTGATGTCACATTTATAACACTGTACAAATAACAGCCAGGATTTTTCATTACATGTTATCCCTTTCATAAAGTATACAGGACAGCGAACATGAATTTAAGAAGAAAAAAAATCTGCCCTACTCCAGTACTTTTGCCTGGAAAATCCCATGGACAGAGGAGCCTGGTAGGCTGCAGTCCATGGGGTGACTAGGAATCGGACACTTTTCACTTTCATGCATTGGAGAAGGAAATGGCAACCCACTCCAGTGTTCTTGCCTGGAGAATCCCAGGGACAGGGGAGCCTGGTGGGCTGCCGTCTATGGGGTCACACAGAGTCAGACACGACTGAAGCAACTTAGCAGCAGCAGCAGCAGCTACCATATTCTCAATGAATTGGTACACAAGAGATTACACTTCTTTATGACATTTCTAATAGCCAAAATAATTGTGCAATTACATTTTAGAATGAATAAAACTGGGACTGGGCATGAATCAACTTTTTCCCTAGAAACACTGACATATTGTTATTATAATTTTTACCCAGAGACAAAATTTGAGGCTCAAAGAATAAAGTGATTTGTACAAGAACAAATAAATTTCAAAAAATGGAAGCAGGATTTGGATACAAGCTTTTTTGTTTTGTTTTTTTTTTTTTTTCCTGCTACATCATCCTGCCTGTCAAAGAAGCACCCCAGAATCTCTTAACTCTTAAAATAGTGAGTCCTGTTTCAGATATAATAGGCTACATTATGCTGTGATATCAAACAACTCTAAATTTCACTACTTCACAATAAAGGTTTATTCTTATCTGCTCTACATGTTCATAGTGATTTCAATTTATTCTTCACTGTGTTTTTTCAGGATCCAGGTTGATAGAGTAGTTCTCTTTAGAGCATTTTCTTATCAACAACGTAAAACAAAAAGAAAACTTGTCAACCATGAATTGGCTCTTAAGGTTTCTGTTCAGCAGTGACAAGTGTCACATTTCACTGGCCAGAGCAAGTCATCTGATGATGCTTGAGATGAATGGTTGGTATGCATTATCTTCTCTGAGAAAGTTGTGCTGAATACTTTGAACAATGCAGTCTGCCAGGAAACCATTACAGAAATTACATGCTTAGAAAATATGCACTAGAAGAAATCATAAAATAATAGATAATGATTAAATCAATGAATATCACATAGTGAAATCTGAGAAGACTTGTAGCATTGAGTCATAATTGCAGACTGTAATCAGAACTAAAATGGGCAAGACTGACAGAGTTTGGAGACAACTCTTTGAACTGAACCTCTGAACAATGTTAACATACTGAGAACTTCAAGATAGGCTTTAAAAATATTGAGCAAATAACAAAATAATTTAATGACAAAAATATATAGATGATAACCGGGGAAAGATTGCAAAGCATTATATTGGTCATATTTCAGAGCTCTTTAGATGTCATCCTTTAAGAGAGAGCAAGAGAGCTGGTACTCACTAAGGACATCAAAACCATCAACATTTTTTCTTGTGGTGTGTTCTTTTTATGTTTAAAAGTAAGACCTTCCCCCAACCCCAAAAGTTTAGAAACAAAGGAAAGTCATTGAGCTCAAATCTCCATGACTGTTTCTCTTTTTTCCAAATGAGCTTTTCTATTGCTAATCATTTTGAATGCCTGCCAGACCACTTGGACTCTCAGTCCTCTGCAGCACAACACAGATGTCTGTATGCTGTTGAACACCTTTCAGGTGAAATAATGTCCCATGCAAAAAGCAGAATTGACATCCAGGATGCTGATGAAAAACACTGGGCTTCTTATTCTTTAAGTGAATAGCATCTGAAGCAATCAACCGTATATATATATATATATATATATATATTTCTTCAATAGGTCACCATATTTCATGCTCAAAAATTGTAAACTTTCTTTTGAGACAATTTATCAGTTTGCCTCTTTCTACACCATCGATGTGTCTTTCTAAATTTGGAATGCTTAGTGGGTTTTATGAAGGATTTTGCCATATTTTGTGTTTTTATCTTCTCTATGATCCTTGAAAACCTTGTTAGTTTTTCCATTGCATTTAATAAAACTTAGCAGCAAGCAAAAATCACATTTCCACATCACTGTTGATTGTGTTAAAAAAGACAGCACATTCATTTCACCACTCTTACCACATGTATAGAGGTCCCATGTACCAGGTGGACATAATTAGATTGGAATGTGGTTTGGCTGACAAATAATTTCCAATTGGCTGCATTATGCCTCTGCAGCATCCCCCAAAGAAAAGGAAATAAAAGAAAATATTATTGAGAAGTTTTGAAAAATATTTGATAGGCAACCACGGTTAGGTTTATACAAATATAGCTTTGAAACTCTAACGTTCTGAGATCATATAATTAAGGAGAGCAAAGATTGTTTTAATGAGATAATTTTCTAAAATCAGCTATTAAAACGAAGGGATTTGATCAATTTAATCTTGACAGTTGATTTACTGAATTGTTCTGTTTCATTGACAAGTTTGTAAATCATTTACAAGGCAAAGCAGTTACAGGGTAACAAAGTTGATATAAATAATAACTACTATCATATTAACTCAAGAAAATGGGCCATTCTACTTGTAATGGGGGCAAGAATCATTTGTTTCATCAATTCCTCATACCAATAAGATGATGAAAATCATAGAAATTCTTATTTAAAAAAATAAACAGATAAAGCAAAATAAACAACACAAAAAACCCTATGAAAGTCAGTGGGACTGCATTTTGGAACAACAAGTAAATTTTTACTGTGTATATAAGCAGAGAATAAGATGAAATGCAAGGTCTATTTCACAGTCCAAAACTGGCATATATGTGGGCATATTGGGAGACATTTAGGGAAACTGTTTCCCCTGCCACTCTGGTCCCTAGTGGGCTCTCACTAAGAACTGTGGACACTTAAATTTGAATGAAATTTTGAATTACTTGTAAAAGCCCCATTGAAAACTTTTGATAGGCTTCAGAAATTTGAATGTCATATTATAATTCTAATAATCATCATTAACATTGATATTTCCTTGGTTACACTATAGCTCTAAGTTTTTTGCCATTTTAAAGTTTATTTATTTCACTACAACATTTATGTGAGATAAATTTATAGTCCATATTAGAGATTCTCCAGACAAGAATACTGGAGAGGGTTGTCACACCCTCCTGCAGGGAATCTTTGCAACCTAGGGATCAAACCCAGGCCTCCTTCATTTCAGACAGATTCTTTACCATCTGAGTCACCAGGGAAGCCCATACTAATGGAGATTAAATAAAATGAAAATTTAATACCAACAATATTATTAACATTTATATTACCAAAGTGCCTGGATAAGGTATATATCAAAATCTTGCTGTGTTTTAAATTTATCACTCACCAAATTAATAAATCTCTTCACTTGTTTCATATTATTAATCTTCATTTTTCTAAAACACAGGCATTGGAAAAATATGATTATACCTAATGTTAAAATACAAGCATGAGAAGCAATTTCAGATATAGTGAAAAATAATCTTAAAAAACAAGTGTATTACACTATAACAAGTCACTGAATAAACTGATTTCAAATCTAAATTAAATAATTTTTCTATGGTTCTATGAATTTACTTTAACCATGATTTTGTAGTGGTAATAGCTTTTATATTTTATCTTATTTTCATATCTATCAAGAAACTTATAACAAGAAAATGACAATACCAGTCTTCATTTGGAATTTCTTCCCAATAAGCCCTTTGAAAAGGTCTTGGGTGTAGGTAATTTAGTTGGCTGATGATGCCAAGAAGCAAAAGTGAGAAATTAGAGAAGTTAGATGAGACTAGGGAAAAGCTAATAAAGGATATATTGATGAAGTTATTGCTATGGGTTAACTGATTTTAATCCTTGGGAGATATTTCTGAGAACAAACATCACTGAGGGACCTGAATGACATTAACTTCCCCCTGTCTCCCAACATCAGATTCTGCCTGTCCAGGCTGTTACCACATTGAGGTGGATGAAGTTACCCCAGAGACAAAGCTCCTCAGGTAGAGAAGCTTAGGGAGCTTATAAGCTTCTGCAGGTGAACTCAGGTATGATGAAGGGATGTGGAGGGTTCTGGGTGTGGGACATTCATAGCATCTGCTACAACATCCACTGAACTGCTTTTATTATAGTTATTCACTGAAAAAAAAAAAAAAGAAAACAGGAAGAGTACCTTTCTGCATCTCATGAAAAAATACACATATTAAGTAAATTATTATATAATTTATCTAACACCAAACACATCTAGTTTGTTTCAAAAATCTATAAAATCAACTTTTTAAATATTTTTAAGGTCTTTCTCTCCCAATCATCTACAACCACTGAAATTTAGTTCCTTGGTATTTTTCAATTAGAATACCCTGATTCCTGCTCCACATTTTCCTCTGCTTCCAGTCTTTCCTCTTCTACTGTTATCCATTAAGCTGTAAGGTATTTTAAACAATACAACAAAAAGGATGCAACGCTCTACCCCTAAAACTCTGTGCTTCCTCACTGATCTCGAGATGACATCGCATGTGTAGCCATTTCTGATCTGGTCTATACATATGTAGCTCTTACAAAACGTTGATTTATTTTGCCTATAGGTCTATAGAAAATGACTAGACCTGTGCCCTTTCATGTCAACATGCCTTTTTATTTAAGAATGTGCATTTTTAGGTGACAATTTATTTCTAATTGCTGTGTTGAGCAATAAAAAATAAGTAGGGTAAGTAATAATTACCAACTCAAAATGAAAAATGGGGTGCTTAAATGGAGTTATTTTCCTCTCAGTTTTGGTTGAGGTATGAAGACATCCCACTTTCTAAAGTCCACCATGCAAATATTTTCAAGTACAATAAATGGAGAAGACCCTGGATCATGAGTCTTGAAAGTCACAACCATGTACATGGAGGACATAAATAGGTTGAGGTTGTGAGATGGTCAAAGGATTGCTGAGAAAGTTTTCTTGGAGAGAGCAAGTGGTATTCCATAAATCACATAACCTCATCAAGTGGGAAGGGTTAGGAGTGCCTCCACCTCACTTACAGCCAAATGAAAATAGCATTAATGGGCTCTTTAAAAAGTCAAGTTGGAAGGTCACAGTGGACAGGTGCCTGACTCCAACCCAGGGCACTGAGAAAATAAGAGACCAACTGCTAGAGGCTTTGGAAGCAGACAAACAAGAGCTGTTATAAAATTTCTTGACTGCATTTGCATAAAGACCAGGGAGTATTTCTTCAGCATTTCACATGAGCCAGATGGAAAGCCAGCCAACCTGAGAGAACTGTCACCTTCAACAGGAAAAGTTCAAATGAAGTAGGCCAGTGCAAGAAAGCAGAATTTGGTGGGGAGCCACTAACCAGAGCTGAGTCCAATCACTCATTCAAGTGAATTAGAGCTAGGAGGTCATCAGCAGGGAATAGTTCCTAAAAAACCAGTAAAATACCCTCAAAAGGGAGATATATAAACACTTCTGGGCCCATACACTGCAAGCAGATGTAGAAATAGTGCTGGCTAAAAGTAATTTTTTTAATGTTTCCTTTACCTCACCAACGTGGTCAGAAATCACACTTGGCAAGAGAACAGAGGAGGCCAGGCAGAAAGGAAAGGCTGACTGCATCACTGTCCGTGATCACAGATGACCTATGAGGGACAGGCTGATGCTGTTGCATGGAAATGAACGTCTCGTGATCAAATTAAAGGTCATTTAATGACTTAAATTGAATATAGATTCTTGTCTACAGATAGGTAACCTGAAAAGTCATGAGGCTTGCCTGAGTTTTTCTCTAGAAACAGAATAAAACCTTTTTTCCTGGAAACAACTTGGGTATTTAACAAAGCAGCATTACCCATATGGCATAAAGCTTGTCTGTCAGATACAAATGCATTATTTTCATAGAAAAGTTATAAATTATTATGATCTGTAAAATAATTAACTCTATCAGATCACTGATTCTATTTAATCTTGTTTTATCTTCAATTATCTGCTATTATTTAAAAGTATGAGTTACCAATTGAGACCTTCTGAGTTCAAACACTGACTTCTTGTTTTAATATGCTGTGCTTTGCTGGAGCAGCCATGAAGACATACCCCAAGGTAAGAGAAACCCAAGTATGATGGTAGGTGTTGCAAGAGGGCATCAGAGGGCAGACATACTGAAACCATACTCACAGAAGACTAGTCAATCTAATCACACTAGGATCACAGCCTTGTCTAACTCAATGAAACTAAGCCATGCTCATGGGGCAACCCAAGACGGGCAGGTCATGGTGGAGAGGTCTGACAGAATGTGGTCCACTGGAGAAGGGAATGGCAAACCACTTCAGTATTCTTGCCTTGAGAACCCCATGAACAGTATGAAAAGGCAAAATGATAGGATACTGAAAGAGGAACTCCAAAGGTTAGTAGGTGCCCAATATGCTACTGGAGATCAGTGGAGAAATAACTCCAGAAAGAATGAAAGGATGGAGCCAAAACAAAAACAATACCCAGCTGTGGATGTGACTGGTGATAGAAGCAAGGTCCAATGCTGTAAAGAGCAATATTGCATAGGAACCTGGAATGTTAGGTTCATGAATCAAGGCAAATTGGAAGTGGTCAAACAGGAGATGGCAAGAGTGAACATCGACATTCTAGGAATCAGCAAACTAAAATGGACTGGAATAGGTGAATTTAACTCAGATGACCATTATATCTACTACTGCGGACAGGAATCCCTCAGAAAAATGGAGTAGCCATCGTGGTCAACAAAAGAGTCCAAAATGCAGTACTTGGATGCAGTCTCAAAAACAACAGAATGATCTCTGTTCGTCTCCAAGGCAAACCATTCAATATCAGAGTAATCCAAGTCTATGCCCCAACCAGTAATGCTGAAGAAGCTGAAGTGGAACGGTTTTATGAAGACCTACAAGATCTTTTAGAACTAACACCCAAAAAGGATGTCCTTTTCATTATAGGGGACTGGAATGCAAAAGTAGGAAGTTAAGAAACACCTGGAGTAACAGGCAAATTTGCCCTTGGAATAAGGAATGAAGCAGGGCAAAGACTAATAGAGTTTTGCCAAGAAAATGCACTGGTCATAGCAAACACCCTCTTCCAACAACACAAGAGAAGAGTCTACACATGGACATCACCAGATTGTCAACACTGAAATCAGATTGATTATATTATTTGCAGCCAAAGATGGAGAAGTTCTATATAGTCAACAGAAACAAGACCAGGAGCTGACTGTGGCTCAGATCATGAACTCCTTATTGCCAAATTCAGACTCAAATTGAAGAAAGTAGGGAAAACCACTAGACCATTTAGGTATGACCTAAATCAAATCCCATATGGTTATACAGTGGAAGTGAGAAATAGATTTAAGGGACTAGATCTGATAGATAGAGTGCCTAATGAAATATGGAATGAGGTTTGTGACATTGTACAGGAGACAGGGGTCAAGACCATCCCCATGGAAAAGAAATGCAAAAAAGCAAATGGCTGTCTGGGGAGGCCTTACAAATAGCTGTGAAAAGAAGAGAGGTGAAAAGCAAAAGAAAAAGGAAAGATATAAGCATCTGAATGCAGAGTTCCAAAGAATAGCAAGAAGAGATAAGAAAGCCTTCTTCAGTGATCAACGCAAAGAAATAGAGGAAAACAACAGAATGGGAGGACTAGAGATCTCTTCAAGAAAATTAGAGATACCAAGTGAATATTTCATGCAAAGATGGGCTCAATAAAAGACAGGAATGGTCTGGACCTAACAGAAGCAGAAGCTTTTAAGAAGAGGTGGCAAGAATACACAGAAGAACTGTACAAAAAAGATCTTCATGACCCAGATTATCATGATGATGTGATCACTCATCTAGAGCCAGACATCCTGGAATGTGAAGTCAAGTGGGCCTTAGAAAGCATCACTATGAACAAAGCTAGTGGAGGTGATGGATTTCCAGTTGAGCTGTTTCAAATCCTGAAAGATGATGCTGTGAAAGTGCTGCACTCAATATGCCAGCAAATTTGTAACACTCAGCAGTGGCCACAGGACTGGAAAAGATCAGTTATCATTCCAGTCCCAAAGAAAGGCAATGCCAAAGAATGCTCAAACTACCGCACAATTGCACTCATCTCACATGCTAGTAAAGTAATGCTCAAAATTCTCCAAGCCAGTCTTCAGTAATACATGAACCGTGAACTTCCAGATGTTCAAGCTGGTTTTAGAAAAGGCAGAGGAACCAGAGATCAAATCGCCAACATCCACTGGATCATGGAAAAAGCAAGAGAGTTCCAGAAAAACATCTATTTCTGCTTTACTGACTATGCCAAAGCCTTTGACTGTGTGGATCACAATAAATTGTGGAAAATTCTGAAAGAGATGGGAAGACCAGACCACCTGACCTGCCTCTTGAGAAATCTGTATGCAGGTCAGGAAGCAACAGTCAGAACTGGACATGGAACAACAGACTGGTTCCAAATAGGAAAAGGAGTACGTCAAGGCTGTATATTGTCATCCTGCTTATTTAACTTCTATGCAGAGTACATCATGAGAAACGCTGGGCTGGGAGAAACACAAGCTGAAATCAAGATTGCCGGGAGAAATATCAATAACCTCAGATATGCAGATGACACCACCCTTATGGCAGAAAGTGAAGATGAACTCAAAAGCCTCTTGATGAAAGTGAAAGAGGAGAGTGAAAAAGTTGGCCTAAAGCTCAACATTCAGAAAACGAAGATCATGGCATCTGGTCCCATCACTTCATGGGAAATAGATGGGGAAACATTGGAAACAGGGTCAGACTTTATTTCTTGGGGCTCCAAAACCACTGCAGATGGTGACTGCAGCCATGAAATTAAAAGACGCTTACTCCTTGGAAGAAAAGTTATGACCAACCTAGATAGCACGTTCAAAAGCAGAGATTACTTTGCCGACTAAGGTCCATCTAGTCAAGGCTATGGTTTTTCCAGTGGTCATGTATGGATGTGAGAGTTGGACTGTGAAGAAGGCTGAGCACTGAAGAATTGATGCTTTTGAACTGTGGTGTTGGAGAAGACTCTTGCAAGTCCCTTGGACTGCAAGGAGATCCAACCAGTCCATTCTGAAGGAGATCAGCCCTGGGATTTCTTTGGAAGGAATGATGCTAAAGCTGAAACTCCAGGACTTTGGCCACCTCATGCGAAGAGTTGACTCATTGGAAAAGACTGTGATGCTGGGAGGGATTGTGGGCAGGAGGAGAAGGGGACGACAGAGGATGAGATGGCTGTATGGCATCACTGACTTGATGGACCTGAGTCTGAGTGAACTCCGGGAGTTGGTGATGGACAGGGAGGCCTGGCGTGCTGCGACTCATGGGGTCGCAAAGAGTCGGACACAACTGAGCGACTGAACTGAACTGAACTGAATGGGACCAGATGCCATGATCTTAGTTTTCTGAATGTTGAGTTTTAAGCCAACTTTTTCATTCTTCTCTTTCCCGTTCATCAAGAGGCTCTTTAGTTCTTCTTCACTTTCTGCCAGAAAGGTGACGTCATCTGCATATCTGAGGTTATTTATGCTTTTCTTGGCAATCTTGACTCCAGCTTGTGCCTCATCCAACCCAGCGTTTCTCATGATGTACTCTCCATCGAGGTTAAATGAAAATATACAAGTGTAAAACCCCTATATCATACTAGAGAGCTGAAGATATTTTGAAGGAATTGTCTGAATAACTCCTTCACTGCTACTGAGACTAGGCCTTAATCTTGGGTTTTACTCCCAGGCAAGATCTGTGGAGTCTTGATTGTAGACCATGCACCCAACAACAGATCTAAAAATGTATATTCCCTAGACCCCACTATTTTCTTGACTGAGGAGGTAAAGTAAATATATAAAGGTTTGTCTCAGGGCTCCCACCTTTTACATAGGGAATAAATCGTGAGATGTCTTGTGATTTTAGTCTTTAGAATTTCTGTTGAAAGCCTGAGTATAAATATAGTGATTGATCTAAGTAATACTAAGTAGGTTACAATGTTTCAAAAGCTGATAAACCATTATTTCATTGTTGTTATTTTTTATCTACAACCTAGTCCTCATCTGGGATATTCAGAAATATATAAAAATGAATACACATTATAACATTTTCTATAAAATGAATCATTTCAACACTTCAAATATGTCATTGGAAATGTTTTTCCTTTCTATACTTTATATCTTGTCATATGCTATTTTCTAAAATTATTAAGGATGCTTGTAACCACAAACAAAACTAGGAATAAAATCTTTACAACAAGATAATATGAGTAACTTTGTTATGAATGGTTAGAAAGAAACTCTTTAAGACAAATTTTGTCAATAATGATTTATTATGCAGAGCAAAAATCTATTTTAAGTATACAACACAGGATCTCAAAATACTCTATTCTCCACACATCTATGTGCTGCTGAGAATCATGCTCTTTATATTTTTGGTTCTATGAGAGTGTCAGTAAAGTTTATAGGCCACTGCCCTCAATTCCATAATTTCTTTTTCATATTATCAAAAGTTGAAACTATATGGCAAGTATTTTCCCTATTTAATTGAGTGGTGCAAAATAGGTGTTCCCCAGTATAGTAATTTTAATGTATCAATCTTAAAGAATTGAGCTTCCCTGCAGTGATATTTCAACTGAAGTATTTTACGTACAGAAGAGTAGTAAGTTACACATTAATAAGAATATGATATGTACTTATGTGGATATTTCCAAAGTCTGACAACAGATTCTGCAATTCAACATTAAATTTAATTGAAATGTATACAAATATACTAATGATCATTACAAGTTTAGACTGTATTCTTGATATTAAAATTATAATCTTATTATGAGGAGAATAATCAAGTGAACATATAAAAAGTATATTATTGTCTCAAAGTATATTATTTTTTCTAAAACCCCTTGTGAGCAGATAAATATTATTATAAAAAACTACTTTCTAAAAGTGTGCACACTTGCTCAGTGTGTGACCCTATGGACTGCAGACCACTGGGCTCCTCTGTCCATGGGATTTTCCAGGCAAAAATACTGAAATGGGTTGCCATTTCTTCCTCCAGGGGATTTTCCCAACCCAAGGATCGAACCCACATTTCCTGCTCTGGCACGCAGATTCTTTACCACTGAGACAATTGGGAAGCCCTTTCTAAAAGTATAACTCAACTGAAAATATAGTATTCACCTAGTTAATGTAACTTAAAAGCATAATATTTCCCAGGAATAAATAAATTTTGGTTATGATACATACATTTATTCTCCTCTATGTTATGTCTTAATAAGTAGTTGCTAAAATACTTACAGAGAAAGTATTGAATAAACAGCCATTTTATCTTCTGCTGTTATTTTCATATAAGAGATATTCATGACACACAATAACTTTTTAACACTATATATTAACTTTAAAGAAAAATTTACATTATCATTTAAGATCTCTTAGAATCTCATTACTGAAGAAAAGATAATATACATTAATACAGTGAAGTTAACATATTCATTTATTGACTATATGTTGCATTCTGTAATTAAGAAAACTTTACTTTTTCATTGACATAAATAGTTGATTTACAATGTTGTGTTTAATTTATAGTGAACAGTAAAGTGATTCAGATATGTGTGTGTGTATACACATATATAGTCTTTTTAAAATTCTTTCTCCTTATACATTATTACAAAATATTGAGTATCATTCTTTGTGCTATAGAGTAGGTCTTGGTTATCTATTTTAAATGTAGTAGTGTGTATATGCTAATCACAAACTTCTAATTTATCCCTCCTCTCAACGCTTTCCCCTTTTGTAACTCTTATTTTCAACATCTGTAGGTTTCTTTTGGTTTTGTACATATGCTCATTTCTATCAGTTTTTCTTAAATTCCATTTATAAGTGATATATGGTATTTGTCTTTCTCTGGTTTATTTCATTTAGTACAATATAACCTCTATGTTCATTCATGTTGCTGCCAAGGGCATTATTTTATTTTTTATGGCTGAGTAATATTCTACCACATATATTATATATAAAAAATATATATTTATTTTATGGCTGAGTAATATTCCACTATATATATTTATATATTCTACATGTTCTTTATGCATTCATCTATTGATGCATATTTATGTTGCTTCCATGCACCTGGTCCCATCACTTCATGGGAAATAGATGAGGAAACAGTGGAAACAGTGTCAGACTTTATTTTTGGGGGCTCCAAAATCACTGCAGATGGTGACTGCAGCCATGAAATTAAAGACGCTTACTCCTTCAAAGAAAAGTTTTGACCAACCTAGATAGCATATTGAAAAGCAGAGACATTACTTTGCTAACCAAGATCCATCTAGTCAAGGCTATGGTTTTTCCAGTGGTCATGTATGGATGTGAGAGTTGGACTGTGAAGAAAGCTGAGCGCCAAAGAATTGATGCTTTTGAACTGTGGCATTGGAGAAGACTCTTGCGAGTCCCTTGGACTGCAAGGAGATCCAACCAGTCCATTCTGAAGGAGATCAGCCCTGGGATTTCTTTGGAAGGAATGATGCTAAAGCTGAAACTCCAGTACTTTGGCCACCTCATGGGAAGAGTTGACTCATTGGAAAAGACTCTGATGCTGGGAGGGATTGAGGGCAGAAGGGGATGACAGAGGATGAGATGGCTGGATGGCATCACTGACTTGATGGACATGAATCTGAGTGAACTCTGGGAGTTGGTGATAGACAGGGAGGCCTGGCGTGCTGTGATTCATGGGGTCACAAAGAGTTGGACACGACTGAGCAACTGAACTGAACTGAACTGTCTTGCTTATTGCAAACACTGCTGCAGTGAACATTGATGTGTGTTCATTTATTCCAATTATGGTTCTTCTGGGTGTATACCTAAGAAGAGATTTGCTGGATCATACAGCAACCCTCTTTAAAGTTTTCTAAGGAACCTCCATACTGTTCTCCACAGTGACTGTACCAATTTACATTCCCACCAACAGTGTAGGAGGGTTTCTTTTATTCCATGCTCTCTCCAGCATGTACTATCTTGATGATGACCATTCTGACCAATGTGAAGTGATACCTGACTGCAGTTTTGATTTTCATTTCCCTAATAATTAGCAACGTTGAGTCATCTTTCTGTGGATTTTTTTTTTTTTTTTGCCATCTGCATGTCTTCTTTGGAGAAATGTATATTTAGATCTTGTGCCAATGTTTTGATTGGGCTGTTTGCTCTTTTTTATATTGAGCTTAAATAGCTGTTTGTGTATTTTGGAGATTAATCCCTTGTCAATGAAATGTTTTACAAACATTTTCTGTCAGTCTGGTAGGCTGTCATTTTGTTTATGATCTCCTTTGCTGTGCAAAAGCTTTTAAGTTTAATTAGGTCCTATGTGTTTATTTTTGTTTTTATTTACATTATTCTAGGAGCCAGATCCATAAAGATATTGCCATGATTTATGTCAAAGGGGGTTCTGCTTATGTTTTCCTCTAGGAGTTTCATAGTACCCACTATCACATTTGGTACTTCAGTCCATTTTGGGTTTAGTTTGTGTATGGTGTCAGAAAATGTACTAATTTCATTTTACATGTAGCTGTCCAATTTTTCCAGGACCACTCACTGAAGAGACTGTCTGTTTCCCATTGCATATTTTTGCCTTCTTTGTCATAATGTAATTTGTCATAGGCGTGTCAGTTTATTTATGGGCTTTCTATCCTCTTCTATCGGAGAAGGCAATGGCAACCCACTCCAGTACTCTTGCCTGGAATATCCCATGGATAGAGGAGCATGGTAGGCTGCAGTCCATGAGGTCGCTAAGAGTCACGCACAAATGAGTGACTTCAATTTCACTTTTCACTTTTATGCATTGGAGAAGGAAATGACAACCCACTCCAGTATTCTTGCTTGGAGAACCCCAGGGACAGAGGAGCCTAGTGGGCTGCCATCTATGGGGTCGCACAGAGTCAGACACGACTGAAGTGACTTAGCAGCAGCAGCATCCTGTTCTATTGATTTACATTTCTTATTTTATGCCAATATCATATTGTTTAGATTACTAGCTTTATAGCCTAGCATGAAATCAGGAAGCCTGATTTTGTCAGCTCAATTTTTCTTTCTCAAGATTGGCTATTGAGAGTCTTTCGTGTTTGCATACATATTCTAAATTTCTTTGTTCTAGTTCTATGAAAAATGACACTAGATTACCTTGGGTAGTATATCATTTTGACAATGTTGATTCTTCCAATCCAAGAGCACAATATAGTTTTCCATCTGTTTGTGTTCCCTTCGATTTCTTTCATCAGTGTCTTAGATTTTGGAGTACAGGTCTTTTGCCTAATATGGTAGGGTTAGTATTCTATTAGTATTAGTTAGTATTTTTGATGTAACTGTTTCCTTAGCTTCTCTTTCTGATCATTTGTTGCTAGTATATAGATATGCAATGGATTTATGTGTATTAATTTTGCAACCTGCAAATTTACTGAATTCACTGATGAGCTTCAGTAGTTTTCTGGTATTGTCTTTAGGATTTTCTATATAGAGTATATAATCTGAAAATAGTGAGTTTTACTTCTTAAAAGTTATGACCAACCTAGATAGCATATTCAAAAGCAGAGACATTACTTTGCCGACTAAGGTCCATCTAGTCAAGGCTATGATTTTTCCTGTGGTCATGTATGGATGTGAGAGTTGGACTGTGAAGAAGGCTGAGCACTGAAGAATTGATGCTTTTGAACTGTGGTGTTGGAGAAGACTCTTGCGAGTCCCCTGGACTGCAAGGAGATCCAACCAGTCCATTCTGAAGGAGATCAACCCTGGGATTTCTTTGGAGGGAATGATGCTAAAGCTGAAGCTTCAGTACTTTGGCCACCTCATGTGAAGTGTTGACTCATTGGAAAAGACTCTGATGCTGGGAGGGATTAGGGGCAGGAGGAGAAGGGGATGACAGAGGATGAGATGGCTGGATGGCATCACTAACTCGATGGACGTGAGTCTGAGTGAACTCCAGGAGTTGGTGATGGACAGGGAGGCTTGGCGTGCTGCGATTCATGGGGTCGCAAAGAGTTGGACATGACTGAGTGACAACTGAACTGAACTTCTTTTCCAGTTTGGACTCTTTTACTTCTTTTTCTTCTCTGATTGCTGTGACTAGGACTTCCAAAACTATGTTGAATAAAAGTGGTGAGAGTGGACATCCTTGCCTTGTTACTCATCTTGGAAGAAATGCTTTCAGCTTTTCACCATTAAGTATGATGTTAGCTGTGGGTTTGTCATATATGGTCTTTACTATGTTAAGTTAGATTCCTTATATACCCACTTTCTGGAGAATTTTTATCATACATAGATGTTGAATTTTATTAAAATTCTATATCTCTTGAGATGGTCATATGGATTTTATTCTTCTGTTTGCTATTGTGGTGTATTGCACTAATTGATATGCAGATATTGAAAACTCCTTGCAACCCTGAAATAAACCCCACTTGGTCATGATGTATGATCCTTTTAATGTATTGTTGGATTCAATTTGCTAATATTTTGTTGATTTTGTGTCTACATTAATCAATAATATTGGTCTATAGTTTTCTTTTTTTGTGGTATCTCTGTCTGGTTTTGGTTTCAGTGTGATGGTAATGTCAGAGAATGAGTTTGGAAATATGCTTTCATCTGCATTTTTGGGATTAGTTCTAGAAAGAGAGGTGTTAACTTTTCTTTAAATGTTTGTAGAACTTCCTTGTGAAGCCATCACCTGGTCCTGGACTTTTTTTGCTGTTGGGAGTTGTAACAACTTATTAACCAGAGACATATTAATATATCTTTTGTTACCTAAATGCTATTGACTGGAGACATTTCAATATTTACTTACATAACAAATCACAGGCTACAGGTGTCAGTTTCTGCAAAAAGTCCCTCATTAATAATGTGTTAAAAATCACATATTCAATTTCAGTACTTGTAATTGGTTTTCTCACATTCTCTGTTTCTTCCTGGTTTAGGAAGATTGTAAGAGTCTGTCCATTTCTTCTAGATTTTCCATCTTATTGGCCTACAGTTGCTTACATTAATAATACTCTCTTATGGTCCTCTGTATTTTGTGGTGTTGGTTTTAACTTTCCTTTTTTCATTTCTAATTTGATTGATTTGGGTCATTTCCCTTGTTTCATTTTAAATGATCCTTTAAAATGCTGATAGTTTATATTTTCTCTTACTTTTATTCATTCTTCTCTTTTATTCATTACTTTTACTCATTGTAATCATATTAAAAAAAAAACTATTTTTTTGGTCAAATCTCTGAGTATTCACAAAATAGCAAGTCCTAGGAGAAGGCAATGGCAACCCACTCCAGTATTCTTGCCTGGAAAATCCCATGGATGGAGGAGCCTGGAATGCTGCAGTCCATGGGGTCACTGAGGGTCACACACGACTGAGCAACTTCAATTTCACTTTTCACTTTCATGCATTGGAGAAGGAAATGGCAACCCACTCCAGTGTTCTTGCCTAGAGAATCCCAGGGACAGGGGAGCCTGGTGAGCTGCAGTCTATAGGGTTGCACAGAGTCAGACATGACTGAAGTGACTTAGCAGTAACAGCAGTGAGAAGTAAAGAGTTCTTGGGTAATATTTGTGAAAGAAGTCTTTCAAGAAATTTATATTATTAATAAAAATAAGTATTTAAGGGTATTAAAATACATTATTTAAGTAACGTGATTTCTTACACAAAGTTTATCTGTAATTATTTATGATATATAAGCATTTATACATATGTATGAACTTTAAAGCAATGAGAATGATACATTTTCCCACTATAAATGAAATAGCATCTCTTCATTTGCTTTACATCTAAGAACATTTCCAAAAAGTTAAGTGCATCCATGATTCCTGTATGTCTTGAATGTTTTGAAACTTGGGTTTTACTCATATTCATGCTAAAAAATGTGAAATAAAATCTGCATAGCTGCTTATGAGAAAAAAAATTTATCATAATAAAACAAGTAAACAAATTTTTAAAAGACAAAGTTTAGAAAATATTTAAATATACTTTTGCCTTACTTTTATGAGGAAACACACTCTTGTGTTTGGGCTGATGAGTTACAATGTTAATAATAGTAAAGTTTATGATTTTACTATCTTAACTACAAAAATGCCTTTGAGAAAATGTTTTCTTTCCTGGATCTTGCCCTAATTGGACAGTTTTATGTGAGCTAATATATGTAGTCTGATAAGGTTTTCAAGGGAGCCAATGATGTGCTTTCCCACAATCAATACTGCAGTATAATAGGCTTTTCTGGGGCCTTTTATACTTTTCTTTGGTTAATATTGAGTTATGTTTTACTCTTTGGGACAAACCATTTCTTCTAATACTGCTACTGCTGTTGATAGGTAGCAAGGACTACCAATAGAGCCTCTGTCTTGAAGAGAAAATAAACTAGTTTTCCAAGAATTAATTGTATTTTACTTCATAATCCATTAAACTGAATTTAACTAACACTAGAGAATTGCAGGTAGGTTACTATAGAAGAGATGGAAAAATTCTTTATATCGCAGAGTAAAACTTCTGCAAATCATTACTGTAAGTCTTAAACAGAGATACTCGTTGATAAGGTAAACCAACATTTCTAAACTTTCTCTGGTTTGTATATTAGTGTGTCTGATGAAACAGAACAAATAACTACCTTTGATAATCTCATCTTCAATTTAGCTCTTTAGAATAATCAAAGTATCAGAAAAACTACAAACCTGCTGTCCAGGATAAGACAAGAACAAGCTTTCAGTGCTCACATTTCATTCTCAACAGGATCTTGGGCCCTGGAGCTAGAATGTAGACCTGATCTTTGTTAAAGATACGTGCAAAATCTTTGCTTTCATTCACAATTCTTATGAATAATGAAAAGCAGTAATAGAAACTTTTGATTTTATAAAAATAAGAAAATTATTCATATTTATATAATTGTGCACTATGCTTTGACTTCTTCATGTTATTATTATTACTTTGTCTTATTAAACATCCTGGGAGAAGTCTTTCAGATGCCTTGTTTTCAAATTATTTAACATAATAAAAATTCAAGAATAATAAAATGATTCTTACATGGAAAGTGGTTTCTTTAAAGACAGTTAAGAATGTAGCTATTCATTTTTGGAAAAAAAAAACATAGCAACATTGCCAATTAATTATTTTTATAGGTAAAAAGCTGTCAAACACTTTTTGAAAAATATAACAAGAAATTACAACTATGTGTTATGAATTTTATGTAAGAATCTTGGGCTGACAAATAAATGGATACAAAATGCTCCTTACATTGGGTGAAGTTTTTGAAATTTCTATTAGTTTAGATTTACCACCTGTAACATGATCTATGGTACCTCTGCACCAAAGTACAAAATATTGACTGACAGAAAGCAGAAGTAGAAATAGTTTAGATCATGTTGTTTAATACAAAGTTAGAGTGCTCTGGAATTTATCAAACTCCTCGATTTAACATCTTTGTATTTTTGGTGATTATTTAGTAAGAGTAATATTATGTTTTCAGTATCATTCAAATATATATATACATATAGTAGAATTAATCTGACTTCTTCCTCCATGAATCTTCTTCCCTGGAATGTGCACTTTCCTATTTATGAGGGGAAAATATCACTCATTTCATTTGCCATTTTCCTCTGAATTTAGCTTCTGCTCTAGAACACAGAACTGGAGATTTTGTGTAAAATGTTGCTGCTAAACTCAGGCATCTTATCAGAGGTTTCTAGAAATATAGAAAATGTGTAATACCAAATGTCCCTTTCCTTGATTAGAAAATACTCCTAAATTTATTTTTGAACAGCTTCTCAAAAGTACATAAAGTTAGACTGTTTAGCTGCTATCTGAAATATAATATATATTATCATAAATTAGTCCCATCATTTGTAAGTGTGAGTTTAATATTCATATTAAATTAAAGGAATGACATGAAAAATAAGTAATCCAAATAAAAACATGTATAGTGCCTGGAACACTGTAGATATCAACAAATCATCATTAATACAATTATCACCACCATCTTCATTAATACTACATTTTTTCCTTAAGGTGCGCACATACAGACTAAATCACTTCAGTCCTGTCAACTCTTTGTGATCACATGGACTGTCGGGATCAAACCATGTCTCCTGCATTGGCAGGTGGATTCTTCACCACTGAGCCACTAAAACCCTAGAATATCCATTGTCATAAAAAGGTTGCTTTTATCTTTAAAGGGATACATCTGTCATCCAGAAAAATGTGTCATAAAAAACATTGTGATTTTCATTATTCAAAAAGAAAACTGTTTTTCCGAGGTCACTTTTCAGTGCATTTTAATATCTCTAGATAAAATTATTTTCTGGGTTTCTTTTTTGTAAGGCAGAATGGTTTGGTTCATGGTACAATCTGGTGTGTAAGATGTTGTTGTATCTGCTTCTGTTAAAGATGCTGATAATCTTTTTGACACAGATTCTCCAGTTTAAATGTGTCTCTAATAACCACTGATCTTTACCAAGTTGCTAGGGATACTAAGAAAAATAATTAAATTTAAAAATGTGGTTTCCTTGTCTGAAAGTCAATACGGTAGTGTAATATTTGGCATCATTAGTATTTTAGTGATCCAGAGAAGAACGCTTAGGTGCAGTTACTTTAAATGATTTATCTGTATGTGCCCATTTGTGATTCTGATATGACTTGGACAGGACTGCTAATATAAAACATTAAAGCATCTGGAAGTAGACCAAACTGTAAGTAAAGAAATTGCCTATTCTTATGGATGATCTTTTATGCTATTTTTTTTTAATGTAAGTGAAGCACTCAAACACTGACATGGTTCTAAAATACTTTAAAGATTAATCTATAAAATATCACTTCTGGATTAAAAATTCTAGGCCAAACAAAACTATACTTTAGTTTTCCATTTTTAACCCATAATAGAAAAGAAGAGAGACTTTCAAAATAGTGGACACAAATAAAACTGCTTTTAAGTACTTATCTTTTTAAGCATGCCACACATATCATCATTAACAGGAAGAAGAAAAGGCCATTATATATCAAGGATGAGTCACTTATTCAACATTCCCTTCACTGTTATGTGCCTGGACATATAAAACAATATCCATTTTCCATAAAGATTTGTGTTAACTGTAGGGCATTGTACATTCTTTCCATAACCAAGAAGAGGTAGAATTCGAATTATTTTCCATTGAAAGTATTTTTTCATATATTGCATTAATATTTTATAAGCACTAAATACAGGAAAAATAAAACAGCTGCATATGTTTGCTTTTTTCCCTAATTTAAAATTCTTGAGAATAGTCATTGGGTATGAGGGTGTGTGTGTGTGTGTGTGTGTGTGTGTGTGTACATGTGTGTGCACACACATGTACATATGTGTACATACACACAAACACAAATTTAAATGTTTAATTAAAAGTTTTAATATCACAATCTAAAATAATTTTTAAAAGCTGTAGCAACTTATATTTGCTTCAGTAGTGTTATTGTTTTGCTTCTCCTGACAGTTTTCCTCTCACATTTTTTTTGCTAGCTTTAATTAGGTTTTCTCCTTAGACCTGAAAGGAAACAACAACAACAAAAACTGCAGGCTCAGTATATTTTTTTCAGAGCATACACAATTTGATCAGTTACTGCCTAGTGTCTATGCTAGTAATAAATGTTTCAATGCTTTTAAAGCAATTTTTCCTGATTAGTAATTAGTAGGTCGAAAACATGGGTTAAATTCTCTAGTGCTATGATTCCCAAACTTCCTGGGACTCTAAGAATTTCCTGAAACACATAAAAAATGTGACTCAATGCTTTCACAACAGACAATAAAATAAACACTAAAAAGGCAAACCTTTAACATAATCCTCAGCATAATGTAGGAGTATGACAGAAATGGAAACTCCTAATGCCACATTCTACACTTACTGACTCAAAATTTGTATATTAGCAAGCCATCAGGATAAACCACATACCCATTAAAGACCTATAAATATTCTCAGTCACATTCTTCCACTAATATTAGATAAAGTGAAACATTTTAATTAGTTCCAAGCCCAAAATATCTTCATTGATCTTTCTACTTTCTATGAAATAATGCCATACAGAACAACTAGGTCCATCTTCTCAGAAAACTAAGACCCAGATATGTGATTTTGATAAGTGAATGGGTCTTGATGTCTTGTCTTCTACCCTCATTGTTTACAAAGTTATTTGTGCTCTCTGTCTGTAGTCTAATGTTCAAAGACATATTGAGTGCTGTTTTCAAGATATTTGTATTATTTCACGACAAGACTCCAATGTATTCCTTCCTTATTGCACTGATTCACTCAAGTAACATATTGAACTCTACTGATAGCCAATGTGTATCATTCATCATTCAAAAATAGTAACACACATAATAGTCTTTGATTATTAAGGTCTAAATGGACCCATCAATCAATATATGTTAAATGAAATCCTGTAAGCCATTCAAAGTACTGCTGCTGCTGCTAAGTCGCTTCAGTCATGTCCGAGTCTGTGTGACCCAATAGATGGCAGCCCACCAGGCTCCGCCGTCCCTGGGATTCTCCAGGCAAGAACACTGGAGTGGGTCGCCATTTCCTTCTCCAGTGCATGAAAGTGAAAAGTGAAAGTGAAGTCGCTCAGTCGTGCCGGACTCTTCGCGACCCCATGGACTGCAGCCCACCAGGCTCCTCTGTCCATGGGATTTTCCAGGCAAGAGTACTGGAGTGGGGTGCCATTCCTTTTGGAGGCTTCAGAAAATGCTCCCATACCTTTTTGAGCTTCAAGAAACTATCTACATTCCCTGGCTCATGGCTCTTTTCTGGCATCTTTCAATCTCTTTCTTCCATGCTCACATCTCTTACTGTTGACTGACCATTTCTGTCTCCCTCTTATAAAAACTCATATGATTACACTGGACCCATCTGGATAATCTCCTCATCTCAAGATCCTTAACAATCACATTTGCAATGTTCCTTTTGTCATATGCTATAATAAATATATCCCTAAGTTTCAGGGATTAGGATGTGGATATTTTTGGAAGGTCATTACTCAGCCTACCATGGTATACTATACCTGCCATGATATTTATCACTATAGTCACATTAGAAGTAATTGTTGACTATTAGAAAGAAAGAAAAGAAAGAATAGAAAGAGAAAGACACATGAATAGAGACAAAGCTTGAAAATCAAAATCAGTATCAGTAGAGAGAATACTACTTTAAGTGGGTAGGTTTTGATAGTTAACTATTAATTAAGGGTTTTGGTTTTCTAATGTATGAATTCCCTATCAGCTTTACATGCCTCTAATAGGAATAAATTACTTTTATACCCAGCACCATTTTATTCTTCTGGAAAGTAATAGCATCACCACTTCACCCCCTCCTTTTTTTTTTTTTGGTCAAACTGCTTCCTTCTGAATCCAACATTTTATTCCAAAATGAAGCTGTGCTTTTGATTACCTCCTGATTATAGTAACTGGTTGAAGGTAGAACACATGAGTCAAACCTGGCTGATTACAATTTCCTCAGAGAGTAGCTGAGAAAGAGATATTTCATTTCTGGTCGCTAAGCTCAAAGTTCATGAGATCCAAACTGTTGGCCTCCTTTAGCCTAGTCTTGTAGGAAAAGCCAGGTAGATGACTTAATTCTATGCTTCTCTTTCCTCTTCTTTCATATTGCAGGAAAATACTGAGATCTGTCTATCTATCATTTATCTATCATTCATATATAGATACCCACATAAGTAGCAGAGTTCTGCATCTAGACATCTTTCCTGAACTTACCGAAAATATTTTTCTTGCTTACTCTCTTAACATCCATATTTACATATTTTAAAAAATGAGCCCTGGTAAAATGTACTATTTTTCTGTATTCTAAATTATGCAAATAAACAAGCATAAAACATCTGAACAGGATACTAATTCTGGTTACATTATAATTTACAACATCAAACTGTTTATAGAACTTATCACAAGTATACAATATCATGGAAATGTTAATCCCCATTCATCCATTTGGACAAGTGTATGTGCATGTATACACATATACAAAATAAATATATACACATATTTCTTGGGCTTCATCCAAACATAACTCTGCAGTGGAATATTTCAGTTCTTGGTGAGAAGAATGGTAGAGCAGTATTCTATTATTCTATCTGAAATCACACTGTTTTCTTTTTAGACCATTAGTGAGGCATTCTGACTGCCTCACTCTTCCCCAACATTCACCAAGGATGACTTCTATCACAACGTTTATGTTCCTGAGTATGCATTGCTAGAAAGAAATGAGAAGTTATATTGATTTCTTGGAGGACACTGCTGTCATGAATACATAATTTAAATGGTGGAGCATCAGGGTAGGTCCAGCCTCAGTGATGAGCTGGTATCTCAAATAAAAGTATGCAGCCTAATGTGAAGCTTGCTTTCACCAATGTTTAATTTTCATTCTGTATAAATACTGCATTTTTTTAAAAATGCAGGTCAGAGTATAAGAAACATGAATATTTTAAGACTACCAGAGAAAAAAAATTAATTACTAGCACTGTCCTCTGAACTATTTACCTTAAATAAAATTAGCATTGCAATTTAAACCTTAGGGAAGACAATGTGTTTTATTTACCAAAGTAAATAACATGTCATAAGCAAAGTGTCTGACATATTGGACCAAAATAACAAGGTTTGGCCCATTTCAGAGAAATGGAATTTTGGGTATGGAATGAAAAGGGGGTTGATGGGGAAGAGAATCAAGACATGATTAAGTGCAAAATGAAATCTAACTCTTTACTGAGCAGTAAGATGCAAAACACCTGATGCACAGTTGTGTAGGACTTCTTTCCTGAGCAAGAAGTAACTTTCTAGAATGATATTTTGCCGTCTAGGTCTTCCATCTCACAGAACTGGAAATGATTTATTTTTGATAGTTTACCTTAAATTCTCAGATTAAATAAAGAGTTTCAGATTTTTTAAGGTAACAGGAATGGATTACTGTTTTCTAACTTGAAATAGGAAAGTTTTAAAGTTTCAATTTTAGTATGATGCATTTATATATTACTTGATGGGGGAGGGGGTAAGATGGCCATTAACTTTTGAAAATGAACTCAGACGATCATAATTATATTAATAGATACATTTGCTAGCCACTTTCAGTTGAGATTCAGATTCCCAGAATGCTTGACAGCATTTATTAAAGGGTGTAATTTTAAGACAGCAGTTTGTAATGCCCAGAAATCTCACAAAACACAAAAATACACTGAGTATAAATACAGATCCAACATTACATCCATTGTTATATTCATAATTGTTTTGCCTGACTCATTGATTGAGAGCACTAAAATTTATTTTAAAAACTTGAGTGTCTAGAGAAAAGAGAAATTAAACCTGATACAAATAAATTTTCAAGCAACCTCCAATGATTAACTTGCACTTTCACTGACAATGTACTATTCATCTAGTGATATTTTGACATCAGATTTCTTTCTGTATTTGGCTCTAATTTACCCAGGTAGTATCTTCAAGACTCCATGTTTCAGAGTTAGGTTTGAATGTCACTCTTGCCAGCTCTTACCAGATCTGAGTAAAGAAACTATGAGAAGATTTTTTTTTTTTAAATAAGAAAGCTTTGTGTGTCTTTCTTGTGTACTTATTTTCTAAAGTTTGAAAGATATTGATGCTTTTGAACTATGGTGTTGAAAAAGACAGAGTCCCTTGGACTGCAATGAGATCCAACCAGTCAAACCTAAAGGAGATCAGTCCTGAATATTCATTGGAAGGACTGATGCTGAAGCTGAAACTCCAATACTTTGGCCACCTGATACAAAGAAGTGACTTACTGGAAAAGACCCTGATGCTGGGAAAGATTGAAGGCAGGAGGAGAAGGGGACGACAGAGGATGAGATGGTTGGATGGCATCAACGGCTTGATGGACATGAGTTTGAGCAAGCTTCAGGAGTTGGAGATGGACAGGGAAGCCTGGCATGCTGCAGTCCGTGGGGTTACAAAGAGTCAGACATGACTGAGTGACTGAACTGAAGTGAAGAAAGATATACTTATTATTTTCTCTGGATTTCCATAGTCTGAGGCCATGTAATCTTTGACACTGCAATAATAGTACTAAATCTTTTGTAAAATATTTTCTCATTCTATTTTATTATTTTATTACTATTATTATTTTATTTTGATACTATATTTTAAAATTTTTTTTTTCAAAACTTTTTTCAGGAATCAATGAATGTTCCCTGTCACCAATGAACTGGATTTTAGAGAAAACATTTTAACCAAGTATTCATTGCATGTTAATATATTCTATCAAATTGATCTGTGTATTCTCTATAGATATATCCAATTGATATTACAGCTAGTTAGGATTCTAGCTTGTAATTACATGCCATCTTTCACTTATAAAATAAACATTAAGTAATTAGGTATATTGTTATACTGTATTATGTATGTAATTTGTTTTTTTCAATTGTGAGCATCATGACATCAGCAGCTATGTCATGTAAATTATTCTCTAATTCCTAATCCAAATAATAAAATGAATGCCAACAAAATATAGATAAACAATATAAATATGTTAAATTTGACTCACAAGTGTTCCTGTAGTGTAAACTTTTGAAAACATACTCAAGACAAATACTTGAGATTGAAGTGATATGAATATACTTTAAAGTATTGTAAATATTCCTGTAAGATATACTTTTACTCACAACTCATTTGATTTCTTTAGTCTTTTGCTGTAAAGTTTCATGTGGAAGCTGAGCACTCTGTTTCAATCTGAAATCTTCCTAAATTTACATTCCATTCAAGAATCAATCCACATTAATTTCCAACATATAGAACCAGTCAATTCTAAAGGAAATCGACTCAATATTTATTGGAAGAACTGATGATAAAGCTGAACCTGCAATGATTTGGCCACCTGATGTGAAGAAACTACTCACTGGAAAAGATATTGCTGCTAGGAAAGATTGAGTGCAGGAGGAGAAGGTGGTGACAGAGAATGAGATGGTTGGATGGCATCACTGACTCAATGGACATGAATTTTAGCAAACTCTGGGAGATAGTGAAGGACAGGGAAGCCTGACTTGCTGCAGTCCATGGGGTCACAAAGAGTGGACATAACTGAGTAACTGAACAACAGTAATATATAAACAGCTCATACAACTCAACATCATCAAACAAACAACTTCCTTAAAAAATGGGCAGAAGAACTGAATAGACACTTTTCTGAGAAGAAAGGCATATCACCAACCAGCACATGAAAAGGTGCTCAATATGGCTAATCATCTGGGAAATGCAAAGCAAAACCACAATGAGATATCACCTCACATGTCAGATGTCAATCATAAAAAAAAAAAAAAAACAAATGTTTGCAAGTATGTGGAAAAAAGGAAACCCTACTACACTGTTGATAGAATATAAATCAGCATGCCACCATGGAAAAGAGTATGGCGTTTTCTCAAAAAACTAAAAATAGTTTAGCTTCTCAAAAAAAAAAAAAAAAAGAATCATATAACTTAGCAATTCCGCTCCTGGGTATACAACTGAAGAAAACAAAACCACTACTTTGGAAAGATATATGCACTCCAATGTTCATAGCAGTGTTATTTACAATTGCCAAGATATGGAAGCAACTTAAATGTCCATCAACAGATAAGTGGATAAAGATCTGGTATGAACATGTGTATTCAATGGAATACCACCCAGCCATAATCAGTTCATAATCATGTCCGACTCTTTGTGACCGCACAGACTGGAGCACACCAGGCCTCCCTGTCCATCACTAATGACATCTTATCATTTGGAGCCACATGAATAAACTCGGAGAGAATTATGCTAAGTGAAACAAGTCAGAGATAAATAAACACTGAATGATATCACTCATATGTGGAATCTAAAAAATACAACAAACTAGTGAATATAATATATTCAATATATCATTGGAGAAGGAAATGGCAACCCACTCCACTGTTCTTGCCTGGAGAATCCCAAGGACGGCAGAGCCTGGTGGGCTGCTGCTTATGGGCTCACACAGAGTCGTACACAACTGAAGTGACTTAGCAGTAGCAGCAACAGTGAATATAACAGAAAAGAAGCAGATTGACAGGTATAAAGAGCTAACTAGTGGTTACCAGTGGAGAGGGTGAGAAAGGGCCACGCAGGAGTGGGGAGGTGGAAGCAGAAACTATTGGATATAAGGTAGGCTCAAAGATGTATTATCTGATATGTAGAATATAGCCAATATTTTGTAATAACTGTAAATGAAAAATAACCTTTAAAATTATATTTAAAAATCAATCCATCCATGAATAGTAGTCTATTTTTACTGTATTTAATTTCAGAATTATTTGTTTCACATCAGTTGGCAGTTAAGAATACTAAAATCTGGAAAATAACATATTTTAATAGAAAGCTTAGGATTCAGGACCCAAATTTAAATTTATTATCTTTCCAAACCCTTTAGTAAGATATTTTTTCACACTATTCTTGCTCTAACCATCCATCTTTATTTTTATACTTCATTTTAATTTCTATTTCTTTTGGCTCACACTCATTTTCTTTTATGTACCTCATATTACCAAAAGCATGCTCAAATTTTAAAATGTCATTATAAAATCTGAAATAAGATTGAAGACAAGCAGTGCTTTTAAGTTCTATAAACATTTTCACTGTGTGTAATAATAAGTTATACTAAAAGTCATACAAGCTGAGCACATTTCTTTGGCAGAAAACTTAACAATGCACAAATGATGCAAACTTCTGATAGCAATGTTCTTTGATAAAAGATTCAAACGCAAGTTCAGACACTACTTTGGACATTCTCGAATCCACTTATTCAGTGATAATTAGTTCCTCTTTTCTTATAAAACCTTATCTCCATGAAAAAAACAGATTATATAACAAGCTTCCTAGGATGTATTACTCTCAAGTTCCAAAAACATCTTACAATTTTCTCTGATATAAATAGTTATTTCCTTTCATTAGTAGACAAGTAGATACACAGTAATAAATCCATGGCTCTAAGCTGTGTTCTGTGCTTATTAGTGTTGTTTATTTTTCATGTTTTTTAATAGCATCTTATTGAAATACTGAAAAATTAGTTGAAATATTAGCAGAATGGTCACTAATAAAATTGTTAATAAAATTTATCATTAGAATATATACTAAAATAACACATTGCTGAACTTAAACTGTATAATATACAGATATTACATGTTATTTTACACTCATTCTTCTTTCTCTTTCAACCTTCTGTTACGTGAATGTATCATCAAGGGTGGAACTGTCAGTATGACAATGAGCTATCATACATTTTAGTCTGTTTTTTCTTCCTCACAGAGAGCAAATCTTGAATGGAACATTTATTTCAAGTTGGGTAACTCTCTACTGAGTTTTTTTTTTTTTTTTTTAATCTCATTGGGTTTTTACATCATTGTAAAATCACCGGATTTAAATAGCACTTAAAAATAATGATTCTTTTCATAATACAATGAAGTTTATGAAAAGAGGAAATGTTGGCTCATGGAGAAGAGATGAATGAACACAATAAGACTTCCATTGGAGGGATTTATGATATATATTTAGCATCTTAGACAACATAATAAATCACTGCCACAGTCAATGTGAAAAATACATTAGATGCCATTTGTTTTTCACCAGCCTATCTGGGTTCTTTTCAGATGTCATTTTCAAGATTTATACTCCAGTTTTATTTCATACTATAAAAAGTCCATTACTGATTACAGAGGAACTCTCAAACATGACATTAAAAAAAAAATTCAGGACTGCTCACATGCATACTACCAGCTTCATTGTGAATCACTGAAGAAAGGATACTATACCAATGAATCCAATGAGAACACAAACAACGATAAATGCAAGTCATCACAAATGCCTCTGTAACTGAATATCATATATTGACATTTTCTCTTTAGCGAGCACTGACAAATAAGATCAAATATCTCATTAAATTCTATAGAGACCCTCGTTCTTTACATATTATGTATATTGTGAAATCCTCTGATAATTTTCTGTCTTGCACAGCTGTGTATGCAACAGTGATGCATAGGATTATAAACCCCTAAAGGTGGTTTTTTTTTTTTCTTTCTGTCCACAACACATTATTCTATACATAACAATATATATCAAGACAAGTTAAAATTAGTTTTGATGATGGAAATGAAGAAAGAAGACCAAAACTAAGGATACATTTCTAGTTTAAAGTTATTCAGGCCAGCAAAATCTCCTGTTATACCAACACCACACTGAATATTTAAAAGTCTTCTTGATGAATAACTATAAAAACTCAAATGTTTGGGCCAAAATGGCTGTCAAGAATTTAGTACAAAAAACAGTACTTATATAAATGAGTACTTTCATCTTTCTTTCTATGTTGAACAATTAATATTTTTACTAACTTATTACTTGTCCTATTTATTGTATAGATAGAGGATTTTCATGAAATCAATTCAAGAATTAAAGATAAATTGCTAAACCCAAGTTTTTCCTTCACCCTCATCACTGAGTTGCTCTTAATACTTTGCCAATTTAAGTATTTTATAGCAACTATTACAGGGTTAATCATATTAGTGTTGTATATTAGTATTGTTTTATATATATACGTGTGTGTGTGTATATATATGTATGTATATATATATATATATGTTTCAGATAAACCAATGTCAAATTTATTTAAAATTAGGGGAGTCTGATATATCATACAGATTATTCAAATAATGACAATTTTAGTATGTTTTGTTTATAACACAGTTATTGTTTAAAATGTTTTAAGATGCACATTTTAAAACCTGTTCTAAAGACTTTTTCCCCATGGGTAATCAAAGAGGTATTTAAATTTTGAATCTTACCTACCTAAATTTATTTATAGTGTAGATCAGCCTTTGGTCCTCTGGGTGTATTTACATTAACACAAAAATTACATTTAAAAATTCTGTGTGCTCTCCTACCAAGTTAAATCAATGTGCCTGCATTTTCCCTAGATGCCAGCATAAATGCAAGAATGCAATTTTAGGAGTGAAGGACCTCTATAAACAATATTCTGTTTCCAATTTCAGGAAGGTGAAACCAAAAGATTGAACACAGTAACCTTCTGAGCATCTAATTACTTTCATGCAAAAGAAGGGACCTTTCCTATAGTAAACTTATATAACCCATGAGGTTTTCAACATGAAATAAAACAACAGCCCAAATTCTGTGCAAAAGTCCTGATGTCAAAAGACAAATAATATACTTGTATACGTATATATACAAATAAACATATGTATAATTATATATATTATATCAAGTTCCCACCATATGACCTGTTACATCTACATAGATTTTTCTAAAGGCAAAGTATACTACAGTCCAATAGGAAAATCACACCTAAGGGATTAAATATAAATCTTGTCACTGCAATATTTAATTGCATCACTCAAATTCTAGACCAATTTGGAAACTGAAAAGGCCCAATTATTTAGAGCTTGAAAGAGACCTAACGGTTACTGTGGCCCAAAGTACTGGTTTGTTTGCTATACATTTAACCTATTTTCTTCTCAGAACTTTTTTTCCGAATGTTGGTCAGCCAGTTTAAAGATGAAGAAAATAAATCTCAGAGAGTTAAAGTAACTTGCACAAGGGGGCACCAGTAATCACAGACATGTTATTTAAATCCAGCTCTGTTGTAACTTGCAAATCCGTTTTGCCACTGTAGCTACTGTACCATATCCAAGCCTGCACAAATTATTTCCTGAATTATCTCACATATATGTCAACATCTTTGTTATAATAGTGATAAAATTATAGAATGGTAGAGTTAGAAGGAGCTTTTAAGATCAATTAATTGATTCTTGTTTATTTTACAGATGGAAAAAATTAAGGTCAAATAAAATCATGGAGTATTTCTATAACAAAAGAGCTTTTA
The DNA here is from genome assembly GCF_014754425.2 of Oryx dammah. NCBI lineage: Eukaryota > Metazoa > Chordata > Mammalia > Artiodactyla > Bovidae > Oryx > Oryx dammah. The sequence goes on along the minus strand of NW_024070196.1, from coordinate 26,188,030 downwards.
AAAGCTCTTTTTGCATCTTGCATTTGTTGGTTTCCTACTACACACATGTTAACTTTTCAGAAATAAATGTTGTTTTAACAATCTTAAAAAAATATAGCAGAGGCAGACCTAGAAGACAGGCCAATCAATGAAGTTCTATATAGAGCAAAAAATGTTTTTCAAAACCATTTCCCATATGGATAAATAATTTAAGTAGAAGTTATGAGGTAACTTTAGCTCAAAGATTAGTTCATATGCTTGATTTCCATTCTTTCAATAGATTATTGGCAACATTTTACTTAAGAGAGAGATATATTCTTCTAGATATTAAATTTTATTCTCTACTTGAGCTTTCTTTCTCAGTTGAAAAAATGCCAAAGAACCTGGATAGAAGTGCTGAAGGAGGGATGGCAACTCAAAATGGAAGTCGGTGGGTGCTATACTATGCTTAGTCACTCAATCATGTACAACTCTTTGTGACCCCATGGACTGTAAGTCCACTGGGCTCCTTTGTCCATGGGGATTCTCCAGGCAAGAATACTGGACTGGGTTGCCATGCCCTCCTCCAGGGGATCTTCCCAACACAGGGATCAAACCCAGTCTCCACAGTGCAAGTGGCTTCTTTACCAGCTGAGCCACCAGGGTGGCCCAAGAATACTGGAGTGGGTAGCCTATCCCTTTTCCAAGGTATCTTCCCAACCCAGGAATCAAACTGGGGTCTTCTGCATTTCGGGTGTATTCTCTACGCTAAGTTACCAGGGAAGCCAGAGTTGGTGGGTACTCTGGCTCCCTACTGGGGAATAGGGAACTTCCAGAATTTACAGGCAGTTAATTGCTGGGTCACTATAAGGACAGGCAACTGGAAAGATGTGGTTGGTACTAGCATGAAGATAGAAAAGGTTATTGAATGAAGGATGGTGCAGAGAAAGCCACTATGCTTTTACTGTTCTACACGGCATCCATGGTCAAAATGAAGCATTACTGATATTTATACCCCTACTGTCTTCATAAGGATCAGATGGTACAGAGGGATATTTGGGGATACTGCCATTCTGGAACTGCTGGGCACAGATAACATGTGACAATACATGTGGAGAGCCCCAGTGCTTTCTCAGAATGTAGGCAGTTGTAACCCCTTTAAGAAGCACAGCAGCTTACAAGGTCCTGACATTTGTGTACAAAGAACATACTTTGCATAACTCAGGAAGTGTTTTTTCATGAAGACCAAGGATTATGCAACCCTGACCTCCCTGAGAGTTGTCATACAAAAGAGAGCACAGTATCAGTGCGATTTCTAAGCCTTTTTGTTATTCTAGAATCACACGAAAAACACCGATTCAAAGTTGAAGAATATTAAGTGGATTTTTTAATACTCTACCATTAAAGAAATACAAATAATAATATAATCAGTTATCAAATTTAATGATGCTATTATGCTTTGGTCACTATAACAAGTATTAGAAGGAAAATGAATATTTCTATAGTACTAATATGTATTATGTATAAATTATATTTTATACACAATAGAAATGAAAGTATAAATGCAATCTTTAGTACCTTTGAAAATTAAAAGAAACAAACAAAAAACTGTAATGAAAACTTAAATGTGCTGCTGTCTTTTAAGAGATATAAACTAAATTTCCTAAATCATTCTGTATTCCCAATAGGTAATCTGGGCTCCAAATAACTAGAAAAATTTGTTACTAAAATTAAACTTGTTATTTTTATTATATATCTTATAGGAAAACTCAGAGTTTTGAATTTAGTTAAATATATAGTTTGTTGACAATCATAACATATTCTGAGTAACAATCATTCCTCTTTAGAGATTTTTTAATCTTAATTCTACTCTACTAAATATGTCAATCTATGCCAAAACCAATACAGAATTGTAAAGTAAAAATTAAAAATAAATAAATAAATTTAAAAAAAAAATTAAATAAATAAATAAATAAATATTTTATCCCAAAGAGCTGTAATAATTCCTTTTGCCTTGATTTTTGAAAACATTTTTTTACTTCAGTGTCATGATGTATTTGAATGTCTTTTTAAAAAACCAAAAGGGAATGAAAAGTAATATTTATATACTTTGCTAAACTGTTTAACTGTAAAACTAGTATTATTAGCCTGTATGCTTATTTTGTTTTGATATTTCCTTAACATCTAATAACACAGGATGAAATATTTTATGCTTTCAGATGACAAAATGCACATCTTTAGAGGACTGTAGATTAGCCCTTAAGAAATGTTAATATTCATACAAATCACCTGTAGATCTTGTTAGAATGCAGAATCTGATTTAGTCAGTGTAGATGGTACCTCAATTCTGATGCTGATCTTTGGACAATGATTTCATTTGGAAGATGTTAGAGGATAGTGAAGTAGTTACACCTTAAGCTTTTTCTATGAGGCAGAAATGGGATCAGTATTATGGCAGGACAATGACTTCAGGTGAAAAGTTCAGTTTGTATTAGTTCATTCCAGTGTGCTTTAGTCACATCACAGACACAGTCATTTCTGTGTACAAATATGTGAAAATTACCTCCTTCTCACTTAAAGATTTATCAGCCTATCATAAGTATTCGTAAGTGCCATTATGCTCCATAATGATTATCAGTCATACTACAAGTAGCTTATCTAATTTTAATAGTGTGATTTTAACCAAATCCTCTCAAATCAGTACCACTTTTTATAAAATTCTGAATTTGAAAATCAAGAAAAAAAGAGAAAAATAAAGATATTTTATTTTATAAAATCATGGCATGAAGTACCTAATTGTAGCTTGAATACAACAGTCCCTCAAATCTTTATGTTATGAAGTTATAGGTAAGAAATTGATGAGAACACAGCTATATTTAGGTAGTGGCTTCTTAGTTTATTCCTTCTCTTCCATTTGATATTTCTATGCATTGTTACAAATTTATATTTTGTAATAAAATTAGAGAATGAGATATATGGATTTTGACTTGAATGTGTCAACGTTAGAAAATTATACATTGTAATTTTCTGCTTTCTCTTCTCAACAAAATTCCACATTTTGGGATAATCCACAATAACAAGTCTGAGGAACAAACATTCACTATGTAATTATAACAGTTTTATTGTTATTATTACCTGCTTTTATAAGAATATTACCACACATCCTCACTTAATAAATAATTGGACATCCCTTTATATTTCTAGCTACCAATCTAATTCTTTTTAATAGCTAATTATTCTTTTCTATTATGAATAAAACACAATTTGATTTGTTTTTGTGACTAAAAACATTGTTGTAACAAATCCCCTCATGCATATTTCCCTAACTCTCCTCTATTACTAGAACAAACAAATGTAGATAACAAATAGTGAAACATATGGGATAAGGAATTAATTAATTTTAATTGCCTTTTTTCTGATTAGTCTATTGAGAGGTAAAATGCATATTCTCTCTCCCCAACAATGGATATGAAAAACTTTTATATTCACTAGCACTGCTGTGAGAACAATCGTAAATTGAGTGGTTTATTTATTCATTTATTTTTTGACTCTCTGTGACTTTGAATCCCATGTTAGATGCATACTTGTCCCTGGGAAATTTTTCTTTTGTGAACTGTTAACATCTGGCCACTATTCTGAATTTTTTTTTTATATTAAATTGTGCAAGTTCAGTGCTTATTAATAGTTTTCAATATTCATCAGCTATTCTGTAATCATCCAGTCTCCAATGAGGCTTTTGTTTGTTGTTCCTTTGCATGTAAAAGTTGCTTGCCTTTTACATCTTTATTTTCATGTAACAAAATGTATCTGTATTTTCATTTTGATTCTTGGGATTCATATCTTTCTTTAGAAAAGATTTCTCACCCTAAATTTATAAAAATACACAAATTTAACTTTACATTTTTGATTTAATTATTTGATTTTAATTCATCATCTTTCTCAAATTAGTATTAAAATTAGATCAATGTGGAAAACAACTCCTATTTTTTTTTCAGACCAATTTAAAATATATCAAAATATCATTTTTTTCATACATGTGTTTTTCGTACAAGTCTATTCCTCATGGTAAGTATTATATCATTGTAACTAGAGCAACTTCATGGAAGAGAGATCCTCTGGTAGCTATGTCCTTTTATTGTTGGCCTTATTTTAAACTTTTTTTAAAAGCATTTTTGCTCTACTTTCCATTAGGTAAAAAGTTGAGAACTGAGAAATAGTCACTGAATCCTTATTGTATGCCAGGTGCTTTTCTGCCAATACTTATGCCAACAATGGTAGAGAAAAAGAAGCCGAAGAATAAATAAAAATGGTGTCAGCGGCATCACATAGACACTGACAGGTTTCATCTTTAACATGGTCTTGAAGGAGGAAACAGACAGAACTGGCTCCATCTTGAACAGGACTCCATCCTGGGCTGGACTGTGGACTTTGAGCTATATGCCCAGTATCTATGCAAACGACATATCAACTGGAAAACCAGACTCTCCCCTCCCGCCCCGGATGGAGGAGCCCCAGCACTTGTACCTAGACTCTCTATCACCTAAAAGAATACCCTAAGTATCCATGTAACTGAATAGAATCATAAATTCTATTATGCTTATTGGGGTATGACCACAGGCCTACTGATAATTGTCCACTGTTACCTACTTAGGCTTAAGGCATACAAATCATGGGTTTAAGGCATATGAATCATGGGTTAACTTTGTATCTTTCTTTTCCTTTGTTCAGACTAGTTTCAAGGAATTCGAGGAGGTGGGTTTGGGCATGTACACTTAGGGTATATAAGGTTTTCACAAAAACTGGTTGGGGTCCTTGGCTAAGAGGAGACTCTGCCTTGGTCCTGCCAGTGTAATAAACTGCACTCCACTATCTGCACTGTCCTTCTGAGTGAGTTTGTTTCCTGGAACACATGGCTACAACAGTCTTACAGAAATTATACAGTTTTATTTTGTATTTCCATGTTGACCAAGAGATCTTTAACAGTAATTTTCATTAATATCTATTTTTATTCTATTGTATTCAGAAAAGACATTTTGGTTTTAACATATTAAAGCTTTATTTGTGACTTAATACATGATTAAATTTGATAAATGTCTCCTTCCTAGCACTTCAAAATATATTGTCATTATCATAGTCTTAGGATATCACATATATTTAATAATTAATTTTTTCAGGTCTTCTGTAATCTTACTAAGTTTTGTCCATTTGATCTCTTGAATCACTTGATACAGCAGGTGTACAAATCCTGGCTACCTATACCACTGATAATACTTTCTACTTGTTGCTGCTGCTGCTGCTAAGTCACTTCAACCATGTCCGACTCTGTGCGACCCCATAGACAGCAGCCCACCAGGCTCCCCCATCCCTGGGATTCTCCAGGCAAGAACACCGGAGTGGAAAGGAAAAAAAAGAGGAATGAATTTTTGTTTCAGAAATGAGTTTTTCTTTTCTTTCCCTTTTCTGAGAGCAAAGATAAAGAAAACAGTGACAAGGTCAGATCACTCCTAGTTTTTACTTTAAACATTCCTCATCTGTAGTCTAACTAAGTTTACTTTCCTCAAACTAACCTAACAGTATAAATTACATCCTGCACCTGTTGCCTCCCCCACCCCAGCTCTGCATGACTTACATCTTGCATCTATTACCCTCTAACTCTATGCTAATTACCCTCTAACTCTATGCTAATTACCTCCTGGACCTTCACTGTGCTCCCTTCATCGTTTTTTTGCATTTCAGAAAGAAGACCACAGTACACTAACCCAGAGACAAAGGGACCCAATTACCAGGGTACCTGACTCCAGCTATGACTTTTAAAACAAAAGAGGAAGAATGCAAGACCGTCATTACTTTAAGCCTTATCATTTACCGTAAAGTCCTGAGACCCAGGCTATATAAAGTCCCTTGCGTTCCTCCAGAGTGAGGGGGGAATGGTTCTTGAGACACTAGCCGGCTGTTCTTCCTTCCGCTGGCTGAGGAGGAAACCATCTTTGCCAGTAACATACTCACGTTTAGTGCTTGCTCCTGGGATTGTTTTGAAATATTTCACATGTTCATTTCCTGGTATATTCTCATTTTCTGTCAAAATGTTATGTAGTTTATTTTTATATTTTTAAAATATCACTTTGAAGGGGTTTTAGTGCATTTTCTGCTTCTCATAGATAAATGTGTAGGATTCTTTCAGATTCATTAATGAATGCTCTTATACTGGAATTTGTGCTGTCTCTGATTCTGGCTTCATAGCTTTGAAGATGCTCCTCAATTTCGTTACCAGAAAAGACTTAAAATACGTCCTAAGTATAGAACCACCATTCCTCAAAGTCAAGTCTGGTCAAGAACATCTGATAGTTTCAGGATGGAATCTAAGTCTTTTGAGCCCTTTTTTGTTAGATATCTGAAACTTTTATTAATCTGAGTGCTCCTGGGTAGCATAATTTAATTTCTGTAACTGTATATTCCCATGAAAGTGAAACTCTTGGGGAACAAAAGCATTTTGTAACTATTTCTGAGATTTATTAAACCTCATAGCCACATTCTTTTTGAAATCTTATACCTACACAGTTTTCCACATTAACCTATAAATCAGGGCCACTAAGAAACTGTCCCAATTTGTCTATTCTCAGATTTCTTTATGTTTCCTAAATAACCATAGAGGTGTGTAGTTGGTAGTGTTAGGTAGTTAGGATAGGAAAAAGGAGCCCAGAATGGCGGTGGCTAAAAGACAAGGAAGGGAAAAGCCCACAAATAGATCAAAGGAAGGTCTGAGGACTGGAGTAAGGACCTCAGGTAGAACAAACAGCACTCCTGGCTGGCCCAATTTACATAGGGCAGTTCAGGGGGAGGAAAAAACATAACAAAGAGGAGCCAAAGGGCTGGAGCTTCCTCTCTCCCCCTTGCTCTCTGTTTTCTTCACATCCTTTGGGTCAGCATGCCCTCATGCCTCGAGGATGTATTTTCCTTTATTTTCTAAATAAAACTGAGCTGTCACACGAAGCTGTAACACTGGTCTGTCTAAGAGCTGTAACACCGGCCCATTGGAGAGCTATAACACTGATCTGTCACTTGAAATTTTTGTTGTGATGAGACAGAACCAAGGAATTACACACTCCCCTGACAGTAGCAAAGTTGGATTGCTGTAGAGTCAATTGACATGCCTTCATAAATTTATTTAACTCACATTTATTTAGATTTTTTTTTTTGGCCTCTAGTTTCAATAGAGAGACAAAATCTCCAAGGTAGAAAACCAGCATAAGTGCCCTGCATTAGATTTACAAGTACCCTACTGTACTATTTCCTTAGTGTCGGTACCAAAGTAACTAATCCAAAATAGAATAAAAACACCACAATGGCTTTGGCTCAGTGAGCTCCAGTTTTCTACGCCTTAAAACGTGTATAAATCTATATCTCTGTAGTTGTATGTGGTAATGATGTGGAAGGCCGGATTATAGTGGATGATTTACTTTTGCTACATTTTAATGCAAACACACGGAACTCATTCTTGAAAACAAGGAGACAGATTTCATGTGCAATAACTGACTGCATCCATAAATACCATTTGTCTATTACTGAATCATCTAATGCCGCTTAGAAGTCAAAGAGTGACAAAAATTAATATCACCCCAAGTTGGGGAAATGAAGAGAGAAGGATGATACATATAGGTTCCAAAATTAATTATTATGAAAGTTATTAAGATTAAAATCATTTTAGATTATGTTGAATGAGAGTAAAGGAAAGCATTTATATATATATATATAAATGCTATGTTACAATTATGAGAAAAAGGAAAAAAAATGGTCAAAATTTGTAATTAAACCAAAAATAGTGTTGGTCATTTTATAAGTAGCTGTATAACACATCAGAATATTTCATAATCATTTGTTCTTCTCTGAATCAGATAAGCTATCAATAGTTTTATTTGGGTAGATGATGATAATCATGGCAAAACATGTTAATTCTGTTTCTCATGATAAAATGTTTTGATTTAAATGCCTTATGACCCAGCAATCCCACTGTTGGGCATACACACAGAGGAAACCAGAATTGAAAGAAACACATGTACCCCAATGTTCATCGCAGCACTGTTTATAATAGCCAGGACATGGAAACAACCCAGATGTCCATCAGTAGATGAATGGATAAGAAAGCTGTGGTACATATACACAATGGAGTATTACTCAGCCATTAAAAAGAATACAGTTGAATCAGTTCTGATGAGATGGATGAAACTGGAGCCAATTATACAGAGTGAAGTGAGCCAGAAAGAAAAACACCAATACAGTATACTAACACATATATATGGAATTTAGGAAGATGGCAATGATGACCCTGTATGCAGGACAGCAAAAAAGACACAGATGTGTATAGCGGACTTTTGGACTCAGAGGGAGAGGGAGAGGGTGTGATGATTTGAGAGAATGGCATTGAAACATGTATAATAACATGTAAGAATCGAAATGCCAGTCTATGTCTGATGCAGGATTTGACACGCTTGGGGCTGACGCGCGGGGATGACCCAGAGAGATGTTGTGGGGAGGGGGGTGGGAGGGGGGTTCATGTTTGGGAACGCATGTACACCTGTGGTGGATTCATGTCAATCTATGCCAAAACCAATACAGAATTGTAAAGTAAAAATTAAAAATAAATAAATAAATTTAAAAAAAAAATAAAATAAAATAAAATAAAATCAATAAACACATATGACTCTTCTTCACACTAAACCTATGAACATACAAGTATAATTTGAGAAACTCATATTGTTTGATTTTATTCAATCTAATCACTCATTGAGTCTCTCTAGAGGATAGAAGCCTGTGTATAATCCCATGAAGAACACAAACATTAGTAACTGGCCATCCAGTTTTTCAATGCAAGGATAATCAAAGAATAATGTAAACAACTGCAATATAATTAGAATACAAGACAGGCTTCAAAATGAAGAAACAAATAAGAAAGCAATAGAAACTCATGAAATCAAAAGAGCACAAAAACCACACAAATACTCTTGCTTTTGTGAACTTTTAACAACAATTCTAAAGACAAGTAAACTCCCCAAAACACTTCAAAAGAGCTTATAGCTATTATAATTTTAGAATCTTGCTGTTTTGAAGCATAGGGCTAGAGCTCTAAAGCCAATATTTTCTGAATAGTGATAAAACCAAGCAGGACTCTATTGCATCTTCCAAGGACAGAACCCTATTCCATGTCATCCACCTGCCTCTCATCTGTTAAAAAAAAAAAAAAAAAAAAGAATAAATTTAATCAGAGAAGTTGCAAAATGCAAACACAAAGGAAAGCAGTCAAACAAGATCAAAGAGTTTAGTCATTACCTTTAGTTCCTTGTCAAGGGCTACAGACAACATTCTGAGCCATGTCTTTTGAGCTGTTTTGCAGATACTGAAATCCCTACCAAGTGAACAAAGTTAACTCAATGATGACCAGACTGTAGTCATGACATGTTATTCCACCTTACACAATTCTAAGAACTGGCCTCAAGAAAATTAAAACAAACCGACCCTGGAGCTGAAGATTAACTCTATTTAAAACAATCAAGATGACAATAATCAGACCACCTCATGACCAATATCAAGATGATAGAGCTGACTGTGCTATTCTACACGGAGCCACCACTCTATGCCCATACATCCCTGAAATTCCCCTTTAAAAGCTCTTGCCCCCTGATCAGCAGTGGGGAGCTGTCTTTTGGACATGAGTCCACCTTTTCCCCAGGTTACTAGCCTCCTGAGTAAATAAACCTTTCCTTTCCAACCAACACTCACATTGACCTTTGAGGAGCAAGCAACTGGGTCTGAGTTCAGTAATAGTGAGACATACACATTTCTGCAAAATTATCAAGAATTTGAACCAAATTTTTGGTTATACTATTAATGCTATAACCTGACTAATGTAACCTGATTTAGATATAAATACCATCTATATAAAAATCCCTGTCCAGTTATTGTGAACCAATACCACTCAATTGAAAAAGATGTCATCAGTGGAGAGGAAAAGACAGCCAAAGAGATTATGGCAATAGGTAATTGTCTTAGTTAGCCTGGACCACAATAACCAAATACCATAAAAATGATAATATAGAAATGATAAAAAAAATTATTTCTCACAGTTCCAGAGACTGAGAAGTCCAAAATCAAGGAGCCAGTGAAATAGGTTTCATTCTTGCCTTCTCAGGTGGCCACCAATGCAAAGTGTGCTCATATGAGCTCTTCTTTCTGCCTTGAGAGAGAGAGAGAGAGATCTCATTCTTATTTCTCTTCCTGTTCTTATAAAGGCATTAATCCCACCATGGGGCCCTACCCTCATGATCTCATCTAAACCTAATAATCTCCCCAAAGATTGTGTCCCCCAAACCCAGCCCTGTCACTAAATACTATCATGTTGTGGGCAGAGCTTGTAAACAAAAGAAGAGAAAGTATAACACTCGACATCCATTTATACAAAGATTAAGTAGCAACATACTGCAAGTCACCCATAGACAGTGCACCCTGAGGGGAATTCAGGATGTAGAAAAATCTAATGAAATGTTCTGCATTTTGGGTATATGGCCCCTGAACAGTTAAGAGGCATATCTAAGGAGAATTTCAAGGACCTTAGATGCTTAAATCTTACCATACACAGAAAAACACTGAAATCGTTAACTTGAGATGTCTAGGGTCTTTGGTGATTAGCAATAATCTTTTACCAAGATGTATATTTGACTACATGTATTTCCTAGCCCCCTCAAAATCATATATTCATACACACACATACACACACACACAAAGTGGATCCTAGTAGGGGACTACTACTTTGGAGCATTTCCTCAGAGCTATCTGACAATCTCCTGGGCTATAATCCTTGGTAAATCCTTGAATAAAACTGGAACTCACTGCTCTTATATTGTGCATTTTTTCCAGTCTACAGGTTTTAACATATGAATAGGGGATGCACAAAAATTCAAGCCATAACAATGGCGAGTAAAAAAATGGCATGTCAATTGCATATTGATGTAGACAATCTGCTATATAAAAGAAAAAAGGGGAAGAAGAAAAGGAATTATCTTTTATATAGATGTTTAGTTTCAGTATGTTTGATCAATACTACTAATGCAAAATAGCTATTTCTGGTGATAAATTTAAATAGAATAAGGTAGCTCTCAAGGGACTCTGTTATTTATTCATCATCTAACAAGATGTTAGATGGACTTTAATTGATGTGGTCTGTTCCCCTTAATTTTGAGTCTATGAATTTAGTATATATGCCAGAAGATATCAAGGGCTTATTCCATGTGATATGTGCAATACGGGTTCCCCATCCCAGAGATTATTGAAAAAGCAGAGATATCCCTTTGCTGACAAAGCTCTGTATATTTAAAGCTATAGTTTTTCCAGTAGTCACATATGGATGTGAGAGTTAGACCATAAAGAAGGCTGAGTACCCAAGAAGTGATGCTTTTGAATTGTGGTGCTGGATAAGACTCTTGAGAGTTCCTTGGACAGAAAGGAGATCAAACCAATAAATTTCCTAAAAAAAATCAACTCTGAAAATTCATTCAAAGGACTGATGCTGAAGCTGAAGCTCCACTATGTTGGCCACCAGATGCGAAGAGCCAACTCCCTGGAAAAGACCCTGATGCTGGGAAAGACTGAAGGCAAGAGGAGAAAGTGGTGACAGAGGATGAGATAGTTGGATGGAATCACTGACTCAATGGACATGAGTTTGAGCAAACTCAGGGAGATAGTGAAGGACAGGCAAGCCTGGCATGCTGCAATTCATGGGATTACAAAGAGTTGGACATGACTTAGTGATGGAACAGCAACAACAACAACAATCTAGAGATAAAGGGGGCTATCTTTGGTAGAAGTCATAGCTTTTTTGAAGTTATTGACCCTCTCTCAGAAACAAAGTGTCCCTATCACTATCTCACTTTCAGCTGATCTCATCAGAAAACAGACCCCTGCATCTACATAGCTGACCCAGGCAGTTCAACCACACTCATGATACATTTCCACAGACATGTGCCCCCAAAAGAGTGTCCTTGATTTGCCCAAGTTTGAGTCTGGGTTCTGTCTCCTGAGCAGGATGACTAGGTCTGCTTTCACTTTGGAATATGTACTACTGAGGCTAAGATAATTATAGCAGACATGATTAGTTTTCAGCTTAACTAAAAATCAGTCATTCAGGCCTTGCCATTCAGCAGAAATTCTATGGGTCAAGGATTCCAAAAGGATCAGGATCTTAGGCTTTATATCAGGCATAGAACATGAGATAATCTCCTCTCACTGCCATCCACCTTCTCCCCTCAAAGATCACTGTGACTTTCTCATGTGAAGCCAAGAAGCTGATGGGGATAAGTTGGCCATGATCATCACTAGACCACATGCTGTGGGAACATTTTCTAGATTCTTGGCCATAGACTTCAACTTGACTCACAAACTAAAAGTCACCAGGCTTCTATGGCTGAGGCTTCCAGTTTAACTAGAGTTCTTTCACAAGCTGCACGCCATAAAAGAATGTACATAGTAGCTCTTTAAACCCAAGTCCAAATCACTCAAGGTTACCTGCCAAGGTGCTTCATTCTTTCATAAATTCTTCCTTTGTGAAAGCTCCCAATCAGCAAAAATCATCACCACAGAAACTTCTCCTATTCCCAACACCCAGATGGTCCAACAAATTGACTGAAGCTCATACTAAGTCCTAGAGGGCTTCCCTGGTTGCTCAGATGGTAACGCGTCTGCCTGCAATGAGGGAGACCCGGGTTCGATTCCTGGATCGGGAAGATCCCCTGGAGAAGGAAATGGCAACCCACTCCAGCACTCTTGCCTGGAAAATCCCATGGACAGAGGAACCTGATAGGCTACAGTCCATGGGGTCGCAAAGAGTTGGACACAACTGAGCGACTTCACTTTCACTTTCATACTAAATCCTAACAAAACTATTGGTGGCAAAAGGAAAGTGAGTTTGTCCCATTAACTCACTCATCTATCCCCAGCTTTCTCCTTGTCTGAATGTTCCCTCAGTCACTTATGAAATGGAGAATTTCAGACAGATAATATCCAACATCTAATCTTTACATACAGTCAACATACAGTCATACATAAAAGCAAAAATCAACATAAAGTCATTTAAATCTCTTTTGTTTCTTCCCTGCAAGTCTTGCTCTATTTTATAGGTCAAGTGCAGCATTCCTGAGGTTACATTCACAGTTCCCAGGAAATCCTTTTATATTCTAGATGGGGATTTGAAAGTACTGGAGCTTAGGGGAGAAGGTTTAGAGGCAAACTGTGGGTACAGCTCTAGGAGACTCCAAGAATTTTTTCCTCTTTGCCTAGATACCTGTTCACTTACCAGTACCTAAACAGTGCCCAGGCTCAAGGGCTCTTTCTATCTCTCATCATGATTCGTGTATGATCAGGATTTTGTCCTATATTCCATGGCACCATCATCCATTTCTATGCCCACAAGTGGGCAGAGCCATGAGTTAGCTGTCTGTTTCAACAGAACTATAAACTTTTGAATCCCTCCCATCCCTGAAGTCCCAACATAGCTGGATGACTGTGTAGGGCCTTCAGTCTTTCTTGGGTGAACACTTTGGTCTCACCCCCAACCCTTAAATCTCCTGAGATCAGAACAGAAGCAAAGCAAAGAATAAAGGGGCACATAGAAAATTCCTCCACTTCTGAAAATGAACTGGTTCACCAAACCCCCACTAGCTCTCAAAACTCCTAGACTTGTTTCCTACTGCTTGGAGAAAAGAACAAAAATGAAAGCACTATTCAGCCTCCTTGTTCCAACCCTATCCTCTGTTGTTGGCCTCCAACTGCCTTCCCAATTCTTAAAAGGCAACAGGGTGGACAAAAATGCATTTTCAAATGATGAAACACTTTTCAAAATATCAGCTGCCTGTTTACGTTGACTTACAGGGTCACTAGTATTTCCTTTTTGAGAAGGTCATATTTGTGCAACTGTATCCTATATTTGTCTCTGAAATTGTAAGTTAATTAATGTATTGATCCTGACAGGGGAATGCACTGTTTCTGGACCATGGGACAAATCACTTACTTACTTACAAGGTATCTTATTGCCTGTTCCCCATGACCCAATTCTCTACAGGACAATGGGATGAGGTGTGATGTCCATTCACATGCAAGGGGACTTATCCTATAGGACAAGAACCTGGAATAGATGCATGCATACGACTGGGAATGAGGTATTAGAATTTAAGGGTAATACCTTATTCCCAGTTCTAGGCGAGTGAATCGTGATATAGGGAAAAGAAAAGGCTTTTTGAAGAAATCTCAGTTGAACTTACTTTACTGAGCCATATCTTGTATTTTCAACATCTTTTCTTCCTTTCCTTTGCCTTTATAACATAAAAATATTGGGCATATAATCACTCTCTCTCTCTAAGCAGCCCACATGGCTCAGAGGTGGCAACCCCAGTTCCAGGGGTAGAGTCAGAAAAGCCTCTGATAACCATGTTAATACCTTCACAGACTGGTTTCAAATAGGAAAAGGAGTATGTCAAGGCTGTATATTGTCACCCTGCTTATTTAACTTCTATACAGAGTACATCATGAGAAACGCTGGACTGGAAGAAACACAAGCTGGAATCAAGATTGCCGGGAGAAATATCAATAACCTCAGATATGCAGATGACACCACCCTTATGCAAGAAAGTGAAGAGGAACTCAAAAGCCTCTTGATGAAAGTGAAAGAGGAGAGTGAAAAAGTTGGCTTAAAGCTCAACATTCAGAAAACGAAGATCATGGCATCAGGTCCCATCACTTCATGGGAAATAGAAGGGGAAACAGTGGAAACAGTGTCAGACTTTATTTTTGGGGGCTCCAAAACCACTGCAGATGGTGACTGCAGCCATGAAATTAAAAGACGCTTACTCCTTGGAAGAAAAGTTATGACCAACCTAGATAGTATATTCAAAAGCACAGACATTACTTTGCCAACTAAGGTCCATCTAGTCAAGGCTATGGTTTTTCCTGTGGTCATGTATGGATGTGAGAGTTGGACTGTGAAGAAGGCTGAGCGCCGAAGAATTGATGCTTTTGAACTGTGGTGTTGGAGAAGATTCTTGAGAGTCCTTTGGACTGTAAGCAGATCCAACCAGTCCATTCTGAAGGAGATCAGCCCTGGGATTTCTTTGGAAGGAACGATGCTAAAGCTGAAGCTCCAGTACTCTGGCCACCTCATGCGAAGAGTTGACTCATTGGAAAAGACTCTGATGGTGGGAAGGATTGGGGGCAGGAGGAGAAGGGGACAACAGAGGATGAGATGGCTGGATGGCATCACTGACTCGATGGACATGAGTCTGAGTGAACTCTGGGAGTTGGTGATGGACAGGGAGGCCTGGCGTGCTGCAGTTCATGGGGACGCAAAGAGTCAGACATGACTGAGTGACTGAACTGAAGTGAACTGATAATATTTATTTAAGAAACCAAGGTGTAATTCAAACACAATATAAGACTTATTTTAAAGACTGTCTTTACTTTAAGAGTTTACATGGAACCTAAGTAGACACAGTCAGACTCAAAAGAAAGACTTCTGTCAGGATTTGTATTAGGACATGAAAAGCACCCTCTTTTATGCACTCCTCATGAAAACAAGAAAAAATGTAATCTATTTCACTATTGATAACTATATTATTATGACAAGATGACCTGGCCTTAGCCAATAGCTGTCACTGTGGACAGCAGACAGGAGAGGAAGCAAGAATCAGAGTTCTTGATGACACGCTGAGTAACTGCTTTCCAGCTTATGATAGATAAAAATATCCTTAATATTTAATTCAGGGTGAATTATATTTGCTGTTATTTGAAGTTGGTATCACATGACAGATACAAAACTTGGTACAAGGAACTGGGGAAGTAAATCATCAGATCTGCTGTGTGGAGACAGCAGGGTGGTGCATTTCTGTAAGCATAATGCATTATTTCACTTCACGGAGCACCACTTTTATGGAGTATCATGTCATTCTTGCACCTAGAATTGTGCACTGAGGTGAATATTTTAACCACTGCTTACCACATCAGTAAAACTACTAGCTTTGATAATATTTAGTATTAGTTAATAATTCATGCCATCAGAAACATTTCACATACATTATGGCAGTGGTTACATCTGAAGACAGATTCAATGTGATTAGCAAATAACCAAATGGATTAAAAAAAAAAAAAGTCTATACCTGTAGTAGTTTTCTATTGCCGTTGTCCCAAATTCCATTCCAAACGTAATGATTTAAAATAACCCTAAGTTTTTACATTACAGTTCTGGGAGTCAGAAGTCCAAAACGAGTCTTAAGGGGCTAAACTCAAGATGTTGGCAAGGTGATCCTTTCTGAAGGAACAGATCACAGTGAAGTAAAGTTTCCTGTCTCTTGCAGTCTCTAGAGACTGCTGCCTTTCTTGGCTCTTGGCCATATCACTCTAATCATTGCTCTTATTGGCACTCTGCTTTCTCTTTCACTGACCCTCTTGCCTTTCTGTTCTAAAGTTATTCTTGATTACATTTAGGACCCATCGGGAGGATAATCTCCCCATTTCAAGACTCTTAATCACATCTCAAAATCCTTCTTGCCATATTAGGTAACATTTTCCCAGGTTCTGGGGATGAGGACAGGAACATCTTTGGGGGCCATCATTCATTTTACCACAACTGTGTTAGGATATTTTATCAATGATATAGCTTCTTTGTTTTATTTCCTAATGATCTATGTTTTGAAGGAGATAACACAGTGAAGTAAAGCAATACTTAAAGTTTGTTTAGCTTATCAGAATGATCACTGCTGTGTTCTCAAGTGAGAATAAACTGCAAGAATAAAAAAGATACTTGTATTACAGATCATGTTTTTCTAACCATGCTAATAAATAATGTTCAGATATATTTTCAAAACTCATCTTCTATCTTAATTCTAAGAAAAAGGATTATAGTGGTATATTTATAAGCTTTAGTTAGACAATATATACTGTAATTTTTTGTTTCAAATATATCATGAACCTGGCCAAGAAAATTTAAATGTTCAGTGTTTTTTAAGTGGATGTCTACTGTCTGTTTTTTTTAACACTTATACTGTTTTCTTATTTTAGTTTCTCGAA
Organism: Oryx dammah; assembly: GCF_014754425.2. Classification (NCBI taxonomy): domain Eukaryota; kingdom Metazoa; phylum Chordata; class Mammalia; order Artiodactyla; family Bovidae; genus Oryx; species Oryx dammah. Next base: position 26,170,972 of record NW_024070196.1, on the reverse strand, counting down.
GTAATTTTAATACTCTATGAACTGATAAGACATTCAGTGACATCATGCAGTCAGTATTATACTGTATCTCCAAGGTTGCTTTCTCGTCATTAATATGCAAACTCAGAAAACATGATTCATATGCATGTTGCAGTCCCCATGTAACTTGAAGGATATTAAATATATGATATCCACTATATCATTTTTGTTGTCAATAACAAAATTATCACTGTTGAAAAAAACGGTTCAGCAAATTTTCTTCTGGTTTATTAGAGTCCATGGCAATTCAAATTTTAAAACAGATCCCATGTCAAGAAGTACTTTTTAAAATATGTAATGGTTTTAAAACCATGTGTAATGATTTTAAATTTCATATTTTTCTCATTACCTCAAATACTTTGCTTGCTTACAAATATAGTACACAGTTGGAACAGACTTTCAGAATTACTAATTGGTAAGATATGTTATTGTCAGTATGGTGGCTTCTACTCATCTTCATTTATACCACTTTAATTTGTGCTCAAAAATTGTAATGTCATTTCATTGTTAATCAGCAAGTTGTATTATAATTTTCTATTATATATGATGTTCACAATAAAAATCATTTTTGTTTCCTAATTGACATTTTCATGGTAAGAAGTAGGAGAAACTAAGATCTAAATTAGATGTGAGGGCATGTTTTTCCTTCTTCTGGCATTAAGATGGTGTGACTATCACTATATACAAAACAATTCTCAACCATATACTAATTCAACGGCAAGTTTAGCTGCAAATTTTCAAAGTCTAACAATATGCTTGTTCTCTATCCATTCAGACAAAAATAACTAATTTCTTTTTGTTTGGAATTAAGATTAATCACTGCTATCAAGAGTCTGCTATTTGTAAGTTCAGTAGTCATAGACTCTAAACATTGTTAAGTACCAATTTCAACATAAAAGGTGGTTTTATTATAATATATTGCATAGGTAGGGTGTTACAAAGATTTGAGAAAAATAAATGACCCCAATGTCACCTCTATTGTGTTATTCTTGATAATTTGTTTCTATACCTTATCCCCCAGCCATAGCTTTATGCCAATTTAGTCTTCCAATCCTATATGATCTTTCTCTTTCCTTGTATTTGGAAAACTGAAGATGTGGCAAACTTTGTGCATCCTAATGGTAATCATCGCTTGTCCTTAAATGTAAAATCAAAATCTAAAAAGAACAATTCAAATGTCAATATACTGATAGATTAGTGGTTTGATAGCCACTAAGTATATTTTGAACTTCAGAAGAACAGTATAAACTTAAATATTTCTTAAAAGCACTATGAACCCTGACAAAAGACACTCAGAATTCAAAGAAGGGAATTCTCTGAAATGCAGATTTTCATTGGCTAGGCGAGTTATTTCATCTGTCTCTTCAATAGACTTGGTCATTAAGTATTGTCCACAGTGAATAAAACTCAAAAAGGAGTAACATAATGGTTTCCAAGAACTACTCTCAAAAGGAATAAAAATGGGAGAAACACTGCTAAGTGAAATTCTGGTAGGAAATAACATTATTCCTAAAAGTACCCCCTAAATTATTTTTAATGTAACATACATGGATATAGTCTAACATTTATACTTTACAAAGATGGTAATTATATCTGAAAAGGAAGTTTGACTTTATTTGAAATACTCACAGAAGCAATAATTATTGTATTTTATTATGTTACTTATTATAATAAATCCACACTTGAAATTTTATATATCAGTCAGTTATCTTGACTCACTGATGTTTCAATGTACCATAAATCTTAATATGGGCTATAAGCAAATCTTCAGAGCAGCAGATTCTTAATGAAATTATATTAGGCAATTAAAAAAATTTTTCTTTAGTATTTACTCTTAAAATCTTCAGAGTATTCATATGGACTGAATTCAGATCTTCCTTACCCCAATTTGTACATTGAAGTCATAATTCCCAATGGGACTGCATTTAGATATTTGATCTTTAGGGAGATAATGAAAGTTAAAAAAGGTCATAGCATGGTGTCCAAATACAACATAATTGTTGTCTTTATAAGTAGATGAAAAGATATCAAAGATATCTTTATGCATGCACAGAGAAAAGGATATATAAGGACACAAAAAAGAACTGGCCATTTACAAGCCTGGCTAACAGCACCCTGATCTTGAACTTCTAGTCTCCAAAACTGTGAGAAAATAATTTTCTGTAGTTTAATTCACCCAAACTGTGGCATTTTGTAAGGGTAGCTGAAGCAGACTAATACAGAGTATGCACTATTAAAGATAATAATTTAAAAGTTAACTGTAAGATCTACTAGGCAAAAGTCTTACAGTTATATGAACTTGGGTGTAAATAACTTTAATAATCTCTATTTCTCTGAAATTTTCTTACTGTAACAAAAAACTCACATTTTTATATCTTAAAATTGTAAGTTAGTCATTGTAAGGTAAATTCGGTTTTCCCCAGTTCGTAGGGTGCTCAGTTAACTTGTCCTAATTCTCCCTTAGTTGATACAGAATTTTTGGAGGGAGAGCTGTATATTATGCAACATTAAGTCATAGAGTCCCTTGGTATAAAGACATTCTCTCTCCCACAATGGAAACAAACTCATCCTATCTTTTCATTTATGTTTTTTTATATTTTGACTACTTTTCTGACACATCCAATGTCTCTAAACTGGGATGTGCTATGGGAAATTCAGATACTCCATTTGGGAGTAGGGAAAACAAAGCATTAGAAGTAAATGTTTTGAAAGGAGTGTCAAAATTCTTTGGTTAGACCCCCTTTGCCATTGTTTCTGTGCAATGTTGGCATGGAAAATCCCTCTCAAAATTCAACATACCCACAGCCTTCATACAGATATTGAGGAAAGTTCTTTATCTTCAGTTCCTTCAAACCTATCTAGGGTTCTTATCTTCCACCCTCTCCTCTGAGGAATCAGCTTGTGGTAGAGGAAACTAGAGCACTTATGTTCTCACCAAACAACTAAGCATATCTATATTTTTTCTAATAATTTTAGTCACTCCTCCAAAATAAGTTATTATAAGTTGAATGGGTTATCTGTTTCTTCTCATATTGTATTCCTTATTTATAAGGATAATCTATTTTTTGAAACTGAACAGCTCAAGTTCTTACATCTAATACAAAATTTTTTCTATCAAGGTAGCCACCTCAACACAATTTTTATCTCATTTTGAAATGCAGTTAATTTAGTTTGGGGATCACAATAAACTGTGGAAAATTCTGAAAGAGATGGGAATACCAGACCACCTCACCTGCCTCTTGAGAAATCTGTATGCAGGTCAGGAAGCAACAGTTAGAACTGGACATGGAACAACATACTGGTTCCAAATAGGAAAAGGGATACATCAAGGCTGTATATTGTCACCCTGCTTATTTAACTTCTATGCAGAGTACATCATGAGAAACGCTGGGCTGGAAGAAACACAAGCTGGAATCAAGATTGCTGGGAGAAATCTCAATAACCTCAGACATGCAGATGACACCACCCTTATGGCAGAAAGTGAAGAGGAACTCAAAAGCCTCTTGATGAAAGTGAAAGTGGAGAGTGAAAAAGTTGGCTTAAAGCTCAACATTCAGAAAACAAAGATCATGGCATCTGTTCCCATCACTTCATGGGAAATGGATGGGGAAACAGTGGAAACAGTGTCAGACTTTATTTTTGAGGGCTCCAAAATCACTGCAGATGGTGACTGCAGCCATGAAATTAAAAGATGCTTACTCCTTGGAAGAAAAGTTATGACCAACCTAGATAGCATATTCAAAAGCAGAGACATTACTTTGCCAACAAAAGTCCGTCTAGTCAAGGCTATGGTTTTTCCTGTGGTCATGTATGGATGTGAGAGTTGGACTATGATGAAAGCTGAGCACCAAAGAATTGATGCTTTTGAACTGTGGTGTTGGAGAAGACTCTTTTTTTTTTTTTTTGGAGAAGACTCTTGAGAGTACCTTGGACTGCAAGGAGATCCAACCAGTCCATTCTGAAGGAGATCAGTTCTAGGATTTCTTTGGAGGGAATGATGCTGAAGCTGAAACTCAGTACTTTGGCCACCTCATGTGAGGAGCTGACTCATTGGAGAAGACTCTGATGGTGGGAGGGATTGGGGGCAGGAGGAGAAGGGGACAACAGAGGATGAGATGGCTGGATGGCATCACTGACTCGTTGGATGTGATTCTGAGTGAACTCTGGGAGTTGGTGATGGACAGGGAGGTCTGGCGTGCTGCGATTCATGGGGTCGCAAAGAGTAGGACATGACTAAGCAACTTAACTGAACTGAATTATGTATAAGGACAATTACATAAACTTACAAAATCTTTGCAAGTTAAGCACTATATCTTCACTTTATAGAAAGCGTAACAGTAGCTTAGCGAAGTAAAATGACTTACCCACATTCAGACAGAAGTGCTTCAAGGAAAAAACCCATTCCCTTTTCATTGTATAATATTTCTTTCAACATTTACCCAAATCTGAAAATATAACTATTTTATTATCATGTGGTATGCTCTCTTTGCAACTCCATTGTATGCTGTGAGGTAGATACTACTTCAAATTTGTAAGTGCACATCATGAAGTTTAGTAAGTTGAAGTTACATGCCTACCATGGGCTATTTATTAAACAGCAGTATTATCTTGACCGCAAATCTGACTCTTTCTACTACTTCACAGTGGGAGCTGTTGTCAATCTCATATGGATTTAAGCTCAAGAATAAATGAGACTTTAAAAATTCAAACTTAAATAATATTGACAATTCATTTAGCAATTAAAATAGTCAAAACCTAAAAATATGCATTTTATAAGGCAATTATAAAATATTAATACTTAATTTGAAAATAATATATAATTTTTATTACTTCCCTGGTGGTGCTAGTGGTAGAGACTCTACCTGTCACTGCAAGAAACGTTAAGAGGTGTAGGTTGGATACCTGTGTTGGAAAGATCCCCTGGAAGAGGGCATGACAACCCACTCTGGTATTTGTGCCTGGAAAATTCCATGGACAAAGGAGCCTGGCAGGCTACCGTCCATAGGGTTGGACAGAGTCAGACACAACTGAAGCGACTCAGCACACATGCACGCATATGGTTTTTATACTTATGGAAAGATTACTCAAAAGGAAAAACTATGTTTGATTTTGTCTGTTCAGGATGGTTGAATAATACTGCTGAAATGGGATGAATGTGTACCCCTACATTTATAAGGTAACCTCCAGTAACTCAGAATATGACTTATTTGGAGATAGGTTCTTTAAGGAAGTAATTAAATTAAAATGAGATTATTAGTGTGGGCCATAATCCAATATGGCCAATGTCCTTATGAGGAGATGAGGATACAGAAATACAGAGGTTAAGACCTTGTGAAAATACAGGGGAACGATCGGCATGAGCAGTCAAAGAGAGAAGCCTCAGAAGAAACCAACCTTTCCAACACTTTGGTCTCAGACTTCTGACCTACAGAATTGTGAGAAAACACATTTTTGTTGTTTTACCATCCAGTGTCTCTCTTATGGTATACCTAGCAAATCAACACAACTAGTTGTAATAAAACATCTGAATTTTAAAAAATTTAAAAAAACAACAACTTTTATTTATCTCTTAATAAATGAGACCAAATACATTTTCCAAGACCAAATTAAGTATCTTGAATTAGACCAGGCCAATGGATGCTCTGTTCATCAGCTCACCTATGTCAACTGGGTACCTACGAGAAACAGAGAATTTCATCTCCTAACCCAAGACATAATGAGTCAGAATCTAGGTTTTAAAAAGATCTCCAAAGTGGTTGACTTTCACAGTAAAGTCTGAGCAGCCTTGCTTTAGGCTGAGTTAAGACTGATATTCACAGCCATACACCAAAATCTAGTTGAGCTGCTACAATTGTGTTTAGTCTCTGTTGTTCAACACCTGAATAGGAGTCTTCAAAAAGGGAAAATTGTAACTGTCCAGCATATCAGAGCTTGTAAACACTGTAACGATGGCCATTATGAGAACTGTTGGTTCATCCAGATATGTGTGGCAGAGGGCTGTTGTTCAGAAAGGGACTCTAAGAAGTTCAGAGGGACTTACAAAAGTCAAAAGGACAAGTTGTTGCCTGGTTTATGTTTCCTTTATAATTTCTATCTTGGCAACAAGTGCCTTTGACTTTTGCCAGCTCTTTCTGCTATGCCATTACTATTTTAATATTTCTACCCTACTCAAATTCATCATGAAGGTGGATGGAGAGTCATAAGGAGCCAATATATTAGTTTTGTGTAAATCAATATTGAATACTATGATCTTTGAAACAGATTTTCTGGGACACACTACATGTCTTTATTTTCCTACACAAAGATCAATAGTCCTTTTTCTGTCATTACAAGGGGGTAAAAGGTTAAACTACGAATAATTAAACTATACATTAGGAAACTGGAATTGTTGACTCTCCTGAAATAAAGCAGGCATCACTAGTTTGAGAAACAATAACGTACTGATGACATCAACAGTAATAGAGACGAAGGTGCCTAATTTTACAGTGTGTGAGTGTCTTGGCAACAACCAGCTCTGTTGATGTGGCTTTGAACATAGATATTAGCTGCCTACTGAACGTCCATTTTCCTCACTTCCTTATTCAAAAGTTCCAGCTTTATTCTGGTTATCATTGTGGCCAGATAAAAACAGAACAAACAAAAATACATTTCTCAGGCTGTCTCACACACACACAGTTGAACTAAGGAACTTGGTCCAAGAAACACTTGGGACAGTTCCTTGGAGCTCTCATAGATTGTATAAAGGGAGTCAGTCGATCAGCTGTCATGAGCCTTTTCTCTTCAACCCATCCTTTCCTTTTGAACTAGAATTCTGGTATAATGTTAACTAAAGGACGGTAGGCAGAAGTGAGGCTCAGGAATTCTGTGTCCAAAGCTCCAGGAGGATAAATGATCCCATGTGTCCAGGTCACCCCTTGAATGAGAACCCTCCAAGAGAACATATACTGGACATTTAATAAATAAAACATTTCTTGTACTATGTTTCAGCCATGATGTATTTTTTTTTATAGTTCTCTACAGCAGCCACCACAACTTTAGGAAATGTGGAAAGGATAGGACAACAGAAAGAGAAGCTCTGATCTCTCATGAATGGTAAAGCCATCAAACCTTCAAGAAAAGAAAAAATAAATAAAAAACAGCTCTCCCTATTCAAATAATTTCTTCAACTCTGCACAACTCACAGGCAAATGGAATTTCTATTTTTATAAAGTCTACATACTCATAGCAGGCAAGTAGAAATCAGCCTATAATCATTAGCTTCCTTCTCTATATAATATGATTTTCATTGATAATAGGAAACTTAAGCAGCTACATCTCCATATACAAAGTGACCTATCATTTCAAATTCATTAAAAAGTCCACTTGTTTGGATATATTTGCCTGAAAAAGGAAAAATTAGTGCATATAATTGACAGATTTTTTTCCCATTTTCTTATTTATTTTCATTCTTTGAGGTGTTAAAAACAAGGCAATCCCAATAAAATTAAAAGGAGTATTTCCATGTATCTAGAAATATTTATTTTTATATAAATAGATAATCCTAGGTCAAAAACAGTAAAAGGAAGTGCATTTCGACCTGCACGTAGAAGCCATTTCAGTGCACTATGACCTAGCTAACCTTCCCTTTCTACCTCACTCATGCAAAAAACCTGATTTATTTGAACAACCAAGAAGTGCAATGTTTCAGTTCAGTTAAGTCACTTAGTCTTGTCCAACTTTTTGTGACCCTATGGACTGCAGCACACAAGGCTTCCCTGTCCGTCACCAACTCCCAAAGGTTGCTAAAACTCATGTCCATAGAGTCGGTGATGCTATCCAACCATCTCATCCTCTGTTGTCCTCTTCTCCTCCTGCCTTCAATCTTTCCCAGCATCAGGGTCTTTTCCAAGGAGTCAGTTCTTTGCATCAGGTGGCCGAAGTATTGGAGTTTCAGCTTCAACATCAATCCTTCCAATGAATATTCAGGACTGATTTCCTTCAGGCTGGACTAGTTTGATCTCCTTGCAGTCCAAATGACTCTCAAGAATCTTCTCCAACACCACAGTTCAAAAGCATCAATTCTTTGGTGCTCAGCTTTCATTATAGTCCAACTCTCACATCCATATATGACTATTGGAAAAACCATAGCTTTGACTAAGTGAACCTTTGTCTAAAAGTAATGTCTCTTTTATAGTATACTATGTTGGTCATAGCTTTTCTTCCAAGGAGCAAGCATCTTTTAATTTCATGGCTGCAGATACCATCTGAGTGATTTTAGAGCCCCCAAAATAAAGTCTCTCACTATTTCCATTGTTTCCTCATCTATTTGCCATGAAGTGATGGGACTGGATGCTATCATCTTAGCTTTCTGGAAGTTGAGGGTTTTTTGTATTTTTCTGTATTTTTTTTTCCCAAATACTTTAAAAAATATTTAATTAACTTGTCTGATTGGGTCTTAGCTGCAGCACACATGGTCTTCATTGTGGCACTCTGGCTTCTCTCTAGTTGTGGTATACGGGCTCTAGAGCACATGGGCTCAGTAGCTGCAGCTCACAGCCTTAGTTGCCCTGCGATACGTGGATTTTATTTCCCTGAACAGGGATCAAACCTGGGTTCACTGCATTGGAAGGCAGATTATTTTTATTATTATTATTTTAGTTTTTAAATTATATTTTTATTGAAGAATTGCTTTACAGAATTTTTTTTTTTTTTTTGTCAAACCTCAACATGAATCAGCCATAGCTATACATATATTCCCTCCCTTTTGAATCACCTTCCCATCTCCCTTCCCACCCCACCCCTCTAGGTTGATACAGAGGCCCTGTCTGAGTTTCCTGAGCCACATGGCAAATTCCCATTGGCTATCTATTTTACATATGGTAATGTGAGTTTCCATGTTACTCTTTCCATACAACTCACCCTCTCCTCCCCTCTCCCCATGTCCATAAGTCTATGTCTATTTCTCTATTGCTGCCCTGTAAATAAATTCTTCAGTACCACTTTTATAGATTCTATATATGTGTGTTCAGTTCAGTTCAGTCGCTCAATCGTGTCCGACTCTTTGCAACCCCATGAATCACAGCACAACAGGCCTCCCTGTCCATCACCAACTCCCAGAGTTCACTCAAACTCATGTCCATTGAGATGCTAGGATACAATATTTATCTTTCTCTTTCTGACTCACTTCATTCTGTATAATAGTTTCTAGGTTTATGCACCTCATCAGAACTGATTCAAATGTGTTCCTTTTTATGGCTGAGTAATATTCCATTCTGTATACGTATCACAATTCCTTTATCCGTTCAAGTGCTGCAATAAACAATGGGATACATGTGTCTTTTTCAATTTTGGTTTCCTCAGGGTATATGCCTGGAAGAAGGCAATGGCACCCCACTCCCATACTCTTGCCTGGAGAATTCCATGGGCAGAGGAGCTTGGTGGGCTGCAGTCCATGGGGTCACGAAGAGCCGGACACAACTGAGCGGCTTCACTTTCACTTTTCACTTTCATGCATTGGAGAAGGAAATGGCAACCCACTCCAGTGTTCTTGCCTGGGGAATCCCAGGGATGGAGGAGCCTGGTGGGCTGCCATCCATGGGGTTGCACAGAGTTGGACATGACTGAAGTGACTTAGTAGCAGCAGCAGCAGCAGGATATATGCCTAGGAGTGGGTCATATCGTAGTTTTATTCCTAGCTTTTTAAGGAGTCTCCAAACCATCTTCCACAGTGGCTGTATCAATTACATTCCCACCAACTGTACAAGAGCATTCCCTTTTCTCCACACCCTCTCTAGCATTATTGTTTGTAGACATTTTTATGATGGCCATTCTGACAGGTGTGAGGTGAGATCTCATTGTGGTTTTGATTTCCTTTTCTCTAATAATGAGCAATGTTGAGCATCTTTTCATGTGTTGTTAGCCATCTGTATGTCTTCTTTGGAGAAATGTCTGTTTAGGTCTTTTTCCCCACTTTTTGATTGTGTTATTTGTTTTTCTGGCATTGAGTTGTATGAGCTGCTTGTATATTTTGGAAATTAATCTGTTGTAACTTGTTTCATTTGTTATTTTTTTCCTCCCATTCTGAGGGTTGTCTTTTCACCTTGCTTATGGATTCCTCTGCTGTGAAAAAATGTTTAATTAGGTCCCACTTGTTTACTTTTGCTTTTATTTCCATTACTCTAGGAGATGTTTCATAGAGGATCTTGCTTTGATTTATGTCATTGAGTGTTCTGCCTATGTTTTCCTCTAAGAGTTTTATAGTTTCTGGTCTTACATTTAGGTCTTTAATCTATTTTGAGTTTATCTTTGTGTATAGTGTATGGTGTTCTAATTTCATTCTTTTACATGTAGCTGTCCAGTTTTCCCAGCACCACTTATTGAAGAGGCTGTCTTTGCCCCATTGTATATTCTTGCCTTCTTTGTCAAAAATAAGGTACCCATAAGTGCATGGGTTTATTTCTGGGCTTTATATCTTGTTCCATTGTTCCATTGTTCTATATTTCTGTTTTTGTGCCAGTACCATACTGTCTTGATGACTGTAGCTTTGTACTATATCTGAAGTCAGGAAAGTTGATTCCTCCAGCTCCATTCTTCTTTCTCAAGACTGCTTTGGTTATTCAGGGTCTTTTGTGCTTCCATATGAACTGTGAAATTTTTTGTTCTAGTTCTGTGAGAAATGCCATTGGTAAGTTGATATGGATTGCTTTGAATCTGTAGATTGCATTTGGTAATATAGTCATTTTCATAATATTGATTCTTCCTGCCCAGGAACATGGAATATCTATCTGTTTATGTCATCTTTTATTTCTTTCATTAGTGTCATGATTTTCTGTGTACAGTTCTTTCATCTTCTTAGGTAAGTTTATTCCTAGATATTTAATTCTTTTTGTTGCAATGGAGAATGGGATTGATTCTTTAAGTTTCTCTTATTCTTTATTATTAATATATAGAATTGCAAGTGATTTCTGTGTATTGATTTTGTATTCTGTAACTTTGCTAAATTCACTGGTTAGCTCTGGTAATTTTCTGATACTATCTTTAGAGTTTTCTACATACAGTATCATGTCATCTGCAAAAAGTGAGAGGTTTACTTCTTTTCCAATTTGTATTACTTAATGTTGAGTTTTAAGCCAGCTTTTCACTCAAAGTGCAATGTTTAGGGAGCAATTTGTATTCTGCTTTTTAGTCTTGGGGTGATGACTTTGAAATAACCCCCAAATGCAAATATCTCTTAGCTTCCTCTTTATTCATAACCTTTTCTTACATACAGATGTGAGTTATTGGGGTGTTAAAGATGCTGCCGATGGATATCTCAATAAAATTAAAACTAACATAAAAGTGGACCAAGTGCTAAAAGGAATATTGACTTTCTCTTTATTGCACATTTAACAATATGAAAGATAGTAAAATATAATTTTATGTTAGATAATAATAAGAATGTGTTCTACAACACCATATATTTATAGGATGCTTTCCAGTCCTGTGCTTAAAGTCTGCATATGAGAACTAATAATGCATTTTCTTCATTAGGTGTGTATTTCCTAGGTAAATTGATATTTATTCATCACTGAAGTATTAGTAATTTTCTTTTGCCAAATTATTACTTGTAACCAAGTACGAAAATATACATAATACATTGTGATCACTACATAAGAAGCTGAGATGAAATCAGATTCTAGAAATGTTCACATATGTTGCTAAAGGCTGTATTTAGGAGATATAGGATAAGCAGATGAGGTCATTTCCATGTTTAAAGAAGGTAACAGATGATGATGATTTTATGTAAACCTTTAAAAGACTTAGCTTCTTTTAGATAATTAATTTTATATTTAGCTTTAGATACTACTTCTACGTATTTTCTTTACAGGTGAAAGTAAAGAAAATCATAGTTTCCACAATTTCTTAATAATTTCACTTTCTTCTCATTAAACTGCACCATATTCATAACACATTAGTATTGTGATGAATCCCATCTCATCATTTAATATGGAAAATATTCTTGGTTAAATATCAGTTGCTCTTCCGAGAAATTATTGATCTTTCTTTTAATCTTGCCAAAGCAATTTGGCTTTAGGATGAGGAAACAGGCTTATAAAACAAAGATGTTGATAGCACCATAAAGTTTGTATAGCACATATTCTCAAATTAGAAGTGTGTTTTAAGAATGATTGCCCTAGGCATATAATAAATACGATTAGTGATATCAACATAAAGAAAAAAACTGATCTCTTTCATTTTATATGTGTGCAATTTGGTTCTATTACTCACATTGTTTGCTATACATCTTTTGTGTCATAATCCAAATAGCTTTTGTTTTAAGCAATTGAGAATATTATATTTTATATATTATTTTCCTGTTTGTCAATTTTGTTTTAATAAGGGCTATATTTCTCAGGAGTGAGGATCAGTTTTAAGTTAAATACAGACATAAATATTTGTCTTTCTATAGCTAGCCTAGTGACTTTAACATGAGACTGTGCTTTAGAAATAGCTCATTACTCAGTAACTTTTCAGCAGCCACTAAAATTGCTGTCAAGCAGGTTTAACACTCTGTATCAATGTCTGCAATTTCCAAGAGCAGTGGTTGAGGAAGGCCTGCCATATTATATTTAAACAAGTGGTATCACGTTCCTCTTTGTTAAACAAATTCAGAATCTATTTTCAATAAATGAAATTAATTTGTGTCAAAATGTGATTATTGATTTACAGTTGCTTAAAGCGATAAATGAGGTGAAAGATCATTTCATCTAACTCTGATACAAAATATAAAGACTGCATAAATTGAAAGCAGTTTTAGAGTTGCTAACTTGTATTCCTATAAGAAAGAAACTTACCAATTATGGTATAGTGTATACACGTAATATTTTGTCTTTAATATTAGAGTTTCCAACAAAAAATAATCTATATATACTGTTGCTAGAGTATTTAAGGTAGTTCTTTTACTCCACCTTTCTAAGATAGCTTGAATTCTCTATTACAACAGAAAGTGAAGAGGAACTAAAGAGCCTCTTGATGAAAATGAAAGAGGAGTATGAAAAAGCTGGCTTAAAACTCAGCATCTAAAAACTAATATCATGGCATCCAGTCTCATCACTTTATGGCACATTGATGGGGAAACAATGGAAACACTGACAGGCTTTATTTTCTTGGGCTCCAAATCACTGTAAATGGTGACTGTAGCCATGAAATGGAAAGATGCTTGCTCCTTGGAAGAAAAGCTATGATCAACCTAGACAGCATAATAAAAAGCCAAGACATCACTTTGCTGACAAAGGTCCATATAGTCAAAGCCATGGTTTTTCCAGTAGTCATGTATGGAGGTGACAGTTGGACCATGAAGAAGGTTGAGTACCAAAGAATTGATGCCTTTGAACTGTGGTGCTAGAGAAGATTCTTGAGAGTCCCTTGGACAGCAAGGAGATCATACCAACCAATCCTAAAGGAAATTAACCCTGAATATTCATTGGAAGGACTGATTATGAAGCTGAAGCTCCAATATTTTAGCCATCTGATGGTAAGAGCTAACTCATTAGAAAAGACCCTGATGATGAGACAGACTGAGAGTAGGAGGAGAAGGGGGCTAGAGAGGATGAGATGGTTGGATGATATGACCAAATCAATGGACATGAGTTTGAGCAAACTCTGGGAGATTGCGAAGAATGGGAAAGCCTGGCATGCTGCAGTCCACGAGATCAGAGTCAAACATAACTAAGTGACAACAAATTCAAGACCACAAGAGAAGTTGAAAAAAAGGACAATTGGAATGACCAGCAAGAAAATTCCTAATCCACACTGCTTATTGATTTGAGATTGAAATAAAGGAAAACCTAACATTGGAAACTCTTAACATATGTTGCTCATGGAAGACACTGTCTGCTATAATAATTTTAGGTATGATGACTTACAATACTGGAATAATCTTTACTTTGAAACTGAATGGGCAAAGCGCAATATTATTTCACTATTGTACTAGTATTCTGGATCAGTTTATTTTTTTCCTTTATTTATTTGGGCATAAAGAAACTTATGAAATGCTAGACACCTTAAATAGTACTATATAAAACAATAAATGTAGCATTTACTTTAGTTCATGTCTAAAAGATACACTAAGGTCATTTTCAGGTTTATATTGGCAAGTTGAGTTTTGTAAGAGATAAACTGATTTTAAGAGTATTTCAAATGTTCAGACTTACTCAGTAGAGAGTAATGGCTTCAGTGAAATGCTGATGACATTGAAAATTTTTCTTTGTAACTCTGTGCTTAAAATTTAAATAAATTGATGCATCAGACTTACAGAATATCTAAAACAAATTAGATGTCAAATATATACTCATGTATTTGAATATCACTGGACTTTGAAACAGAGCTTTGGATCTGGCTTTTTTTTTTTAATTATATAAATCAACAGTAAGTTCTAACATGATAGTTTTAATCAGTTCAAAATGGCAACTACACAGATTATCTGATTCTATTAGCACTTGTCTCTTTAAATCTGATCTTTGCTAAATATATGACTTCCTCTTCTGCACTTATGCACTGTCTCATCACCTAGGGAAGTTTGTCAGCTTTCAAGATTATATCAGTTTCTCCTGTAACCTTTTATGTAAAGGTGCCACAAAACTTCTTTTAGTTTCATATTAATTAGAGCTATTTACTTTATATTTGTATTCATTTCTTCTTACAAGATATAGCCAAATAAATGTATTTTGGTTACAACTATTTAGGTACAGTTAAGTTCAGTCACTCAGTCATGTCCAATTCTTTGCAACCCCATGAATCACAGCATGCAAGGGCTCCCTCTCCATCACCAACTCCCGGAGTTCTCTCAAACTCATCGAGTCGGTGATGCCATCCAGCCATCTCATCCTCTGTTGTCCTCTTCTCCTCCGGCCCCCAATCCCTCCCAGAATGAAACTCTTTTCCAATGAGTCAACTCTTCGCATGAGCTGGCCAAAGTATTGGAGTTTCAGTTTTAGAATCATTCCTTTCAAAGAACACCCAGGACAGATCTCTTTTAGAATGGACTGGGTGGATCTGCTTGCAGTTCAAGGGACTCTCAAGACTCTTCTCCAACACCACAGTTCAAAAGCATCAATTCTTCAGTGCTCAGCTTTCTTTATAGTCCAACTCTCACATCCATACATGACTACTGGAAAAACCATAGCCTTGACTAGATGGACCTTTGGTGGCAAAGTAATGTCTCTGCTTTTTATTTAAGTTGGTCATAACTTTCCTTCCAAGGAGTAAGTGTCTTTTAATTTCATGGCTGCAGTCATCATCTGCACTGATTTTGGAGCCCCCCAAAATAAAGTCAGACACCGTTTCCACTGTTTCCCCATCTAGTTCCCATGAAGTGATAGGACCAGATGCCACGATCTTCGTTTTCTGAATGTTGAGCTTTAAGCCAACTTGTTCATTCTCCTCTTTCACTTTCATCAAGAGGCTTTTTAGTTCCTCTTCACTTTCTGCCATAAGGATGGTGTCATCTGCATAGCTGAGGTTATTGATATTTCTCCCGGCAATCTTGATTCCAGCTTGTTTCTTCCAGTCCAGCGTTTCTCATGATGTACTCTGTATAGAAGTTAAATAAGCAGGGTGACAATATACAGCCTTGACGTACTCCATTTCCTATTTGGAACCAGTCTGTGGTTCCATTTCCAGTTCTAACTGTTGCTTCCTGATCTGCATACAGATTTCTCAAGAGGCAGGTCAGGTGGTCTAGTATTCCCATCTCTTTCAGAATTTTCCACAGTTTATTGTGATCCACACAGTCAAAGGCTTTGGCATAGTCAATAAAGCAGAAATAGATGTTTTTCTGGAACTCTCTTGCTTTTTCCATGATCCAGTGGATGTTGGAATTTGATCTCTGGTTCCTCTGCCTTTTCTAAAACCAGCTTGAAAATCTGGAAGTTCATGTTTCACATATTGCTGAAGCCTGGCTTGGAAAAATTTTGAGCATTACTTTACTAGCATGTGAGATGAGTGCAATTGTGCGGTAGTTTGAGCATTCTTTGGCATTGCCTTTCTTTGGGATTGGAATGATAACTGACCTTTTCCAGTCCTGTGGCCACTGCTGAGTGTTCCAAATTTGCTGGCATATTGAGTGCAGCACTTTCACAGCATCATCTTTCAGGATTTGAAATAGCTCAACTGGAATTCCATCACCTCCACTAGCTTTGTTCGTAGTGATGCTTTCTAAGGCCCTCTTGACTTCACATTCCAGGATGTTTGGCCCTAGGTGAGTGATCACACTATCATGATTATCTTGGTCTTGAAGATCTTTTTTGTACAGTTCTTCTGTGTATTCTTGCCACCTCTTCTTAATATCTTCTGATTCTGTTAGGTCCATACCATTTCTGTCTTTTATCGAGCCCATCTTTGCATGAAATATTCACTTGGTATCTCTAATTTTCTTGAAGAGATCTCTAGTCTTTCCCATTCTGTTGTTTTCCTCTATTTCTTTGCATTGATCACTGAGGAAGGCTTTCTTATCTCTTCTTGCTATTCTTTGGAACTGTGCATTCAGATGCTTATATCTTTCCTTTTCTCCTTTGCTTTTTTGCTTCTCTTCTTTTCACAGCTATTTGTAAGGCCTCCCCAGACAGCCATTTTGCTTTTTTGCATTTCTTTTCCATGGGGATGGTCTTGATCCCTGTCTCTTGTACAATGCCACGAATCTCTGCCCATAGTTCATCAGGCACTCTGTCTATCAGATCTAGTCCCTTAAATTTATTTCTCACTTCCACTGTATAATCATAAGGGATTTGATTTAGGTCATACCTGAATGGCCTAGTGGATTTCCCTACTTTCTTCAATTTAAGTCTCAATTTGGCAATAAGAAGCTCATGATCTGAACCACAGTCAGCTCCCGGTCTTGTTTCTGCTGACTGTATAGAGCTTCTCCATCTTTGGCTGCAAAGAATATAATCAATCTCAGTTCAGTGTTGACCATCTGGTGATGTCTATGTGTAGACTCTTCTTTTGTGTTGTTGGAAGAGGGTGTTTGCTATGACCAGTGCATTCTCTTGACATAGCTCTATTAGCCTTTGCCCTGCTTCATTCCGTATTCCAAGGCCAAATTTGCCTTTTACTCCAAGTGTTTCTTGACTTCCTACTTTTGCATTCCAGCCCCCTATTGTGAAAAGGGCATCTTTTTTGGGTGTTAGTTCTAAAAGGTCTTGTAGGTCTTCATAGAACCATTCAACTTCAGCTTCTTCAGTATAACTGGTTGGGGCATAGACTTGGATTACCATGATATTTAATGGTTTGCCTTGGAAACGAACAGAGATCATTCTGTCGTTTTTGAGATTGCATCCAAGTACTGCATTTCGGACTCCTGTTGACCGTGATGGCTACTCCGTTTCTTCTAAGGGATTCCTGCCCACAGTAGTAGATATAATGGTCATCTGAGTTAAATTCACGCATTCCAGTCCATTTTAGTTCGCTGATTCCTAGAATGTTGATGTTCACTCTTGCCATCTCTTGTTTGACCACTTCCATTTGCCTTGATCCATGGACCTAACATTCCAGGTTCCTATGCAATATTGCTCTTTACAGCATTGGACCTTGTTTCTATCACCAGTCAGATCCACAACTGGGTATAGTTTTTGCTTTGGCTCCATCCCTTCATTCTTTCTGGAGTTATTTCTCTACTGATCTCCAAGAGCATATTGGGCACCTACCGACCTGGGGAGTTCCTCTTTCAGTATCCTATCATTTTGCCTTTTCATACTGTTCATGGGGTTCTCAAGGCAAGAATACTGAAGTGGTTTGCCATTCCCTTCTCCAGTGGACTACATTCTGTCAGAATTTGGTAACTTGTTAGGTAGCAAACACAAAAAGTGTAAGCTCCCCAGTCATATCCAACTCTTTGTGACCCCATGGACTGTAGCCTGCTAGTTTTCTCCATAGAATTATCCAGAACAAAATACTGGAGTGGATAGCTGTTCCTTTCTCTAGGGGAGCTTCCCAACCCATGGACTGAACCTAGGTCTCCTACACTGCATGTGTATTTTTTACTGTCTGAGCCATCAAAGACAACTGGACATTAAAGCATACTATTCCTCCATGTATTAGGATCCTCAAAAAAGTTTCCAGAAGCCAGACAGTCCAATTTATTCAAATAGGTGTATCAATGTTATATTCCTGTCCTTTGTACACCTGGCTTCAAAATAAATCTATCAGGAATCAGAATTAAAAGGAATAGTCCTAATTTTACTTAAACTGCCATGACTGTGAATATTACGTGTCCAGACAATTTTTTTTTCTGCTCTGTGTGAAACCTTTAAGGACTGTAGCAAATGTTTAGCAGAAAACAAAATGATCTGGTATTTCTCATTTCAAAGCTAGGGGAAAGATGCACTTTCAGAACGAAAACTTCAGTTGGTCTGTTAGGAAAATAATATGTATTTTTAAAAGACAGACTGCTATTAGGGTCTACTGTGTCAATAAAATATCCTTTGCTCTATATTTACCCAGTGAATTTTAGTGAATTCAGAGAGAATCTTAACATATGATCAATCAGGTCAATTGCAGGGTTGAGGTGGGGTAAACCACAGTATTATTTGCAAGATAAACTTTCTTTCATCCTTTATACTGTTTCAAACCTGCACCTGCTCTTGCAGCTGCAAGGGGGAGGGGGGGGAAGCAACAAAAGGCAGTTTTAGAAATATGGTAAATTATAACGACAGGATGGGGTTAAACAGAACAAGATTCTAGGTTATGAAGTTTATTACATCAACTAGTTATTAGTCTATGTTTGCTTCTGTTCAACTTTCTCTTGCCAGAAATGTATGGAGGATGCATGTGATAACAAATACAAAACAGGTGTTCCATAATATGATAAAATGGAGTCATTACAAAAACTGTGTCCAGAGAAGTATCAAAAGCACATCTCCATGCAGATGAGCAGAACAAATGAGATCACTGAACCAACAGTAATACATTTCAAAAACTGGTATGTTTTCTATGAGACAAAGCTTTTATTTCTGATGAAAGGCACTGGTGATTTATTGCTCAAAATATTTCAAACTATAACAGCTTTTAAAAAAAATCAGACATTTACTAAAATGGAGATTACCTATATAGTCTGTATAAAAAAGAATATATTGTCACACATAGAAGATAACATTCTTACTTATGGTCCATAATAATTCTTAGTTGCATCATCTTAAAAATATTACATGAAAAAAAAATCATTAAACATTTCAAAAAGTAATGCTATCACTGTTCTGATACATATGATAGAATATTTTTTGTGTTTTAGATATGTGTGTTTCAGATAAGATACTGTATATTTATATATAATAAATAATGCAGTTAAATAAGAATACAGTCATTTTCTAATGATAAAATAATTTAAATGTATTAATGATCAATTTTCTTTGACACAAAAATAAAGCTATTATTTATATTATATATATAATAATATATATATACATACACATACACACACACACTAATATATAGAGATAGATATCTCTGTCTATATATACATCTGTTTCTATCTATGTATATCTATATCTATCCCTGGTTGCTCAGTTGGCAAAGAATCTGCCTGCAGTGAGGGAGACCTGGGTTCAATCCCTGGGTTGGGAAAATTCCCTGGAGGAAGGCATGGCAACCCACTCTAGTATTCTTGCCTGGAGAATTCCACAGACAGAGGAGCCTGGCAGGCTACAGTGCGTGGGGTAGCAAAGAGTTGGAAACAACTGAACAACTAAGCACATCTACACAATACACAGTTCCAGGTAAGATAAAGGAGCAACTGGGATCAAACTTGTCTTCCCATCATAAACAACTATAAACTGAATGAAAAGCAGTGGTTTTTAGATGTTGACAACAAGAGCACAGAATTATAATCTCTGAGAAAAGGAATAAAAATTGGAGAACCAGGAGATGCTCTGAGCTTCTGCTTAGAGGTACTTTCTGGATTGAGGTGTACCAATCAGAGCATGAGATCTTGCTGAGTTAAGGAGGAAAATCAAAGAGGAAACAATGGCTAGAATTTACAGGCAGGGTAACAAAGAAAATAGATTTACACAGAGAAACAGCTGCAGAAGTCTGCAAAGGGGGTATTCTTGATATATTTGCTGAATGATGATGCATGCATGCACAGAGTAAAGAATAATGACAAGAATGTTACAAACTGAAAAATGCACAGAACCCACAGAAAACTGGGCAATAACTTGAGTTCCAGTTGGGCACAGTAACAGTATTCCTCAACTCTACAGATCTGAGTAGATTCACAATTTAGTAGTAGGACTAAAGTGTTCCTGAATTAAAAGCTACTCTAGATCAGTCCTAATAAAGCTTCAAAGCAAGTCTCAAATTGTTAACGTTTCAAAACCCTTTCAAGGAAGACAATATAACTCAATATTCAATAATACTAAATATCTCATCAAAATTAAGAACCACCTGTAACTTCATGTTGAAAAGAGATGAAAACAACAATATTTGGAATTTTTAAAAAAATCTTCATGGAATTAACTGACAATTTTCACAGAAGAAAGGATCTTGACAACAAAGCAATAGAAATTATCCAAACTGAAACGCAAACACACAGTACCTAATAGGAAAATAACAGAGATTCTGATTCCATGATTAATGGTAAAATAGAGGACTAGTTAATTAACAGATATAATTGTGGACCATGAAGGCAATAAAGAACTATCAAAGGATAAGAACAAAGATAACATACTAAGAATCATTTAAATCACATTGCTGAAAATCAATAATAAAAAGACAACTCTTAAAGGCTGATAAGAGAATATATACAGACATCTATAAATAGAACAAATTATGAAAATAATTACTGAATGTAATTTGTATCAGACATATGCAAGCCATAAGGCAACAGAACAGTATCTTTAATATTCTAGTGTTTTTTTATAAAATAAAAAATTCCACATCAAAATGTATACTTCAATACTCATGGAAGCTTTATACATAATCACTCCAAACTAAAAATAACTCAAAATCATATTCACAGGTAAATGGATAAACAAATTGTGGTATACCCATACTTAGATTATGCACGTGATGTGAAAGTCACTCAGTCGTGTCTGACTCTTTGCGACCCCATGGACTATACAGTCCATGGACTTCTCCAGGCCAGAATACTGGAGTGCATAGCCTTTCTCTTCTCCAGGGGATCTTCCCAATCCATACTTAGATTATATTCTATAATAGTAATAAATCACTGCTATGTGAAAACATACAGATTTATCTAAAAAACAACATGATCCCCCAAAATATATGGCCACGGGAGTGGCCATTTCTATGAAAATCTAAAACAAGAAAAATAATTTATTAGTGATAGATATAATATCAGCCATTGTCTTGGTCTGGGGATTGACAGCAAAAGGTGATACAGGAACTTTTTAGGGTGATAGAAACAGTATTAATGCTGATTACATGGGAATATCCATTTGCTAAAACTCAACCTCATACAACCCATTACAATAAATACAGGTAAAAATCTATTATCAAAAAAATAAACAGAGGGAGCATCTGGGGATCAAGTAATACAATTTAATGTTCCCAGTGTAAGAGCTACTACTACTACTAAGTCACCTCAGTCGTGTCTGACTCTGTGCAACCCCAGAGACGGCAGCCCACCGGGCTCCCCTGTTCCTGGGATTCTCCAGACAAGAACACTGGAGTGGGTTGCCAATTTCCTTCTCCAATGCATGAAAGTGACAAGCGAAAGTGAAGTCGCTCAGTCGTAAGAGCAGGGTAATGTAATTAGTTAGCTGAATCTGGCATTAGTCATGAGAACTGTTGGCTTACAAAATGCTAATACTACCTTAATACATTTTATTCCCATTTTATAATCCATGCTACGAACCAAGAGTAATGTTTGTTGAATTCATAAATTCTCATGTTTACATGAAACTAATACAGAAAATATGCTAATTTGAGTTATTAATGCTGTATCAGTCCTATTGAGTTGCAATAACAAAGTGTCATCAAGTGAATGGGTGGCTTACAATGAACAGAAATTTATTTCTCTCAGTTCTGGATGCTGAGAAGTCAAGATCAAGGCCATGGTCAGTTCAGTGTTTGGTGAGAGCCTGTTTCCTGATTCATAGACAACCATTTTCTTTCTTCATTCTCACATGGCAGAAGGGGAGAGAATACTTTGTTCCATGGCTATGGTTTAATTACCCCTAGGTCCCACCTCCAAATAACATCCCTCTGATTATCTGTTTCAACATATGATTGGGGGTGGAAAAGTGACGTCTATATCAATTCTTTAATATTGCCATTATGAATTTGCATACATCCTTTTGTTCTGATTTTTTTGTTGTGTTGAACAGACCAATCCATTTGTTTAATTCTATTTGGCCGGCTCTTCCTGAGCTCTTTCCAAGCAGAAACCTGTGCTAGCATTGCATCAATCCCAATTCGTTATAGTCTCTCAGTTGAGAACTGCAAGGAACCTTGGTGTGTACAAATCATCCAAACTCCTGCACTAAGAGACTTGACCAAACTCTAGCATAACTTCTAACAGCTTAAGACCCTGTCACCAGGAGGAACTCAGCCTGTTTAAAATGACTGACTGAGAAAGCACAAGGCTGGCCAAAGAATTTGCCATTTGTTCTGGTCAACATCTTCCTTTCCTAGAGCATATTTTTTAAAAAGAAAAGCTTAAAGTTTTAAAAACCTATATCACTGTTTGAGAGCTCCATGTATGTATTACCAACAAAACAGGATTGTCTTTCTCAAGGACCTGAAAGCAATTCCTTTGAAATATCTATTAAGAAAAACCACCACAATATTGTAAAGTAGTTAGTCTCCAATTAAAATTTAAAAAAAAAAAAAAAAGAAGGAGGAGGAGGATCAGGTCCTGTCTACCAGGCTCTCTGGCAGGATAAAGTCCTAATAGCAATAGAAACAGCTGGCCTAAGTGCATGTTTACTGACCAACTCTGACTGAGCATACTGAGCCCGAATGAGCCTTTCACTCCCTTTTTCTCCTTTAAAACGCCAGTTACCTCTGCACAAATTGGAGTGAAGCTCAACTCTTTCCCCTACTGTCATTAGTTGTAGAGTAAAATCCGCTTTCACTGTTCTATCTAATGTCTAGCTTTATTTGTTTCTGACCAAAAAGAGTTAAACTGACGATGCCATATAGTAAGTTAAACACACAAACAGTCCTTCAGAATGGACAAATAGGTCAACATTAAGCAGACATCATTTTACAAATTGCTTTCATTTTTAAGCTTAAGTTGTATTTATTAAAGTACTTAAATTAGTGAATAAAATAGAATCAAGGTTTAATTAAAGCTGATAACCTTCAAAATCCACTTTATTGAAAATCTCTTAACATTCAAAACATTCAGAACATTCAAAAACTTTGAGTTAACCTGCATACTTTTTTTTCTGATTGGAAGCATTTATGAAGCATTATGAATATCTGTTGACTTTATATCATTCCTTATTCCTAAGAATCTAGTGAAGGCAAACATAACTTTACTAAATATAGAAGAGGAAAACAATCAATAAAGCACTTCTAACAATTCTAAAAAGCAATGCATTGTATATTACTTAAAAAGCATATTTTTAGAATATTCTTATAAATGAATCATGTACATATTACTTGCTTTATATTAATCAGACAACGGTCATTAAAAATAGAAATAAAGGTAATTATCTTACAACTTCTGATGAACAAAACATTCTTTAGAAATTTTTAGATACATTAAAAATTATCCCAAAGCTGCTAACCAATCAGAGGTAGTTACCTTGAATCTTCCTTTGTGCTATTTTCACATTTAATTCTAAATCCTAACCCCATCCTATATTGATTATTTTAAATATATATTTTTTTATTTTTCCATGTATTTCATTTTAAAATGAGTTTAATTAGGTTAGTTTATTGTTTTAGAGTAAATAGTAATTGAGATTTATTTTTTACCTCAAATGACAGCAGCAACTTTTGCATTTACAAGTGAAAATATAGGGAGATGGACAGATCAGATAGATAGATATTGTATATTATGGATAGCAAGCACTTATGATAAGAGAAAAATAATCTGATTTACTGATTAAAATAAAACATTTCTGCAAGACAGAAATTATAATTGCTTTGCTGAACTTAAGCTGCACTTTATACCCTGAATAAATTAGGCCATTATTATTCTATGTTCAAATTCCTAAGGGTACTTTGCCTTTGGTTTGTATCTATTTAATTCAGATCAGTTAGTGATCACCTTTGGTTAATGTCATGATATTTCCATTATGGAATTCAAACTCTGCTGAAAGAAGTGTGTCAAGTTGCTACCCTTTGGTGAAGGTGCATTCCATTAAAGACTCTTTGATTTTGGAGATTCTTTAGAACGTGTTTCAAGAGCAGGAGTTATTAAGAAACCCTGTACAAAGGTACAATTGATTCATAGAATCTCTTTCTTGCTAACATGTGCTATTTCTGTACATTATCTCTTCTAATAAAGTCTTTCATAATTTTTCTTTTTCTTCATTTCAACTGTCCTGTTCCAATCCATTTTCCTGCACTCCCCTATCCAATATATTTACCTGTCACATTTTTATTATTTTCCAATGAGTCCTACGAAGAAGAGCTATTTCAGCTGAGAAGAGCTCACAATATTCATTATAGCCAATCAATTGTGTGAGTAGTGGTAATGAATAATCAGAATATGTGAAAAATTATCAAAATAGCAAAGACTAATAAATATAAATGAGACAGGATTAATCATTCCCTGAATATTACCAGAATAACATTGCTCTTGATTTCATATGAAATGAAAATTACAAGACATTTATCAATGTGTTCTATCCTGAATACAAATATCAGATTATATAGGTTGGTCTTATGGATACAGAAAATAGAAAATACAAGATAAAGATGGTGTATATAAAGTTTAAGTCATAAATTTAAAGTGTTTGCAGTCGTTAGGATTTTTGGTCTCAAACATTTCAGAAATCACACTTAGAAGTTTGCAGACACTTGATGAGCTAGAGAGTTTATTCTTTCTTAGTTTAACTAAACTCATGGGCAGAAATCCCACTGAGAACAACAGTTGTTATTATTCATTAGTTCACTTTGTTGACCTTGAGATGTCAGCACCATGTCAGCACCATAAAAAAAGAAGACAGAGGAAGTACGTAAAATGCATAAATAGGAAGAAATGTTAAGAAAAAGGTTCTTTTCTATAGGCTTGAGGTAAAAGATTATAGTTTGCAAAATCAAGGGCACACAGGAATGCCACACAATGATCATGATTTATGGAAGTATTTCGGTAGGCAGAAAATCAATATATATTCTAAAAGTTCGGTTTTGTTCTGAACTGCTCCTTGTCCTCTCACATCACACTGGCTTAAATGTGATAGTGATTTAAGATACACACACACATAATATCAGAATACTCTATTCTAATTAAAATAAAGATTTTTGTATGCATTTAGTTTCAAGCTTAAATATAAAATCAACTCTAGAATACTTATATATAGAATTTTGAAATTTGAATACCTTCATAATGCTTGGTCCTGGAAATTTTAAGAATTAAAATTAATGAAACACTGGTCTAAGTTTAAAATGCTCTGAATTGTTAGGCAGACTACAACCTCCATTCTAACTTCCTGTTGTTTCCTTTTCTCCAAGACTATATGAAATCATTAATTACAGAGTGCAAAAAAAAAAAAAAAAATACTGGTTTGTGAGGTCACAGGAGCAAAGAAATGATAACATAAATCATCTCATGAATTTGTAAGACAACTTCTGAGTATATTTCACGGCAGAGGGTATCTTCAGTGCAGTTCAGTCAGTTCAGTCGCTCAGTCGTCTGGGACTCTTTGCGACCCCATGAATCACAGCACGCCAGGCCTCCCTGTCCATCACCATCTCCCGGAGTTCACCCAGACCCACGCCCATCAAGTCCGTGATGCCATCCAGCCATCGCATCCTGGGTCATCCCCTTCTCCTCCTGCCCCCAATCTCTCCCAGCATCACAGTCTTTTCCAATGAGTCAACTCTTCGCATGAGGTGTCCAAAGTACTGGAGCTTCAGCTTTAGCATCTATTCCTTCCAAAGAAATCGCAGGGTTAATCTCTTTCAGAATGGACTAGTTGGATCTCCTTGCAGTCCAAGGGACTCTCGAGAGTCTTCTCCAACACCACAGTTCAAACGCATCACTTCTTCAGTGCTCAGGCTTCTTCACAGTCCAACTCTCACATCCATATATGACCACAGGAAAAACCATAGCCTTGACTAGATGGACCTTAGTCAGCAAAGTAATGTCTCTGCTTTTGAATATACTATCTAGGTTGGTCATAACTTTTCTTCCAAGGAGTAAGCATCTTTTAATTTCATGGCTGCAGTCACCATCTGCAGTGATTTTGGAGCCCCCCAAAATAAAGTCTGACACTGTTTCTACTGTTTCCCCATCTATTTCCCATGAAGTGATGGGACCGGATGCCATGATCTTCGTTTTCTGAATGCTGAGCTTTAAGCCAACTTTTTTGCTCTCCTCTTTCACTTTCATCAAGAGGCTTTTTAGTTCCTCTTCACTTTCTGCCATAAGGGTGGTGTCGTCTGCATATCTGAGGTTATTGATATTTCTCCCGGCAATCTTGATTCCAGCTTGTGTTTCTTCCAGTCAGAGTTTCTCATGATGTACTCTGTATAGAAGTTAAATAAGCAGGGTGACAATATACAGCCTTGACGTACTCCTTTTCCTATTTGGAACCAGTCTGTTGTTCCATGTCCAGTTCTAATCTTTGCTTCATGACCTGCATACAGATTTCTCAAGAGGCAGGTCAGGTGGTCTGGTATTCCCATCTCTCAGAATTTTCCACAGTTTATTGTGATCCACACAGTCAAAGGTATAGAAGAGTCAATAAAGCAGAAATAGATGTTTTTCTGGAACTCTCTTGCTTTTTCCATGATCCAGTGGATATTGACAATTTGATCTCTGGTTCCTCTGCCTTTTCTTATATAATGTTATATGCTATATGTCAGTATTTGTATTCCACAATAATATTTAAATGGCTTAATTTTCTTTCTGTTTGTAAGGTATTTTCACTGGGAATGTTTTGAATTATTGTTTTTATGTGTTTCATTTTCCATGGGTCCACAGCCAAACATTTAATAAGTAATACCACTGGCATTTGACCATTCAGATCTCTCTATCTTCTCAAAAACAAAACAAAACAAACTCAAATTTATATAGTTACTTCTTTCTACATTTCCAAATGTCAGTTGTCTTTCAACAATGATGAATTCTTAAAATATTAGCAACTATGCAATTTAGCTGGGTGGATAACAACACTGGCTGTCTACAATCAAGCAACTATTCTAAATGGAATAGGAATTGTTTTTAAAGGGTCATCAGAAAGATGTTTAAAAAGAAAGTTGTGATTGAAATATTGGCATGGGCATTACTTAAATTTATTCATGTGGGATACATCATAGGTATAGTTTCTAAAATCTTACAGATCAGAAAACAATATGTTTTCATCTTGATTTGTGAGTAATATTTTATCTAATTAGAAAATTCCTTGGTGTTGCTGCATGAGAAATATGTCAAACTAATTCTCCTGTTTTTGGTGTTAACTTTTTTTTTAACCTGTCTGGCAATTTTTAGTTCCATTTTAGAACTATTTTTGCTTCCATTTTAGAGTTCAACATTTTCACCAGTATTTTTGCTCAACTCTGCTAAAACTAAATTACTTTGATTCTTTTGACTAAAAATCCTTTTTAGTTAAATAAAATTGCTTCTACTATTTCTGAAAAGTCTGTTTCCATCATATATTTTTATAGTAAATGTCCATCCCTCACATTTTAGTTTTTTTCTTATCCTTTCTGTATTATTTTTATTTCTTTATATTTTTGTATTATTTATTGCACTTGGTCTTTCAGCATACTAATGTAGGTCATAAGAATAACATCTACTGAAATAAATGCATGTGGACATATTACATTGCAAAATTATGTTTTTATACCATATAATAAATTACAATGTAGTAATGGAAATGCTCAGTCTTCTTCCCCCTTTTCCTTTTCCTATTCTTTCTCTTTTCCCTCCTTCTATTATTCGGTTTGTTACTTGTCTCTTCCAAAGCTTATTCTACTAGCAACCACTTTCCTACTGTTTTAAGTTCCCCCCTGAGCCCTACATGTCACCTTAGGTTTAATACTATTTTCTTTTAGGATATTCATGACACAATTTATGTTTGCTTTCCACATACAGCTCCTGGTTTTAAGTAGTAGCAGTCTCTGATTTGCAAGCCATCAACAGCAATCTGAGTATTTTTTCTCTTCTGTGTATAGAGGTAAAAAGTACAATAATTACTGGTACAGTCTGGGCCTGTTTTGATTCATGTTTATGTGCCAGCACTTTTATTCTACCTTGCTTTGTACCATCAGTGAAAAAGCCAATATAGTAAAAAAGGCAAAATGTGTCTTGATAGTGTGATAACAACAGTTTTGACTTGGTGAATCCCCAACCAATCTCCCCCTAAAGGACCTTCAAACATCCAAGGACCACAATGTACAAATCAATGTTCTTGGAAATGTTATGTATCACCAGGTGTCGAGACCAGGTTAAGGGGGGAGGTTTTGTCCAAAGAAAGGAAAACCAAATCAAAATCAAAAGCAACTCGAAACAGGGAAGCTGAAAGCTGCTAACACATTTCTCTGATAATTAATTTTGCCCTAAATTAGCAGTGGCCATCTAATTAATACTGGATAATTCATAATACATTGAAATATGAATATCCCAGGCATGCTCTAGTTATTATATTTTTAGCAGATTCATTTCTAAAATGTATGATTCCTAGAGTTTAAATTTTATTTAATATATAATTTTCTTTGATTTCACTGGTGTCCTTAAAGACAACTATTTTCATGAATACTTCATGCTATACAAATAACAATGAAGGGTGAATCCATAAGCACTACTTTCCAAACCACAGAATGAAGCAAATATATTATGTACTGTGCTAGCTTTACACTCCTGACCCAGGAAGAAGCTCTAAGTATATCTTTTCATTTACATTGTTTTCCAATGGTTTCATTATACATCAGCTTGTCAGAAGAACAACAACAAAAAAATCATTATACATTGTAGAGCTTTTCAAAGATCAGTTGCTGTTGTTATTTAGTTGCTAAGTTGTGTTCGACTCTTTTGTGACCCCATGAACTGTAGCCTGCCAGGCTCTGTCCGTGGGATTTCCCAGGCAACAGTACTGGAGGCGGTTGCCATTTCTTCCTCCAGGGAACTTTCTGACCCAGGGATCAAACCTGCAGCCTCTGCACTCTAGGTATATTTTTCACCACTGAGCCACAGAGGAAGCCCTTCAAAGATTAGTGGTGCTTTCAATTTTCTTAACCATGTTAATGACCCACCCATCAAGGAAGGTTTATGTATGCAGATCACCTCTGACTTAGTACAAATGATAGTTTCTCGATGTCTAATATCTATGTCTCTAAACTACAGTGCTCTATTGTCTTCTATGCCAGTATTCATGAAATGTTCTCAGAATTAAATGTTATTATACTATCCTCTAATATGTATTACTGCATGAAAGGTATAATGTTAATTTTTTGTGTGTGGTGTTAATCTTTGTTTTACTTCTCTGAAATCTTTGTATGTTTTTTTTTTCTTTTTTAGAGTTTAAATTTTTACCAGTATTTCTCCTCAACCTGGATAAACCAAATTAGTGATTTATTATTTTTTAATTGTTATTATTATTTTTAATGGTGTTAAATATTTCTTCTGACTGCTCAAATCCACTTTTGAAACCTTCTGCTATAATCTTCATTTTAGTTACTTTTCTTTTAGGTTCTCTACCTTTTTATTAATATTTCTACTTTTTTCATATATTGTTTTCTTGACTTCATTGATGTCTTCCTCTAGTTTTTTTATGTATCTTTAGGACAGTTGTTTAACATCTTTGTCTGATAGACCTGGCATGTCTTTCTTAGAGAAAGCTCCTGTTTTAATTTTCATCTTAGAATGGGACACATTTTTCCTGTTTATCTGTATGCTCTGTGATTTTTCTGTTGTTGTTGTTGTTAAAACTGAACATATGAAACTAATAATGTGGCTGCTCTAGATACTACATTCTTCCCTTTCTCAGTGTTTCTCTGTTTTACTTGTTATAGGCTGTCTTTGTGCCAAATGTCAGCCTGAGGTATAAACCTAAGGTCTTTATTCACCCTTTCCTAATTATGCAGAGTAACTGTTTAATTTCCTCTATGTATACAGTTACTTTTTAACATTCCAGTCTTTAACATTTTTCTCTCAAAAGTGGAAAAAAAAAAAAAGAAAACAAAAATGAAGAGGAAAAAAAGGCATCAGCCTTTAAATTTCCTGGAATGTACATTAGCCAGATGTAGAGAGATTTAAACAATAGCGAAAGATGCAGTAACAATGACTTCTGAACCATCAGTTTTGAACGCAGACTCTCAATACCTGAAGTATGGGGTCCTAGGGATCCACCCTGGTTCCCACTACCTGCTTGCAAGCTACTCCAGGTAAACTTGATCTGCTGCTTGCAGGGGGCTGAGGCTCAAGGGGGCAAGAGCAGCCAGACATTGCTAAACTAAGAGCTAAAATTGAGCTAAATTAACCATTGTTCAGGAAGACCCCCTGGAGAAGCACATGGCAACTCACTCCAGAAGTCTTACCTAGAGAATCCCATGGTCAAAGGAGCCTGGTGGACTACAGACCCATAGGGTTGCAAAGAGTCAGACACAACTGAAGTGGTTCGCAAGTACACACAACCATAGCTCACCAACTAAGCCTTCTCCTAGAAATTGTAAGCCTTCAAGACTGTAGAGTTCCAAAACAATGACATAATAACAGATGCTGCCAGTGTAACTGAGAGGGTAGATGGATTTCTGCTGCTTCCTACACTGTCAATTTCCTAGAATCCATGAATAATTATTTTCCTTCTAAAAAATAAAATTAAATCAAAAATTTTCACACAAAGAAAACTTCAGTCCTTGATTGTTTCACTAGAAAATTCTATCAAACATCTAAAGAATTAATAACATCAATAATAAAATCTTTGTAAAAATGGAATAAAAGGAAACACTTTGCAATTAATTTTACAGGCAGCCATAAGCCTGATAGCAAGAGGAGATTAGAGTATTATAAAAAAAAGAAAATCAAAGACCATTATCCTCCAGGAAACAATATGCAAAAATAAATGAAATCACCCTCCAAATATTAACATACTATTGGCAATTAAATATCGAAATATATAAAGTAATATATTATAACCAAGATGAGTAATTCTTAGAAATAATGATTAGTTTAATGTTTGAAATCAGACAATGCAATTCACCATATTAGCAAACTAAAAAACAACAGTTGCAGGGACTTCTCTGGGCATCTAGTGGTTAAGACTCTGACTTTCCCACGGAGGGTGGGGGTTGGGCATGGGTTCGATCTCTGGTCAGATAAATAAGACTCTGTATGCCACATGCCATGGCCCCCCAAAAAAAAAAAACCTACAGAAAAAGTATTTGACATAATACAATAGCTATTCATGATAAAACCTCACAGAAAACAGAAATAGAAGCAAGCATATCCAATCTGATGAAAAAGATATATGGGAAACCTACAATTAATATCATATTTAATAGTAAAACATAATGTTTTCCTAGAAGATCAGCAATCACCTGAAGATTCCTCTTCTCATTATTTGTATTCAATAGCTATTGAATGTCTTATCCATGAAAAGGAAAGAACAATCCAAATAGTTAACGATTTAGAAGAATGAAAGAAATTCTACTATAATAACTGGTACAGTTTTACATGTAGAAAATCCTAAGACTCTACCCTAAGCTATGAGAACTAATAATAAATTAACAATGTTGCTGCATATACAAGCTTTTATACAAAAATAAAATAAAGCTCAATATGCTCCATAAAACAAAAATTAAAAAAATAAAATTGATTCCAATTATAATAGCACTCAATACTATAAAATGCTTCAGAAGCTTAACAGTATATGTCTAGGGTCTCTAAACTATTAAAATTAAAGAAGACCTACAAAAATGAAATGTTATTCAATGTATATTAGAATATTCAATATGGTGATCATACTAATGCTTTCCCAAACAACTCATTTGTTCAACTCATTTTTATACAGATTGACAGATTCTAAAATATCTATGAATACTCAAAAGATCAAAATAATATTGAAATAAACAAAATAGAAGAAACTGGACTTTTTAATTTCAAAGTGTATATACGGTTGTATATATAGCTGGTTTAGACAGAAAAAAAGTGAAAACTTGAAATTCATTAAGATTAAAATATTTTGCTTATTCAAAATATACTATTGGAGAAATAAACATGCAAGGTATGGACTAAGAGAATATTTGCCAAAGATGTACTAGATAAAAGACTTATATCCAGAATATAAGAATAATTTCTCCAGAAAATAGAATAGCCAAATTCTTGAGTTCCCTCTCTGACACATACACAAGCACATGGAGACACATATATGCACACATACACCACTATACATAGAAAAATTTCCAAGAATAGGAGTAACTGCTCAGTATTATTTTCCAATGAAACACAAATCAAGCCATAGTAAGATTACTTAATATACCACTAAGAATGACTAATATGAAGAAATAACTATACTAGATATTGACAAGATGAAGAAGCTGGAATATTGTTGGTAATTTTGTACATGACTAAATAACTTGGTTAGACAGTAAATAATCCGGCTCAGACAGTAAATAATCTGCCTGCAATGCAGGAGACCTGAGTTTGATCCCTGGGTCCAGAAGATCTCCTGGAGAAGGGAATGGCTACCCACTTCTGTATTCTTGCCTGGAGAACTCCATGGATAGAGGAGCCTTTTGGACTAGAGTCCATGGTGTCACAAAGAGTCTGACACAACTAAGAACGAACACATAGGTACTGTGAGACAAAGCAAATGCTATGCCTTGGGTGTTTATTCTAGAAAAATGAAAACATATCTTCATGAAAATCTTAAACAAGAATCTTCATAGTGGATTTGTTCAAAACAGCAAGAAACCAGAAATTATAAAATATCCATCAAGAATAATAAAGTGTGATATTCATACAATAGAATATTACTCAGTATTTAAAAGATCAACTACTAACATTTGCATGGACATGCATGAACCTCAAAAGCATTACAAAGAAAAAATGATTGAGTGGATAAAGCCAGACATAAACTGTATATACTGTATAATTACACTTGTATGAAATCCTAGAAGAAGCAAAACTGATTTGTGGTATAAAAATCAGCAGTGATTGATTAGGCTTTGGGAAAGGATGTTTTACTGGAAAGGAGAATGAGAGAACTTCTGGTGTAATGTAAATATTCCATTTATTGATAAAGATATGGATTACATGAGTATTATGCATTCTCCAAAATTTAAAATATATTTCATAAATAATGAAAAGGAAATGGTATCAATCTTTTCATTCATCCATCCATTTATTTATCTTTTTAATCTATCAAATAGTGTTTTAAAAAACTTTACTTAGGTCTGAAATGTCAGAGACCATATCAAAATATTACACACTGATTAAATTAGATCACTCCCTAATCTATATGGTATTAGCAATCAATCTTTCAAATTTTATTTGAAAATAATAAACAGATTTTCCTTTCCTTCAATGCTTCTTAGCATACTGAGACCTTCTACCACCCCAGCCCCATTCCTCAAGGTAAGATGTTTAGTATAATAAGCCAAATATTTCACTAAAAATGTGTTTTATTTTTTAACCTTAGCATAAGTGAACTTCCTGAGAATAAAATTTTCAAGATCAACCAGCGTAGAAGTTATGTATTTGGGAGAGAAATGTTACTGATTTACTAATGGATATGAGTTTCCCAGTTTAAAAAAAGAACAAAGAGTCCAGGAAAACAAAACATAACATGAGGCTTATTCATAAACAACAAACTTGAGACAATCATCCATGAACCAGTCCTCAAAGAAACAAATCAACAGATTTGGAGGAGTGAGACATTTGTAGTTGATTTAATTTGATTTCTGAGTCAAATTCTCTTCTGGTTCAAAGTCTAGGGCAGGGGGAAATGTTCAAGCACTAGATGCAACTATACAGTTAACCTGAGAGCGATGAGGAAAATTTTCCATTACTCCTTGAGTGTTTCATAAGTGTGTATTAATGACATTTTGTGGAGGACAATTTTTGTTCTGGGTTCCATTTTAAATATTCACCTCAGTCACTACAACAAGAAGAAAGCATTTCTCACATTTCCAAATGCTCCCCTGGGAACATATATTGCTTCCTCCCTTTTACTGTCCACCACCTGGGAAGCTACTATCTAGAAGTTTTAGGAGTCCACATTACTTTCAGGGAAACTCTACACTGAGTGTGTGACCAGTGTGGTAGAGAGCTATGTTAAGGACAGATAGCATGCATGGTCTTAGAGAAGACTGGAAAACACAATGTGATGAGTAGAAGCATTCAAATATTGACTCGTCTACTCAGAGTGCAAAAGACAGGCTGAATACAGTCTACCAAAAGACCCTGAAAAAAGAAGGATGTCAAAGAACTTGTGAAACTCTTGGTCAAAGATCATGCTGTAATGAAGGGCTTCACCACAAAGGCACAGAGACAATGACTAGAAACACGCTAAGTGATAGCTCTGTGGATATCAGGATGGACAAATAACATTTATAAATTGAGCAGCCCACCAGCTCTGAACAAGGATGATTTATAATTTCATACATGATCACTGGTCTTGGAACTCAGATCTCTTTCAGAGCTCTCAGAGGAGGAAAGAAGAGATTCATTAAATTATTTACAGTGACTAAGTCGTTAAGAAATATCAGAATTTTAAATGATACTTAAAAAAAAAAAAAACTTTACTTAGCAACACTGAGTTCATTTCAACAAGAAGAAATAAGTTTCAACTACATTGAGCTCAGTCATAGATAAGCAAATTTGGGGCCTCAAAATCCTGCTTCAATTGAGGTAAGAATATGTAGTATAATTTTTCACAAATACTTGAGTGTACATCTTTATCTATAAATGAATAAATCCTCAGATATAAGAAGAAAAGTAAAAGGTATCTTGTAAGACTTTTAGAGTAATTCTATGTAGAAAAGGTACATATTCTTCATTGTGAGCTAAGGCGCTCCAGTTGTATCCAACTCTGTGCGACCCCATGGACCATAGCCCACCAGGCTCCTCTGCCCATGGGATTCTCTAGGTAAGAATACTGGAGTGGGTTGCCAATTTTAGAGTATTCCTTAAGTTTCAAAATGTATTCAAAAATGTGTCAAATTTTTAGGCAGATAGTAAGGAGTACAAAGAGAAAATTAAGGCACATAGAAATATATCTTTAAGCAGCAGTTACTAGACTCTGTAATTTTGAAATAATGAAGTCTCTTCTCAGAGATTTTGTAATAAAATTAGAGCCTAGAGCAGGTTTTAGAAAACTTTATTTTGGAAATGGAGAGGGAGATTGTTGCCAGATGACAAAGCTCAGTCTTAAAAAAGTGGCCAGTCACTGAGAGTTAATATATACATATTATATTCAAGGACCTTCTTTGTCTTTTGCTTATATAAAACTCCAACTTTTTAGTGTTTACTAGACTCTTAAATTTGAGCACTACTTTACTAGCATGTGAGATGAGGGCAATAATGTGGTACTTTGAGCATTCTTTGGCATTGCCTTTCTTTGAGATTGGAATGAAAACTGAACTTTTCCAGTCTTGTGGCCATTGCTGAGTTTTTCAAATTTGCTGGCATATTGAGTGCAGCACTTTCACAGTATCATCTTTTAGGATTTGAAATAGCTCAACTGGAATTCCATCACCTCCGCTAGCTTTGTTTGTAGTGATGCTTTCTAAGGCCCACTTGACTTCTCATTCCAGGATGTCTGGCTCTTAGGTGAGTGATCACACCATCGTGATTATCTGGGTCATGAAGATCTTTCTATACAGTTCTTCTGTGTATTCTTGCCACCTCTTCGTAATAGCTTCTGCTTCTGTTAGGTCCATACCATTTCTGTCTTTTATTGAGCCCATCTTTTCATGAAATGTTCCCTTGGTATCTCTAACTTTTTTTGAAGAGATCTCTAGTATTTCCCATTCTGTTGTTTTCCTCTATTTCTTTGCACTGATTGATGAGGAAGGCTTTCTTATCTCTTCTTGCTATTCTTTGGAACTGTGCATTCAGATGCTTATATCTTTCCTTTTCTCCTTTGCTTTTTTGCTTCTCTTCTTTTCACAGCTATTTGTAGGGCCTCCTCAGCCATTTTGCTTTTTTGCATTTCTTTTTCTTGGGGATGGTCTTGATCCCTGTCTCCTGTACAATGTCACGAACCTCCATACATAGTTCATCAGGTACTCTATCAGATCTAGCCCCTGAAATCTATTTCTCACTTCCACTGTATAAGGGATTTGATTTAGGTCATACCTGAATGGTCCAGTGGTTTTCCCTGTTTTCTTCAATTTAAGTCTGAATTTGGCAATAAGGAGTTCATGATCTGAGCCACAGTCAGCTCCCAGTCTTGTTTTTGCTGACTGTATAGAGCTTCTCCATCTTTGGCTGCGAAGAATATAATCAATCTGATTTCATTGTTGACCATCTGGTGATGTCCATGTGTAGAGTTTTCTCTTGTGTTGTTGGAACAGGGTGTTTGCTATGACCAGTGTGATCTCTTGACAAACTCTATTAGCCTTTGCCCTGCTTCATTCTGTACTCAAAGGCCAAATTTGCCTGTTACTCCAGGTGTTTCTTGACTTTCTACTTTTGCATTCCAGCCCCATATAATGAAAAGGGCATCTTTTTTTGGGTATTAGTTCTAAAAGGTCTTGTAGATCTCCATAGAACGGTTCAACTTCAGTTTCTTCAGCATCACTACTTGGGGAATAGACTTGGATTACCATGATATTAAATGGTTTACCTTGGAGACGAACAGAGATCATTCTGCTGTTTTTGAGATTGCATCCAAGTTCTGCATTTCAGACTCTTTTGTTGACTATGATGACTACTCCATTTCTTCTAAGGGATTCCTGCCCACAGTAATAGATATAATGGTCATCTGAGTTAAATTCACCCACTCCATTCCATTTTAGTTTGCTGATTCCTAAAATGTTGATATTCACTCTTGCCACCTCCTGTTTGACCACTTTCAATTTGCCTTGATTCATGAACCTAACATTCCAGGTTCCTATGCAATATTGTTCTTTACAGCATTGGACCTTGCTTTCATCACCAGTCACATCCACAACTGGGTGTTGCTTTTGCTTTGGCTCTGTCTTCATTCTTTCCCCACTGATCTCCAGTAGCATATTGGGCACCTACTGACCTGGGGAATTCATCTTTCAGTGAAGAAAGATGAATTTTTTGCCTCTTCTTACTTTCCATGGGGTTCTCAAGGCAAGAATACTGAAGTGGTTTGCCATTCCCTTCTCCAGAGAACCAGTTTTTCAGAACCCTCCACCATAACCCATCTGTCTTGGGTAGCCCCATAGGGCATGTCTCATAGTTTTATTGAGTTAGACCAGGCTGTGATCCATGTGATTAGATTAGTTAGTTTTCTGTGACTTTGGTTTCAGTCTGCCTGCCCTCTTATGCCCTCTCTCATTGCCTACCATCCTACTGGGCTTTCTCTGACCTTGGAAGAGAGTACCTCCTCTTAGCTGCCCATTGGTCCAGCACTGTGCATAGTTACAGTCAAATTTCACACTTACTGAGCTATCTCGAACCATCAAGACACCAAAACGTCTCCCTGATTAAAGGCCTTTCCTGGAATCCAAGTGCATAAATAATCATGGTCTTGGAAACGGTTTCACCATCCAGCTACCCTGTCATACTGAGACATGGTGCTGAGCCATTGCTTGTTGTCCAGAAAGCCATTGCCATCCAGCCGGCATGAGGCCACCTCCAAAGCTTGTGTGCACCAGGTGGCAGCACAGCATGGCTGGTGCCCGGAGCATCTGGGGATGGAGATGCAGGGCAAGTCACCCGGGCCCTGGCAGTGCAGTCCCGTTGGGAGTGGGGCTGAGAGGGCGGCGGGGCCCACCCATGAGCCGCCGGCACAACCAGACATGCTCCTGAGCAGTGCCCGTGGCCACCCACTACTGCCGCTCCTACAGGCACTCAAAATTCTCCAAGCCAGGCTTCAACAATATGTCAACCGTGAACTTCCAGATGTTAAAGCTGGTTTTAGAAAAGGCAGAGGAAGCAGAGAGCAAATTGCCAACATTTGCTGCATCATCAAAAAAGCAAGACAGTATCAGAAAAATATCTCCTTCTGCTTTAATGACTATGTATGCCAAAGCTTTTGACTGTGTGGATCACAATAAACTGTGGAAAATTCTGAAAGAGATGGGAATACCAGACCACCTGACCTGCCTCTTGAGAAATCTGTATGCAGGTCACGAAGCAAAGATTAGAACTGGACATGGAACAACAGACTGGTTCCAAATAGGGAAAGGAGTACGTCAAGGCTGTATATTGTCACCCTGCTTATTTAACTTATATGTAAAGTATATCATAAGAAATTCTGGGCTAGATGAAGCATAAGCTAGAATCAAGATAGCTGGCAGAAATATCAATAACCTCAGGTATGCAAATGACACCACCTCTATGGCAGAAAGAGAAAAAGAACTAAAAAATGTGATGAAAGTGAAAGAAGAGACTTAAAAAGTGGGCTTAAAGTGCAACATTCAGAAAACTAAGATCATGGCATCTGGTCCCATCACTTCATGGCAAACATGGGGAAACAGTGGAAACAGTGGCAGACTTTTATTTTGGGGGGCTCCAAAGTCACTGCAGGTGGTGACTGCAGCCATGAAATTAAAAGATGCTTGCTCCTTGGAAAGAAAGTTATGACCAACCTATACAGCATATTAAACAGCAGAGACATTACTTTGCCAACAAAGGTCCATCTAGTCAAGGCTATAGTTTTTTCAGTAGTCATGTATGGTTGTAAGAGTTGGACTACAAAGAAAGCTGAGCACCGAAGAATTGATTCTTTTGAACTGTGGTGTTGGAGAAGACTCTTGAGAGTCCCTTGGACTGCAAGGAGATCCAACCAGTTCATCCTAAAGAAAATCAGTCCTGGGTGTTCATTGGAAGTACTGATATTGAAGCTGAAACTCCAATACTTTGGCCGCCTGATGTGAAGAACTGGCTTATTTGAAAAGACCTTGATGCTGGGAAATATTGAAGGTGGGAGGAGAAGGGGATGACAGAGGATGAGATAGTTGGATGTCATCACTGACTCAATGGAGATGAGATTGAGTAAACTCGGGAGTGGGTGACAGACAGGGAGGCCTGGCGTGCTGCAGTTCATGGGGTCGTAGAGTCTGACATGACTAAGCGACTGAATGGAACTGAAAACTGTTAAAAGAAAGTCAATGGTAAGTAATATAAAAGTTACAGTTATGAGTTACTGAAAATAGAAACACATTACAAAGTGCAGTCACCTGGTCTCTCAGAAGGCCAGCTTCTAGTGTCTTTAATTTTCCTCTGCAACCTGACATCTCAAACCTAGATATTCCTGAAAAATCAAGTGCAAATGATCTGTTGTCTTTAAGCAGCACAATGTGGTTGTTGCCAAGTCTACCAATGTGCTTCCCTGACTTAATCAGAAATTTTAATCAGAATCTTAATCAGAAATTTTAAAAACAACCAGGCTGAATTCACTGGGCAGGACTGGGTTAGGGGGAACTATTGATGGGGGGTCTTTGGTATTAGGTAGAGTAGCTTGCAGTATAAAGAGATTATGTTAACATAAATCTATAAAGGATAGCCATCTGTGAAAGCAAGATGCAAAGGATGGTAATCCTGTGTGTGTGTTTTAGTCATGCAGCCATGTCTGACTCTTTGCGACCCCATGGACTACAGCCCAGCAGGCTCCTCTGTCCACGGAATTCTCCAGGCAAGAATACTGGAGTGGGTTGCCATTCCCTTCTATGGGTAATATTTCTGACCCAGAGATCAAACCCCAGTCTCCCTCATTGAAGGCAGATTGTTTACCATTTGAGCTACTAACCATTAGCATTAACAGGGAAGAGGGGCTTCCCTGCCGGTTCACATGGTAAAGAATCTGCCTTAAATGCAGGAGACCTGGGTTCCATCCCTGGGTCAGGAAGACCCCCTGGAGAAGGGAATGGCTACCCACTCCAGTATTCTTATCTGGAAAATTCATGGACAAAGGAGCCTGGTGGGTTACAGTCCACAGGATCCCAAAGAGTTAGACAGGATTAAGCAACTGACACTTTCAATATTTAAAGAGTTCTTGTTAGGCTCTCTTCTAAGAACTTTATGATAATTAAATCATTTACAGTTAGTAGCTGAAATGCAGAGAAGGTGAGAAATTTGCCTAAGTTATAGAACTAGTAAATGGTACAGTCAGGGGATCTACCGTTAGAAACTTCAGTATCAAGTACCACAAACTACTCATAATTAAGTACATTGCTGCTACTGCTGCTAAGTTGCTTCAGTCGTGTCCGACTCTGTGCGACCCCAGAGACGGCAGCCCACCAGGCTCCTCCTTCCATGGGATTTTCCAGCAAGAACACTGGAATGGGTTGCCATTTCCTTCTCCAATGCATGAAAGTGAAAAGTGAAAATAGCGACCCCATGGACTGCAGCCTACCAGGCTCCTCCGTCCATGGGATTTTCCAGACAAGAGTACTGGAGTGGGGTGCCATTGCCTTCTTCGAATTAAGCACATTACTCCTCACGAAAAGGAGATGTGGACTTTACTCAGTATAGAGTCTTTACTTTACACAGTATGTGCAATAAGGAAGAATATTTAAGACAAAGATTCATATCCCAAGATCTTAGTATAAGGGAATAGCTGGGAGAAAGTCACCTAAATATTCTTTAACTGGAGATGCATTGACAGACTAGAGCAAATCACAAGGCAGAAAGATAATTCCTCCTATGTTTAAGTGTAAATATTGCATATTTATATCATATTAAAATAATAAACTGTATAAAAGTGCCTCTATAAGGGTAAAAAAATGTGTATTTTTCTAGACTTTGCAACAATTTTATTAGATGTACATACAGGACAATAAAAGTGTCAATACTATCTGTATAACACAAACTATACAAGTGACATTCTATGATATGCCCAAGATTTATTTAAAAGAAAAATAAAATAGAGGAATATATGTGAAGAAAATTAAAAATATATAAAATTTAAATAATATTAGAAATAATGTAAGATAGAAACTTAAAATATGAAATAAAAAAGTAAAGCTTATGCATGAATTAATTCAGTTTTTCTGCACTCTCGATCAGGAAAATTAATGTTTAGACAGGATAAAGGAAATAAAAATAAAGAAAAAACAATTGTTGCCAGAGTGAATTAGGTAAAGGCAGACCATATTTAGTTTTCCCAAATGAACTCAAGTGTCTAAAGTCAAGGTAACTACAAAATCTCAGTATTAAAATCATTCTTAAAGGTCAAAATATATTTTCAAACTTTTAATCCATTTCTTACTTAAACCTTCAATGGTAAATATAATCATTTATCTGTTGTTGCTGATGACTTATGTATTTCTGTCTTTATATTAAGTTTTTTTTGTTGTTGTTTTCTTGAGGTATCTTTGGTTCACAAGATAGTAATTCAAATACTGGAATACAACTAGCATTTGAATTGTTCTCTAAAGTAAAAAAAAAAAAATCCTTCAACTCTTTCTACTTCAACATAATTTTTCATCTAATCTCCAGATTCACTCATTTCAAAAATAAATTTTATATCTTCTAAAAGTTAAATAGTTTTAAAGAATTCTAATTGTAATTACTTATTTACACAATGACTCTTTTCAGGTCAAGAACATTTCCTTGCTCACATGCCTGATTCCTCATATGACTCCTTTCTCAATCTGTTTTCATTTCCTGGCATGATAAATCTTTAGAGTCTACACATATCCAATATTTAATCATTTTCAAGGTTATGAATTTTCTTCCAAACTTCATCCTGTATTGATCTTTTTTTTTTTTTTCTGGAAACTTACAATTTATGTTTAGAATATTCTATTATGCTTTACATTATTTACTCTCACAACAATCTAGACTAGGAAGCATTCTACTTTCTTCCACTTGTTTATATATTTAAATCAAAATGGAAAATATCTGGCCAAATTAATATACATAATGTTAATATTTTAATTGTAAGCCTATGGAAGAGAGTCATTGCCAGTTAACTTGTTATAGCCAAATGGCATACTCATTGCCAGTTAACATGTCATAGCCAAATGCTTCAGGAAACAAACTCACTCAGCAGGACAGCATGGACAGTGGACTGCAGTTTATTACACTGGCACGTCCGAGGCAGAGTTTCCTCTTTAGCCAGGGACCCTGACTAACTTTTATGAAAGCCTTAAGTACCTTAAGTGTATGT
This sequence comes from Oryx dammah, assembly GCF_014754425.2. Lineage (NCBI taxonomy): Eukaryota > Metazoa > Chordata > Mammalia > Artiodactyla > Bovidae > Oryx > Oryx dammah. The sequence goes on along the minus strand of NW_024070196.1, from coordinate 26,128,610 downwards.
GCTCAAGCCCACCTCTCCAAATTCCTTAAACCTAGCCTGGAAAATGTTAAAGGGAGATACAATCAGGTTACAGCCATGATTCACAATTAAGGGTCAGATGGTTATACATTGTAGCCTACGCCAATGGGTGCCATAAAGATTACAAAAGTGATTGACTACATAGGGGATAATTACGTTGTTTTTGGTGACGGGAAATCTTGGTATGGAATCTGGTGTTTATCAGTCCGGAAGGCCTGATAATTATCAATTTTTAAAACATATTCATTAATGAATTGGAGTTCCTTAGTTTTAGTTGATCATATCTTATTGTAATTTAAATGCTTCTGAAGCCAAGTCAAGTTTAATCCCTAGTATACTGAAATAGGAAGATATAGGGAGGTGAGATAAAGATCTCACAGATTTTTCTAAGCTTCTTATTTTAAAACATCTTTAAAAGCTTACACATTATTTGTGTTTTCCCTAGTGGCTGAGATGGTAAAGAATCTGCCTGCAATGAGGGAGACCTGGGTTTGATCCCTGGGTTAGAAAGATACCCTGGAGAAGGGAATTGCTACCCACTCCAGTATTCTGCCCTGGAGAATTCCATGGACTGTATAGTCCATGGGGTCACAGAGTTGGGCATGACTGAGACACTTTCACTTTCATAGAAAGAGAAGCTTTCTTCCATAGATTAATGAGTTTCTTTTTTTTTTTAACCTCAAATCACATGTGTTTATGTACGATTGCTACCTACAGTTCTCCTCCCAATAGACTAGCCTTGACTCAGCTAATTGCATGTGGTTGTTATCAATGCTACACTAGCAATAAGGTTGAAAGGTTTCAGAAAAGAGTTTTTGCTCAGAGTAATACTATATTGTGAGATAATTAAACATATAACTTGTAATTTAAAGTAATATTCTTGCTTGGCTACTAACAAAATAGCCATCACTCTCCTTCTACTTCCTTACTAAGAGAATCATTGTTTTATTTGTGCTCTGAGTAAATGGTAGATGCTAATTAGTATAGGGCAAGAATGACATTTCTGTTCCCTTGCCAATGATTGGATTGACATAATTATATCACATCTCTAGTCTATAACAACTAAGGTTAAACCCAGAGGTGTTTCTGAGAAAACAATTCAAGTAGGACTTAGTCCAGAAGCTAATATTGTACTGCCTTTGAATATTGTGGCATGAGGATGTGATGCTTAGAACTCTAGGAGTTATTGTAAAAGTATCAGTGTGAAGTCAAAAGAATTGTCTAGATGCCAACACTGAAATCATTAAAACATTAAACCAACAAATATTTCTTAGATTGTGTGTAATATAGTACCATGTTAATTTCATTCCCACATTCTCTTTCTTAATGGCATTCTTAACTGATGCGTTATAAATGCTTGTGATACTGTTTTACCACTAAGCAACTGGTGAATAGAAAAGTTGAATATTTCAACCATGTAGTATAAATTAAAAATAATTAAACTACTCTACCTTCAAAACTTCTGGGCCTCAGAGCTCCTTTTCACTGTTCAACACAACAATGTAAATCCATCCCACATGGCCCTTAGTTTATTTGCTGGGAAGCAGTAACTTTAGCTCTATGGTAATACCATATCAGATGTTCATCAGCAGCAATACTGAAATTATCTTTTGCTTAATATAGTTAAATAGCTTCTGTCTAAAAGCTGTCTTTTATACTGCTATCTGAAAAGAAGAGCCACAACTCTATGAAACCCGTTTTTTAAGAATCTGTGGCTCCCAAATATTTTATACACTTTAGCTAATAGTCTGCTTTGAGCAATTCATCAAACTTTTTATCTGCTTTTATAGAGCTCCCATATTTTTCTGCTGTTCAGCTCCAAGTAAGCCAGTACTTCAGTTCATATCTCCCCCTTGAAAGTCTGTGTTTATTTGTAGATTTTAGACTAGTTGGGTTGCCTTCCAGTCTCAGCTCTCTAATGCATTCAAGATTTCTTAGATTATCTTTTTTCCCCCTTATTTTTAATGTCAGAGTGACAATCTTTAGCTTTTCATATTCTAAGTAGAAGCCAGAAAATGCTGATCCTTTTAATTAGGCCAGTATAAACTTGATTCTGAAAGAACATTAAACAGAAAAGAAATCACACTTTCAATTCTGTTATAAACAGATGCAAAAGAACCTCAAAAATTCTTGCAAATGGAATGCAGCAACAAACAAGAAAAAAAAAAGTCATTTTTAATGACAAAAAGAAAAAAACTTTAAAAATGTATTATGTATAAGAGCTTCATCTTGTAAATTCTAACTAAATGTTGAGATGAATAAATAAATTGTAAATAAAGGAAGGCTATAACATATTCACTGATTATTGGAACCTATATTGGAAATACATGATTTTTTCCTGATCTGATCTAGAGATGAGGTAGGTAAATGTGCATGTGTAAACTGACAAATATGTTTCTAAATATTTTTTTGAAATACAAAAAATCAAAAATAAAAAGACAACATGAAAAAGAGGAAAAGCTATATATTTTAAAATAAAGGTTATCAAGATCCATTATAAAACTATAGTAATTAACACAGTGTGGCATTAGTGTGAATTTGGACATTTTCTAATTTCTAATACAGAAATAGAGCAATGTAAGAGTCCAGTAGACAATCACATATGTATGATCACCTGGTTACTGATAACTGTGATACTGCCATGCAAAGAGGATAGGATGGACATTTTAATAAAAGAAGTTCATTAACTGAATCATCACTTGAAAATATATAATCTATCACAGTACACAAAAGCACACTTCAGATTGCTTGCATACCTTCATATAAAAGGTAAAATTATAAAACTTGAAAAGAAAACATGAGACTGTTGTCATGACCCTAGAAAGACAGGCATTTCTTAGACAGAAAAGCACTAAAGGATTTATTTGGACTGCAAGGAGATTCAACCAGTCCATTCTGAAGGAGATCAACCCTGGGATTTCTTTGGAAGGAATGATGCTGAAGCTGAGGCTCCAGTACTTTGGCCACCTCATGCAAAGAGTTGACTTATTGGAAAAGACTCTGATGCTGGGAGGGATTGGGGGCAGGAGGAGAAGGGGACGACCGAGGATGAGATGGCTGGATGGCATCACTGACTCGATGGACGTGAGTCTGAGTGAACTCCAGGAGATGGTGATGGACAGGGAGGCCTGGCATGCTGCGATTCATGGGGTCGCAAAGAGTCGGACACGACTGAGCGACTGAACTGAACTGATTTATTTGGAGATACTGAAAAGAATTTGTTATTGAAAAACAACCCTGAGATTGAGCAGTTCATAGAGCAAGGAAAGATCAAGGCAGTACAAATTTCTGACAGTGAACTAAAAGTCAAAATACATAAAAAACTTCCATATCCCAATTTTTTTAAATATAAAAGAAAGATAGTCACTACAAATTGATAAATCAGCAAAATATATGAAGAGACCATATAAGTGGATGCCCAGCTTAGTAATAAGAATAAGAAAAGTGCTCAATATTATTACTAAATAAATGTACACTGAAACCACAATACCATAGCACTCCCAACAGAATGGCTATTAATGAAATGAAGAAAGGAATATATGAACTATAGACAAGGATATGAAATAATCTGAAATCTCATTTTCTTGTGGTAGCAGTGACCCTGGTGCACACACTTTGGAAAATTAAGTGGCAATACTTTCACTTAAAGGCGAAAGTGTGCAGAGCTGTGATACAGTGATTCTATTTCCAGGTTTATACATGCTAGAGTTTTAGCCCTGTGGAGCCAACAGGGAGACACAGTTTAGGGTGGAAATGAAATCTGGGAGTGCATGAAGTTTATGAGAATGGGTACTTACAGAGAAAGTGGAAGGAAGCAGACTAGAACAGAGTCAAAAGTTGAGCTGCAAAGCAAGTTTTAACAAAACCTGAACCAGTCCTGTGGAATGCTCTGGAAGAAGTTGCCTTAAAAAATTGTTTCAACAGTTGAAATGACCCAGGCTTCCATTTCCTCAATTTACTCTGTATTTATTCAGATTTATGTTTCCCAGGAACGGTATGACTACAGGCAAAATAGCTCTCTGTATCTCAGGCAGACCATGAAGGAGGTGACAACAAAGAGCTGTTTGCTACCAAAGACCTTGCAACTAGCAGCCATTATTCTTGGACTTGGGCTGGTATGTCTTAGTGTCTGCTACAGTATTCAACAGAAATGCAGGCACATATTCACATGTGCACGTACACACACAGGTACACAAAGTAGTAAAATAATATAACGACACTGTGAATAACAGCTAAGAACTAGAGAGAAAAAAATTCACTAACAGGAGAATGTAATAGGTATGGTTCTAACAGACATAATACTGAGATAAACTTCAAAGAGTAAAATATATGCAAGTCTATCTACATAAAATTCAGACTGAAAAAACTGGTTTTGTCATAAGAAGTTGAGACTGAGGAAATCAGTTACTTAAAGTGAATAGAGGGGTCTTTTATTTGATTCTGGTGATGTTTTATGTCCTGATTTGGGAACTGGTTATAATAGTGCAATATTTTGTAAAAATGCACCATACTATACACTTATTTTTATTGTACTTCTTTCAAAACATTTCATTATAAAGATTTTCAGACACTCAAAGTAGGTGATGTAATTTTATAATGAACATCAATATGCCCATTACCTCTATTATCATTTACAGTTTAATTTTATGTGGTTTTTATCATAAAATATATTCTAAAGAGTAATTTCTATGATATTTTATATTGTATTTTATAAATCATGCATGCAGTATATTCTTTAAAATTTAGTATCAGTATTACTGAAAATTCTTAGCAATCTTTGATACTTGGAGTGATTCTTTTGAGGAATATAATACATCTATATATTCATGTATATGTTTAAGTAAAGAATACATATATTAATATATAATGTGTGCATGCATATATACAAGAAAATATAATATATATATATGAGAATGAGACTCAAACACAAATATGGACACAATAAATGTAAATAACTTAAAAGTTTATAAACATATTTTCATGCTACCTAACTTATACAGACATAGGTATACCCAGACTTTTGAGTCCTAGAATTGTTCTTCATATGACTTCCTGCCTTGGAAATAAAAATTATTTCTTGATGATCTAATTTATCAGAATGATACAAAGCACTGGATAAATAATTCAATTTTTACAGGTACATTAAAAATGCATTTATGATATGATTTTGTGAGGTGAAAGAAAATGAATATCTGAAATAATGGAATATGACTAATCAGAAGCATTCTCCCTCAGTGATACCCTATTAAGTCTATTGCAGAATGAGAATCACAATATTATTATATGACTGAAGGACAAATGATTTAAATTTCTATTCCGATTTCCTCATTCTGTGGAGAAAAGATGTACAAAGAAAGAGTGTCAGAAAACTTAATACTTAACAACAGTCAAAGGCTTTTAAAATCATGTGCAAATGTGAAGTGAAAGTCACTCAGACATGTTTGACTCTTTGCAACTCCATGGATAGTTCATGGAAATTCTCCAGGCCAGAATACTGGAATGGGTAGCCATTCTCTTCTCCAGGGGATGTTCCCAACCCAGGGATTGAAACCTAGGTCTCCTGCATTGCCGGTGGATTCTTTACCAGCTGAGCCACCAGGGAAGCTCAAGAATACTGGAGTGGGTAGCCTATTGCTTCTCCAGGGGATCTTCCCGACCCAGGAATCAGACTTGGGTCTCCTGCATTGCAGGCAGATTCTTTACCAGATGAGCCACCAGGGAGGCCCAAAATGATGTGTATGACGATGCTATTCCCTCTCGAGGCATACTGTGAATTTTTCTAAACTGTTTGTGGTAGACTTATGAGGAACTTAAAAACAATCCACACAAATAAGATAAATATTAATAATAAATTCCTACCTAGTGAATCATGTGTCAGAGACAAGCATTTCCTATAATATATGTATTGTCCCTTTTTTATTCTCTCAATTACCCCGTCAGCTTATGTGAACAAGATGATTTAGTTCAAAGCTTCACAGTGTGATTTCCTCTGCTTCAATTGCTACAGACACCCAGCTGTCCCAAGCTCTTCAATTATTTACGCATTCTTTATTTATCTATATATCAGCAGGCAATGACTTGCTATCACACATCTTTTCTAAGTTTGAATGATTCACAAAGCTCATAACTTCTTCAGGAATGAGGCTCATCTAGTTGAAAGGAGTGGCACTTTGCAATCCAATCAGAACATGCTACTTCTTTCAGAAAGTTTTTCAAAAAATAACTTGAAACTACCATGAACAATTCTGACAATTTACTTGAGGATACAAATGAAAACTGCAAATAAGACTCAATGTTTATTTTTTTCTTTTTTTATGGCTTTTTTTTTTACATACATTTCCGTCAAATGAAGATAAACACTGAAAATCAATAATGTACTTTCATTGTGGTTGTTCAGTCCCTAAGTCGTGCCTAACTCTTTGAGACCCCATAAACGGCAGCATGCCAGGCTTCAGTGTTCTGCATTATCTCTCAGAGTTTACTCAAATTCATGTCTATTGTGTCAATGAGACCATCCCATTATCTCATCCTCTGTCACCCCTCTACACATACTAATACGTTTGCTGCTCTGTGACATATTGTCTGTATAATGTCACTTACACTAGCAGACAACTATAAAGCTGGAAGAATTTATATCTGTTCTTTGTGATTTTAATATTGCATTTATGTTTTCTGTATTTAATATTTCTTACAGGCAAAATACTAAAAACAATTTAAACTGATTTTTGGTACCAATTTAAAGCAATTGGTGTTGGTTTGTAAGATGAAAATCTATGAGCTTATAGAACAGATGGTGCCTTGAACTGTACAGTATCAATGATATTTCCAAATGTATATATGTGAACAATATGTCTAAAATAGGGCCACAGGGGTTCTTTTAAAATTAATCAATACTTCATAATTCTAACATTCTTAAAGTCAACTGTATACATGATCATTTTCAGCTACCATGATTTGGGACATGATTATAAATAAATGAATATGAATAGAGACTTGCTACAATAGTCTGTTTCAAGAGTCAGTATGAATATAGGAATTTCATTTGACTGTCACAATATATGTATTATGGCAACCCTATTTCTACTATTTCATTAGCTTTGTTATAACTGTGAGGGTACTGGATATCAATATACTTATATTAACAATGAAAAGTCTGTACAGTTTATTGTTAAAATACTTTCAAATTCCTAGAGTGATAGATTTATTTCAATAACTCAATCAGCTTATCTGTTGTTGAATAACCTATTAGGTACTTGCTCAAGTTAATCTACATTTTGAGATCTGAGTAAATATTAAGTTTCTTTTAAGAATCTAGCTGGAGTTTTCAATTCCACATCAATTTTCTGGCCTTGAGTATTGTATTCCATTAGCAGCAGAGTAAATACCATGGAGTATTGTACAAACCACTCTTTTAGAGAAGTTCAATTAAAGTCACCACATTATAAAACAAAAGTAAAACTAATTGAGATATCATAAAAATTGATTACCAATTAAAAGACTATGATATACAACTCAGAACTGTTATATTTAAAAAATCAATTAAAATATCTTATAAATTTTACTTATTTAATCACAGTTTTATTACTTATTTAAGGCTGTCTATTCATCACTTCATGGGAAATAGATGGAGAAACAATGGAAACAGTGTCAGACTATTTTTGGGGGGAGCTCCAGAATCACTGCAGATGGTGATTGCAGCTATGAAATTAAAAGACACTTACTCCTTGGAAGAAAAGTTATGACCAACCTAGATAGCATATTAAAAAGCAGAGACATTACTTTGCAAACAAAGGTCCATCTAGTCAAGGCTATGGATTTTCCAGTGGTCATGTATGGATGTGAGAGTTGGACTGTGAAGAAAGCTGAGTGCTGAAGAATTGCTGCTTTTGAACTGTGGTGTTGGAGAAGACTCTTGAGAGTCCCTTGGACTGCAAGGAGATCCAACCAGTCCATCCTAAAGGAGATCAGTCCTCGGTGTTCACTGGAAGGACTGATGCTGAAGCTGAAACTCCAATACTTTGGCCACCTCATGCAAAGATCTGACTCATTGGAAAAGATGCTGGGAGGGATTGGGGGCAGGAGGAGAAGGGGACGACAGAGGATGAGTTGGGTGGATGGCATCATGACTCAATGGACTTGAGTTTGGGTGAACTCCGAGAGTTGGTGATGGACAGGGTGGCCTGGCGTGCTGTGATTCATGGGGTGCCAAAGAGTCGGACACGAGCGAGCGACTGAACTGAAATGAACTAAACTGAATTCAGTAACAAGCTTCTGATTCTCTTCACATCCAAACTCTGAATTAATTTTCTTTAAGTTGGGCAACTTCCTTGGAAGTATGCAGTATGTATGGCTTCCCTGGTGGCTCAGTAGTAAAGAATCTGCCTGCCAATGAGGAAGACTTGAGTTCAGTCCCTGGATCGGGATGATTCCCTGGAGAAGTAAATGGCAACCCACTCCAGTATTCTTGCCTGGGAAACCCCGTGGACAGAGGAGCCTGGAGGAGTACAGTTTTTAGGGTCACAAAGAGTCAGACACAACTGAGACTGAAACACACATATGCCTAATCCTACTAATGTTGTTGCAATATTATCTTCTCCAAACTCCTCGGAGCCCTAGATACATCAGTTATGCCTCTCAGTGATAAGTCCTTTAACTCTCCCTTTTAGAATTCTTTCCTCTATCATCATTTAAAGTTTACTCAAGTCTGCACGCTTACAACACACACAGATATATACGAACACACACTTGCATGCCCCCAAGCCCCAATACACATACATTACTTTCTTCATTCCAACTTCCCCATATCTTAAGCTACTAACTGACCTCCCATAGATCATCCTGTCTTAGGTCACCAATAGCACCATTATTACCGACTCCAAAGGTAACATTTCATCCCCCTTTCTGATTGTCACTGTTGAAATGACTGAAGTGTCTTCTTTCCCTTCATTTCTGAAGACATTTTTCCTTTGTCTTAAGTGACACTACTCTCCCCTGGCATTTAGGGAACAATGTCATTTCTGGAGTCAGATTAACTGGCTATAAATCCAGGCTTCATCATTTCCTTGCTGTTAAGATGCTGGAAATTCATTAACCTCTCTTTACCTCAGTTTTCTTATTTGCAAAATAGGGTAACAATTGTATTTGCATCACTGGTTAACTCTGTGGAGTAAATCTTGCTTCTGTATTTCTGAATAGAGAGAACAGACTGGGATACAGCAGAGAAGAAGAGCACTTTCCTAGCTGCTATTATCCATGGGCATCTTGATATTCCTAGATAAAGAAAGCAAGTGACTACTTGCTCCTAGTGTTAGTTGCTCAGTAGTGTCTGACTCTTTGGGACCCATGGACTGTAGCCTGCCAGGCTCCTCTGTCATGGAATTCTCCAGGCAAGAATGCTGGAGTGAGTAGCCATTCCTTTCTTCCAGGAGGTCTTCCCGACCCAGGGTTTGAACCCAGGTCTCTTGCATTGCCTGAGAAGGCAATGGCAACCCACTCCAGTACTCTTGCCTGGAAAATCCCATGGACGGAGGAGCCTGGTAGACTGCAGTCCATGGGGTCGCACAAAGTCAGACATGACTGAAGCGACTTAACAGCAGCAGCTCTTGCATTGCAGGCTGACTCTCTACCATCTGAGCCATCAGGGAAGCCTGGGCATCTTGAAAAGTGGCTCCTAATTGACCCAAGGGAGGAAGGAGTCTATTGGGCTGCCTTCTCTTGCTAGGTTGGGGGTTAGAAACCACAGGTCTGGGAGCCTTCTTCCACTGGGCAGGGTCACACAAGATGCCTTGCTGATGTGCTATTCTTCTGATTCCCGGTGTCTCAGAGTAGTTCACTATCATTCTACCACCTTCCCTTTGTGATTGAATACACAAAGGAAATACAAAGAGTTTTCCTCTGTATCTTGTGTCACTTCCAGAATTTATAGTTATGCATAGCAAGAAGGAATAAGAAAAAATGATTCTGGCATACTGCCTAGACCAGGAGTCCATTACATATTTTATACTGAAACATGCTTCATCTGGAAGCCATGGTAACTGGTATTTTGTTTATAATTACAATACTTCAGGTGTCATATATGAGAACTGGTTCAATCATGATGCTCATATATTGCAGAATAACAATATTCTGCAAATACTACCCTCAATAATCTAATTAAAATCATTTTTACAAAAGATAAAGAAAATTAAAACCTAATGATATAACGGTCTAAACAATTGCATTATAGTAGTTTTTTATTCACAACATCTTGAAGTGAATGACAAATTGAAAGGAGATAAACAGGATTTTATTGACTCTGATATATTAAATAATACTTCTATTATTTATTCTAACTAAATAGTAAATTATGTAATAATGTTCAAATGTCATGGATTTGTTATTAATGTATATTAACACAAATATTTGGATTGTATTTTAACCCTATTTATTGAAGCTAAATTGGCCTATGCAAAATTTATTGATTTTTCTATAGACATTTTGATGAGTTTTACAAATATATATATAGTTTTGTATTCACTGCCAAAACCCATTTATAGAATATTTTCATTATTGTGTAAATTCAGATGTGCTTTGTTTTAATGTAAAGATAACATTAATTACATTTTCTTCTTTATTTAATATGATTATGCAATTCAATTACTCTTCAGTAAGTCTAAAATTGAGTAATTCAAATAGCATTGATTCTTCAATTAATTATGCATTATAAATATCTGACTCAACAAATGAACTATATTCCATACGCACTTTCACTCAATAAAGCCAGAATGTTTATAGAGCTGCTTCTGCTTTCTAATTGCATTATATTTTCACTTCTGTATTTTTGTGTTTAAGGTTTTAAGAACTGAACTTATCATTAGGAGAAAACACTTCATTTAAAGAATTCAACTTATTTCATCAATGTGATTAAGGTAGCAGTGGGTTTTCAGTTATAAATTGTATTAATAACTCTATAGGTAATGTAAGCCAATAAAAACCTGACATATGTAATTAGGTTCTACCCCTTTATTTGAAGGATTGGTTTGAGCAATTTCTGAGCAGAACTTCTAAAGAATTCCTAGAACTCATCAGAACAGTGGCAGACAGGAGGGTGCTCCCTTTGCCATGATTGGGATCCTGGAGTTTCAGAACACTGCCTTCACAACAACTGGCTCTAATGTCATGCTAATTTTGTTATTTAGTTCACAGTTTCAAATGTCATCACATTAATGTAAATTCTAAGCAAAATGTTAGTTCAAATGTTAATAAACTTCTGTAAGTTAAACATGTGTTTTCATAGAAAATAATATGAAACTTCATGTTACTTATGCTACATTGTCCATTAAAAAAGGGTTCCATGAAACCTGCAGTAAAAGGCAATGTTTCTTTTTCTTTCACATTTCATAGAAGTTAGGTACAAATTTCTGATGCAAATGTCTTTGTTTCCCAACTTTGATGCTCAAGGTGGAAGTTTTAAATGATAGCATTTCAATTTAATGATATAAACAAAAATTTCCTGTTTCTCTCTTTACTGTTGGTATTAGACATTGGGAGCCTCCATTCATGTCTCTTAGAGCAATACAACACAGTCCATCCTTACACCAGGTCATTTCTTTTTCCCTTTCCTTTTGCGATCTCCCACTTCTCTTCTCTTTAGACTTTGGTGTCCATTAACTATTTTCAATGTATGTATTTTTAGCTGATGTATCACCTCTGCTCCATACATTACTGATTTATATAGCAGGAAATGTATGAGACACTGTCTGCCATCTCCCTGATGGATCTGGACTGTAATTTTGCCTCTGTATTGAAAATCACAATTGTATCCCCTAGAGAAGACTTTATTTTCCTCAAGAAATGCATTAAATCCAACTACTAAAAATGGTATTATATTCAACTACTAAACATATGCCTTGGATCTCTGTAGCTTCTGACTTTCAAGAGTCTTATCTATGGGATTTATCTGCTTCTGATATGGTCTAATTGCTACTTAAATAGAGAGGATAAATATAAATGAAGCTGCTATGATCAGTGAGGGATCACCCAGCCAGTGCAAGTCAGCTCAGTCCAGATACCCACAAACTCACCCACCCTAAACTTGCATTAGTTTCTTGTTTTGTTTTTTTCTCTGAGCATCAAGAAATTTCTGCTTCAGCTCCTGGCTCAATGATCATAGCATCTCTGCCGTGAACCATGTCTGAAAAACACCGAATGGCATCAGCCACAAAGCTGGAGACTAGAAACTGGCCGCCTGTTACTGATACCATAGAAAAGGGAAAAGTAAACGGACTTGATACCTTGTCAGAAAAAAAGGGATAGAAAGTCGTCTTTCCACCTTACAGAAAGTAGGTCACGTGAAAACCTGAGCTGTAAGGGAGTACAATGAGAACATATTCTTCAGTTCAGTTCAGTTGCTCAGTCGTGTTCGACTCTTTGTGACCCCATGAATCACAGAACGCCAGGCCTCCCTCTCCATCACCAACTCCTGGAGTTCACTCAAACTCACATCTATCAAGTTGGTGATGCCATCCAGCCATCTCACCTCTGTTGTTCCCTTCTCCTCCTGCCCTCAATCACTCCCAGCATCAGGGTCTTTTCAAATGAGTTAGCTCTTCTCATCAGGTGGCCAAAGTATTGGAGTTTCAGCTTCAGCATCAGTCCTTCCAATGAATACCCAGGACTGATCTCCTTTAGGATGGACTGGGTGGATCTCCTTTAGGATGGACTGGTTGGACCTCCTTGCAGTCCAAGGGACTCTCAAGAGTCTTCTCCAGCACCACAGTTCAAAAGCATCAATTCTTAGCTTTGCCAAATTGAATAGGTACTTATACAAAGTACAAGAGATTGGAATGTATCTGAATAAGCCAATCTGAAATATCTGAACAGTTCCCTCCAGACTAGTAAATATTCATATATCTGCCTTTTCCAAAATTTAATTTCAAAAGAGTAACATGTTATGATCCTTGCTAATGTAATTCAACAACATCTTCAACAGATTAAAATGAGTTGGCCCTCCCCAAAATAGGTTCTGTAGAGGTCACTCCTCTTTCAGTCCATTCCCAAATATGTTCTAATTTGTTGAAATCAGATGAATGATAACGTTATTCAAACCAACATACACTAAAAATGATAAGGAACAATTACATGGAATAATATGTTAAATAAAGGAATATACAACATGGCAGGAAAGAAGAAAAACTGGGAATTTATTACATACTTAGTTCAGTTGGTAAAGAATCCGTTTGCAATGCAGGAGACCCTGGTTTGATTCCTGGGTCAGGAAGAGCCGCCAGAGAAGGGATAGACTACCCACTCCAATATTCATGGACTTCCATGGTGGTTTAGCTGCTAAAGAATCCACCTGCAATGCAGGAGACCTGGGTTTGATCCCTGGTTTGGGAAGATCCCCTAGAGAAGGGAAAGGCCACTCACTCCAGTATTCTTGCCTGGAGAATTCCATGGACTGTACAGTCAGTCCATTGGATCACAAAGAGTTGGACATGACTGAATGACTTTCACTGATTTTATATCAGATCATGGAACTTTCCTTGGTATTTATACAAAGTTAGTAATAAAAAAAAGAAAGAGATCAGCACAAAAACAGACAACAGTTTAGTTCAGTTGCTCAGTCATGTCCAACTCTTTGCAACCCCATGGACTGCAGCACGCTAGGCTTCCCTGTCCATCACCAACTACTGGAGTTTACACTACTCATGTCAGTTGAATTGGTGATACCATCCATCTTATCCTCTGTCATCCCCTTCTCCTCCCATTTTCAATCTTTCCCAGCTTCAGGGTTTTTTCAAATGAGTCAGTTTTTCACATCAGGTGGCCAGAGTATTGGAATTTCAGCTTCAGCATCAGTTCTTCCAATGAATATTCAGGACTGATTTCCTTTAGGATGTACTGGTTGTATCTCCCTGCAGATCAAGGAACTCTCAAGAGTCTTCTCCAATACCACAGTTCAAAAACACCAATTTTTCAGCGCTCAGCTTTCTTTATAGTCCAACTCTCCCATCCATTCATGACCACTGGAAAAATCATAGCTTTGACTAAATTGACTTTTGTTGGCAAAGTGATGTCTCTGCTTTTTAATATTCTGTCTAGGATGGTCATAGCTTTTCTTCCAAGGAGCAAGTGTCTTTTAATTTCATGGCTGCAGTCACCATCTGCAGTGATTTTGGATCCAAAAGAATAAAATCTGTTACTGTTTCCACTATTTCCCCATCTATTTGCCATGAAGTGATGAGACCAGATGCCAGGATCTTAGTTTTCCGAATGCTGAGTTTTAAGTCAACTTTTTCACTCTCCTCTTTCACTGTCATCAAGAGACTCTTTAGTTCTTCTTCACTTTCTGCCATAGGGGTAGTGCCATCTATATACCTGAGGTTATTGATATTTCTCCAATCAATCTTGATTCCAGCTTGTTTTTCATCAAGCCCTGCTTTTCACATGATATACTCTGCATATAAGTTAAATAAGCAGGGTGACAATATACAGCCTTTATGTACTCCTTTCCTGATTTGGAAGCAGTCTGTTCCATGTCCAGTTCTAACTGCTGCTTCTTGGCCTGCATACAGACTTCTCAGGAGACAGGTAAGGTGGTCTGATATTCCCATCTCTTTAAGAATTTTCCATAGTTTGTGGTGATCCACACAGTTAAACGCTTTGGCATAGTCAATAAAGCAGAGATAAGTGTTTTTCTGGAACTCTGTTGCTTTTTCTGTGATCCAACAGATGTTGGCAATTTGATCTCTGGTTCCTCTGCCTTTTCTAAATCCAGTTTGAAAATCTGGAAGTTTACGGTTCATGTACTATTGAAGACTGGCTTGGAGAATTTTGAGCATTACTTTGCTAGTGTGTGAGATGAGTTCAATTGTGCAGTAGTTTGAGCATTCTTTGGCATTGCCTTTTTTTGGGATTGGACTGAAAACTGACCTCTTCCAGTCCTGTGGCCACTGCTCAGTCTTCAATATTTTCTGGGATTTTGACTGCAGCACTTTCACAGCATCATCTCTTAGGATTTGAAATAGCTCAACTGGAATTACACTAGCTTTGTTCATAGTGATGCTTCCTAAGGCCCACTTGACTTCACATTCTAGGATGTCTGGCTCTAGGTGAGTAGTGATCACACCATTGTGGTTATCCAGGTTATGAAAATCTTTCTTGTATAGTTCTTCTGTGTATCCTTGCCACTTCTTCTTAGTATCTTCCGCTTCTGTTAGGTCCATACCATTTCCGCCCTTAATTGTGCCCATTTGTGCATGAAATGTTCCCTTTGGATCTCTAATTTCCTTGAAGAGATTTCTAGTCTTTCCAATTCAATTAGTTTCCTCTATTTCTTTGCACTGATCACTGATGAAAGTTTTTTTTTTTTTATCTCTTCGTGGTATTCTTTGGAACTCTGCAGACATATATATCAATGGGACAGTATAGAAAGCCCAGAAATAAACCCACAGACCTACAGTCAATTAATCTTCAAGAAAGGGGGCAAGAACATACAATGGAGAAAAAATAGTCTCTTCGGCCAATGGTGTTGGAAAAGCTGAACAACCATATATAAGTCAATCAAGTTAGAATAGTCCCTCATACCATACACAACACTAAACTCAAAATGGTTTAAAGATTTAAAACTCCTAGAAGAGAACACAGGCGAAACATTTTCTGACATCAAT
Organism: Oryx dammah; assembly: GCF_014754425.2. NCBI lineage: Eukaryota > Metazoa > Chordata > Mammalia > Artiodactyla > Bovidae > Oryx > Oryx dammah. Next base: position 26,112,942 of record NW_024070196.1, on the reverse strand, counting down.
TGTACCAATGCTTCCTTAGGCCAGTCTCCCAAGGCAACAGAAATAAAAGCAAAAATAAACAAATGAGATATAATCAAATTTAAAAGCTTATGCATAGCAAAGGAAAACAAACAAAACAGACAACCTATGGACTGAGAGAAAATATTTGCAAACAATAAGACCAACAAGAGATTAATTTAGAAAATATACAAACAGCATGAAGTGAAGTGAAGTGAAGTCGCTCAGTCGTGTCCGACTCTTTGCGACCCCGTGGACTGTAGCCTACCAGGCTCTTCCCTCCATGGGATTCTTCAGGCAAGAATACTGGAGTGGGTTTGCCATTTCCTTCTCCAGGAGATCTTCCCGACTCAGGAATCAAACCCGGGTCTCCCGCATTCCAGGCAGATGCTTTAACCTCTGAGCCACCAGGGGAGCCAAATTCAATAAATAAAATAAATTTTTAAATAAGTAAAAAAAATGGGCAGAAGATATAAAAGATATTTCTCCAAACAAGAAATACAGATGACCAAAAGGCACAAGAAAACATGCTTGACAACACTAATTATTAGAGAAATGCAAATCAAAACTATAATGAAGTACCTCCTCACACTGGTCAATTGGGTCATTATCAAAAAGTCTACCATCAAAAATGCTAGAGGGTGTGGGAAAAAAGAATCCTCCTACAGTGTTGGTGGATATGTAAGTTGGTGCAGTCACTGTGGAAAACAGTCTGAAGTTGCATTAAAAACTACAAAACAGAGTAACCATATGATCCAGCAATCCCACTCTTGGGCATACACCTGAAAAGATAAAAGCTCTAATTTGAAAAGATACATACACCCCAATGTTCATAGCAGCATTATTTACAATAGCCAAGACATCAAAGCAATCGAAATGCCCACTGACAGATGAATGAATACAGAAGATGTGGTGAATGTGTGTGTGTGTATACACACACAGGTACAATGGACCATGACTCAGGTACAATAAGGAATGAAATAATGCCATTTGCAGTAACATGGATGGTCTCAGAAATTATCAAACTAAGTGATATAAGTAATAGAAAGACAAATACTAATATTATATGGTATCACTTATGTGGAATCTAAAAATAGTACAAATGAAGTTGTTTATGAAATAAAAATGGACTCATATAGAAGAAATTGTGGCTACCAAAGGGGAATTAGGAGAGGGGTAAATTGAGAGTATGGGAATAACAGATGCACACTACTATATATAAAATAAACAACAAGATTTTACTGTATAGCACAGAAAACTATGGTTAATAGCTTATATAGTCAATAAATTATAATGGAAATGAATTATATATACAACACACACACACACACATATAAAGCTGAATCATTTTGTTGTTTACCTGAAACTAACACCATGTTATAATTCAGCTATACTTCAATAGAGAAGTAAAAAATAAAAGAGCCAAACAAAATTAGAGGGAGATAATTAGAGAGAAAAGTATGCTATATAAATACATACATGACATTACAGGGAGGAAGGAAAGGCAGGAATCTTTTAAATACTTGATTTTATTACTCATCGTGGAATTTTCAATGGTATTTATACCATTCTTTCCACATCACTCATCCTATATTTCTCTATATTGTACTAAATTATCCAGGTTTCCATAACAAGAATTCATTTCTCATGATCTGACTCTTGCCTTGTCGAAATAGAGCTGTTCTAATCCTTCATCAACTTTTAGCACATGACAGAAACTCTGGGAGATAACTGGAGAGTCCAGCTCTAGATCAATTATCCTCTGTGTTATTTTTCAGACCTGATCATAAGCAATTATGGAGGCTTTATCTAGCAGCTTCACAGAAGAAAGCTACTCCCCTGTCACTAGACTTGATGCACTGCAGTCTCTGGAAGGCACTGTAATCAAGAATTCAGGACTCCCCCCCCTCATCACCACCAGCTTTCCTTTTGCACATGTCAGCCATTCCTGGCTCAGGCCCCTAGGTTGGAGGCCTCCTTACAGAGACTCTTATCAGATATCTATGTCCAAGGGTCTTTCATCAGACTTCCTTATTGGGATTGGTGAGGGTGCAGAGAGAAAAGGAAAAACCTGATGAAATTTTTCTGCACTCTAACTTGGTACTCAGTACATTTCCACTTCTAGTCCTTCCTCTTCTTCCACCCAATTCCCAGGTCTACAAAATACAAGGAGCCTTTCATTTCTCACTCCTTGGTGGTGAGAAGATCCCACACTTATGCTAATCCACATGACCCTAGGCTAGAGCTGCTCCGTGAGGGAAAGTTGAGCATGGGGAATCAGCGATTTTGCCTGCTTAGCCTCTTGTACTATCTCAATAAGCAGTCAAAACCTTAACTATTCCTACCATTTCAGCTTGCTGTTTTAACTGACCACGTCAACACTGGGTTGCTCAGTTCTTGACAGGAATCAATAGAGAACTTTGAATGTTTTCACTGATACTATTATTGAATAAGAATTTTATTACTTGATAATAAGGATTTAATATCTAAGCCACTGTGGCAATACATTTAATTTTCCACTCAGTAGCATGAAAAAATAACATGTATAAATGAACCCATATTATTACTGTAATTTAGGTCACCTTATATTTTACTGTGTTGTCTCTCTATAGTATATTCTCAAATATGCATCTGAAGTAAGAGAAAAATATAAATCTGATTCCTTTATTTCCTATTTTAAATCCCAATAAAGTCTTGTCACTTCCATTAGAATAAATTATAAACACTTTGGATTATCTAAAGTCACTTGTAATTTAGACAAAACAGTTCTCTATTCTTATCTCTCGACATGTGCTACCTCCACATACACAAAATTACTTTCAACTCTTCTAGATTATGTACTATTTCTCACAAACGTACCCTGTAAAGTCTACTCTATCTTGCTAGGAAGACTTGTCCTTTAACTCTCTTAGTCATAAATGATATTTCAAACTGTTTTCTGTGGAAAGGTTTTACTGATATCATAATTTTGTTTCCTTAATGGAGGTATTAGCAATCTTTGGCCCACGGTGTTTATACTACCTGCAAGGTAATAATGCTTCCAGAGTTTTAAATAATTTTGAAAAATTTTAAATATTTTGTGATGTGACAAATTATATAACGTTTCAAATTTCAGTTTGTCTATAAATAAAATTCTACTGAGGCACAGCCATGATCATTTATTTACATAATTGCCGTGTGAGTGCTGAATTGCTTGTCATGTCCAGCTCTTTGTGAACCCATGGACGGTAGCCCACCCAGTTCCTCTGTCTATGGGGTTCTCTAGGCAAGACCACTGGAGTAAGTTGCCATGCCCTCCTCCAGGGGGTCTTCCTGACCCAGGAATTGAATCCATGTCTCTTAAGTCTTCTGCACTGACAGACTTTTTTTTTTTTTTTCCACCAGTAACACCACCTGGGAAGTCCACATAATGTCTATGGATGTTTTATGCTTTAATACAGAGCTGAATAGTTGTAACAGAAACCACAGGACTGTCAAAGCCTAAAACACTTACTATCTGGCACTCAACAGAAAAATTTCTCTGACACTCTAAAGTATTCCATAAAGATATATCATTATTGTATTTGATTATAATTTTATATTTATTTGCCTACCAGTTGCAATTTTTATAAAACTGTAGTCTTCTGGAAAGTTTTATAGCTAGATGAAGCCCAAGCTGGAATCAAGATTGCTGGGAGAAATATCAATAACCTCAGATATGCAGATGACACCACCCTTATGGCAGAAAGTGAAGAAGTAAACAGCCTCTTGATGAAAGTGAAAGAGGAGAGTGAAGATGTTGGCTTAAACCTCAAACCTTAAACATTCAGAAGACTAAGATCATAGCATCTGGTCCCATCACTTCATGGCAAATAGATGGGGAAACAGTGGAAATAATGGTAGATTTTATTTTTCTGGGCTCCAAAATCACTGCAGATGGTGACTGCAGTCATGAAATTAAAAGACACTTACTCCTTGGAAGAAAAGTTATGACAAACCTAGACAGCATATTAAAAAGCAGAGACATTACTTTGCCAACAAAGGTCTGTCTAGTCAAGGCTATGGTTTTTCCAGTAGTTATGTATGGATGGGAGAGTTGGGCTATAAAGAAGGCTGAGTGGTGAAGAATTGATGCTTTTGAACTGTGGTGTTGAAGAAGACTCTTGAGAGTCCCTTGGACTGCGAGGAGATCCAACCAGTCCATCCTAAAGGAAATCATTCCTGAATGTTCATTGGAAGGACTGGTGTTGAAGTTGAAACTCCAATACTTTGGCCACCTGATGCAAAGAACTGACTCACTGGAAAAGACCCTGATGCTGGGAAAGATCAAAGCCAGGAGGAGAAGGGGATGGTAGAGGATGACGCGATGGTTGGATGGCATCACCGACTCAATGGAGATGAGTTTGAGTAAACTCTGGGTGTTGGTGGTGGACAAGAAGGCCTGGCATGCTGAAGTCCATGGGGTCACAAAGAATTGGACAAGACTGAGTGACTGAACTGAACTGTAGTCTTCTGAGATGATGACTTTCATAATTAGTTCTCAAAAACTGGCATGCAGTAAACAAAAAATTATGAAAATGGAGTCTCAATTTTTAAAGTAAGTGGATAAGAATGATTTTCTATTTTATTAAACCTCTTTGCTTCCAACCCAGGATGTAACTGACATTCATTTTAATGTTACTGCTCTTGTCATATTAACTTGATGAACAGCAATGAACTAATCTTTGAGCTTCTTAGTAGAGTGATGTTATAAACATGAGCTTTTTTTTTTTTCTAACCACTAAGAAAATTCACAGGCACTCTACATAATAATGAGTCACCTAATTAAGGAGACTGAATTATCCAGTAAATGGACACTTTGGTTTAAATATCTTCATTAAATTTCCAGCTGCTTTTCAAAATAACATTTTCACATTCATGTAAATAGTTTCATGATGTGTCTTTAATCAGTTATTCAGGGTAAGTCAGTTATTCAGGGTAAGTTTAGAGTTAACAGTACCAATATTAGTTCAAACTGGAGAAAATCTAGGACTCAAAAAAGTATATTATGAATTCATGTTTTGACAAAAGATATATAAAGTATTTGTTTATTTAAAATTTTTTTAATTTTATTTTTTCCATATCTAAAATTTTGACAACCCCAGCACATGTGAGCAATGGATGTGTTTGCTAACCTTATTGAGGTAATCATTTTACAACACAAGTGTATGGAATCATCACATTGTACACTTTAAACTTAACAGTGTTACATGTTAATTATATCTCAATAAAACTGAGGGGGTAAGGTAATGGTAAGCTAGAACTTATTAGAGTTATTTGAATCCTGGGATCAGTATTTGCAAGATGAATATGTTCTTTTTTCACAAACACCAGTTGAGAATTTGAGAGGATGTTGCCAAATTAGGTTATATATGCCTTCAGATTAAAGAAATATGGGGAAAAATTAGGTGTTCTATGTTTAAATTTTTTATTACAATTTCTCATTATGTTGTTTTCACTGTACATTTATTCTTACTTTTATAAATTAGTCATGAAGTGACTTAAATATGAATAAATAAAAGGGATTCAGTGGTAATACTTATTTTTTTCTAGGAATCATAAAACATCATCATAGATAATCTGGGTAAGTACGATCTAATCACATGAATGACCTTTAAAACACAGCCAGAATCTCCTGGAGGAAGAAAATACTCCTTGTGGACAGAGGCTTCAGTGTTTGTACCAGAATTTCAGCTTGCCCTTCCACACAGTCTGTGCTAAGGATGACAGACTTCTCTAACAGGAGTATTCCTTAACAATAAACCATATATATACATACACACACACAAACACACATATCATACATACAACACACACATATATATATAATATGAATTTTTTCTGGAACACAGATAATTTATTGAAAACAGTTCGATCCTTTCAGATGCTACATTTATGATTTTTTGATGGGTTTCAGATCAATGCCCAGTGTAAAAGTAATTAATTCCTACTCCAGAAGCAATGCTCAATGTAAAAGTAATTAATTCCTACTCTAAAGGCAGGACTTTACCAAATACGCTCTGAATTAGGAGTTGCGTTTTTGTTGCTGCTGTTTGTTTTCCAGTTTGGCTGGTGAAACCAGGCATAATCCAGGTTTCATGTGAATGTCAGTTACTCTGTATTTTATTCTTTGTAGCGTTTTCTTCCCCAGCCTTACACAGATCATGCAGATGCAATAATCAACATTCTGCTAAATACTCAAAGGAGAATACGAACAGACATCAGATATTTCTCTCTGAATATCTGTCCTCTCAGAACTGCCAGCTTTGAACACCTCAGAACTTTGCTTTGTCTGTTCAACTTCAGGAGTCCACATCTGCTGTCTCACTGCATAGAAACTCTCTAGGCACTGAGTGCTTGTGCCTGCATGCTCAGTTGTGTCTGACTCTTTGCAACATTTTGACTATAGCTTATCAGGTTCCTCTGTACATGGAATTCTCCAGGCAAGACTACTGGAAGAGGGTTGCCATTTCCTCCTCCAGGGGACCTTCCCTACCCAGGGATCAAACCTATATTTCCTGTGTCTGCTGCATTGGCAGGTGGATTCTTTACTACTGCACCACTTGGGAAGCCCAGGCAGTAAGTACATGAGAGTAATTTCAGGGTTTCCTCTTTTATTTTCTCTCTCAGAGATCACTGCCTTTCTTTAAGCAGATCCATGGGCTTCCAAGGTAGTGCAGTAGTAAGTAGATGTGGGTTTGATCCCTGGGTCATGAAGATACCCTGGGATAGGAAAGGGAAACCCACTACAGTGTTGTTGTCTGGAAAATTCTATGGACAGAGGAGCCTGGTGGGCTAAAGTCCATGGGGTTCCAAACAGCTAGACATGCCTGAGCACACACACAAGCAATGTCCCTGTGTGTAAGTTGTGTGTGTGCTTTTACTGTTTGTTTTAAGCACAGGGATGAAACTGGTTTAAGGTAATCTTTCTTTAATATTTAAAGTATTGTGATACCTCATTATATTGAATCATTTTTCTCTTTAAAAATTTCTGTTAAGAGTAAATCCTGGTATCAATAAACTAAGTGTTCTGAAGTGTTAGGAAGTATTCTGAATCTTAAAGAAAACAAAACAAAACACTGCAGAGTGAAGCAGTGGAAGTGTTGACAATATGTAATAGTCTCATTTCTCCTATTCTCAAATCACAAATTCCTCTGAAGACAGAATCCCTTGAGAACAAACAAAGGTAGCAGAGAGGTATGCAGTAGGTATTAAATGTTTCAACTTGCTCTCTCCACATATTTAAACATAAGTAATGCTTTCAACATTCAGAAAACGAAGATCATGGCATCCGGTCCCATCACATCATGGGAAATAGATGGGGAAACAGTGGAAACAGTGTCAGACTTTATTTGGGCTTCAAAATCACTGCAGATGGTGATTGCTGCCATGAAATTAAAAGATGCTTACTGCTTGGAAGAAAAGTTATGACCAACCTAGATAGTAGATTCAAAAGCAGAGACATTACTTTGCCGACTAAGGTCCGTCTAGTCAAGGCTATGGTTTTTCCAAGGGTCATGCATGGACGTGAAAGTTGGACTGTAAAGAAGGCTGAGCACTGAAGAATTGATGCTTTTGAACTGTGGTGTTGGAGAAGACTCTTGAGAGTCCCTTGGACTGCAAGGAGATCCAACCAGTCCATTCTGAAGGAGATCAGCCCTGGGATTTCTTTGGAAGGAATGATGCTAAAGCTGAAGCTCCAGTACTTTGGCCACCTCATGCGAAGAGCTGACTCATTGGAAAAGACTCTGATGCTGGGAGGGATTGGGGGCAGGAGGAGAAGGGGATGACAGAGGATGAGATGGCTGGATGGCATCACTGACTCGATGGACATGAGTCTGAGTGAACTCTGGGAGTTGGTGATGGACAGGGAGGCCTGACGTGCTGTGACTCATGGGGTCGCAAAGAGTCGGACACGACTGAGCGACTGAACTGAATGCTTTCAGTTACTTTTAATTCTCTTCTCAGAAGAAATTATTAGCTGGAAAGAAAAGTACCTTTGAAGAAGTGAAGCAGTATAAATTAGTGTATCTATTATGTTAAATGTATGTCACAGTAACCGGCAAAATTATTAGCAGACTCCAACAAAAATAAGGATAGAAAATGTTACATAGTACCTTTCAGATTTATAATGATCTTTCAGTAAACATTCTTATTCAACACATCATTAAGAATTTATTACAAATTTAACTGATATTTTGGGGGTTTATTTAATAGAATAATTACCAATCCTAGTTCTTATAATATTTCAAAATAAATAAATAAATTTATATGCCAGCTGAGAAAACTAGTTTAGAGCACTATATACATTTTTCTTCATCAAGTACATTAAGAAGTTTGATAATGATATCTAATAAAACTAATTTGGAAAAATATGTATTCGGGTCCACTTTTGTGATAGGTGATCAGGAGCTTTTTGTTTTTACTGTTAAGTTGAATGAGTCTCTAACATATTTTGGACATCAATCCCTTATCAGATAGTTTGCAATATTTTCTCCCATTCTGTAGGATAAATTTTTATTTTTTTGTTTTCTTTGCTGTGCAGACTTTTTTTTTAACTTTGATGTGGACCTATGTGTTTATTTTTGCCTTTGTTGCTTGAGCTTATGGAGTCATCCAAAATATCACTGCCAAGACAAATCTTATGGAGATTTTGTTTTATATTTTCTTTTGGGAGTTTTATGATTTCAAGTACTGCATTCAAATCATGAACTCAGTTTTAGTTGAAATTTGCATATGGTGTATGATTTTTGTATATTAGTCCAATTTCATTCTTTTACAAATTGATATTCAATTTTCTCAACATTGTTTCTGGCCAACAGGTATATGAAAAAATAAATATTACTAATCATCAGGGAAATGAAAATCAAAGCCACAATGAGTTATCACTTTGGATTAGTTAGAGTAAAGAGATAGTAAGTGTTGGCAATGATTTGGAGAAAAACAAACCCTGGTATACTGTTGGTGGAAATGAGACTTAGTGTAGCTCTTGTGGAAGATGTTATGGAAGTTCCTCCAAAAATTAGAAATACAATCTAATTCAGTAATTCTACTTCTGGGTTCATTGACTCTTCTCTACTTCCAGAGAAACATATGGAATGTTACTTAAAAATGAATAAAAAAGGAGGAACAAGATGGTGGAGGAGTAGGTGGAAGCAGAGTACATCTATCTCCACAGGTACATCAGGAATATACCTTCAGACACAGAAGTGCATGTAGAATACCAGCTGAGAGCAGACAGGAGTACCTGAGCAGAGGAAAAGAATATATAGACCCATGCAAAACTCAGTAGGATGAAGGAACTAGGGGGAAAAACCGGGACTGTTAGTAGGACTGGACCTGCTCTCGGTGGGTGGGGGAACTGAAGCAGGGGTCCCATCCCCACATCAGGGCAATTGTCTGAGTCAGAGGAGAAACATTTAAGGCTGAGAGGGAAGCAGCTGATCTGTGGTAGCCTAAATGGAATGAGAATCAGACAGTCCTTGCCACAGCCATTCACACTCTAGATGGTTCAGTGGCTGGAAGCCAGAGTTTAGGGATTGTGGAGCAATCCCAGAGCGAGGGCTGCTGTTGACTGTGGAGAGACAGATCAAGGGGATGTGAGGGAGGAGACTGCAGTGGGAAATGCCTGTGGAGGAAAGCCAGGCAACCATGGAAGCAAGGGGATACTGCTGAGTCAGGTGTAGGGGGTGGGGCCATCACCATAGCCTCTCTCACCCCACAGGCCAGCATTGGCAGCTGAACAATAGAGAGGCTGGCCCATCAAAAGCCTGAACTACAGAATAGGATCTCACCCAGGGTGCCCCTTTAGGTGCCTGATGTGCCGAGCTACAGAGTAGGACCCAGCCAGAGGGGACCCTCTATGTGCCTGAAATGCAGAACAACAGAGAAGGACCCAAGGGAAGGGAGCCCTCTAAGTGCCTGAATGGGCAGAGCTACAGAGAAAGACTGGCCAAAGAGGCCTTCTGATTGCCATCTACAAGAGGCTTGCAAAAAGACTCTGATAAGGCTATAACTCCCCCTGGAGGCAGTCCATGTCCCTGCACACTTGGCACCACCAGGGCCCCCATAAACCAAGCAACTGCACTACTTTCACCCTCAACTCTCACTGGGGCAGAACTGCCACAGGCCAAAAAAAAAAAAAAAGTATTGTGTCTATGCATGAAAGGGTTTCTTCGCTAGTGTCTGACTCGTTGTGACCCAGTGGGCTGTGGCCTGCCAGGTTTCTCTGTCAGGGAACAGGATTCTCTAGGCAAGAATACTGGGCCATATTGGTCAATACTGGTTGCCATGCCCTTCTAGAGCACTGTATTTCCTGCTGCCCTAGCTAGCAACTCCCATGAGTAGCTGGTAGTGCCAGAACCTTTGCTACTCAAGCAGCTGCACCACTTCCACACCTGGCCCTCACAGGTGCAAACCCAAGTCCTTCAGGGCAGCCTCTAGAGCAAACTTCAGAGGATGACTCATATCCAGAGGTGGAAATAAAGTCACAGTTGAAATCTGAGGCAGTGTGACTAAGGAAGAAGACCCAAAACCCTCCCACCAGCTGTACAGCTGCAGATTAAATCCATACGATCAACTAGGCAGACATTGAGAGCTCCCACAAAAAAACGCCCTAGTTCTGATAGCTGTGGACATTGGAGGCAAGAACACAGAGGAGTAGGAGCAGATTAGAATCTGAGCTGCCCTCACAGCAGGTCCAGAGATCAGCATAGTGTTAGTGGGCATCTTAGGGAGGTGAAGTGGACTGTGACTCCCAGTGAGGGAAAGGACTTTGACAGCAGTGACTCAAGGAAAACATTTATTATTATGTTTTGAAATGTTCTGTAGATTCTTTGGATTTTTTTTTACCCCCCCCCCAACCCCATTGTAGTTGTTGATTTTATTGGTCCTATGAAATCTAAGATTTTGAGCTTTTTTTTTTTTTTTTTCCTCAGTCACATTTTTATTGTCCTTATGAGCCTCCACCTCTATACCAGGCTTTTGCAGTTCTGGAAGTTTTTTTTTTTTTTTTTTTTCCCTCTCTTTTTAATTTTTTTTTTAACCAATTATTGTTTTTCTACATTTATCCATTTGGTTGCTTTTCTGACTATTCTTTTCCTCTTGCAGTTAATCTTTAATACATATAAATCTTCTTTATCTACTTCTGTTTAACTTTGCATGTCTATTCTTTTTTTCTTTGCTTTCTTTCCTTTAGTCTCAACATCTTTGTTGGCTTTATTTTCATTGCTTTATACCCTAATTGGCACCTTGCTTTACTTTTGTTTTCCAGTTTGTGCTATAGTTTTATTCTGGTAGACATAATTTTTGGTTCCCTTTGTTTGCCAGGTCAATTTATTGTACTTTAGTTTTGTTGGACTGTTTTGATTTTGTTTATGTGTGTATATGTATATGTGTATATTCAGTGACAATTTTTATTGTTGTTATAAACATCTGCCTCTATGTTGGCCCTTCAAACCTTTGTGTAGTTTTTCTTTTTCTCCTTTTCTTTTTCTTTTCTTTCCTCTATTTTATAATTTTAATTTTTAATTTTCTTAAATCTATATTTTTTCTACATTTATTTCTTTCTTTGCCTTTCCTTCTGTCCTTTTCCCCTTGCAGTTAATCTTCAATATATATAAATCTTCTTAATCTACCTCTATTTAACTTTGCATAGCTATTTTTTTTCCCTTTCTTCCCTTTCCTCTCAACATATTTGTTAGTTTTATTTTCACTGATTTATTTCCCAATTGGCACCTTACTTTAGTTTTGTTATCCAGTTTGTGCTTTTGTTAGTTTTATTTCTGGCAGATATAATTTTAGGTTTCCTTTGTTTGCTGGATCAAGCTATTGCACTTTATTTTTGTTGGACTGTTTTGATTTTACTTATGGGTACATATATGTGTGTATTTTCAGTCACACATTTTATTGTTGTTATAAACATCTACATCTACATTGGGCTTTTGCAGTTTTGTGGAGTTTTCCATTTTTCATCCTTTTTTTCTTCTTCTTTATTTTTAAACCTTTTCTCTTATACTTCAACTTTTAATTTTTTAAACCTATTGTATTTTTCTATATTTATTCCTTTGTTTGTCTTTCCTGTTCTTTTCCCCTTGCAGTTAATCTTTAATATATATGAATCTTCTTCATTTACCTCTATTTTACACTGTATATCTATTCTTTCTTTCTTTCCTTTCCTCTTGACATATTTTTCAGTTTTGTTTCACTGCTTTATTTCCCACTTGGCACCTTGCTTTAGTTTTGTTATCCAGTTTGTGCTTTAATTAGTTTTGTTCTTAAATGGTAAATATAATTTTTTATTTACTTCGTCTGCTGGGTCAATCTATTGTACTTTATTTTTGTTGGATTGTTTTGACTTTGCTCAGGGGTGTATATGTATATATTCCATTATTTTAATTAGTTTTTGCCTGATTTTGTAACTGCCATTTGTCTGGAATTCATCTTTGGTTTCTCATTTATGGATATTTGTTTAAATCTCATTTAATACCATAACAAACCACTTGTGGGATTTTCGTTCCTGACCAGAGATCAAGCCCTGAGGCTTTGGAATGGAAGCACGCACTCCAAGACCCTAGACTACCAGAGAACAAACTCTAGGGGGTATCAAATAATGAGAAATCACACAAAGGAAACCACTGTAATATAAGACCCAGCATCACCCAACCACCAATAGTACCCTGTACACCATGCCTCATCTAAACAACAAACAAAACAAAAATACAAACCCAGTCATCAGCAGAGAGGATTACCACTTCACTCAGCCTTGCCCATCAGAGGAAAAACAAACAAACAAACAGAAAGTCAGCACCTATCTCACCTATAAGAAGCTTACACAAACCACTGGACCAAACTTTGCATAAACCAAAAAGAAGAAAGAATTCAGCCTTTAAGCCTGGGAAAAGGAGACTTCAAAAAATAAGTTTAAAACAATAATAATGAAAAGGCAGAGAAATACAACACAAATGAAGGAACAAACTAGAAACACAGAAGTCCAAATAAATGAAGAGGAAATAGGCAAACTACCTGAAAAATAATTCAGAATAATGATAGTAAAGATGATCAAAAACCTTGAAAGCAAAATGGAGAAAATTCAAGAATCAATTAACAAAGACATAGAAGAATTAAAGATGCAGAGACAAGACAATTATTGAAATTAAAAATATTCTAGAAGGAATCAATAGCAGAATATCTGAAGCAGAAGAATGAATCAGTGAGCTGGAAGATAAAATGGTGGAAATACCTCTGAAGAGCAGAATAAAGTAAGAAGAATGAGAAGAATTGAAGATAGTCTCAGAGACCTCTAGGACAATATCACACACACCAACATTCAAACTATAGGGATCTCTGAATAAGAAGGGATAAAGAAAAAGGCATGAAAAAATTTTTAGAGATTATAGTTGAAAATTTCCTCAACATGGAAAAGGATATAGTCAATCAAGTCCGAGAGGCACAAAGAGTTCCATACAGGATAAACCCAAGGAGAAACACACCAAGACACATACTAATCAAACTAACAAAGACTAAACACGAAGACTATTAAAAGTAGCAAGGGACAAGCAAAAAGTAACATACAAGAGAAACCCCATACACTTAACTGTTGATCTTTCAGCAGAAACTCTGCAGGCCAGAAGGGAATGGTAGGATATATTCAAAGTACTGAAAGGGAAAAATCTACAACCGAGATTACTGTACCTGGCAAGGATCTCATTCAAAATTGATGGAAAAATCAAAAGCTTTTCAGACAAGCAAAATTTAAGAGAATTCAGTACCACCAAACCAGGTTTACAACAAATGTTAAATGGACTTATATAGTCAAGAAATACAAGAGAAGAAAAAAGATCTACAAAATCAACCACAAACAATTAAGAAATTGGCAATAGGAACATATATATCAATAATTACTTTAAATGTAAAAGGACTAAATGCTCCAACCAGAAGACACAGACGGGCTGGATGGATACAAAAACAAGACCAATATACATGCTGTCTACAAGAAACCCTCTTCAGACCTCAAGACAGATATAGACTGAAAGTGAGAGGAGGGAAAAATATATTCCATGAAAATGGGATGCAAAATAAAGCTGGATTAGCAATCCTCATATTAGAAAAAATAGACTTTGAAATGAAGATTATAAGAGATAAGGAAGGATACCACATAATGATTAAGAGGTCAATTCAAGAGGAAGACATAACAATTATAAATATCTATGCACCCAACATAGGACCACCTCAATACATAAGACAAACGCTAAAAGACATAAAAGGAGAAAATGACAGTAACACGATAATAGTAGGAGACTTTAACACCCCACTCACACCAATGGACAGATCATCAAAACAGAAAATTAATAAAGAAACACAAGGCTTAAGTGATACATTAGATGAGATGGATTTCATTTATATCTTCAGGACATTCCATCCAAATGCAGAAGAATACAGCTCTTCTCAAGTGCCCATGGAACATTCTCCAGGATAGACCACAACTTGGGTCACAAATTAAACCTCAGTAAATTTAAGAAAATTAAAATTGTATCAGGTATCTTCTCTGACCAGAATGCTATGAGACTAGAAATCAATTACAAGGAAAAAAAAACAACAAACTGTTATAAACACAAACACATGGAGATTAAACAACCCATTTCTAAATAACCAACAGGTTACTGAAGAAATAAAAAGGGAAATCAAAGAATTTCTAGAAACACATGACAATGAAAATATGACAATTCAAAACCTGTGGCATGCAGCAAAAGCAGTGATAAGAGGGAAGTTTATAGCAATACAATCCTACCTCAAGAAACAACAAAAGCATTGAACAGAGAGTCTAATTTTACACCTAAAACAACTGGAAAAAGAAAAACAAAAAAAAAAACCCAAAATTAGTAGAAGGAAATAAATCATAGAGATCTGAGATGAAATAAATGAAAAAGAAATAAATGAAACAATAGTAAAAATTAATTAAACTAAGAGTTGGTTCTTTGAGAAGATAAACAATGTTGACAAACCTTTAGCCAGACTCATCAAGAAAAAAAAGAGAAGAATCAAATCACAAAATTACAAATGAAAAAGGAGAGGTTACAACACACAATGCAGAAATACAAATAAGACACCATTATGAAAAATTATATGGCAATAAAATGGATAACCTGGAAGAAATGGACATATTCTTAGAAAAGTTCAATCTTCCAAGACTGAACCAGGAAAAAATAGAAATTATGAATAACTCAGTTACAAGCACTGAAATTGAAGCTGTGATAAAAAATCTCCCAGGAAACAAAAGCCCAGGACCAGACGGCTTCACAGGAGAATTCTTTCAAACATTTAGAGAAGAGCTAATGCCTACCCTTCTAAAACTCTTTCAAAAAATTGCAGAGGAAGGAACACTTCCAAACTCGTTCTACGAGGCCACCATCACCCTGATACCAAAACCAGACAAACACAAAAAAAGAATATTACAGGCCAATATCACTGATGAACATAGATGTAAAAATCCTCAACAAAATTTTAACAAACAGTATTCAGAAACACATCAAAAATCTCATAGACCATGATCAAGTTGGGTTTATTCCAGGAATGCAAGGATGCTTCAGTATACACAAATCAATCAATGTGATACACCATAATACAAATTGAAAGATAAAAACCATATGATAATCTCAATAGATACAGAAAAAAGCTCTTGACAAAATTCAGCAACCATTTATGATTAAAACTCTTAAAAAAATGGGCATAGAAGAAACCTCCCTCAACATAGTAAAGGCAATATGTGATAAGCCTACAGCAAACATTATTCTCAATGGTGAGAAACTAAAAGCATACCCCCTAAGGTCAGGAACAAGACAACGGTGTCCACTTCCAACACTATTACTCAAAATATTTCTGGAAGTCCTAGCTATAGCAATCAAAGAAAATGAAACAAAAGGAATCCAGGTCAGAAAAGAAAAAGTAAAGCTCTCACTGTTTGCAGATGACATGCTGTTGAACATAGAAAACCCTAAAGATAGTATCAGAAAATCACTAGAGCTAGTCAGTAATTTAGCAAAGTTTCAGGATACAAAATCAATACACAGAAATCACTTGCATTTCTATATACTAACAATGAAAAATCAGAAAGAGAAATTAGGGAATTAATCCCATTCACCATTGTAATGAAAAGAATTAAATATCTAGGAATAAACTTACCTAAGGAGACAAAAGAACTGTATACAGAAAATTATAAGACTCTGATGAAAAAAATCAAAGATGACATAAACAGATGGAGACATTCCATGTTCCTGGGTAGAAAGAATCAACATTGTGAAAATGACTATACTATCAAATGCAATCTACAGAGTCAATGTGATTCCTATTAAATTACCAATGACATTTTTCACAGAACTAGAACAAAAAATTTCACAATTCATATGGAAACACAAAAGACCCCGAATAGGCAAAACAGTCTTGAGAAAGAAGAATGGAGCTGGAAGAATCAACTTTCCTGACTTCAGATTATATTACAAGCTACAGTCATCAAGACAGTATGGTACTGGCACAAAAATAGAAATATAGACCAATGGAACAAGATAGAAAGCCCAGAAATAAACCCGTGCACCTATGCATATCTTATTTTTGACAAAAGAGGCAAGAATATGCAATAAGGTAAAGACAGACTCTTCAATAAATAGTGCTGGGAAAACTGGACAGCTATAAGAATGAAATTAGAACACTTCCTAATACCATACACAGAGATAAACTCAAAATGGATTAAAGACCTAAATGTGAGACCAGAAACTATAAAACTCTTAGAGGAAAACATAGGCAGAACACTCAATGGCATAAATCAAAGCAAGATCTACTATGACACACCTCCTAGAGTAACAGAAATAAAAAACAAAAGTAAACAAGTGGGACCTGATTAAACTTGAAAGCTTTTGCATAGCAAAAGAAACTATAAGGAAGGTGAAAAGACAACTCTTGGAATGGGAGAAAATAATAGCAAATGAAACAACTGACAAAGGATTAATTTCTAAATTATAAAAGCAGCTTATACAACTCAATACCAGAAAAACAAACAACCCAATCAAAAAGTGGGAAAAAGACCTACACAGACATCTCTCTAAAGAAGACATATAGATGGCTAATAAACACATGAAAAGATGCTCAACATAGCTTATTGTTAGAGAAAAGGAAATCAAAACCACAATGAGATATCACTTTACACCAGTCAGAACAGCCATCATCAAAAGTTTAAAATAATAAATACTGGAGAAGGTGTGGAGAAAAGGGAACGCTCTTGCAGTGTTGGTGGGAATGTAAATTGATACAGCCACTCTGGAAGATGGTATGGAGATTCCTTTTTTTTTTTTTTTTTTTTTTTTTTTTTGGTATGGAGATTCCTTAAAGAAATAGGAATAAAATCACATATGATGCAGCAATCCCACTACTAGCTTTACTAGTGAGGAAACCATGGTTGAAAAAGACACATGTATCCCATTGTTCATTGCAGCAATATTTACAATATCTAGAACATGGAAGCAAGCTGGATGTCCATCGACAGATAAATGGATAAAGAAGTTGTGGTACCTATACACAATGGATTATTATTCAGCCATAAAAAGAAATGTGTTTGAGTCAGTTCTGATGAGGTGGATGAACCTAGAACCTATTATACAGAGTGAAGTGAGTCAGAAAGAGAAAGATATATATCGTATTCTAATGCACATATATGGAATCTAGAAAAATTGTTCTGAAGAATTTATTTACAGGGCAGCAATGGAGAAGCAGACATAGAATACAGACATATGGACATAGGGAGAGGGCAGGAGAGGGTGAGATGTATGGAAAGAGTAACATGGAAACTTACATTACCATATGTAGTTAGTCAACGGGAATTTGTTGTATGGCTCAGGGAACTCAAACAGGGGTCCTGTATCAACCTAGAGGGTGGGATGGAGAGGGAGATGGGAGGGAGGTTCCAAAGGGAGGGGATATATGTATACCTATGGCTGATTCATGTTGAAGTTTGACAGAAAACAACAAAATTCTGTAAAGCAATTATCCTTCAATAAAAAATTAAAACAAATAAAACAGATTAAAAATTAGAAAGAGGAAATCTGAGTGAGAGGAGGAATCCACAGGCTGTCCATCACATTGATTTGCTTTACTTTGGAGGTACAGGATGTTGCTACTTTATCATGGTGTGAATAAGCTCTCCAGTGATGCATGGGAGAAGTGAAGGAGAATACTCTATGTGAGAGGTCTTCATTCCAGGACTTGGGGAACTGCCTAAAATAATTTTGGCAGAGGCAATGAACATCACACTTTCAAAGCTAATAAAGCATACAGGGAAACAACACAGAATGAGTGATATGCCATTAATAGCTTCTATATAGTGATGTGAGAAGCATTATGAGGTTTCATTATGTGGAATACTTTACCACATGCATTCTCTATCCTCCTGAAAACCACCAAGGAGCACAAGAATTCCTACCATTCATGTATGTTGCTTTGTGAATAAGGAATTCTTTCCCAAAATGTCAAATATCAAAAAATAATGGCTAATACCTAGAATGGACAACAACTTAATAACTTCTATTTACTGAGAATATAGAGAGAATCATGACAAACAGACCTACATTTTCCCATCATAGTATTTCCTAATCCACCCAAATCTATATACATATAACCTATCTTCTCTCCTATTACTATTCATGAATTGTTAATCAGTGTTATCTTATTTCAAATTCTGATACTTAGTTACTATCTCTTCCTAGTTTTCTTTCTGTCCTAAGTCATCACCATCAGTATAAACAGAATGAAGTAAATCAGAAAAACAAGTATATTAACGCATACATATGATAAAAAGGGTACTTAGGAAAGAGGGTACTTAGAAACGTATTTGCAGGGTAGGCATAGAGATGCAGATGTAGAGAACAGATTTACGTACACAATGAGGGGATGCTGCTGCTGCTGCTGCTGCTGCTGCTGCTGCTGCTGCCGCCGCTAAGTCGCTTCAGTGGTGTTCAACTCTGTGCGACCCCATAGATGGCAACCCACCAGGCACCCCCGTCCCTGGGATTCTCCAGGAGAGAACACTGGGGTTGCCATTCCCTTCTCCAATACATGAAAGTGAAAAGTGAAAGTGAAGTCGCTCAGTCGTGTCCAACCCTCAGCAACCCCATGGACTGCAGCCTACCAGGCTCCTCTGTCCATGGGATTTTCCACGCAAGAGTACCAGAGTGGATTGCCATTGCCTTCTCTGTGTGTGTGTATAGATACAGTGAATTTGTGTACATGTGTATATAAATACACACCTTATATCAACTTTGTTTATATTTTAAATCTCTCTATATATCCCACATATATATACATAATATATATATATAATTATGTATATAACATATATAACTTTAAAAACATGTTAACTTTACTACTGTTCGAAGGCAGCATTATTCATGACTATTGAAATTGTCAATAGCCTTATCTGTTTCCTTATTTGTGACCTATTCTAGAAGCATCTCTCAAAATAATATTTTAACACATAAGTTGAAGTTTTCCTCTGGTCCAAATCCTCCATTTTTTCCTATATTTGATTTAAACTATAATAGAATCCTTTAATAAGGTTTACAAGTTCCTAAATTATCAGGTCCTCTGTCCAGTCTGTCTCTTAAGACCTGTCATGCTGATCATCCTATTCTAGCCACACATATCTCCTCCTTTTTTGTTTCATATGTAAAGAACATTTCTGCCCACAGCATAAGCATTTACTGTTTCCTATGATTGATCATTCTTTTCAGATATGGCCTTATGCTCATTTATATTCTTCAGATCTCTATTAAAATGTGACCTAATCTTAAAAACATTCTCTAACTTCCTTACATATAAAGTAATCCCTCTTATCGGCTCCTTCCACCTCCAGTGCATCCCCTGGCCACTACTCTAGTTTTACTGTTCCCATATTAGAAAGCAGATACATTACTTTGCAAACAAAGTTCCCTCTAGTCAAGGCTATGGTTTTTCCTGTGGTCATGCATGGATGTGAGAATTGGACTGTGAAGAAAGCTGAGTGCCAAAGAATTGATGCTTTTGAACTGTGGTGTTGGAGAAGACTCTTGAGAGTCCCTTGGACTGCAAGGAGATCCAACTAGTCCATTCTAAAGGAGATCAGTCCTAGGTGTTCATTGGAAGGAATGATGCTAAAGCTGAAACTCCAGTACTTTGGCCACCTCATGCAAAGAGTTGACTCATTGGAAAAGATCCTGATGCTGGGAGGGATTGGGGACAGGAGAAAGGGATGACAGAGGATGAGATGGCTGGATGGCATCACCAACTCGACGGACATGAGTTTGAGTAAACTCCGGGAGTTGGTGATGGTCAGGGAGGCCTGGCGTGCTGTGATTCATGGGGTTGCAAAGAGTTGAACACAACTGAGCAACTGAACTGAACTGAATAGCATATCTGAGCACTTGACAATGAAGGTATCTGTTGTCTGCTCCATGAAGAAAAGGTCTTGTCTGTTTTATATCCTGCTCTGTCCCTAGGGCCTGGAAGAATATCTGGTATGTCACTTGTATTCAAGAAATATGCATAAAATATTTAAATGAGTACAAACTTAGTTGTGAATAAATAGCATCAAGATTTTATCTTTTAAATGTTTAAAATATAAGAAATATAGCCCTCAAAACATGCTGTTCATTCACTAAATTGCGTCCAACTCTTTGCTACCCCTGCAGCATGCCAAGATTCCCTGTCCTTCACTCTTTTCCAGTGAGTCCGCTCTTCTCGTCAGGTGGCCAAAGTACGGGAGTTTCAGCTTCAGGACTAGTTCTTCCAGTGAATATTCAGGACTGATTTCCTTTAGGATTGACTGGTTTGATCTCCTTGCAGTCAAATGGAGTCAAGAGTCTTCTCAAGAACCACAATTAAAAAGCATCAATTCTTTAGTGCTCAGCTTTCTTTATGGTCCAACTCTCATATCCATACATAACTACTGGAAAAACCATAGCCTTGACTATACAGACCTTTGTCAGCAAAGTGAGGTCTCTGCTTTTTAATATGATGTTTATGTTAGTCATGACTTTTCTTCCAATGAGTAAGCATCTTTTAATTTCATGGTTGCAGTTACCATCCACAGTGATTTTGGAGCCCAAGAAAAGAAAATCTGTCACTGCTCTAATTGTTCCCGCATCTATTTGCTATGAAGTGAAGGGACCAGATGTCATGGTCTTAGTTTTTTGAATTTTGAGTTTTAAACCAGGTTTTTCACTTTCCTCTTTGATCTTCATCAAGAGGGTCTTTAGTTCCTCTTTGTTTTCTTCCATTAGAGAGGTATCATCTCCATATCTGAGGTCGTTGATATTTCTCCTGGCAATCTTGACTCCAGTTTGTGATGCATCCAGCTCAGACTTTCTCATGATGTACTCTAAATATAAGTTAAATAAGCAAGGTGACAGTATACAGCTTTGCCATACCTCTTTCCCAATTTTGAACCAGTCAGTTGCTCCATGTAAGGTTCTAATTGTTGCTTCTTGACCCACATACAGTTCCTCATGAGAAAGGTAAGGTGACTTAGTATTCTTATCTATTTAAGTAGTTTCCACAGTTATTGTGATCAACACAATCAAAGGCTTTCACACAGTCAATGAAGCAGAAATAGATGGTTTTCTTTTTTTTTTTTTCTGGAATTCCCTTGCTTTCTCTATGATCCAGTGGATGTTGATAATTTGATCTCTGATTCCTCTTCCTTTTCTAAATCCAGCTTGTACATCTGAAAGTTCGTGGTTCACATACTGCGGAAGGCTAACTTGGAGAATTTTGAGCATAACCTTACTAGTATATGCTCAATTGTCTGATAGTCTTAACATTCTTTGGCATTGCCATTCTTTGGAATGGAATGAAAACTGACATTTTCAAGTATAGTGGCCACTGCTGAGTTTTTCCAAATTTTCTGGGATATTGAGTGCAGCACTTTCATAGCATCATCTTTTAGGATTTGAAATAGCTCAACTGGAGTTCCATCACCTCCACTAGCTTTGTTTGCAGTAATGGTTTCTAAGGCCCACTTGACTTCACACTCCAGGATGTCTGGCTCTAGGTGAGTGACCATACCATCGTGGTTATCCCAGTCATTAAGACCTTTGAGTTATGCAAGCCCCAAAATGTAACACTGTGCAGAAATAATTTAAAGGTGATAAAGAGCAATCTGACATCAGGGAATGATTCCAGATCCTAGCAGGGATTCAGTGGATACCAAGACCAGTCAGATGTTATAAGATAAGGATATCAGTTCCTAGAAGCTTGGCAGATAAAGAAATGCCTATCATACCCTTTGCTTCAACATTTTACATTGGGTATATTAAAAAGAAGATTAATATAAAATATTACCACAACAGAATTTCTCAAAAAAAAAAAAAATCCTTCCTCAGAATTTTAGCTTAGACTAAGGTTAGGACAGCTCTTGACATGAAATTTGCCTTTTATACACGGTAGTATTTTTCAATCCAAGATGAGTACGTTATTAAAAAGATTTTTTTATCTATATCATCTGCAATTTGATGAGTAAAGATTATTTTTAATCTGATTTCACTTTATCATTCTTTTTCTAAGAATCTCTACATCTACCTACTTTAGCAGAAAACCTATATTATATTAAGATAAGTGGTCTTTTATCTTCTAATTCTATTTCCAGTGCAGTACTTTAGGTATCCAACCAATTATGAAAGTCTTAAAATTTTTACATATTTTATAATGCTTTATTCTGTGTGAGTTTTAATTTTTTCATGAAATATCTAAATAGAAGTGATACATAATATATTATGCATAACCTGAAAAAAAAAAAAAAAACTTCAGTGATTTCCAGCATCAAAGGTCATTTATTCTACTGAGAGCCTAGTGACCTTTAAGTTGATTTTCTATTTTATGGATTTTTATAAATTACTTATTAGTGTGGACTATGTGTACAGAAAGCAAACCAACATAACTTTAACTTTTTCTCAAATCATTTGGTGAATCATCAGACAAGCATCCACTTAAGTAATCCATATATGTCTAAAAAATGTTCATGCAGAAATAATGGAATGAGGAAAGTCCTTCTTATAATGTTGACTAAAACACTGTTTCCAAAGTTAACCTGTATGGAAAATAAACCTTTTAAAAATGTAACAAGAGTTCACCAAGAACACAAAATCTGTATTAAGTAAATATTTCAAAGGATGAATGGAAATGAAATATCTGTGATATTCATGCTAAAAATTCAATGTCTATTGAATTACAGGAACAATCACTACTATCATAAACCTTGTTCAACCCTGGGTGCACAAAAAGGTTTTGAATCTGTAATACCATTCAAGGCATAATAAACACTGAAAGACATTTATTGAGTGCCTGCTGTTTGCCAGGCAGCATGTTATCGGCTGCTATGATGTGCCTTAATAGGTAGTTAAGATCAGTTTAATGCTTAAAAATGCACTTTGGTGAATATTATCAGCCCTTATTGGAAAATTTTCCCTTTTTCCCTCTCAGGGAGTTTAACTGCTTGATTTAAAGTATGTAGAGTCATTATGTAGAGTCATCTCGTGCATGCACACACACACACACACACACACACACACACACACACACTACAATTATATACACATACAGAGGTAAGAAAACACTGTGCCTATTAAGAGAAAACCAACTTTATTTTTTCTTAAATATCATTGTTAGCAACAACTGAGGGATTAGGCGTATCATTGCCTTAATTTCCAATCACAGTTCAATCCTTAAAAAGCTGTAGGTCTTCACAAGTTGTTTCATTTCTCTGAATTTAAATGTTCTACTCTGTAAAATGACAGTGGAAGGCAAAAGCAGAAGACTGGAGGGTAGGAATAGGTGAGGAGGTCAGCCGATGCTCCTGTTTTTTTGCTTTATTGTGTCTTGTTTTCTTTGCTTCTAATGATCTTTGTCAGATATCAGGCTTTCTCCCTGGCCCCACCTCTCGCTAGGTAGCTTTTCTATCATGAAATAGCTTCTCTTCTTGACTCTGGACCTCCACTATCTTCCACTGTCTCTCCATCCTCTAGAGGATGGTTGGCTCCCTGCTAGTCCTAGTTATTAGGTTTTATCACTATCTCCTGTTTTTGTGGTTATTTCTGAGCTCTTTTAACCACTTGCATAACTTTTTCTATGTATTAAAATCAGATTGTTGTAAGACCTACAGTAGTTTCTTTTTTTTTTTTTTAACTGGATATACCCTGAATGATATAGTGACTATCTACTTCATAAGACAAATGGAGCTAAAGGATTTAAAAGCTCAGCAGTTTGCAGGGCACAGGTGAAACTGGCAATAAATATTTGCTCTAAGTAAAAAAGTGAAAGATAGAGGTACAACTCTTTTGTCATTCACTTCAGAGCAAAATGAACAAGCAGTTTACAAGAGTGAACATATGCAAGATTATTCAACAAATGTTTGTTAATCATCCACTCCCTAAGCCAGAAATGTGTCTTGGTGCTGAAA
Source organism: Oryx dammah (assembly GCF_014754425.2). Lineage (NCBI taxonomy): Eukaryota > Metazoa > Chordata > Mammalia > Artiodactyla > Bovidae > Oryx > Oryx dammah. Next base: position 26,088,455 of record NW_024070196.1, on the reverse strand, counting down.
TGAGACAGTGAGGAAAGAGGAAAAATACAGTTTCTTGACTAAAGAATTTACATTCTTTCTTCATGAGGAAGAACATATATTAAAAGGAGAAAGAAAGATGCAGTATTTAAGATGCTGATAACTCCTAAAGACTTTGAAGGCAAGTTAAGAGTGCTGGTGTTCAGGGAGATCTCCTCTGAAACTTTGTCAACTGAACAGGCCCAGTGACAAGTGGGAGAGCAGCCTCAGTGTCTACGGGCCTTGCTCTTCTACAGAGACAAGAGCCCAGTGAGGTTTCTTACCTGAGAGAAGCGTGGCGTTTTCAAGGAATATCAGGAGGCTCTGGAGGAGAGAGTAACCAGAGCAATGAGAGAGATGAGAGAGCAAGAGAGGAAGACTGAGGGGGTGGGTTCATGGGGTACTCACCATGTGGAGTGTCACCGGCAGCGGCAGGGTTTTAGGTTTTAATCTGAGAACGGGAGCCCTCAGAAAGCTACCAGCAGAAGTGCCATGCTATTTGATCTATGTTTCAATAAGATCAGTCTGACTGCTGGGTGGAAAATGGCTTTAAGGAAACAGTATGAGAAACAAGGAGAATTTTATAACAATCCAAGTGCCCCCATGGTTGCCTGGACATCAACAATGACTGCAAGTAGTGATGGTCACACAACAGATCTCAAAAGCAAGTATTGATGGACTGGACGTGCGGTGTGAGAGGAGTCACTCGGTGCTGCACTCCTTGAGTCAAAATGGAGAAGTAAAATTTAAAAGAAAAATAAACATGCCCACATAAGTGGTTATTATGTTTAAATGTGAAGGAAAAAGTAGTTGCTGTGCTGTGAGCCATCAACTGGCTAAAACACTCCTTCTCAATGGAATGAATAAGGAGGTGGCACAAGAATGCCTCTCAGCTTATAATTGAACAGCTAGCAGAATGAGGTACTTCCCAACACTGATGCCAACAGTGGCACAGACAAGATTAAAGTCATTTGATAGTAGTGCTGATGATGATACTACACTATCTGGTTGCACAGCTTAGAATGTAACCATCCTACAAAACTCATTCTTTCCCAGAATCTCTGTGAGCTACCAGTGTGAATTTGGAAAACTCCAGGCTTTTAGATACAAGCTGTTATCTTTGTGGGTATTAGTATTCCTAATCTCACTAGTTTTTGCATTATGTTTTTTCTTCAGTATTAATATGCACATTTTTCTCATTTACTCATTTATATTCATTACCAATTATTTTATTCAGTACTCAATAATTGTGGTATATGTTTCACTTTTTTTCTGGGATTTAATGTAGGAGCAGAAAATTTTGTTGCCACCTGTTCTTTTCTGTTTTGTTCTTTTGATTTTTTTTCTAAAACTTTAGATTCCCCTCCCTCCTCTTTGTACATCAGTCAATAAAAATATATCCAGGTATGCCAAGCTATATCAACATTAAATGAATACATTTTAAGGTGTAGTTATAAATCACTGGATACATTTTTGAAATAGTCAATTTATCATGATTAGTAATATATATTTTAGTTATATTTAGAAAGACAGACAGAGATGGATTTTTCAAGCCTAATATATATTTTCCCCTAATTTCCTACTTATAGAACCTCAGTATGGTCAATGAGCCTATGCCCAGAGTTACACTCATGGACTCATGATGATAATTTTCCTTAATTTTGCAGCCTTCAGCCATTAAAGTTTGGCAATATGAACCATTTCCTATATTAATATTTAGATGAGAACTTCTGGAGACGTTTCTGTGAAAAAGCACAAATGTGCTAGTCATCCTTCCTGTTTCTATTTGTTTTGTCTTGACTATGGATGGAATAAATGAAGTAACGGCTGATGTCTTGAAACATGAAGTGGAAAGCATAGGAGAAAGGTCAGAGGAAAAGGAAAACTGTGACTCTGCTGATAACACTGCATCTAAACCATTTGAAAACTATTTGCTAAATTTTGCTAAATGAAAAAAAAAAAGATTTTAATGTTAGCCCATATTACATAGACAAATGTTAGTTCTAGTGGAAATCTGTCTAAATAATTCAGAGTATTTTCAACTCATTGTCAGTTCAGTTCAGTCACTCAGTCCTGTCCAACTCTTGCGACCCCCATGGACTATAGCATGCCAGGCCTCCCTGTCCATCACCAACTCCTGGAGATTACTCAAACTCATGTCCGCTGAGTCAGTGATGCCATCCAATCATCTCATCCTCTGTTGTTCCCTTCTCCTCCAACCTTCTATTTTCCCTAGCAACGGGGTCTTTTCAAATGAGTCAGTTCTTCCCATCAGGTGGCCAAACTATTGAAGTTTTGGCTTCTGCATCAGTCCTTCCAATGAATATTCAGGATTGATTTCTTTTAGGACGGACTGGTTGGATTTCCTTGCAGTCCAAGGAAATCTCAAGAGTCTTCTCCAACACCACAGTTCAAAAGCATCAATTCTTTGGTGCTCAGCTTTCTTAGCTGACTATAGTCTAACTCTCACATCCATATATGACTACTGGAGAAACCATAGCTTTGACTAGATGGACCTTTGTTGTCAAAGTAATGTCTCTGCTTTTTAATACGCTGTCTAGGTTGGTCATAACTTTTTCCAAGGAGCAAGCATCTTTTAATTTCATGGCTGCAGTCACCATCTGCAGTGATTTTGGAGCCCTCTAAAAATAAAGTCTGGTAATTATCCATCCAGTGAACCTCCCTCCTCAACTCTGTTCCTTGGCTATACATCACCAGCTATCTTTGCTATAGTCAGGACTGAACCTGATCTCTCTCCCCTAATACAATAATCTTGACACCTATCATGACAGTCCTGAGTAAAAGTCCTTCTTAAGGGTTTAACAAGTATCAGAATTTTTTGTTTTTAATAGAACTACCAAAGCATTAGTTAACTATTGAGGTAGAACTACTCAGTACAACCTACACATTTTTTTCTTTCCAATTACAATTCACTCTCATAAAGATAAGCCTGCTGGTTGACATTTTTTTCATACAACAACATTCCATGTATTTGCCTAGGAATTTGAGTTGGAAATTTTATTTCTTTAATGTGTATAAAATTAAATGAGATTGAAATGCTGGAAATATATCCAATAAAATATAAAACTGTCAAAATCAGTTAACTTTATTCTGTTTCAAAGTGAAAAGAAAGTGAAAATGAAACTGAAAGTTGTGTCTGACTCTTTGTGACCCCATGGACTACACAGTCCACGGAATTATCCAGGCCAGAATACTGAAGTGGGTAGCCTTTCCCTTCTCCAGGGGATCTTCCCAACCCAGGAACTGAACTGCGGTCTCCTGCATTGCAGATGGATTCTTTACCAGCTAAGCCACAAGGAAAGCCCTGTTGCAAAGTACCAGCTTCTAAATAGCATCATCCTTGATAAAAAATCATGAGCTAAAATAGTCATCATTTACTGGAAAAGAACAATTAAAGTATTATTAATAGCAAGGTAGAAGTATATTTATGCTAACTTTAAATGATATAGAGTGACAAAGTTTGAAAATAATATTTATTGTTTTAAAAATTCCATTTGTTAACAGAAGAGCTTATCACAACTACTTACTGTCCATCCCAATAGTCAGAGCAACATCATGCAGTTAATATCTGTACTATTTCACTCCTTAAAAGTAACATTTAAGAACTAAATTGTTGAGTCTTAAGTTTTTAAATGTTTGAGTGTTTAAAATTTAAGAGCACATAAAAATCGTAGAAAAGGACATTCATTAATAAAATATTCAAAATATGGTAAATTATGCATGATGATTTAATATATGCAAATTGACAAGTGATATGAACAGTAAATTTGAATAGAGGAAATATGTACATAAATGAATGATATTTCAGAATCTAAGCAAATTGGTGACTGCATTATGTACTTGTCCCCAAGGTAAATGAAATATTAATTAGAAAACATTTTTGTCCATCAAAGGACCAATAATAGGACATGAAGGAAAATTATCAGTTTGCTCCTTTTTTCTTATCTTTAAAATTTTGTTCATATATTGTTATCTAAATGCTTTAGTAGCATTTTTCAGCAAACTGCTGCTCTTATACTGATCTTATTACATGCTTAATTTTATTTAAAAAATCATGAAATTATGTCTAACTCTTGAGAATTTGGTGGTGCAATTTCTCTGTTTATTCATACTTATTTATCCTTAAAAGTCATTGCAGTTAATATTGCTAGAAATTCTTTCATAGGATGAACATACTTTCCATGTGAATTTTTTGAGATAAGGCAGTCAGTAACTCTCACTTGATATGAAATAGAAATAAAGATATTTATTTCCATTTTTAAATGCCTCAACTTAGAGTGAATTGTTTTATATATTATTTGACTTGACCAACTGCAAATTGAGTCAGGAATATAACTTGACCATAAGTCTGATACTATGAAAAGTGTTTTTTTACTGTAAATTTTCTAAAATACCACAGACTATTTGATGGTATTTTAGAAAACATAAAATACCATAGAAACAGACTATTACAGATGTCAAAATGTTTAAATATGCAACTCTTTCTGTGTGATTAGTTGTTGCTTATCTGACATCCTGACTTAATTCTGTAATTGGGAGAACCATCCAAGTCTGTTGCTCACCTCTTTTCTGCTCTGCAGCTTTGGAAATATTATATGGGCTCCAAATTCATTTGAAATAAGAACACTGAAATGAAGCTCACTGATTCAGGATTCAGTTCCAAAGCTGTTCTTGCAGATATATGGAGACTGGGGATATTACACATTTTTTTTTCTATTTTCCTCTTAATATTATTATAAGGAAATGAGGTTAAAGTTTGCAGAGATAAAAGGAATTTAACTGGATGAAATGATACACTTTGAAATGTGAGGGAGAAAGTGATAATTTTATTAATGTATTTATTTATTTAACTACAAACAGTTTCATTGTTTTGCTATAAAGAGTTTACAGTTTTTAAAGTCTCTCTCATTTAGCATTGTCTGAATAAACATTTCTTCTAGGCTACCTCCCTAAGTCTCTAACTCAAATAATCATTAATAGAATATCCAGAGTCATCCCACGAAGCACTTGCTTAGAATAAGAAATAAGTTTTACAATTAATAACATGTTAAAAATTATAGTTTTCCACCTAATAGAATCAAATACTAAAATTTTCTCTTCAGGATGATAAACTCTATTTATTCTTCTAACATTGAAATTGTCTGATAGTAATCAGAAGGTGTAGAAAAGCTATTAAGGAAATTTTGACAATTTAAATAACATTTTTTTTGTATTATGCATGTTTTATCATTAGAAGTATATATTTTATAAAACAGTATCAACTTGTAAACATTTGATCTACATTAAAGTTCATTTGTACTGGGGGAAGTCATTTATAATCAAATGACCATTATCTTTGTCTGTTGTGTTGTCTTTGAAACTTATAGTCAATCTTTCCATGCTTTAATTAGTAAATCCATTTGCTTTCCATTTACCTTTAGTAGTTGTGAAAGCTCTTGAAGTATAAGTAAGTTGAAATTAGATTTAAATATGTCATGTTTAAGGTAGTGTTTCAAAAACAAAGTTATCCTCCATTATTATATATTGGCATTCTCAATATCATATCTTTATATGGCATGACTGTTTTTTTGTATTTTACTTTTAAGGCATATGAAATTGTTTTGAATCAGAGAAATCATATGCTAGATAACTAGGAGACAGGCTGCCTGGCATTTGCTAAATCATGCTAATAGTAGAAAAGACTGACAAACAGTAAAAATAGTTTTCAAATATTCTACCTGCTCAATGTAAAAATTTACTTTTATTATACACTGCAATCATCAAAGAAGCCTGAAGTAGGGAAAATATCTGTGAAGTATGTTGATGCTAATAAAAAACATTCAACACTTGATTTGCCTGAATTATCATTTATGATAATTACCATTTAGAATATATAATATAGTTCAGTCAAGTCACACACTGTACCTAAAGATATTTACAGCTTTTAATTTTAGGCAAAAATTAAAATGCTAATTAACTGGTATAGATGAACTTTTCAACCTATAAGCCATAAACACCTGTCCATAGTTGTTTTAAATCTAAAAAAGATAGATTTTCTACCCTGAAAATTGAAAAAACTTTCAAACCTTAACACTGTAGTTGCATCAAAATGCTAGACTGTTTTGGCCAAGAAGTGCATGCAGTTGTGTCCCACTTTAACCCACCAGGCTCCTCTGTTCATGGAAATTCCCAGGTAAGAATACTGGAGCAAGTTGCTATTTCGTACTCCAGAGAATCTTTCTGATCCAGAGACTGAACCCAAGTCTCCTGTGTCTCCTGCTTTACCGGGGCAGTTTTTACACACTGAGCCATCAGGGAAGCCCTGATGAAGAAGTAAGTTAGTTCAATTATAAAATACAATGGAAGGCTTCCCTGGTGGCTCAGTGGCAAAAAATCTGCTTGCCATTGCAGGAGACATGGGTTTGATCCCTGATTCGGAAAGATCCCATATGCCATGAAGCAACTAAGCCTGGAGCACCATAAATATTCAGCCTGTGCTCTAGAGCCCAGGAGCTGCAACTATTAAAGCTTGTACACCCTACAGCCTGTGCTCAATAGCAAGAGAGGCCATTGTAATGAGAAGCCCACACACCACAACTAGAGTAGACCCTACTTGCAGTAACTAGAGCAAAGCCTGAGTAGCAACTGAGATCTAGAACAGCCAAAATAAATAACATTTTAAAAATAATTTTTTAAATGCAATGAAGAAAAGGATTTAAAAACTATTTTAAATCAGACATGTTCTCTGAACACTACAAAACATTGAGGAAGGAATTTGAAAATTATATCAAGAAATGAAAAGAGATTTTTCTGTTCTTCCACTGGAAGAATTAATGTTGTTAAAATGACCATATTATCCAAAAATAATTACAGATTTAATGCAATCCCTACCAAATACACATGACATTTTTTCACAGAACTAGAGAAAATAATCCTCAAATTTATATGGAACCAAAAAAGACCCCAAATTTTCAAAGTAATCTTTAAAAAAGAGCAAAGCTGGAGTATCATGCTCTCTGACTTCAGACTATACTACAAAGCTATATTAATTAAAATAGCACGGCACTGGCACAAAAAAAGACATGTAGATTAATGGAACAGAATAGAGAGCCCAGAAATAAACACACATTTTTGGACAATTAATCTATAATAAAGGAGGCAAGAACAGACAGTGAAAATGACAGTCTCTTTACAAAGTGATGCTGGAAAAACCCATCAGCTACATGTAAAACAATGAGATTAGAACATTTCTTCACATCAAAGGTAAACTCAGAATAGATTAAAAAGACTAAAATGTGAGAGTAAAATAAACTCTTAGAAGAGAACATAAGCAGAACATGCTTTGACATAAATTGTGGCAATTTTTTTTAATCTGTCCCTTAAGAAGGGAATAAAGAAAGAAATAAAAGCAAAACTAAACAAATGAAACCTAATCAAAGTTAAAAATTTTTGTACAGCAAAGGAAACAATCAACAAATAAAATGACAAAATGAAAAAAACAACCCACTGAACAGGAGAATACATTTACAACTGATATGCTACGGGGTTAAAATCCAAAATAAATAGCTCATACAGCTCAATATCATAAAAACAAAGAAACCAATTAAAAAATGAGCAGATCTGAACAGACATGTTTCCAAAGAAGATATACAGAGGATCAACAATCGCCAGAAAAAATGCACAAAATTTCTAATCAGAGAAGTACAATTCAAAACCACAATGAGATATTATCTCACAACTGCCAAATTGTCTATTATTGAAATGTCTATAAATAACAAGGGCTTCTCCAGTGGCTCAGCTGGTAAAGAACCCACCTACCAATGCAGAAGATGCAAGAGACTTGGGTTCAATCCCTGGGTCACAAAGATCCCCTGGAGAAGGATATGACAACTCATTCCAGTATTTTTGCCTGGAGAAGTGTGTGGACAGAGGAGCCTGATGGGCTACAGCATATAGGGTAGCAAAGTGTTGGACATGACCGAGTGCACATGCACAGACATAAATAACAAATCTTGGAGGGAATGTAGAGAAAAGGGAACTCTAGTAGAATATAGATGGTACTGTAAATTGGTGCAGCTACCATGGAAAAAAGTATGGAGGTTCCTCAAAAAATGAAAAATCGAGTTATCATATTATCCAGCAAACCCACTACTGGGTATATATCTGAAGAAAATAAAAACACTAACTTGAAAAGATACAAAAACCTCAATTTTCATAGCAACGTAATTTACAGCAGTGAAGATATGGAAGTAACTCAAGTTGCTTTCATCAACAGATGAAAGTATAAAGAAAATGTGGTAAGACTCACAGATAAAGAACAAACTACCGGTTACCAGTGGAGAAGGAAATAAGGGATGGATGAGATAGGGGTAGAGGATTAAGAGACACAAACTACTATGTATAAAATAAATAAGCAACAAGGATACATTGTGCAGCACAGGAAAATAGTCATTATTTTGCAATAACTTTAAAAACTAAAATAAAATACATACAAACACAAAGTGGCAACTATTAACATGTAGATAGATAGTCTATCTACACTGTTAGTGTAGTACTCTGTGTACACTGTTAGTCTCACAGTGTACCTTAAGAAGTCAATATTAAGAAAGTAAAATATTTTACTTCAAAATAGACATTTTTAGTAAAGAGAATATGTCATCAAAACAAAGATATTAAAAAGAAAAAATTAAAAAGCAGATAGAGAGAAAATCTTACATTGAAACAAGAAAATACTTACCTTAGATTTAAATATAAATATTTATTATGTAATATTTAAATATTATAATATAGATTATGTAAATTTAAATATTAAACTAAAATTATAAATTTTATTAAAATTTATATTATAGATTTAAAATAATAAATAAATAATTTAAAATAAATTTATAAAATTAAAATTTATAATAAATTTATAAATTTAAATACATTAAATGTGTCACATCTGGAGAATAAATGTTTTTAACAGAAGACCCCTTTCCTCCCCCCCCCCAAAAAAAACAGAGAATTAGAAGAAAAGAGAATGAAGTCAAAGTTTACAGTCAGAAACAAATTGAAGCAAGGACATTTGAGAAAATGTTTAGGGAAAATATGGAAGATAGAGGAGAATCACTAATCTATGATTGGGAGTTACAGAGAGCAGACTTTTTAGGAAGGAAAAGACAAAAAAGCAACTGTAAGTTCAGATCTGAATGTGTGCACAGAACTACAGAGAAAATAATGAAGAGAATTATAAAGGAAAACTCTTCATGTAGAGATTCAATTTCGCTACCACTATAGCCTGCCAGATTCTTTCAAGGGACAGTTGGAAAACAAATGTTAAGTCATTTGGAAATTAGATGACAAAGTAATTGCTTGCTTTACAGATGCAGAAACATTTTTCAAATGATAAAACAACTGTTCTAACATATTTTTCCCTCTTCATTTTCAAAATTTTTGCTGATTTTCAACTCATTTATTAACCACCTTCTATATTGCAACAAGTTCTCAGAATAATCTTTCAGGCTGCGATGAGTTGTTTATGTGGAGATATACAAATACGCTCTGATGACACACTTGGCAATTAGTGACATGTGCTGCCTGATGAAGGAACCTAAGTTTGCATGAAAATTGCATCTCTGAATCCACTGGACAGTATAAGAAACACCTATGCTGAAAATTTTCTAAAAATTTAAATTCTTTGAGGAAGATAACATTCAAGCAAGAAAATGAAAAAAGATGCATCCTTACCATTTTAGGGAAAAGGATTTCTCATGAACAAATACTGTATTTCTCATATATTTCCTACACCTGGTAAAATAATAGGGGTAGATAACTTCAATGATGTACTTCTCCATCTGGGTCTGATTTTTCACTTCAGTTGCCAAAACAGACTAGCAATTATTCTTATCATTCAAAGAAATGAATGGATGATCTTTCATAGTATTTTCTGCAGTTCCATCTCAGTATCATTTTTTCAATATCATTCCAGTTCTGCATCTAATTTTGATTTGTGTTCTATTTTTTTCTTTATTCATAACTTTACTCTGCACTTAGCTCCTAATTATCAGTCAGTCACAAAATGCTAACTCCATGTTATCAAATACACTCAAAACAATGCAGTATATCCTACTATATTACTGGACCAATACAAACAATTTGCTTGTTAACCCATTTAGATCAAAATAGCATTTTTTTCCCTTTATATCAGATGTTATAAAAATACATTCTATGGTTTTTATAAGTGAAAAACTTCAGAAAATATAATGTTTTTGCTGGAAAGATATTATTTTAAAAATCTCAATGAACCTAAAATTTTCTCTTTGAAATTTGTTTTATAAGATATAAAATAATATTCTTAGATTTCTCTGATGTTAGGCTACTAGATTTAATGTACATACTTCTGAACTTTTGATTTTTAGATATATATACCACCTAGTAAGTTTCAATGTACTAAACAATAAAAAGTAATTATATCCAGTTTCTATTTATTTTTTAAATAAATTACAATATTAAGAAAATATATTATACATTGCTGCACAGTGTGGCATAAGCAAAATAGGTACATACATAGGCAATGCCTAAAATTATGCTATTTCACAGTCTGAGAAAACAATACATTAATTTATATTACTAAGATGATCCAAGAATGGATCACAGAAAATTATTTTGTTAAGTGAACAAAAACAAAATATTTGAATGTTACAATATATATATTATCAATGATAATGGCTTTCAAAATGTTTTCAATAATTTGTGTTTTAGTTAATATAATTTTACATTGAACTGTTATTGAAATAATTCAATAATTTATATTTTTAAGAACACTACAAACTGTATTACTTTATCAATACATTTATTATATTGAATATCATCTTACATGATTAATATGTACACTTTTTATAATTTTTCCCTTACTTATGTAGTCTTAATATAAATTATATTTAGCTGTCTTGAATAAAGAATACTAATCCCCCAAATCTCAATATATAAAAGACTTCAACAATATGAGGTTAAATTTTTTTATCTTAGAATATATAATTTTAAACTATCCTAATATTGAGCTATTGTGGATATATTTCATCAGTTATTAACATTCCTCTTTCAGGTTCATATCAAGTCATCAAAAATTTGAAGTACTCCTGACCTTTTCCTCAATGTGAAAATTAGTAATATAATGGCAATATTCAGACAAGCAAATATAGACCAAGCTCCCTTTGATGAAAACAACATGAGGTAAAGCTTCCCTACTGAGAATCATCTCAGTTTGTGAAATAGTAATTTGGAATGGCCCTATCTGCTAAGTATGTTGAAAGAAAGAAAATGTGGAAAACATAATTTGAAACATATTTATGTATACCTAATCATTTTATATATCTTTTAAGTATACAATTTGAGATACATATAACTTGATTTATATTTCCAATTACACAATTATTCTATATTAGACAATTTTACAATTTGAAGTTTGTATATATTTCAAATTATATAAGATATATATATATACATATAAAGTAAAGAGTATCAACAAAATGTTGAAAAATCTTGTTATTTTATCCATAATATTCTGACTTTATTTTCTGGTTTGCTTTTCAAATTTAATTTAAAAATAAAACAGAAAGCATTTTCCAGGAAGAGAAAATCAGTGTCAAAAACAAAGAATATTCACTTGGAAAATTAAAAGCTTTCAATAATTGTGCAATACAGAACATAAGTATTCATAACCATTAAATAGCAATTAACAATTTCTGATTTAATTCAGTTGTTAAGTTCCTATTATCCCTCTCTCATTTTTCTTTCTTTTTCATCTTTAGCATAAGTTGACTGTTTTCTAAACATCTGTAGATATAGTGAATATTCAATTCAGTTCAGTTGCTCATACATGTCTGACTCTTTGCGACCACATGGACGGCAGCATGCCAGGCCTCCCTGTCCATCACCAACTCCTAGAGTTTACTCAAACTCATGTCCATTGAGTCAGTTATGCCATCCAACCATCTCATTCTCTGTCGTCCCCTTCTCCTCCTGCCTTCAATCTTTCCCAACATCTTGGTCTTTTCAAATGAGTCAGCTCTTCGTATCAGGTAGCCAAAGTATTGGAGTTTCAGCTTCAGCATCAGTCCTTCCAATAAACACCCAGGACTGATCTGGGTGTTCACTTTAGGATGGACTGGTTGGATCTCCTTGCAGTCCAAGGGGCTCTTAAGAGTCTTCTCCAACACCACAGTTCAAAAGCATCAATTCTTTGGTGCTCAGCCTTCTTCACAGTCCAACTCTCACATCCATACATGACTACTGGAAAAACCATAGCCTTGACTAGATGGACCTATGTTGGTAAAGTACCATCTCTGCTTTTTAATATGCTGTATAGGTTGGTCATAACTTTCCTTCCAAGGAGTAAGTGTCTTTTTATATCATGGTTGCAGTCACCATCTACAGTGATTTTGGAGTCCAAGAAAATAAAATCAGCCACTGTTTCTCCATCTATTTGCCATGAAGGGATGGAACTGGATACCATGATCTTTGTTTTCTGAATGTAGAGTTTTAGGCCAACTTTTTCACTCTCCTCTTTCACTTTCACCAAGAGGCTCTTTAGTTCTTCACTTTCTGCCATAAGGGTGGTGGCATCTGCATATCTGAGGTTATTGATATTTCTGCCAGCAATCTTGATTCCAGCTTGTGCTTCATCCAAGCCTAGTGTTTCTCATGATGTACTCTGCATATAAGTTAAATAAGCAGGGTGACAATATACAGCCTTGATGTACTCCTTTTCCTATTTGGAACAGTCTGTTGTTCCACGTCCAGTTCTAACAGTTGCTTCCTGACTTGCATACAGATTTCTCAAGAGGCAGGTATGGTGATCTGGTATTCCCATCTCTTTCAGAATTTTCCGCAGTTTACTGTGATCCACACAGTCAAAGGCTTGGCATAGTCAATAAAGCAGAAATATATGTTTTTCTGGAATTCTCTTGCATTTTCGATGATTCAGCGGATTTTGGCAATTTGATCTCTGGTTCCTCTGCCTTTTCTAAAACCATACTGAATATAGCATTTGCCAATAACATCAAATATAATTTAGCTCATATACCAGTATCAAATATTCATTCCCAGGAAAGTCAATATTTTTGTGTGAAACAGATACTGAAAACCAAAGAAATCTAAATTTATTGAAATTCATAATGTATGATAATTCCACAGAATTTTCATTTTTTAAAAATCATTATATTTTAAATTTATTGAAAGAATTTTATATCTGTTACGTGGCTTGTGTAACATCCATTGTATACTAAGAAAATATTTTAAAAATCAGATAAGCTTCTAAATATTGTATCTGTTGAAAGAATGCCTAGAGCTACTATTAAAAACCTGAGATAAGATGTGAATGTTTTTGAACTACAGATCATATACTAGCATCTGTATATTGGCTTTTTTTAATAGTAAGTAATTTAATCTTCATTAACCCTCAGCAGTTCATTATAGAAAACAACTTGGAAATATAGTCAATTGCAAAAAACAGGAATACCTTCTGTGATCTAGCTGGCAAGTCATTAACAATAGATTTATAGATTGAAATAATCTGCATTATTAAATAGCATTATAGTGTTCAGAATAGACACAGATTAAAAAGAAAATAAAATAGACTATTCATTCAACATTTTGGTGGCTCTTATTAACATTTGTTAGCTACTAATCAGGTTATCTGTTTAAAATATGCCCATAAGAACATTTTTATTTTTTTCTTCATTTCTATATTGTGTGTCAGTTATTTCATAGGTTCAGATAGTATTGGACTTAGAAATTGTTTACCTAAAGCTGACAATAAATGAATTTAAACTTTGAGTTCCATAAGGCCTCTGGAATTGTATATACAGAGAAGATCCTTGACTGATGTGGGGGTAGGGGTACTGACCCCCATGCAATAGAAAATTCCTATTAAAAATATATATATATAATTAATATATCAACATAATATGTAGACTATTTTATTTAAAATTTAGTCATATGAAGCACATTTAGAAATTCACATAATTTGAAGTGTTTTGTACTGATTGGGGTTCTCTGACATTATGCTTTGCACAGTAAAGTCAAGTTCATCATTTTGTGAGATACCTAACACCAAAAGGAAAACAATGTGAATATTAGAAAATTTATAATAGATATGCATTCATATATGTTGTTCATGTTCAAACTTACAGGCAAATATGAATGCTTTTCTTAACATATACATATGGAAGGAGAGAGGAAGAATAAGTTATGTTGAATTAGCCAAGAAATTTACAATATTTTTGACAAGTAAATGCTTATAACTCAAGAGGATATATTTCAATGTATAAGTAGACTTGCAACATGAAACTACTCAAATGCAAGAGTAATGTTCAAGGAAAAAATCAAAAAAAGTTGAAAAAAATATACAGTTGATCCTTTTTATTTGTGAATTTAACTAACAACTAAAATGTTTTCATAACCCCAGAATCAATATTCAAGAAAACATTTTTGTGCTAATTCTAAGACATAATCAGAGAAGCTAATAAATTGAGTGGACCAACATGTACCTTCCCAGCTGGATAAAACAAAGTAATACTTTGCCTTCTTGAGTCAACCTTTATAATGTAAACAAGTGTCATTATTATGGTCTATTTAGTACTATTACTTTTTCATTTTTGTCAAGTTTTTTTGGTGGTTTTGCTTTCAAAATAGGCCCCAATTATAGTGCTGAAGATGCTGTCTAGTGCTCCTAAGCACAAAAGGATATGCTACGCCTTGCAGAAAATAATACTTGTGTTAAGTAAGCTTCATTTAGGCATGAGTTATAGTGTTGTTGCCCATGAGTTCAAAGTTAATGAATCAATACTATGGTACACACAGAGAAAAGAAGAGAAATTTTGCTGATCTCTATATAAAGCTGCTTTGGAAAATGCTGAAGCAACATCTGGAGTGTATGATGAGGCTATGGAAAAGATGGAAATGTGGCTAAATTTATAGACTGTTGAGATGATGACTGATTAAAAAAGAGAAGTAGACAGCATTGTTGTAAGGATATAAGCCACAGAAATTTACAGTCACCTTACGCAGCTTCAGGAAAATGTTAAACCCTTCCTGGCTAGGGCTGGCTGGCTTTCAAGTTTCAAAAGGTAATACAGTGTGAATAATGTTAAGCTTGCAGGTGAAGTATGTTGTGTAAGTCAGGAGAATATGAAAGAATTTTTTTTTTAAATATCTGCTAAATGTTATTCAGGAAAAGGGCTACTGGAAGAACAGGTTTTCAATACTGATGAGACTGGCTTATTTTATAAGAACAGAGCAAACCTACACAGAGCAAGTAGAATTTCAGTTGACCAGATTCTCACAAGCATCTAATCTTTTACTTTCCTTGGGAACAATAGGTCAGTACTTGGTAATTTAGTGTCTCCAGTGATATTTTGGAACATAACTATTGCAATCAACAATGAT
The DNA here is from genome assembly GCF_014754425.2 of Oryx dammah. NCBI lineage: Eukaryota > Metazoa > Chordata > Mammalia > Artiodactyla > Bovidae > Oryx > Oryx dammah. The sequence continues at coordinate 26,073,032 of NW_024070196.1, read as the reverse complement.
TCACTGTACTGATAACCATTAAAGATAATCCCTGAAAATACAGAAAGAGTTATCTTTAAAAAGAGTAAAGAATAAGGAAAGTTATTTAAACGAAATAATATTGGGAAATACATATTATGAAATAAATGAGTGGACATAAATTTCACTCAATGAGTATTAAAAACTAAGATAATTGAGTTAAACCCTGCATTTAAAAGACAGATATTTTTTAAGACTGATTTTAAAAGCAAAAGACAGGGGCTTTCCTGGTGGCTCAGTGGTAAAGAATCCTTCTGCCAATGGAGAAGACAGGTTTGATCTCTGATCCAGGAAGATCTCACATGCCCTGAAACTAAGTCCATGTGTCAGAACTAGTAAGCCTGTGCTCTAGAGCCCAGGGAGCACAACTACTGAAGCCTGCATGCCCTGGGGTCTGTGTTCCACAACAAGAGAAGCCACTGCAATGAGAAGCCTGCTCACTGCAACTAGTGAGTAACCCCGACTCGTTGCAACTAGAGAAGAGCCCATGCAGCTACAAAGACTCAGCATAGCCAAAAATAAACAAATAACTTAAGAATATAAAAGAAAAGCGAAAGACAAACCATAAGAAAAAAGGTCAAATTACATTAGATAAAAGATGGCAGAGAGACAGAAAGAAAGAAGGAAGAAAAATACCATATAGACGAAGCCCTTCCAGTCAAATGAAAGTGTATGTACAAATGATGGGCATTCCTTCCCTGCAAATAAGTTCATCATACCATTTTTCTAGATTCCATATATATGTGTTAATATACAATATTTATTTTTTTATTTCTGACTTAGAGAATGCACTGTGGTTACAGTGGGAGAAGGAGAAAGTGGGATAAATGGAGAAAATAGCATTGGCATATATACATTATCACGTGTAAAATAGACAGCTGGTGAGAAGTTGCTATATAACACAGGGAGCCCAGCCTGGTGCTCAGTGATTCCCTAGAGGCATAGGATGTGGGGAGGGGAGGGAGGGATAAGAGAGATCTTATGACAGATTTGCCCTGCTGTATGGCAGAAAGCAGCACGACATTGTAAAGCAATTTTTCTCCAATTGAAAAATAGATTTAAACCTTTTTAAATAGGTGAGAGGCAATAAAATATAGTGATATATCTTTCATACTGAAAATTATACAATAATTCCAAACTTTATTAACTTAGTAACATAAAATCATTTAGTATAAAGCAAACATAAAATTATTAAAAGTTAATATTTAAAACACATACACAGGTTTTCTGTTTATGATTTAGAAAGCCAGAAAGGGTTCTACTCACATCCTAGTAACAATGAAAAGACAACTTACAAAAGCAGGACTTCTCTTGAGTTCATAAGAAATCCGAGATTGCCGATAACCAACTAGCCTGAAATCCAAGAAAATATGTCTTCAAAAAGATATGGGCACTGACAGCAAAAGTAAGACAAGATTTCCATTGAAATGGGCAGAAAGAATTTTGCAGAACAGTGGCACAAATTCCTAAAGACCTAGTGCAGACTAATATGAGTATACCAAATTTCTGAGAGCCACAGACTCAGAGAATTCATTCCCACTGATAGGCTTCTTTATGCACCTCATGTATTATTACTAAATATAAAAATAAAAAACTTAAAGACATAATGAAATACTAGAGAAACCATTCTCAGTGGCACAGGCCTGGAACAGGGGAGCACAGTTGGAAATGTACACTATGAATTCAATCCAAGTCACTGACACTCAGAGTCTAGAAAAAGAAGAGAGTGGCAGCGGAAATGCTCAGAAGGATAAAGGCCAAAGCTTTTCCTCAAATTATGATAGGAATCAAACCACAGAGTCAAAATTTTCTGAAAACATAAAGATAAATATCAATAACACATACAGTCACACAGCACATCGCAGGAAAAGAATGAGATTTTTTTTTACTAGTAATAGTGCAAGCCAGAAAACAGTGAATCAGCATCCTTAAAATGCTGAAAGAAAAACTTAACTCAGATTTCTATACCTAGTGAAATTTCTTTACAAATAAGGGAGAAACAGTTTCTCATAAAAAGAAAAATTGATAGAAGATTTTAAAGTGCTGGGAAAACCAGAATAAAATACTGTTGACCCATATTTGCATAACAACAACAAAAAATAAAAAAAAAACCCACTCATGCATGCAAACAATGAGATACTTTAATAATAATCAACAATCTATACTATAAGAATTGTTAAAAGAGTTCACAGCTCAAAAGAAAAAAAACATCAGATAAAACATGAATCTGCACAAAATATAAAAATTTCTAGAAATTATTAAAATAAAGATAAATATAAAATATGCTTTTCTTATTTTAATCACTTTGAATATCTAAAGGACAAATAATAGCAGTGCATAATGAGCTTATAGCATATTTAAAATTAAATAAAATAATGGCATAATATAGGAGAATCTGAGAATTTATTGTTGAAAATTTCTTTCATTACATATAAAATGATACAATATTCTTATTTAATTTGTTGAGGATTTTTGCTTCTAAAGTCATGAGGTATATTGGTCTAAAGTGTTTGTTTTGTACTGTCTTTGTTTGCTCTGGTATTACAGTAATCCCTGCCTCATAATGAGTTAGGAAGTGTTTTTTCTTCTTTAATTTTCTGGAAAAATTGTGTAGAAATGGCATTCTTTCTTATTTTACTGTTTGGTAGAACTCACCAATGAAACATAGTGAAAGAGAATTAACCTGAAGAATTTCTTTCTGTAAGGTTTTTAACAGTAGTGATAACATAGTGAGGACCATTTGAAATGCCTAGAGACACTTGTGTTTGTCACAATTAGTAGGTGCTATGGCTTTTATTTTATATAGTGGGAAAAGGACGCTACTAAACATTCAACAATGCACAGGACGACCTACCACAACAAATAATTATTTGACAAAAGTCTCAACAGTGATGAGGATGCATGATGGTAGGGAAGTATAAATTTAATTCTTTATAATTAAAGTAATATTCAAATTATCTCTTCATTCTAGATGAATGTTAGTAGAATCTGGTCATTCAAGAAGAGATACCTTGTATTTAAGTTGTCATATTTATGTGTGTAGAGTTGTTAATAACATTCCCTAACTGTAAAGCACACAAGTTTTGTAGTGATCACCCATGTTTCACTCTTTAAATGGTAAATTATAACTTCTTTATTTTTTTTATTTGCCAGTCTTATTAGAGATCTATTTCTCCCCCAAAACAACATTTGTTTGATGAATTTTTCTTTGTTTTTCTGATTTTTTCCCTCTAATTTTAATATGTCCTCCCTTTTTCTTGTTTAAACTTTATTTTGGTCTTTTTCTAGCATCTTTAAAGGTGGAAGTAAAAATTAAAGATATTTCTTCTTTAAACATATGTTTAGTGCTATAAATTTCCCTCTAATCACTTTCCTGGCCCTAATTCAGGGCTTTTGCTATATTAAAATTTTTTTAATTCAGTTCCACATAGTTTTCATTACTTTTGAGACTCTCTCTTTGACCAATAGGCTATTTTGTTGTTCACTCACTAAGTCGTGTCTGACTCTGTGATCCTGCGAAATGAAGCATGCTAGGCTTCCCTGGCCCTCACTATTTCCCAGGTTGCTCAAATTCATGTCCTTTGAGCCAGTGATACCATCCAACCATCTCATCCTCTGTTATCCCCTTCTCTGCCCACCCTCAATCTTTCCTAGCATCAGGGTTCCAGTGAGTCAGTTCTTCATATCAGGTGGCCAAAGTATTGGAGTTTCAGCTTCAGCATCAGTCCTTCCAGTGAATATTCAGGCCTGATTTTCTCTAGTATTGACTTGTTTGATCTCCTTTCAGTTCAAGAGACTTTCAAGAGTCTTCTCCAGCACTGCAATTCAAAAGCATCAATTCTTCGGTGCTCAGCTTTCTTCACAGTCCAACTCTCACATCCATACATGACCACTGGAAAAACCATAGCCTTGACTAGATGGACCTATGTTGGCAAAGTGATGTCTCTGTTCTTTAATATGCTATCTAGGTTTGTCATAGCTTTTCTTCCAAGAAGCAAGCGTCTTTTAATAATGTTCCTGCAGTCACAATCTGCAATGATTTTGGAGCCCAAGAATGTAAAATCTGTAACTGCTTCCACTTTTCCCCTTCTATTTGGCATGATGTGATGGGACTGAATGCCATGATCTTAGTTTTTTGAATGTTGAGTTTCAAGCCAGGTTTTTCACTCTCCTCTTTCACCCTCATCTTTTTCACTCTCCTCTTTCACCTCATCTTTTTCACTCTCCTCTTTCACCCTCATTAAGAGTCTCTTTAGTTTCTGTTTGCTTCCTGCCATTACAGTGTTATCATCTGCACATCTGAGGTTGTTGATATTTCTCCCAGCAAGCTCGCTTTCAGCTTGTGAGTTATCCAGCCTGGCATTTCCCATGATGTATTCTGTATAGAAGTTAAATAAGCAGGGTGATAATATACAGCCTTGATGTAGTCCTTTCTCAATTTTAAACCAGTCCATTGTTCTCCATCTGGTTCTAACTGTTGCTTCTTGTTCTGCACACAGGTTTCTCAGAAGGCAGGTAAGGTGATCTGGTGTTCCCTCTCTTTAAGAATTTTCCGAAGTTTGTTGTGATCCACACAGTCCAATTCCATAATGTAATCAATGAAGCAGAACTTTTTTAAAAAAAATTCCCTTGCTTTTCCTATGATCCAACAGATGTCGGCAACTTGATCTCTAGTTCCTCAGCCTTTTCTAAATCCAGCTTTTATATCTGGAAGTTCTTAGTTCAATATACTGTTGAAATCTACCTTGAAAGATTTTGAGCATTACCTTGTTAGCATGTGAAATGATCATAATTTTACAATAGTTTGAACGTTCTTTGGCATTGCCTTTCTTTAGGACTGGAATGAAAACTGACCTTAAAAATTACAATCTAATTTCAAATTGCCTAGAGATTATCCTGATAATTTTTTACTGTAAATTTCTAGTTTAGTTTCATTACAGCCAGAAAATAAACTTATTTTTTTTTAATTTTTAGCTTTATATTGGAGTATACATGATATACAATGTTATATTAATTTCAGGTGTATCACAAATTGACTTATACATATACATGTATCTATTCTTTTTCAAATTTCTTTCCCATATAGGTTATTAGAGACTGCTGAATAGAGTTCTCTGTGCTATACAGTAGGTCCTTATTGATTATACATTTTATATTGAGGATATGTTAATTCCAATCTTCCAACTTATCTCTATCACTTTTCCCCTTCAATAATCATAAATTTATTTTATAAGTCTGTGAGTCTGTTTCTGTGTCTGTAAATAAGTTCACTGTATCATCTTGTTAGATTCCATATATAAATGATACCATACACTTGTCTTTCACTCTCTGACTTCACTTAGTATGATAAAGTTCATCCATGGTGCTGCAAAAGCATTATTTCATTCTTTTATGGCTGAATGGAGTAATATTCCATTGTATATATACATCTTCTTTATCCATTCATCTGTCAAAGGACATTTAGGTTGCCTCCATATATTGACTATAGTGTCAATGAGCCCTGGGATCATTTATCTTTTCAAAGCATGGTTTTCTCCAGATATATGCCCCAGAGTAGGATTGCAGGATCATACAGTAGCTCTGTTTTTAGGTTTTTAAGAAACTTCCATTCTGTTCTCCACTGTGGCTGAACAATTTTCATTCCCACCAACAATGTAGGAAAGTTTCCTTTTCTTCACACCCTCTCTAGCATTCATTGTTGGTAGACTTTTTGATGATGGCCATTTTGACAAGTGTGAGGTGATACCTCACTATAGCTTTCATTTGCATTTCTCTAATATTTAATGTTATGACCAACCTAGATAGCATATTCAAAAGCAGAGACATTACTTTGACAACAAAGTCTAGTCAAGGCTATGGTTTTTCCAGTGGTCATGTATGGATGTGAGAGTTGGACTGTGAAGAAAGCTGAGCACCGAAGAACTGATGCTTTTGAACTATGGTGTTGGAGAAGACTCTTGCGAGTCCCTTGGACTGCAAGGAGATCCAACCAGTCCATTCTGAAGGAGATCAGCCCTGGGTGTTCATTGGAAGGACTGATGCTAAAGCTGAAACTCCAATACTTTGGCCACCTCATGTGAAGAGTTGACTCACTGGAAAAGACTGATGCTGGGAAAGATCGAGGGCAGGAGGAAAAGGGGATGACAGAGGATGAGATGGCTGGATGGCATCACCAAGTCGATGGACATGAGTTTGAGTGAACTCCAGGAGTTGGTGATGGATAGGGAGGCCTGGCATGCTGCGATTCATGGGGTCGCAAAGAGTCGGACACGACTGAGCGACTGAACTGAACTGAATATTTAATGATGTTGAGTATCTTTCCATGTGCTTTTTGGCCATCTACATGTCTTCTTGGAGAAACGTTTATTCAGATCATCTACTTCCATCCATTTTTTTGAGTTGTTTGTTTTTTGGATATAGGTCTTTAGATTTTAGAGATTAATCCCTTGTAGGTCTTTTCATTTGCAAATAGTTCCTCCCATTCTTTGGGTTGTGCTTTCATTTTGTTTATGGTATCCTTTGCTGTGCAAAGTTTTTTGACTTTAATTAGGTCACATTTGTTTATTTTTGTTTTTATTGCCATTACTCTAGGAGGCAATCCAAAAAGATATTGCTGTGATTTATGTCAAAAAGTGTTCTGCTGATGCTTTCCTCTAAGATTTTTTAGTATTCGGTGTTACATTTAGGTCTTTACTTCAGTTTGAGTTTATTTTTGTGGATGGTGTTAGAGAATGCAATCTCACTTCTTTTACATATAGCTGTCCTATTTACAAAGAACCACATATTGAAGAGGCCATCTTTTCTCCAGAGTATATTTTTGCCTTCTTTGTTGTAGATTAATTGGCAATAGGTGTGTGGGTTTTTTCTGGGCTTCCTTTCCTGTTCCATTGATCTAAACATCTGTCTTTGTGCCAGTAGCATACTTTATTACTGTAGCTTTATACTATAGTCTAATTCAGGGCACCTAATTCCTTAACTCCATTTTTCTTTCTCAAGATTGTTTTGGCTATTAGGGGTTTCTCACATCTCCACAGAAATTTTAAAGATTTTTCTCTTATAGATCTGCAAAAAATGCCACTGGCAAATTGATAAGGGTTGGATTGCATCTGTAGATTACCTTGGGTAGTAGAGTCATCTTAACATTGATTCTTCCAATGTAAGAACACAATATGTCTTTCCATCTGTGTCATCTTATTTTTAATTTTTCTGACACGGAGTTCATATACTGATTTGGAAAAGGTCTTTTTCCAGCTCCCTCCTTTCCATTATCCTTCTCCAATCTGGTTTGGATAAGAAAGGCTGTTATGTCTGTTCTTATTTGCTTACTGCAGATGGGCAGATGGTTGACAATGCCCTTTGTCATAGCCTCTGAAGTTGCAGGACAAGTGGACTGGAAGGAAAACGAGTTCCTGCCTTTTTGTGAATGACTGCTATGGGCCAACAGAATTGTTCAACAGAGCTACCTCACAGTCTCCACAACACAGTGGGTGGTGGCATCAGAGTGCTTAATTCTGCTCACAATAATACAGGGTGAGATTTTAAGAGGATTCTACTCCATAATAGAGCGAACAACCTGTTGAGTAAAAGTAAGGTTACAATTTCCTTTGTGATGTTCACCTTGGGTAGGGTAGGAGAAGACAAAAGATGGCACTCTTTCCTGTCCTTTGGCTAGAGTGAGAAGGCATTTTTTTTAACCCTTTTTGTCTCTGCATGTTGTTGTTTCTTAGTACCCAAGCTGAATTTTGCCAATATGCAGAAGGCAAAAACAGAACCCAGGGAACACACCATCAGATTGCCTTTTGAGTCCCATCATCCCTAACCAGTGTTCTTTCTTTTCAGGATCCCAAAGAATCAGATCTCATCCTTGGGGGAAGAATCAGCATATCCTCTTAAGGTAAGAACTTGATTTCTATAGCCTTTTGTTTTTGCTTGTTTTGGGTGGTTAGAAAGCTCATTTTATTCAGGAGGTCAGAAACCTGGAGTAAGGCAGACTTATGTCCAAGAACCAACTCCAAAGATTCTATACAACCATGAAAGTTTTTAAAGGACTAAATCTGTGTAATTTTTATATTCTTATTTGCTCACTGCAGCATTAATGTATTTTTATGTTTATCCAACTTAAAAAAAAAAAACCCTTTTTAGTTGTAGAATTGGTTAGGATACATTTGAACTTTAAGTTTATTAGATACAGAGCCATGAAACTTAAATTTATCCTGGGAGTTGAGTTAATTTCTTTTTAGATTTTAAATGAATGAGGTAATATTTTTCAATGTTTAATATGAATTATTATTGATTCCCATAATCCAATATTAATGGCAATTATTTGAGGCATTTTTTGCCTTATAAAACATATGGACTTAGTGTAAGTCAATATACATCCAAAATTATAACAGATTTTGTTCAAACTTGTTATACAAATTTCAATTACATTACCCAGTATTGCAAATGTGCTATCTTGTTTCTTCCATTAAAAAGATTCAAAATGATAGCTAAAGAATTCTCATTAAACTTGTAAATGTAGTAAATTAAAATATTAGTTAAGTATTAATACTGACTTCATACTAAGGATAATGAGGCTTTTATGAACCTGCTTTGGAAAATTTAGTTTTCTCCAGTTTTTGTGTTGTAATATACTCAGAATATGTGTCAAAATAGAGTTGTAATAAACTTCCATATAAATTTTTATTTCTAATATTTTTTATTAGTATAAATCCAAAGATACTTAAAGTTAGTTTCAAAAAATATGATTAAGAGAGTACCACATTTAATTAATACTTCCTCTTAACAGTAAGCACAAAGTTATTGTTTATAGGAAAAATAGTAAAATTATAAGGCACACACCCACTGTGAGCTGGTACAGAGCTTTTTTATTATCTCAAACCTGTCAAGTTGAATAAGATTCATCACTGAAATGTGTAAAAATAAAAGTTGGTCATTGATATTATATATTATCAAATGCAAAGTGCTTTTACTGAACAAACGTGATTCCCAATGACAATTTCAGAGTCTCTTCTATTTGCCACTTATTATCAACAGGGGAAATTTTCTTACTTTATTCTCCACTAATCATTTCTGACAAATAATTGGCAAGCTTAACGGTGAAGAGATGTCCATAGGGTTCAAGGTCAATCTTACCCCTTGGGAAGAAAGCACACATGTCTAAGAATAAATGCCCTCCAACAGAGGAAAAGGACAATGCTTTACATAGTGCTTGTATGATTTTTATTATCAAGTATACTTAGCTAATATCATTGTGATACAATTTAACTGTTGTTTCAAGTGTATAACATGACTCATATTATTCCCTCCTATTACAGAACACAATAATTTTGCATTATATTCCTCCTTTAGATCATCTTTCTCAGTTTGGGCTAGGCTTAGCTGAAAAACAAAAATTCCAAATTCTACTCTAAATACTAATGACAATATCATACTGACTATAGCAGTAAGACAATGTCTATGACTTAATTATGTATTTGTGTCTCTGTGTGTGTGTAATTTTTTTCAGTAAGGAAGGAGAGATAGAAAGTTTAATAATTTATAGGAAAAAGTTTAATTCTAGCAAAGGTGATATGTATAATTTATATATAAAATGTACTTTTACATGTAATTTATATTTTAATATATATTAAATATATATATATATAATTTCCTGGATGGCTAAAACAGAGTTAGCATTTAATATCTGATGACTTCTGTGTAAATTTAGAGACCACTCACTGTTCTGAATTTTTCCACAAATAGTCACAATTGCAATGAAAATGACTATGATGACAACCCTGCAACTTTTCATCTTTTTCAGATCCAAATATAAGCATTTTAGTTCATTTGTTTAAAAAATTTAATGCGGTATTTATATTTTAGGTAAGGTGTTAATCTCATAAGAAATAAAAATAGATACATTTTGTGATTCCATGCTTTAGTACAATGGTATAATGGTACAATGGTAATTAAGTGGACTTTTGCTTTCTTATTACTCATTTTTGCTCTACTCACTAAAAGAAACATTAGAATTTACCATCAGTCTTTTCACTGTTTTAACTATTTCATTGTGTTGTTGTTATTAAGGTTAACATGAACTTTATGTGAACTGATACTGTGTTTTCAAATCAAAATATGCCTTGCACAAAATCAAGTAAACATAAAATATTAAAGGTACTTTAATATTAAGGTACTGCAAAAATAATACTCCATTTTTGAACTATCAACATAGAATTTACAGTGAGGGTAATTTTCAGTCATTCATTTAAACAGAACAAAAACAAAATAATTATTAATTGATTTAAATAGGGAAAATTAAACAAAAAGATGAAGTAGTAAAGAGCCTAGAGAAAATTGCTCAGTTTGCATATAAATTAGGTAATTAGCCTCTCACCTGCACAGGTAGAAGTTTATAACCCTAATTAAAATAATTGTATAAGCTTCCCAGCCTCATTAGCAAAAACGTGAGAAATAAAATGCTTTACTACCCTTTTTGTAATTTTGCTTGAACTTAGTTATTAATATTTTTATAGATTAAATTGGTTTAAATATTTTCACACATATATCCCTTTTATAGTTGAACAGTTCAAAGAGCTTTATCTAAAAATAAAATACAAGATAAAAATTTATATAGAAAATGAAATAAGATATTTGAAATATTTTAAAAATAAATATCATTGTTTACTCCAAAATGTGTGATTCCTTACAATGCTTTTTTAACCCAATATTTTAAAAGTACAAATATTATTTTAAACTATTTCCTAAGATGTTTTACTTTTAAAATAATGTGAAGGAGTTAAAATTATCTTGTTTAACAGAGAAGCCTTAACCTTAAAGCAGATCAATCCTTTGACAGTTTAATGAGTAAAGCATGTAACACTAATTTACTTAATAAAAATTTACAGAACATTCATGTTTAAGAAACTGCTGAGCAGATGAGTCAGGTATTAAAATGAAGGAGACAGGTTTCCTGATTACAAGAAAATGATGCATTTGTGATGTATATAGAAGGAAATAAATTAACAAGAAAAATAAATGGTGGTGGTTATAGGTACCATCAAGCTGTTAATGCATAAGGCTAAAATAAATCAGAAAATGACAGGAGGAAAAAATATAAATATATAAAATATATAACATATGCCAAGTATTCTTTAAGCTCTCTTAAACTTGTTTTCATATAGTTATAATGACAAGATATTCTGATTTATGGCAGATGATAAAACTGAAGCTAAGAAAAATCTGTAATTTTGAAAAGTTTCATGAATTATTTGATTCATATTTGTTAAACAAGAATAAGTGAGTATTATACACTGAAACAGAAATATAAATACTGCCTAAGAAAGATATTAGACAAATGGATGCCACCAGATGGGATGCAGTAATAATTTTACATCATCTTGTTGATGACTTTATTGATAAAAATGCAGATCTCAAAATCTAATCATGAGAAACCAGATAAAGAAATAGAGGAAATTTCTGAAAGAAATATTAACCCAGTCTATAATCTTCAAAAACATTTGGGATATTGAAGAAGTCAAGGAAGGACTGAAAGCTCATCTTAACTGAAGGAACTGAAAAGAAATACATTCTCCTGAAGTGGGCTGAGTTGCTATAAAAAGTATTGGGACAATTTGTGAACTTGAAGGAATTCTCTAGGTGAAAGTTCCATGACATACATGACATTTCTTTTTATTGCTTTAGCCAACTTTCTTTAAGTTGGTGTGGTTTCATACAAACATTTAAAGAAAGAAGAAATATCAAAAGCTGCAAGGTGTTCCAGGGATCACCAGAATAGTTGTTTTCCTACTATCTTCAATGTATTTTAATATTTAATCACTTTCTTCCATTGCACAAGTAGTGGAAATTAACCCTTGAGTCTATAAACTAGTACTTGCTCATTTTTCAGTACTGTTTTGACATTTTAATTCTGATTTTCTTTAAAATTTTTAAAAATAAATTGTAGTAAGTTAGGGATGGTTATCTCATGACCAGATAAACCAAATAGTGTTATAGCAAGTATTGAATGTGTCTATTTGGCTTTGTCAGATTTCAGAATAAATGCCTTTGTGAAAAGTAATTCTAAGTAGTTTTCTTAAAATAAAACCCACTTGATTCAACAAAACTTAATTCATATGGTCTTCATTCCAAAAATGGCTACCCCTTGAGTTCTTGGGAATAAACAATGCCTCTCCTTAAACTGCATATCAGCAAATCTGCACATTGAACATCTCAGTTAGAGCCAGTTTCTGAAAACAGACTAAATTTATGACTTGTGGTGATGCCTTCATAAGCAGTTTTCAATTATCCCACTGGAAAGTATCTCTGAATATGTAATTTTATATCATTTTTTAAAGCGGCCATTTAATTTTGAAGCACAATGAATAGAATGTGAATAAATTAAGCAAATATACAGCTGTTTGAAAAAAATTCTTTCCTAGTTTATTTTTTTAATAAAAATGGACAGATGACCACTAGTGATTTCATTTTTCATGGGTAGATTGATTCAGTTGAGCTTCATCAGGTGTTCTTATGTTTCAGTTATGATTCCCATTAGTGAGGTGACAGAAAATGCATCATATGCTATAAGTTAACAGTTTTTGATCATTTTAACATATGTATACAATTATATTTTTTTCCCAAGTGAAAGGTAGGGTTTATTATACTTAGTTATGACTTTATATCTGAATTCACTAACTTTATGTCTGTAGAAAACATGCTAGCAATGTGTTCATACAGTTATGATCCTGTATTCCTTTTATCCTTAAAAAAAAAAAAAAAGAATGGGAATTACCTATACATTATTAACGTGTCTCAAAATATCTTTTGACTAATTATTCAGTTGGAGAAGAAAATGGCAACTCACTCCAGTATTCTTGCCTGGAGAATTCCATGGACAGAGGAGCCTGGCAGGCTATAGTCCATGGGGGTCACAAAGAGTTGGACACAACTGAGCGACTAACAGCAATTATTCAGTTATCAAGAACAAGTAATTCTATGTTTTTTAAGGAACCACCATACTATTCTCCACAGTGGCTATACCACTTTACATCCCCACCAACAGCGTAAGGTTTACTTTTCTCCATATGCTTTCTAGTATTAATTATTTTGTAAATTTTTTGATGATGGCTATTCTGGCTAGTGTGATATGATACTTCACTGTAGTTTTGATGTGCATTTCTCTAATAATTATTGATGTTGAGTATCTTATGTGGCTCCCAGCCATCTGTATGTCTTTAGACAAATGTCTATTTAGGTCTTCCAAATGAAAAACTCATCAGTGGCCACAGGACTGGAAAAGGCCAATTTTCATTCCAATCCCAAAGAAAAGTGAAAGTGAAACTCACTCAGTCGTGTCCAATTCTTTGCAACCTCATGGACCACACAATCCATGGAATTCTCCAGACCAGAATACTGAAGTGTGTAGCATTCCCCTTTTCCAGGACATCTTCCCAATCTGGAGATCGAACCCAGATCTCCTGCATTGCAGGTGAATTCCTTACCAGCTGAGCCACAAAGGAAGCCCAAGAATACTGGAGTGGGTAGCCGATCCCTTCTCCAGCATATCTTCCTGACCCAAGAATCGAACTGGGATCTCCTGCATTGCAGGTGGATTCTTTACCAATTGAGCTATCAGAGAAGTTCAATCCCAAAGAAGGGTAATGTCAAAGAATGCTCAAACTACCACACTATTACACTCATTTCACATGCTAGCAAAGTATTGCTCAAAATTCTCCAAGTTAGGTTTCAACAGTATGTGAACCAAGGGATGTGAACCAAGAACTTCCAGATGTTCAAGCTGGATTTAGAAAAGGCAAAGAAACCAAAGATCAAATTGCTAACATCCGTTGGGTCATATAAAAAGCAAGAGAATTCCAGAAAAAAAACATATAATTCTGCTTCCTTGACTATGCTAAAGCCTTTGATTGTGTGGATCACAATAAACTGTGGAAAATTCTTAAAGAAATGGGAATGCCAGACCAACTCACCTGCATCCTGAGAAACTTGTATGCAGGTCAAGAAGCAACAGTTAGAACAAGACATGGAACAACAGACTGGTCCAAAATTGGAAAAGGAGTATGTCAAGGCTGTATATTGTCATTGTGCTTATTTAACTTCTGTGCAGAGTACACCATGCAAAATGCCAGGCTGGATGAAGAACAAGCTGGGATCAAGATTTCTGGGAATAATACCAATAACCTCAGATTTGCAGATGACACCACCCTTATGACAGAAAGCGAAGAGGAACTAAAGAGTCTGTTGATGAAGGTGAAAGAGGAGAGTGAAAAAGCTGGTTTAAAACTCAACATTCAAAAAACAAAGATCATGGCATCCAGTCCCATCACTTCACAGCAAATAGATGGGGAAACAATTAAAACAGTGACACACTTTGCCTTCTTGGGCTCCAGTATCACTGTGGATGGTGCTTGAAACCATGAAATTAAAAGATGCTTGCTCCTTGGAAGAAAAGCTATGACCAACCCAGACAGCATATTGAAAAGCAGAGATAGTATTTATATCACAAAGGTCCATCTAGTCAAAGCTATGGTTTTTCCAGTAGTCATGTATGAATGTGAGAGTTGGACCATAAAGAAGGCTGAACACTGAAGAACTGATACTTTAGAGCTGTGGTGTTGGAGAATACTCTTGAGAGTCCCTTGGACTGTAAGGAGATCCAAGCAGTCAGTCCTAAAGGAAATCAGTCCTGAATATTCATTGGAAGGACTGATCTTGAAGCTGAAACTCCAATACTTTGGCCACCTGATGTGAAGAACTGACTCATTTGAAAAGACCCTGATGCCAATAAAAGAGTGAGACACGACTAAGCAACTGAACTGAACTGAGGCAAAGACAGGGAGAAAAGTTAATCCTAGTCACTAGGAATATAAATGTTATAGCCATTATGGAAAATAATATGGAGGTTCCTCAAGAAGTTAAAATAGAGCTACCATATCAGCCAGCAATCCCTTTTCTGAGTATATACCCGAAGGAAATTAAATGAATACCTTGAGGAGATACCAATATCTCCATGTTCACTGCAGCATTATTCACAATAACCAAGATTAGGAGACAACTTAAGTGTGTTGACAGATGAGTGGTAAAGAAACTGTGGTGTACATATACTATGAAATAATATTTAGCCCATTCACTTACAACCCTCTAGGCAAGAATCCTAAAGTGAACTGCCATGCCCTCCTTGAGAGGCTCTTCCCAACCCAGGGATTGAACTCACACTTCTTATGTTTCCTGCATTGGGAGGTGGGTTCTTTACCACTAGCGCAACTTGGGAAGCCCTAAGAAAAATATCCTGCCATTTGCTTACAACTGGGATAAGCCTAGAGTACATTATTCTTGGTGAAATTAAACAGACACAGGGAAAAAAAAAAAAGACTGTATGATTTCACTTACATGTGGAATCTTAAGAATTTGAGTATGGAAGTAGAATCTTTGTTACCAGGAATGAGGAAGTGAGGGAAACTTAGATTTTGGTTAAACAGTTCCAGTTACATGGGATGAGTTAGTCTAGAGACTTAATGTAAAGCACAATGACTCTAGTAAAAATACTGTACTAAATTCTGAAAATTTTCTAATAGATTCCAGGTGCTCTCACAACAACAACAAAAAAATAGTTTTAGCTTGACTACAGTAATCTTTCACTGAATGTGTATATGTCTATGTACATGTGTGTATACATATGAGACATGTTTCATATATTAAATATATATAAGCTTATTTAAAACTTTTAAATAGTACATATTCTTGTTCAATACAGACTTCTGTCCTGGTTCAGATGGTAAAGAATCTGCCTGCAATCTGCCCAGGTTCGATCCCTGGGTCAGGAAGTTCCCCTGGGGAAGAAAATGGCAATCCACTCCAGTATTCTTTCCTGGAGAATCCCATGGACAGAGGAACCTGGCAGGCTACACACAGTCCATGGGGTCACAGAGAGTCAGATATGACTGAGTGCCTAACACTTTCACTTAGTTCAATACAAGCAACTTTAGATTCATCTTTGCATTTTCCTTCTTGTTTCTGTTAAATGTATCAGTATGCTAATACAATCTTCAAATAGTTCTCCATTTTTTCTATTTTTTTATGAATTATCATAGTAGGGATCAATTTCATCTTTCTTATAGATGATTTTGTATACATTGGGAGCTTCCCAGGTGGCGCTAGTGGTAAAGAATCTGCCTGTCAACGCAGGAGACTCAAGAGTCTCGGATTCTATCCCTGGGTCAGGAAGATCCTGTGGAGCAGGAAATGGCAACCCACTCCAGCATTCTTGCCTGGAAAATTTTATGGGCAAAGGAGTCTGTTGGGCTATTGTCCATGGGGCCAAAAAGAGTTGGACATAACTGAGCACGTATCTGTTTTCTTTATATTTACAAAGTTAATTTTTCATCTGTATTATATCCTCACTCTTTCTTTTAGGTTAGGTTTGCCTTGCTAATTGTTAATATTCTTTTAGGCAGTAGTCTTATATGCTGCTAAGCATTTTCATGAAGAAATGGTACCTCACATAACATTGCCAAACAATTTTAGGTATCTAGCAAGAAATCAATAAAATTATTACACTGAGTTAAAAATTGAAAGACATTAGTAAGTTGTAGTACAAATACTGATATTTATATTTACATTTTATACAAATAGTATTAATAGTCATTATTTAGCATAAACTATAATATATTTGAGATTGATAAATATTTCAGAACTGAGGCAAGAAAGTCATTAAGGAAATCCCACAATTTTTATGGCTTCTAAAATTTAAAACAATATAAGTTTATGAAAAACTTTCTCAGCAGAAAAACACATCATTAGCCCAACCCCCCATCTGAAAAAAAATCCTACATAATCACAATCAATCTGGTTAATGTATAATAGAATAATGAATTTTTTTTAATTCAGGAATTTTGAAAACAAATGCTAACCATAATCAATTAAAACTACATTTATGATTTTATAAGTTTTAAAATTCAGTAGCTAAAAATAAGATGTGGTAGGAAAGCAGGTATCCAGGGAAAATTTAGCTCTCCCATTAAAATGAATAAATTAAAAAATAAATAAATAAAATCAACTTAAAAAAAGAATTAATTAGAAGCTTTTATCATCAGATAATTTCAACACAACAGAATTTGTACTCACTTGACTGCTGCTGCTGCTGCTGCTAAGTCGCGTCAGTCGTGTCCGACTCTGTGCGACCCCATAGACAGAAGCCCACCAGGCTCCTCTGTCCCTGGGATTCTTCAGGCAAGAACACTGGAGTGGGTTGCCATTTCCTTCTCCAATGCATGAAAGTGAAAAGTGAAAGTGAAGTGGCTCAGTCGTGTCCGACTCTTCGTGACCCCATGGACTATAGCCTACAAGGCTCCTCCACCCATGGGATTTCCAGGCAAGAGTCCTGGAGTGGGGTGCCACTGCCTAGTTTATCTATATTTACAAATTATTACTCTTCAATGGTCATATAGATGCTTCTTATTCTAATACACATTCCATTTTCAAATGACCTAAAGATTATATCACATTTTGTATTTGATGAAATTATTTTTATTGGCTTACTTCTAAATGAGTTATTTATATATTCAAAGCAATTACTTGGGCTCAAAACTAACTTCAGTTCAGTTCAGTTCAGTCGCTTAGTTGTGTCCGACTCTTTGCGACCTCATGAATCGCAGCACGCCAGGTCTCCCTGTCCATCACCAAATCCCGGAGTTCACTCAGACTCACGGCCATCGAGTCCGTGATGCCATCCAGCCATCTCATCCTTGGTCGTCCCTTTCTCCTCCTGCCCCTAATCCCTCCTAGCATCAGAGTCTTTTCCAATGAGTCAACTCTTCCCATGAAGTGGCCAAAGTACTGGAGCTTCAGCTTCAGCATCATTCCTTCCAAAGAAATCCCAGAGTTGGTCTCCTTTAGAATGGACTGGTTGGATCTCCTTGCAGTCCAAGGGACTCTCAAGAGTCTTCTCCAACACCACAGTTCAAAAGCATCAATTCTTCGGTGCTCAGCCTTCTTCACAGTCCAACTCTCACATCCATACATGACCACAGGAAAAACCATAGCCTTGACTAGTCGGACCTTAGTCGGCAAAGTAATGTCTCTGCTTTTGAATATGCTATCTAGGTTGGTCATAACTTTTCTTCCAAGGAGTAAGCGTCTTTTAATTTCATGGCTGCAATCACCATCTGCAGTGATTTGGGAGCCCCTCAAAAATAAAGTCTGACACTGTTTCTGCTGTTTCCCCATCTATTTCCCATGAAGTGATGGGCCCGGATGCCATGATCTTCATTTTCTGAATGTTGAGCTTTAAGCCAACTTTTTTGCTCTCCTCTTTCACTTTCATCAAGAGGCTTTTTAGCTCCTCTTCACTTTCTGCCATAAGGGTGGTGTCATCTGCATATCTGAGGTTACTGAGATTTTTCCCAGCAATCTTGATTCCAGCTTGTGTTTCTTCCAGTCCAGGGTTTCTCATGATGTACTCTGCATATAAGTTAAATAAGCAGGGTGATAATATACAGCCTTGACGTACTCCTTTTCTTATTTGGAACCAGTCTTTTGTTCCATGTCCAGTTCTAACTGTTGCTTCCTGACCTGCATACAGATTTCTCAAGAGACAGGTTAGGTGGTCTGGTATTCCCATCTCTTTCAGAATTTTCCACAGAGTGCCTGCAAAATAATAAGGATATGTATTAAGAAGATAGGCTAGAAAGGAAATGAAAAGTGTCTGTCCTTTAACTCCAAAGTTCGGTATGCATTCCAAGAGACAGAATATCCCTAATTCCTGTCTGATTACTTCTTTAGGCTTCTTATCTATGATTTCTATTTAGTGACTGTGCCTTTGGCAGGTACTGTTTGCAGTCCTATACTCCATGGACTAATTGCTTGGAAGAATTCAGAATATATAGTTTATAATTTTTCTGTCTTATGTAACCTGCTGGAATTTTTTCCAATGGTTCATTGATATAGTACCCTTTAGAGTGAAAGTGAAGTCGCTCAGTCGTGTCCGACTCTTTGCAACCCCATGGACTGTAGCCCACCAGGCTCCTCCATCCATGGGATTCTCCAGGCAAGAATACTGGAGTGGGTTGCCATTTCCTTCTCCAGGGGATCTTCCTGACCCAGGGATTGAACCC
This sequence comes from Oryx dammah, assembly GCF_014754425.2. Classification (NCBI taxonomy): domain Eukaryota; kingdom Metazoa; phylum Chordata; class Mammalia; order Artiodactyla; family Bovidae; genus Oryx; species Oryx dammah. The sequence continues at coordinate 26,053,905 of NW_024070196.1, read as the reverse complement.
AGGTCTCCAGCATTGAAGGCAGATGCTTTAACCTCTGAGCCACCAGGGAAGCCCAGTACTCTTTAAAGGTGACATACTACTCTTTTCATATTTTTAAATCTACCTTTGGATGTGTATAATTCAGTTATTAATTGGTAGAAATGAATCAAAAAGGATTTATCAGCTATTTACATACATCAACTTATGAGATATTGAAAGATACATCACCAAAGACATAATTCTATTTTATATTTCTTAAGTTGGAATGTGAAGTCAAGTGGGCCTTAAAAAGCCTCACTATGAACAAAGCTAATGGAGGTGATAGAATTCCAGTTGAGCTGTTTCAACTCCTGAAAGATGATGCTGTGAAAGTGCTGCACTCAATATGCCAGCAAATTTGGAAAACTCAGCAGTGGCCACAGGACTGGAAAAGGTCAGTTTTCATTCCAATTGCAAAGAAAGGCAATGCCAAAGAATGCTCAAACTACCGCACAATTGCACTCATCTCACATGCTAGTAAAGTAATGCTCAAAATTCTCCAAGCCAGGCTTCAGCAATATGTGAACTGTGAATTCCCTGATGTTCAAGCTGGTTTTAGAAAAAGCAGAGGAACCAGAGATCAAATTGCCAACATCCGCTGGATCATGGAAAAAGCAAGAAAGTTCCAGAAACACATCTATTTCTGCTTTATTGACTATGCCAAAGACTTTGACTGTGTGGATCACAATAAACTATGGAAAATTCTGAAAGAGATGGGAATACCAGACCACCTAAGCTACCTCTTGAGAAATCTGTATGCAGGTCAGGAAGCAACAGTTAGAACTGGACATGGACCAACAGACTGGTCCCAAATAGGAAAAGGAGTACGTCAAGGCTGTATATTATCACCCTGCTTATTTAACTTATATGCAGAGTACATCATGAGAAACCCTGGACTGGAAGAAACACAAGCTGGAATCAAGATTGCTGGGAAAAATCTCAGTAACCTCAGATATGCAGATGACACCACCCTTATGGCAGAAAGTGAAGAGGAGCTAAAAAGCCTCTTGATGAAAGTGAAAGAGGAGAGCAAAAAAGTTGGCTTAAAGCTCAACATTCAGAAAATGAAGATCATGGCATCCGGTCCCATCATTTCATGGGAAATAGTTGGGGAAACAGCAGAAACAGTGTCAGACTTTATTTTTGAGGGGCTCCCAAATCACTGCATATGGTGATTGCAGCCATGAAATTAAAAGACGCTTACTCCTTGGAAGAAAAGTTATGACCAACCTAGATAGCATATTCAAAAGCAGAGACATTACTTTGCCGACTAAGGTCCGACTAGTCAAGGCTATGGTTTTTCCTGTGGTCATGTATGGATGTGAGAGTTGGACTGTGAAGAAGGCTGAGCACCGAAGAATTGATGCTTTTGAACTGCGGTGTTGGAGAAGACTCTTGAGAGTCCCTTGGACTGCAAGGAGGTCCAACCAGTCCATTCTGAAGGAGACCAACCCTGGGATTTCTTTGGAAGGAATGATGCTGAAGCTGAAACTCCAGTACTTTGGCCACTTCATGGGAAGAGTTGACTCATTGGAAAAGACTCTGATGCTGGGAGGGATTAGGGGCAGGAGGAGAAAGGGACGACCAAGGATGAGATGGCTGGTTGGCATCATGGACTCAATGGACATGAGTCTGAGTGAACTCCAGAAGACGGTGATGAACAGGGAGGCCTGGTGTGCTGCGATTCATGAGGTCGCAAAGAGTCGGACACGACTGAGCGACTGAACTGAACTGAGCAAACCAAAACTCACGTTTATCAGCTTCCTTGTACTTTGCTGAAAATATCTCAAAACAATGCAACTAACTTCTGGACAACAGTATATGAGCAGAAGAAGTATATGCAGCAGGCAACTGGTGTCCTTAAGAGAAATATGTGTCCTTTGTCTCTGTTACTATTGTAAAGAACCCATAGTCTGTTTTAAGTTATCTCATACGTGAAGAGGACATGAACTTGGGTGAACTGCAGGAGAGAGTGAAGGACAGGGAGGTCCAGCATGCAGTCCATGGGGTCAGAAAGAGTTGGGCACGACTTGGCAACTGAGCAACATACCTGAAGAGAAAGAGACCAGTCTAAAGATATAAAAGCCAACAAAACAAACCAATACCATAGAGCTATTATAACATCACTGAACTTTGCAAATTTTTACATGAAGCCACTCTTATTTTTCATGGAATCTAAGATGTCATTAACTATTGCTTTATGTGTCACTACAAAACATTTTAGAAGTGTTTCCAGGGCTTCCCTGGTAGTCCAGTTGTTAAGAGTTTGCCTGCAATGAGGAGACATCAGATTCTATCCCTGGTACAGGAGGATCCCACATGCCACAGGGCAACTAAGCCCACTGTCCACTACTGAGCTTCCACTCCAAAGCCCATGTTCCACAAGAGAAGCCACCACAAAGAGAAGTTCATACACCTCACTGCAACTAGAGAAAGCCTGTGCATAGCAATGAAGACCCAGCACAGCCAAAAATAAAAATAAACGAATAAATATTTTTAAAGGAAGTGTTTCCAATTAAACTCCAGCCCATTAGTAAATATTTTCAATTCAGTGGTAGTGTTTTACATACTATTGATTTCAATTTTCTGATAAATTCATATAAAAAGTCTCATTCAAATTCCTGCCTCAATTTAATATTCCTCATATTTAGATTTGCCATATTAACAAAATGCTCTACATTTGTTTTCATAGCTAAAGAGCTTTTAGGAGTAAAACAGTTTAGAACACTGTCCAATATCCTACCTTTAACTGGAAATCCTGCTGCTGACTTTTTAATTAAAATACAATGTGTAATATGCATATATAAAGAACACAAACCTTAAACATATTGCATAATACATTTTTACAATGTAAAATACCGGTGTCATCACAGTTCAGATAAATATATATTGAAGAATACTGAAATCCAGAAGTTTCCAAGTCTCCACTGTGAACCCTACCAGTCGTTACTACAGGCAATCACTACTCTTTTACCTTCACGAGCCAGGTTGTCTGATACTGAATTTCATATAAATGGTAATAGTTTCAGTCTAGTTTCAAAGACACAACCAGCAGTGGGAGTGGTGCTGTGGGCTCCTGGTCTTATTCCTGGCTGCAGCAATAGTAACGTCCTCAGCACATTAGTGGTTTCAGAAGCTACACTGAGTTTAGAGTCTAAGGTTACTGCTTAAGAGCAGCTGCATTCCAGCCAGGCCAATGGTTGGTGTGGAATTGTGGGGACTAGAGTCCATCACCTTTCTCTGCTTGTTCTTTCAATGAGGGGCAATGATGACTTCCTTTAGTTATTCATCATCTGAAACAATTTCATAGGCACTTTTTGCTCTTTGACCCTTAACAATTGTGTTACCAAACCCCACCCTACTCCCATTATACTGTTTATCCTTTGAAAACTTCAAGTAATTTGTTTCCTGGACTGGTATACAAACTATTTTTCAATCATTGGTACAAAACTATTGGGTCATCCTTCATTTGTACAGTAATCCAAATACCTCTTCTAAGATTCTACAGTCTTCTTCTCAATACTGTTTTCTCTTTACCATAATTTTCTCACTTCTTCATACATACGTGTATATATGTGTGTGTATGTATATATGTGTACATATATATGCTATATATAATTTATAATATATACATAATGTTATATACCACACACACATATTTGTCTATATTAAGTAAAAATGAAAGTGGAAACACAACAATGTAGATAAATAACTAGGTCTTCCACATAGAAAATATTTTAAAATACCTTTTTTTTTCCTCTCTCCAGTATTAATCCCATATTTAATGTAACACTGGTCAGAGTTATAACTCTGATCTGTGAGCATCCACTTAGTTTCATAACTAGTTTCATAACATGAAGCACTCGTGTTAAGGATTTATCCCTTATTTCTATCTCTCTCATTGCCATGTCTGTCTTTGTAATCTGGTTAAAATTCACCTTTTGGCTCTAGAGGAGAGCAAGCTGCTTAAGTCATAGTTCTTTTCTCTTAGTCTTCTTATTTTTAATATTTGCTAAATAAAAGTCCCTTTCAGTGCATACATCAAATAGCTATGATCTGATTCAGTTGATATAATGGGTTGAGATCCATGCTCTATCCTTACAATGTTGTTCTCCTTTTTACAGCTAATTGGGACATGTCCTATCATGTTCTGATATCCTTAATTTTAACCAAGTGGATTCTATTAATTTCTTCTTATATTATCATTTTAAATATTCATCCCCTTTGCCAACTTCATATTTTTAAACCAATCTTCTCAAATCTTCTCACAATGCTCAAAATTCTCTGAAAGCCTCATGAAAGCAAAATACCTTAATTATATTATACATAATTATAATTAGTATACAAAACTTTATATATTAATGGACTGCTATAGACCTTTTGCATATGACATGCCAAAATATTCATTTCCTTTAAATAAAGGTTAGCTATAATTTTTATTAAAATATTTTCATACATATTTCATACAAAATATTTTCATTTTCATACATATTTCCTATGTAAAAATAGCAAAAATATTTTTAATCATGGAAAATGTTAATTTAGAATTCTGTAAATATATATTTTACATGTTTATGTAATTTCTAGAAACAAAAATAAAAATAAAATTTTGTTCTCTAATAGAAGGGTGTTCATATGTCCTGATTTGCCTTAACAGTCAAAAGAGTGCAACATTTTGGGTAATATATCAAACAACTATCTCATAACATTTAATTATGAGGAAGTGATTACCACTCACAGTAAGTGCAAGTGGAAAGCAGCAGTACTCAGAATTCTAAATGGCAATATAGGGTGGCTAAACATCAAAACACAACCAATAAGGGTTAAATGAGGATGGACTATATACGAATAGAATGTGTCTAAATCAAAGTGAAGAAGCAGTCAGTCCTAGGGAATGCTTAAATAATGGAATATGCCATCACAGGGGTTTCCCTGGCAGCTCAGATGGTAAAGAATCTGCCTGTAATGCAGGAGACCCAAGTTCCATTTCTGGGTCAGGAAGATCCCCTGGAGAAGGGATAGGCTATCCACACCAGTATTCTTGGGCTTCCCTGGTGGCTCAGGCAGTAAAGAATCCACCTGCAATGTGGGAGACCTGGGTTCAATCCCAGGGTTGGGAAGATCCCCTGGAGGAGGGCATGGTAACCCACTCTAGTATTCTTGTCTGGAGAATCCCCATGGACAGAGGACACTGGTGGGCTATAGTCCATGGGGTCACAAAGAGTTGGATATGACTGAGTAACTAAGCACAAACACATGCATACACAGACAGTGATACTAATTTTGTTTCAGTGAAGTGAGTGAAGTCACTCAGTCATGTCCGACTCTTTGCAACCCCAAGGAGTGTAGCCTATCAGGCTCCTCTGTCCATGGGATTTTCCAGGCAAGAGTGCTGGAGTGGATTGCCATTTCCTTCTCCAGGGTTTTGTTTATATATTTCTAACATTTCTTGGTAGGACTGGCATTCTGGTTAAGAAGAGCTATTCTTATTTTTGTAGATAATTTATTCTTTATTTTTCTCTCCAAACATCTCAGTTCAAATTATAAGCAGTTAAAGAAAACTAAATTAATAAAATAAATTATTGATCATTTTAAAAGTTACAGAAAAAAATTGTAAACTTATTATAAAAATCTTTTTTAGCTCTATGTTTATCTGTAAGTAATTTCCCAATAGATTTATCATGCACAGTTATGTTGAATGGAAATTAAAGCTGTTGGAATAAAAAAAGTGAATTTGTTTTTAATTATGCTGTGAGTGATGCCTTGAAGCATGTTTACTGGATATTTTATCTATTGTTTAATATTGTATCCCATGAATTACTTATAAACTAGAGAGATCAATATCTTTGAAAGTTCTGCAAATAATTTTATAATTCAGCTAGGAATTGTCTTGTTCATTTGCCAACATTATTATATTCTATGAAAAGTAAATAGCAAAAATAATTTCCAGCTGCTATGCATATGGAATTCTTACTCTTCAATCATCTCAAATTGACTAGATTTACTGAATCACTTTCCTTAGATTTTGTCATATGTGTTAGAAATGAGTATTCTAGTACAAAAATAAATGGGGTCCATCCCCCAGTCCTCCTTAATAAAAGTCTCATGAATCTATGAATAACAGAGATATTTAGTGCCTAATTCCAAAATTTTATTTCCTCCAGGAAGCATTCCACATAAACAGACTAGTAGAAATCTCACTGCTCTGACTGTGCAAAGTTGTCAGTGATAATTGGTTTCATAAAGAAAACTACTTGCCAGGCATTAGCTGAATCAAGGCATTACTTTTGTTTATTGAGTTTTATACAGGGAACCAAATACCAGGGGCTTAGAGACATTTACTAAAATGGTGAATTTAAATCTAAATCAAACACAAGATTTACACATTTTTAGTGAAAAAACTGAAAAAGATGTTACAAAAATTATTTGAAAACATTCCATTAGAATGTTTTAAATGGCATAAATGGGTAGAATCACACAAACAAATTTTGCAAAAATTCTTGAAGCAGTTTTAAACCACTGCAAGGAGATGAGCAAGGCAAATATCTCAAAGTTGAGGTCAGAGATGAGAGAAAGTAAGGTTGCTACCAATGAAATGTAAATCTACAATCATCCTCAATAAGTATTTGTCATTTCAGCCAAAAAGTGATACATTATATATCAATTAATATTATTTACATGTGTTACAATTTTTTTATTTAGATACAAAAAATAGGAACCTAAAATATAGAACTCAGCCTGGTGAAAACAGATATATCTTTTAGCTTCCAATATGCCAACAAGTTAAGGATTTGAAATATGACTATACAATGTAGGATACTGACACCAGTCATTTATTTTAAAAAAATGAAAACTTTTATTAAAATTAAGAGCAAAATACTTGTTTTAAGGATGCACATTTATTTCAGATACTTGGACCTGAAATTATACTCTTCAAGACCTGTCAGGAAGAAGAAAATATACTAAACTTTCCTTACAAGTGTACTTAGTGTAAATGAAGCATAGAGGACCCTGTGAGACCCTTCTAAAAAACCCTCTGTTGCCCAGTTCTTGTTCATAAGAAAAATAATCTTTGCTTTCCTAGGTCTTTCCAGAGCTTTAAAGAGCAGGCACAGGCAGTTACTAATTAAGGAATAGAGTGAAGGCAGTAACAAAGGAAAAGCAAACAACAGTAGAGCAATCAAGCAAACCAAGTTCCTCCTCAAGAGATATACAGAACAACATACTTTTGAGTTCTTCTTTGGGAATCAAAGCCCCTGTCTGAACACCAGAGTCTTAGGACATGACCCTGCTACTTTACCATCAACCCGTCAGCACTTATCTCAAACCGTGCCTTTAAAAACTCTTCCCTGAAAACCACCACAAAGTTTGCTGAGCACAAACTACCCTTACTCCTTGCTTTATTTTCCTTCATCACAACCCACTGTCAGTAAATTGTCTTTGCTTCCTAGCGGGCAAGTAGACCCAGACTCACTTCAATATCATAAATATAACCACTGGTTCTGAAAGTTTGCTTGATATATCTTTCCTTCATTATAGGCTAGCAGCATGGCACCATCCTCTCCTATATCTTGTGAAGCGATAGTTTTTAGCTTTTTTTTTTTCTTTTTTAGTGGAGGGTAGAGTTGCCCCTTTCCTCCATATTAGTGTTCTTTTCACATCTGAAAGGACTTTCACAAGACTATCATTGTCCTATATCAATTCTATTAGTGTTTATGCAAATACTACTTGTCTTGCCAATACCAGAGATCAGATTGAGGTAGACTGGTACTTATTTTCCCAAAATACCAGTGATTTTAATGAATAAATTGTTTTCTCATGAAAGGGCTGTCCCTTTAAAAAAAGTTTAATTTTACTTCAGTCCTACAGACTTCACAATTTAGCAATTCATACCATTAATCAATGTTTCATACTGCTATTGATGTCCATTTTGTCTTGGACTTTCTTCTTAATGAGCAGCTCTTTTTTCAGCTCTCCTAAAAAAACAGAATTCTTTCGTTTTTTGGCAACAGTTTGCATGTTAACTGCTTTGACTTAATTTTCTTCCAGATAAGAACGCCAATTCTCTTTTTACTGTTTAACCAGACAAATATTCTACAAATTTAATTCTTCAGATCTTGATTCTCTGATAACCTTTGAGTGGGAATTAAACTCTTACCAGTCACTTTATTCCTATTTCATATTCTTTCACTCACATATTCAACAAAATTTGATAATTTGGTAGTTGAGTCCTATTATTCATCTTTATTCATTATGCCTTGAATATGTACACAAGTATTCTCAGTCAGACACATCTCTTAATAATGTGTCCTGGCTGCCCTTTGTCCCAGGCTTTATCCCTAGGAAAAAATGATGAGATTCAAGTCAGTTGTCCTAGTGAGTAGCCAAACTCACCATAGACAAGAAATAAAGAAAAAGAAAATTTCATCTTTGCTTGTAAACAGAGGAAGGCAGCTGCCCTCCTACTTAAAGAAAAGGTCTGTTACTTATGCCAAAATTTTGCAATTAAAGTAAAATCTAAGACTTTCCTGGTATTCCAGTGCTTGGGCGTCTGCCTGCCAATGCAAGACACATGGATTTGATCCCTGGTCCAGGAAGATCCCACATACTCAGAATAACTAAGCTTGTGAGCCACAACTACTGAAGCTGATGCACCACAGAGCCCATGCTCTGCAACAAGAGAAGCTGTGGAAGTGAGAAGCCCCAGGTCACCACCACTAGAGAAAGTTCTCTCAAAGCAAAAATGATTCAGTCCAGTCAAAAATAAACAAAATTTTTTTAAAACTTAAAAAATGTAAAATCTCTCTAGCAGTTTGATGGGCCTACTTGTTAAAGCTTTTATGACCCATAGTTGTCTCTGTTAGGTAGTTAGAATAGGAAAAAGGAGTCCAGAATGGTGGTGGCTAAAAGACAAGAAAGGGAAAAGCCCATGAAAATAGAACAAAGGAGGTCCGAGGACCAGAGTGAAGACCTCAGGTAGAACAAACAGCACTCCTGGCTAGCCCAAATTACATAGGGCAGGCCCAGGGGGAGGAAAAAACACATAAAAAGAGGAACCAAAGGTCCAGGGGTCTCTCTCCCATGCACGTGCACACTCTCTCTCTCTCTCTTCTCTTCTCTTCACGTCTTTTGGGTCAGCATGCCCTCATGCCTTAAGGATTTATTTTCCTTTATTTTCTAAATAAAACTGAGCTGTAACACGGAGCTATAATACTGTCTAAGAGCTGTGATGCGCCGAGGGCTTTAATGTCCATTGCTTCAAATTCTTGTTGTGATGAGATAGAATGGAGGAAATTACACACTCCCCTGGCATCTATGGTGCCATGACTCAGATTTAACCTGGCTGAAACAACCTCGGCATGGCCCCTCAAGAGGCCAACACAGCAAAAGCTTTCTCAGTGGAAGTGGATGCAAAGAAAACCCAGCCCGGGGGAAGTGACAAGAAGCCCAGCGTGCTGGAAACCGGGACAGTAAAAAATGAACTCAGCAGAAAGCTCACGCAGCTCAGTCTCAGATTCCAGAAGACCTCCAATTAAGGTAGGAGGTCTTCACTCCTACGGCTGGAGGGACATATCCTAACAAAATCTTAATTCCTTTACAATCTCTCATTTCTTGTTTCCTCAAACCCCCCATGAACAGGTGAGCATCAGTGGGTGCAACTGAGGGACTCTGGAGAAGCTACTCCTCAATATGTCCCAAAGGCACTATCTGCTGAGCCCCAGCAGCTGTTACCCAAGCTGGTGGGGGTTCTTCTGTCCTTAATCTTCTTTGTGTCAAAGATCAGGCCAATAAAAACTGTGAGCACAGGTCAGGTATTTAGCAGATTTTCCAGGAGGCTATAAAGGGGATTCCTTGGCACATTTTTCCCACTCCTTTTTCCTCCTGTCCTTCAACTCCTCTCTCCTGGGACTTGAGCCTTGGCCAAAACCCATGATGCCTGGCTTCAGGACCTAATGAAGCTCAGGCTCTGATGTCTCACTGCAAAAATTCAGTGAGAGACACAGCGATAGGTTAGAGGTGGATTTGTTAGGATTCAGAGAGAAGCACATTCTGCAGGGTGTGGGCCATTGCAGAGGGCAAGGGCTTACGCCATGGAGTGCAGTTTGGCTAGGTTTTCAAGCTAGATGAATTCATATGCTAATGAGTGGGAGGATCATCCCAACCATTGGGGAACCACCCACTCCTCCATCTTTTGGCAATGCCTTGCAGCTGTCCTGCCACCTCTGGGTGTGTCCTTTAGCTTACAGATTGGGGATTAAGGTTTACTCGAATTTGACTTGTCATCTTGGACCCAATTGATTTAATCTGTTTATGTTATGCCCTTGTGCTATCATTCTTTCAAAACTTGTGCCCTTCCCCCCTTCTCTCCTATTTCACAATCTTTTCCTGAGCCCTGTCCAGGCCTACAATGTTGCCTCTACAATCTTCTGAAGGGACAACCAGAAAATATCTGGCCCTTGGGAGGGAAATATTGTATAATATCCAAACTCTCTAGATATTCAGGTCTTCATCTTCTGTTTCCTATAACATGTGCAACATCAGCATCTCTCAGTGAACCTGCTAGGGCAGTTAACAGGCACACAATGCCTGCTAGAAGTCCATCTGTTGGCCTTCCTTCAAAGGCAAAAGGGCTTCCAGGGATAATGTTTGCCACTTTGAGAGTTGACCCTGCAGGCCTTTGGGGGCCAAATCCTTACCACCCTTCTCCTAAGGTTACAAACATACCCCAGGATCAAATCTTCACTCCACTTTTATAGAACATCTAGTCTGTTGCCTCTTACCAATTTGTTCTTAAGCCAATTTCTAACTCCTACAACCAGGACCCTGCCCCCTTGTAGGCAACACTGCTCCACTCCACCTATTATTAAGATACTCTTAATGCCCCTGACAGGGCTGGATAACCCACTCCTTTGTCATTACTTCTGTTATTACCTAAAGGGGGTCTATGACAATGAACTGTTCACTATTGGAAACACCCTAAACTGCTTTTATGGAGGAGTAGGGGAGGAAATCAGTGACTCACAATCCCTTAAAGCAGTAAGAGGATAAGGCTTATGACCACTTCACCAGGTTCCCGGTCTCAGGGAACAGTTTTGGATTGCTTTACATCATGATATCTATTCCCATCTGCAGTGAACAAATAGTCAATGAGTTAAAATTAACCCCCCTTAATCCTACCCAGCACCGATCATGCTGAAGACTTCGGGGATGCCCAACTCCAGTCTGGGGGTCCCAGGAGGTCAACCTGCCTTGACCTGCCTAGGGATCTGGTCCTTGAAAGTTTGTTATGCCTCAACCTGCTTGGGCGTCTGCCAGTCCAGGGGTCCCAGGAGGTCATCAAGGCTCGACATGCCCAGGGACCCAATTCTCAGGAGGCTGACCTGCCTCAACCTGCCCAGGGATTTGATCTCCAGGAGGCTGTCATGCTTCAGCCTGCCTGGGGATCTGCACCCTGACCCGGGTATGCCTGGCTCTCAGGTTGCAATAGTGCTGGTAGGATAAGCTTCAGAAAAACTCACCCCTAAGGAAGTCCACCCATGGAAATAGAAGAAAGCCTATTACTTGTGGGACTGTGCCCAGTCTCAGCAATAACTCAGGAGCTCAATGAGAACCCCATTGCCTTTCTGGAAAAGCTAAAAGAGGCCCTCCAAAAGTTTACTGATCTGGACTTAGACTCTTACGAGGGACAGGTGATTTTAAAGGACAAGTTCCTGTCCCAATGTACAACAAATATCAGAATAAAGTTTCAACAGCTACAGCAACAGGACTCTGCTGCCTCTTTAGATGAGATAGATGGTCCAGACAGACACCAATACCTTTTATAACAGAGAACAGGAGAAGGAGGCCAAGGCCCAGGAGAGGGGAAAAAAGGGAAGAGACAAGGTATACCCAGACACTGGCCGCCCTACAGGGAAGCCCTATGGCAAACCCTGAGTCCTTGAAGGACAAGGCAAATGCTTAATCTGTAGACAGGCAGGGCATTGGGCCTAAGAGTATCCAAACCATGACAAGTCTCCTAAAATGGATTGCTCTAAATGCCATCAACTGAACATTGGGTGGCATTCTGCCCTTGGGACCCAAGAGCCTCAAGGTCAAGCACCAAGCCTTCCCTCACAATGGTTCAGCAGGACTGGAGCAGCCTGCTCCAGCCAGCCTGCCTGTCACAGGTAACCATCATGGGGCTGGAGCCAAGGGTGCAACTGGATGTGGCAGGTAGGTCCGAGAATTTCTTGGTTGACATGGAGAATACCTACTCTGTCCTGACCTTCTACTCTGGAGCCTTCTCCTCACAAACCTATACCATTTTGGGTGCTACAGGGAAAACAATTACAAAAAGATTCACCTGAGCACTTTGTGGCTGGGATGAACAAATATTTTCCCACCAGTTTCTAGTGGTCCCTGACCATCCTTCTCCCTTATTGGGAAGAAATCTCTCCCTGCCTTCGAAACCTTGCAGCTATTTCAGTCCTGATAAAAGATGCTTTAAAATTCTCTTTTAAGGGCAAACTAACTATTTTTACTAGCCACCAAGTGAAACAATTCCTAAATGGGAGAGGCCATTTATGGATGTCTGATCAAAGAATCCTCAGATATCAAGTAGCACTGATGGAAAATCCAGGCCTCACTATATCCCCTTGTGAGGTTCTCAACCCAGCCACCTTCCTGCCTACCTTGAGGGCTCTCTCCCCTTTCACTCTTGCCTAGAAAGCTTGGACCACTGGACAAAACCTCTAGAGGGATTGTCAGAAGATCCTCTGACCAATCCTGAGGAAATCTGGTACACTGATGGAAGCAGCTTTGTCTTGGATGGAAAAAGAAGAGCCAGATATGCAGTGGTCTCCAATTTTGAGACCATAGAGGATAAACATTTGCCACCAGGTACTTCAGCCCAATTAGCTGAGCTTATAGCCCTGACTTGAGCTTTAGAGCTGGGAAAAGGAAAAAGAGTAGCCATTTACACTGACTCCAAGTATGCCTTTCTGGTGCTACATGCACATGCTGCTATTTGAAAAGAAAGAGGCCGCTTGACCACCCAAGAGTCCCTAATCAAATATGGTGATTAAATCCTTAGACTCTTGGAGGCAGACCATCTGCCCACTGAGGTTTCAGTCTCCCACTGTAAAGAACACCAAAAAGGGAGCATGGAAGTGGCATCAGGGAATCAATCAGCTGATCAGGCAGCTAACATGAACGTGAAGTCGCTCAGTCATGTCCGACTCTTTGTGACCCCATGGACTGTAGTCTACCAGGCTTCTCTGTCCATGGGATTTTCCAGGTAATAGAACTGGAGTGGATTGCCATTTCCTTCTCCAAAGGATCTTTCCAACGCAGGGATCGAAACCGGGTCTCCTGCATCATAGACAGACGCTTTACCATCTGAGCCACCAGAGAAGTCTTAGCTGATCAGGCAGCTAAGAGCAGCATTACAGAACAATAACCTAATAGGGGTTGCCACCTTAGTTCCACAGACAAATTTGCCAGAAACTCCTTCATATACTGAAGGTGAGACTCTTAATGCTAAGAGTGAGGGCTTTCAAGAAGATCATATGGGGTGGTTCCAAAAGGAGGCACTCCTTTTTCTGCCTGGGAACCTCCAAGGGAAGTTGGTTAACTTCTTACATGACACCACTCATTTAGGGGAAAGAGCCCTCCAAAGATTACTAGAAAGGTCCTTCAGAGGAACAGGCCTCCAAATGACTATAAGGCAAGTGGTCTCCTCTTGTCCCACTTTCCAGTTAAAAAACCTCCAAGGAGTTTGAAGACCCCAGCTGGCCCAGCCTGGCCAACAATGTGGGACCTACCCAGGAGAGGACTGGCAGATGGACTTCACCCAGATGCCAGTTTCTCAAGGGTATAAATACCTATTAGTCATCATAGATACACTCACAGGATGGATTGAAGGCTTTCCCACCTGGACTGAGATGGCTGAGGAGGTGAAAAGGAAAAAAAAAAAAAAAAAAATCTGCTCCATGAAATCATTCAGAGATTTGGTCTTCCCAGGTCATTACAAAGTGACAATGGGACATCATTTATTTCTAAGGTCACCCAAGAGGTCTCTAAAGCATTGGGCATTACTTATTATCTCCATTGTGGCTAGAGGCCTCAGTCTTCAGGAAAGTAGAAAGAGCCAACCAGTTCTTAAAATCAGCAATAAAAAAGATAACCCAGGAGACCTCCCTGGGATGGAAGGAGACTTTACCTATAGCTTTCCTCCATACTCGTATTGCAGAGAGGGCAATGGCACCCCACTCCAGGACTCTTGCCTGGAAAATCCCATGGATGGAGGAGCCTGGTAGGCTGCAGTCCAGGGGTCACTAAGATTCAGACACAACTGAAGTGACTTAGCAGCAGCACACCCATATTGCCCCTGAGGAACAGGTTGGTCTTATGAGATGCTATACAGGAGACCTTTTGTTTATGTCAATGACCTCTTCCTAGATCCAGAGTCTCAGACCCTCCAGTCTTATACCATGGCCACTGGGCAATTCCAACAGGATATACACTTGTGAGGTATAAATCAGAACCCCAAACATTCTAAGGAGTCACCACTAGATGCTTCAGGGACTCAAGTCCTAATTAAAGTCTGGAAAGATGGGTCCCCAAAGGCTGAACTCCAGCCCACATGGAAGGGCCCTTACCCTGTAATACTTTCTACCCCCACAGAAGTCAAGTACCAGGACATGACTCCTGGATTCACTACCCATGAGTCAAGCCATGGAAGAAAACAGAAGAGGACAATCAATACACCTGTCAATAAGCTACAACTAGCAGTGCCAGTTCAACAAGGATATATAAAACTTCAGCCAACCACAGAAAACATCACTCACCCCAGATGGAGGTGGTGTCTGAGGATTCTGAGGCCTGAGACTAGAAATAGGGGGAGGCCCAATACCCGTCGCCATCCCAGTTCAGCAGGAAGTAGCCAGAAAGAGCTCGACAGCCCTGTTCCCAAAGAATTGGGCCTCCCATCTCTTTAGGGAGGAATGTTAGGTAGTTAGAATAGGAAAAAGGAGTCCAGAATGGTGGTGGCTAAAAGACAAGGAAGGGAAAAGCCCACAAAAATAGAACAAAGGAAGGTCTGAGGACCAGAGTGAAGACCTCAGGTAGAACAAACAGCACTCCTGTCTAGCCCAAATTACATAGGGCAGGCCCAGGGGGAGGAGGAAAAAACAAATAAAAAGAGGAACCAAAGGGCCGGGGTCTCTCTCCTGTGCACGTGTGTGTGCACTCTCTCTCTCTTCCCATCTTTTGGGTCAGCATGCCCTCATGCCTCATGGATGTATTTTCCTTTGTTTTCTAAATAAAACTGAGCTGTAACACTGTCCAAGAGCTGTGATGTGCCAAGGGCTTTAAGATCCGTTGCTTCAAATTCTTGTTGTGATGAGACAGAACTGAGGAAATTACACACTCCCCTGACATCTCCAAATTCTGGAGTTTCAACTTTTGACATGTGAATACACAGGGAGATAAAGCTATGGATTCCCTAATAGCCTATGTTTTAGTATGGGGACCTAGTAATTGAAGCTTTAGTAACGTTAAGAATAACTGTAACAATCTGACCCTCTTAAAAAGATAAGGGAAGTTCTAATGCTTTCAGATTAGATCAATTAACTAGATAAATGGCTATGGACTTAGTTTTCATGATTCTCATGGTATGTGTCATATTCCAAGAAGCTAGGTCTTTTGGCAAGAATGTGGAGAAACCCAGGGAAGTCTGATTTTTCCATACTGTTGTTTGTATAGCATAGTACCACGTATAATGGGAAATTAAAATAGTCATATTTTTAAAATATTTTTATCTTAATCTTATGACTTTGAAAGACCTTTTAAAAGTTGTAAAATATTTATTCTGTATGTCTTTAATAACATTTTTTCCAAAATAGAAGAGCCCACTTTGAGTTTTCATTGGAAACTGCACTTTGACACTAATAACTGTTTTCTACAAACTGTTCTCTGGGTAGCTTGATTAATGTGTACATTTGGAAACTTGTATAAACTCATGAAATAATTGTATTTTTATTTATATGTAATTATTTGATTATCTAGATTTATGTGACTTGTTTACCTAATAAGTATTTGTTAATATTTTGATATTCTGCCAAAGCACTTTACACATACATAAAGTATGTTAAAAATAAAAGCAAAAACTGTAATCATCTGCCTCCAAGACAGTAAGCCAAGACTTAACATCAGTTTCTTATTTCTCCCAAAAATGTGACCTTTAAACAGATAATCTGACATTTCCTGATCATCACTAATAAGGTCATCTGTATAATAACACCCATATAGCTCCTCCCCCACTCCCCAAAAGAAGATGACCTGACGCAATTTTTTTCTTTGGTTAAAAACTTCCTTGTCCCAGCTTCCTTCCACCTGTAAAAACCTTTCATTTTGGATAACTCTTTAGAGAATCCTTCTATTTACTAGAAGGGATGCTGCCAGATTCATGAATCATTGAATAAAGCTAGCTAGATCTCTAAGTTTACTCAAATTTTTTTTAAACAGGGAGCTTAGTAAATAACTACAAGAATTCAACTAAAGACACTGCCAATGCCAACTCTTATTGTGAAAAATAAAACCTGACACATCATATAAAGGTAGGTGAATTATTACTCAGACATCCACTTATGGTTTGGGTATGTAGTTTGACAGGCCATGTGAAAAAATGCCTTCAAGGGTCTTCACATTGTTATTTTTCTGAAAGCTATTTTTAAAAACATCAACATCCTTTTAAAGTCGCCCATCCATAGACTGGCAAGAATGTCTGTTGATGTTTGTAAGCAAAATTGTAATATTTTAAGGTTGATTTGATTTAGTTACTCTTAAATATCTAATATTTGGCAGCAATGTTTGAAAATTCATGAACACCCTCCTTCACATTTACAGGGTTTTGCATCTCAACTTTTTAACTTGCTTATTTGTTTTTAATAAGCAATTAATTAATTTTTAATTAGTATTTCCAAAATGTATTCTTTGCAAAAATTTGAACTGAACCAAAAAAAAAAATAAAAAGTCAACTTCTTGTTAATAGGAGAAAATACACATAAATATCTACCATGATAATAACTTAAAACTGTGCTGCTACCTCAGTGTTCTGAATGTAATTTTTATTAAACCTTACCTCTAGAACTCAGGTACATCTGTGTATGTTAAAAACACAGGAACAGATGAAGGATATTTGTTATTCAATGAATCAATTGCCTGTGAATTAGCATCCATTCAGGTGCTAGGAAGATTCTGTTAGGTTGATGAGAAAATGTAGCAGGTACTAGCACAATGGTTGATATCTTGTTAATTTAATTCACTTCCTCAGTGATTGACATTCTAACATCTAAACTGCTAAAATGAAATACAATAAGATCTTTCATACAATTGAGGAACTGATTTAAAACTAGTCTTCCTTAGGAATTTCTATACTTATTTCATAAAGAAAAAAAATCCTTAAGTTCTACTACACTTGTTCTATAAAAGAAATGGAGAAAAAAGACCAGAAAACATCAAGTTATATTACAAGATTTTTTTTTTATGTTTTACTACCTAAAACAATATTCAAGCTGATAAATCCATGCTTTTTCTATTGTGAGTTATTTTTATTTGATTAATTTCTAAAGCCTTATGAGATATCTTACCTAGCAATTTGCCTTTAACAAGTGTAGATACCTTTCCATTTATTGTAATTCCAATTTTTCTGCAGTACTGGAGATCCACATATAGATGAAAGCATACATAAATAATTTTGAGAATATATGAGATTTTATATATGCTTTAGCCACTGATGATTATTTCAGTTTCAAAAGACAAATATTTATCAATCCTTTATTTATTCAAAGTGAAAATAATGTTCTTGAGGATGCAAAGTAAGCTTTATAACTCATTTCCATCAAGGCATTTATAATCCAATTGAAAGGTAAATATAAATACAATGAAGTTTCTCTATTCACTAACTGCAGAAATTAGACTACAGAATCTTACCAGCCCAACCCTATGGGCTCCTGAAATCTTTCTGTGTCCTTCATTTCTTATTTATAAGGAATAGGCTTCAGCCTCCATGAACTTCTCTCAGTTGGAAAGCGCAGGTTCAAACAGTTCCTAATCAGGGAAGGGAGGGGATACAGAGACAAGAGAGGAACAGTCAAGAAACAACATCACAGCTTTGGGACAGGGTCCTGATTCCCCAACAGGGATACATATAAAAACATCCTTGAGCTCTTCGGCAAAACTAAAATCCCCCCAAAAAGGTGTTAACTACTTTAAAGCACTCTTTATTCCAGAGAGAAGGCCACAGTTTGATAACCTTAAGAACCACAGAAACTCATCAGGATACCACCTGAGGCCAGATTAAAAGAGTGAAGACCCTGCACAAACCCTGATCCTTATCAGCAACATCACCCTTGAATCACTACTATAAAACTCACCAAATCCTCCTCTGTTGGGAAATAGTTTTGGGAGCATGAACCCGCTGTGTTCCACTTCACCTGGCAAAACAATAAACCTATTCTTTTCTACTTCTCAAAATTCCATCTCTAAGACTTGATTCAGCACCGGTAAAAAGAGGCTGAGTTTTTGTCATCAGAAGAAAGAAGAAAGGAAAGAAGGAAGCGTACAGGAGCAAAATTGGCCACCCTAAAATATCTCCCTCTGGCATATTAATTATTTTAAGCTGATTGTTTTCCAAGATAGAGATAGGAGAAACTCTGAAAACCAAATAGGAGCTATCACTTTGTAAACAAAAGGATGCAAATTTACATCTTCCCCTGCTGTACCTAAAAGAGGAAGATGACCAAATCTTTAGACACTCTCATCACTGGATAAAGCCATGACTTAAATCAGTACCATATGGGTCTCCTTGTTTACTATGCTTTTCCTGGTAACCACCCATAAGTAACTCTCCCCATCCTCAAACTCCATTTTGCTTTTAGCTGAGGATGGTATTTAAGGTGAAGGCTTTGGCCATTTTGGCGGGTTACTCAGTTTTCCTGTGTCTCTTCCATGTACACCCATTACTAAACTTTTGTTTGCTTCTTTCCTGGTAATTTATTTCTTGTCAATTTAATTCTTGACCAGGATAGAAGAACCTAGCAGGGTAAAGGAAAAGCTCTCTTTCTGGGATAGTCGGAAGGAAGGGACAGACTGCTACTGCTGCTGCTACTGCTGCTAAGTCGCTTTAGTCGTGTCCGACTCTGTGCAACCCCATAGACGGCAGCCCACCAGGCTCCCCTGTCCCTGGGATTCTCCAGGCAAGAACACTGGACTGGGTTGCCATTTCCTTCTCCAATGCATGAAAGTGAAAAGTGAAAGTGAAGTCGCTCAGTCGTGTCCGACCCTCAGCGACCCCATGGACTGCAGCCTACCAGGCTCCTCTGTCCATGGGATTTTCCAGGCAAGAGTACTGGAGTGGGTTGCCATTGTCTTCTCTCTGTGTGTGTATAGATACAGTGAATTTGTGTACATGTGTATATAAATACACACCTTACATTAAGTATGTTTATATTTTAAATTTCTCTATATATCTCATACATATACATAATATATATAATTATGTATATAATACATATAACTATCCAAAAGTATAAAATTAAATAACATAGAAAGAAAGTAACCTTTATTTATATGCAAAGAAGAGATAATTTATTGAGTGTCGAATACATTTTCCATGGAATTGCAATTGTTGAGAAAGGCCTCACTTTACACATAAAAGGAAGAAAGACAACTTGAAATCCTTTGCAGTGTAAATGTCTAGAAATGCTGAATAAAATACAGTGATATCCCCCAAAGTGCACAGTAGAGTTAAATAATTATAATGCAGACATGCGAATACACTGAAGAAGTAAGATTTTAATCTTCCGGGTAGGCATAAATAGAAGAGAGAAACTGGAAGAGAATGGATTTTAAGACAGAAATACCCTCAATAGTATAGTTGGGCGGGATGTCAGATAAATGATTTACTTGGGAATAAGGTTAAAGAACATCTATTTCTACTTTATTGATTATGCCAGTGGCTTTGACTGTGTGGATCACAACAAACTGCAGAAAATTCTTCAAGAGATGGGAATATCACACCACCTTGCCTGCCTCCTGAGAAATCTGTATGCAGGTCAAGAAGCAACATTAGAACTGGACATGGAATAAAAGACTGGTTCCAAATTGGAAAAGGAGTACATCAACAATGTACATTGTCACCCTACTTATTTAACTTATATGCAGAATACATCATGCAAAATGCCAGGCTGGATGAAGCACAAGCTGGAATCAAGATTGCTGGGAGAAATATCAATAACCTCAGTTTTGAGATGACACCACCCTTATGGCAGAAAGTGAAGAAGAACTAAAGAGCCTCTTGATGAAAGTGGAAGAGGAGAGTGAAAAAGTTGGCTTAAAGCTCAACATTCAGAAAACTAAGATCATGGCATCCAGTTCCATCACTTCATAGCAAATAGATGGGAAACAATGGAAACAGTGAGAGACTTTATCTTCTTGGGCTCCTAAATCACTGCAGATGGTGACTGCAGCCATGAAATTAAAAGACGCTTACTCCTTGGAAGAAAAGCTATGACCAACCTAGACAGCATATTGAAAAGCAGGGACATTATTTTGCCAACAAAGGTCCGTCTAGTCAAAGCTAAGGTTTTTCCAGTAATCATGTATGGATGTGAGAGTTGGACCGTAAAGAAAGCTGAGTGCCGAAGAATTGATACTTTTGAACTGTGGTGTTGGAGAAGACTCTTGAGAGTCCCTTGGACTGCAAGGACATCGAATCAGTCCATCCTGAAGGAAATCAGTCCTGAATATTCATTGGAAGGACTGATGCTGAAGCTGAAACTCCAATACTTTGGCCACCTGATGTGAAGAACCGACTCACTGGAAAAGACCCTGATGCTGGGAAAGATTGAGGGCAGGAGGAGAATGGGACAACAGAGGATGAGATGGTTGGATGGCATCACCAACTTGATGGACGTCAGTTTGAGCAGGCTCTGGGAGTTGGTGATGGACAGGGAAGTCTGGTGCTGCAGTCCATGGGGTTGCAAAGAGTTGGATATGACTGAGCAACTGAACTGAGGGTTAAAAAAATAAAGTTTTCTTTAGAAAACTTTATTAAAAAAATAAAAACTTGGGAAGTATTCACTTCAGGGTCATTTGGGTATCAAGGATTTTCTAGAGGAATGTACTTATTTCATTTCACTCTTTAGTAATGATTAAAGACCACAGACTTAGTAAAGAGACTTTTTATGCTTAAAATGTTTTCCTGTACAGATACAAATATTCCTTCCTATGTAACAGATAATCTTCCAGATTTATTACCTGGCTATACATAAATCAATTTTATACCTAACCCAGTAATCATATCTTAATATCCTTCAGTTAAGTGGGTTCTATTTATCTCAGCTTCTCAGAGGTTCTTTGGATCATTTACAAATATCTTACTTCTTTCTTCATTAATTAATAAGTTGTATAACCTCCTTAAACTGTATGTATTTTATTATGTATTTGAGAACTTTGATTATAAGTTTCTAAAAATTACACTTCAATGGAAAATCAGAGACTAGGTATCTTTGACCTCCTGGTGATTCTACATACTGGGAAGCCAGAAGTTGATGTCTAAATGATTTTTGCTTACATTAAATGGCATGAGTCATTTCCTACTGTTTTCAAATCTCAAGAAAAGAAAAGAAAATGGAGAATGTGTCACTACCACCCTGTGCCTTAGTTTGGATTAAAATAAGAATTTGTAACACTCATGTGGGCCAAAAACCTTATACATGACAAACTAAAATCAAAATTAGGACAAAGCTCATATTTTTTATGAGTTTTGTAGGATAAAAAAATATGAAACTTTTCTAGAGAAATGTCCCAAAATATGAAGAAATGCTAGAGGAGGAAGGGAACAAACCTTAAATTTAAAACTCTATCAAATACAAATTCATAAAAAAAAAAAAAAACTAAAATACACAATAAAAAGAAATCAGGAAGAAGAAAAAGAAAGTAAAAAGTGTGGGAAGCAAGTAACAAAGATAAATACAGGTCTGTTACATGTCAGGGCAAATCTAAATGATCATTGACTAATACTATGATTACTAACAATAATAGCAACTCACTGTAAGGATAAAGCATAAGCTGGAATATTGGTGACTATAGTTCTTTTGGTACTAATTTTTATAATAGTTCTTCAGCAAGTCTAAGAGTTGTATTTTCTTAAAATTTTTATTAATCTAAAATCTCTTATTCACTTTTAATTATATTTTTTGCACTTGGAAGCTTATTCCATTACATTGCTGTATTTTTCTTTCCATGGTGAACTACCTTTTTGTTTACAATTCACCAAATAAATGCTATTTCCAGTTTGGCTTTTTTTTAAATTCACTGTTAAAAACCTGTCAAATTCCTGAATCTGATGATACTTTAACGATTTATTGAAAACATCCTGTTATCAGCTTTGGATGTTGTGTCTTTACATTCATAATTGCATCTGAAAGATCTAAAAATACTTGTTAGACAGTCTCAAACTATCTTCTATCATTTTATTTCTTTATTTCTCCATCATCTGTCTTTACTATTATAACTATCTTCATCTATATCATTTTCTTTCAATTCAATGACTTTATTTTTATTTTTAGATGTCTTTTTTGCCAAAATTTTCATACTTAAAAAAATATATATATTACATTAGAAGAAAAGCTATGACAAACCTACACAGTGTATTAGAAAGCAGAGACATTATTTTGCCAACAAAGGTCTGTATAGTCAAAGCTATGTTTTTTTCAGTAGTAATGTATGGATATGACAGTTGGATCATTAAGAAGGCTGAATGTCAAAGACTTGATGCTTTTGAACTGTGGTGTTGGAGAAGACTCTTGAGAGTCCCTTGGACTGCAAGCAGATCAAACCAGTCAATCCTAAAGGAAATCAACCCTGAATATTCACTGTAAGGACTGATGCTGAAGCTCCAATACTTTGGCCACCTGATGCAAACAACCAACTCATTAGAAAAGACCCTGATGCTAGGAAAGATTGAAGGCAGGAGAAGGGGACAAAAGAGGATGAGATGGTTGGATGGCATCGCCAACTCAAAGGACATGAGTTTGAGCAAGGTCACTATCTAAAATGGTTAGGAGATCAAACCAACCAATATTAAGGGAAATCAACCTGAATACTTGGAAGAACTGATGTTGAAGCTGAAGCTCCAGCATTTTGGTCATCTGATGCAAAGAGCCAACTTTTTGGAAAAGACCCTGATTGAGAACAGAAGGAGAAGAGAGGGGGATGAGATGGATGGATGGCATCACTGACACATGGACATGAGTTTGAGCAAGCTCCAGGAGATGGTAAAGCAAGCCTGGCATGCTGCAGTCCATGGGTCTCAAACAGTCAGACATGACTGAGTGACCGAATAACAACATATATGGTTACTATGCAGTGCAGTTATTTCAGTTTCTTTCAGGTTATTCATCTATTAGCACGAATCTGCATAATCCTGATGTTCTGCATCAGCTGATAGTGGATTTTATTATTATTTACAGGAATCATATCCTTTGCTTTCTCTCTGCATCATTCATGACTGTTGTTCTATTGACATGACTGGTTTATGATCGTGCTTCTATCAAATACCCTGACTCCCAATTTCTTTTTTTATGTCACATCATTAGAGGGATTTTTAAAATATTTCATATAGTGGCAGACATGGATTACAACTGAAATTTGGAGTAGTCTATCCTAGTTCCCATTCTTTCTTAGAAGCTCTAATATTTTCAGTTAATATGTGAAAAAAAATTTCTCACACATAGAAAATGAATTATAAATAGAACAAAACTATGAAATACTGCAAACGTCAAATAATTATTTGATTTAGTGCACATAACATAATAAGTTAAGTTCTATAATTAGGTAAATGAGTCAATGTTGTAGAATTATTTAAAAATAAAGATGTATTTAGAAATGCCTATTTTTTAATCTTATTGAAAGAATTTGAAGGAAAAATCCTGTTATAATATAATAAATAGTTATACAGAGCAACTATTTCACATATTCAGGGGTTGTGGCAATGATTCCCACCTTAAAAACATTAACTATTTTCACTGTTGCCTCAAATTCTATGACTAGTATCTTGATTTAAGGAAAGTTCATGAGCTGGAAGTCCTCAGTTGTATAAAGGCTTTATAGATCAGGATTTTATTCTAAATTTTAATGTAACAGTTTATAATTAAAATAATTCAGAAAGAAAATTCTAATTTCAGGCTTATCTGGGAAAATAAAAACTGGAATATGTGCCCTCAGGGTCATATGGGAAGAAAAAAATATTAATAATGGATATTCTGTTCAGATGGGACAAATGCTTTCTACCACAGACTTACACTAAAATAATATATGCATATTAATTATACCTTGTCCAGACTCTATTTATCTTTTCACTTTGACTCACATAGGAAATAGTTTAATTATCCAGAATAATAATTTTGTGAATTAAATATATCTCCCTCTAAATATGTCAATACTACAAAATTGTCTTTAGTTTAAAATTTAATATAATAGAACTAATCAGAATTGCCCCTAGAAGACAAGGTTTAACAGGGGAAAAAAATGAGGGAGACTGAGTATCAGTGTATGGAGGGCACTGAAAGCTCAATACTTTGCAGGAAAATGGACATGTAAAAACATGCATGTATTTTGTTTTCCCTCCATTTGATATACTATTATGGCTATAAAATAGAGCCTCTGAGTTCTTCAACTCTCATTCCACTAAGAGATGGAGTCTAACAATCTCTGACCTTGAATCTGGGAGGATCTATGACTACTTCAACAAATACAACAGAAACAATCTATGTAACTTTTGAGATCTGGTTAGGATGGACCATGGGATTTCTACTTAGACCTTTCAGAACAGTTCCTCTCAGGATTTCCTCTCTAATGCCAGGTTGGGAGAAACCAAGCTGTGTGAGGAGACCTTGAACAAGAGTCCAGGTGACAGGCCTAGTTCATTCTTGGCTTCAAATGCTCCAGGCCAGGGGCCAAAGATGTAAATAAAGAAGCAGTCTCACCAGTCTCATAGGTGGGCTTCCCTACTGGCTCAGACAGTGAAAAATCTGCCTGCAATGTTGAAGACCTGGGCTCGATCCCTGTGTTGGGAAGATTCCCTGGAGAAGGAAATGGCAACCCATTCCAGTATTCTTGCCTGGAGAATCCCATGGACAGAGGAGCCTGGAGGACTATAGTCCATGGGGTTGCAAAGAGATGGACATGACTGGGAAACTAACAGACTCACAGATGGACTTGCCCCTGGCTATCTAAGTCAACTCGAGGCATGTATGTCTTTTCAGCTGACACTTTATCATGGAGAGTAGACAAAAGCCATCTCTGTGAAGCTCTTTCCAAAGTGCTGACCCACAGAATCTGTGACTATAATAAACATTTACTATTTTATGCCAGTAAGTTTGAGGTGGATTATAAGCAGCAAACTCCTGGAATTCACAGAAAACCTTTATTTCCTACAAGTCTCTATATAAGCTAGTACAGCTTGCTCCTGCTGCTGCTAAGTTGCTTCAGTCATGTCTGACTCTGTGCGACCCCACAGATGGCAGCCCACCAGGCTCCCCCGTCCCTGGGATTCCCCAGACAAGAACACTGGAGTCAGTTGCCATTTCCTTCTCCTATGCATGAAAGTGAGAAGTGAAAGTGAAGTCGCTCAGTTTTCTGACTTGTAGTGACCCCATGGACTACAGCCTACAAGGCTCCTCTGTCCATGGGATTTTCCAGGCAAGAGTACTGGAGTGGGGTGCCACTGCCTTCTCTGAGTATCAGCTTACCTCTTTGATATTTCTTTCAATTTCCCCTCACTCCTTATACTCAAGCTAATCAAGTTTTCTTTTCTGACCCACCAAAATTCAGTGTTCTTTAACATATTGTCAGTTGCTTTGTTAATGCAAAAAAGAATGCTATATTCTCAAGATTATTTTGCAAAGCAGGACCCATCTAATTCTTTTAGTTTCAAATGTTACTGTCTTTAAATATCCCTCATTTCAGTATATTTTTCTGACCACCTTTTCATAGTCACCTCTGCTTTCTCTATTCCAACCCTTACAATCCTTTCTGCTTTCCTTATCATATGTATGCCTGCATGCTAAATTGCTTCAGTTGTGTCTGACTCTTTGTGACCCTATGGACCATAGTCCTGTAGGCTCCTCTGTCCATGGAATTCTCCAGGCAAGAATACTGGAGTGGGTTGCCATGCCCTCCTCCAGGGGATCTTCCTGACCCAGGGATTGAACCCATGTCTCCTGCATTGGCAAGCAGGTTCTTCACCACTAGCACTACCTGGGAAGCCCTATAATAGGTATAGGACCAGTTAAAATCAAATTATCTATTTATTTACTTGCTTTCTGCTGTCTCCATTTATTATCATGTAAATTCTAGAACTAACACACAAAAAAGATGTCCTTTTCATTATTGAAGACTAGAATGCAAAAGTAGGAAGTCAAGAGATACCTGAAATAACAGGTAAATTTGGCCTTGGAGTACAAAATGAAGCAGGGTAAAGGCTTTTGCCAAGAGACCGTACCAGTCATAACAAACAGCCTCTTACAAGAACACAAGAGAAGTCTCTACACGTGGACATCACCAGATGGTCAACAATGATATCAGATTGATAATATTCTTTGTAGCCAAAGATGGAGAAGTTCTCTACAGTCAGCAAAAATAAGACTGGGAGCTGACTAGGGCTCAGACTATGAACTCTGTATAGAAAAATTGAGACTTAAATTGAAGAAAGTAGGGAAAACCACTAGACCACTCAGGTATGACCTAAAGCAAATCCCTTATGATTATACAGTGGAAGGGACAAATAGATTCAAGGGATTAGATCTGATAGAGTGTCTGAAAAACTATGGACAGAGGATTGTGACACTGTACAGTGCGCAGTCATCAAGACCATCCCCAAGAAAAAAAAAGTGCAAAAAGGCAAAATGGTTGTATGAGGAGGCCTTACAAATAGCTGATAAAAGAAAAGAAGTGAAAAGCAAAGGAGAAAAGGAAACATATACCCATTTGAATGCAGAGTTCTACAGAATACCAGGGAGAGATAAGAAAGCCTTCCTCAGTGATCAGTGCAAAGAAATAGATGAAAACAATAGGATGGGAAAGACTAGAGATCTCTACAAGAATATTAGTGATACCAAGGGAACATTTCATGCAAAAACGGACACAATAGAGGGCAGAAATGGTATGAACCTATCAGAAGCAGAAGATATTAAGAAGAGGTGGCAAGAATACACAGAAGATCTATAAAAAAAAAAAACTTCATGACCCAGAACCCACAATAGTGTATTCACTCACCTAGAGTCAAACATCCTGGAATGTGAAGTCAAGTGGCTTTAGGAAACATCACTATGAACAAAGCTAGTAGGGGTGATGGAATTCCAGCTGAGTTACTCCAAATCCTAAAATATGGTGCTGTTAAAGTGCTGCACTCAATATGCCAGTGAATTTGGAAAAGTCAGCTGAGGCCACAGGACTGGAAAAAGTCAGTTTTCATTCCAATCCCAAAGAAAGGCAATGCCAAGAAATGTTCAAACAACTGCACAGCTGCACTCATCTCCCACACTAGCAAAGTAATGCTCAAAATTGTCCAGGTCAGGTTTCAACAGTATGTGAACCATGAATTTCCAGCTCAAGCTGTTCAAGCTGGACTTAAAAAAAGGCAGAGGAGCCAGAGATCAAACTGCCAACATCTGCTGGATCATTAAAAAAGCAAAAGAGTTCCAGAAAAAAATCTACTTCTGCTTTATTGACTATGCTAAAGCCTTTGGCAGTGTTGATCACAACAAATGGTGGAAAATTCTTAAAGAGATGGAAATACCACATCACATTACCTGACTCCTGAGAAATCTGTATGCAGGTCAAGAAGAAGCAGTTAGAACTGGACATGGAACAACAAACTGTTTCCAAATAGGGAAAGTAGTATGTCAAGGCTGTATATTGTCACCCTGCTTATTTAACTTACATGCAGAGTACATCATGCAAAATGATGGGCTGAATGAAGTACAAGCTGTAATCAAGATTGCTCAGAAGAAATATCAATAACCTCAGATACGAAGATGACACCACCCTTATAGCAGAACGTGAAGAACTAATGAACCTCTTGATGAAAAATGAAAAGAGGAGAGTGAAAAAGTTGGCTTAAAACTCAACATTCAGAAAACCAAGATCATGGCATCCATTTCCATCACTTCATGGCATATAGATGGGGAAAACAATGGAAACAGTGAGAGACTTTATTTTTTGGGGCTCCTAAATCATTGCAGATAGTGACTGCAGCCATGAAATTAAAAGATGCTTGCTCCTTGGAAGAAAAGCTATGACCAACCTAGACAGCATATTGAAAAGCAGAGACATTACTTTGCTGATAAAGGTATGTCTAGTCAAAGCTAAGGTTTTTCCAGTAATCATGTATGGATGTGAGAGTTGGACTATAAAGAAAGCTGACACTGAAGAATTGATGCTTTGAACTGTGGTGTTGGAGAAGACTCTTGAGAGTCACTTGGACTGCAAGGAGATCCAACCAGTCCATCCCAAAGGGAGTCAGTCCTGAATATTCATTGGAAGAACTGATGTTGAAGCTGAAACTCCAATACTTGGCCACATGATGTGAAGACCTGAGTCACTGGAAAAGACCCTGATGCTGGGAAAGATTGAAGTAGGGAAGAGAAGGGGATGACAGAGGATGAAATGGTTGGATAGCATCACTGACTTGATGGACATAAATTTGAGCAATGTCTGGGAGTTGGTGATTGACAGGGAATCCTGACTTGCTGCAGTCCATTGGATAGCAGAGTTGGACACTGAGAGACTAAACTGACTGACTGAAATTCCAAGAACCCCAGTGGTGCTATTGTAAAGAATCTACCTGCCAAAGCAGAAGACACAAGAGACATCAATTTCATCCCTGGCTCAGGATGATCTCCTGGAGTAGGAAATGGGAACCCACTCCAGTATTCTTGCCTGAAAGATTTCATTGACAGCAAAACCTCGCATGTCCATTGGGTCACAAAGGGTCAGACACAACTGAACACTACCCCCCCACACACAAGTTCCAAGAGTTTCAAGTTATACCTTCAGCTGACTTAAAAATATTTATTGTTGAATGAATGGAATGCTGTATAATCTAATATAATCTGAATCTGTGACATAAGTTTTCATATTGATTTCAGTTAGGACAGGATTTGGCAATAAGTAACATGCTGCTGCTGCTGCTAAGTCACTTCAATCATGTCTGACTCTGTGCGACCCCAAAGACGGCAGCCCGCCAGGCTCCCCCGTCCCTGGGATTCTCCAGACAAGAACACTGGAGGGGGTTGCCATTTCCTTCTCCAATGCATGAAAGTGAAAAGTGAAAGTGAAGTCGCTCAGTCGTGTCCAGCTCTGTGCGATCCCACAGACGGCAGCCCACTGGGCTCCTCCGTCCATGGGATTTTCCAGGTAACGGTACTGGAGTGGGGTGCCATTGCCTTCTCCAAATAAGTAACATAGATAACAATAAAAGTTAACACACAAAATATTTATCTTCTCTTATGAAAAAAAGCTGAAACTCCAATACTTTGGCTACTTCATGCAAAGAGTTGATTCACTGGAAAGGACTGTGATGCTGGGAGGGATTGGGGGCAGGAGGAGAAGGGGACGACAGAGTTTGAGATGGCTGGATGGCATCACTGACTCGATGGACATGAGTTTGGGTGAACTCCAGGAGTTGGTGATGGACAGGGAGGCCTGGCGTGCTGCAATTCCTGGGGTTGCAAGGAGTTGGACACAACTGAGCCACTGAACTGACTGATGAAAAAAAAAAAAAGCAGGTGAATACGATCGACAAAGGGGAGAAAAGCAGCAGCACAATGACATTGAAAATGAGTTACCTGCAGTGACATTATTAGCAAGTCCTTAGAATCAGGTGTCACAAAAGGTTGCATGATGTCTGTAGCATCTTAAAGCATGATGGTCACATTCTAGGCAATTAAAAGAGGTAAGGCTGAAGCAGCAAAGGCCAAAGGATCGATGACATACAAATCAAGCATGTACTATTTTAAAGACTTTCCTGGAAACCTTGCCTGTGAGATCCACTTATATGTCATCTAGATTAATTGTCACACCAGGAAGCATTGATATTTTAGCTTACCAGATGAAAAAAATGTAGGCAAGAGAAAACTTTTATGAATAGCTTTTGCACAGCCTATCACATAGCCTATTAAAAGTGTCTGGCAGGGGAGGTAGGGACAAATTTAGAGTAGCATTGACATACATACACGACCATGTGTAAGATAGAGAGCTAGTGGGAAGCTGCTTTTAAGTTTAGAAAGCTTAGCTCAGTACTTTGTGATGACCTAGAGAGGCAGGATGGAGGGAGGCTCAAGAGAGAGGGGATATAGCTATACATATAGCTGATTTGGTGGCATTAGTGATGAAAAACCAAGTTGCCAATGCAGGAGACATAAAAGACACATGTTTGATCCCTGGGTCAGAAAGATCCCTTGGAGGAGGAAGTGGCAACCCACTCCAGTATTCTGCCTGGAGAATGCCATGGACAAGGAAGCCTGGCAGGCTACAGTCCATGGGGTCATGAAGAGTTGGACATGAGTGAAGTGACTTAACACAGCACTTAACATATCATTTTGCTATATAGCAAAAATGTAACAGCACAACATGGTAAAGTAATTATACTCCAGCTAAAAATGTCTGCCAAGATATTTATTTGTTTTAATATAAAAAAGCAAGAGAGTTCCAGAAAAACATCTATTTCTGCTTTATTGACTATGCCAAAGCCTTTGACTGTGTGGATCACAATAAACTGTGGAAAATTCTGAAAGAAATGGGAATACCAGACCACCTGACCTGCCTCTTGAGAAATCTGTATGCAGGTCAGGAAGCAACAGTTAGAACTGGACATGGAACAACAGACTGGTTCCAAATAGGAAAAGGAGTATATCAAGGCTGTATATTGTCATCCTGCTTATTAAACTTATATGCAGAATACATCATGAGAAACTCTGGACTGGAAGAAACACAAGCTGGAATCAAGATTGCTGGGAGAGATATCAATAACCTCAGATATGCAGATGACACCACCCTTATGGCAGAAAGTGAAGAGGAGCTAAAAAGCCTCTTGATGAAAGTGAAAGAAGAGAGTGAAAAAGTTGGCTTAAAGCTCAACATTCAGAAAACGAAGATCATGGCATCCGGTCCCATCACTTCATGGGAAATAGATGGGGAAACAGTGGAAACAGTGTCAGACATTATTTTGGGGGGCTCCAAAATCACTGCAGATGGTGACCGCAGCCATGAAATGAAAAGATGCTTACTCCTTGGAAGAAAAGTTATGAGCAACCTAGATAGTATATTCAAAAGCAGAGACATTGCTTTGCCGACTAAGGTCCGTCTAGTCAAGGCTATGGTTTTTCCAGTAGTCATGTATGGATGTGAGAGATGGACTGTGAACAAAGCTGAGCGCCGAAGAATTGATGCTTTTGAACTGTGGTGTTGGAGAAGACTCTTGAGAGTCCCTTGGACTGCAAGGAGATCCAACCAGTCCATTCTGAAGGAGATCAGTCCTTGGTGTTCTTTGGAAGGAATGATGCTAAAGCTGAAACTCCAGTACTTTGGCCAGCTCATGTGAAGAGTTGACTCATTGGAAAAGACTGATGCTGGGAGGGATTGGGGGCAGGAGAAGAAGGGGACAACAGAGGATAAGATGGCTGGATGGCATCACTGACTCAATGGACGCAAGTCTAAGTGAACTCTGGGAGTTGGTGATGGACAGGGAAGCCTGGCGTGCTGCGATTCATGGGGTCGCAAAGAGTCAGATACAACTGAGTGACTGAAGACTGAATATATAAAAATTTTAACATAAAGTGGCTGGCCAATTATTATTATTATTATTTTTTACATTTTAGGTAAAAAAAAAAAAAAGTGTGTGTGTGTGTGTGTAAAAGCAACCCATTTCTCCTGACCAAACTTTATAAAATGTTTCTTTTTCTAGTAGGTATGTCCCCTATGAAGGCAGCATTCACACCTAAGAAATATTAATAAGAACAATAATAGTTGTGATCTATTGAGTTTTTCCTATGTAGCAATTTAACCTGTGTCTCTACAGTCAATATTAATATTTCTACTTTTTAAATAACTCAACTACCGATGAAAGAAGTTCAAAAATTTGCTCTTACATTACATAGCTAATCAGCAACACAGCCGAAGTTTGATTCTGTATTTATGAAATTCCACAGCTTCCATTCTTAACCCTCTATTGCAAAATGTGAAATATGACCAAAAGGAAGAGATGCAACATCTGTGGCTGATTGCAATCAGAGAAAACACCTGAGAAATCGGGAAAGCTATGGAAATGTTTCCCAAGGTGAATGGTACTAAGTCTATAAGAAGAAAATATCACCAAGTAAGTGCAAATATTACCAAACAATTCCTCTAACAAATATCCACAGTAATGTCTACCCATTTCATGAAAAATATCTGCATGGTATTTGCCAAAAGAAAACTAAATAGATAAGCCTTATGTATTCTGCAAGTACAGTCTTCATGGGGGAAAGATTTTCCCCTGCTTATATGCTTTTTTAAATACTTGCTTAAACATAGTTAAAAACATTTGTTTGTCTTACATCTGTTTATATGCTAGTGTTCTTTCTGGATCTCCAAGAGGAAGCTAAAGTAAAAAGCCTCCCAAAGTCACTTACATGTGAATATCAATTTCCCCCTTGATTCTATCTCAAGAAACATGTCCCCAAGAAATAGCATATGGAGAATAGTCCTGGGAGATAATTAACAACCTGTTCTTGATTCTTCAACAGCTATTCCTGGATAATAATATTTTACAAATTATTAAAACATTTTAATAAGTGATGCTTTAAATATACATAGGCAGAATCCTTTTTAGGAGCAAAAAATAAAAACTTGAGAGATTGAACTGAGGACCATGATCACAGCTTTAAGCTGCTTCTCTGAATTTACCAGTGAGCAATTTACCATAGAAATAAACCATTCTACTATTAACTTGATTCCCATAGCCTTCAATTTCCTTCTGTATGTTTGTGGATTCTGATAAGTAAGACACTAATTCTATATATAGGTTTATTTAACATTAGTTCTGGGGCTTCTAAAGTAATAAATGTGACTTACCGTCATCGATAGAATTCAAAAGCCCAAAGTAAAGTGTACTTACTAGTTCAGAGTTATGTAGGGGAATGCTTAAAACCGGTGGGAGGGGGCTTCAGGATTGGGAACACGTGTACACCCATGGTGGATTCATGTTGATGTATGGCAAAACCAATACAATATTGTAAAGTAAAAAAAAAAAATAATAATAATAATTAAATTAAAAAAAAAGAAAACCTGAGGGGTTTTTGTTTTGTTTTGTTTTGTTTTTTGGCCTAGCGGCCTGTGGGATCTTAGTTCTCCCCAGTTGGGGATCCAACCTGGGCCCCTGACAGTGGAAGTGAAGAGTACTAACCAATGGGAGCTTGGGATTGACCAGTACACACTGCTATATTTAATTAAAACAGATAACCAACAGAGAACCTACTGTAAAGCACAGGGAACTCTGCTCAATATTCTGCAATAACCTAAACAGGAAAACAATTTGAAAAAGAATAGTTATATGTACATGTATAAATGAATCACTTTGCTGTACACCCGAGACTAATAACAGCATTGTTAATGAGCTACACTCCAAAATAAGAATTTTTAAAAAATTAAAAAAAGAAGTATGTACAACCAACACGTATTTCAGAAGCAATGATTAAAAAATATCTGAGGAAGACTGAAGAGTCAACTACATGAAAGAACCTTTCATTTGGTTGAAATTTCAGACTTAACACTCTGAACTCTAAAGTGCAATGGTTTTTTGCCTCTCACTGTCTTAAATCACATATTTCATAATATTTTGTAGAATGACTCTTAAATGTATTGATATAAGGTAAACAATAATTGTTTGATCTTTCATAATCATTTTTCCTAATGGAAAATGTTTTCACTTATTTCTGTAGGTTTATGATTTTTTAAAAAATTGGTTGATATTCTTTATAATTTAATGAAACACAGGTTTTCAAAAAATTCTCCTGAGTGATAAAAATCAGAGAAGTTTCTAGGAATATGATGAATTACTCTTATAATATGTAAACAGTAAATCACATTATTTATAACACATTGTATTTCCAATCTGAATGGTCGTAAAGGGATTTTTTTTGTTTGCTTCTAATTATTTCAAAATAAGGCATCCCCCAAATTATCTCTCTCAGTAGGAGGCATGCATAATAACTGAAAAACTTAAAAGCTAAATTAATTAAATTTTTATTTTTTTTGCTAATTTTAATGAGTCATAAAGATCAATCAACATAGACTATTCCCTAAAGGAGATTATAGGGGAGTTCAGATAATACAGAAACAGCAATTATACAAAGTAGAAAGTGATACTATAAGAGAAGTGCAGATGAAATATTATAAAAATCAAATGAGGAAGAGAGTATTTCAAATTGTGGGAACCAGGGAAGTTCTTTTGGAAGAATTGACATTTAAACTCATTTTTGGAGATACTCAACATGACAGAAAACCAGGCAAAAGATATGAATAGTTTTCTAGAAACAGTTCTAGAAATACAATTGGGATAAACATATGAAAGAATCAAAATAATCAGGAAAATGCATTTAAAGAAGTACCAATTTCTTCCTCCATCAGATTTGTAAAAATACAAATATTAACAAAGTATATGAGAATGTAGGGAAATGGGCAGGTTCAAACTAGGCTGAGATATGTGCAAAACTGGGGGTTACTTTGGAGTAGTACAGTTCTTACATATATAATTGATGCAAAGCTCTGTCTTTCCACATTTGGAAATACATTGTTGATAACTGTGCAAGAATATCAAGTGCAGTATTGTGCTGTAATTAGAAAAACTCTAAATATTCATCAGTATAAGAATGGCTAAACAAAAAATTTATTCATTATGCAGACTATAATGCTGCCATAATAGCATAATGGTTAATGACATGACCTCTGAAAGCAGAACTATCTGGACTTGAATCATTTGTTCCCTGCACTGACCTTGAGAAAAGTACTTTTCTCACCCTCTTCTATAAAATGGAAGCACTACCTGTTTCATGAGTTTGTCATGATGATTAAATGAGATAATCCATATACCACACTTAATACTGAGTACACAAAGAGCACCCAAATAAATTGTATTATTTTTTATCTTCAATTATTCTCATGATAAAACCTCTCAGATATATCATTGAGTAGGAAAAAAAAAAAACATTTTAAAACTGATCCATTTTGAAGCATTTGATTTAAGGAAAGCATACTCATAAAAGTCAAAACGACCTATTTTCAATAGAAAAAGTGAAAGTGTTAGTCATTCAGCTGTGTCCATCTCTTTGCAACCCCATGGACTGTAGCTTGCCAGGCTCCTCTGTCTATGGAATTATCCAGGCAAGAATACTGGAGTGGGTTGCCATTACCTTCTCCAGGGGATCTTCCCAACCCAGGGGTCGATCCAGAGTCTCCTGCATTGCAGGCAGATTCTTTACCACCTGAGCCAACAGAAAAATGTACATGCATTTTTAAGTACACTGAATATACTGGAGGAAAAAATATACGAAAATGGAAATAATAGTTTTCCCTGAAGGGACTAAATTTGGGTAATATTCAAATAAGCTTTTTTAAGTGTTTTTAAATTGTTTTAATTTTCCAAAAGGAGCGTATATTACTTACTCAATTAAAATAACTTACATATTAAATGTTAAGTGGCTGATTGAAACCTGCTAAAATGCATGGGAGTGGGCTGCACATGAGTAGTAATATACTAAGGTAATAAATAATGGTTTCCTGCAGATGTCTAGAGCAGTAACATTTTAGGTGACCTAGTACCTTTGGTTGGGAGAAGGCAATGGCACCCCACTGCAGTACTGTTGCCTGGAAAATCCCAGGGATGGAGGAGCCTGGTAGGCTGCAGTCCATTGGGTCACGAAGAGTCGGACATGACTGAGCAACTTCACTTTCACTTTTACACATTGGAGAAGGAAATGGCAACCCACTCCAGTGTTTTTGCCTGGAGAATCCCAGGGACAGGGGAGCCTGGTGGGCTGCCATCTACGGGGTTGCACAGAGTCAGACATGACTGAAGTGA
This sequence comes from Oryx dammah, assembly GCF_014754425.2. Taxonomy (NCBI): domain Eukaryota; kingdom Metazoa; phylum Chordata; class Mammalia; order Artiodactyla; family Bovidae; genus Oryx; species Oryx dammah. The sequence goes on along the minus strand of NW_024070196.1, from coordinate 26,017,724 downwards.
CTTAGCAGCAGCAGTACCTTTGGTTAAGATAATAATTACTGTTAATTATTATGAGGTTATTTCTCAATACAGAAAAGATATTAGAGTTTCAAAGTTCCCACTGTATGTTATCTGCAAATCTCTGCCACCTCTCTCCATTCCAGTTCAGTATTCTGGTTTTAAGAACACATTTTATCTGTCTTTATTTACTCTTCAGTGATCTAACACCAATAATACCAGCCCATAGAAACAACAGTCAAGTATAACAAAAAGCACATTAAAGAGTCAAACATCACCATGTAACAGACATAAAAACACCTTATTAACATTTTTATAACACTCTCAACTGAAATAAACAGACCACTCTCAATTTTAACATCTGGTTCCCAACAATTCTTATTTGGGTGATAACTTTTTTAAGAACAAATGCTGGGCATTTTTCATCGACTTTTCATCAAGTAACAGCTGTTCCTTTAGAATAAAGTGTTAATGCACATTGGAAGTGTTACTGATGCTCACTTCTGTTTTGTTCTGTGTGAAAAAGCTTTACATTGGGTGCAATTCAGAAAGACAAATGATTTCAGATGTTTTGAATGGATACCATGGTACTGGTTTGAATGCAGTTTCTTGTGATTTTTAGAATATTTTCTACCACAATTTTAATATTCAAATTTCATATTCAAATTATAGATGTAAGAATACATTTTTCTTCAGGATGAAAGCACTTATCTTGAGAATCTTTAGATCATCTATTACATCCATCATTTATGTTCATAAAGTGGCCATGAACGATAACCTACATCAAAACACAGCAAATATTCATGAAAGAAATAGATATGGTTCTTCTGTTCCTGAGTGCATTTCCACCAGATTCCCTTAGGATAATTCCCATTTCAATGTAAGCTATTGAAATTTTTGCTGAATTCAAATTACCGCATCATGCTGGAACATGTGGAGAGACATACCCACAGATGTTTGCCTGAAGGTTCAGGCATATTTAAAGACAACTTAATTATAAGACACTATGAAGTTCTCCCAATTAATTTGGAACTAAATATTCTACATCTGCTTAGTCTTTTTAAAATCCTAAAGAAATATTTATTTTTACATAATTATGGATTTGGTCATAGGTTAAAATTGATGTATGGTGTCATATTGAAACTAAATTAAACCAAATGATTTGTTTTGATAGTATTTAGTATAACATTAAAAGAACTCAAGTTTCTGCTAATATTCTCTTTTGTCATTTATTTCATGTTTCATTTGCATATACTCCTTAGCTTCTTAGATATAAATACTTAGAAACTGCTTAAACTAACTGAGTCAATAGTGAAATTCAAATGGTGACTTTTCCTTTCAAGACATAGTTTTCTTTCCTGGCTATTTGCCTTTGTAAATGACACAGACTTTGTCTGGAACACTTTTCCATATTATCACTTTAAATTATTTGCCTTAATTTTTTTCTCTTTCTGCACAATGAATATGCTAAACATTCACCAATTTTTCAAACAACCCAGTCCACATTTGATCCTCCTATTCTTAGTAGAAGGATTTTGTCTTTTTTCCAGAATAATGTTAAATTTCCTCATTTTGTATTTGCCAACTTTAATTTGTATCAGTTCTTAGGTTTTCTCTTTCCATCTTATAGGAAGAGATGACACAGGAAAATCCTTTCTCCCATGCTCATAAATACATTTCCTGATACTGCCACTAGGATTTTGTTCCATTATTTAATTTATACAATATGATTTGGTTTATGTTTATTAAATTTAATTATATTTCCTTTCTTATATCTATTACCTTTACTTCTCTTCTGTGAGCCCATGGGCAAACTTAAATCCTTTTCATGACCAGTGTCAGATTTATTAACCCAGAGGTAGTCCAACTACAGCCAGTGGCCAAATCCTAGTTGCCACGTGTTTTTGTAAATAAAATTGTATTGGAACATGGCAATTCTCTTTTGCTTACATTTCGCATTTGATGGTCTAAGCACCACAAAGGCAGAGTTGATTAGTGACAACACAGACAGGGCAGCCCACAGATCTAGATTATATAGAATCTTGCTCTTCAGAGAAAATATTTATTGTCCTTTATACTATAATGCAGGAGACCTGGGTTCAGTCCCTGGGTTGGGAAGATCCCCTGGAGAAGGGCATGGTAACCCACTCCAGTATTCTTGCCTAGAGAATTCCATGTACAGAGGAGCCTGGCAGGCTACAGTCCACAGGGTCGCAAAGAGTTGGACACAATTGAGCGATTAACACACACACACACACACAAGCTAATGAAGTTCAAATTTCAGGACACCTCATTTGCTTTCTCTCTTCCCAATTTTGAGTTTGTGACTTTGTATTCTTTCTTACAGAGTCTCTGCCCTCCAAACTGAATATTGTATGGATCCATCCTAGTTCATGAAATATAATTCCCTCTAGTTATTATGTCTTGCCATCACACTCCTTCCTCAGAAATGTAGACTTCTGCAAATAATCTTAAATATTTATCCTCTCTCATGAAGCAATGTTTCTTGCTGTATCCACTTAGAACTCTTATCTGGGTTCTGAGTACTAGTAGATATTGTTAAGCTATCTTTTAAACCTGACTTGCTATAACTCACTTCATAAATTACTGTCCTCTTAACTCTACAACATTTTTACCTCCTATTCTCATATTTATAAATCCACTACCACCACCTGGGAAGTCCCCTTATAAATCATATGGGGACTAAGTTTCTCACCTACTCTGACTCCTAAGTGTTCAAATCTTCCAAGGTTTCTAAACTCATTTTTTATATTAACATATCTATGTTTATATATTAACATAGATAATACAAAATGACTGCATTGCGAGGTTAGATTTCCATGAATCTGAAATCTTATAGAATGTCAAATTTCACTAGTAATTTCAATAATTCAGATAATCATTAGTCACTGGCAAAGCTGTGTCCAGATATCTTAGTCTGATTCCTCAGGTCCTGGTTCTTTCATCAGATGCTCCTTTGTGCAGGCAGATAGATGGGAGTTCTAGGAAAGTATGTGAACACTTCACTTACATGGAAAGACCTTCTCAGATATAAAATATCCTCACTTTTTCACGTAGAGAGTTATACAGCATATGTAACATTTTCTAGGCAGTCATGTCCCATAAACACATGGATTCCTGCTTTGTTAGCCAAAGTAATCCCAAGCAACCAGACACATTCTGCTAAAAGCATTTCTCCTGCTACAATAAATAAACATAAATAAATCAGATTGATTGCAAGATCTCTGTTGCTAGTCGGTTTATACAATCATACTGGGTAATATGCTTTCTCTGTGTGCTGAGTCGGCCTCTCCCAAATAACAGGAGAGAATAACAGACTAGCTGCTAGAACATTTATTTCCTCATCCATCCTCTGATCCTGGTCAAGATCTCAGTGGCAAATATTTGTAGTATATTTTCATTGTCTTACAACATTTTCTGCAATATTTCACTTAAGCAAACTAACACTCTCTCTTTGATTTGAACCATCCAATAGAGAGTAGGAATTCCCTCCTGAAAATATATTACTTGTTAACATTTTCCTTTACGGGTCCTGTGATGTTAATTTACCAACTCAATTACATTTTTCTTCCATCCACTTTAACTATTTTCATCATTTTCTATATGTCTGTGGGATTATTTAATTAATGTTTAATTTTTCTTAGATCAATTTTTCTGAGAAAACAGATTCTATTGATTACATTTTAATTGGGGGGGGAGGGTCTTCATATCAGCTTCCACAACATTTTCTCATTCAGGGATCATCTTCTTCATAAATCTATTCTACATTTAATTCTATCAATGAAATATGAACACTTATTTAGCTGTGACAAAAGTATTATGTTACTATTTGGCATTATTGTTTTAGTTGCTAAATTGTGTTTGACTCTTTTGTAACCCCATGGACTGTAGCCCACCAGGCTCTTCTATCCATAGGATTTCCTATGCAAGAATACTGGAGTGGGTTGCCATTTCCTTTTCCAGGGGAATCTTACTAACCCAAGGATCAAACCCACATCTCCTGCATTGGGAGGTGGATTCCTTAACACTGAGCCACCATGAAGGCCATCAAAGAGCATTCAAATTCCTGTGTAATTGTGCCCATTTCACACGCTAGTAAGGTTATGCTCAGAATCCTTCCAGCTAGGCTTCAGTAGTACGTGGACCAAGAACTTCCAAATGTACAAATTGGGTTTCAAAGAGGCAGAGGAATCAGAGGTCAAATTGCTAGCCCTTTATAGATCATGGAGAATGCAAGAGAATTTCAGAAAAACATATACTTCTGCTTCACTTGAAGCTTCCCTAGTAGTTCAGTTGGTAAGGAATCTGCCTGCAATGTAGGAGACCCAGGTTCAATTCCTGGGTCAGGAAGATCTCCTGGAGAAGGAAATGGCAACCCATTCCAGTATTTTTGCCTAGAGAATCCTATGAACAGAGGAGCCTAGCAGGCTATAGTCCATGGGGTTGCAAGAGTTGGACACGACTTAGCAACTAAACCACCATGACATCTGCTTTACTGACTACCCCCAAAGCCTTTGACTGTGTGTATCACAACAAACTGTGGAAAATTCTTAAAGAGACTGAAATACCAGTCCACCTTCCCTATCTCCTGAGACATCTGTATGCAGATCAAGAAGCAGGAGTTAGAACTGGACATGGAATAACAGACTGGTTCAAAATTGGGAAAGGAATATGTTAAGGCTGTATATTGTCACTGTGCTTAGTTAACTTGTATGCAGAGTATATCATGAAAAATGCTAAGATAAAGGAATCACAAACTAGAATAAAGAATGTTGGGAGAAAGATCAACAACTTCGGATATGTAGACAATATCACTCTAATGGCAGAACATGAAACAGAGCCTCCTGAGGAGGGTGAAAGAGGAATGTAAAAAAGCTGGCTTGAAAATCAACATTAAAAAACTAAGATCATGGCATCCGGCCCCATCTCTCCATAATAAATGGAAGGGGAAAAAGTGGAAACAATGACAGATTTTATTTTATTGGGCTCCAAAATCACTGCAGATGGTGACTGCAACCATGAAATTAAAAGGTACCTGCTCCTTGGAAGGAAATCAATAAACAGCATTTAAACCTAGACAGCATATAAAAAAGCAGAAACATTGCTTTACTGAGAAAGGTCCATATAGTCAAAGCTATGTTTTTTTTTCCCCCAGTCGTCAAGTATGTATGTGAGAGTTGGACCAGAAAGAAAGCTGAGTGTCAAAGAATTGATGCTTTCAAACTGGGGTGCTGGAGAAGACTCTTAAGAGTCTCTTGGGCTCCAAGGAGATCAAACCTGTCAATCCTAAAGGAAATCAGGATTTCCTTTATTAAGAAAAAACATTCAGGAAAACCATCCTGAATATTCATTGGAAGGACTGATGCTGAAGCTGAAACTTCAATTCTTTGGCCACCTGATGGGAAGAGCCAACTCACTGAAAAAGACCCTGATGCTGGGAAAGACTGAAGGCAGGAGGAGAAGTGGGTAGCAGGGTATAAGATGGTTAGATAACATCACTGTCTCAATGGATATAAATATAAGCAAACCTCAGGAAATAGTGGAGGAGCCTGGCATGCTACAGTCCATGAGGTCACAAGGAGTGGACAAGACTTAGAAACTAATCAGCAGCAATGATTTCACTTACACACCTTACGTAAGTGAAATTTATATTCTTCTCAGGCAGAAATATACTTTATACATCATATATTTCCAGTGACTGAACTGGTAATTACAAGCTCATGTTGAAAAGAAAAAACAAGTCCACATTCAGTAAACTCTGTATTTGATTTATGGACATAACTCTATCCTAGATATAGTCCAGATCTTACAGACACTGAGTGCCATTAATCTTTATGTAACAGAACCTATCTATTCCCCAACCACAGCCCATGGATATCAGAGAAGAATACTTTATCCATTCAATTCCAACCAGTACCATAACAAGGAAGACAAACTCTTTATCTGCAATGACATAAAGTGTCAGACTTTTATTTTGGGGGGAAGGACTGCATCATTTTAGGAATGATTGCACCATTTGCAATCACTGCAGACAGTGATTGCAGCCATGAAATTAAAAGATGCTTACTCCTTGGAAGGAAAGTTATGACCAACCTAGATAGCATATTCAAAAGCAGAGACATTACTTTGCCAACAAAGGTCCGTCTAGTCAAGGCTATGGTTTTTCTAATGGTCATGTATGGATGTGAGAGTTGGACTGTGAAGAAAGCTGAGCACCTAAGAATTGATGCTTTTGAACTGTGATATTGGAGAAGACTCTTGAGAGTCCCTTGGACTGCAAGGAGATCAACCAGTCCATCCTAAAGGAGATCAGTTCTGGGTGTTCACTGGAAGGACTGATGCTGAAGCTGAAACTCCAGTACTTTGGCCACCTCATGCGAAGAGTTGACTCATTGAAAAAGACTCTAATGCTTGTAGGGATTGGGGGCAGGAGAAGAAGGGGACAACGGAGGATGAGATGGCTGGATGGCATCACAACCTTGATGAAGATGAGTTTGGGTGAACTCTGGGAGTTGGTGATAGACAGGGAGGCCTGGCGTGCTGCGATTCATGGAGTCACAGAATTGGACGCAACTGAACTGAACTGAAAGTGTTAGAGAATTACACTAAAGGTCACAATGTTTAGTGATATCCAGCCACAGTTTATACTACAAATAGTTTTTCAATAATTTTATTTCTGTATCTTGGCTCTTTATGAGTTCCTGCCACTGAAATTCAAAGACACAAATTCTGTACTGATTAAAACATCCAATAGTCTTTCTGGGGTGAAAGTTCAAGCTTATTTCCAGCAGTATTAATGAATATGGAAGAATTCAGTTAGTGCATTCAGTTAGAGCTTTGTCTTCTAGTCATGCTGATTTCCAGGGGCAGTTAGTCCTCTAAAAACAAGTCCGTGTATTGTCCCTATTTGAAGTGCTAAGTTGCATTTGTAGTGATGGGTGTCTTGGAATAATATTTCAAGATGGTTCAATACTCCTATCACCAACTCCTATAATTCTTTCAAAATGCCTGATACAGGGAGACTGTTTTGGATGAATCTGCACCTAAGTTGTTAGTATCATACATTAATTAAATGTATATAGTTTTATCTGTGCTTCAAAATATTGTACTTCAATTCAGTTCAGTTCAGTCAGTCGTGTCCGACTCTTTGTGACCCCATGAATCGCAGCACGCCAGGCCTCCCTGTCCATCACCAACTCCCGGAGTTCACTCAGACTCATGTCCATCGAGTCAGTGATGCCATCCAGCCATCTCATCCTCTGTCATCCCCTTCTCCTCCTGCCCTCAATCCCTCCCAGCATCAAAGTCTTTTCCAATGAGTCAACTCTTTGCATGAGGTGGCCAAAGTACTGGAGTTTCAGCTTCAGCATCATTCCTTCCAAAGAAATCCCAGGGCTGATCTCCTTCATGAGACTCCCAATTAGATACATATTCTACCACCAAATATAATACGGCTGTTCCATAGACTTCCCATAAATGACCTCTGAGTACCTCCAGGGGAGAGTTATTTATAATTTCAGACCAACAAATCAAACCCAAATCCACATTCCTTGAGGCTTTCTGGGTTCCATTTTTGCTTTCTTTAAATTAATTCAATACACGTTCACACTGATAAGTTTGAAGGAACAGATGAGATCAAGCTGTGACACACCAAGCAGGTGGCCACTATCTGCTTTCCATCAGACCTGGGGTGCTGTCTTAGCAATGCATCATCTTGATATATGACCACATGTGGTACAGGAACTGTTGCACAGCATCCTCTGCTCTATACAATTCATTGGTAGTATTTTATTGGAAAAAAATTCTGGAATGGTAAACAGAGCCTAGGAATTGAATAATAACTGTAGCCAGTTACCCTTAAGCTGAGTTATCAAGGGGCACTCTGTCACTTATTTTATCCAAATTATACAAGTAGAACATTCAAATCAGTAGGAGTCCAATTTCCCTCTTTTGCAGAAAATAGGCCATGAGATTTCTACCAGGTATTGGCCATTTGTCTGGACAAGAGTGGAAAAAGACTGCTAAATACTACACCCTTGCTCTGAGCTTCTTGTGAGAAATATTGCAATGACTTCCCCCCATGGTAGTGTAATCTCCTAAAAAAAAAAAAAATCTTTCCCATTTTCTCCCATCTACTATGGTTTCACCCTATTTCCAAATACTCTCTGAATATTAGATTTTGCAACTCACCACACATAATGTTTACATACACAGAAAATAACAAGAGCCTTGTTAGCATATACAAACAAACATGTCAGGGTGAAGTACCTCAAGGGTGTCTGCTCTGCTTGGTTATGGAGCTACATTTCCCCTGATTTGGCTTAAAGGGAGAAAGTTAAGTCCTACCATAGATTACCTTGTAGAATATGCACTGTCAAATTCAATGTCATGAATATGGTGTACTGGGTACTATTATAATTTCCTCCCATAAACGTAAAGTTAAATCTGCTTTTAGAACGATCATTAAAGACAAAACACACATTTTAAGAGGTAGGAAAGATGCAAAGGTACTTTACTACATTCTCCCTCATTACTACCTGATGATCCTAGAAAACCTGTCAGTAGATTTTCTGAGTTACTTCTCATACTAATCACAGGGCACAGTGATTTAAGAAAATCAACCATTAATAAATTTTAAGCGAGAGACCCTGCATTTATTTTTCAATGAGTCACATAAATTGTGTATTTCATTAGTCCTGCCTGTTTATATTGGCTGCTTCATCCAGTGCAACATGAGTCTCTCAAATGGATTATAGTAAACAGATGCCACCAGCGTATTTTGGGTTAACATCCTGTTGGGTTTGAAGTGGTGACCCCATTCAATTTTCTCGAAACAACTCTAGTCTGAGTATGTTCTAATATCTGACCAATCAGATTGAATCATGAGAGCCTAATGCCATCATCTGTGCTTTCACCTATCATAAATCTTAATGCTGGCTTATACTCATACAGTAATGGGGTAAATAGTGTTCCCTACCCCCAATTTATGCCTGTTTAAAACCACAGAATATGACCTTAGTCAGAGATAGGGTTTTTGCAGATACAGTAAGTTAAGATGAGGTCTTGCTAGATTAGAAGTGAAGTCGCTCAGTCGCGTCTGACTCTTTGCGACCCCATGGACTGTAGCTTACCAGGCTCCTCTGCCTATGGGATTTTCCAGGCAATAGTCCCGGAGTGGATTGCCATTTCCTTCTCCAGGGGATCTTCCCAACCCAGGGATCGAACCCGGGTCTCCCGCATTATAGACAGACGCTTTACTGTCTAAGCCACCAGGGAAGTCCATTGCTAGATTAGAGTATGTCCTAAATCCATTGACTGGTTATATTGTTACTAAAAAGAGAAGGGAACACACAGAGGCTTTCAATGTAGAGCAGAGATTGGAATGATGTACAATAAACCAGAAACATCACAGATCACCAGGACATCCCAGGAGATAGGAAAAAGCAGGGAAGGATTATTTTCCACAGCTTTCAGAGGAAACGTGGCTCTGCCAACATCTTCATTTCAGAAATCTAGGCTCTAAAACTTGAGTAAACTAAATTTCTGTTGTCCTAAGCTACACAATTTATGGAAATTTGCTATAGCAGCCCTAGGAAACTAAAATAGTGCTAAAATTCACATTGCAGAATCATTTCTAGTAAATAGGGGTAAACAAGAGTACAACATGAGGAACAGCCTTGTCATTCTCTGAGTTTATTGCTTAATGGTAGGTTCTGTGAGAGAGAAATTACTTCTCACAGTTTAAGAAATGTCCCTGGTTTCCTCACAATTATTCCCCAGGAATTTTACACATTGGCCTGTATTTTAGCTAGATTTATTAGCCATCTTCTATCTGTAATAAAGGTGACTAAGGTCCTTAACTCCTCTCTCTTTCTCTGCGAAGAAAATTATTTCTCTGTGAAGAAAATTATTTCTCTGAGAAGAAAATTATCATAATAACATCAGTGTAGTGTATGAACCTTAGTTTTTTTTTTTTTTTTTGCTTTTAACCTTGCTTTACTTTAAAGCAAATAATGTTGAATTAAAGCAAATCCATGATAGAGCAGCAAATGTGGATTTGTTTCCATTCCTCAAGATTTCAAATTATGCCTAGTTGGAATTCCAAAGTGAGATAGGAAAGAAGACCTTAGCTAGATGGGTTATGGTGTAGAAGGCCAGCTTCAGGATTATGGAACTCCTTGTGGAGCCACACAGGGCCCTGAGATCGGTTTAATTCTTGGTTGTTGATATGGTAAATTTCTTACTTTTTGAGCATGAGGTCTTGTGTTTTCATTTATCACTCAGTTCCATGAATTGTAGAGCCAGTCCTGATGACATATCAATCCCTCTTGGACCACTTTATTTTCTGCGCAGTTTTCATCATATCAGGGTCAGCTGAAACACTCAAACGACCCACTTTGATGGTTTCCTGCTGACATCCAAGAATAGTCTGCCTTACTTATTGACCAATCAGAACCATTTAGAGGGAGTGAGTGGAAGAAAAGCTTCCTTCTCAATCACTGTCTTAATTAGAACTGTAGTAGCTCATGGTCCCCTGCAATTCTGCATCACTTAGTGTTTACTACTGAGGAGAGTTTGGACAATTCCAAAGGACCCCACTTATCAATCTTAAAACTTGATGGTGAGTGAACTTAGTTGCTATGCTCTGTGAAGAGGGCAAAGACATCAGTGTTCAGTTCCTCTACAACATCAGTTGTAATTCTGTATTCACGTAAAGGCAATGCAACCACATAATAGTCCCTGCAGTCACACATACCCATTTGTAACTTCATCTCACCTAGGTTTCTGCCCTCATGTTCTCTGCATACACTTTCACGTGAGGACACTTACAAGCACCATCCCTATCTTCCATAAGCTTATTGTACATTTTGCCCTCCATTCTAATAATCCAAAAATAGTCTGAAGACCATCACAGGCAACTTCACTCAAATTATTACATATGGCTTCAGATCCTGAATTGGAGACTAGGGACAGATGGGGACTGGGTACCTATGGTCTGAGATCCTGGATTGGGAACTGGGTACACAGATCCCTGGTTTGGGGACTGGCCTTCCCTGGTGCCTCAGATGATAAAAAGCCTGACTGCAATATAGAAGGTGTGGGTTTAATCCCTGGGTCAGGAAGATCCCCTGGAGAAGGGAATGGGGTAACCCACTCCAGTTTCTTGCCAGGAGAATTCCATGGGCAGAGGAGCCTGGCGGGCTATAGTTCGTGAAATTGCTGACTCAGACATGACTGAGCGACTAACACAAACACACAGATCTCAGTCTTTCAAGGTTCTAGGACTTTAACTGAAGAAGTAAATCCTGCTCCCTGATTAAGTATATTTCAAGTAATGGGCTTGATACTGTAGTACTCCCTTCCTTCAATTCAAATGTTGATAATGACCTTCAGTTTCTTATTGGGAATCCTATCAAGGTCCACTGTTTTAACGTCTTTTCTTAAAAAGTGAATTTGTCCAGCTGTACTTGCTTGGACTTTCTTCTCTTATTTTTCATTTCTTCCCACTGTGCTTATGAGAAGGAAGTTTTTCCTCCATACAGTTTCATGCGTAGTAACTAGGTATGTTTGCCCATTGTTGTCTGTTGATTTTTTCTGAGGATACATAAAGCAACTAAGGCAGTCTCATCTGACCCATACTCACTGCCTTGTCAATGTCAATAATATTAACTAAGCTGTTATCTCTGGATAATGTAAAGTCTAAGTTACACTTGTCACATTGCTTTCATATGAAAATAAGTATGTGTGTTAGTTGCTTAGTCGTGTCTGACACTTTGCAACCCCATAGACTGCAGCCCACCAGGCCCCTCCATCCATGGGATTCTCCAGGCAAGCACACTGGAATGGGTTTCAATTTCCTTCTCCCAAAGGAACTATAGAAAGAAAGAAAGTGAAGTAGCTCAGTCATGTCCAACTCTTTGTGATCCAATGGACTGTAGCCTACCAGGCTCTTCCATCCATGGAATTTTCCAGGCAAGAGTACTAAAGTGGGTAGCTATTTCCTTCTTCAGAAAATAAGTATACCATTGTAGAATACTCTTGCCACTTCCTGCTTGACCACATTCAATTTGCCTTGATTCATGGACCTAACATACCAGGTTCCTAGGAAATATTGTTCTTTACAGTGTCGGACTTTACTTTCACCACCAGACACACCCACAAATGAGCGCTGTTTCCACTTTGGCCCAGCCACTTCATTCTTTCTGCAGCTACAAGTAATTGCCCTCTGATCTTCTCCAGTAGCATATGGGACACCTTCTGAGCTAGGGAGCTCATCTTCCAGTGTCAATTCTTTTGCCTTTTCATACTGTTCATGGGGTTCTCCTGGCAAGAACACTGGGAATGGGTTGCCATTTCCTCCTGTAGTGGACCATGTTTTGTCAGAGCTCTTCCCTATAATCAATCCATCATGGGTGACCCTGTATAGCATGGTTCATAGCTTCATTGAAATATGCAAGCCCATTTGCTATGACAAGGCTGCAATCCATGAAGTAGAATCAGTGAACAAAATAGACAAGAATGAGCAAATTTAATTCAGGTAACCATTATACCTACTACTGTGGACAGGAATCCCTTAGGAGAAATGAAGCAGTCCTCATAGTCAACAAAAGAGTTAGAAATGAGTACTTGGGTGAACCTCAAAAATGACAGAATGATCTTGGTGCATTTCCAAGGTAAACTATTCAACATCACAGTAATACAAGCCTAGCCCCAATCACTGATGCTGAAGGAACTGAAATTGAAGAGTTCTATGAATATGTACAACAACTCTTAGCACTAATGCCAATAAAGGATGTCCTTTTTATCACAGGGGGTTGGAATGCAAATGTAGGAAGTTAAGAGATATGAGAAATAACAAGAAAATTTGACCTTGTGGAACAAAATGAAGCAGGACAAAGGCTAAAAGAGTTTTGACAAGATAGCACACTGTTCAAAAAATCCCTTTTGAACAATACAAGAGATGACTCTACCCATGGACATCACCAGATTGATTATATTCTTTGCAACCAAAGATGGAGAAACTCTATAAAGCCAGCAAAAACAAGACCTGGAGCTGACTATAGCTCAGATCACCAGATCCTTATTCAAAAACTCAGGCTTCAATCGAGGAAAGTTAGGGAAAACCACTGGGCCATTCAGGTATGACCTAAATCAAATTTCTATGATTATACAGTGAAGGTGATGAATAGATTCAAGGGATTAGATCTGGTAGACAGAGTGCCTGAAGAACTATGGATGGAAGTTTGTAACACTGTACAGGAGGCAGTGACCAAAACCACCCCAAAGAAAAAGAAATGCAAGAAGGAAAAGTGGTTGTCTGAGGAGGCTTACAAATAGCTGAGGAAAGAAGAGAAGTGAAAGGCAAGGGAGAAAGGGAAAGATATACCCAACTGAATGCAGAGTTCCCGAGAATAGGAAGGAGAGATAAGAAGGCCTTCTTAAATTAGCTAAGCAAAGAAATAGAGGAAAACAATAGAACAGGAAACACTAGTGATCTCTTCAAGAAAACTGAGAGCAAAGGAACATTTCATGCAAGAATGGCACAAAGGACAGAAACGGTAAGGACGTAACAGAAGCAGAAGAGATAAGGATGAGGTTGAAAGAATACACAGAAGAAACATAACTATACAAAAAGTCTTAATGAATGACCCAGATAACAACTATGGTATGGTCACTCACATGGAGCCAGACATCTTAGAGTGTGAAGTCAAGTGGGCCTTAGGAAGCATTACTATGAACAAAGCTAGTGGAAGTGATGGAATTCCAGTTGAGCTATTTAAAATCCTAAAAGATGATGCTGTTAAAGTACTACATTCAATATGCTAGCAAATTTGGAAAACTCAGCAGTGGCCACAGGTTTGGAAAAAGTGAGTTGTCATTCCAATCCCAAAGAAGGGCAATGCTAAATAATATTCAAACTAGTGTACAATCGTGATTATTTCACAAGTTAGTAAAGTAATGCTCAAAAACTTTCAAGTTAGGCTTCAGCAGTACATGAATTGAGAACTTCCAGATGTAAAAGCCTGGTTTCAAAGAGGGCAGAGGGACAAGAAATCAAATTACCAACATTTGTTGGATCATGGAGAAAGCTAAGGAGCTTCAGAAAAACATATACTTTTACTTCATTAACTACACTAAAGCTTTTGACTGTGTGGATCACAACAAACTGTAGAAAATTCTTAAAGAGATGGGAGTGCCAGAGCACCTAACATGTCTCCTGAGAAACCTGTATGCAGGTCAAGAAGCAACAATTATAACTGGACACAAAAAAACAGACTGGTTTAAAATTGGGAAAGGAGTATGTCAAGGTTGTATACTGTCACCCTGCTTATGTAACTTATATGCAGGGTATAACATGCAAAATGCTGGGCTGGATTAATCACAAGCTGGAATCAGAATCACCAGGAGAAATATCAACAACCTCAGATGTGCAGATGATACCACTCTAATGGTAAAACTAAAGAGGACCTAGAGAACCTCTTGATGAAGACGAGGGAGGAGAGTGAAAAAGCTGGCTTGAAACTAAACATTCAAAAAACTAAGATCATAGCATCCTGTCCCAGCACTTCATGGCAAATAGATGGGGAAAAAGTAGAAACAGTGACATTTATTTTCTTCGACTTAAAAAATCACTGTGGCTGATGACTGCAGCCATAAAATTAAAAGACACTTGCTCCTTAAAAGGAAAGCTATGACAATGTGGACAGTGTATTCAAAAGCAGAGACATTTCTTTGTTTGCAAAGATCCAATAGTCAAAGTTATGGTTTTTACAGTAGTCATGTACAGATGTGAGAGTTGGACCATAAAGAAGGCTGAGCGCTAAAGAGTTGACGCTTTTGAAGTACAGTACTGATGAAGACTTAAGAGTTCCTTAGAATGCAAGATCAAACCAGTCAACCCTAATGGAAATCAACTCTAAATCAGTCCATTGGAAGGACTGATGCTGAAGCTCCAACAGTTTGGCACTGATGTTAAGAGCCGATTCACAGAAAAAAACTGATGCTGTGAAAGATCGAAGGCAGGAGGAGAAAGGGGCCACATTTCTCACTGACTCAATGGACATGAATTTGAGCCAACTCCAGAAGATAGTAGAGGCTGAGGTGGCTGGTGTGCTGCAGTCCATGGTGTCACAAAAGTCAGACTCGACTCAGTGAGTGAGCAGCAACAAGTATCATTGCTGATTTGGGGAAGGGTTGGTTATGTATGGATGTGAGAATTGGACTGTGAAGAAAGCTGAGTGCTGAAGAATTGATGCTTTTGAACTGTGGTGTTGGAGAAGACTCTTGAGAATCCCTTGGACTGCAAGGAGATCCAACCAGTCCATTCTAAAGGAGATCAGCCCTGGGTGTTCTTTGGAAGGAATGATGCTAAAGCTGAAACTCCAGTACTTTGGCCACCTCATGCAAAGAGTTGACTCATTGGAAAAGACTGTGATGTTGGGAGGGATTGGGGGCAGGAGGAAAAGTGGACGACAGAGTATGAAATGGCTGGATGGCATCACTGACTCGATGGATGTGAGTTTGAGTGAACTCCAGGAGTTGGTGATGGACAGGGAGGCCTGGCGTGCTGCAATTCATGGGGTCACAAAGAGTCGGACAGGACTGAGTGACTGAACTGAACTGAACTGTAGCAGTTACCCCTTCATCATTAGGCCTATGAAACTCTGCCTGAACCAGAGCAGCAAATGGCCTCTCATAATTTCTGGAAGTGTCTTCCCAAAAGTTCGCAACCACTTAGTGATTTAGTAACAAACCTAAGCAATCCCTTCCATTTGATGATAGAATTGCAACACATCGCTCCATCATTGGCCCACTGGGTGGCTCATTGGTAAAGCATCTGCCTGCCAATGCCGGAGGCGCAGGAACCTGGGCTCTGATCCCTGTGTTGGGAAGATCCCCTGGCGGAGGAAATGGCAACCCACTCCAGTATTCTTGCCTGGATAATCCCATGAACAGAGGAGCCTGGCAGGTTATAGTCCAAACGGGTACAAAGAATCAGACATAACTGAGCACAGGTGCACATGCACACCCTCCATCATTAATTTGATGAATTCATTCCAGTAACAGTACACCAATCTCCTATTGGTGAATGTGCATTGATTAAATAAAATACCCTCAATATTCAGTCATTACCTGATTTTAGCCTCTAATTTCATGAACAGTTTTTCAAATAATCAATGACTTGAATCATTTGCAAGGGAGTATAAAATTTCTTGAAGAAGCCACAAAGATTCAAGAAGGTCTTCAAATAAAGAAAAGTAAAATCTTACAGATTTTCCCACAATACTACTATAAAAGGCTGGACTTTCTTCTCTTTATCCATGTACTCCATTCCTCAGCTTCCAGATCTATTTTCTCTATTTCCTGTCAGTGGTAAGACTTATCCCACTTCATATGTTTCCAAGAATTCACCATGTCACACCACCAATGGGTAGCTGACCATTTTGGAATCAAAGTCTCATTGTATTTTTCCACGAACTCCTTTTACATTGGAAAACAAAACTTCTTATTAAAAGACGCTTCCTCCTTGGAAGAAAAGTTATGACCAACCTTGACAACATAATGAAAAGCTGAGACATTACTTTGCCAACAAAGGTCCATCTAGTCAAAGCTACGGTTTTTCCAGTATTCATGTATGGATGTGAAAGTTGGACTATAAAGAAAGCTGAACAAAGAATTGATGCTTTTGAAGTGTGGTGTGGGAGGAGATTCTTGAGAGTCCCTTGGACTGCAAGGAGATCCAACCAGTCCATCCCTAAAAAAAATCAGTTCTGAATATTCATTGGAAGGACTGATACTGAAGCTGAAATTCCAATACTTTGGCCACCTGATGAGAAGAACGGACTCATTTGAAAAGACCCTGATGCAGGGAAAGATTGAACGTGGGAGAAGAAGGGCAAGACAGAGGATGAGATGGCTGGATGGCATCACTGACTTGATGGACCTGAGTTTGAGTAAACTCGGAGTTGGTGATGGACAGGGAGGCCTGGCGTGCTGCAGTCCATGGGGTCACAAAGAATCAGACACAACTAAGCGACTGAACTGAACTGAAGCATTACTATTTGGGGGGCTTAAATACAAACCTGCCCACAAAACCAACTGGAACTCACACAAACGATTGTCAAATCAGATTCACAAGTCAGAAATCTTGTCTGGTATGAAGCTTTATAATTTCAAGGATACAACAATGAGGCCTTGTGAAGTGGGGAAAAATTAGGGTCTCATGTAGAAGTCTGGGTCCTTTTTTGGACATTGAATGTGCCCTGCCCCATGCTTCTATATTTAGTTTCTAAGTAAATTGTTATTTGGCTTACTTATACAGATGGACTTTTCTTAACCACAAAACATCTCTTTTTTTATACTTCGAGAGTGGCATAGCTAACATGACGTTTTCCTTGGCATCATGACCTTAAATTTATGGATTCCTGGTTTATTACAAGCAATTCTGGACAGCTCTGACAATATGCTAAAAATATTTTATATACAAGGATTCTCATGCTACCAAAAATTAGTTTATTCTGAAGAATCACTGAGTTACTATGTTTACAGAAAGATTAGACCAAAATGCCTGCCTTTTTTGTATCCTAATAATTTCTCTCCACACCTGCCCCCATCAGGAGAGAGAACGGATTCGGAGATTGCATCCTCCTCCTATTACTACATCTTCTGTAATTTCTGTATAGAAATCCCTCATGGACTTCTTTCACAGAAGCAATGTTTTTAAAGTTGAATATTTTACTGCTACTTATTTTTCTCATATGTTGAAAATTGCTTCATTTTATATTGACTAGAAGTCACATATTCCTTATTTAACATGATTTGTAAAGAAGCTGAAAACCCATTTGATTTCACCTGAGAAACTTCTCTTCAATCTCTGTCCTCATCTAGGAATCTACTGTCACTACTACAGTTAAGGCTTCCATGAATTCACACCTGGCTTCCGTTTTAAACTTAACATCTTCAATCTTTCCCTCACTGTAATGCAACTCTGATTATTTTATTTATTATTTTTATTTTTTATTTTACTTTACAGTTCTGTATTGGTTTTGCCATACATATGACAACCTGATTGCTGAGCCCCAGTTCAACATCATTTATGCTCTGCCCATTTCATAAACACAAAAATCCATGGATTTTATTTCTTCTCCAAGATACATTAAACGATCACCTTTACAAAAGATTCTCTGCTGTGTCTTAAAGATGCTTCATTATTTCATACATTCAGTTCTTCAAATATTTTGTTCTTTAGTCATCAGCCAAAGTTTCATCTACCCACCATGACCCACTTGGCACAACTACAGCCCTGGTTTCATTCATGCCACCACTAATTCTACAACTGCTTTCATGAACCTGACGAAAAACACACAACTGAATCATGCTGATCATCTCTTTAACACTATGACCTTGAAAATTACCTGTGTCCTTCATGCTGCCAAGTAATGCTATTGTTCTTCCATAAGCCCTCACTCTCTTTCACTCATATGAAATTATAGATTCCTTTCACATTTCAAATCCTTCCGCAATCTCATTGCCAGCTGATCTTGTTTCTTATGTCACTGAAAAAAAAACTGAAGCAACCGCGAGGACAAGTTCAGACTCCCACTGCTGCATATACTTAATACCAGTCAGGATCTTTGCTTCCCTAATACTTGTCTTGAATATTACTTGTCTTGCATAAACATATGCAGCGTTTCTTAACCTTGTTGCTATTGACATATTGAGTCAGATATTGCAGGACCAGAAGGAGAATGGGAGCTGTCCTATGCATTATAGGAAGTATGGGCATGCCTGGCCTCTCATTTGAAGTCAAGGAGCTCCTTCGTCCCCATTCACCAACTGTGACAATCAGAAATGTCTCCAAACACTGAAAATTTTTGCAAACTTTTCCCCTATTGAAAATCATTGCCAGAAAAGAAATATTCATGCCAATCACTGAGGTTAACCACTGAAGCCAATCTCTTCGCTTACTCATTAACTTTCTGGCTACACACAGATTCCTTTCAAGGAAAGTTTCTCTCTTACATAATTTATTCCTCTTTAATGGGTCATTTTCATAATCATATATATATATATACACACTACTATTTCTCCCAGCTTAGAAAACAAAGCAATCAATTAAAGTCATTTGCATATCACATTTCCCTTGCCAGATACCCTGAAGGAACCTAATTCCCTTTTTTAACCAAAATTTAAGAATAATTTATACTCACTGTCTTCATGGCTGCTTATTTTATTCTCTCTTAAATCTCCTCCATACTAGTTTTTGCCCCAGCCTAAACATTAAATGTCTCTTCCACTGTTAATAGTTCCTTCTCTCTTTTCCTCACCTTACCTAATCTATTAGCAGTGTATGATAACTACCTTCTTCTTCTTTTAGCTTCCCTATTTTCCTATTACTTCTCTAGTCTTTTTTTTTTTTTTTTCCAATTATCTCAGTCTTTCACCGGCTTCTCCTTTCCTAGACTTCTCAAGGGTATGCTCTAGGTATCAGCACCTGATTTTCTCCCCCTCATCTTTCTTTCCACTTACTTCCTTGGTGATCTCATTCCATCTCCTGGCTTTATGTGCAATCTAAATGCTAATGATTCCCAAATCTGTATTTCTATGCCATATTTCTATCCTGAATTCCACATTCATAAACTCAAATACTTTTTTTTTTTTAACATTTCTGCTTGAATGTTGTGACTATAATGGGTCTATTTTTCCTGAAATCCATTCCTCACTCTCCCTTATTCAGTTCAGAGCACACTGGACCTGACATCTGTAGTTTGTGTACATCAGAAATTCCTGAAAGCTGGCTTCCGAGTGGAATCAAACCACAGGAGACACACGTAGAAAGACGAAAAGGAGGAGAAAAGGAAGGATATAATTATTCTCCCGTTTTGGTGTCATCTCTCATAACAGTTGTATTTCTTCCATGGCTCCAGGTCATCTAACAGAGGCCCACTGTGCTTCTAGTTTCCACCAGCAACCCGTTCTCCTCAGCTCCAGTAAAGCAGTTTCCTCTGTCCCTCCATCCAAGTGGTAGATGCCTCCTGTTGCTGCTAATTGTGAGTTGCCACACCATCTCCAAACTGGCTTTTTAAAAGTTATCTGTACTACTAATTACCTATGCTAATTCTCTTTGTTTTAAATACTCAGTGACTCTCTTTACTTGGTCGGGCTCTCATCACTGCAGCTATCTAGTAGACATGTCATAATAAACATTCCTCAAAATAAATCACTGATCTTCATTTCTCTGGCCCAGCCATACCTGTCCACGCATCTCCATCAAATCTAACCACTTGGGATTACTCAAGATGGACTAACAAATAACTCTTCTAATTTTTACTTTTGCCAAAGGAAGAATACTTGAAAATGGCTTGTGTGACTTCCATCCACATTTTCCTGGCCAGAACATGCTCAGCGACCCTGAACATAACTGCATGGATCACCGTCATACCATCTTACCATCAGCCAAGCCAAAGACCTGAGAGAAGCTCTTTCACTCTTTAGCACACCACTCTCTTTAGCACACCACCTCCCTAGTTACAAATTTTGATTCCGCCTACCTGTGTAAACAGCTTTGACTTCCATATAATTATCACTTAGATCACTGCTAAAGACTTTTATTTGACTTCCTTAGCTGCAGGGTCAAACATCTCTGATTCATTGTTTAAATGTTGTGTAAATTATATTGAATATTACAATCTCATTATATCAATCCCCTTCTTTAAAAAAAAATAGCTTATTTTGCCCCCACTGAAAGCTCAAAATTCTTTATCTGTAACATTTTATATGAACTAGTTTCTTTTCTATTCTATGTCATTATCTTCATCTTTCATTTATTACTGAGCCCCTGCCTCATGTAGCATAAATTTACTTAGTTCAGCTTATATTTACTCCCTTATTAATCAAGTACGCAGTGCTTGCTATGTTCTGTCAAAGTTCCTCAGATTTTAAATTTAACAGTAAGTAACACACTTTATTTTATTTGCTTACATTACTTTCCATCTATATTCACTTCAAGCACTGGGCTCTTTGAAGACATGCTTTGTTCAATGCTATATAAATAAAGCTCAGGACAAGAATATTTAAAAGTAACTTAATAACTTTGCTTTCAATTAACTATGTATCTATCAATTGAAAGTGTTTGTTTCTCCTTTTCTGTAAAACCAAAACTACATTTCCAATTTTTATTTTATGATTATTACATAATGCAGTATATTTTCCACTTCTTTTTTTTATTGGTTTATTTTTTAATTTTTTATTAATTTTTATTTTTACTTTATTTTACCTTACAATACTGTAATGGTTTTGCCATACATTTAATACACTGTTTACATTAAATATTCATAATATTATACTAGATATTACACTTTTAATTCTACAATCAGTCACAGGGTCAGTTTTATCCTTTTCATTGTACTTGACTAAAGAGGAGATTGACAAGAGTTAGAAAACATGTACTTGAAACCAATAATGAGCACACTGTGAAGGATGTCAAAATTTAAAAATATCATGAGATAACTTAAGGAATGAAAAATTGCTGTCTTTTTTATTTAGTAGGTTAGTTGAGACGGTAAAATTATTCACTGAGCATGAATTTTGGTTCAAATATATTTTTTCTAAATCATCTTCTCAAACATATATACACACACACATACAAAGTAAGGCTTATTAAAATAAACATTTGAATTGAGGTTCTACATTAAATGAAATCAGCATTCTCTTTTAAAAATGCATTACTAAATATTTGTGTTTTTTGAAAATACATTAATTACATATGTATGAAATGGTATGCTGCAATATGATTTGAAAATAAATTGGCAAAAACATAAAAGGATTACATGAAGGAAATATGTCAAAACCATGGTAAATGTTGAATTTAAGTCATGGTCATATGTAATTTAATAAATTATTTAGTATTTGTATGAAAAAAATATAACAAAAATAAAGCAAAAACAAATATATACAATTTTTATTTTTAGGAGTCTGTAAAGTGTCTATATATATGTGTGTGTGTGTATGTATATATATATATGTATATATATATATATAGCATTATATTTGATCAGAACCTCATAGTGATGTTCCAAAGGCCCATTTGACTTTGCATTCCAGGATGTCTGGCTCTAGATGAGTGATCACAGCATCGTGTTTATCTGGGTCATGAAGATCTTTTTTGTATAGTTCTGTGTATTCTTGCACCTCTTCTTAATATCGTCTGCTTCTGTCAGGTCCATACCATTTCTGTCCTTCATTGTGTCCAACTATGCATGAAAAGTTCCCTGGTATCTCTAAATTACTTGGAGATCTCTGGTCTTTCCCATTATATTGTTTTTCTCTATTTCTTTGCATTGATCACTGAGGAAGGCTTTCTTATCTCTGTGCTATTTTTTGGAACTCTGCATTCAAATGGGTATATCTTTCCTTTTCTCCCTTGCCTTTAGCTTCTCTTCTTTCCTCAGCTATTTGTAAGACCTCCTCAGACAACTATTTTGCCTTTTTGCATTTCTTTTTTGTGGAGATGGTCTTGATTACTGCCTCCTATACAATGTCAAGAACCTCTGTCCATAGTTCTTCAGGCACTCTATCAGATCTAATCCCTTGAATCTGTTTGTCACCTGCACTGTATAATTGTTAAGGGATTTGACTTAGGTCATACCTGAATGGTCTACTGGTTTTCCCTACTTTCTTCAATTTAAGTCTGAATTTTATAATAAGGAATTCATGATCTGAGCCAGAGTTAGTTCCCAGTCTTGACTTTACTGACTGTATAGAGCTTCTCCATCTTTGGCTAAAAGAATATACTCAATCTGATTCTGGTATTAACCACCTGGTCATGTCCATGTGTAGAGTCTTCTCTTTTGTTGTTGGAAGAGGGTGTTTGCTATGACCAGGGCATTCTCCTGGCACAACCCTATTCGCCTTTGCCCTGCTTCATTTTGTACTCCAAGGCCAAATTTGCCTGTTACTCCAGGTATCTCTTGACTTCCTACTTTTGCATTCCAGTCCCTTATAATGAAAAGGACAACTTTTTTGGGTGTCAGTTCTAGAAGGTCTTGTAGGTCTTCATAGAACTGTTCAACTTCAGCTTCTTCAAGATTATTGGTTGGGTCACAGACTTGGATTACTGTGATATTGAATGGTTTGTCTTGGTAACAAACAAAGATCATTCTGTTGTTATTGACATTGCACCCAAGTACTGCGTCTGAGACTCTTTCGTTGACTATGAGGGCTACTCCATTTCTTCTAAGGAATTCTTGCCCACAGTAGTAGATATAATGGTCATCTGAGTTAAATTCCCCTATTCCAGTCAGTCTTAGTTCAGTGATTCCTAAAATGTCAGTGTTCACTCTTGCCATCTGCTGTTTGACCACTTACAATTTACCTTGATTCATGGACCTAACATTCCAGATTGCTATGTAATATTGTTTTTTTACAGAATATCACTTTACTTCCATCACCAGTCACATCCACAAGTGGACATTGTTTTTGCTTGGCTTCATCTCTCCATTCTCTCTGGTGTTATTTCTCCACTCTTCTCCAGTAGCATATTGGACACCTACTGACCTGGGGAATCATCTTTCAGTATCCTATATTTTTGCCTTTTCATATTGTTCATGGGGTTCTCATGGCAAGAATACTGAAATGGTTTCCCAGTGCCTTCTCCAGTGGGCCACATTTTGTCAGAACTCTCCACCATGACCCATCCTTCTTGGGTAAACCTGCATGGCATGGCTCATAGTTTGAGTTAGACAAGACTGTGGCCATGTGATCAGTTTGATTAGTTTTCTGTGACTATGGTTTTCATTCTGTCTGCCCTCTAATGGATAAGGATAGTCCATTATGGAAGCTTCCTGATGGGAGAAACTGACTGTGGGGGAAACTCTCATTCTTGTGGGTTGGGCCATGCTCAGTAGATCTTTAATCCAATTTTCTATTGATGAGTGGGGCTGTGTTCCTTCCTTGTTGTTTGACCTGAGACCAAATTATGGCAGACGTAATGAAAATAATGGTGATCTCCTTCAAAAGGTCCCATGCATACACTGCCACACTCAGTGCCCCCAATCCTGTAGAAGGCCCCTGCCAACCCAGGAGTAAAACTAGTGGAGGCGACAGAAAGTCAGTTGAGCTATTTCAAATCCTAAAAGATGATGCTGTTAAAGTGCTGCACTCAACACACCAGTGAATTTGGAAAACACAGCAGTGGCCACAGAATTGGAAAAGCTCAGTTTTCATTCCAATCCCAAAGAAAGGCAAAGCCAAAGAATGTTCAAGCTACTGCACAACTGCACTTATCTCACACACTAGCAAAGTAATGCTCAAAATTCTTCAAGTCAGTCTTCAACAGTACATGAACTGTGAACATCCAAATGTTCAATCTGGATTTAGAAAAGACAGAGGAACCAGAGATCAAATTGCCAACATCCATTGGATCATCGAAAAAGCAAGAAAGTGTCATAAAAATATTTACTTCTGCTTTATTGACTGCACCAAAGCCACTGACTATGTGTATCACAACAAACTGTGGAAAATTCTTAAAGAGATGGGAATACCACACCACCTGACCTACCTCCTAAGAAGTCTGTATGCAGGTCAAGATGCAACAGTTATAACTGAAAATGGAACAACAGAATGGTTCCAAATACAGAAAGTTGTACATCAAGGCTATATATTGTCCCCCTGCTTATTTAACTTATATGCAGAGTACATCATGCAAAATGAGGGGCTGGATGAAGCACAAGGTGGAATCAAGATTGCCCAAAGAAATACATCATATATTTTATTTGTTAACCTTAACACTAATATTAAACTTATACAAGTACAAATGCACCATATCTCTGGATCTATAACTTTAACTGTGTGTGTGTGTATGAACCACATGGTTTAAAAAATAAAGGATCAATACATATTTCTGACTTACACATGATTATTCACCTGAAAAATTATTTTTGTTTTACATCTGCCTCCACCATAATCAACTGGTATATACAAAGTTTAAAAATACATTATTAAAGTGCAATTTTAATGTGCAGAGTCACAAATAATAATAATCCAGGTAGTTCTAAACTTTACAAAAATTAAATATGTCTAGTGAACAAAAGATATTCAACTTAAATTATCTGGGCTTAGCTATCATTTTTTATAGATTTAGGACATCAGATTTTATTTTTTTACTATGTAATATGATGAATTTGTCTCAGGAGATCCTTGTTTATGATTAATTTGCCACATTACATCTTTTGGGGCGTAAAAAGTGTGGTTTTTATGATTTCCTGAACTAAAAGTTATCTATTTATGTAGTGAAATGTCTGGCTACATAAAATTTTGCCAGTAGTAAATTATACTTTTGCTTTATGTTGCAATGTGTGACAAGTTATCTTACTTGATTGCATTTTATTTCTATTACCTAATATTTGATTAAAATATAACTTATGAGACATTAATAGAATTGAATGCATGTGAATACAGCCTTATTTAAAACCAGAATATTATCAGTGATTTTGCAGCTATTTTTCATCCATTATCTGCCATACAGATACAGTTATACTTCTGCATTTTGTGCTTATAATTTCCTTGGTTTCTTAATAGACAGCATCTGGTTAAAAGTTTATTTCTGGATCCAGACAGTCTGTATTTGGATCTTGCTTCCTTCTTTTCACAGTCCTTTTTTAGTCTATCAGTAATCTCTTTCCCTAGTTCCTTCTGGAAATTTAAGCAATTTTGGAAAGAGTGGAAAAAAGTGAAATGATGAAATATAGTGTTTCCACATTATAAATTTCTCCCACAAGCTCCTTCAGCAAAATGAGAAATCTTCTGTTGTAAAGGACATTTAACTAGAAAATAACTAAGTGGGACCAATATTGAACACCATGTCACACAAAGGAAGAGTATAGGTGAACCACCTCATTCTATTAATATCAATAATCTCAGGAAAAGATGATTAACCTTAGATCAATGTATGCTAAGTTGCTTCAGTCGTGTCCAACTTTGCGACTCTTTGGAATGTAGCCTGTCAGGCTTCTCTGTCCATGGGATTCTCCAGGCAAGAATACTGGAATGGATTGCCATGCCCTCCTCCACGGGATCTTTCTGACCCAGGGATTGAACATGTGTCTTTTATGTCTCCTGCATTGGCAGACAGGTTCTTTACCACCAGTGCCACCTGGGAAGCTCCTTAGAATAGGTATGGGTAAAATACTGAGGGCCATGGGAAGAAAAGAACTTGTGTATGGCTGCTTATTCAATAGGCTACATTTAAAGAGCAGCACCTGACCTAGCAATGGGCACAGGTTCTCCCCAAATGGAGACTCAAACGTGAAACTGAAAAATTGGCAAGATCTTACTGGGATTTTCAGTTAATAATAAAAAAATGGCAAACTCCAAACCATCAGAAAAATAAAAGCATAAATGAAGAAGGTCCCATGTTTGTCTTATCCACAAGGCATTTCACAGATGATACCTGCAAAACTAGGAAAAAAAAACTTTGAAGTGTGAAAAGCCCTGCTGGAGAGATTTTGAGTAAACACTGTTAGTGATGATCTTGGAAGAAGCCAGAGAAGGCAAATTGCCCTTATGGGTAAAATCTGACAGACAGAATTTGCTACAGCTGTCATAATTTTCAAAGCATCTAGTCAACAAGCCAGTGCTCATGACATGTATTGATCTTACCATTTATCTAATTAATGCTATTCATCCTAAAACAGGTCACTTGTTCCTCCCATTACATCCATACAATATCCACTCAGAGGTCTATCCCTGCGATGCTTGCTACTAGGTAATTCTTTTTTTTCTGAAAATCAGCTAGAGTGTTTTTTTTGTGCTAACTTAGTTATGCCATTTTAGATTAATTGGAGGATAAATCCAGATGGTCCAACATCCATTTACCATGAACTCTGAACACAGAAAAAATATGTAATATTGTGAAAGCTAAATTAACAAGAAAAATCTCCTACACTAAACAGATTTATAAGCAACAAAGTAAAAGTTTTCATTCAGTTACACTCATCTTAACAAATCCTGGTGATACTTTTTAAATAAACAGAAAGATTAACAATGAGAAAAAGGTTACCTAAACAGAAAAAAAATATACTGATATCAGATCCTTTATCACTAACATTAGATACCTGTTGACCAAGAAATAGCATCTATATAGGTGTAGAAGAGCTCTCCTTTACTAGAATTCTTTAAGGAAGAATGGATAATGTCTTTAGCTAATCAATCAATTTTCATAAATCTTAAAAATAACCAAATTAATTCCCAGACTTCTGAAAAAAAAAATACTTGAGATGTTCTTTAGCAAAATGAAAATTTGAAATATAAGTGTTTATAATATGTTGTCCAAGAAACAGAACTTATCCAGAGGTAAAAACAGAAAGAAAATAAAATCCTTTATAAAAAGAAAATAAATTTCTATGCTGACCACTATGTGGTAGGCTGAAAGAGTATGTCAGAGACAAAGACTTCTGTTCAACAAATTATTTCATAAATTGTGTGATTAGGGCTACAAATAATCTTAAGATCTTATAGCCACATTATACCCTCCATCATTAAGAACATACAGAAATCAAGAAATACTGGGGAAAAGCCATGAATAAATTTGTACTGGAAATCATCCTATTGGTTTTGGTAAAGTTGGTCTAGTTTACCAGGTGTTCCTCATATACTCTCCTGAATTGCCCTCTTAGAGTGATTTACCATCTGCTGCCTTTCCAATAAATGTTAATTCAGTCAGATTAGTATTTATACCACCTGTAAGCCTGAGAACCTCTTTCCCTCCTGTTCATCAGCACGTTGAGCAAAACCTAATCTCAAGTTTGTGGTTAACACATTGTTTAAATGAATGAATAAATAGACAAATGTGTGCATTTTTACTCTTTTTTTCAGATGGTAGCTCTGAAAGGGAGTTATATGTCCATATAAAGAGTAGATAAGTGGAAAAGAGCTGCTCATAGACGCAACACGAGCACTTGTTAAACCTAATCTTTCCGTTTGGACCTGCCAATCCTTTTTGTTTTTTAGCATTACACCTTTTGAGATCGTGGTGCACCGAGAGTACCCAGTGCTGGCAGGCACCTTCTGGGGGTCACACTGGCAATTTAGGGGGCAGGAGTAGAGTCTGAAGGTGACTCTGTCTTGAAGGGTATCCTGCCTGCCTGCCTGCCTGCCATGGAGAAGAGATGTTGAGCAGCTCCAAGTTGAGGCCTGTTACCTTTTGTCCACCACCTGGTGCCATTCCTGGAGCACCAGCATGCTCAGCCCTGTCCTCATCCCCCCATGGCACCAGTAGCCTCTCCCGGGTCGCATCCCCTCCTGCCACTGTTGGCCCCCTTTCTCATGGCCTGCCTGCATTCCCCTTACCTCCTTGTCCTTGCCTTGGTCTTTTCCATCCAGGCTCTCCACCAGTCCTTGTAAGGCCACCGACTTACCTGGTTGGAGTGCTGCTGAAGCGGTCCACCAGGCCGTGCAGGACATCGTGGCTGCAGCAGCATGGGAAGGTGTGCCAGGTGCCCAGGTCTGCATGTGAGGGGCCCCTCAGCCAGGTGCCTAGCAAGGAGGCCAGTGGAAGTCAATACAAGACAACTTAAAGCTCTGACGGAAAATTTCCAAATTAAACGAAAAAAGTCCAAATCTGTCTTGGATGAGGTTAGGCAGAGGCTTTAATATCTCTTTCGCTCTCCCAGGAGCCTACTTGCTTATTTCCTTTCCCACTTTGTCTACAAAGATCTGTGCTGCACAGGGACCCCCAGACCCGCTTCCTCCCTGAGCTTGGGCTGCACCTGGAGTCCAGGTGAGCCTGGCCATCTTCTGCTCATCCCACCAGATTCTTGCCGATATTGTTCTAGAGGATGGGTGAGTGTGCTTAAGTCCTCTGTCTCCTTGCCCTGGTCGGCTGGGTTCACGGTCACACCACTCGGCACACATAACATTGGGCAGCGAATCAATCCCCAAAGTCCAGCTGACCCGCTGCCCCGACCCCAGGAGCAGCCTCTCAAAAGTCAGGGTCTGTTTTCACTTGGATTGACTTCCAGAGTTTTAACAGGGTAAATCCTGGCGAGTATCAGATCTTAGGAGGGAGAGGAGCCGAGATACAAGGGGAGTTGCCGGTAGGTACATCCTGACCAGTCCGAGGAACTGCAGTTGACCCTCATTTTCCAGCTGCCCTTTCACTTTGGACATCAAGGTCTTCATTTGGCAACCAGGGGCAGGACACCTTTGCTGGACCCTGTGCTCTGACCTGCATCCAGCGAGGTTCTGTTTCTCCTTTAAGAGCTTCTGGTAGAACCTGAGAGTCTTCCAGAAGTCTTTTAATCCCAAGCTGCTGCTCCAGCTCCTGGTGGAGAGAGGGTGATGAGCCTACGATGCCCTGCCCTCTCGTGAGGCAGCACTGCCTCTGGGAAACAGGTGAGCCCACGAGACCTGGAGGCGGGGAGGGGTGGAGACTAGGGACGTTCTAGCGCGGAGGCAGCTTAGCTCCTCCTCTCATGTGAAAGCCAAAGGAGAACTGCGCTCACAGGCGCAATGGCAAACGTCCCAGAAAACTGGAAAGAAGCCCATTCCATTAACCCAGTGAAAAAAAAATGAGGCCAAATGTCACAAGGTAACCAGAGGACAATCACTTTTACTAACTGTCCTCCCAGATCACAGCCCCGCCAGCCGAGCAGGAGGAGAGGTGGGTGGAGTAGAGTGGGACACACCCACCGCAGGGACATGTTCTGGCCTTGGAGGGCCTGCCTTTCTGAAGAGTTCTCCCAGCACCACCCCTGGAGTTGGAGAGGGGACACCCCGAGTGGTGCAGACACTGGCTGAGGCACCAAGACCATCCCACCGTGGAGCCCGCCCTACAGCGCCTCTCAAGCCCCTCTGCCCTCTCAGGGCTTCCGTCTAGGGACTGAAGACCAAGGGGGCTTTAATCCAGCCACCTATCCTCGAGGGAGGCGGTGCTGCAGGTGAGCCAGGGTCCCTCAGTGCAGCTTCATTATGTCCAGCTTTACGACAGGTCCCAGCTGCTTCCTGGAGAACTTGTTTCTTTAGAAGAGGGTGAATGCCAGAGCCTCCCAAGAAGGATGCACGGGCCTGCCTGGAGGGTCAGTGCCCCCATCCCAAAGCCCCTGCCCCGCTTCCCGTGTCCTCTGGAGACGGTCCTGGTCCTGGTTCTTCATTCACGTGGAGGGGAGTGTGGAATGAAGAAAGCCCTGGAAACAGGACCTGCTCCTTTCAAGCGGAGAGAGGACAGCCTCACCCACCCAACTGCTCCCACAGAAGAGCCCATGATGCCGGAGCAGGCAGAGGGCTCTGTGAGTTGGCCCTTGAGTGCCAATGGGTCGTCAGTTTCCTGCAGGAGGACGAGCCACAGTGAAGGGCGGCTGGGACCAGAAGAGGGGTAGAACCCTGCTCAGCAAGATCTGGAGTGAGCAGAGGCCCAGGCACTCCAGCGGAAACCATTTCCTCTTAACCAGGGTCAACGTAGCCCCCAGGCCCTGAATCAGCCACACCCTCAGGAGCATTACCCTGATAGCCCAGAGTTTTTGGCATTCATTTTTAGAAAGTCTAATTAGATCAAGTCTAAACAACGTTTCCCCCAGTCTCATCATACTGCAACAATAGATTGTGTTTTGTTGAGTATTTCTGAACAGTTTGGCAGAACTAAAAGTTCAGGTGGCATTTTTATTTAAATATCTGAAAAGGAAAGATGGTATAAAATTGGGCTTTATTAATTTGCTTCCGTCTTATCTATTAATCATCAATTCTTTTTGCTGACTTTGATAGTAACTAGTTTGGCCACCTTCATCTGGTGAAAAACATAGCTCTTTTATTTCTCCAAATATTTAAGAGCTCATTATCCCTTATTGCCATAAATTCCAGTGTCTGAAAGTCATGCCTCTTCTGTGCTTATCAAGATGCTGGAAGATTAGTTATCACATGGGGTTTTCCAATTGGAATAAATTAGCCTGCTTGAAGCTGAACCCTCTTCCTTTAGCCAAGGCTACTCCTGTCTTTTAGGTATATTTTTTTGAGATCACTTTTCCTTTTCTTTTCTTTTCTTTTTTTTTTTTTAACCAGGAAACATTGGTTTGAGAAACTCTAGCTTACCTTGATATGTAGTCTATACTTTAATATTCAGTAGGAAGGGTTTATGCATTTGAAAAATTTCCATCAAAGTTTCAAGTAATTTAGACATCATTTCCCTCCTTAAGTGCATTGTGTAGAGTAAGACTTTAATTAGGCTATGAAATAATCTAAATGGACATATTTGATGGATTCATTTAGATAATCTCTGAGAAAGGAAAATCTAATACTTGGGGACTCAATCCACTTTGATAGAGAAGGGATAATGATTAGGTATCTGGTTAACTTTTAGAAAAGCATAGCTTTGTAATCTCAAACTTAAGTTTTCCCCTTGGAAATGAAAGATTACTTTTATTGCCATGCAAATTTTGAGTTACATCCCACTGTAGTCTTAGATATTGATCATCTTTAGAATTATCGAGTTATTTTACTTATTTCCTGCAATATGTCTTGCCTGTCCTTTGTCAATGATAAAATGATTGTACCTGACCTGCTTCTCATGTTATTGGATGATGACTATTATTCTTTATGGTATTGTATATCTATCATCTGTCCAAAAATGCTTTAACATTTTCACTGACATTCAGGAATATAATTTCATATTTTTTCATATTCATACCTGTGAGCAAGAAGAGGACCTTGACAAAGTTTTCAGGACCTTATAAAAAGGAATCTGGGGAGGATATTTGGAAGATTTTACAGTTGGCTCTCAAGTGGAGTTAAGTGTGACCTTTCAGGGAAGAGAAATGACTGAGATTGGGAAATTTCTGAGCTAGTAGTTAGAAATTGGTAAATAGAATGTGGTGAAGGTGTAGAAGTGAGTTTTGATAAGCCGTTGTTTGTTAAGTGAGCTGTTTACCTGTTGCTGCTGCTGCTAAGTCACTTCAGTCGTGTCCGACTCTGTGTGACCCCATAGACGGCAGCCCACCAGGCTTCCCCGTCCCTGGGATTCTCCAGGCAAGAACACTGGAGTGGGCTGCCATCGCCTTGTTTACCTAGGTGAGTAGAATATTGCTTCAGATAAATTGATCTGCAAGGATTTCCTGAAGCAAATGGTAAATAAAACTGATTTACACTTTTATTTTTTCTGAGCAAAATATCCTGAAACAACCAGCCAACTCATTTTGACTCAGTTTATTTGGTTCTTAGTTTTCAGAACTATGTTATGTTAACACAGAACATTGGGTTTTAGCATCGGATCACCATTGTCTTTTCATACTGCTCATGGGTTTCTCCAGGCAAGACTGGAGTGGTTTGCCATTCCTTTCACCAGTGGATCACATTTTGTCAGAAGCAGATCAAGGAGTAACAATTAGAACTGGACATGGAACAATGAACTGATTCAAAATGGTGAAAGGAGTATGTCAATACTGTATATTGTCATTCTGCTTACTTAACTTTTATGCAGAGTACATCGTGTGAAATGCTGGGCTGGACGAAGCCCAAGCTGGAATCAAGATTTCCAGGAGAAATATCTACAACCTGATATATGCAATTGATACCACTCTAATGGCCAAAAATGCAGAGGAACTAAAGAGTCTTTTGATGAGGGTGCAAAAGGAGAATGAAAAAGCTGACTTGAAACATTAAAAAACTAAGTGCGTGACATCTAGTCCCATTACTTCATGGCAAATAGATGGGAAAAAGTGGAAACAGTGGCAGACTTTATTTTCTTGGGCTTCAGAATCAGGAGCAGGACAGTGACTGCAGCCATGAAATTAAAAGACACTTGCTTCTTGGAGGGAAAACTTTGACAAACTTAGCATCTTAAAAAGCAGAGACATCTCTTTGCTGACAAAGGTCTGTATAGTCAAAACTGTGGTTTTTCCAATATTCATGTATGGATATGAGAGTTGGACCATAAAGAAAGCTAACTATTGAAGAGTTGATGCTTTGAATTATGGTGCTGAAGAAGACTTGAGAGTCACCAGTAAGGAGATCAAATGTGTCAATTCTAAAGTAAATCAACGTTGAATATTCATTGGAAGGACTGATGCTGAAGCTCCACTATTTAGGCTACCAATACGAAGAGCCGACTCATTTGAAAAGACCCTCATGCTGGGAAAGATTGAAGGCAAAAGGAGAAGGGGGTGGCAGAGTATGAGGTTAGGTACCATCACTGACTCAATGGAGAAGAGCTCGAGCAAACTCCAGGAGATAGTGAAGGACAGGGAAGCCTGGCATGCCACACAGTTCATAGAGTCGCAAAGAGTTAGACACTGCTTAGGGACTGAGCAACAACACCATTGTGTATGTTGTCTCAGCTTCTTGAATTTGGTAAGAGATTGACAGATTTTTCCTCTAAAGTGCCAAACAGAAAATTTTTTAGGCTCTGGAGGCTAAACAATCTCTTGCAACAACTTAATTTTACTATTTTAGCCCCAAAAGCAGGCATAGACAATATGTAAATAAACATACTTGTGTTCTGAAAAAGATTTATTTAAAACATAAGCTAAAATGTATCATCGCCCCAAGACATCAAAATTCTATGGACAATTTTGATGATATATACATTCATTTATGATAAATACACAATACCATTTGATATTTATCTGAGGCACTCAGATAAGTGTACATGTGTACATGGATGTAAGAAAATACTGCTTCAGCTGGCACTCACTTACATCTCTCTTTAACCTAGTTTCTTATCTGTAGTAAGGCACAATAATTTTATAGGATTTTTATGATGATTATGTCAATGCTAAAATATATGAATTAGTCTATAATTTTGATTTTTTTTTACATATATCAGTAGTAATGATTGAAATCAGTGGATTTTAAATGTGTTAATATAATGTACATTCAAGCCCTTCCCTGGTGGCTCAGTCTGTAAAGAAGCAGCCTACATGCCAGAGACCCTGGTTCAATCAGAGTCAGGAAGATCCCCTGGGAAAGGAAATGGCAACCTACTTCAGTATTGCCTGGAAAATCTCATGGATAAGAGGAGCCTGGTGGGCTACTGTCCATGGGAATCACAAGAGTTGGACATGACTTGACAACTAAACCACAAATGTAAATTTATTTTTGATATATAAATTATGGGGAAAGGTATTTTTACCTTAAATATAATTCCTTGTGTTCAGTTCCATTCAGTTGCTCAGTCGTGTCCAGCTCTTTGCGACCCCATGAATTGCAGCACGCCAGGCCTCCCTGTCCATCACTAACTCCCGGAGTTCACTCAACCTCACGTCCATCGAGTCAGTGATGCCATCCAGCCATCTC
This sequence comes from Oryx dammah, assembly GCF_014754425.2. Classification (NCBI taxonomy): domain Eukaryota; kingdom Metazoa; phylum Chordata; class Mammalia; order Artiodactyla; family Bovidae; genus Oryx; species Oryx dammah. The sequence goes on along the minus strand of NW_024070196.1, from coordinate 25,983,428 downwards.
ATCCTCTGTCGTCCCCTTTTCCTCCTACTCCCAATCCCTCCCACCGTCAGAGTCTTTTCCAATGAGTCAACTTTTCGCATGAGGTGGTCAAAGTACTGGAGTTTCAGCTTTAGCATCATTCCTTCCAAAGAACACCAAGGACTGATCTCCTTCAGAATGGACTGGTTGGATCTCCTTGCAGTCCAAGGGACTCTCAAGAGTCTTCTCCAATAACACAGTTCAAAAGCATCAATTCTTCAGCACTCAGCTTTCTTCACAGTCCAACTCTCACATCCATACATGACCACTGGAAAAACCATAGCCTTTACTAGATGGACCTGTGTTGGCAAAGTAATGTCTCTGCTTTTGAATATGCTATCTAGGTTGGTCATAACTTTGCTTCCAAGGAGTAAGCATCCTTGTGAATAGGAAAATAAAAATTACCATGATCCTAACTTTGAGTATAGTACTAGAAATAATATCTCTTTAGAGAGATAATATTTAAAAATAATACTATAATAATGACAAAAGTTGTAATATATATGCATGTATTTCCTATCGGATAGTTTATTAGGTTAGATTTTTTGACACCAAAAAGTTATTGATTTATGAAAGATTTATGGGGAGAAATTCCTGCTATGCCTTAAAGAGAGGGAGCTGATGTAAATGTTGGGAGCCTTCAAACAGCAATTCATCTTGAGCCTTGTGAAGAGAAGAGAAGGGAAGGAAGGATTGAGACAGATTTTCTTTTCAGCCTGCAGCACAGATTTAGTTAGTTTTGGACAAACTAATGAGGAGTCCAGAGTCTTCTGCAAGAAGCATACTGTGTTTCTTAAAATGTTTCTTATACTAGTGCCCTCACCCTCAGAGAAGGCGATGGCACCCTATTCCAGTGGAAAATCCCATGGATGGAGGAGGCTGGTGGGGTGCAGTCCATGGGGTGGCTAAGAGTTGGACAGGACTGAGCGACTTCACTTTCACTTTTTACATCCATGCCTTGGAGAAGGAAACAGCAACCCACTCTAGTGTTCTTGCCTGGAGAATCCCAGGGATGGGGGAGCCTAGTGGGCTGCCGTCTGTGGGGTCGCACAGAGTTGGACATGACTGAAGCGACTTAGCAGCAGCAGCAGCCCTCACCATTGTTCAGGAACAGCTTAATGAATCATGGCCTCAGTGCAAACAAGGTCATTCAGATCAGGTGGGCAGCAGCTGGGGCTGAGTTCCCTGAAGCAGGAGTTCTAAGTGGCTATACATAAACTGAATGAAACATATGAAAAATGAAAAACAGAACAAAAAAACACCCTGAAAATCTTTGGGGGCTTCCCAGGTGGCACAGTGGTTAAGAATCCGCCTGCCAATGCAGGATCCACAAGAGATGGGAGTTCGATGCCTGGGTTGGGAAGTTCCCTTGGAATAGGAAATGACAACCCACTCCAGTATTCTTGCCTGGAAAACTCCATGGACACAGGAGCCTGGTGGCCTACAGTCCAAATGGTTGCATAGAGTCAGACGCAACTGAGCATGCAACACCCATTAGATGATATAAGTGTTTCATGCCTTCCTAAAGATTTAATTATTATATATGCTCCCATATATGTATATGTACACATAATTTTCTGTCTTTAAGAATTCTTCAATAATATTAACATTGTGTTTTAGGTAATCCTGAGTTTCTTTTAAAAAATCAACTTAAAAGGAGAATCTAAAATATTCAGCTTTAATTTTGCCGGTAGATTTTTAATGTTTTGTAATCATAATGTTTAATTTGTGCTGTTCTTAGAACTTTAATTATGAAACTAAATTGTACTAATACCCATTAGGTACTTCTTAATTGAAGACACATCATATGTCTGATGTGGCAGTACTAATTGGTGTAATTAAATTCTAATATGCATCAGTAGCCTAATTTTAAAAAGTGAATAAAAAGCAGATAGAAATAAGTTCTTGAAACTGCATAGCTGTAAAATACATAAGTGCATTTGCATTTGTGACATACACATTTATTCAGAACAGACAACCCTTCAATTATATTTCAAATTAATTTTACCAGATAACTTGAATAATGAGTAAGAAGGATTGATTGGTCAGGTAAACATGCCTGTGAATTCAGAAAGATAGTCATTAAGTTCAAGAAGGACAATGATTTTCTCTTTTACAAATTCTTATGTAGGTCAAACCCTGTGAAGGTAAATACATTCCTTATCATATGTTTTGGGTGAAATTACAAACCCCTTGCAAATTACATTACTGGGTTATTCAAGCAGGAGATGGATCAGTCATTAGCTCTTGCTCTGCTAAAACATGTTTCAAAAACATCCAGGAGATGTTTTTACATGTTCAAAAATGCTCATTCATTTATGCTCTTAGATCTTTTTTTTTTTTTTTTGGCAAGATCTAAATTCCACAGCTGGGGATTAAACTCTAAACTTGGGCCACAGCAGTAAAAATATGGCGTCTTAACCACTCAACGGCCAGGGAATTCCTTTATGCTCTTGTCTTATTTGTTCAATACAGTATATGTAATTTTAAAATAAATAGGCTATTTTTGACTATATATTTTTATCTTGATCATTTTGCTTAAATTAGTAATAGAATATATATATTTATTTAATTACATGGAGTTAAATACAGAATTAACATCTAAATTTTTTTAATTTTCTTATTTCATAAATCCTCTTAGTTTTTTTTAATTTTAAAAATGAATGGATAAGAAAGCTGTGGTACATATACACAGTGGAGTATTACTCAGCCATTAAAAAGAATACATTTAAATCAGTTCTAATGAGGTGGATGAAACTGGAGCCGATTATACAGAGTGAAGTAAGCCAGAAAGGAAAACACCAATACAGCATACTAACACATATATATGGAATTTAGAAAGATGGTAACAATAACCCTGTATGTGAGATAGCAAAAGAGACACAGATGTATAGAACAGACTTTTGGACTCTGTGGGAGAGGGAGAGGGTGGGATGATTGGGGAGAATGGCATTGAAACATGTACAATAATATGTAAGAAACGAATCGCCAGTCTAGGTTCGATGCAGGATACAGGATGCTTGGGGCTGGTGCACTGGGATGACCCAGAGAGATGGTATGGGGAGGGAAGTGGGAGGGGGGTTCAGGATTGGGAACTCATGTACACCCGTGGTGGATTCATGTTGATGTATGGCAAAACCAATACAGAATTGTAAAGTAAAATAAAGTTAAATTTAAAAAAAAAAAAGAAAAAAATGAATTTATATAGAAATTTCATTCAGATGGAAACTGAGATTCTAAGCACAAATCCCAATATCATTGCCAATTAATTCATAACCACTTAAATAACTGAATATATACATGTAATACATTTTCTTTTTTATTCAGTTTTCAGAATCTGTAAGACTCACCTATATGGATATAGGCTCAATGCCAGCTTCACGTTTCTGTGACCTGTGCAGTCACACAGTGCACTATGAGTATAATGACCTTTTATTTGGTTTAATGCTCTGATGTCACCATCTTGAAATTCTTAATAGGTTTTAAACAAAAGACAGTGCTCATGTTCATTTTGCTCTCAGCCATGAAAATTATATAGGCATTCCAATATTTTCTCCAATTTGGACATTTTAACATAGTGAAAATATGGGATACTAATGTTTGAAAACTCAACAGGAATTTAAAGACCTTTTTGTTTTGCAGAGGTGATAAACAAATTTTAAAAATTAAAAGATGAAACAATCATTCTTAAAGACATTTATGATTGTTAATTTTGGAAATACAGCAGCTCACATTCAGAATGTTCACTTAAAGAAATATTGCCCATTTACTTTGCTACTATGCTTTGAATTATTGGCAATGATACAATTCAAAAGGAAATTATTAATAAATGTAGGTATAGTAAGAGTTGTTAGTTCTCTCATGGCTATCTGGAAGAAATACTTTTCTTTGAGTAGCCAAATATCAAAGTAGTTCTAAACACTTCTGCATTTTGATATTGGTCAAAACGACTTATTGGAATCTGGAAGTCACCAAAGTACTGGGCAAGATAAACCTGTCATAGCTGGATATTATCAATGACATAAGATTCTGGGAAATAAAGGTATTCTGCTCTAATGACCAAGATATTTGGAAATGGAGAAAGTAAAGGCAAGCATACTTATCACTGTATTACTATTGAATTAAAAATAAAAAAATAAATAGCACAATTACTTATACAGTTACTAGGTAAACTTTTCTTTGTGATTGATACTTTTACCATTGTTGTTATTTTTGCAATACCCATTTCATATGTATATGAAGATAACTTTCACAAAGATAAGTTCAAATGAAGGAGGCAATTCAATAATGCATGAATCAGCTTAAGTCAGAGCAATGATAAGATGTTGAAAAGGAAATAATTTGAGGGAAATAAAGTGATTATTGATAATAGGTTTTTATTTTGAGGTTGTTTTTTACTTTGGAAAGTGCTTCAAGGAATGTTAACATAGAAAAATTAATAGTATAATTCTATAATAAATCCTAAGCTTAAAATATATCTTAATTCTATAAGAGAAATGAAATATTTCACTGGAATATTTTATAGAGGGGAAAATCCAGACACAGATTGGATTTAAAGGACTGTTTAAACTGGAGATTAAAGCTTCATTGAATAGAAAACTCTTTCTAGTAAGCCAGTGATTTTCACCATTTTCAAGTTTTCTAACATATTTATTTCATACTGCATTTAACCTAGAGGTAGAAACAAATAAAAGACACAAAATTAGAGCTAATTTTGCTGAATCTGGGTTGTCTCTATAGAGCACAGTTAGAAAGTGATTACATTAAGCTAAAGATATGCAGAATTCCTGTAAATTTTGATGCAGTAGACAGACCTATAAATAATATGAAACAAATATGCAAAGTATAATACACATTCATTGCATTTGTTTAACAGAATAGTCCTCTATTAATTGTTTGAATATAACAAAAGTTTACTTTAAAAGTAAGAAAGCAGTATATTTCAGTAAGAAAAAATGATATCAAATAGAAGAGAAAAATACCTGTAATTACAATTTGAATTTGAATTATACCGATTTGAATTTGTATAATGCTGGAGAGTTTTCTGTGTGTCCAAGCATTATGAAAATTTTAATTAAGTAAAATCCTTATAAGTGCTTACCTTGAATGATATTCCTAGAATATTCTTAACCACCAGAATAATTTTCCTTCTTCCTTGTTTTGGAAAGCAAGTATTTCTTGACATTTAAAAAATAATTTAAAATGCTTTACTCTTTTATCATCTCTACTGCTCATTTCATCTATCATCACTTGTTCAAGCCTCACACTAGTTCAGATTTTTGACCTCTTGATGATTGTCAGTCAACAGACTCCACTATCTTTTCCCTCTCCCTTAGATTCCACATTACTTTTCTTCCCTACTTATCTAGGGACATATAGCAGATTCCATCATTATAATTACCTAGATGATAGGGTTTTAGAAAAAATAATTTTTAAGGATGTATGTATTAATGAAAATATGTTGTCAAATCTAGAAGTTTATTTTCATGTTTATTTCTCCAAAGCAACTTTGTAAGTAGCTTTTACTTTGAATTCTGTGAATCTATCCCAGGTTACTTAATTCCCAGATGTTCTTTTCTATCATATGCAGTGAAATAAGTACAACTGCTCAATTATTTCAGCTCAGTCAAATGCTAATATTTTTCTGCCTGTATTATATTGAATTTTTCTTATTTCTATATTATAGCTTTTACCATTATGTAATATTTATCTTTGATGTATTTGTTATATCTGTGGGAATATATAAGCTGTGTCAAACTCCTGAACAATATTTACACACTGCTAAAATGTATAACTTTTTGGTTGAATGCTTCATTTGGGGGGTAGAAAATTATTTGTGTATTTTAAGTATATTTTGCAATATTATTGAAGAGTATAGTCAATATCTTGAGGAAGGATGAATTCTTATTTATATTAAATCAGATAGATACATTTGTATTGTTTTCTTCTTAATGTTAAATCTGAAATTATTAAAAAGTTATTTGAATAATTATTTATAATCAACCTTCCTCTTATCATTAACTGAAAGAAACTGTCCAATGTCCTTATTTTGACACTGACACCATTCCATAAATCTCTACAAGATTGATTTAAGCAGATCACATGTTTAATTCAAGTTCAGTTCCGTTCAGTTCAGTCGCTAAGTCGTGTCCAACTCTTTGCAACCCCATGAATTGCAGCACGCCAGGCCTCCCTGTCCATCACCAACTCCCGGAGTTCACTCAGACTCACGTCCATCGAGTCAGTGATGCCATCCAGCCATCTCATCCTCTGTCGTCCACTTTTCCTCCTGCCCCCAATCCCTCCCAGCATCAAAGTCTTTTCCAATGAGTCAACTCTTCGCATGAGGTGGCCAAAGTACTGGAGTTTCAGCTTCAGCATCATTCCTTCCAAAGAAATCCCAGGGCTGATCTCCTTCAGAATGGACTGGTTGGATCTCCTTGCAGTCCAAGGGACTCTCAAGAGTCTTCTCCAACACCACAGTTCAAAAGCATCAATTCTTCAGTGCTCAACTTTCTTCACAGTTCAACTCTCACATCCATACATGACCACAGGAAAAACCATAGCCTTGACTAGACGGACCTTAGTCGGCAAAGTAATGTCTCTGCTTTTGAATATGCTATCTAGGTTGGTCATAACTTTCCTTCCAAGGAGTAAGCGTCTTTTAATTTCATGGCTGCAGTCACCATCTGCAGTGATTTTGGAGGCCCCAGAAATAAAGTCTGACCCTGTTTCCACTGGTTCCCCATCCATTTCCCATGAAGTGATGGGACCAGATGCCACGATCTTCGTTTTCTGAATGTTGAGCTTTAAGCCAACTTTTTCACTCTCCTCTTTCACTTTCATCAAGAGGCTTTTTAGTTCCTCTTCACTTTCTGCCATAAGGGTGGTGTCATCTGCATATCTGAGGTTATTGATATTTCTCCTGGCAATCTTGATTCCAGCTTGTGCTTCTTCCAGTCCAGCGTTTCTCATGATGTACTCTGCATAGAAGTTAAATAAGCAGGGTGACAATACAGCCTTGACGTACTCCTTTTCCTATTTGAGCCAGTCTGTTGTTCCATGTCCAGGTCTAACTGTTGTTTCCTGACCTGCATACAGATTTCTCAAGTGCAGGTCAGGTGGTCTGGTATTCCCATCTCTTTCAGAATTTTCCACAGTTTATTGTGACCCACACAGTCAAAGGCTTTGGCATAGTCAATAAAGCAGAAATAGATGTTTTTCTGGAACTCTCTTGCTTTTTCCATGATCCAGCGGATGTTGGCAATTTGATCTCTGGTTCCTCTGCCTTTTCTAAAACCAACTTGAACATCTGGAAGTTCATGGTTCACGTATTGCTGAAGCCTGGCTTGGAGAATTTTGAGCATTACTTTAGGAGGGACTAAACCCCATGTTACATCATTTCAATTCAATAAATTGGATCAAATTGAGTTGTAATCATTTGAATATATTTTCAAGGCCATTCTTAAAGCATGTACAGCTCTAGAAACAAAAGATTTGTCTGAATCTGCCTTGTTTAACTTTTATAAGTGATTTGAAATGGTAATTAAAATCTCATCTAAGCTCAGTTGTGAAGAATTCTGTATGGTGACATTTAATTCTTATATTCTGAACATGACATTGACTGTTGTTTTCTCTTGGAAGTTTTCAGAGGTACATGATAAAGTGACAATATTTGAGGGAAAAAGGTAAAACAGCTCATCTTCAATGTTTAAGAGTGTGCTATTCCTGAAGTCTAGCATTATATATTTTATGTGTCTTTTAGGTCTCTTACACATGTTTCTGTTGGGCTTTTTCTTATTGACCTTTTTTTTTTTTTTAAATTCTGAGGCCATGGACATAACCTATTATGTTATATTCTATAAACTATTGTTTTGATTTTTAGATCTATAGTATAGCCATGGATTTGATTTTATGGCATTTATTAGGAGGTATAATAGGCTAATATGATTTTCTGCTGAAATTCATGAATTGTGATTCTAAAAATATAGTGTTGCCCAGATAAAAATCTTAATTTCTATAAATCTGACTATATAAAATAAAATGTAATGTCTTCCTCTATAAATTAATATCCCAGATAAGTTTTAGAATATTTCCAAACAAGTTTTATTTTACCTTAGAGAATGTTAACCAGGGTAATTTTTACCTATTTTATTTTTGTGTTTTCTTTTTTACTTTGCTTTTGTATTTCTCCAGATGTCCTCTTTTTTAAAGCAAATGTAGGGAAGGTAGGCACCTCCCATCCTAGAATTACAGTGTAAAAATAAACTCTGTAGTATTTTGCCAAAGCTTTTTATGTGGAGTTAAGAGAAGATAGAAAGTGGAAAAATTGCAAAATGTGTTCAAGAACTTTGAGGGAAAGTGTTGTCTAGTAATGTCAATCTTTATGTTAGGTAAATCTTTCACAGTAAGGTTCCAGACATGGCTGAACAGCTGGTAGAAGTCCTGGATTTCATATTAACTTTACACCATATGAGGTTTAGGTTGTTGACACAAGTACTGGCATAAAGCCATTTGAAATTTAGAGAATAATGATAAATAATATGAATTTTTGCTTATAACTGTAATTTTATTGTCCACATGTTGGCACTGTAGGGACATTCTTGCAACAGTAAAATGCCTGTTGGTTTGGATATTGACCTACTGTAGCAAAATGGAGCTGTAATATATGGACTGATACCTTCTGCTCATTACTTAGAAAGACCAAATCCCTTTGAAATGAGGAAACGCTAGAGAGATTGAAACTAATCAGTTGGTATATACATCTCACATGGAAGATGATGAGAAATTTATTACAAAAAAAAAAAACAATACAAGTAAGAGCAGACTCAAAGATAGAAATCAATTTTTTTTAAATGATGGTATCCATTTGCAAGTATAAGAAAAGTCCGTACTATGAAAAGTTACTGTATGTTTCTTACCAAATTTTTCTATATCAGTATTTATTTTACTTCAAAATTTAATATTTAGATCAATTACAGATGACTTCACAATTGAATTAATGATTTATTGTTTTATTTCTCATTTATATTTTTTTCTCTGCCAATCAAACTATAGATGGGCCATTTCCCATCCCAGTTTTAGCTCTAATAATGTGGGTAACCATTATACAATTTTTCCAGTTAATCAATAAATGTATGTTACAGCAAATTCAAGATGGAACTATGCAAAAAAATCAAAAGAAAATAAAGAAAAATTAAGCAGATTAATAGTCAATACATTATTAAATATTTTCAACATTTGTACTATATACTTCTTCAAGAAAAGAGATACATCAATGTTGATGTATAAATTAACATGAAATAAATTACAAATAAATTTTTTACTTTCAACTCATAAAGTTAGCCATAAAATTTTAAAAATGTTGACACCACATATTAATTTTTTAAATTTAAAATGGACACAAATTGTACTATATCTTGCCTGGAGAATCCCAGGGATGGGGGAGCCTCGTTGGCTTCCATCTATGGGATCACACAGAGTCAGATATGACTGAAGCGACTTAGCAGCAGCAGCAGCAGTACTATATCTATTATAATTTTGAACAACTTGGGCTTGTTGATTGAGCTTTATTGAGATACAGTTCACATATAAAAATTGTAGGACATGTTAAGAATTTTTGTCATTTTAATACAAACCCTTTGAATAGAATTCCAATCTGCATATAAATTTGGCATGAATTTTAGCTGGTACCTACTCAGAAGAATATTTAATACATAATTCCTTTTCTTTATCTCTGAAAGACTTTCAGATCAGTCAGTTCAGTCACTCAGTCATGTTCGACTCTTTGCAACCCCATGAATTGCAGCATGCCAGGCCTCCCTGTCCATCATCAACTCCCAGAGTTCACTCAAACTCACGTCCATCGAGTCGGTGATGCCATCCAGCCTTTAGGTATATATTTTAAAAATCTTTATGTTTAAGTCAAGCACACATACCTTGTTCTGATCATAAGCCTCTGTTTCATAAATAATTCATGATCCAACCAGTCAACTTGACTCTTCTTGTTATTTTGCATTTATAATAATAAATTTATGACAGTATTTGTTCAAATAATATAATAAATTACTTGATTTTTACATTTATGTGCTCTTAATTTTTAACTTCATATTGTTTATGTGATAACTTCTGAAAAAATACACATCTATTTTCTACCATTTAATGTTGAAGGAAACAAAAGTCCAGTGATATTTGATTATAATACATGAAGGTGTGTATTTAAATATAATTTTTGGGAATGTGTTGTTTTTATACACCTTAACATAAACCCTGTTACTTAGGTTATAGCACTTCTTTAAGTTTTCAAATATTAATACAGATTATTGCAGTACTTATTTGAAATATATTTAGATAGTAATTCACTTTAGCATATAGTAGTTATATATTTAAGTTTATGAAATATTTACTATTATATACTCTTTCTGATATTCCTTGTGAAGATAAATTGTGGAACTTTTTGAAAAACTGGTCACAGATTTTCAGCAGGGAGAAAGTTGGATATGACAGTATTCTGTAAGGAAACTATGTTTTGGTAACTGAAATTCTTTGGCTTAGAGCCAAGATCCTCCTTATTTACTCTGTAGATTTTGTCTAGGTGTAAGTATAAAGTTATAGCTATAGAGAACAGATACATAAAATAATGTTATGAAGTATCCTACATATAATATCTAGATATAATTTTGAAAATGTTTTCCAATCATTCAAGAAAGAGAGGATTTTAATATAGTTTATATTAAAATTCATCATCTCTTCTTTTGAAAGATAGAGTCACTTCTTTTTCTTCTTGTTTCTAATTGGATGAGAAAGCAAAAATTCACAAATTCAAAATTCTCCTTTTATAACAATACCTATTTGAATTTTTATTGTTGAAATAATGCACAATTTGAAGCAGTGGTTATCCTCATAAAAAATATATTTCTTCGAGACTTTGATATACTATCTTACAAAATCATCAAATAAATATGGTTGCTGCTGATGACTTTTTATCTAATTATTTAATATAGTTCTCTCAAAAGAAGAATGATTAAATGAATTAAACAACAGTTAAATGATTAGATTCAGTGGGAATATTATGTGTTCTGTATGCATACTTTTAAATTTTCAAGGTTAATCATTGCATAGAAAAGATTTATTTCTTTAGAAGATGAAATATAATACTTAATTTTGAATAAATTTGCTAATAACTAGAATACATTCAAAAATCTATTTTAAAAGAAGTAGTATAATCCCATTTTAATATGCATGTAAGAATTTTAGGTATCAAAAAAGGAAAGGTAAATTAAAAATAAAAAAAAATAAAAATAAAAATAGAAATATTCCAAAACTAAGGCCAGAAACTCTTAGAAAAAATCCAAAACAATAACAACAACAAAAATAGATGAAAATATCTTTACTTTTAATTCAAAAAGAGAAAAAAGAGCTAGGTATTATTTTTCATGAATTCTCTATGGTTGATTGTTCTGAATTAAGTAAATAAAACTTTCATCTTTTTTCTCGGTATTACCTTAATTGTCCAGCTTCAAACGAAGAACCCATCATCAGTTTCCTATCTATTTTTCCACCAAACACAACACTGCCATGGGCTTTCCTGATAGCTCAGTTGCTGAAGAACCCTCCTGCAATGTAGGAGACCCCAGTTTGATTCCTGTGTCAGGAAGATCCCCTGGAGTAGGGATAGGTTATCTACCCCAGTATTCTTGGGCTTCCCTTGTGGCTCAGCTGGTAAAGAATCTGCCTGCAGTGTGAGAGACTTGGGTTTGATCCCTGGGTTAGGAAGATCTTCTGGAGAAGGGAAAGGCTACCCACTCCAGTATTCTGGCCTGAAAAATTCCATGGACTGTATAGTCAATGGGGTCCCAAAGAGTCAGACAGGGCTGAGAAACTTTCACTTTTGCACATTATCATATCATTACACTTGTAATCTCACGAATGCCTTATTCCTTTTCAGGTATCCATTGTGTGTTTGTACCTTTTCGTTGTTTAAAATATCTTTCACCAAATTTGTACATGTAATAAATATTAAAAATTGTGTATTAGTAGCAAGCCTGTAGTAAGACTGACAGATCAGGAGATAAGTCCATTATTAGTCTTTTGAGTTGTTTATTTTATGATTTTTTCAAGTCTTTTGCATGTTTCTATTTGACTTTTTTGAAAGTGCTATTTCATACTCAATGACCATGAACATAATATTTTATGTACCATTCTATAAGCTATTGTTTTGATTTTTAGATCGACAGTTAGCTTGGATTTGATTTTGTGATGCTGCACTGTATAAGCCAAGAGTTATGTTTCTTTATTTTCTTAAATTTTGTTTTCATTACAATAATGGGACTCTTGTGATTTTTTTTTTTTTAGCGAATAATTTGCAGTATTGTTAGTATTAGGTGTATAGCAAAGTGATTCAGATTTATTAATTTACAGATTCTTTTCCATTATAAGTTATTAGAAGATATTGGACATAGTTTCCTATGCTGTACAGTAAGTCCTTGTTATTTATTTTATATACCATTGTGTGTATATATTAATTCCAGTCTCCTTATTTATCCTCTATCCCGCCACTATTCCATTTGGTAACCATAAGATTGTTTTCTATGTCTGTGAGTCTATTTCTGTTTTGTAAATGAGTTCATTTATATGATTTATTTTTAGATTATCTATTTTTCACTTTTAATGTAGGCATATATCAGTAGAACTTTCATTATTGAGTGGACTGCCATTTCTATCATTTATCCATTGATATGTATTTACACATGAAATTTTGATGAAAGTTAAGTGTCTGCATATGCATGGATCTGATGATGGAGCCTCTAATTAATCTTACTTTATGCTTAGGAAAATATAACACTGTCTGAATTGCTCTATCTGATAAACTTTTAATGTCCAACAAAATAAATCCTTACACCCAGCTCTTCCTGTTCAAGATTTACTTTGCTATTTTTCTTTCTAATTAATGTTCTTGGAAAAATCCAGTTTGATGTATGTATTAGTATTCCAATGGATAAGCTCTTCTGTTCCTAATGGACCTTAATTTTTCCATTTTTTCTTGATTATTTGTGTTTATTATTATTGTGATTTTTTGTGTTTGTCATTCAAAGTATATGAACAAGGATTTCTCTAGGAATGAAATTTCTGGGTCACAGGGTTACATATGCTTAAATTTGTTAAATACTAATATTTAACATGCTAAATAAAGCTAAATTGTTCTACATTGTGAACACATCAATTTGCATGCTAACATGAAGTATACAGACATTTTCATTTTCCTATTCTTAACTCACTCATGGATAAACACAATCTAACATTTTGTACTTTGACATACATGAAATTTTATATCTTTGTGTTATAATTTTATTTTGAATTAATAAGAATAGGCACTTTAAATATTTTGACTTTACTAATATTTTTATTGTGTAAAATTCTTGCTTATGTACTTGCCTATTCTGATGTTTTCTAAAACATTAACAGAAATAATTGCATTATGATTTTCAATATTTTGCTATATTCTTATAAACATCCTCACCTGTTTATGGTTATTTTTACTTTAATGATATTGATTTAGGAGTGGCAGATATTTTTTAATATTAATTTGACCAATAGATCTCCTGTGTGAGACTGAGTAAATTCTTTCCAAAGTTTACAAATTTGTCTTTCTTATTCATTTCCTTGACAACATGTACTAAATGAAATGGAGATATATTGTCTATTTAAAAATATAAACCAGTTGGAAGCCTACAAATACAGGAGTGGGTAGTCTATCCCTTCTCCAGATGATCTTCCTGACCCAGAATTGAACCGGGGTCTCATGCATTGCAGGCAGATTCTTTACTGGCGGAGCTACCAGGGAAGCCATAACTTACTTCAGCAGCTTCCAAAATATACTTATTTAAATTGTATTTCCTAAATATTGTTTAGTTTTGGAGATACAGTTGATGTTGATATTTTATCTTATATCCATACATCTTGCTAAACTTTTTTTTTAGTAATTCTAATAATTCTAGGTTTTTATAATGCAGTATCAGATATATACCTCAAAGGATGACAGATTTTATATATGCTTGAAAGTATGAGGCTGTAGATTATTGAAATATTCTTGGGTTTAGCATTTGCAAATTCTTTATCCCTAAAGGGAAATTGTAAACAATTACTTTCAACTGTATGTGAACACTTCTTCAGATAGGAAATCAAAGACAGGAGGCTTTTTTTTTTCCAAGTTATTTTCTTATCAATAATAGTGACCTAAAAGTGTGGATGTATGTATATGTATTACTGATTCACTTGGCTGTACAGCAAAAAACTAACATGACATTATAAAGCAACTAAAAAATAAAAAAGAGAAATCAGTAGGAAAAAAATAATGACCTTATCATTAGTAATAGATTCTCTTTAATTTTAAATGCCAAGTATTGTGAACTGAATGGTAGCGTCCTCCCACAATTCATAGATTGAAACCATAATCTTCAAAGTGATAGTATTTGAAGATGGGACCTGTGGGAGGTAATTAAGTTTAGATGCAATCATAAAATGGGGCCTTCATGATGGGATAACCACACTTAGAAGAAAGACTCCAGAGAACTCTCTTATTCTTTTGCTTTCTCTTTCTCTCTGCTTCCCTCTCTCCTCAGCCATATGAGGGTGCAGCCAGAAGGCAATCATCTGTAAGCCTGAAAGAAAGTATTCACCATAACCTGACCATGCTAGCACATTGATCTTGGACTTAGCCTCCAGATAGTGAGAAGCAAACTTTTGTTAAGTCACCCATTCTATGATATTTTGTTATGGCAGTCCAAGCTGTTTAAGGCAACAAGCAACACATATATAAAGTAACAGGAAACTGAATTAATTATCCAAAATCCCACCTACAAGAAGTAACTACTGTCAAAATTTGCTGAACATCATTTCAAGTATTTCACTATAATTTATAGATTGATAAAAAGAGAAAGATTTTATAAAACTGAGTATAAAATAATTGTATTTAATTGTAAAATAAGAGAAATATAATTCTGTGCAAAGAGACTGATTAGTGTCTATATATTCCCTGATAGCTCAGTTGGTAAGGAATCTGCCTGCAGTACAGGTGACCTCGGTTCGATTCCTGGGTCAGGAAGATTCTCTGGAGAAGGGATAGGCTACCCACTCCAGTATTCTTGAGCTTTCCTTGTAGCTCAGGTGGAAAGAATCCACCTGCAATGTGGGAGATCTGGGTTCAATCCCTGGGTTGGGAAGATCCCTTGGAGAAGGGAAAGGCTACCCACTCCAGTACTTTGGCCTAAAGAATTCCATGGACTGTGTAGTCCATGGGGTTGCAAAGAGTTGGATACAACTGAGAAACTTTCACTTTCATTAGCTACAAAATAATTTTAAATTTAAGAAAAAAAATATTAGAGTTAATAGGTTTCTGGCAAGGAAGGAGAAAGCAAAATACATTTTACATGGGTAAAGCAGATATTGTAGAACATGGTTTATATTTTGGTATGATTCAGTTTCCTAAACTGGAATCTCAGTGTGACATAGCTATATCCATCTGGAGAGAAGCGATATTGAACCAGAACAGGACTCCTCTCACAGGTTATTGTACATGTTTCTAAAAGGCCAGAGTAGGTGTTTTCTGTGAGTTTCTAAGAGGAGGAAACAACAATGATTCTGAGTTTTGCATCCCTCAGTTTTTATTTCAGACTCTAAATAGGCACCTCACTCCACTTTCCTGGGGTAGGGTAAGTGAATGGGGAAAATGAACCAAGAGCATTATGCTAAAGAGATGTCACTTCAAAGGGAAATACTTGAGAACAGACAGAAACATCCCATAACCAACATTATTTTTTTATTCTAAGCCTATCATAAACATGTAACACCTAGAAGTGTAACAGAATATATGCAAGACTTTTATCTTGGAAACTACAAAATTTACCAAAAATACTTAAGACAAATAAATGGAGAGCGATACATGTTCATATTGAAATATTACTAATGTTAAGATGCCCATTCTCCTTAAAGTGATCTACAGATTCATTTCAAACTCAGTAAAAATTGCAGAAGATTTCAATAGAATATAGAAATAAACAGTATGGTGCTAAAATGTTTGTGGATATGTGAAAATATAAAGGGCCTTGAATAATCGAAACAATCTTGGAAAAGAATTATGTCAAAGGACTGACATTCAATACTTATTATGAAGCTATGTTATTCAAGAGAGTGTTATATTTAACATAATGATTGGCAGGTAAGTCACTGGAATATCCATAATGCTCACACATATATGATGAATTGATTTTCTATAAAGTCAAGGGATACTAAATAGAAGGTATAAACTTTTAACACAAGGTTGGACCAACTAGATGAACTTATGGAAATAAACTTCAATTTTTACCTCACTCATACACAAGTTTGAAATGGATCCAATTTGAGATAGAAGACTTAATCATAAACCTAACATTATACATACCTATAAAAGTGTATCTGAATATATGTATGCATATATATATGTATATGTATATATATACATATATATGTAAAGGGCTTCTTCAAGATAAATTTTTCTGCCTATCAGTTGAGAGCATTTGGAAACAACCGAAATGTTCATTGGGTTTCTCTGATAGTTCAGCTAGTAAAGACCCCAGTTTGATTCCCGAGTCAGGAAAATCCACTGGAGAATGGATAGGCTACCCACTCCAGTATTCTTGCGCTTCTCTGGTAGCTCAGCTGGTAAAGAATCTGCCTGCAATGCAGGAGACCTGGGTTCAACCCCTGGCCGGGGAAGAGCCCCTGGAGAAGGGAAAGGCTAATCACTCCAGTATTCTGGCTTTGAGAATTCGGATCCTGGAGAAATCTGGGTCACAAAGAGACACAACTGAGTGACTTTCACTATCAAACTGTTCACCAGTGGGTGAATGGTTGTTTCCATATCTTAATTATTGTAAGTAATACTGCAGTGAACATAGAGTTGCACGTATCTTTTCAAACTAGTGGTTTTGTTTTCCTTGACTAAATATCCAAAAGTGCAATAGTTATATTATATTATATTTCAATTTTCAATATTTTTAGGAACCTCTGTACTATTTTCCATAGTGACTGGATCAATCTACATCCTTCAAACAGTACACAAAACTTCCCTCTTCTCAATATCCTTGCAGTAGTTTTTATTTGTTCTTTTTTGATAATAGCCATTCTGAAAGCTATGCAGTGTTATCTCATTGTGGTTTTGATTTGCATTTTCTGACATTTAAGGATGTTGAACATCTTCTGATGTGCCTTTTGGCCATGTGTATGCCCTGTGTTTAGATCTTCTGTTCATTTTTTAATCCCATTGTTTGTTTGCTGTTGAGTTGTATGAGCTCTTTATATATTTTAAATAGTTGCCCCTTATATATATGATCTACAAGTATTTTCTCTCAGTGGGTTACTTTTAAATTTTGTTAGTGGGTTCCTTTGCTGTGCAGAATGACTTGGTCTCATATTGAGTTTTACTTTTGTTGTTTTTGCTTTTGGCATCATTCAAAAAAATTATTTCTAAGACTTATGTTAAGAGACTTACTGCCTATGTTTTCTTCTAGGAGTTTTATAGTTTCAGGTCTTACATTCAAGTCTTTAATCCATTTTAAGTTAATTTTGGTGTGTGGTACAAGCCGATGATCAAGTTCCATTTTGACAGGGGCTTTCCAGTTTTCCAAAGGTCCATCTAGTCGAGGCTATGGTTTTTCCAGTGGTCATGTATGGATGTGAAAGTTGGACTGTGAAGAAAGCTGAGTGCTGAAGAATTGATGCTTTTGAACTGTGGTGTTGCAGAAGACTCTTGAGAGTCCCTTGGACTGCAAGGAGATCCAACCAGTCCATCCTAAAGGAGATCAGTCCTAGGTGTTCACTGGAAGGACTGATGCTAAAGTTGAAACTCCAATTCTTTGGCCACCTCATACAAAGAGTTGACTCATTGGAAAAGACTCTGATGCTGGGAGAGATTGGGGGCAGGAAGAGAAGGGGACGACAGAGTATGAAATGGCTGGATGGCATCACTGACTCGATGGACATGAGTTTTGGTGAACTCCAGGAGCTGCTGATGGACAAGGTGGCCTGGCGTGCTGCAATTCATGGATCGCAAAGAGTCGGACAAGACTGAGCGACTGAACTGAACTGAACTTCCAGTTTTCCCAGTACTGCTCATTGAAGAGACTGTCTTTTTCAGTTTGTTTATTCTTTGTTGTAACTTAATTGACCATGTATGTGTGGGTTTATTTTTGTGCTCTATTAACTTCCACTGAATTATGTATCTGTTTTTATGCTGATACCATAATGATTTAATTAATATGGCTTTGTAGTAAAGCTAATACGATATCTCGAGCTTTGTTCTTCATTATCAGAAGTGCTTTGGCTATTGAGAGATTTTTTTTTTTTGGTTCTATATAAAATATAGAATTATTTGTTCTATCTCTTTGAAAAACACCATTGGAATTTTGATAAAGATTGCATTGAATCCATAAGTTGGTTTGGGTAGTATGGACATATCAGTTCTTCTAATCCATGAACATGAAATATTTTTTCATATATTTGTGTTTTCTTCAGTTTCTTTCATTAATGTTTTATAGTGTTCAATATTTAGGTTGTTCACCTCCTTGATTAAATTTATACTTGTCTTTGTATTATTTTTCATGGAATTGTAAATAGGAGTGTTTTGTTTCTGATGAGTAGTTATTAGTGTATAGAAATATAACATATTTTTGCATTGATTTTGTATCCTGCAATTTTACAAGTTTATTAGTTCTAATACTTCTCTGATAGAATCTTTAAGGTTTTCTGTATGTAATATCATGTCATCTGCAAATAATAACAGTTTTTCTTCTTTCTTTCCTATTTAGAAATGTTTTATTTCTTTTTCTTGGCTAATTGCTCCAGCTTGGTCTTTGAATACTGAGTTGAATAAAAGTGCCAAAAATGGGCACCCTTCTCTTATCCCTGACCTTAAAGGAAAAGCTTTGAGCTTTTCATTGTTGAGTGTGATATTTTATGTTTTCATTGGCATAATTTTACCTCTTAATATTCTATTCAAAAAGGACTCGTGGATGCTTTATTACTCTAACTTCTTTAATACTGGGTATGGTTGTCTCTTAGCCTCATGTGATTAGTGCATTTTGACTTTGAATAGTACTTGAATTAGGCTTTTCCATAAACTAGCTAGACAGTGTCCAACTATGGAAAAGCTGAGCCCAAGGCAAACTGATTAGATTTTCAGATTTTCTTATGTTATTTTTATTCATATTCTTAAAACTTAATACTTTTATCTAACAATTCCTTTGTATTTTTGTTTTTCTCAGTTAAATGGCTGTACATTAAATAAGTTCTTTTTTCATTGTTTTGTGGAATTTTTCCTCTGTTATTCTTGAATATTACTAACATTATTAATTTACACCATTCTTCTCCATCTCTTTTTTGCAGTCTATTTTGTACTTTTTATTCTAATGAAACAGACTTCTCTCTATAAACATTCTACTTTCCCTTTTACTTTTTGCATCATTGTCAGCTTAATTTTTAACTTGCTTGTTTTTTTATAGCCTCTTTGAAGCTTTATAACTCTAGCATATTGATAATGGGTCTCAGAGCATACAGAGACAGCTTAAATCTGTAACAAAAATTCAGTTGTATAGAATACTTCTTGAAAGTCTCTGCTGAATTGTGATTATTATATAAGAATTTTGAGAGCACAAGTTGGCAAAACATTAATTCAGGATTATAGCAACGGGGCAGAACGATAAATAAATTCTGGCCGTGTAAGAGAAAGCATTTCCTTTATTTCAGTTCAGTTCAGTCACTCAATCATGTCCAACTCTTTGCGACCCCATGAATCGCAGCATTCCAGGCCTCCCTGTCCATCACCAATTCCCGGAGTTCACTCAAACTCATGTCCATCGAGTTGGTGATGCCATATAGCCATCTCATCCTCTGTCGTCCTCTTCTCCTCTGCCTACTGTCTTTCCCAGCATCAGGGTCTTTTCAAATGAGTCAGTTCTTCGCATCAGGTGGCCAAAGTATTGGAGTTTCAGCTTCAGCATCAGTCCTTCAAATGAATATTTAGGACTGATTTCCTTTAGGATGGACTGGTTGGATCTCTTTGCTGTCCAAAGGACTCTCCACAGCAAAAGCATCAATTCTTCAGTGCTCAGCTTTCTTTATAGACCAACTCTCACATTTATACATGACTACTGGAAAAACCATAGGTTTGACTAGACAGACATTTGTTGTCAAAGTAATGTCTCTGCTTTTTAATATGCTGTCTAGGTTGGTCATAGCTTTTCTTCCAAAGAGGAAGTGTCTTTTAATTTCATGGCTGCAGTCACTATCTGCAGTGATTTTGGAGCCCAAGAAAATAAAATCTGTCACTGTTTCCACTATTTCCCCATCTATTTGCCATGAAGTGATGGGACCAGATGCCATGACCTTAGTTTTCTGAATGCTAAGTTTTAAGCTAACTTTCACGCTCCTCTTTCACTTTCATCAAGAGGCTCTTTAGTTCTTCTTTGCTTTCTGCCATAAGGTTGGTGTTATCTGCATATCTGAAGTTATTGATATTTCTCCAGGCAATCTTGATTCCACCTTGTGCATTATCAAGCCCAGCATTTCTCATGATGTACTCTGCACATCAGTTAAATAAGCACGGTGACAATATATAGCCTTGATGTACTCCTTTCCTGATTTGGAAGTCGTCTGTTCTATGTTGTTCTAACTGTTGCTTGTTAAACTGCATGCAGATTTCTCAGGAGCCAGGTCAGGAGGCATGTAAGGGAAAGCATTTCCTTTATTTAGCTTTGTCTGAATGCAACATACATTAATTTATATACACTAGAAAAAGCATTGGCCTACTTAGTGATATAAAAAGCAGAGATATCACTTCACTGACAAAGGTCTGTGTATAGTTAAAGCTATGGTTTTTCCAGTAGTCATGTACAGATGTGAGAGGTGGACCATAAACAAGGTTGAGCATCAAGGAATTGATGCTTTGAGTTTCAACTGAGCAACTGGACATCAACAAAGGAAACATTTATCACATCTCTTTTATTTCAACTCTTCCACTATTGCTCAAATGGTAAATAATCTGCCTGCAATTTAGGAGACCTGGGTTTGATCCCTGGGTCAGAAAGATCCCCTGGAGAAGGGAATGGCAACCAATTCCAGTATTCTTGCTGGAGAATTCCATGGAAAGAAGAGCCTGGTGGACTATCTGTGATTATTGTGTACTGTCCTTATTTTACTCTATTTTTTTTCTTTTTATATATTCATGTTTAAATAATTATTCTCTGTGAAAAGATTATTTGAAAGGTGAATATTTTAGAATATAACATTTTCAGTAATATTAATGTTTAAAAATTTTATGTATTCAAAATTTTGCATATTTTCTAGACATTTATTTTTAGCATGCATATTAAGTAATAAGAATTATTAACCATACTTATATAAGAACCATAGTCATATTAATATTTTAATTTTCTTAATTTTGGTTTAAGCATAAACTAACAGTTATCATGAAGTTAATTATTTTTTAAGTCCACATATCTATACAGGCTTCTCAGGTGGCTCATTCAGTCAGTTCAGTCTCTCAGTCGTGTCCGACTCTTTGCAACCCCATGAATTGCAGCACGCCAGGCCTCCCTGTCCATCACCATCTCCC
This sequence comes from Oryx dammah, assembly GCF_014754425.2. Classification (NCBI taxonomy): domain Eukaryota; kingdom Metazoa; phylum Chordata; class Mammalia; order Artiodactyla; family Bovidae; genus Oryx; species Oryx dammah. Next base: position 25,961,764 of record NW_024070196.1, on the reverse strand, counting down.
AGAGTTCATCAGACTCACGTCCATCAAGTCCGTGATGCCATCCAGCCATCTCATCCTCGGTCGTCCCCTTCTCCTCCTGCCCCCAATCCCTCCCAACATCAGAGTCTTTTCCAATGAGTCAACTCTTCGCATTAGGTGCCCAAAGTACTGGAGCTTCAGCTTTAGCATCATTCCTTCCAAAGAACACCAAGGACTGATCTCCTTCAGAATGGACTGGTTGGATCTCCTTGCAGTCCAAGGGACTCTCAAGAGTCTTCTCCAACAGCACAGTTCAAACGCATCAATTCTTCAGCGCTCAGCCTTCTTCACAGTCCAACTCTCACATCCATATATGACCACTGGAAAAACCTTAACCTTGACTAGAAGGACCTTAGTCGGCAAAGTAATGTCTCTGCTTTTGAATATACTATCTAGGTTGGTCATAACTTTTCTTCCAAGGAGTAAGTGTCTTTTCATTTCATGGCTGCAATCACCATCTGCAGTGATTTTCGAGCCCCAAAAAATAAAGTCTGACACTGTTTCCATTGTTTCCTCATCTGTTTCCCATGAAGTGATGGGACCAGATGCCATGATCTTCGTTTTCTGAATGTTGAGCTTTAAGCCAACTTTTTCGCTCTCCTCTGTCACTTTCATCAAGAGGCTTTTTAGTTCCTCTTCACTTTCTGCCATTCAGGTGGCTCAGTGGGTAAAGAATCTGCCTGCAATGCAGGAGACACAGGTTTAATCCCTGCCTGGGTTGGAAAGACTCCTTGGAGGATGGCATGGCAACCCACTCCAGAATTCTTGCCTGAAGAATCCTGTGGACAGAGAAGTCTGGCGGGCCAAAGTCCATAGGATCACAAGGAGTCAGACACAACTGAAGTGACTGGGCACACATGCACACATGCATACTGGTAGACACGTACTTAGTATTTCCCAAAGCAGAAACATCAAGAAGCAGCCCCAACTCTGTGCCCCAAGCTTGCAAGTAAGCTTAATAAATTTAAAGCTCTGCTTTGGCTTGACTGCTTTATACTTGCTCTGCAATGTGTCTAATATTCTTGGTGACACATAGGCAGACTTTTGCATGGTGATAAAGTAATGTAGTACTGAATTTGATTTCTGTTTCACTCAGAACCATGCATGTCAGATACTTGGATCTGTCTTACAATGATGTCTAGAGATAGAAGAGTTAGCCTTTCCCACATGCGGCTTGTGGTGAAAGAAATATGGCGTTTGGTCACTTTTTGTTCTCTCGGATCCTAGACTCTTCTCAAGGTATAGATCACCCTTGATTTTATTCAAGTCTGTTCCTCTTTACAGTTACATATATTATCCAGGGTATAACAAAATCTAAGAACTTTACTTCTTAACCAATTGTTACTCCCTTTTCTCTGTTACCAACCTTTTGTGAGAGTTCTCCACCATTGTCTGTGCCTGATTTTGTGAGCAAGATACCCATGCACATGCTCTTCTCTTTTCTTTTCAAATTCAAAAATGAAAAAAATAGGAGCCAGGAATTGCCAAAAGCATTCTGTCAGAATTTGGCTTGAATGATCATGTACAATGCTTAATATTTTATTAATATCAATAAGTGCATTCATTTGGGAACATGGTTTTGATTTTATTTCTGAATCACTGACCTTAAATGAGAAATCTCAAAATAGAGGGCTTCAGAAGTGTTATCATTTAAGGCACTCTTTGCTTTAAACAGTCGTTTAAAATTATTTGTAATGTTTAATCCATCATATTCTGACCTTCTCCATAGGAAAAGAAAATGTAAATCTCCCAGACAGCAGAGAACAAACTGTCAGAAAAATGAAACAATTTTATAATAGCTATACTTCCACAATGCAGCTCTAAACCAAACTGTCACTTTTGTTGCTTCACATTCTTAGTAGAAAATATTACCTTCTAGCTTTGAGTGTGAGAAAAAAAGAATCTTTATCCATTTCCATAAGGAGGAAATCCATGTATTAGGTTCACTAAAAGAAATTAATGGTACAATTAAATAAGTGTTTAGATACTGTCCAGAGAGTTGTTGAAGGAGTGAGAAACAACACAGGAGAGAGTGAAGTGCCCTTGGTTAATGAGCAGAGATTTTAATCACCCCTTGGCTTGAAAGGACACTGGCAGTGCAAGTGACTGAATTGCAGAAGGTGAGAGTAGAGCCATCTTGAGAGGAGGAGAAGTCTGTATTTTAGGGACAAAGCCAGTAACTGGTTGGAGCCAGAATGAAAAGTACTGTGATCTTGCTCTTTGCCTTCCCTCAAATTTTATCCTAGGCTTTACCCTGTTGATATTTCCTGAAATGCCAGAGACCTGAGTTTGATCCCTGGGTTAGGAAGATTCCCTGGAGAAGGGCATGGCAACACACTCCAGTATTTGCCTAGAGAATCCCCATGGACAGCGGTGTTTGGCAGGCCACAGTCCATGGAGTTGCAAAGATTCAGACACGATTGAGTGACTAAGCACAGCACTACCCTATTGAATTCACCAGGCAGGCGGAAGAAAAAGGAGACTGTTGATAGAGTCCATACCGAACAGCTTCTTGAACAGAGTATAGGGAGAAGTGAAGAATACAACTGGAGGTGCAAAGACATGCCCCAAAGAAGGATATTTGTGTTTAGGTATTTTAGTGTTCTTGTTTTATGTTTTAGAATATTTCCATTTTTTTTCTACTATACATTTAGTCATTATTTAGTGAGAGATGTACGTGTGTGCCAAGTCACTTCAGTTTTATCTGTCTCTTTGTGACCCTGTCGACTGCAGCCCACAAGGTTCCTCTGCCCATGGGATTTCCCAGGCAAGAATAGAAAAGTCGGTTGTCATGTTCTTCTCTAGGAGCTCTTCCCCATCCAAGGAGCAAACCCGCATTTCTTATGTATCTTTCACTGACAGCCAGGTTCTTTTTCATTAGTGCCACCTGGGAAACCCAGTGAGAGATGATTACATATGTATTATTTATTTCATTGATCTCATTTTTAGCCTTTCTCTTTTATCTCTCTACAAGATCAACAACTTCTTACACCCTATGCAGATACTAATTATACTCATTTGGATTCCTCCTTATTGCTCTCTACTGTCATTCTTCTGCTATTATATAGTTCCTTCATTTGTTTTATTTTATAATAATCATTTAAAATTTCTCTCTCTGTATGTATAATGTTGGCATGTCTCAAAAGGACTGGTTTTCCATTTGACTTTGTGTTGACTTTTAAAAAGTGAATTTTTGCCAGACTTCTTCTTTTTGCTGAGCAGTTTGCTTGGTGGAGGACAGGTTATCATGCTACTGTAGTCCACATTAGCCCACATTGTTGCATCATTTGAGTAGGAGCTTTATCTATCAGGGAGGGAGGCAATGCTCATTAGGCAATGAGAATCTAGATGTTGCCTGCTGACAACTGCTCTTTTTCTCTGACCCAAGTTCCCACATTGACTACACCTACATAAGTTATGGTTCATGCTTTTCTTGTTTCAGAAAAACTTGATTCAATTGACTACATTTCATTTAAAGCCTTCTCTATTAGTAAGAAATGATCATAAACAGAAGTCAAAGATGGTTGACAGGCAAAAATGAATTAAAATATATGTAGGATACTTACATATCTTTTACATATCTTTTAGGAAAATAAAAATTAAATTCTTTTAGGAAAATACAAATATGTGAATAGAAAAATGGTAAATATCATAGGAATGGAAGAGTCAAAGCTGTAGATCCAAAGACTTCTAAGTGTATCAACCATCAGGTAAAACAAATTAAACTTATGCGAAGTGAAGTGAGAGTTGCTCAGTTGTGTCCGACTCTTTGCGAAATCATGGACTATACATCCATGGGATTCTCCAAGTCAGAATACTGAAGTGGGCAGCCCTTGCCTTCTCCAGGGGATAGAACATTCTAATTTGATATGCAAAAGAAAAAAATCAATGAAGTTTAAATAATAATTATAAGATGAGTCATGTGAAAGAAAAAGGACCACAGATTTCTTTAGTTTACATGTGTTGATGACAAGCATTCGTGTCCTTGAAATAGCTATTGTCTAGTTTTCACTGTTCTATAGTATTGCATCATCTATATAGATTATATGCTTTATGGGCATAGCTCATTCAGTTAAAGAACCTGTCTGCAGAGTAGGAGACCCAGAATCAGGAAGATCCCCTGGAGAAGGAAATGGCAACCCACTCCAGTATTCTTGCCTGGAGATCCCATGGACAGAGAAGCCTGGTGGGCTACAGTCCATGGGGTTGCAAGAGTTGAACATGTTAGCGACTAAACCACCAACATTTAGGTTACATTTTTTCTGTTTTATTTATTTCTACACATTTGGATTGTCTGCAAATTTGGATGCTTAGGAACAGAGTTGATATTAAAATACTGGGACATATAATCTAAGAATATATGCTTTAGTTTATCTAGGACATTTGACTAAGGAACTTTAGATGCAAAGATATATGGATATTTATTTAAATATTATTTTCAAATAAGTTATATCAATTTGTACTTATTCCTATGGTATGTGAGATTTCACAAAATTGTATTTTTCATTCATCCACTTAGCAAAAAATTGAAAGCTTAGTAATATCAAATTTCCATCTAAAATGTAAAACCACTTTAAATGTCAATTTTTAACATCTATTAAATTTTATAACACGCATATCTTACAAATGCAGTTTCCTTTAAAGTACCATCTATCTTAGAGGAACACGAACACATGCACCCATAAAATGTTATACAAGAGTGTCTGTTGAAATTTTGGGAGTTAATACTCAAATTCTTGTAAATATATTAAATGTCCTTCAAAAGAGAACTGGTTAAATAAACTACAGCATATGGAAGGGTTGTTGTTCCATCACTCAGGCGTGTCCAACTTTCTGTGACCCCATGGACTACAGCATGCAAGACTTCCCTGTCTATCACCAACTCAAGGAGCTTGCTCAAACTCATGTCCATCAAGTCGGTGATGCCATCCAACCATCTCATCCTCTGTCATCCCCTTCTCCTCCCTTCAATCTTTCCCAGCATCAAGGTCTTTTCTAATGAGTCAGGCTTTCCCATCAAGTGGCCAAAATATTGGAGCTTCAGCTCCACATCAATCTTTCCAAAGAGTATTCAGAATTGACTTCTTTAGGATTGACTGGGTGGATCTTCTTGCAGTCCAAGGGACTCTCAAGAGACTTCTCCAACACCACAGCTCCAACACCACAGTTCAAAAGCCTCAGTTCTTCGGCACTCAGCCTTCTTTATGATCCAACTCTTATATCCATACATGACTACTGGAAAAACCATAGCTTTGACCAAATGGACCTTTGTCAGTAAAGTAATGTCTGCTTTTTAACATGGTGTCTAGGTTGATCATAACTTTTCTTCCAAGGAGCAAGTGTCTTTTAATTTCATGGCTGCATTCACCATCTGCAGTGATTTTGGAGCCCAAGAAAATAAAGTCTCTCACTGTTTCCATTTTTTCCCCATCTTATGGAAAGTTCAACAGAATAATATAGATTAACATTTCATGCAAAGATGGGCTCGATAAAGGACAGAAATGGTATGGATCTAGCAGAAGATACTAAGAAGAGGTGGCAAGAATACATGGAAGAACTGTACAAAAAAGATCTTCACAACCCAGATAATCATGATGATGTGATCACTAATCTAGAGCCAGACATCTTGGAATGTGAAGTCAAGTGGGACTTAGAAAGCATCACTACGAACAAAGCTAGTGGAGGTGATGGAATTCCAGTAGAGCTCTTTCAAATCCTGAAAGATGATGCTGTGAAAGTGCTGCACTCAATATGCCAGCAAGTTTGGAAAACTCAGCAGTGGCCACAGGACTGGAAAAGGTCACTTTTCATTCCAATTCCAAAGAAAGACAATGCCAAAGAATGCTCAAACTACTGCACAATTGCACCCATCTCACATGCTAGTAAAGTAATGTTCAAAATTCTCCAAGCCAGACTTCAGCAATACATGAACCGTGAACTCCCTGATGTTTAAGCTGGTTTTAGAAAAGGCAGAGGAACCAGAGATCAAATTGCCAACATCCGGTGGATCATGGAAAATGCAAGAGAGTTCCAGAAACACATCTATTTCTGCTTTATTGACTATGCCAAAGCCTTTGACTGTGTGGATCACAATAAACTGTGGAAAATTCTTCAAGAGATGGGACTACCAGACCACTTGACCTGCCCCTTGAGAAATCTGTCTGCAGGTCAGGAAGCAACAGTTAGAACTGGACATGGAACAACAGACTGGTTCCAAATAGGAAAAGGAGTACATCAAGGCGGTATATTGTCATCCTGCTTATTTAACTTCTATGCAGAGTACATCATGAGAAATGCTTGACTGGAAGAAACAGAAGCTGGAATCAAGATTGCTGGGAGAAATATCATTAACCTCAGATATGCAGATGACACCACCATTATGGCAGAAAGTGAAGAGGAACTAAAAAGCCTCTTGATGAAAGTGAAAGTGGAGAGTGAAAAAGTTGGCTTAAAGCTCAACATTCAGGAAACGAAGATCATGGCATCCGGTCCCATCATTTCATGGGAAATAGATGGGGAAACAGTGGAAAGAGTGTCAGACATTATTTTTTGGGGCTCCAAAATCACTGCAGATGGTGACTGCAGCCATGAAATTAAAAGACACTTACTCCTTGGAAGAAAAGTTATGACCAACCTAGATAGTATAATCAAAAGCACAGACATTACTTTGCCGACTAAGGTCCGCCTACTCAAGGCTATGGTTTTTCCAGTGGTCATGTATGGATGTGAGAGTTGGACTGTGAAGAAGGCTGAGCACTGAAGAATTGATGCTTTTGAACTGTGGTGTTGGAGAAGACTCTTGAGAGTCCCTTGGACTGCAAGGAGATCCAACCAGTCCATTCTGAAGGAGATCAGTCCTTGGTGTTCTTTGGAAGGAATGATGCTAAAGCTGAAGCTCCAGTACTTTGGTCACCTCATGCAAAGAGTTGACTCATTGGAAAAGACTCTGATGCTGGGAGGGATTGGGGACAGGAGCAGATGGGGACGATCAAGGATGAGATGGCTGGATGGAATCACGGACTCGATGGACGTGAGACTGAGTGAACTCCGGGAGATGGTGATGGACAGGGAGGCCTGGCATGCTGCGATTCATGGGGTCACAAAGAGTTGGACACGCCTGAGTGACTGAACTGAACTGATAGATTACCATGTACTGAACCAATATGATGTAGAAGTAGTATTAAATTAAAAAAATAAAAATACAGTTTATTCTTAAAAATACACAAAGTATTAGATTATCAGATCTGACATGCATCAGAAATATTATGCAAACAATAATTTCAAAGGTAAAAATGATTTCAAGGCACAGGTAAAGTGAGATGATTGAAGTCAGCTCATTCTATGAGGCTCCCTAGCCCTCCTCTTCTTAGATGTACTCTGGGCAAGGGTAACAGATGGTGTTTCTAAGTAAAGTGTTCAGACAGCTCACTTAGCTGGGGGAAACATTTAGATCATATATTATGTATTTGGTTTTGGTTGGTCCACAGAAGTATGGCTCATAAGCCAAAGGATTTTAGGTTTGTTTACCACAAATAATTTTAGAAATAAATGTACATTTTGCTAAAAGCACTCCATAGATAAGGAATTCACTCCTGAAAAATCATCAGTTTGTTTGCCCAGAGATCTGTCAGTAAGTTGTTTACAAAGAATCTGCCCTCTTTCCTTGTTTCCGGCATATTCCTTCTTATAAGGAATGGATGAATTTCCAACCAATTGTTTATCCATTTTTCTTTCTAGATGGTTTATAGGCAAAAAGCATATGATGATACGTTTTCCATAAACTTATGTGATTGATTTAGAAAATGGAATTACAAACCATGCTGACAACTGTGATTGGGGATGAATTACTACACAATATCTTTCTTTATAATTCATTGATTTTTTTCAAGGATAATACTGTACATTCCTGTATTGTATAATTTCTTTGCATTTAATAATACAGTTTCAACATTTGGTAATTATATTGTGTTTGATAGGACACTGCCCTTGCTTTTAGGAGATACACATAGTAGTATTTACTGATGAAGCACAGGGGTCAGCAATATGCAGCCCACCCGTTGAATCTGTACTGCTGCTTTTGTTTGTACAGTCTGCTAAGAATGATTTTTACATGTTAAGTGATTGGGAAAAAGTCAACAGAAGAATAGTATTTCATGATGTCTGAAAATCATGTGAAAGTAGTTTAATTTCTTCACAATCAAACCCATTCATTTACATGTTGTCTGTGGCTGCTTTAGCCCGGCATTAAAATAGTTTAGTAGTTGTGACAAAGTAAGGCTCACAAAATCTAAATTAGGTATTACATTGCCATTCCTAGAAGGAATAAATAATTTGCTGACCCCTGGCAAATCATCATGATGTTAACAAGGAATTTTTGATTCAGTTTAATAAAATTTACCTACACATACAGAGATCGAGTTATGAGTATATCTATATTCATTTTATTATTCTTGCAGCTTTTCATGTAGTTTGGCATATTTTCTAAACTTCATTGAAGAAACTTTTTGCAGCTGATAAGTTGCTAGATCATAGTTTCAGGGGCTTCCCTGCTAACTCAGTTGGTAAAGAATCCACCTGCAGTGCAGGAGACCCCAGTTCGATTCCTCGGTCAATAAGATCCACTAGAAAAGGAATAGGCTACCCCCTCCAGGAGTCTGGCCTGGAGAATTCCATGGGCTCCAATCCATGGGGTCACAGAGTTGGACACAACTGAGTGACTTTCACTTCATCATTTCAGCTCATATTATATAATAGCTTTTGGTGTTGATATAGTCATAAAATCTTAGTAGATAATCTCTCTCTAGGAAATAATTACTTGAACAAGGATGAAGGAAAGAAAAAATAATGTAAAATACAAGATGAAGTAAAGTACTGGGGGATTTGGGGAAAAGTTCCAAAAATTAGTTGAGTAAAAAAGAGACCATATATTTTTCTGCAATATCCAAATAGATTTTAATTCTGTTTTGTTTCATGATCATGTACTGTAACGTTTTCCAGTCTTTTTGTTTCAATTGTCTTTTCTAACCTGTGATGAATTTAGCTCTATAGATGCAATATAATTTAGACTAAAATTTAATTTACTTGAAGGGAAGAGCTATCATACTCAGTTCTTTTTCAGAGTTGGGGACATACTTAAAAGTCATTATCTATGTGATAAATTGAGTTAGATGCCCAATGAAGCTTAAATGATACAAAGATGATTGAACTATGTATCTTAAAACTTTTCAGAGGCTAAGAAAAAAAGGATTAGTGAAAATACAGGAGAAGACAGGTTATAAATATCAAGTTAAACTTTAGACATTAAGAAGACAGTAAATAAATTCTTTAATATTCTCTATATTCTAACTAAGGATTAGTTTAGTGCCATGCACACCACACATTCCTTTCAGTAAACTATTCAGTAAACTGTAGAATGTCATTGTGGGATAAATTGAGGAGAGAAACTAGAGGAAAATCATTTTGAAAAGTAAGATTAATTGGCATATAGTCAGTAAATTCAAGTGGGCAATGAGCTGAAAAAGAGCTCATTATAGCAATGCTAAAGAAATAAATAGAAAACAATTTCAGCCAATAGAAATGTGATTGTTTTCCTCTTTTTTGAAGTTTATTCAAGTACTACTTCTAGAATATAACTTTCTAGTCTTTTTTATTTTTACCTACTCAAATAATTTTCATCACTTTTCTAAATATCATTCTGATGACATTTCTAACTAATTTCTCTGTTGGAATGCTATGGATGAATGAACCTTTATGCTTACTTGTAACCAATATATTTAACTTCTTTTCCTGAGGAATAGAAGTGTTTTACATTCAACCCAGGAAAGCTGTGGATAAGCTCTCCGTTTATTACCAATTTAAACATATTTGATAAGACAGGCAGAGGCATTTTGGTCAAATATATACTTTATATTTTCATGACTGTTCAAGAATTTGCACACATATTTTTACTTTAGAAAGTTTAAATTTTGCTCAAAAATAAAGTGGTAATTTCAATGTTTTTAACTCATTTGTCTTATATCTTTGTTTTTATTCTCTGAAAATTTCTTGCTATTTTTTCTTTTTAATAGAATGATTCAAGAAAATAATTAGCTGACATACCAAGAAAAGTTAACAGTGAGTCCTTCACCTGTACAGCACCTCTTCTGAGTAGCAGAGAGGTTATAATTATAATCCTAATATATTAAGACTGAGTTGTTTATATGCATGGTATTAAAAAATGCTGTTGTCAGTACAACAGTTTTTCTCCTCAGATTTCAGTCACTAGTTAAGAATTTCTTTTTTAAGATTGGCATATTTTTCTATTTTCATTTTTGAGAGTGTCAACTTTATTATTAACAAAAGCAGTATTTTATTCTTCCTGTGCATGATTTTGATTTTTCAGTTGGATCCAAAGTCAGGAAGAGAAAAAAGATGATATTTGCTGTCCTCTAATCATGTTCAATCAAGAGTCAACCAATATTTAAGATAAATATTTAAAATAGCTGCACTACTATCCCAGCATCGTAAAGCAACTATACTCCAATAAAAAAAAAAAATAATAGCTGCATGAGTCAGTGAGGACTAAGGACTCAATGAAAAGTTACTTTTCCATTTTTGTTTTTTTTATTGAAGTGCAGTCAATTTACAATGTTATGTTAGTTTCTGTTATGCAGCAAAGTGAGTCAGCTATATGTATTCATATATTCCCTCAGGAAATTTTTTAGATAGAATAATGGAAAGAAAAAATATCAAATATATTTTTTCTAGTATTCTGCAGATTTTAAAGTCTTACTCATTCTAGCATATCCTTATATAGTTTTTAAGATATACAAAAATGTTCTCTATTAGAAATAAATGGCATGATGGTGATTTCCTTTGAAAGACACTTTAAAAAATTTTTGGCCTGTTACCACTAATCTTATCACATGTATTTGGTATTGTTTAAGTAAAGTTGGTATCTGAAAAACTCTACCTATGATTTGGGTACTAGGTTCAGTCTGTGTGTGTGCTAAGTCACTTCAGTCATATTCAACTCTGTAAGACCCTATAAACTATAGCCTGTGATGCTTCTCTGTCCATGGGATTCTCCAGGCAACAATACTGGAGTGTGTTTCCATTTCTTTCTCCAGGGGATCTTCCTGACCCAGGGATCAAACCGGCATCTTTTAGTCTCCTACATTGGCAGGCAGATTCCATACCACTAGTGCCATCTGGACCTTTATAGATAAACAATAATCATGGTGGTAAAGTAGAATGGAGAGAGCATTGGGGGAATACAGCACTTTTCAAAAATTAATAGCGGATTCAGTCATTTGTTAGACAACCTGAAGTATTCTAACTCAATGAAATTTTAAGTTTTAAATTCCTTATTTTAGGTTACTAATAACAGGAAAGTATTTATATACCCATCTTTATGTTAATACCCCACTCTAGTATTCTTGCCTGGGGAATTCCATGGACAGAGGAGCCTGGTGGGCTACAGTCCATGGGGTCCCTAAGAATTGCACACAACTGAGTGATAACTTAGAATACTCATTGACTCTTCAATCAAAGCATTCCTTCCCATCTTAGATCATCATTTTGTATTTCATTTCCTCAGGGAGGCCTCACTTGACTCCATGATATCACATTATTCGATATAACAATCTTGGTTTATTCATGCATGCATGCATGCTAAGTCGCTTCAGTCATGTCTGACTCTGTGCAACCTCATGGACAGGAGACCACCAAGCTCCTCTGTCCACAGGATTCTCCAAGCAAGAATACTGGAGTGGGTTGCCATTTCCTTCTCCAAAAGTTTATTCATAGATTTCATCATATTTTATTTTTGCTTATTTGTTTATATTTATTTGTGTTTTAGACTTTATAATATAAGAGCCCTCAGAGATGGAACATAAATTTTATACTTTAGTACAATGCTTACGAAGATTAAGAAATACTAGTTTTTCTAAATTTATTTACAGTTTTCATCTTAAAATAATTTCAGAGTTTCAAAAATTCACAAAGCTACTACAAAAAATTCCTGTACATTCTTCACTTGGTTTCCCCAAATGTTAACATCATACAAAGTGACTATTAAAGTTAGGAAGTTGATATGTACATATCAACTATCACATATTTTGTTAATGCTTTCACTAATGATCTCTGATCAGAATCAAAGCCAGATCATCTGTTGCATTTAATTGCTACATTTCTTTAGTCTTTTTTATTCTAGTACAGTCCCGTCCCTCAGTTTTTCTCTGTCTTTTGATAATATTGAAGAGTGCTACCAAGTTATTTTGTAGATCATTTGAAAATTGAGTTTTTATTATGTTTCCATATAGTTAAATTCAGATACTGTATTTTGACAAAGTACCGCAATGCTGAGCTTGCCTTTCTCAGTGCATCATGTTAGGGGCACGTGACATTACCATGTCCCCTTTCTGGTGGTGTTAACTCTAATCACTTGGTAAAGATATTGTCCATCAGATTTCTACATTTTAAAGTTATTTTAAAATAAATCTTCTGTTGGGAGATACTTGGGAGACTATGTAAATGTCCAGTTTTTCATTATAATATCACCCACTAATTTTAGCGTTTTTGCCTGAAACAATTATATGTTTATTTTCCAATTACTGAGTTTCTATTTCCATGATTTCTTCTTTATATTAGAACACTATTGATGACACCACCCTTATGGCAGAAAGTGAAGAGAAACTAAAAAGCCTCTTGATGAAAGTGAAAGAGGAGAGTGAAAAACTTCACTTAAAGCTCAACATTCAGAAAACGAAGATCATGACATCCGGTCCCATCACTTCATGGGAAATAGATGGAGAAACAGTGGAAACAGTGTCAGACTTTATTTTTTGGGGCTCCCAAATCACTGCAGATGGTGATTGCAGCCATGAAATTAAAAGACGCTTAACTCCTTGGAAGAAAATTTATGACCAACCTAGATCGCATATTCAAACACAGACGTTACTTTGCCAGCTAAGGTCTGTCTAGTCAAGGCTATGGTTTTTCCAGTAGTCATGTATGGATGTGAGAGTTGGACTGTGAAGAAGGCTGAGTGCCGAAGAATTGATGCTTTTGAACTGTGGTGTTGGAGAAGACTCTTGAGAGTCCCTTGGACTGCAAGGAGATCCAACCAGTCCATTCTGAAGGAGATCAGCCCTGGGATTTCTTTGGAAGGAGTGATGCTAAAGCTGAAACTCCAGTACTTTGGGCACTTGAGGCGAAGAGTTGACTCATTGGAAAAGACTCTGATGCTGGGAGGGATTGGGGGCAGGAGGAGAAGGGGACGACAGAGGATGAGATGGCTGGATGGCATCACTGACTTGATGGACATGAGTTTGAGTGAACTCGGAGAGTTGATGATGGACAGGGAGGCCTGGCGTGCTGCAATTCATGGGGTCGCAAAGAGTCAGTCATGACTGAGTGACTGAACTGAACTGAACTGAACTGTATGGGAGAGCTTCCCTCTTTCATTCATTTACTCAATTATTAATTTACATCAGTGTGGATTTGTATGTATTTGGTTTACTTACTCATAGTAATACATTACCATTTTTTTTCCTGTTCAAATTATTTCAATTTTGGCTATTGAGAGCCACTTCAAGTTAGCTTCAGTCTCATTATAGCAAGTCATCATTATTTCTTGAAAACTTCCCATTTTCTTACAGCAAAAATTGTGGCAGACTCATGGTTTTTCTTTGCTCCAATACTGAAATCAGTCCTTGCTTCAAAGGGTCCTGGTTCCTTGAATAGGAGAATAATGTGAATCCAGAGTGCTAAGTATGCTCATTGTTATTGGGCTTTTCCTGCTTCTAGGTCTCCTCAGTGGTGAAGTAATATGTATATATACACACATAGAAGAGAGATATTGATTACATTAGAGATTATGAAAATGTGATTACAATAACAGCCTTGAGATGATAAGCACACCAAAATTATTATGCTATAGTATTTTTAAAATAGAGTGCTTAATTTCTATTTTATAGAAAATAATTTTATTTGGGTAGTCAGAATATTATGCAATAACTCACATAGGATATTCTCATAATACTCCTTGTGGAAAAGTGTTGGAGAGGATTTTGGACCAAAGAATATTTGTTTAATAGTGTCAGAATTCATTTTAACACCATGAAAGAGTATATATTTGTTCAATTTTCACTCACTGCACAAAGGATTAGATAAAAGAAGATTTTCAGTAATAGCATTTCATTTTGAGTCTTACCAATCCTTTTAGTTTTGGTATAACAAAAAGACTATTAGCTTTTACTCTGTTGTGTTGAATTTTGATGATTTTTGACAGTCTTCACTGAGACACTCAAAGAAATGAGACTTGGCAGTCGAATAACATAAGATTTCATTAAATTTACCAGCAACAAAAAAGCTGTTTCTGTCTGTTAACTTTTTGACATATTGTCTTTTTCTATCGTCTTTTCAGGACCTATATAAAAGGCAATAAAAGTATTGTTTTTGTGTGTTCAAAAGTTTCCCTATAATGAAGATAATAGGCAAGTTTCAACTTTAAATTTGTTGCATTTATAAACATAAAAATTAGGAAAACATTATTAAAGTAGTCGGTCAGATTTTGTGTTAGCATATAGTAACAGTAGCAAAAGTATTTTGTATGTATTTTACAGCATTCTATATTTTTTTCACAAAACTAAGTCAGACAGATATTTTCATTTTCATAGGTATAAAAAAATCTTGTGAAAAAGTAAAAGTCTTTATTACAAATTATGTGCTATTAGAGATAATAATAACTTTAAATATTGTAAAATTTCCATTTTTAAATGCCTTTGTATTGAATCGGTTACAAATGTATTTAGTTATCTATTAATTTGAGCTGGTTACCTATACAGTGTTACTGTAGAAACTTCAAATTAAGTGTATGGAAAACTATGAAAGGATTTTTATTTCCTAAACTTTACAGGATATGTTGTGAAAAGATGAGTTTCCATGAAATATCTGGTTATGATTTTACTTTCTAGCATTCCTGAGTATAGAAATGTATACTTAAAATCAGCTTAAGGAAGAAAATTAAAAATAAAAGTTCACATCAGTGTCATTTAACCATGTCACAGAGCCAGTTACCAGAGATCCAATTTCTGATTCTTTCGTCATGAAAAAACTAGAAGTAAAATCAACATCAAGTTTGTGCTAAGCAAATAGCATAATAGGAAAACACAATACTGACTAGTGGCTCTAAATATATTTTTGGTTACCAAAGTAAGATATAATAGCAGTTCAGTTCACTTGCTCAGTTGTGTTTGACTCTTTGTGACACCACGGACTGCAGCATGCCAGGCTGTCCATCACCAACTCGCAGAGCTTGCTCAAACCCATGTCCATCAAGTCGGTAATGCCATTCAACCATATCATCCACTGTCGTCCCCTTCTCCTCCCACCTTCAATCTTTCCCATCATTAGGCTCTTTTCCAACAAGTCAGTTCTTTGCATCAAGTGGCCAAAGTATTAGAGTTTCAGCTTCAGCATCAGTCCTTCCAATGAACACTCAGAACTGATCTCCTTTAGAATGGACTGGTTGGATCTCCTTGCAGTCCAAGGGGCTCTCAAGAGTCTTCTTCAACACCACAGTTCAAAAGCATCAATTCTTTGACACAGTTTTCTTTATACTCCAACTCTCATGTCCATACGTGATTACCGGAAAAACCATAGCTTTGACTAGACGGGCCTTTGTTGGCAAAGTAATGTCTTGCCTTTTTAATGTGCCGACTAGATTTGTCATAGCTTTTCTTCCAAGGAGCAAGTGTCTTTTAATTTCTTGGCTGCAGTCACCATCTACAGTGATTTTGGAGCCCAAGAAAATAAACTCTGTCACTGTTTCCATTGTTTCTTCATCTATTTGCCATGGAGTGATGGGACCAGATGCTATGATCTTAGTTTTTTGCATGTTGATTTTTAAGCCAGATTTTTCACTCTTCTCTTTCACTTTCATCAAGAGGCTCTTTAGTTCCTCTTCACTTTCTACCATAAGGGTGTTGTCATCTGTGTATCTGAGATTATTGATATTTCTCCCGGCAAACTTAATTCCAGCTCGTACTTTATCCAGCCTGGCATTTCACATGATGTACTCTGCATATAAGTTAAATAAGCAGGGTGACAATATACAGCCTTGACATACTCCTTTCCCAATTTGAAAAGATATAATATGGGAACCAATAAAAGCAGATAATTATCTTCTTCTTTAGTGTCTGCCTGGATCAACTGAAAACACTGGGCCATGTTGTCAGGAGACATAATGTAAAAACCTAGGTAGTATCACCAACAGAAGCAGATAACAGGTAATCAAAATAAAATTCAGAATGCAGGAGTATTATCTAAATGTTTAGTAGACTGGGGCAGCACTGGGCATGGTTAATGGCAAAGATAAAACGAATATAAAGGAAAATATTGAAAGGTCCTAGGACTTCCCTATAGCTCAGATGGTAAAGAATCTGCCTGCAATGTAGGAGACATGGGTTCGATCCCTGGGTCAGGGATATCCTCTGAAGATGGAAATGGCAATACTTTCTTGTCTGGAGAATCCCATGGACAGAGGAGCCTGATGGGCTACAGTCCCTGGGGTCACAAAGAATTGGACATGACTAAGCGATTAACATATATATATAATCCGTAATCCATAACCAGAAATCATGCCAGTTACTCACCCCTAAGGAAAAAGCTTACTCTGAAGGAAAAACACTGGGGGCAAAATCAAAATGAATTAGAGAGAGAGTGAGAAAGAAGGACAGAGAGAAATATTCTGGTAGAGGGTGAGAAAAGGAGAGATAGAAGAAGAAGATATTTTCAGAAATAAATGTATTTAAAAGGAACATCAGGGACTTCCCTGGTGATCCAGTGGCTGAGAATCCACCTTGCAGTGCAGAGGAGGTAGGTTCCAGCCCTGGTCTGAAAACTACAGATCCCACAGTGCAGTGCAACAAAGATCTAAATAATGCAACAAGAATTCCTAGTGCTGCAAATAAGACCAACACAGCCAAATACAGGGAAGCCCAAATAGTTTAAAAAGGTATATCAAACCAAATGGAAGGGGTGAAAAATATAATAAGAGATATAAAGGAGAAAAATGAGTGACTAGATAACCCAGTAATGGAGAGATTTTAAAAATTTGAAAAGAATATTCTAATATAGAACTTAGGCAAAGAGAGCAACACATATGTAAAAATTCAATTAGAGAGATAATATAAATTATTTGAGTATGTGGATAAGAAGGTAGGAAATTAACATTGACAACAGACTTCTTGGCAGCACCATTTTATACAGGAAGATAAGAAACTGTTTTTAATTATTATGAAAGAAAGAGCATTAATAAAAGTTAATTATATGTTATTCACTTAATCTATCATCATATCTAAGGAATACAAAGCATCACGGACATTAGGGAACTTTGGAAATACAATTCCTATGATTATTTTCTGAGAAATCTATTAGCTACTAATGACAAATGTTAATAGTTCAAATATAACATAAAAGCCTAAGGATAATTATTACATACACTAAATTTTGAAATGACTTGTGCTACTAATATATGCACAAAAGGGTAGATGTATTATAATTCACAAAAAATTGAAGAAAAGGGGAAGATAAGTGAAAGAAAAATATTAATGAATGTTTCAAGAGTATCAAGAGTATATCAATAAAAGGATAGTGAAGAGACGTTAATGTTAGGTGAAAAGAGAGGAGGGAGAAAAAAGAGGTAATGGCAACCCACTCCAGTAATCTTGCCTGGAAAATCCCATGGACGGAGGAGGCTGGTAGGCTGCAGTCCATGGGGTCGCGAAGAGTTGGACACGACTGAGCGACTTCCCTTTCACTTTTCACTTTCATGCATTGGAGAAGGAAATGGCAACCCACTCAAGTATTCTTGCCTGGAGAATCCCAGGGACAGGGGAGCCTGGTGGGCTGCCATCTATGGGCTCCCACAGAGTCAGACACTACTGAAGCGACTTAGCAGCAGCAGCAGAGAACGGTATCATTACACACTGAAGAAATCAATAGAGAATATTAAAATGCATTGGAGGACTAGTGTATTTTTTATATAAGGTTATATAAGATAATGACACAAATAGATATAGTAACATTTATAAATACCAAATGAGTCCCTGCAAAGCACCCAGAATGTAAATACACTGTAAGATTTTATGCATATAGTTTACATGGTAAAAATATTATGATAGAACTGAAAACCAGCATACTAAGAATATCAAATATATAAATGGGCTTAACTTGCCTTTCAGTAAAGTGTTTTCAGATTGACTAATGAAGCAGACTATAATTCATTCTGTGTACAGAAGACATACCCAAACAAAGCAATTTAGAAAGATTTAAAATAAAAGGAAGATCTAATATTGCTGTTATCTGATGATAAGTTTGTGAGACATGGTAGAATTTAGTACAAAATATATGTAACAAGGAAAGGAAAATTTACTTGCTAGAAGTTTCATTCTACATTCAGATATAATAGATATTAATTAAATATGCAAAATCATAACTTTCAGAAAGCAGAAGTAAAAGGAAATGAAAGGAAATATATATATACACATATTAAAACTGTGAATTTTAAAATATTTAATCCTGTGGAAAATCATTAATGATTATAAATAAACCTCCCCCTTGGATTTTTACAAATACTATGCATGCTTAGTCACTCAATTGTGTCTGACTCTTTGCAACCCCTTGGACTGTAGCCTGCCAGGCTCCTTTTTCCATGGGATTTTCCATGCAAGAGTACTGGAGTGGGTTGCCATTTCCTTCTCCAAGTGGATGTTTCTGACCTAGGGATTGAACCCGAATCTCCTGTATTGGCAGAATTCTTTACCAGCGAGCCATCAGTTAATCCAAAGATACTCTAGTTGCTGATAAAGACTTTTGTCTTTGACCAAACTCCTCTACCCTCTTCTCCATTAGGCTTTGATCTTGCCCCTTCTTGCCAGTCCACATAGCCCAGTTTTTGCAGGAATCTTTCTAAACCAGTTTAGAGAGACTGCCCCCACCTCAGGTATCAGATCACCTTTGGTATCTGATTTCCCTGGTCGACCTTCAAAATGATCGTTAAGTTGGTTTAGCAAAAATCCTCCAATCCTTGATAACTCTTCTTACTATTTTTCTACCCACGGACTCCCCTCAACCCCACCCCACTCTGCTCTTGGCTATAAATTCCTGCTTTTCTTTGCTGTATTTTGACTTTACTATACTGAAGTCTCTTTTACACTATTACAGTAGTTTCTAAATAAAGTCCATCTTTACCCAGTTTAACTATTATCTGGCTCTGGTTCTCTTTGACATTACCCTTTGAAGAGTCAATCAATTTTAGCGAAAAAGAATGGATGCTGTCTGTTGTCCTCATTCAAGAATGTCCTCATCTATAATACTGTTGATAGAAATAATGGCAGTGCTGATAGAAAGGCATGCATATGTGTGGAATAAACTCAGAGAAAGAAATAACAAGACTCTCACTTATTTACATAAGAGAAATGAAAGATGGTGAATGAACAACAGTGTAAAATCTGAAACTTAGGAAACAATCAATGGTAGAAATAAAACTGTGGGAGTTTTTAACATACAGACATTTAAAATAATGGGTTTGGGGGGGGTTAAATCACCCAAGCAAAGGTTTAGCCAGACAATTGAAAATAATGCAAAATAAGCTAAGTAAATAAACGTGTTAAAAATAAACTGAGAATAAAGAGTTCCAAGTTGTATGGAGAAATCCAGGTCAGTGTATTTTTTAAGAAAACACATAAAGGAAACTGTTTTAAAGAGGAGCAAATTGTCAATTATTTGAAATGCCACTGAGACTATGAGAAATGTGAGTAGTACCCATATAGAAATTAACAAAAGCCATTAAAAGACCACTTTCATTAAAATTATGGATAAGAACCTAAATTAGAATAAATAAATGGGTTCTTAATTTCAGAGTCATGGCATAATAGAAAAGCTAAAATCTCTTATTAAAAAAACAAGAAATGCAACATATCCTATAACAACTCTCCGTTTAAATACATATTACAGAATTTCAGGTTCAGGCCCTGATAGAATAGATCACAGTGAGCAAGCCCACACACCGCAAATACTATAAAATCTGGGCAAAACTGTTTAAAGACACTGAAGGAACCAAACCATATGGGACTAGAATGGGTCTATTATTAAGAAGGAATAAACCCACAAGATAAATTACATGTCCAGCATTTTTTTTTTTTTTGACAGCACTTCCGAATACTGATGTGAAAAAGCATAAGCAGAAAGGGAAGTTTTCTCTGTTGAGCAGACCGAGATCAGAGTCTGCAGCATTCAGTGTGTATGGGACTCATGGGATCAGTTTCCAAGAAGGAGGTAAACATAGAGAAGATGGCCAGATATCTGCATACAAATCTCTTTATGGGTAGCCCACATTAGAGACAGACATGTACAAGGTAAGACTTCCAGAACACCACATAAAACAATAGGTGGAAGCTGAGTACTGAGCTTCAATTTCAGCTGATTCCATTTAAAAGTATGTTATTTACCATAGTCTTAGTTTAAATGAGAAAAATTATATCATCTTAATACTAATATATGGTATATATTTTAACAGATATAGACAAAATATTTATAAGATTTATTATGACATTATAATCCATATAGGCAAATTACAAACCTGATAAAAGATATTTTTACCCATGGTGGATTCATGTCAATGTATGACAAAACCAATACAGAACTGTAAAGTAAAAAAAAAAAAAAAAATCCTATAAGTTGCTTATGATATAATGTGAAATATTAAAAGGTTTCCCTTTAGATCTATGAGTAAGAAAGATGTTACATTAGTTTCTCATGGCTGTTGTAACAAATTAACATGAACTGGGTAATGCAAACTGATTCATTTACTATCTGGAAACCAGAAATCCAAAATCAGTTTCACCGTGACAAAACCACGGTATCAGTGGGGCCATGCTCACTGCAGAGACTCCTGGGATATTCAGTCTCCTTGCCTTACCAACTTCTAGTGCAACATTTCTTGGCTCGTGGCCCCTTCCTCCATCTTCATGGGTGCAGTGTAGCATCTACAGATCTCTGTCCACTTCCATCATCATACAACTTTTGTCTTCTGTGTCAAATGTTTTTCTCCCTCATTCTTATGGTGCTTATATTTGTATTTTAGGCTCACCAGGATAATCCATGATAATCTCCCATCTCAAAATACTTACTTTAACCATATCTACAAGCCTCTTTTACCATATAATATAACATTCCAGGGATTAGGACCTGGATATCTTTGGATATCCTTAAGCTTATCACAAATGTCCTCTCTTGCTGCTTCTATTATGCATGGTACTTCCTGAATGACTTAAAAAAAGGATTGCTCTGAAGGAAAAGAAATGATTCAGTATTTGTAGGAAGTGTGGGATAAGGGAAAGTTTTTTTATTTGAAAATAGAGTATGAAAACGTTATTCTTATGAGGAGAGTAATCACAAGAAGAAGAAAAATGGAAATAATGATGCATAGGGAAGAAAGAATAACTATAACAACGTAAATCTCACAGGGGAAAAATTTGAATAAGATACTGAATAATATTCCCATCACTTCATGGCACATAGTGGCTGACTTTATTTCTCTGGGTTCCAAAATCACTGCAGATCGTGATTGCAGCCATGAAATTAAAAGACGCTTACTCCTTGGAAGGAAAGTTATGACCAACCTAGACAGCATTTTAAAAAGCAGAGACATTACTTTGTCAGCAAAAGTCCTTCAAGTCAAGGCTATGGTTTTTCCAGTAGTCATGTATGGATGTGCGAGTTGGACAGTGAAGAAAGCTGAGCGCCGAAGAATTGATGCTTTTGAACTGTGGTGTTAAAAAAGACTTGAGAGTCCCTTGGACTGCAAGGAGATCCAACCAGTCCATCCTAAAGGAGATCAGGCCTGGGTGTTCATTGAAAGACTGATGTTGAAGCTGAAACGCCAATACTTTGGCCACCTGATGCAAAGAACTGACTCATTTGAAAAGACCCTGATGCTGGGAAAGATTGAGGGCAGGAGGAGAAGGGGACAACAGAGGATGAGATGGTTGGATGGAATCACTGACACAATGGACATGGGTTGAGGTGGACTCTGGGAGTTAGTGATGGACAGGGAGGCCTGGCATGCTGCAGTTCATGGGGTTGCAAAGAGTCGGACACGACTGAGCGACTGAAATGAACTGAACTGAATAATAATTGCAGGATTGCCATACGATGGATACATTTAACATTTTTTTCAGTGTTTTCTGGATTGATATTAATTGCTTTACTGTGAATAGATATTGGATTTCCTTGATGGCTCAGCAGGTAAAGAACCTGCCTGCAATGCAGGAGACGTGGATTCAGTCCCTGGGTCGGGAAGATCCCCTGGAGGAGGACATGGCAACCAACTCCAGGACAGAAGAGCCTCACCGGCTATGGTCCATGGGGTTGCAGAGATTCAGACATGACTAGTAGATATTAATTTGAGTGAAAATTAGTGATTGAGATAGGAAAAGTAGGAAAGAAGATAGAGCCCACGGAATTCTTAATAAGTGGAAAACAATAATCAATAGACATTGAATGGATGGAGGCACTTAATATGGCATAAGAAAACAAGATATATGGGATAATAAATTGTAAAATTTATGTGTTATTGATTTCCTAAATTTTTATGGTAAAGAAATTATATGTTCATAAAATGAGAAAGGGACACACATTAAGGAAATAATTCATATGCCCTATTACTTGCATGCTTAATCTCTCCCTTTCTTAATTTTGGATGGGTCATATTGTGCAGTTTAAATATTATAACTGTTATCTTTTAACATTTACAAAACAAGCATACTTTTTTATAGTGTCTAAATCAATGGAACCTCAAGCTTAATTTAAGGTTAACCTTAAATTAAGCAAGCTTAACCTCATGCTAAATTATGGAGAGAAAGGGAAATATATGTTAGAATATTGTATATGATAAGGTTGCTTAAAACTTAAGCATTGAGGTTGAAGGATAGGAACCTAGATTGCAATATGAGGAAATATAGAAATACAGTAAAAGTTGAATTCAATAATTTGATTCAACTTTGAAGGTCATCAAACTACAGAAAAAAAGGCTGGTAAGCCCATGGCCTGTTTTGGTAAATAAAGTTTTATTGTAATAGAGAAGCATCATTATTTTTACATACTACCTATGGCTACTTAATGTGCTGCAATGACAGATTAACTGTGACAGAGAACATATGATACACATAGTCTAAGGTATTTAGTAGCTGAACCTTTACAGAATGGTTTATGAATGACTGCCTTAGTTAATCTCAAGTTCAGTGTCATTTATGAAACAGTTTTGCTTAGTGTGGCCATGTTTGATTCCCTTTCTAATGATAATTATTACAGCCTCTAGACAGAAGATTCCAATTATTTTAGGATTTCATTATTAAGAAAGGTACACTTAATTAAGCCATAGTTGTTAGTTCAAGAATAATTAATTAGAGCAAGTATATTGCTTTTATAGGATGTAATTAATAGGCAGATAGGTTACTGCTCTGTAATTTTATAGAATTTAAGAATAGATTCTATTTATTATTAACTATATCTCACATCATCTAGCTCATGTGATGTAGCTCTCAAGCAGCACATTATTTATGTCATTGATAATTTATTTTAGATATAGTAATTGGATAGGAGAGAATTCATGATGATGAAGGAAAAATTCATGGAAATCTGGCTGATAGGATGTTGGAGAAGACAATTCATTCAGTTACTAAGTCATGTTGTCCTTCAAGCAAATAAAAATAGTTTTCACTATCTTATATGGTGAATATTTTTCACTATATAAATCTGTCATATAATTTATCTTCTGAATGAAATGAATGAAAGATTGTTTGGATTGGTTTGCTGCAATCTTAGACATTATTTCTTTAAAATTTAACTTAAAAACTGATACTTGGTTTTACTAGCAAGAAATTCCAAACTGGAATGTATTAGTAAATATAAATGAAGAACCGTAGATCATAAATACCCTGAAATCTAGGATCTCAAGCATTATAATTATCTGCATTCCATATTCAAGTTATTTGTTATTAGGACTTAATAACTCCAGGTGGTTCAGGCAGTAAAAGAATTTGCCTGGAATGCAGGAGACCCAGATTTGATCCCTGGGTTAGTAGGATCCCCTGGAGAAGAGAATGGCTACCCACTCCAGTATTCTTGCCTGGAGAATTTCATGAGAGAGAAGCCTGGTGGTCTGTAGTCCATGGGGTTGCGAAGAGTCAGACATGATTGACTGACTACTACACACACACATGGGAGTTTAATATACATTCTTTGTTTTCACAAGTTTGCATATAGTGAAGAGTTAAGGTACATCAGTAAAAGAGATTTGTGCCACAGAAAGCAGATAATAATAGGGACAAACAGCCTAAACTGTACATGGACTTCAAAGCATATTTGGATTATTGTACTTTGTTATAAGGCATACCTGGTGGCTCAGCAGTAAAGAATCTGTCTTCTATGCAGGAAATGCAAGTTTGATCCCTGGGTTGGGAAGTTGTCCTGGATGAAGAAGTGGCAACCCACTCCCATATCTTGCTTGGAAAATCTCATGGACAAGGAGGGTAGCCTACAAGTAGGGTTGTAAAGAGTCAGACCTGATTCAGCACGCATGCACACTCAATGTTATGTCTGTTTCCTAAAGGAAGCAACTTGGAAAGGAGAAATAGTATGAATCTTCAGCACATGTACTTTCCTAAGCTTTTCAATTTGAGGAAAGAACAAGCTGGAAATACAGAAATATATTTGTTGATTGATAATTCTCTGTTGGTCTCTATGTTTCTGTGTATTTTATAAAGTAGAAGTATTAGCTATGGCTTTTCTATACCATCTTTTTAAAGATGTCTAAATAGTAGTCAGCCTTGGAAGACCAAGATAGTATTCACAAGCCAGAGAACATATTTTTTTCCAGAATATAAATAAAGTATCTCCCTTTATAGGAAACATTAGACATGTTTGATTACTGCCTATGTAGTAAAGATTTGGGTTACCTATACTTGAGTTTCCTCAGCTGTAACACAAATTGTGTGTACAGCATCCACTTGAGCTCCTTGGCATCATCTCCATCAGGTTTGAGTAAAGAAGAACTGACATGGACATAAAGCTCATGCATCTGTGTGCCTTGCTGCAAATAATGAAGTCCTTCATTTCAGACCAAGGAGTCACATGTCCTCTGCCAGTATCCATGAATTAGGCTACCTTGTAAGCTTGTTAGTAAGGTATGATCTCAGATCCTTCACAGTTTCTGACAATAATCCTTTAAAACTATCTATGGATGTATGCCCCTTAGGAAAATTGCACATACTTAAGGGAGGTGCAACTTTCCAGTTAAATGGCAACTATAATAAAAGATAGATCACTTCATCTGTTAGGTAACTAAGGTGTGTGTAAATTTCTCTATTTAGCCATGTTCTCTACTGAAAAGAGCCTCAATATGCCAAAAATAGTCATCAGTTCACTTTTATTTTTCAAAACGATTGTATTGCCTTCTATCATCAGCATTACCTTGAATAAGACAAAAGTTTAAAGAATTGTGGTGGTTCAAATACCTTTTGCCCATTTGTTACAAATTGGTAATTAAGAGGAGGCATACTTTAAAACAGTTTTGGATAATCCTGTCTGGAATTAGGTTATGTGATATTTCTTTCTCTCCTTGACAATCTATATGGTTAATAATCTGTTGATAAATTTTCTTCACTACTTCTCTCAGCAATGCATGAAATAAATTACAGATATTACAGCAAGGTAAATAAATAGAAGAATGTAAATCTTTGAAAATATGATAGCTCTCTTAGGCTGGAAATTAAATAATCTAGGTCTTTGTTTGTCTTTGCTATTCCTTTTCCTTTTGGAAAATAAAAGAATAATTTTAGAACACCTCTCAAAAACTTGTGGGAGAAAAACAGATATAATTGTCATTATCTCTTACACAAGCATGATTATTATGAAAAGAAGCACTTAATGAAGTACTGTGTATCTCTGCAACAATCAAAATAACTTGTAGAGATGGTCTTTGCCATGAGTTTATCTTGGCCCCAGATGACTTTTGTCTTGTTCCTCTCTATTATCCTATCTTACAGTGTCCTTATGGTTAAAATAGCTTAGCAGCACATCCACATTCCAGTCAGGAGAAAAATATAAGAAAATGTCTAACATAATCAGATTTGATTAAAGACATTACCTGGAATTTATGCCCAAGATATCATTTATATCATGCATGATAAAATTTAATCATTGAATAGGAGGTTATGAAATGTAATCTACTCATGGTTATATGTATTTAAGGTTTTGTTACTAAACAGATGAAAAAAGAAAGAAGGCATATTAGGGACAATTAGTAGTCTCTATTATAAAGAAGTTGCCAAGCCCTTTCTAGCTATGAATATTGAAAAGGTTTATTGTGACTGCACTTTCAACTTGAAAATAGCTATTCAGGTATTCAGTAATAAGAATATGAGTAACAATAATAATGGAGTGTCTCATAGCAGAGACATGAAAAAACATTTATGTTTAAAATTTGATTATTCTTTTACTACCCTTGGTAGAAAATAAATGAAAGTGAAATTGAAAGTTACTCAGTCGTGTCTGACTCTTTGGGACCCCATGGACTATACAGTCCATGGAATTCTCAAGGTCAGATTTCTGGAGTGGGTAGCCTTTCCTTTCTCCAGGGGATCCTCCTTACAGGGATTGAACCCAGGTCTTCCACCTACAGGTAGATTCTTTACCAGCTGAGCCACCAGGGAAGCCCAAGAATACAGTAGTGGGTAGCCTATCCCTTCTCCAGTGGATCTTCCTATCCAAAGAATCAAACCGGGGTCTCCTGCATTTTAGGTGGATTTGTTACCAACTGAAACTCCGGGAGTTGGTAATGGACAGGGAGGCCTGGCGTGCTGTGATTCATGGGGTCACAAAGAGTCAGACATGACTGAGTGACAGAACTGAACTGAACTGAACTGAGCTATTAGGGAAGGCCGAAAATAAATGAACTAAAGACAAATCAAGTTTGATTTATATGAGTTACACGGATGTGTAAAATTTATAAGTTATTGAAATATTTTATAGATAAATGGAGCCAAGCAAGAGGAAATAAATATTTACATATTTTGGTAAATTATTTTTATTTCTTTTTCAATCAAGATGACATAGATATTGTATTCTTTGTGAACTTACTTAAATGCTTTTAAGCTTTGAAATTCCATCTAAAGAAAATAGAGACATGGTTTAACTTAAATCATATTTGAATAAAGGATGTATCTGCTAAGTCACTTCAGTCGTGTCCGACTCTGTGCGACCCCAGAGATGGCAGCTCACCAGGCTCCCCCGTCCCTGGGATTCTCCAGGCAAGAACACTGGAGTGGGTTGCCATTTCCTTCTCCAATGCATGAAAGTGAAAAGTGAAACTGAAGTCACTCAGTCGTGTCTGACCCTCAGTGACCCCATGGACTGCAGCCTTCCAGGCTCCTCTGTCCATGGGATTTTCCAGGCAAGATTACTGGAGTGGGGTGCCATTGCCTTCTCTGGAAGGATGTATAAATCTATGTAACTGTTAGTAAGTGAGAGTGGAAGTACAATTCAGTTCAGTTCAGTTGCTCAGTCATGACCGACTCTTTGCGACCCCAAGGACTACAGCGTGCCAGGCTTCCCTGTCCATCATCAACTCCCAGCATTTACTAAAACTCATGTCTGCCGAGTAGGTAATGCCATCCAATCATCTCATCCTCTGTTGTGCCCTTCTCCTCACCTTCAGTCTTTCCCAGCATCAGGCTCTTTTCAAATGAGTCAGTTCTTCACATCAGGTGGCCAAAGTATTGGAGTTTCAGCTTTAACATCAGTCCTTCCAATGAACATTCAGGACTGATCTCCTTTAGGATGGACTGGTTGGATCTCCTTGCAGTCCAAGGGACTCTCAAGAGTCTTCTCCAACACCACAGTTCAAAAGCACTGATTCTTCGGCGCTCAGCTTTCTTTATAGTACAACTCTCACCATCCATACATGACCACTGGAAAAACTATAGCCTTGACTAGATGGACCATTATTGGCAAAGTAATGTCTCTGCTTTTTAATATGCTGTCTAGGTTGGTCATAACTTTTCTTCCAAAGAGTAACCGTCTTTTATTTCATGGCTGCAATCACCATCTGCAGTGATTTTGGAGCCCCCAAAAATGAAGTCTCTCACTCTTTCCACTGTTTTGCCATCTGTTTGCCATGAAGTGATGGGACCAGATGGCATGATCTTTGTTTTCTGAATGTTGAGCTTTAAGCCAGCTTTTTCAATCTCCTCTTTCACTTTCATCAAGAGGCTCTTTAGTTCTTCACTTTCTGCCATAAGGGTGGTATCTGCATATCTGAGGTTATTGATATTTCTCCTGGTAATCTTGATTCCAAACACCATTCACAAATACCAACATAATCTAATGGAATAAAATCCAACTTAGTCTTTTGTGTCTAATATTCTGTACCTTTCACTTTTTTCAGAAATTGCTGATATGTATTTTTCAAATTATCTGTGTGTAATTTGTTGATGAGAAAGTTTACCAAATTAAATTTATCAGAGATTTTCAGATGGATGACAAAAACATTGCAACTCATTTCACAAATGAATTTAATGAGGAAATTACTATCTATACTGAAATGGACTGGAATTTAAATATAAAAGAAATTCCATAAGAATATCACCACTGTGATTTAAGTGTGGAGTCCATTAAGTTTTGACAACATCTCAACTATTAATGCGCTAGTATAATAGATAACTTGCTTTGATAAATGCTGCTGTGTTAAGGGGGCAGAAGGACAAGAATTCAAAGGCTAACATTTTCTAAATATAGTATTTTGATTTATAAGTCATTTTGTCATTACATACCATATACTATTCCTTTGGTATTAGTAGGTAATATTTAAAATTTCCGGAGAGCTTTCCTGGTAGCTTTGAGTCTTTTTCTTAACTCACTACCTGAATCTTAAGGCACTGTAATCATATTGTTATCCAAACAGTTACTCTTGAGGGTCTAAATCCAGGTAGTACAGATGTGTCCATACATACCAGAAATACTCAGTATACCACAAATTTAGTCCTCAGAAAATGGACTGTATCTCAAGAAAACTGGTTTGCTGTGAGACATGTTTGATCTGGCTTTTTTGTTTTTGTTTATCAGTTTAAATACATTGAGTAAAGCTTTTTAAAGAAGAAAACAATATGAAACTCGAAAACAATGAAAGAAAAATAGACAGTTGTGGTACCTTCCTTTGTCATAATAAAAGACACAGCATTATTAAACTGTCAATTCTTAAGTTGATTTAAAGATCCAGTACAATCCCAATAAAATCTCAGCAATTTATTTTGTAGCTATTCAACAAACTCATTTTAAACATCGAATAGTCTAGGCAGTACTGATGAGGAAAATGTCAATGAACTCACACATCCCAATTTCAATATTTATTATAACCCTATACTTAAGAGGATATATTTTAAAATTAGTAGACATAAAGATAAATGGAATAGAATAGAGATATCAAAGGATGGGACATGACTGAGTGACTCAGCACAGCAGAGCACAGCATTATAGAGAGCTCACTAGTAGACCTATGCCACACAGACAACTTGAATTTACTCAGTGAAATAAAGACACATCAACCCAGAAAAGAGACTTCTAGTTTTTAGTCGTCACCAATAAATAATGAGGGTACAGTTGAATGACCAACAGGAAATAGACACACACTTGGTACTTGGTACTTTAGGCATATATTCACTCAAGATCAAGCATTGCCTTAAATATAAAATGCAAAACTATAAAAATTATAGTGGGAAACAGGAGAAAATCTACATGAGTTAAAAGTTGATTAGTTTTCATGTACAACACGAAGTTACAGTCCATGAAAAAGTGATAATGTAGACTTTGTTAAATTTAAACTGTTTACTCTGTGAAGGACGGTGCTCAAAGAATGGAAAGACAAGACCTTGACTAGGAAAATATATTTTCAAAACATAAATTTGAAGAAAGATTTGCATGTAAAATACTCAAAGAACTAGTAAAACTCCATAATAAGAAAATAAACTCCCCAAATATAAATAATAAATAGGGCAATATGAGTAGATACCCTACCAAACGGTATTTATAAATGGTATTTATATGCATATATTATTCAACATTGGGGAATTATTGGGAAAAATATGCATTGTACATTAGGGAAAAGACAATTAAAATACTAATAAGATAACCCTACCAATAAAATAGCTAACATACCCCAAACTGACAATATCAATTAATTGCTGGAGAGGATGTGGAACAACAGAAATCTCATTGATTGCTGATGGAAGTACAAATGGCACATCCTCTTGAGAAGACATCTTGCCACAGTCTTGTGAATCTGGATATAGTGTCTCCATAGGTAGCAATTGTGCCCATAGCAATTGTGCCCCAGTATATTTATTCAGTGGTGTGAAAACACACATGCACAGTGTAAGGTCAGACCCTGGTTGCCATGACGAGCCGCCCCTTTCTCTCCCCCACCGGCGGGAGAAGTCCCTAACAGAGGGAGCCTCCTGGATCCTGGGACCAATGACAGCACACTCCGCCAGCTAAAGCCGCCCTGCCCCAGCTGCATGAACCGCGCTGCCTCAGCTACCATAAGCCGCCCAGCCCCAGCCGCATAGAGAAACCTACCAGTAACCTATAAACAAACCCCCTTCCTCTAGCCCAGCCATCCCTTGCAGCGTGCCTGCATATATAAACAAACTTCCAACATGGCCCGGGCGCCGATTCCCTCGACCTGCCCCGTTCTGTCTGGGAACCCTGCCGTGGAGCGCTATGCCATTAAAGCTCATTAGACATTTTTTGGTGTACCTGGTCATCTTTTACCTAACTCACAGAACTAGGAACTCATGTATAAGGCAGATTTATTAACAATGGGCAAAACCTAGAAGGAACCAAGATGTCCTTCAATATATGAGTGACAGTCAAATGAGGCACAGTAAGTGGTGACACAAGTTACACAGCGTATGGAACAAGGTATAAAAGCAGACGAATTCAGACAGGAGGTAGAGGAACAGTAAATGAAGACACTAGTTGCTGGACTGTAAGCACATAGAATGTAGAAAAACATACACTGAAGCCAGGGAATAAAAATACTCTCAGGGGATGAAAGGAGATGCAAAAGAAAAAACAAAAATACTTGTTTACTTCCTTCAGTTTATTGGGTTAACAAATGACCTTTTTTTTTTTTTTTCTTTCATTCTTGTGAACTTTTTTTTTTTTTGGTTTTTGGATGTGAATAGTAGTGCATCAATTAAAAATTGAGGATTCTTCATTGTAAATTAATATTTAGCACAGTTTTTAATATTTCTATATATTGTGATTATGAAAATGGTTCTCACAAATCAGCAATGTAGAACAGCTCCAAAATATGGATTATTTATTAAGCTGAGAGTACTCTCTATAATAGGATCTAAGTAAAATCACAGAGAAAATGCTATTTTTAAAAATGAAAGTTCATTGAAATGTGATTATTTATTTTAAAGTTAATGTTAAACTTTGTGTTAAACATTATTCTAAATGCTCCTAGCTGAAAAGATTTTTGCTTTTATAACAATCATTGATGAAGTGTTTTAATGCTAGTCATCTTATAACCTCCAATATACTTAAACATAAAATTGCAAAATCATTTGAGATTCAGTTAAATACGTATTATCATGACACTGTACAATAATGGATGAATAGTGGGGAATGAAATCTTCCCCTCACACCTACAAAAAATGTTTTGTCTTCTTTCTTGTTATCAAAACATGTAAAATACCAAAGAGAATGCCCACCTAGATAATTCAAGATGATACACCTAGGAATGTAAGAGTGTATAGCTATTGCTGTTAAATAGGTTTTCAGAGTATTAACAATTTATGGGCTGTTTGATGAACAATAAAATTCTATACACAGTTTTTATCTTGGTCAATAAGTACTAACAATGTTTTGCTATTATTTTGATCATTTCCCATATTTCCTTCTTTGTGCTGGGTTATTTAGTTATGTTATTTCATTTAACCTTGCTAAAAATTCCAAGGTCATATTTTCCTAGTCAATAGGCCAGATATTAAACACATCATGGAAAGTTAGGAAGAACACCTAGGATTTACCTATGATTCGAAATAGAGAGCCAGAAATAAGAAGTAGACTTTATGACTAATCAGTTCATTTCAGTTCAGTTGCTCAGTCATGTCCGACTCTCTGGGACCCCATGAACTACAGCATGCCAGGCCTCCCTGTCCATCACCAACTCCCAGAATTTACTCAAACTCATGTACATTGAGTCAGTGATGCTATCCAACCATCTCAACCTCTGTCATTCCCTACTAGTCCTGCCCTCGTTCTTTCCCAGCATCAGGGTCTTTTCAAATAAGTCAGCTCTTTGCATCAGGTGGCCAAAGTACTGCAGTTTCAGCTTCAACATCAGTCCTTCAAATAAACACTCAGGACTGATCTCCTTTAGGATGAACTGGTTGGATCTCCCTGCAGTCCACGGGACACATAAGAGTCTTCTTCAACACCACAGTTGAAAAGCATCAATTCTTTGGCGCTCAGCTTTCTTTACAGTCCAACTCTCACATCCAGACATGACCACTGGAAAAACCATAGCTTTGACTAGACAGACCTTTGTTGGCAAAGTAATGTCTCTTTTAATATGCTGTCTAGGTTGGGTATAACTTTCCTTCCAAGGAATAAGCATCTTTTAATTTCACTGGAGTCACCATCTGCAGTGATTCTGAAGCCCCCCAAAATAAAGTCAGCCACTGTTTCCACATCTATTTCCCATGAAGTGATGGGACAAGATGCCATGATCTTAGTTTTCTGAATGTTGAGCTTTAAGTGCAACACTCCTTTTTCACTCTCCTCTTTCACTTTTTCATCAAGTGAAATGAGTGATAGTACAGTTTTTAAAAAGAATTACTAGATTCTCCAAGAGAAAAAATTCCATAATGTGACTCTTTTACAATGTAATATTAGTAAAAGGGTAACGACTAATAGAGTTCTGTGAAGAGAATGCACTGGTCATAGCAAATATCCTCTCCAACAATACAAGAGAAGACTCTACACATGGACATCAACAGATGGTCGACCAGGAAATCAGATTGATTATATTCTTTGCAGCCAAAGATGGAGAAGTTCTATAGAGTAAGCAAAAACAAAACCAGGAGCTGACTATGGCTCAGATCGTGAACTCTTTATTGCCAAATTCAGACTGAAATTGAAGAAAGGGGAGAAAACCACTAGACCATTCAGGTATGAGCTAAATCATATCCCTTATGACTATACAGTGGAAGTGAGAAATAGATTTAAGGGACTAGATCTGATAGACAGAGTGCCTGATGAACTATGGAATGAGGTTCGTGA
Organism: Oryx dammah; assembly: GCF_014754425.2. Classification (NCBI taxonomy): domain Eukaryota; kingdom Metazoa; phylum Chordata; class Mammalia; order Artiodactyla; family Bovidae; genus Oryx; species Oryx dammah. The sequence continues at coordinate 25,928,350 of NW_024070196.1, read as the reverse complement.
CATTGTACAGGAGACAGGGATCAAGACCATCTCCATGGAAAAGAAATGCAAAAAAGCAAAATGGCTGTCTGAGGAGGACTTACAAATAGCTGTGAAAAGAAGAGAAGTGAAAAGCAAAGGAGAAAAGGAAAGATATACCCATCTGAAGGCAGAGTTCCAAAGAATAGCAAGGAGAGATAAGAAAGCCTTCTTCAGTGATCAATGCAAAGAAATAGAGGAAAACAATAGAATGGGAAAGACTAGAAATCTCTTCAAGAAAATTAGAGATACCAAGGGAACATTTCATGCAAAGATGGGCTCGTTAAAGGACAGAAATGGGAGGGACCTAACAGAAGCAGATGATATCAAGAAGAGGTGGCAAGAATACATGGAAGAACTGTACAAGAAAGATCTTCACGACCCAGATTATCACGATGGTGTGATCACTCACCTAGAGCCAGACATCCTGGAATGTGAAGTCAAGTGGGCCTTAGAAAGCATCACTACGAACAAAGCTAGTGCAGGTGATGTAATTCCAGTTGAGCTATTTCAAATCCTGAAAGATGTTGCTGTGAAAGTGCAGCACTAAATATGCCAGCAAATTTGGAAAACAGCAGTGGCCACAGGACTGGAAAATGTCAGTTTTCATCACAATCCCAAAGAAAGCCCAATGGCAAAGAATGATGAAACTACTGCATAATTGCACTCATCTCACAAGCTAGTAAAGTGATGATTAAAATTCTCCAAGACAGGCTTCAGCAATATATGAACCATGAACTTCCACATGTTCAAGCTGGTTTTAGAAAAGGCAGAAGAACCAGAGATCAAATTGCAAACATCAGCTGGGTCATCAAAAAAGCAAGAGAGTTCCAGAAAAACATCTATTTCTGCTTTATTGACTGTGCCAAAGCCTTTGACTGTGTGTATCACAATAAACTGTGGAATATTCGTAAAGAGACCAGACCACCTGACCTGCCTCTTGAGAACCCTGAATGCAGGTCAGGAAGAAACAATTAGAACTGGACATGGAACAACAGACTGGTTCCAAATAGGAAAATGAGTACATCAAGGCTGTATATTGTCACCCTGTTTATTTAACTTCTATGCAGAGTACATCATGTGAAACGCTGGGCTGGAAGAAACACAAGCTAGAATCAAGATTGCTGGGAGAAAGATCAATAACCTCAGACATGCAAATGACACCACCCTTATGGCAGAAAATGAAGATGAACTAAAGAGTTTCTTGATGAAAGTGAAAGATGAGAGTGAAAAACTTGGCTTAAAGCTCAGCATTCAGAAAACAAAAATCATGGCATCCATTCCCATTGCTTCATGGCAAATAGATGGGGAAACAGTGGAAACAGTGGCTGACTTTATTTTTTGGGGCTCCAAAATCACTGCAGATGGTGATTGCAGCCATGAAATTAAAAAACACTTACTCCTTGGAAGGAAAGTTATGACCCACCTAGACAGCATGTTAAAAAGCAGAGACATTACTTTGCCAACAGAGTCCATCTAGTCAAGGCTGTGGTTTTCCCAGTGGTCATGTATGGATGTGAAATTTGGACTGTAAAGAAAGCTGAGCACACAAGAATTGATGCTTTTGAAATGTGGTGTTTTTTGAGAAGACTCTTGAGCATCCCTTGGACTGCAAGAAGATTCAACCAGTCCCTCCTAATGGAAATCAGTCCTGGGTGTTCATTGGAAAGACTGATGTTGAAGCTGAAACTCCAATACTTTGGCCACCTGATGCGAAGAACTGACTCATTTGAAAAGACCCTGATGCTGGGAAAGATTGAAGGCAGAAGGAGAAGGGGATGACAGAGGATGAGATGGTTGGATGGCATCACTGACTCAATGGATGGGTTTGGGTGGACTCTGGGAGTTGGTGATGGACAGGGAGGCCTGGTGTCTATGGTTCATGGGGTTGCAAAGAGTCGGACACGACTGAGCGACTGAACTGAACTGTATTAGTAAATAAATGTGTAGACATTTCTCCAATACAAAACACATGTAATTTGGATAATATGAATAGTTTTTAAAAATAATTAAATTATATAATGTTAAGGAAAATCTTCAAAGACTATAAAGGACAAAATTTACACATGTAGATAGTCAAGCCAGCAAGAAAGATGGCCTTTATTAAGGAAACATCTGCTTGAACATGAATTCTACAGAATCTAGAGGAAAAAATGAGATGGGGTATCTGTGCAAAACTCCTATATAAAGTTGATATATGACCTAGATATGGTTAAAATACACATAGGCACACATGGACACATACACAAACACATTGTGTAGGTAGATATTGGTATGATTTATCTGTCTCAGTCTGGTCCCTAGGTCAAAGCCTAAGGAAAAGGGAGAGAATGAGGCAGAGAGGGAAGGAGGAAGGTAAAGTAAGAATGAAAACAGGAGAGTGTGAAAGGGATGGAGGGGGAGAGAAGGAGGCATAATTACAGGTTAAATGAAAGAAAATAGAATAAGTATGCTATCAATGTGTCTTTCCAAGCATGCTTAAAAATATCTGATGAAATAAATTCCCAGAAAAAAATAGACTAAACTAATCTATAATGGATGGGGGACAAGGGATGGAGTGTTTTTAAAACTACTAAAGTAATTGAAGAAGCAGATTATAAATTTATGAAAAGAAAACCATGAGTGTGTGGAGAGTAAAGATTCAAAGACAGGAATTTGTTGAGGTGGGGGAAAATTTTCCCTCTATCTTTTTTGTGTTCTTTTGGCTGAGCTAATAAAATTGACATAAGAAACATATTTTAATGCATGGAGGACTCATAGAAATGAGACTTAAGACGTGACCAAAGTAAGCAGATTTTTATATTTTTAGGCAGAGACTATAAATATGTAAGGACAAAAAAAAAAACAAACATGTTTTAGATGCTTAATTAGTGAACAGTCTAAAGAGTTTGGGCTTAAGGTAGTAAGTTAGGGAAGTAATGAGGTTTGTCTATACAGGCTCCTGGGCCCAAATTCCCTATCTTGGGAAATAAGTGTGTCTTTCTACTTCTAATGGTAGTGGTTGTACCTTTCACATGACAGATTTATTTCCTGCTTTCAGAGAGACAGAAGGATCAAATAATCCCATTTGCATGAGCATTTCTTAAGTAACTTCAGTTCAGAATAATCAGTATGCCATGGAGGTATATTTTGAGACAGCCTAAGCTAGACTGTGTGGATCACAATAAACTGTGGAAAATTCTGAGAGAGATGGGAATACCAGACCACCTGACCTGCCTCTTGAGAAATCTGTATGCAGGTCAGGAAGCAACAGTTAGAACTGGATATGGAACAACAGACTGGTTCCAAATAGGAAAAGGAGTGCATCAAGGCTGTATGTTGTCACCCTGCTTATTTAACTTATATGCAGAGTACATCATGAGTAACGCTGGACTGGAAGAAACACAAGCTGGAATCAAGATTGCCAGGAGAAATATCAATAACCTCAGATATGCAGATGACACCACCCTTATGGCAGAAAGTGAAGAGGAACTCAAAAGCCTCTTGATGAAAGTGAAAGAGGAGAGTGAAAAAGTTGGCTTAAAGCTCAACATTCAGAAAACGAAGATCATGGCATCCGGTCCCATCACTTCATGGGAAATAGATGGGGAAACAGTGGAGACAGCGTCAGACTTTATTTCTTGGGGCTCCCAAATCACTGCAGATGGTGATTGCAGCCATGAAATTAAAAGACGCTTACTCCTTGGAAGAAAAGTTATGACCAACCTAGATAGCATATTCAAAAGCAGAGACATTACTTTGCCGACTAAGGTCCGTCTAGTCAAGGCTATGGTTTTTCCTGTGGTCATGTATGGATGTGAGAGTTGGACTGTGAAGAAGGCTGAGAGCCGAAGAATTGATGCTTTTGAACTGTGGTATTGGAGAAGACTCTTGAGAGTCCCTTGGACTGCAAGGAGATCCAACCAGTCCATTCTGAAGGAGATCAGCCCTGGGATTTCTTTGGAAGAAATGATGCTAAAGCTGAAACTCCAGTACTTTGGCCAGCTCATGCAAAGAGTTGACTCATTGGAAAAGACTGTGATGCTAGGAGGGATTGGGGGCAGGAGAAGAAGGGGACGACAGAGGATGAGATGGCTGGATGGCATCACTGATTCAATGGACATGAGTCTGGGTGTACTCTGGGAGTTGGTGATGGACAGGGAGGCCTAGCATGCTGCAAATCATGGGGTCACAAAGAGTCGGACAGGACTGAGCGACTGAACTGAACTGAAGATAGACCCTGGTGTCAGACAATAAAGCGTCTGCCTACAGTGTGGGAGACCCAGGTTTGATCCCTGGGTTGGGAAGATCCTCTGGAGAAGGAAATGGCAACCCACTCTAGTACTCTTGCCTGGAAAATCCTGTGGATGGAGAAGCCTGGTAGTCTACAGTCCATGGGGTCACAAAGAGTCGGACACGACTGAGTGACTAAACTTTCAAAACTTTCAACCTAGACCCCAACAAATTTAAATCCTTTCAAGCTCATACAAAAGAGGCTGGAATAATCTTAATAACTAGCTCAGACAGTGACACCATTAAAAAAAGGAAATTATAATCTGATCTCACCCATGAATAGAAATAAAAAATCTTAACCAAATAATTAAAAAATAATCAATGCTATTATATATGAAAAAATTTAATAAATCATAACCAAATTGGATTTTAAGCCTAATAAGTATTGTTTCAATATTAGTAATTGTTGTTATCTGATTACCAGGTAAAATAGAATAAAAAAAGAAACAAAAGAGAGAAATATCCTTACATTTATCCCAATAAATGCACTGTACTTCAATACCTACTAGTACTAAGTCTTGTAAAATAGGGACAAAATCTTTCATAACTTGATAAACAGATACTAGTTGTAAAACATTCAAGTATTGCTTTTAAAATAAGAAATAATATAGGAAACTTTCAGCAATTCTGTTAAGTAATGTGCTTGTTCTTGTGACCTGAACACTATGACTAGATAAATGAATGATATTTAAAAGAATTGGAAAATAGAAAGCTATTTATAGATTATCAATTAAACTAAGAAATTATCAAAGCAAGGAATGTCTCACAATGTCAGAAAATATACCATACAAACTCATAAGTGCAGAAAATTTTTCTGAAAATATTTTTGCATTAATGTATTAAAATGGTTTGCTTTTCTGATTCTCTTGCACATATCAGTAAAAATGTTCCTACTACTGATTTGTAAACTAAATTACTGCATTTCAGTGTGAAGCATTATTGATACATTAAAAAAATATCAGAATATCTACTTTAATACATTATATCAAACATACTCATATCATACTCACCTCATGCTAACCATATGAGGATGCCCTGCAAAGAAATACAAACAAAAATCAAACAAATTTGACAAAGTCATGAAACAATCCCAGAGTCTACAAATAGATTTAATAGCATATCTATTTACTGGAAACATTATTGATTTATTTTCTCAAGTCTCATTTTTTTTAAAAAAAGTTTGACTAAGTCTCTTAAAGGTCAAGTTTATTTATGGCCATTTGGATTCAAACTTCATTTTCTTTATCATTTCAGACAAGCCCTAGATAGTCCAGGTCACAGATCTAATTCATTGGCATTTTCAGGAGGAAAATCAAAAGACTAGATATTCAGTAATCATTTATTTTCTGAAACGTATTTATAGTAGTTCTAATTTATTGTTAATAAACATTGAATTGTATTCATACTTTGTGAGATCCTTTGACTATAAATTTGTTGTCCCACTTTTGGTTTTGTACAGGGGTGCACATTGTATTTGAATATAACCATGTTCTTCTAAAGACTTTTTTGTTTTAACTACAAAAACTGTTTACAGAATGAATCTGAATGGCCATAGCCATTCTGATGATGAATTGATTATAAGACTCTAGAAGCTGTTTCAATTTCTGGTGTGAAACATTATATAATATTGTCTACACAATATATTTGCTTTAATGTTTATAATCTGCAAATAAAGTATTTCATTCACTAGGTAGGTATCTTTCAAATGAAAATGTTTGCACATTTTGTGTATTTATGAACTTAAATTTTTGAGATAAGCCTTTTCATATAAGCATAATTTATTACAGAAGGAAAAGCTTTATTTCAATGAAAAGGGCAAGACTGTCTCTTCAGTGTTAAAATAATATGAACTTTTCAGCTTCTTTTTTCTTGATATTACCATTCTCTATGTTTCCTTTTACTGAATAATGTGTATCACATATTTTATAACATTGAATATATAATAATTTATTAATAAATAACATCACATACTAAATGGACATGAATTTGAGTAAACTCCAGGAGATAGTTTGGACAGAGGAGCCTGGTATGCTACAGTCCATTGGGTGGCAAAGATCAGACACAACTTAGTGACTGAACAACATACAGTAATCAGAATATTTCATCAATAACTTTGGAAGCTCAAAATTTTAAGAATAGCTCTGTTTTTCTGATATTACTTTTTTGTTCCTCGTGTTTGCATTTTTGTGTTTCAATAACTTATTACAGGGCTTCCCTGGTGGTTCAGACGGTAAAGAATCCACCTGCAATGCAGGACACCTGGGTTCCATCCCTGGGTTGGGAAGATCCCCTCGAGGAGGGCATGGCAACCCACTCCAGTATTCTTGCCTGGAGAATTTCCATTTCAGAGGACCCTGGTGGGCTACAGTCCATGGGGTTGCAAAGAGTCGGACTTGACTGAGCTACTACAAATTTATGTCAGAATTTTTAAAGATTTTATTTCATTAGCATTTAATTATAGAAAAACTAAGACATAAATCACATTAAATTAGAAATCATAAAAATGATAAGCTTAAACTATATATCTGTTACTTTGTAATTTTAGTAATTTTCATAAATATACAGAAATGTCATTGGTACTTTTTCCAATATCACAATTTTAAACATTATGTCATGGAAAAATGAATTAAGCATCAATGAAGTCGGCATATGCCTATTGACCAGTGAAAGGATCAAGAGAAAGAATTGATATTTGACTTACATAATTTTTCCTTCAATTTTGAAAAAAATCTGCGAATTTTATGAATTTGTATCAATTTAAATTAAATGACTAATTTTAGTGTAAGTTATTCATTTTCTGACTAGATTGCTTTCTTGTTCAAAAGAATTATTGTTCTGTTTAACTTGGCTATAACTAAAAGATTATTTTATACATGTAAATATTTAAACATGTATTTACTTTTCTTTAAGTCCATAAACTCTCATGAACAAAGTTTATTCTTCTAAACTAAAATTCTTGATTCCAAATCAAAAGCTAAATGTTATTATAGTAAGATGGTCCCAAATGCAATCTCCTTTTTCCTAACACTTACTGCAGTTTCAAGGTAAATAACATTGAGAGGCCACAAATCAATAAAAAGACTTCTCTTTGTGAACATTTAGATTGCAAAGGTACAAGAAATATAATGGCAGCAAGACTAAAGAATGCAAGAATGATTTTATCCATAGGGGCAAGAAGCCTAGCATTTCGATTGCTTTGTCAGATGGCATATGTACATTTTATTGCAATATAAGTTGCCAGATTGTTTCAAAGGGGCCTGTGGCATTTTTATTTTCCACCAGAAATATTTGAGAGCACTGGAAGCAGTAGGCCATATGATTAACTCTTAAATTTTGCCTGTCTGATGACTTTTCTTATGTCATTCCCTTTTTATTTTAATATATATTTCTCTTTACCACCAACAAACCTGAACACAGTTTCTTATGGAAGCCCAACATTTGCCTTTGCTTTTCTGTGAACTGCCTGTGGCACAGATTGCCTGCTTACCACCTCCAAGGCTCCTCTTGCTAGTGTCCGTGTGGCTGAGTTCTAGAAACAAATATTAACTGCAGTGGTGTGTACTGTGTCTGGGCCTTATGCATAAAAGCCCCATGCAAGAATTTTCCTTGTTGTTCACCTATCTAAGTGGGGTGGTGATACCTAGAGTAATTTTAGTGTTGAAAATAGCAGAACAATTATAAGGCCCTGAATGGCTAGGTGAAGTTACTCTGAGTTGAGCACTCATCTGTGAGGTTATGAAAGGGAGGAAGATAGAATTATTTTTAAAGTCACTGAATTTTCAATATTTATTCTTTCCAAAGCTTAGCCTACACTAAGAAATTTCTTCCTCTTCATTTCCTTTGCGAATTTTCTTTGGGATCTCAAACTTTATATTGTTAATTTATCTTCTAGGTGTATATTACAAATATTAATTATTTGTCATCTATTTAACAAAATATTTTCTCAAGTATATCCTTCCATCTGACAACTATTTAACATTATTCTTTTAATATTTTTTATCTTGTTGCTATTCATTCCATTGTTGTTGTTCAGTTGCTAAGTCATGTCTGACAGTTTGCGATCCCATGGACTGCAGCACACCCGACTTCCCTGAACTTCACCTCTCCCGAAGTTTGCTCAAACTCATGTCCATTGAGTCAGTGAAGCCATCCAACTGTCTCATCCTCTGTTTTCTCCTTCTCCTTGAATTTCCAAGGCTCCAGGCATCCCTACCCCCATTTTTTGGCTGGGTGAGCCCACACCACATTTCTCTTGAGCAGAAATTGTACACAGGTAGGTCTGCAGATTTTGCATCTCAGGGCAGCCCATTGCTTAATGGTGATTCTGTACAGTGGCCCCACTCTGTTGGCATCTCTCTGGTTATGTCTCTGGACTGATGATCCATCCTTTGAGATGTAGGTGAAGACAGCCACACCCTTTGTGCTTTGCTGAACTCATAGCAGACCACACCAGGCTCACAGAAGCTGCACCTGGGGCAGTCAAGGTTCACAGCACTGAAATCCAGACACACTCTTTGCCGTTTTATATAATAAGGATCATCTTTCTTCTTGTTTCCAGTAACATGTCATTCATTTCCATCTGAGAACTCATCAGTGACCTTTACTGTCCATATTCTGCCAGAATTCTGTTCCAGACCACCTAGGTGTTCTCTAAGACGAAGGCTTTCTCTACACCTCTCTTCTTCTGAGTCCTCATGAGAATCACCTTGAACACTTCGTTTCCTGCAATGTAGGCTGCTTCAAGCATGCACCTCCAAACTCTTTCTCCTTCTGGCCATTACCCACTTTCAAAGTTCTTCCACATGTTTAGATATTTCTTACAGCATCACCACTACTTTTAGGTTTTTGGGGAACATAGACAATTAGACTAATGTAAATACATTCCTTATGATCCAGTAATCCAATTGCTATAATTTTATATAATTTATAAGTGAGTAAATTTCAATTTTCAAATGTTTTCATATTTTCCATTGTCCTTACATAGTGTATACAGTTATACTTATAGAAGTAGTGTATATAGTTTTATGAACTGAATTGTTTTCCTTTAAAATTCATATGTTGAAGCCTAAATCCTCAATGGTACCACATGTGGAGATAGGGCCTTAAGGGAAATAGTTAAGGTTCAGTTCAGTTCAGTCGCTCAGTCATGTCCAACTCTTTGTGACCCCATGAATCACAGCACGCCAGGCCTCCCTGTCCCTCGCCAACTCCTGGAGTTCACGCAATCTCATGTCCATCGAGTCGGTGATGCCATCTAGCCATCTCATCCTCTGTCGTCCCCTTCTCCTCCTGCCCCCAATCCCTCCCAGCATCAGAGTCTTTTCCAATCAGTCAACTCTTCGCATGAGGTGGCCAAAGTATTGGAGTTTCAGCTTCAGCATCAGTCCTTCCAAAGAACACCCAGGACTGATCTCCTTTAGGATGGACTGGTTGGATATCCTTGCAGTCCAAGGGACTCTCAAGAGTCTTCTCCAATACCACAGTTAAAAAGCATCAATTCTTCAGCGCTCAGCTTTCTTTACAGTCCAACTCTCACATCCATACATGACCACTGACTAGACAGACCTTTGTTGGCAAAGTAATGTCTCTCCTTTTGAATATGCTATCAGTGATCAGTGCAAAGTAATAGAGGGGAACAACAGAATGGGAAAGACTAGAGATCTCTTCAAGAAAATTAGAGATACCAAGGGAACATTTCATGCAAAGATGGGCTCGATCAAGGACAGAAATGGTATGAACCTAACAGAAGCAGAAGATATTAAGAAGAGGTGGCAAGACTACACAGAAGAACTGTACAAAAAAGATCTTCACGACCCAGATAATTAGGATGGTGTGATCACTCACCTAGAGCCAGACATCCTGGAATGTGAAGTTAAGTGGGCCTTAGAAAGCATCACTACAAACAAAGCTAGTGGAGGTGATGGAATTCCAGTTGAGCTATTTCAAATCCTGAAAGATGATGCTGTGAAAGTGCAGCACTCAATATGCCAGCAAATTTGGAAAACTCAGCAGTGGCCACAGAACTGGAAAAGGTCAGTTTTCTTTCCAATCCCAAAGAAAAGCAATGCCTAAGAATGCTCAAACTACTGCACAAATGCAGTCATCTCACATGCTACTAAATATTGCTCAAAATTCTCAAAGCCAGGCTTGAGCAATAGTTTAGGTTAAATGAGGTGATAAGGACTTTATTCTGATAGGACTTTTGAAAAGGGAGTGTCTTTTGAAGAAGGGATGGAGACACTGGAGCTCTTTTTCACTTCTGAAAAGCACAGAAAAAAGGCCATATGAACACACAATATAAGGAGGCTATTTGCAAGCCAGGAAGAGAGGTCTCACCAGACACTGACTGCTGACACCCTGATCTTGAACTTTCAGCTTCCAGAACTATGTGAAAATAAATTCCTGTTGCTTAAGCTTTCCCAATATTTTTAATTTTTGAAGTATGTTTTTGTTATGGCAGCCATAAAAGACTAATAAAAAGTTAAAATTATAAAAAATATACTTATCTGAGTGACTGAACTGATAGTTAAAATGTCTGGAAAAGTTTAAGTTTTTAAGGAATTTCTCTTTGTACAGTTAATTTCTTTTCAGTTCAGTTCAGTTGTCACTCAGTCATGTCCTACTCTTTGTTACCCAATGAATCGCAGCATGCCAGGCCTCCCTGTCCATCACCAACTCCCGGAGTTCACTCAGACTCAACTCCATCGAGTCCGTGATGCCATCCAGCCATCTCATCCTCTGTCTTCCCCTTCTCCTCCTGCCCCCAATCCCTCCCAGCATCAGAGTCTTTTCCAATGAGTCAGCTTTTCACATGAGGTGGCCAAAGTACTGGAGTTTCAGCTTTAGCATCATTCCTTCCAAAGAAATCCCAGGGCTGATCTCCTTCAGAATGGACTGGTTGGATCTCCTTGCAGTCCAAGGGACTCTCAAGAGTCTTCTCCAACACCACAGTTCAAAAGCATCAGTTCTTCAGTGCTCAGCCTTCTTCACAGTCCAACTCTCACATCCATACATGACCACAGGAAAAACCATAGCCTTGACTAGACGGACCTTAGTCGGCAATGTAATGTCTCTGCTTTTCAATATGCTATCTAGGTTGGTCATAACTTTCCTTCCAAGGAATAAACATCTTGTAATTTCATGACTGCAGTCACCATCTGCAGTGATTTTGGAGCCCCCAAAAATCAAGTCCGACCTGTTTCCACTGTTTCCCCATCTATTTCCCATGAAGTGATGGGACCAGATGCCATGATCTTCATTTTCTGAATGTTGAGCTTTAAGCCAACTTTCCTTTTCCTTTAAATTTACTGCTTACTCCTTTTTCCTGCTGTTCCCTTGGAGCCTGTAGTGACATATTTCTTGATTCACTTATTAATTAATTTCTGGCATGTTCAAACTGAATTCCAACAAATATAGCCATTGCCTGTTAAATTGAATAGTGTTAAAACTTTTAGACTAATGTTATTCACTTTTTCCCTTTCTTAGCAACAAAAAATGTGCCTGGAGCCAATGATTTATCCTCTGATATTGTAAAATTTCTGGGCCACTCCTAAGAAGAAACATGCCCACTTGCTGATTAACAGGCAGTAGGCTTTGTGACCTAAGTTCAGTAATGGTAGTCATTAGTTTCTCTGGCAGTCAGGTAAAATATGTTTCATTTACTCCAAAGTTAATAAATTTGGTCTGCTGATGTCATCTTTTATTATTTTCAAAAGCGGCCACAATTTATTTTGTTTATTCTTAATGCTGTTTTCTGTAGAATTATTTGAAATGCAGTTTTATATTTTAAAAATGTAGTACTGCTTGTTTTCATTTCCAAAATTAGAGGCCAATGAAAGGATCTTTTAAAAATAAAGGAAATTATTAATCTCATTGTAGATAAAATGTTAAAAATTGGAAGCAAAAGATAAAGGGAAATCATTTAAATAAGAAAAACAATAAAAAAAAAGAAAGATAAAGAAGCCAAATCTTTTCAGTCATGACAGGAAGTAATTGGTAATCTATTGAGGATATACAGTGGCCCCTTGCAGAGCAGACTTAGCTGTAAGGTAAATAACTAAAATTATTACTTGCTCTTTTATTTAAAAATATTCTTTTATTGAATCATCTAGTAAGTTTCCTTAAAATCATTTTATAAAAAGTTAAGAAAAAATAGAATTTTATCATGTAAGCAGAACTTTGAAAAAACACAGTAGATATCGGCTTTTCTTTAAACATGGTAAAGATAGTTTCTAAGCAGCTATCAAAAGATTGATTTATTCCTTAAAGTCAAATTTAAAGGTATAAATTAACACAACCAAATATTTTATGTACATTTATTTTGATAGTTTCCTCACATAACTTTCTAAAATTCAGAATTTTAATATTTTTCCTAAAAAAAATGAGAAAAAGTTAAAAATTCTTCCAAGTCGTAGCTCTTGCATTTATGTCACTCTCATGCATTTTTCTCTATATTTCAGGCAGGTTAAGTATTTGCAGTTGATGCTTGCTGCATATAGCCATAGAACTTAGCAATGATCATTGGTTCTTAATCTTACCCACATGTTAGAATAATGTGAAACATTTCAAACTGCTCATATCCCATTTTAAAAATGGAAGTTCTATTTTCATTGAACCACAGTTAGACCAATTAAGTATTTTAAAACTCACCATGTGATTCAACTATGAAGACAAGGTTCAGAGCCATGGGTTCCATCTCTAAGATATATATATATATATATATATATATATATATATATATATAATTATTTAGCATAATTTAAAATATGAATATTTGATTTAAAGGGGATTATTTAGAACTTTGACATGGGTTTTCAAGTATTTATGACATTCTTCTATTTTTAGATAATTAAATATAATCTGCCATTCATTTATTTTAACATTTATGATGTTAATACACATTACAAATTTCACTAACTTGCATTTTCTAAATGTCAACACTCTAAATAAGCCATTCATTTCTTAAAACAGTATGCTTAAAATTCAACTGCTGTGTTGAGTCAGTTGAATTTAAAATATAATTATTAGTTACTCAGCAACAAAAGGGAGATTTTTACCATGTCTAAAACATTACTTCAATGCTAGACTTTTGTTTAGGTTTTATACACAAGCTTGTCCTTTGCTTTCTTCCGTTTTTTTTTTTTTTTTTTTGCTTTTATGTATGTGAGATTTAAGTAAAAAACTGTGATTATCTGTAAAAATGATTTCTCAAAGTAATTAATCATTTCTCTTATGAAATTACTAGAGTAAATTAAGAATCTTATAATTAAAGAGTTTTCTCTTGTGTAAATGAAGCATGCTGAGAGACTATGTTGAGAAGTTATAATTTTAAAAACCAATCAAATTAAGTCCTCATACAAAAGACTTTAAAAATGCTTATATATTATGTATCATTTTTTTCTAAGATGATTATTGCATTTTTCTAACTAGAGGAGTACCTATTTGATCAGATAATTTGTGAAATGTATTTGTCACCTATTTTATTAAAAATAACCATCATTGGTGTTTATCTCAAAGTGTTCAATCAAATGAAACTCAGGTTGATTATACAATTGATATTTACATCAGTATTTTTATATGACCAAATAACTAAACACTTCTTTCAAATACTTTTCTAATGCTTATTATAAAGTTTGGATTTTATATCTGGAAAAAAAATACATACTGGATTTTAGAATTAGATTTAGCATAGAGTACAAGGCAGTTTACCTGAAAATCTCAATAACAAATGCTAATATTAAAATATTAGAAATGTTTTTATATATGTATACTTCAAACTACAGGAAAATAGCCCCTACAAAAAACACAAGTAAGACTTAATAACAGCATGACCATTGTTCTGACTTCTCTGAATAGCAGGAGAAATGGGCACAGAAACTTGCAAACTGGGGATTTATTGTCATCAATGAGTAGGTGATTAATAGCTAGAGCCATAAGAAAATGGTGGACAAAAAATATTAAACAAAACAAGGTAATGAAGTGGAAGTGTGTCTTTCAGTACTAGAGTAATTGTTAGGAATATATATTTATACATTTATATATATATAAATATCTACATATACATTTTCTGACCAGTACTACTTTGGGGTTTTTTCAGAGTAAATACAAAATGATTCCAGAACAGTAGTTACAAAACTTTTTTTTTTTTTTTTCTGTAAAGCCTCAGTTCAGTTTTCAGTTCACTTCAGTTCAGTCGCTCAGTCATGTCCAACTCTTTGTGACCCCATGAATTGCAGCACGCCAGGCCTCCCTGTCCATCACCAACTCCCGGAATTCACTCAAACTCATGTCCATCGAGTCCGTGATGCCATCCAGCCATCTCATCCTCGGTCGTCCCCTTCTCCTCCTGCCCCCAATCCCTCCCAGCATCAGAGTGTTTTCCAATCAGTCAACTCTTCGCATGAGGTGGCCAAAGTACTGGAGTTTCAGCTTTAGCATCATTCCTTCCAAAGAACTAGAGAGTAAATATTTTAGGCCTTGTTGGCCAGTTTAAAGAGCAGCTTACAGGAGGAAATTAGCAAAAGATAGAAAATATGAGAAATCAAAAGACATGGAAGATAGAACTTAAAAATCCAAGGAGCATCAAATAAAAGTTCCAGAATAGAGAGACTAGAAACAATGAAATAATAACAATGTGCTACTGCTTCTGAGATGGATAAGACTCATGCTTCCATTGTAATGATTAAGAAAAATCTGAATTAATTTTTAAAGTCATATTCTTAAAGCATCAGAGAACTTTGGAAACGATGATAGATGAGTAGAATTCATTATGTATCTGTGTGTGTGTAAGTCACTTCTGTCGTGTCCAACTCTTTGCAACCTGATGGACTGTATGATCAATGGATGCAAAATATTAATAGATATAGAAGCCAAAAAATACAGGAAAAACAAGTGCATGAAACACTAAAATAACGGTTGTTAGGACAGAGTATCAATATTCAGACATTATAAGCTATTGTGTGTTATAGGGAATAAACTTGTGATATTGATTAGTTTAAGTCAAGAATGTAAGTCAGTCAAGTAAAGGGATTATTCAATCAATCTAGTGAAAGTCAAGGAAGAACAAAGTCACAGGGCAACAACTGGAGAAGGGTACCAGGGAGGACAACTAACAGAATTGCCTGCATGTTCCAATCCAGTCCCTGTCAACTTTCATACTGCTGAAATCCTCAGATGAAAGAGATAGAAATTAAAGTCTCTAAAATGGAGACCTAAAATGGAGAGTCTAGGCAGATACCTATTTATACTGAGCTGAAGTATTGAAAGCTAGTGGAGTCCATTGAAGGATAAAATAAGAATGAACCAGAATACCTAAGAATACCTTGTAGACTGGGATAAAATCTAGGTTGTCCAGGAACTCTCAAATTCTGAGCTAGATTTACAGTTATCTGGGATGAGTAGAAAAGCAAAGCTTCTGGAGGAAATTACCTCTATAGTAGGTCTAAACGTATTACTAGAAATCATTTATATTAATTAACTGCATGAACTTGGCCAAGTCAATTATTCTCTGAGAGTCTCAGTTTCCTCACCTGTAAAAATATGAGTGGCTTACTTGTAAGTATGTATTGAGAATTAAGTTAATTAATTTTGAAGTCATTTAGAACTGTGCCTGACACAAACATGCAATATAATGTGTGTCTGTGTGCATGTTGCTTTCCTGAGTGCATGCTCAAGCACATGCATACATGAGAGAGAGAGAGAAGGATAAGCATACTGTCAAAGATAGCAGAATATTTGAAACCAAATCAAAATAGGAGAAACAGAATATAATTTTAAATCACAGAATTGTCAAACAGACCTTAAAGAATAGTTATGCTTACACTGTTTAAGGGACCAAAATATGAGCTGGAAGATGCAGGTAGGAAAATATAAAAGTGAACCTGTCATATTAAAAAAAAGAAATACTGACTAAAAAATAACAGAGAACAACTAGAAAATAACTCAGGTGTATTACAAAGAAAATATTGAAGACAGTTAAAAGATATGCAGATGATACCAACCTTATGGCAGAAAGTGAAGAGGAACTAAAAAGCCTCTTGATGAAAGAGAAAGAGGAAACTGAAAAAGTTAGCTTAAAGCTCAACATTCAGAAAATGAAGATCATGGCATCTGGCCCCACCACTTCATGGGAAATAGATGAGGAAACAGTGGAAACAATGTCAGACTTTATTTTTGGGGGCTCCAAAATCACTGCAGATGGTGACTGCAGCCATGAAATTAAAAGACGCTTACTCCTTGGAAGGAAAGTTATAACCAACCTAGATAGCATATTCAAAAGTAGAGACGTTACTTTGCCAACAATTGTTCGTTTAGTCAAGGCTATGGCTTTTTGTGTGGTCATGTATGGATGTGAGAGTTGGACTGTGAAGAAAGCTGAGCACCAAAGAATTGATGCTTTTGAACTGTGGTGTTGGAGAAGACTCTTGAGAGTCCTTTGCACTGCAAGGAAATCCAACCAGTCCATTCTAAAGGAGATTGGTCCTGGGTGTTCTTTGGAAGGAATGATGCTAAAGCTGAAACTCCAGTACTTTGACCACCTCACGCGAAGAGTTGACTGATTGATTGGAAAAGACTCTGATGCTGGGAGGGATTGGGGGCAGGAGGAGAAGCGGACAACAGAGGATGAGATGGCTGGATGGCATCACCGACTTGATGGACATGAGATTGCGTGAACTCCGGGAGTTGGCGAGGGACAGGGAGGCTTGGCATGCTATGATTCATGGGGTCTCAAAGAGTCAGACATGACTGAGCAACTGAACTTAACTGAACTGAAAAGGTACAGAGAACAGAAGATGGTGTTGTTCAAAGGACAAAGGCAGTAACTAAAGAGATCATGGATAATACCTCCCAAATACTGATTAAAAACAAATATAAACATATTTAAATAGGTCAACAAATTCTCAATAAAGTAAGAAAGGTGAACTTCAGAAAACAGAAGAAAAGAGAAAAATCTTAAAAACTAGTTTAAAATAAAAAGATTTAAAAAGCAACATTTAGACTGACACAGAAGTTCTCACCAGAATAAAATGAAATTATAAAAGACGTGTAAAAAGATTAATAGACAGAAACCTCAAGCAAATAGCATTTGGAGACCAGAAGGAGGATCTCTCATGCTGTGATAGTAGCAGAGCCCAACAGGAAGAAAAAGGACTCCTATGCTTCCCTAGCAGGGACTCTGTTTCTACAGCCCTCCCACCTTCCTTTTCTCTTTTATGAAATTATTCCTTTGCTGTGTGGGGACTTGCATGTGACTCACCATGGTTGCAGACCATGAATTCTAATTCTTTACTGATCCTGAATAAATTCATATTTGCTGGATAAATATCTGATAGTCTGTTTATTTCAGGTCAACAGATGGAATAATAACTGCAACATGTTCAAAATATGTGGGATTTTATATTTATTAAAAATACATTCCAGTAATGAAAGTGAAATAATGAAGATAAACCAAGACTGGTTATTTGGCATCTGTAGAACTTTACTAAATAAAATGCTAAAGGAGGTAATTCAAATGGAAGGAAAATAACCTTCACTTTTTAAGCAAAAATTGTCCTCTGAGTACCTTAAATAACACAAAAAGAAAATTAAGTTGCACAATTTTGTGAAAGTTGGTTCACTTATATATGAAGCTAAATTTCTCATATTGAGAGGATTAACATTAGAATCAAATCTTAAAAATTTATTTAATTTCTTGAGTAACTAGTAAAAGATAGAAATAGAAGTGTAATTTCCAAAGTAAAAAAGGAAATAATAGAAAGGAAAAAGAATAGATGAAAAGAGACAACCAATTTAATCAAGCTGGATAGTTATAACTTGAAAGTGAAAGTGAAGTTGCTCAGTCGTGTCTGACTCTTTGCTTGACCCCATGGACCGTAGCCTACCAGGCTCCGTGGTCCATGGGGTTTTCCAGGCAAGAATACTGGAGGGGGCTGCCATTTATATACACACATAGTTTAATGTTTACAAACAGATAAATTCTTCCATGAGTCATCCAAAGACAACATACTTGAAGGTGGAGGAACAATAGATATATCCTACCTATAATTAATATATTTGAAGTACAGAAAAACAGAAGTTCAAAAATAAAGGGAAGAAGGTGTAACATGGGAATGCCAGCCAAAGGAAAAAAATAGTCTTTGAATGCAAAATAATTATTAGATATAATGAAGACATTTTATAAAGAACATAATACAGTTTCAAAACACATACTTGTAAAAGTTTTCTTATTAAAATGAGATCATAGTCATAATAGAATATTTTAACACAGTTTCTCAGTCATTTATATAAGAAGGAGAAAATAACATTAGTAGAAATATGGGAAAGTTTGAACTACCTTAAATGAACTTGAGCAAATGGACATACATAAAACCCTGCTGCTAACTTACTGCAGAATGCACCTTCAGTAAGAAAAAGCCCAGAGTGGTTCTGCTTCTAATAATGGTGATGTAGGACCATATCCTCCCACAGATAACAACCATATGCTGCACAAAATATAATAAGCAACTCTTTGAAGCCACCAAAGACTGATTACAAGGAAATAGAAACTGAAGGGGAGTTAAACTGAAAGAAGGAGAAATGCACAGGATGAGGTTTGCTCTAATATTGTTTTTGACCTGTTTCTTTTGATACGAGCACCTCTTCTGGTGAAAGTCACTCAGTCATGTCCGACTGTTTTATTGGAGTAGGTAGCGTTTCCCTTCTCCAGGAGATCTTCCCAACCCAGGGATTGAACTCGAGTCTCCCTCATGGCAGGCAGATTCTTTACCAGCTGAGCATTACTTTGCTGACAAAGGTCCATCTAGTCAAAGATACGGTTTTTCCAGTAGTCACGTATAAATGTGAGAGTTGGACCACAGAGAAAGGTGAACACCAAAGAATTGGTGCTTTTGAACAGTAGTGTTGGAGAAGACTCTTGAGAGGCCCTTGGACTGCAAGATCAAACCAGTCCATCCTAAAGGAAATCAGTTATGAATATTCATTGGAAGGACTGATGCTGAAGCTGAAACTCCAATACTATGGCCACCTGATGCAAATAACTGACTCATTTGAAAAGATCCTGATGCTGGGAAAGATTGAAGGGAGGAGGAGAAGAGGATGACAGAGGATTAGATGGTTGGATGTTATCACTGACTCAATGGAGAAAAGTTTGAGTAAACTCCGGGAGTTGGTGATGGACAGGGAGGCCTGGTGTGCTGCAGTCCATCAGATTACAGAGAGTCGGACACAACTGCATGACTGAACTGAACTGAACCTCTTCTGGTGTGTTCTTTCACTGAGCTTCTAATCACAGATTCTTCCCTCTTATAACAAGGATGA
Organism: Oryx dammah; assembly: GCF_014754425.2. Taxonomy (NCBI): domain Eukaryota; kingdom Metazoa; phylum Chordata; class Mammalia; order Artiodactyla; family Bovidae; genus Oryx; species Oryx dammah. Next base: position 25,908,745 of record NW_024070196.1, on the reverse strand, counting down.
AGTTAGTGCCTAAGGGCAAATGAATTCTCTTCCCAGAAATCTGCATCTTTAGCAAAGGCACACAAGGCTGGAAGGAAATTAGAACTCCATTTTAGCACCTATAGGAGAAACTCACAGGTTTTGTGGCTGGTGCCTAATTCTTCCCTGGCTTCTGTCCTTCTCTTGACTTGATCATTCATTATGTTATTCAGTTCTGTAAGCCTAATCAATATATTTCCAAAAAGTTTTTTTTTTTTTTTTTGCTTCAGTTAGTTAGATTTGGTTTTACCCCTTTGAAAAAAAAAAAAAAAAAAAAAAATCCTAGTAAAAACAGGTGAGATACAAAGAGTAGATTTCACATGTTGATTTAATGGAAAATATCAGCAATAAATAATTTTATTAGTAAAGACAAGTAAACTTTCTTTCTGATGGAATGCAAAAGCAATCCAAAAATGAAAAATACACTAAAGAAGGTAGTGCTAATTAGGACTCAAAATAATTCATTGACAATTCCAGATTTTGTTAGAAAACAGAAACCTATTTCAGTAGCTTAAAAAAAAAAAAAGGTGCTTTATAAAACAGAAAGAAAGAAAAAAAATATGAAGAGTGGGCAGAGAATGGAAAGAAAACTTCAAAATTGAAAAGCTAGAATTAAACTGTATATCCATGAGATAATATAAAAATTTAAGCAGTCAAAACAAATGAAGCTGACATTCACTTAGAACTGTAAAAGTTGAAATTGCTATTTCAGAATATAGGAGTAATAATATATTACAAATGTGTGAAGCCCTCCAACATGGTGTATAAGAAGACCTGGCCATTAAAATAATAAAAAATAAGATGATAGCAGTCTAAAACCTGAATATAAGCCAAGAATGTTGGCATTCTTGAGGAAGCAAAGAGGAAAATTAAAGCAGATAAGTTAATAAAACTGAATATTAGAAAAACGTACATGATTTAGAAAAAAACAAGTATATTGATTAAAACTCACTAATTATGCTCAATAAAGTTTTAAAAGTTTTTAAAGTTTACTACACCTACAGATATCTTACAAAATTTAAATTTCCAAAGAAAAAGTCTTATAATTAAGATGCAAAAAAAAGGCAATTTAAGCCTAATAATGTTACAGTGACACAGACTCTTTTCTGCAGAACAATGAATATCAGAATATATTATAGCAATTATTTATAGATATTTGAAGACAAATTTGTACACTTTTATGAAAGTACATAGAATATCATTCTCAGTTTCAACATTAGTGTGTATGTGAAAACAACATATTGTTATTCTCAGATAATCAAAGACTTAGAATATTTACTCATCCATCATCTTGAATATTAGCTTAAATGTAACATGGAGATTTCTGAGACAACTCCATATAAAGTACTTTGGAAATAATTCATATTCCAAGTTACATACAGCACATTTTGACTTCAAAATAATGCAAGTGAATTATAATATTTAATAGTATGGTATAAAGTATGCTTAGTGTGATCATTTCCTTGGGGAAAAATTTTAAAATATTAAATGATTAAATTAAAATAAAACTATGCATAAAGAAGTAACATGTGAGATAGAGTAACAAAGGGATAAGATGTTCAAGTTTTCTTGTTTTATGTAAGAGCTTAATTTTGTTTTTGGCTTTGCTAATCAGAAAATTATATGTTATTAAATATATATTTCAGGCACCCTTACAGGTGGGAGATGGGCCCTCAGCAATGGCAGGGTTAATAACTATATACACAAATATAGTCCTTCTTTTATTGAGCTGGAGCAGCAAACGGTGGCTGCATGGAGCTGGAGTGGCAAGAGGAGATACCCACATCCAAGGTCAGGAGCAGGGGCAGTGAGGAGACACCCCATGCCCAAGGTCAGAGAAGTCCCAGTAAGATGATAGGCACTGAGAGAGGGCATCAGAGAGCAGACAGACACAAACCACAATCACAGAAAACTAATCAATCTAATCACATGGACGACAGCCTTGTCTAACTCAATGAAACTATGAACCATGCTGTGTAGGGCCACCCAAGACAGATGGGTCATGGTGGAGAGTTCTAACAAAATGTTGTCCACTGGAGAAGGGAATGGCAGACCACTCCAGTATTCTTGCCTTGAGAACCCCATGAACAGTATGAAAAGGCAAAAAGATAGGACACTGAAAGATGATTCCTCAGGTCAGTACATGCCCAATATGCTACTGGAGATCAGTGGAGAAATAGCTCTAGAAAGAATGAAGAGACACAGCAAAAGCAAAAACAACACCCAGTTGTGGATGTGACTGGTGATGGAAGCAAGATCTGATGTGTAAGAGCAATATTGCATAGGAACCTGGAATGTTAGGTCCATGAATCAAGGCAAGTTGGAAGTGGTCAAACAGGAGATGGCAAGGGTGAACATTGACATTCTAGGAATCAGACAACTAAAATGGACTGGAATGCATGAATTTAACTCAGATGATCATTATATCTACTACTGTAGGCAAGAATCCCTCAGAAGAAATGGAGTAGCCATAATAGTCAACAAAAGAGTCCAAAATGCAGTACTTGGATGCAATCTCAAAAATGACAGAATGATCTCTGTCCATTTCCAAGGCAAACCATTCAATATCACAGTAATCCAAGCCTATGCCCCAACCAGTTATGCTGAAGAAGCTGAAGTTGAATGGTTCTATGAAGACCTAAAGTCCTTTTAGAACTAACATCCAAAAAAAGATATCCTTTTCATTATAGGGGACTGGAATGCAAAAGTAGGAAGTCAAGAAACACCTGGAGTAACAGGCAAATTTGGCCTTGGAATACAGAATGAAGCAGGGCAAAGGCTAATAACGTTTGTCAAGAGATCACACTGGTCATAGCAAACACCCTCTTCCAACAATACAAGAGAAGACTTTACACATGGACATCACCAGATGGTCAACACTGAAATCAGATTGATTATATTCTTTTCAGCCAAAGATGGAGAAGCTCTATACAGTCAGCAAAAACCAGGAGCTGACTGTGGCTCAGATCATGAGCTCCTTATGGCCAAATACAGACTTAAATTGATGAAAATAGGGAAAATGACTAGACCATTCAGGTATGACCTAAATAAAATTCCTTATGATTATACAGTGGAAGTGAGAAATAGATTTGAGGGACTAGATCTGATAGAGTACCTGATGAACTATGGAATGTGGTTCATGACATTGTACAGGAGACAGGAATTGAGGCCATCACCAAAAAAAAAAAAAAGAATAGAAATAGAAAAAAAAAAGCAAAATGGCTGTCTGAGGAGGCCTTACAAATAGCTATGAAAAGAAGAGAAGTGGGAAAAAAAATGGAGAAAAGGAAAAAGATATACCCATTTGAATGCAGAGTTCCAAAGAATAGCAAGGAGAGAGAAGAAAGCCTTCATTAGTGATCAGTGCAAAGAAATCCAGGAAAACAATAGAATGGGAAAGACTAGAGATCTTTCAAGAAAATTAAAGATGCCAAGGGAATTTTCATGCAAACATGGGCACAATAAAGGACAGAAATGATATGGATCTAACAGAAGCAGAAGATATTAAGAAGAGGTGGCAAGAATACACAGAACTGTACAAAAAAGATCTTCATGACTCAAATATTCATGATGGTGTGATCACTCACCTAAAGCCAGACATCCTAGAATGTGAAGTCAAGTGGGCCTTAGGAAGCATCACTATGAACAAAGCTTGTAAAGGTTATGGAATTCCAGCTGAGCTATTTAAAATTCTAAAAGATAATGCTGTGAAAGTGCAGCACTCAATATGCCAGCAAATTTGGAAAGCTCAGCAGTGGCCACAGGACTGGAAAATGTCAGTTTTCATTCCAATCCCAAAGAAAGGCAATGCCAAAGAATGCCCAAACCACTGGACAATTGCACTCATCTCACACGCTAGCAAAATAATGCTCTAAATTCTGCAAATCAGGCTTCAACAGTACATGAACCTTGAACTTCCTCTGGCAGAACCAGAGATCAAATTGCTAACATCTGCTGGATCATCGAAAAAACAAGAGAGTTCTAGAAAAACATCTATTTCTGTTTTATTGACTGTGACAAAGCCTTTGGCTGTGTGGATCACAACAATCTGTGGAAAATTCTGAAAGCAATGGGAATACCAGACTACCTGACCTGCCTCTTGAGAAATCTGTATGCAGGTCAGGAAGCAACAGTGGGAACTGGATATGAAACAACACACTGGTTCCAAATAGAAAAAGGAGTGTGTCAAGGCTGTATATTGTCACCCTGTTTATTTAACTTATAAGCAGAGTACACCATGAGAAATGCTGTGCTAGATGAAGCAGAAGCTGGAATCAAGATTGCCGGGAGGAATATCAATTATATCAATATCAATATCATCTGTCAGATATGCAGATGACACCACCCTTATGGCAGAAAGTGAAGAACTAAAGAGACTCTTGATGAAAGTGAAAGAGGAGAGTAAAAAGGTTGGCTTAAAGCTCAACATTCAGGAAACTAAGATCACGGCATCTAGTCCCCTCACTTCATGACAGATAGATGGGAAACAGTGACAGACTCAATTTTTGGTGGGCTCCAAAATCACTGCAGATGATATATGCTGCCATGAAATTAAAAGATTCTTACTCCTTGGAAGGAAAGTTACGACCAACCTAGACAGCATATTAAAAAATAAGACATTATTTTGTCAACAAAGATCCATCTATTCAAGGCTATGGTTTTTGTAGTAGTCATGTATAGATATGAGAGTTGGACTATAAAGAAAGCTGAGTGCCAACAAATTGATGCTTTTGAACTGTGGTGTTGGAGAAGCCTCTTGAGAGTCCCTTGGACTGCAAGGAGATCCAACCAGTCCATCCTAAAGGAGATCAGTCCTGAGTGTTCATTGGAAGGACTGATGTTGAAGCTGAAACTCCAATATTTTGGCCACCTGATGTGAAGAAATGACTCATTAGAAAAGACCCTGATGCTGGGTAAGATTGAAGGCTGGAAGAGAAGGGGACAACAGAGGGTGAGATGGTTGGATGGGATCACTGACTCAATGGACCTGAATTTGAATAAACTCTTGGAGTTGGTGATGGACAGGGAGGCCTGGCGTGCTGCAGTCCATGGGGTTGCAAAGAGTTGGACATGACTGAGCGACTGAACTGAACTATACTGATAAACTTAAGAGTTCAAATAAACAGTGTCGATGTCTCTTAAAGTGTATCACATGTCTCCTTCACTGGAGATTCACAAAGTATATTAATATACAAAAGGTTGGAAGAATTTTTACAACAAGTAAAATGAGTTAAATGTAGTTAATCCAGTACTTTAGCAATATATTTGATCTTTAGTTAGTGTTATTATTTGACTACAAGAGAAGTTATTTGTAGAAATAAATGTATTGGAAAGGCATAAGACTGCTCCAATTTGACGCGAAAAGTCAGAAGAAGTAGGCTTAGACAGGAATCAGAGAGCAATTCGAAAACAGTATCAGGAAAAGAAAGGAGGCTTGCTATGTTGTGGCCTTTGGCCTGTCAGCTATGGCTCCTTGCAACTGGCCTCTACCAGCATCAAATACATACACACACATTTCCAGTAATGGTTCTGGGCTCTTTCTCACCCCATCACTTGCTGTTTGAATAGCAAAGTTAAAAATCTGTGTGGTTGCCACAAGTAATTTCAGACTCTGCACCTATTTCTTATCTCTGATGATGAAAATTTCCAAGAGTAGGGCTATCCAGCCATCCTTAAGTCATGGCCATGATGTAGTCTCCAGGTGGTAGGAAGAGGAAACTATCCATATGCAGCTTCAAATGAGATTGTCCTGTAACAGGATTCCTAAGTAGAACAGAGTCTTGGCATAATGCTGTCAATGTCCATGTTTTGGCAAATAGCAGAATTTTCTGCTTTCTCAGGTCAAATCCGTAAATATAAATGTCAACTCCAGTTCAAGAAAATTGGAAAAAAGAAAATGTTCAGAAATTTGGAAATTATTTTAGAAGATATAAGCTAAGAACTCAGATAATAAAAAATTAAATTGTACAAGTTTCTTAAATTCTATGGATGAAGTACAAAGGTTTTATGTTACATGCAGAAACACACATGTGCACACACACACAAGCAGAAGTATATTTCCTATGTTTCTCTTGTTTTCCCTTAAGAAAGAATAATATGACTGTACTAACTTCTCTGGGTTCAAAATGTGTATCTGAATACTGAATTTGTCTTCACAATTCTTAGCATCTTTGTGAATGTGAGCCCACCAGGTCCCTCCATCCATGGAATTCTCCAGGCAAGAATACTGGAGTGGGTTGCCATTTCTTTCTCCAGGGGATCTTCCTGACACAGGGATCGAATCTGGTTCTCCCACATTGCAGGCAGATGCTTTACCATCTGAGCCGCAGGGAAGCCCTTATAAAGAGTTAGATTTCAAAAAATATATAGAAAGATGATAAATATGTAACACATAAAGAGTTTAACTTCTGATACATTTAATTTTATCACATAAAATTAAAATCATAAAGTAAAATCTACACTTTAAAATTTAGAGAGAAATAAAAAAGATTGTTAACTGATTCCTACAGACTGTTATGCAATGAGAAAATATGATAACCCTGAGACTGTTAGCCATTGAACAGCTTAGAAATAGTATGAAGGACTACTTCTATTACTTCCTAATATAGAAAATGTCTTTCCAAACTCAGCTATGATTCCTTTGGGAATTATTTTCGTTTTTGAGATTTTTGTCTTCATATGCATTTAAATTAGTAGTATGCTTATATTGGGGGCTTCCCTGATAGATCCGTTGGTAAAGAATCTGCCTGCAATGCAGGAGACCCTGGTTTGATTCCTGGGTCTGGAAGATCTGGAGAAGGGATAGGCTACCCACTGCAGTATTCTTAGTCTTCCCTTGTGACTCAGCTGGTAAAGAATCTGCCTGCAAGGCAGGAGAGCCTAATTTGATCCCTGGGTTGGGAAGATCCCCTGGAGAAGGGAAAAGCTACCCACTCCAGTATTCTGGCCTGAAGAAATCCATGAACTGTATAGTCCATGGGGTCGCAAAGAGTCAGACATGACTGAACAACTTTCACATGCCTATATTTATATATATTGTGTCATCAGTCTATTAAAATTTATATGCAAATAGATTTGGAAAACACTTTAAAAGAGATTAAAAAACAGCTCTGCAGAAAGGAAAAATAGTTTTTACTTTGAATTCCTCATCTACCTACTGATTGAAAATAGAACTTTCATATATACTCTCACATGGCTTTGTATATCATTTTGATGAAAATATCAGTAATTGGTAATCAGTTAATCTCATTAATTTGTGCATCCTCTTAGAAATAATTGACACTAAAACTAACTTAGAAAAAGTTTTTAAGCACCAAACATGTATTTCAGCAATGGCTTAGAACTAATTATTAAATAATAAATCATAGGAAATTTTATAATTGGTGTTACTTTAATTTGCAGGACAGTCTTTTAAAAATATTATTAAATTTTAAATATATTATTGAACATTTCATTAATTCTCTACAAAGCTAATGGATATTTAAAAAAATAAGGCAAAATATTGACTTTTGAAGGTTTATAAGGAAAGTACACATCATGTATTGCCTCTTACTGTAAATTGTAAATTATTTTTAGATTTTACCAAGTTCTAAATGAACAAGTGTATAGTAGAAAACCATAGTGTTTTTCTAGAATAGGCAATACATCTATGAGATTACTGTATTTGAAGAGATAACTAGAATAATCCTGTCCACTCAACTATGACCAATAGAACTGCTCTGAATTATAAATCAGATTCTCCAGACAAACACTTCACTACCATTTCCAGCTGTACTGCTTTCAAATAAGTTAATAAGAGTTGTAGAACACACTGCTTATTGCTACAAACAAGTCACCTGAATATTCTGACTGCCCAGTGTCTGCCTAATGGGCTAACAGCTATAAGGATCAGATGTCATCTCTTCTGTAAAACACCTTTCACAAAAGTATTCTACTGCAGACAACTGAGAAGTTTTGCTCTAAGCTGCAGATATTCCTGACAAGTAATATATTAAGAGCAGAAATGTCAAAATGCTTTCGAGATAGACAACAGAAATTCTGCTCTGAACTTGTTTTAGCAATAAAGAAATTCTCAGATCATGTCCTGAAGAAAGAATTGTTTTATATTAAGGCCTTTTCTTTCTTCTGATAACAGCTGGTACAACATGCTTTGTTATTCATAAACTGAAGGGAGACAGGAAATTTATGTTCTAATAATGAAATGCAAGTCCATTTTTTGAGCCTAATTAAGCTCTAGAAAGTCTTCAGTGTACCCATAAATCATTACCAATTTGGAAGCAATGCCATGAGCTGTTTCATGTGAAGTCTGGATTTCCTATGAAAACTTTGAGCTAAAAAATGGAAAGAACTTTCCAGGATTAGTTGACCCCAAATGGCCCATCTCTGCCTTATAGTGTAGAATGCAATTTCCCTGATTCACCTTTGCTGCAAGGGGGAAGGGCAGATGCTTGCATAATATCAGGATTCCGTTTAGAAGAAGAAAAGAAGAATGGATTGATGTGTAGGCAATTAAAACTGTTCATCGACTGCAAGATGAAAGACAGTGTCTTACTGTTTCTATTGTGATGGCTTTAAGATAGCACACATTAAGTTTTCCTTATTTTGATTAGATGTTTGCAGAAAATAGATTTTAAAAGCCTCCTACAGTTTACTGTATCTGTGGCTCCTCTACCTTATATATTCATTGATTAATTATTTTTAAACTATACTTGATTTTTTATTTATCATTTAGCATCTTCAAACAAGTACAAATATTGTGTTTTTCTCTCTTTTTTTTTTTAACATAAGACAATTTCCCCCCAAACGAGTGATTTTTCTAAGCTTATGACTTGTTAAATATGGTGTCTTTATTAACTTAGAGTTTCCAGCACAATTTAAAACTTAAATATATACTATTTATAAGAAATGGGTAATATTGTTTCAGCCTAACCTCAAAAAAGTAGGGGGAAAAAACTGAGAGTCTCAGTCCAATAACAGCCAAAGGAGCTCAGAAAGAGTAATCTTAGTGCTAGCCTGGCAGACACAATCTACACGGAACTTAATCAAAATAAGATTAAAAGTCCATAGCAATTTCCTTGAGTGGCCAGTCAGATATCCCCCATTATAGTCACCAAACAGCCTGCCCCTGGGGCCTATTTCAGAAATAAATTGGTTCGTAGATGAGCTGATGCAGAAGAAGGAAAAAAATAAGTTTTCTTGAGACTGTTCCTTAAATTATATCCAATAATACCTGAAATTTCAAAGTCTTTTTATCCTGAAATGTTTTTCCTGCTTTATATCTTCCTAAATGTAAAGTATTATACTATTAGTTTCTGTAAACTTATTATTCAACTTTGTGTTTATTAGGCACTATTAAATATTTAATAAGATAGCAATAGCAGTGACACTTAAGCATTTGTTCAGAGGATGACTCTACCCAGTTATTAGGAGAGTTGCTTGATTATTTTAATTAATATGGCTTAGCAATCATAAACATTGTATAATAATGAAGAAGTCTGATAGAGGCACCATTAACCCAAAGCCTTCAAAAGAAACTGCTAATCTGAGGCATACTTCTAGACATAATCCTTTTAAGGAGAGTAGGCTATTTTTATTATATAATTAAAACCTCATATCTAGGTGGGTTGCTCCACTCTGGCTATGAATGAATGTGTTCATTGCACAGTCCTGTCTGACTCTTTGCGACCCCATGGACTGTACAGCCCACCAGGCTCCTCTGATCATGGATTTCTCCAGACAAGAATACTAGAGTGGGTTGCCATTTCCTTCTACAGGGGATCATCCTGACCTAGGGATCAAACCCTGGTCTCCTTCATTGCAGGTGGATTCTTTACTGCCTGAGCCACCAGGGATCCAGATTTTTTTCACAGGGCAACTATCAATTAAAAAGATTACTAGCACCATACTGTATAAAATGTTTTATGGATTCAAAGCACAAGGGTACACCTTGGATTAGAGCGAAAGCTAATCTATTACAAAAATAAAGTCAATGTGTGTGTGATGCTGGGGAAGGGGTGCAGCGGACAGACACAAATAGGGTGATAGATATATGGGTAAGAATATTGTGAAGTTCTCTTCTAAATGCTCTTATTTTGTCAGTAAATCGTAAGAAATGTCTATAAGGAGATAGGAAGAAGATGAACAATATTGGAGATTTTGGCTGAAAGTATATGGTAGGAGTGGATTTTACCTCCTTAGATATGGAAGAGGGAAATGATGGGAGAAATAAAAGTGGATAATTGAGTAGAGGTTCATGTTCATTCAGTATTATTTAATAAGAAAAAATATCTTTAAGACAATAAAATTGCATTGTTTAATTGTTTCATAGATTCATGGTATAATCTTCTCTGAAGTTGTTCATAGAGTCTCTGTCGTGATCACATAAACTCACATTCTACTTTGTGCTGCTGAAAAGGAGGTTTTACTAGCATTGAAGAAGTATGGCAGGGGTAAACCATGCTCAACTTAAAGTCATCAGGAAGATTCACTTATAATCTACATGTGCATTTTATGCTGTGGTAAATCACTAATCCTTGCCAGTTCATAATAATTGATGAAGAAACCAGTCATCATAAGTGAAAAGATTATATTGTGGATTTTGTTTTTAAAAAGTTCTTGGTGTATTTATTCATTTATTTAGTGTTTTTTGAAACAAGAACCAGCCTAGTGACAGCTTACTGTGAACGCTGTTGGATTCCTGATCTCCAAAGAAGATGATTTAGCTTCAGGACCAGAAACTAGGCTTGACCACTCAGGGCTCTTGTGTAGTAGAAGTTTTATTACAGTTAAAAGGGACAGAGAAAGCTTCTGACATAGACATCAGAAGCTGGGAGCAGAGAGTGTCCCCCTTGCTAGTCTAAGGAAGGGATTTATATACTGTTTTAAATTAGTTATTACAATAAATCAAAAGAATGTCTCAAGGTTGTAAAGATCTCACTAAACCCACTCCCATAATTTACATTTTAAGATAAAGGGATTAGCCAGAAGGTTTTCAGAAATGAGAAACTGTCCTCAAGCAGGATACATTGTTGTTATATAATCCTTGTTGTTGTCTAGTCACTTAGTTGTGTCAGACTCCTTGTGACCCCATGGACTGTAGCCTGCCAGGCTCCTCTGTCCCTCCAGGCTCCTCTGTCCATGGGATTCTCCAGGCAAGAATACTGGAGTGGGTTGCCATATAGTCCTTAGTACAGAGCTTAAACTGAGTTGTTTGTTGTGTAATCATCAGAAAAAGATAAAGAAAATAATGTTTTACATGATTATGAATAAAGAATGTAGATTAAAAAGAAGACATTTGTCCTTTCCTCCTCCTTGGGAATCCCAGATACCTATCTCTGCTTTGAGAGCCCCAGAACAATTTCTCCTCGTTAGGGACCCCAGACTTCTTATCAACCTACCTAGGAATTGACTCTCTCACCAGAAATGATAACAAATCAGTCATTTGTTGATAGATGAATATTGCCAGGAAATTCATATGGACTATTTATAATCTACTCTTCAAATTTGTATATGGAATCAATATTATTATAACTTTATAAAAATGAAATCTGAGACTCAATTTAATCAAGTTTATGTAAACTGCAAGTTACAAAGTCAGATTCCAAACATAATCCTGTCTGAAATCAGTAACTATGTTCTTTTTACATTAGACTACCAATTAGAAAAATTGTCCACTAAAAAGAAATCATTTAAATATTTATTAAAGGTAAAATATGTAACTATGTATTAAAGGTTTAAAGTATGACATGAATATAGTATATTTTTATTTATAATGATCACACATGAGAGATAGCATCTTTAATATTTGTGTCCTTGAAAGCAGTTTATTTTCTGAAGAAAGCTTTATCACTTCTCCTCTAACATGTTAATGGTGTAAATTTAATGCTAACATGATATGTTTTAATATGAACAACTTAAATACTTTATGAGTGGAATCTCAATTGATAAAATTTCATTATTTAATTGGTACTATATTGAGATCCCTGTTTTGCCCCACAGAATAATCTTTAAGTAGGTTATTACAGAAAATTGTTATACTGTATCAATGTTTTCAAGCTTCCTCAGTGTAGTAAATATTACAAAAGCTATATTTAACCCCAATACTGTGAACTTAAGTCACAGAGGCAAGCAGAAACTATGGTATTTGCTTTGATCATGTACACATTGTAATAAAGAATATTGGATGCAATTCAAATGTAACTTCACTTGAGAGTAACCCCAGGCATTCCATGTTTGTATTTCTTGGAATTTTGGACTGGCTATTGGAAACTCATTCAGTTTTGCCTTAAAGCATCCACTAACCTCAAACTAAAATACAAAAAAGCTGTTATGTGATGATTAGCCCCTGCAGACCAGAAACACCAGGTATCCACAGTCATATAATTTTGGTGACTCACAAAAAGAAAAACAAGAAATCTATCTCAGATGGAGTGACAAGTGAAAATAATTACTGAAACTAAAACTAAACTCTCATAGTTTAACAAATAGAGTTGAAGGCAGTCAAAGTGTATCACATTTTGTGTAGCCTTTTGATATATTTTTTCATTATAATAAGGTTTCTTTTCCTTTATTTGACCATGTGAAGTCGCTCAGTCGTGTCCGACACTTTGTGACACCATGAACTGTAGCCCACCAGGCTCCTCCATCCATGGGATTCTCCAGGCAAGAATACTGGAGTGGGTTACCATTTCCTTCACCAGGGGATCTTCCCGACCCAAGGATCGAATCCGGGTCTCCTGCATTGGAGGCAGACTCTTTAACCTCTGAGCCACCAGGGAAGCTTCTGATTGGTGGGTCAGTTACACTTATTCTTTCATATCCCTCACGACCTACTATGGTGCTTTGTACATTAATAATTGTCCATTAAATATGTTGAATTAAATTACAGTTAGTAGTAGTTGGTAGCTTTTTTTTTGATGAATAAAATAATACAAGTAGATAAAGTACTATTGATACACTTCTTGATTATAATATCATGAAACATCTTTAGCCAAGGTAAGAATTTAAATGTAGGTATAATGATAATATGTGTGTGTGTGGGGGGGTGGCTAAGTCACTTCAGTCATGCCTGATTCTCTGCAACCCTATGGACTGTAGCTTGCCAGGCTCCTCTGTCTATGGGATTCTTCAGGCAAGAATCCTGGAGTGGGTTGTCATGTCCTCCTCCGGAGGATCTTCCTGACCTAACGATCAAACCCCCATCCCCTATGTCTCTTGCTTTGGCAGGAAGTTACTTCACCACTAGTGTCACCTAGGAAGCCTAAATAATAATGAAGCAAGTTCAAATCTGGAATATGATAATCAAAGAAAGATTAATACTTAGATATGAATACTGAAAAATTGATCTTAATGAAACATTGAAATCTAAAATTATTTGCACAGTTGTTTATTAAATATTCTAGTAAAGAAATTAAAATGGTTGGCAATTGTAAAATGTACAAGTGAGAGATTTGTAAAACACTGAAAGCACAGAAATAGCCATATGTCCTAAAATATGAAATATATAATAAAACCAAGCAGTAAATTTTTTTATCAAAAAATCTTTTTATCACTAGGAAGGTGGCAAGCAAATTTCTACTATTGATTTATTACTGTTAAGTTTATAACATAGTGAACTGAACATTAAGTGAGAGGAATTATATCTTGCCCTAGGTAAAACTTTCATTTGAGTAAACTTTCAGTTCAGTTCAGTCTCTCAGTCATGTCTGACTCTTTGCGACCCCATAGCACACCAAGCTTCCCTGTCCAACACTCAAACTCATGTCCATGGAGTTGGTGATGCCATCCAACCGTCTCATCCTCTGTCATCCCCTTCTCCTTCTGCCTTCAATCTTTCCCAGCATCAGGATCTTTTCCAATGAGTCAGTTCTTTGCAACAGATGGCCAAAATATTGAAGTTTTAGCTTCAAATCTTTAAGATGGACTGGTTTGATCTCCTTGTAGTCAAAAGCACATTCAAGAGTCTTATCCAACACCACAGTTCAAAAGCATCAGTTCTTCAGCACTCAGCCAAAGTAATGCTCAAAATCCTCCAAGCCAGGCTTCAATAGTACATGAAACATGAACCTCCCAGATGTTCAAGCTGGATTTAGAAAAGGCAGTGGAACCAGAGATCAAATTGCCAACATCCATTGGCTCATTGAAAAAGCAAGAAGCAAGAGAGTTCCAGGAAAAAAAAAAATCTATTTCTTTTTTTTTTTTTTTTCTGCTTTATTGACTATACCAAAGTCTTTGACTGTGTGGATCACAACAAACTATAAAACATTCTTAAAGAGATAAGAATACCTGACCACCTGACCTATCTCCTGAGAAATCTATATGCAGGTCAAGAAACAACAGAACTAGATGTGGAACAACAGACTGATTCCAAATCAGGAAAAGGGTACGTCAAGGCTGTATATTGTCACCCTGCTTATTTAACTTATATGCAGATTACATCATGAGAAATGCTGGGCTGGATGAATTACATTCTGGAATCAAGATTGCCAGGAGAAATATCAATAACCTCAGATATGCAGATGACACCACCCTTATGGCCAAAAGTGAAGAATCACTAAATGAACTTAATGAAAGTGAAAGAGGAGAGTGAAAACGTTGGCTTAAAACTCAACATTCAGAAAACTAAGATCATGGCATCCAGTCCCATCACTTCATGGCAAATAGATGGGGAAACAATGGAAATAATGAGAGACTTTATTTTCTTGGGCTCCAAAATCACTGCAGATGGTGACTTCAGCCATGAAATTAAGACTCTTGCTCCTTGGAAGAAAAGCTATGACCAACCTATACAACATATTAAAAAGCAAAGACATTACTTTGCTGACAAAGGTCCATTTAGGCAAAGCTATTTCCAGTAATCATGTATGGGTAAATTTTAATTTGAACATATTCTTCTTTCCTTGTAAACATTTTCTATGTTGCCCAAATAAAGCCTTATTCCCACAATTTATTCATTTCTGTAAGGACTTTTTGGTGTGGCCAACTTATATGTCATACTGCAAAGGTTATCACTGATGTTAGAAAGGGTAATTCCTTTGTAGATCTTAGAACTGCTCTTTTAGTAGGTCAAGGTAAAATTTATACAAAAGAAAGTTGGTTTAAGACCAAGATTTTTATTACTTAAAAGATTAAAATGGGGAATTTCCATGTGTTTTGTCAAACTCAAAAGTTAGCCAAGAGTCTAAAGTATAAGATAAATTCTTGAGACCTCTTAAGTCTACTTGTTCAACCCTTCTATACACAAATGAGAGAACTCCCCAGGAACGACCTCATCATTCAACCAGGGTCTCAATCCGAACTCACAGATTCAGGCTATCTGGGGTCACGACCAAAGTGTCCATCTTTTATTAATAACTCATGATGAGCCACATGCACAATTAAGTTTGAGAACATTGTCTAAAGAAAACAAAGCCTTACAAGTGCAACTTTTAAGGTGAGACAATTCAGGCACAGTGCCAGGCCATCTAAACTTATAAAGATAAAACCCTGAGCTTTGGTTTATTTACTACTCTCCAGTATTTTTGCCTAGAGAATTCCATGGACAAACCATGGAGTTGCAAAGAGTCAGACACGACTGAGCAACTAACACATACCTGCTTGTATTCACTTGAAAAAAGAATCTTTTAACTTATATTATCCAGTTTTCTTTTCAATAAATTGTCCATATTTCATGAGGTATATGAGATTATCAAATGTGTTAATGCATGTCCCCTGCTGCTTCTGCCTTCAATCTTTCCCAGCATCAGAGTCTTTTCCAATGAGTCAATTTTTCACATCAAGTAGCCAAAGTATTGGAGTTCCATTAGAGAATAATTTATAAAATATATAATCTCAATAATCTGTATTAACCAGTCACATGCCATATTTTTAGATTTAAATTTTTCCCATAAATATTAGTTACAAAGATATTTCTTAAAGTGTATTATGTCTCAGACTTCCTTTGCTTTCATTGTAAGAAATTCAGTATTACAAAATTAATACTTGCAGTTTTTAAAGGTAAACTCTTTCTAGATTTATTTAATCTATTCCTGTCAGTTTCTTTATAAAGGTGTTTAAACATAGACCTTTTAAAATTCATATTTTTAAAAACTATCTGTGCATTTACTCTCTACTTCAGTTTTAAAAGACATTCACCATAACAACAGCACAATCTCTTTTGTATAGATGCTACCTCTGAATCTAAACCTCTCAGTATTTGGCAACAAATTCTTAACTATTGATACCAATTACCAATAATGATTTTATGTTCTATGTTTATTTCTTCTTTTTTTTATTTTAAAAACTGTAAATTAAGTATGATTTGCATCAAATTTGACACAAAAGTTTTCATTGTTATTAATATCTGTCAGTCTTCCACTTGTTAACCTGCCATGTTAAAGTGATAATTGGATTGAGAAAATGAAAGATCATCTCTGTAGGTACTTTAAGAAATTAATTAATTTTTATTTGTAATATTTGACTCAGTAATACATGCCTTTTTTAAATAAAATAGTTTTATGTGTTAGTTTTTATGTATATATACTTTCAAGTATCTAAATTTCTCTCTTTACAAAAAGATAATTGCTATTCTACATAAGTCAGACTTTTTCACATCTTCAAAAAATGCTTTGGTCAAACAGAGTAATGGTAGGTAGGCAAATTATGCTATAATTGGCACCCTTGAACAAGTTGCAGTTAATTGCCAAAAAAAGCATGCCCCATGCCATCAGTCTCTTGTTTTTTTTTTTTTTTTTTCCACTTCATTTTATTACTATCTGCTTTTTCTTGGCTCCTGGTAAAATATTTATTTTCATTATATTATATGCATTTCGTCCATGTATGCATCTAAGGTAGAAAATACTGTAGAATGTCTTCCCAACTTCTGTTCAATAGCTGCTCTGAATTACCTGTCCCTTGGTGGGGCCCATGTGTGGGGTTAGTGCTGTCTCACACACTTACACATTTCTTCTCCCACTGCTTATTTGTATGCCAAAAGTTGAATGTTTTGTCTCTAAATACACTTGTCAGGCATAATTGTTACTGTAATCAGATAATTTAAATATTTATCATATAAAAGTAATGTGAGTATAAAATTTAAGACAGATTTATTAGAAAATAAGAGTGGTTCTAAAGGAAGTGATAAACATAAGCTAATAAAAATGCTGACAAATTGGACTTATGACTCAGACACCTGTAAGAGATTTTTTGAGGGGATTGAAGGGTGTGAGTATCTGTACACATATTACTTTTTAAAATAGATTTTCAACTAGTTAATCCATTTTTAAAAAGCAACACTGAAAACCATAGGCTATATGTTATACAAAAATAAAGAATGCTAATAAATCAAATTTGACAGTACACTGAAAGGATCATACAAAATGAAGTGAAATTTATTCCAGGGATGCAAGCATGGTTCAAAATTCCCAAATCAAGGAATGTGATACACCACATTAACCCAATTAAGGATAAAATTTTACATAGTCATACCAGCAGTTGCAGATAAAGTATTTGACAAAATTCAAAATCCATTTAAAATAAAAACTCTCAACAGAATGGGTATAGAGGGAATGTATTGTGCCTCAACATAATAGAAGCCATATATGACAAACCTACACTAACAATCTAATGATGAAAAAATGAAAACTTTTATTTTAAGACAGAAATAAAATGATGCATATTCCACCACTTTTAATCAAAAGAGTACTGAAATCTCCAGAGCTATTAGGCAGTAAAATAAATAAAAAGCATTTTAGTGGTAAAGAAAGAAGTAAAATTGTTTCTACTTGCAAATGACACAATATTATATATAGAAAACCCAAAATACTCCTCTGAAAACCTGTTAAAACTAATTTAAAAATTCATGAGATTAGTAAGACATAAATCAATATATAGAAATTATGTTCATTTCAAAATACTGACAACAAACTAAGAAAGATAAATTTTTTTTTAATTTATTTATTTATTTTTAATTTTTACTTTACAGTTCTGTATTGGTTTTGGCATAGATTGACATGAATCCACCACAGGTGTACATGCGTTCCCAAACATGAACCCCCCTCCCCACAACATCTCTCTGGGTCATCCCCGCGCGTCAGCCCCAAGCGTGTCATATCCTGCATCAGACATAGACTGGCATTTCGATTCTTACATGTTATTATACATGTTTCAATGCCATTCTCTCAAATCATCACACCCTCTCCCTCTCCCTCTGAGTCCAAAAGTCCGCTATACACATCTGTGTCTTTTTTGCTGTCCTGCATACAGGGTCATCATTGCCATCTTCCTAAATTCCATATATATGTGTTAGTATACTGTATTGGTGTTTTTCTTTCTGGCTCACTTCACTCTGTATAATTGGCTCCAGTTTCATCCATCTCATCAGAACTGATTCAAATGTATTCTTTTTAATGGCTGAGTAATACTCCATTGTGTATATGTACCACAGCTTGCTTATCCATTCATCTACTGATGGACATCTAGGTTGTTTCCATGTCCTGGCTATTATAAACAGTGCTGCGATGAACATTGGGGTACATGTGTTTCTTTCAATTCTGGTTTCCTCTGTGTGTATGCCCAACAGTGGGATTGCTGGGTCATAAGGCATTTCTATTTGCAATTTTTTAAGGAATCTCCACACTGTTCTCCAGAGTGGCTGTACTAGTTTGCATTCCCACCAACAGTGTAGGAGGGTTCCCTTCTCTCCACACCCTCTCCAGCATTTATTGCTTGCAGATTTTTGGATCGCAGCCATTCTGACTGGTGTGAAGTGGTACCTCATTGTGGTTTTGATTTGCATTTCTCTTATAATGAGTGATGTTGAGCATCTTTTCATGTGTTTGTTAGCCATCCGTATGTCTTCTTTGGAGAAATGTCTATTTAGTTCTTTGGCCCATTTTTTTATTGGGTCGTTTATTTTTCTGGAATTGAGCTGCAGGAGTTGCTTGTATATTTTTGAGATTAGTTGTTTGTCAGTTGCTTCATTTGCTATTATTTTCTCCCATTCGGAAGGCTGTCTTTTCACTTTGCTTATGTTTTCCTTTGTTGTGCAGAAGCTTTTAATTTTAATTAGATCCCATTTGTTTATTTTTGCTTTTATTTCCAGAATTCTGGGAGGTGGATCGTAGAGGATCCTGCTGTGGTTTATGTCAGAGAGTGTTTTGCCTATGTTCTCCTCTAACAGTTTTATAGTTTCTGGTCTTACATTTAGATCTTTAATCCATTTTGAGTTTATCTTTGTGTGCGGTGTTAGAAAGTGATCTAGCTTCATTCTTTTACAAGTGGTTGACCAGTTTTCCCAGCACCACTTGTTAAAGAGATTGTCTTTACTCCATTGTATATTCTTGCCTCCTTTGTCAAAGATAAGGTGTCCATATGTATGTGGATTTATCTCTGGGCTTTCTATTTTGTTCCATTGATCTATATGTCTGTCTTTGTGCCAATACCATACTGTCTTGATGACTGTGGCTTTGTAGTAGAGCCTGAAGTCAGGCAAATTGATTCCTCCAGTTCCATCCTTCTTTCTCAAGATTGCTTTGGCTATTCGTGGTTTTTTGTATTTCCATACAAATCTTGAAATTATTTGTTGTAGTTCTGTGAAAAATATCGCCGGTATCTTGATAGGGATTGCATTGAATTTGTAGATTGCTTTGGGTAATATACTCATTTTCACTATATTGATTCTTCCGATCCATGAGCATGGTATATTTCTCCATCTATTAGTGTCCTCTTTGATTTCTTTCATCAGTGTTTTAAAGTTTTCTGTATATAGGTCTTTAGTTTCTTTAGGTAGATATATTCCTAAGTATTTTATTCTTTTTGTTGCAATGGTGAATGGAATTGTTTTCTTAATTTCTTCTTCTACTTTCTCATTATTAGTGTATACGAATGCAAGGGATTTCTGTGTGTTGATTTTATATCCTGCAACTTTACTATATTCATTAATTAGCTCTAGTAATTTTCTGGTAGAGTCTTTAGTGTTTTCTATGTAGAGGATCATGTCATCTGCAAACAGAGAGTTTTACTTCTTCTTTTCCAATTTGGATTCCTTTTATTTCTTTTTCTGCTCTGATTGCTGTGGCTAAAACTTCCAGAACTATGTTAGTTCTGAAAGATAAATTTTAAAATTTCATTTACAATACTGTCAATAATAGGGCTTCTGGTTCAGGTGGCAGAGTAAAAGGATGTGCGTTCATCTCCTCCTGCAAGAGCGTCAAAATCGCAGCTAGCTGTTGAACAACCATTGTCAGGAGGACACTGAAACCCACCAAGTAAAGATACCCAATATCCAAAGACAAAGAAGCTGCAAATGAGATGGTAGGAGGGGTGCAAACATGATAAAAATCATATCTCATACCCCACGAGAGGGCAGCCCTCAATCTGGAGAACAACAATACCAAAGAAGTTCCTCCATTATTGTGAAGGTTTTGAGCCTCATGTCAGAGTTCCCAGCCTGGGGGACTGACAAAGGGACTAAGAATCCCCAGGGAGTCTGACTTTGAAGATCAGTGGGATTTGATTATAGGACTTCCACAGGAGTAGGGGAAACAGAGACTCCCCCCTTTAGGGCACAGACAAAATCTTGTGCACAGGTCTGAGGGGAAAGGAGCAGTGATTCTATAGGAGACTGAACCAGACCTACCTGCTAGTCTTGGAGGGTACCCTGTGGAGGTGTGAGTGGGCAGTGTCTCACTGTGGCAACGGGGCATTGGCAGCAGCAGTCCTGGAAGGGGCTCTTTGGCGCAAATCCTCTTGGAGGTCACCATTAACCCTACCACAGAGCCCATAGACTGGGTCACCTCAGGAGGAACAAGCCCAGCCCTACCCACTAGAGCAACATCTAGTTTTTCCCACCTTGTCCCTCCCATCAAAAAGCTTATAGAAGTCTCTTAGCCTCATCCACCAGAGGGTGGGGAGAAGAAACAATAAGAACCACAATCCTGCAACAATTAGAATCAAAATCATATCAGAGAAAGTTGTGTTTATGTGTAAGTCAGTCATGTCAGACTCTTTGCAACCCCATGGGATGTAGTTCACCAGGCTCCTCTGCCCATGGAATTCTCCAGGCAAGAATACTGGAGTGGGTGGCAGTTCCCTTCTCCAGGGGACCTTCCCTACCCAGAGATTGAATCTGGGTCTCTCACATTGTTGGTAGGTTCTCTACCATCTGAACCACCAGGGAAACCCACAGAAAATTAGCCAGGATGAAAAAAGCAGAGGATTTTGTCCCAGATGAAGGGACTAGATAAAACCCAGAAAAACAGTCGGATGAAGTGGAGATGGGCAACCTCCCAGAAAAAGAATTCAGAATATGATAGTGAAGGTGTCCCAGGATCTCAGAAAAATAATAGAGGTAAAGATTGAGAAGATGCAAGAAATGTTTACCAAAGACTTAAGAACTCACAAACAAATAAACAGAGGTTAACAATACACTAGAAAGAATCAATAGCTGAATAACTGATGCAGAATGGTTAAGTGACCTGGAGGACAGAATGGTGGGAATTACTGCCACAGACAGAATATAGAAAAAAGAATGAAAAAAAAAAAAAAGTCTAAGAGACCTCTGGGACAATGTTTAAGTGCTCCAACATTCACATTATAGGGGTCCCAGAAGGAGGAAAGAAAGAGAAAGGACCTGAGAAAATAGTTGAAGACATAATAGCTGAAAACTTCCCATAACATGGGAAAGGAAATAGTCAACCAAGTCCAGGAAGCACAGAGAGTCTTAGGTGGGATAATCCCAAGGAGGAACACCCAAGACACATAGTAATCAAAATGATGAAAATTAAAGGTAAAATATTAAAAGCAACAAGGGAAAAACAACAAATAACATACAGGGAAACTCCCATAAAGTTATCAGCTAATTTCTCAATAGAAATGCTATAAGCTAAAAGAGAACAGCAGAATATGTTTAAAATGATGAAAGGGAAGAACCTGTAACCAAGAAGACTCTACCTACCATGACTCGCATTCAGATTTAATGGATAAATCAAAAGCTTTCCAGACAAGCAAAAGTTAAGAGAATTCAGCACCACCAAACCAGCTTTACAGCAAATATTGAAGGAACTTCTCTAGGCAGGAAACACAAGAGAAGGTAAAGACTTAAACAAAATAAACCCCAAACAATTAAGAAAATGGTAGGTAATAGGATCATACATATCAATAATTACTTTAACTGTAAATGGATTAAATGCACTCACTAAAAGGCATAGCCTGGCTAGGTGGATGAGAACATGTGCAGGTATGCTCTTCCACTTATCACATCATTGCTTAACCCCCCTCAAAATTGTATGTAATTATTTTATATTTTTAGGTTAATCATGTTTCCATAATGGCTTGTGATTATCATTATCTTTTATTTTTTGTTTGGCTATTGCGAAAACTAATAAACATCTTTTACTATTGTGATTATGTAACTGTTATTTACTGAATACCATTGTATCATTATTGGTCAAGAATGTCATAGAAAGTAATAGAAAAACTTGTGATCACTTTTTAAAATCCAAATGCACAACAGCACAACAGAATTATTTTGGAATTTTTTTTTAAACATACAAATGTTCAGGTATTGCTATTCTCCAAAGCTCCAAATGTGTTTCTAATGAGCAGCCATGTTTAAAAACAACTGGACTATATGATGATCTTTTATCTAGTTTGTTTCACTTTTCTATTTCACATTCAGTGCTTCAATTTCATTTAGTGTATAGTTTCCAATTTCTCTTTTTTTGTTTTGTCCTTAATCAAACATAGTAGAAAAGTATTTTTATACATACATATACATATATAGTATGTATAATATATATTTTAGAAAATTCATGTTAATTTTGCTTGGCTAAAAAATTTTATGGCATTTTGATTCAACTTGCTTGACTTAGTATGAGTAGAATGCTAGATTTCCAATTTCAGCTCAATTCAGTGATTCAATCATGTCCGGCAACTGACAAAATGGTGGAGTAGAAGGAGGTGTATTCATCTTTTTATGTGAAAACTCCAAAATTACAACTTGCTGCTGAACAACCATTGACAGGAGAATGTTGGATCCCACCAAAAAAGATACCCCACATCCAAGGGCAATGAAGAAGCCCCAGCAAGATGGTGGGAGGGGCAAAATCACCTTTAGAATCAAACCCCATACCTACCAGAGATGATCAGAGGGCTCAAACAAAGCCTTTTTTGCAACAGGAGACCTCACAGAGACTGAGCCAGGCATGCCTTTGGGTATTTGAATGTCTTCTGTGGAGTTATGGGTAAGCAGTGGCCTGCCACAGGGGCAGAGGCTCTGGGTGCAGCATTCCTGGGTGTGGCATAAACCCTCATGGAGGAGGTGCACATCAACCCCACCATAGAGATGTTGAGCAGACAACCCACAAGCTGCAGAACAATTATGCCAAACAAATTCACACACTTAAGAAAGTTCTAGGACCTACATCAGATTTCTCAACCTGGGGATCTGGCAAAGAGACTGAGAACCCCCAGGGAATTTGACTTTGGAGGCCAGTGAGATTTGGTTACAGAACGTACACAGGACTGGGGAAACAGACTTTTGGAAGGCACAAACAAAACTTTGTATGCACCAGGACGCAGGAGAAAGGAGCAGTGACCCCACAAGAGACTAACCCAGACTTGCCTGTCCAGGAGTTTCCAGTGGAGGCATGGATCAACAGTGGCCTGCCTCAGGGTCAGGGGCATGGGGTGTGGCAGTGCATGCAAGGGGCCTTCTGAAGGAGTTCTCCATTGTCTTCATTACCTCCAGCATAGTTTGGTCTCAGGTCAAATAACAGGGAGGGAACACAGCCCTGCCCATCAACAGAAAATTGGATTAAAGATGTACTGAGCATGGCCCCTTCAATCAGAACAAGACAGTTGTTTCCCACAGTTTCCCCCACAGTCAGTCTCTCCCATCAGGAAGCTTCCATAAGCTTCTTATCCTTCTCCACCAGAGGGCAGACAGAATGAAAACCACAGTCACAGAAAACTAATCAAACTGATCACATGGCCTGCAACCTTGTCTAACTCAGTGAAACTATGAGCCATGCCATGTAGGGCCACCAAAGATGGACGGGTCATGGCAGAGAGTTCTGACAAAATGTGGTCCACTGGCAAAGGCACTGGCAAGCCACTTCAGGATTCGTGCCTTAAGAACCCATGAGCAGTATGAAAAGGAAAAAAGATAGGACACTGAAAGATGAACTCCTCAGCTTGGTTGCTGCCCAATATGCTACTGGAGAAGACTGGAGAAATAGCAACAGAAAGAATGAAGAGAAGGAGCCAAAGCAAAAACAACACCCAGTTGTGGAAGTGACTGGTACTGGAAGCAAAGTCTGATGCTTTAAAAAAACAATATTGCATAGGAACCTAGAATGTTAGTCCATGAATCAAGGTAAAGTGGAAGTGATTAAACAGGAGATGGCAAGAGTGAACATCAACATTTTAGGAATCAGTGAACGGAAATGGACTGGAATGGGCGAGTTTACCTCAGTGACCATTATATCTACTACTGCGGGCAAGAATCCCTTAGAGGTAATGGAGTAGACATCATAGTCAGGAAAAGAGTCCAAAATGCAGTACTTGGGTGAAGTCTTAAAAATGACAGAATGATCTCTGTTTGTTTCCAAGGCAAATCATTCATTATCATAGTAATCCAAGTCTATGCCCCAACCAGTAATGCTGAAGAAGCTGAAGTTGAATGGTTCTTAGAAGATCTACAGGACCTTCTAGAATTAACACCAAAAAAAGGTGTCCTTTTCATATAGGGGACTGGAATGCAAAAGTAGGAAGTCAAGAGATACCTGGAGATTTCTAATTTATATTCAGCCAAAACTTTGGTATATTTCCATGTATTTTTGCATCTAGAATTAAACTGCCAAAAGTGTAGAAAATTAAGTATTTACTGATTTTAAAAATATTGAATGAGTTTAGGAAATTCTAAACCAATTCTGCAAATGTATGGCAAAACCAATACAGAATTGTAAAGTAAAATAAAAAATAAATAAATTTAAAAAAAATAGAAGAAAAAAAAAAAAAGTAATACTGTGTTGTAAAAAAAAAAAAATTAACAAGTGATACAGTACTAACTATTGATGTTCTTCAGGTGCTCAGTAGTGTCAAACTCTTTGCAACCCCATAGACTGCAGCACACCAGGCTCCCCTATCCTTCACCAACTCCCGGAGCCTGTTCAAACTCATGTCCATTGAATCAGTGCTGCCATGCAACTAAATTCTCCTCTGTCATCCCCTTCTCTTCCTGCCTTCAATCTTTCCCATCATCAGGGTTTTTTCTAATGAGTCAGCTCTTCCATCAGGTGGCCAAAGTATTGGAGCTTCAGCTTCAGAATCAGTACTTCTAATGACTATTCAGGATTGATTTCCTTTAGGATTGACTGGTTTGATCTCTTTGCAGTCCAAACTACTCTCAAGTCTTCTCCAAAACCACAGTTCAAAAGCATCAATTCTTTAGCACTCAGCCTCCTTTTAGGACTAACTCTAACATCCACACATGAATACTAGAAAAAAGATAGCTTTCATTATATGGATTTTTGTTGGCAATGTCTCTGCTTTTTAATATGCTGCCTAGGTTGGTCATAGCTTTTCTTCCAAGGAGCAAACGTCTTTCAATTTCAGGGCTGCAGTCACCATCTGCAGTGATTTTGGAGCCCAAGAAAATAAAGTCTCTCACTGTTTTCATTGTTTCCCCATCTATTTGCCATGAAGTTATGGGACTGAATGCCATGATCTTAGTTTTCTGAATGTTGAGTTTTAAGCCAACGTTTTCACTCTCTTCTTTCACTTTCCTCATGAGTCTCTTTAGTTCCTCTTCACTTTCTTCCATAAGTGTGGTGTCATTTGCATATCTGAGGTTATTGATATATCTCCCAGCAATTTTGATTCCAGTATGTGCTTCATTTAGCCCAGCGTTTCTCATGATGTACTCTGCATATAAGTTAAATAAACAGGGTGACAATATACAGCCTTGACATACTCCTTTCCCAATTTGGAACCAGTCTATTGTCCCATCTCGGGTTCTAACTGTTGCTTCCTGACCTGCATGCTGTTTTCTCAGCAGGCAGGGAAGGTGGTCTGGTATTCCTGTTTCTGGAAGAATTTCCCACAGTGTGTTTGATCCACACAGTCAGTCGAAGACTATATCATGGTCAATGATGCAGATGTAGATGTTTTTCTGGAATTCTCTTGTTTTTTTCTGTGATCCAACAGATGTTGGCAATTTGATCTCTGCTTCCTCTGCCTTTCTTAAAATCCAGGTTGAGCACCTGGAAGTTCTCAGTTCATGTACTGTGGAATCCTAGCTTGGAGAATTTTGAGCATTACTTTTGAGCATTGACTGTAGTACAGATTTTGTTCAAATTTCACAAAATTTTTGCTAGTATCCATTATTTGTTTTTATACCTTTTTCAAGACTCTACATTGTATTTAATTGCATTGAGCAGCCTCAGCTGAATGCAACAAATTCTGGTAGATTCTCTTTTCTTTTTTGATCTATTACAAATATCTTCAAATTTTCATTGTTATTGCATCTTAGATACACCCATCATTTAAAAGTGGACATTTGATTTCCAAATACATGGGATTTGTTTAAAGTATCATTAATATCAATTTCTTTTTTTTTGATACTAATTTCTCATTTAAATACTTTCTTCTCTGCAATCTCCTTTTTTTTTTTTTTTTTTTTTTTTATTAAATTTTTTTGAGGTTTTCAGTGAATAAGTCAGAGATCTCTCTTGGTAAATGTCACATTGTACTTGATAATATGTTGGTTATTTTCAAATATCTTTTGATATGGATTTCTAACATAATTCCACAGTGATAAGAGAACAGATTCTTTATGACTTCAATGCCATTAGAGTATGATATCCTTGCACCTAGTTTTATGTCCCTGGATATGTTCTAGTGTCTCCTAGTTTACAGGCTGAGAACTTACATAGAATTTCTGTCCTGCTGTTGTGTGGAAATTGTATAAATTTTAATTATGTTGAATTAATTCACAGTACTTTTCAGGTCTACTATATCCTTCTACTTCTCTGTATATTTATTATATTAATATTAATTTTTGAGAGTCTGATATTGAAACTCCAACTAAAAACCTTAATTTATCTACTTAAAGAAGATAATCATGATATGTATTGGAGCTATATATAACCTTGTTATATGTTTCCAAGTTTCCTATAAATGTGTTGTTATACTTTAATAATTTAAAACAAATGAAAGTTAAAAACATAGTATCAAAAAGAATGAAATATCTAGAAACAAATTTAATCAAGGAGGTGAAAAGTTTATACAGTGAACACTATATGGTATTGATGAAAGAAATTAAGAGAAAAATAAAAAGATATTTGTTTCTCATGGATTGAAAGAAATAACCTTGTTAAACTGTACATACTACCCAAAGCAATTTATGGATTCAATGCAATTCCTATGAAGATTCCAATGGTATTTTTCACAGGAATAGGAAAAACAATGCTAAATTTTTATAAAATTGCAAAAACCTCTAATAGCTAAATTTACTGCTGATTAATTTCTGGGGGTAAAATCTCTGTTATCAGGTAGGTATATGTTTAATTAAGAAATAAATTCTACTCCAAAATGGTTGTCAATATTTTACACTCACAGAAAATATATGCAACTTCTAGTTTCCACACTTATTTGCCAGTATTGACTGTCATTTTTGTTTAATGTTAGTTCTTTTGGTGGTGTGAAATAGAACTTACTGCATTTTTTCCATGCACTTTCATCTTATGTAATGATATTGAGGAACTTTTCACGTTTTCACGAGCCACTATTATGTCTTGTATTGTGAAATATCTGCTTAAGAATTTTGCATGAAGGTAGCAGGCTTCATGCATTGGAGAAAGAAATGGCAACCCACTCCCAGTGTTCTTGCCTGGAGAATCCCAGGGATGGGGGAGCCTAGTGGGCTGCCACCTATGGAGTCGCACAGAGTCAGACACGACTGAAGCGACTTAGCAGCAGCAGCAGCAGCAGCAGTAGCAGCAGCAGGTTGTAAGAATACGTTGTTTATTCTGAACATCAATTATTTGCCATACATATAGGGAATAATTTGCTCCAACCTGTGGCTTAAAATTTCATTATTTTATGCTTTGCAGTTTAATTAGGAGAATAATTATTACTGTGTTTTTTTTACAAATTGAAGACTTGTGACATCCCCATGTTGAGCAAGTCTATCAGCAACATTTCCCCAACAGTATTTCCTCACTTCATGTCTCTGTGTCACATTTTGGTAATTCTCACATTTCAACCTTCTTTATTGCTATTGTATTTGCTATGGTGATTTTCTTAACATCAGTCTCCTACTACAGGTCTTATGGAAGAAATTGGAGTGACAACCTTTTTCCATTTTTTTCTTTTTTCAATTGAGATAATTCAATTCTGTTCCCTATAATGACTGCACAAATTTACATTCCTACCAAGAGTGTACCAGAGTTCTCTGTTCTCCACATCCTCAACAATATTTATTATTTGTGGTGTTTGTGATGACAGCCATTTTGACAGGTGTGGGGCGATATCTTGTGGTTTTGATTTGTATTTCCCTTGTATTTAGTGATGTTGAACATCTTTTCATGAGCCTGTTGACCATCTGTATGTGTTCTTGGAAATAATGTCTATTCAGGTCTTCTAGTCTTTTTTAAATCAAGTTTGTTTCAGTTTTTTTGGTTGTTTTGAGTTGTTTATTTATTTTGGATATTAACTCCTTATTGATCATATCATTTGCAAATATTTTCTCCCATTCAGTGGGTTGTATTTTCATTTTGTTGATGATTTGTTTTGCTGTGCAAAAGCTTTTAAGTCTAATTAGACCCCATTTGTTTATTTATGCTTTTGTTTCCTTTGCCTTAGGAAAGAGTTTCAAAAGCATTGTCATGATTTATGTCAAATAGTGTTCTGCCTATGTTTTCTCCTAGGAGTTTGATGGCTCTCAGTCTTACATTTATGTCTTTAATACATTTTGAGTCTGTTCTGTATATGATAAAGACTGATTTGTAAGAAGTCTTTGCCTTCTGCTGGCTTTCCTGAAAGGTCCCAGGATCTGTTAGCCCTAACAGCCCATGAGCAAGCAGTGTCTAACCAGTGGAGTGCCCTGTTTATGTACCAAACTATAGGGGCAGAAAAAATTGTTCCTTCTGCCCTTGTAGGTTCTTTGGCTTGTCTAATAATTAGCTTGGCATAAAACAGATTAACAGAAGAAAAAGAAATTTAATTTTGTACATACAGGAGTCCCATAAAAATATGAGATGAAAAAGTGACAAACAGGAAAGTTTTTGTACCTTTTAGACAAAGAAATAATAAAGCTGTGAAGAATTGGCAAGACAAAGAGGTTTGTACTTAGTAAAGTGGTGAAGAAGTACCAAGGTTTGTTTATGTAGCCTTCCCAGCTCTAGATTCCTTGTCTCTGGTACTAAGGATATATTCTCCCCTCCTAGTACAGGGAAGGTAACTTCACATGGAAGATTTAGCTCCTGCTTTCAGGAAGACAAAGGAAGGTCAGAGTATTTTCTTTCTTGTATTGTGTGTTTCTCAAATACTTCAGCTCAAAATAATCAATATTCTAAAATGATATATGTAGGGTGACATATTCTGAACACCTACATCTAAAATTCAGATAGAGCCTTTGAGCTTAGCAACATATAGGATACTAGAGTACATTTATTATCTATATGTGAATCAGTCTTTCAGTGATTCACAGATTGAACTTTAGGTCCTAAATGTGAGCTCTTACTAGGGTCATGTTTTGAGTTAATGTTCTTCAATGAATATAAAGTTATAGAAATAAATTTTAGATATCTATACAGTACTCATGCCTATAGTTAACAGTATGGTGTTGTGCAGTAAAAAATTTGTTGAGGGTAGATTTTAGTTTTACCTCCCTCCCCCACATCCCCCCAACACAAACACAAAGCAGAAGGACACAAGGAAAGTTTCCAAGGGTTTATTATCTTAATAATGGTGAGAGTATCACAAGTGCTTGCATGTGTCCAAACTCATAAAACTGTATGCATTAAATATGTGCAGTTTTTGTATATAAATTTTGCTTCAGTGAGGCTGTAAAAAAAATGACTCAATGTGCATGTTTTAAGACAGAGTAAAAAGTGTCATATTTGTGTGTAACAAATAGGGTTAGTTTGAAGTATTCTGTAACTTTAATAAATTGGCATATTACATGCATTGGCATATTACAGCATCAAGATAAACCTTTTTATTCAACTTCTCAACATATTCCCCCTAATTAAACAAACTGTGATTCACCAAAAATAACATGTATTTGGAGTCTTCCAGAAATAGACAGTACAGAAAAGATGACCATATAGAATAAACAGAACATGGAAAAACACACAATTTTTGCCCTCAAAATAGAAGAAACACAAATGTGTAAATAAAAATATCCTTAAATGATATGGAAAATTTATGAATTAGAAAAAACATATTTCAGAGAGAACAAAATGGATAAGGGGTGTTATTTTAATTAGATTAATATTGGATTAATTAGATTAAGACTCTGATTAAGTCTTGCTTAGACTGAGAAACTAAAGATGAGCTGGTAAGAATGTGATGTTATATTGACTGCAGGTGGGATGGAAGTCTGTACCAAAGAGTTCATTGAGCATGTGAGTAGTAAATAAATGGCTTCATAATGAGGATTTGTATTGATCCAGTTCTAGGAAAAATATGCAGGATTTGGATAGAGAAAGGGCAAGAGGGAGGGCTTCCCAGATTGGATCAATAATGTTAGCAGCATCAATCTGCCACAGGTATTCTTAAATAAAAGTATTTGTTCTGCTTTCAATTTCATTTATCAAGTAATTTTCTACTCACCTAATGTTTATTTATTTATTTTAGTTTAAATTTATTTATTTTAATTGGAGGCTAATTACTTTACAATCTTGTATTGGTTCTGCTCACCTAATGTTAAATTCTGCCAGTCATCTGATATCCTTCAAGTCTGTCACATTCACTTTTGATTCCCCCTTAACCCATCTGATAGCATCTTGACAGTATCTAACAATGTAAGTTTTAAAATCTGAGGCAACTTTACAGTAGTCAAGATGAAAGGCCAGTCAGGCAAATGCACTTCCCTTCTTTTTTATGGATTTGAAGTATCTTTTGTCTAGAAAGATGTATTATTATACAAAGATCTATTTGGCAATTTGAGGTTCACTTTTATCTATTCAATTGTTCCCTGGTATTTTTAGAATAGAAAAGGGAACCTTTTAAGAATAATAACATGCCAATTACCATTAATTACTCTCTAGGTCTTTCATTAAAAAAAAAAAAAAAAGGCAACTCACTCATTTTAGGTTTAGTTTGTGTCTGAATAGAACACTTCATATTTGAAACCGTTAATGGAATGACTTTCTAATTTTCCACGATGTTCTTTTCTATTTAATGTATTCTCTAAATTTAACACATTATTTAAAGAGCTATCCATCTACCTGATCAACTTAAAAGGATGGAGAAACACCAAGTAAAGCTTATTATCTATTTATATCTTATTCTGCTAATGTTTCCATTTTCAAGATCAAATAAATGTTGACTTTAAAATACATATTTTAAAATCTATTTTATATAATACTTTTTATGGAAATACTTTTTTTATAAAATGAAGCAGTGATGTAAGAAAAGTAGAGAGTAAAATTATAAATATTATTTGCCTGATTTAAATTCTTACACCATTAAGTAAAAAATTGTAACAAATATGAAAAAAAAAGAGTTATGAAATTCAAAGGACTAGAAAGAAAGAGAAAATGAAGGATAAAACAAAATAACTGGGTTTACCTTTATTTTCAGAAATTTTGGAAATACTGAAACTTAGCTCAAAAGTTTTACATTATATATTTTATTTACTCCTAGATATGCATTAAATATTTATAAATTTAGTAAGGTGGATTTGGATTTAAGAAGTACATGTCTTTAAATGTAAAATACATGCTGTTTGATCAATATAGGAAATGAACAAGAGCCTGCTTATAGTCAAGTATTCTGCTCACAGATTTTTTAATTAAAGAATAAAAATTTTGAATGCTTATTTTCTGAACTTAAACTGCTATAAAAAGTATACATGCTAAGTTGCTAAGTCATGTCCAACTCTTTGGGACACCATGGACTGTAGCTTGCCAGTCTCTTCTGTCCATAGTATTCTCCATGCAAGAATACTTGAATGGGTTGCCATTTCCTCCTCCAGAAGGTCTTCCAGACAAGGAATCAAACTCTTAATCTCCTGTGTCCCTGCACTGGCAGGCAGATTCTTTGCCACTAAGCTACCTGTGAATACACTGGGTTACTTAAACAAAATAGAAATCTATTTTTCACAGTTCTAGACACTAGGAAGTCTAAGGTAACAGTGCCAGCAGATTTGGTTCCTAGTGAGAACTCACTTCCTGTTTTGCAGACAGCCAATTTTTTTTTTTTTGGTACACTTTCATGTGGAGAGAGATTATCTCTTTCACACTTTCTTTATTAAAGGCACCGGTCTTATTCATGTGGGTTCTACCATCATGACTTAATTACCTCCTAATTGCTCTTCCTCATCTGGGGATTTGGACTACAGTCTATGAATTTTGCAGGGACACAAAATCCAGTTCACCACACTTATGTAGCAGTTCAGTTCAGGTCAGTTGCTCAGCCATGTCCGACTCTTTGTGACCCCATGAACTGCAGCATGCCAGGCCTCCCTGTCCATCACCAACTCCTGGAGTCTAAATCCAAAATTTGCATTTTCTAATATTATATTTTTAAACAGCTGCTAGAGTAAAATGTCATGTACATCTCATCTTGGGATTGATCTTGCTTTACGGATGGAATGGTTTCATGACACATAGTTTAGATCTTATTAACTAGACCTGTTTTACAAATATTCCTAGTTCTGCTGCTCACATAGAAATTTAGACTGTATCTTCTGTTTCTGATCATGTGATTAGTTAAAGCCATTAAAATTTTGTTATTATTTTAGTATGCAGAATATACTGGAAGTTTATGTAAATGGTAAATTCTATTTTAAAATATAATACATTTCCCAGAAGAAGTATTCCAATGTCATGTTTATTGTGAAATATTAAGAAATAGCTAAGGTTACTATTGTGACCAGCTAAATGAGCGTTGAAGTAGCAATATATAAAAAACTAGAAAAGGAACTTGGAGAAGGAAATGGCAACCCACTCCAGTATTCTTGCCTGGAGAATCCCAGGGCCAGAGGAGCCTGATGGACTCCATCTATGGGGTCGCAAGAGTTGGAAACGACTAAAGCAACTTAGCAGCAGCAACAGCAGAGAAGGAACTCTAGTTAGAAAAAATAGACGAAATTTGACATGGAGTGATTTTTATTAGACATACATAACAAAAATATAGAAAACCACTATTTTACGTTTATATCTATTCAGTTGAATTCAGTCACTCAGCCATGTCTGACTCTTTGTGACCCTGTGAACCACAGCATGCCAGGCCTCCCTGTCCATCACCAACTCCTGGAGTCCACCCAAACCCATGTCCATTGAGTCAGTGATGCCATCCAACCGTCTTATCCTCTGTCGTCCATTTCTCCTCCTGCCCTCAATCTTTCCCAGCATCAGGGTCTTTTCAAATGAGTCAGCTCTTCACATCAGGCGGCCAAAGTATTGGAGTTTCAGCTTTATCATCAGTCCTTCCAATGAACACCCAGGACTGATCTTCTTTAGGATGGACTGATTGGATCTCTTTGCAGTCCAAGGGACTCTCAAGAGTCTTCTCCAGCACCACAGTTCAAAAGCATCAATTCTTCTGCACTCAGCTTTCTTTATAGTCCAACTCTCACATCTATACATGACTACTGGAAAAACCATAGCCTTGACTAGATGGACCTTCGTTGACAAAGTAATGTCTCTGCTTTTTAATATGCTCTCTAGGTTGGTCATAAATTTTCTTCCAAGGAGTAAGCGTCCTTTAATTTCATGGCTGAATCATCATCTGTAGTGATTTTGGAGGCAAAAAAATAAAGTCAGCCACTGTTTCCACTGTTTCCCCATCTATTTGCCTTGAAGTGACGGGATTGGATGCCATGATCTTAGTTTTCTGAACGTTGAGCTTTTTCACTCTCCTCTTTCACTTTCATCAATAGACACTTTAGTTCTTCTTCACTTTCGGCCATAAGGGCGGGATCATCTGCATATCTGAGATTATTGATATTTCTCCGGACAGTCTTGATTCCAGCTTGTGCTTCTTCCAGCTCAGTGTTTCTCATGATGTACTCTGCATATAACTTAAATAAGCAAGGTGATGATATACAGCCTTCACATACTCCTTTTCCTATTTGGAACCAGTCAGTTTTTCCATGTCCTGTCTAATTGTTTCTTCCTGACCTGCATACAGATTTCTCAAGAGGCAGGTCAGGTGGTCTGGTTATTCCATCTCTTTCAGAATTTTCCACAGTTTATTGTGATCCACACAGTCAAGGCTTTGTCATAGTCAATAAAGGAGAAATAGGTGTTTTTCTGGAGAAGGCAATGGCACCCCACTCCAGTACTCTTGCTTGGAAAATCCCATGGATGGAGGAGCCTGGTAGGCTGCAGTCCATGGGGTCGCTAAGAGTTTGGCACTACTGAGCAACTTCACTTTCACTTTTCACTTTCATGCATTGGAGAAGGAAATGGCAACCCACTCCAGTATTCTTGCCTGGAGAATCCCAGGGATGGGGGAGCCTAGTGGGCTACCGTTTATGGGGTCATACAGAGTCGGACACGACTGAAGCAGCTTAGCAGCAGCAGCAGCAGGTGTTTTACTGGAAGTCTTTTAGTTTTTCAATAATCCAGCGGATGTTATCAATTTGATCTCTGGTTCCTCTGCCTTTTCTAAAACCAGCTTGAACATCTGGAAGTTCACTGTTCACATATTGCTGAAGCCTGACTTGGAGAATTTTGAGCATTACTTTGCTAGTGTGTGAGATGAGTGCAATTGTGTGGTAGTTTGAGCATTCTTTGGCATTGCCTTTCTTTGGGATTGGAATGAAAACTGACATTTTCTGTTCCTCTATAGGAAAAATATAAAATATGATAGTAGATACATACTACTTAGAAAATCTAATGCAAAACTAAGATAGTCATCAAGTATAAAAATGTACGAAATATTGAAACCCACACATAACAATAGCAGCTGACAGTTTAGCAAAATCCAAAACTGTTTCCTTCAAAGATAGAGGAAAACATTGCTGAACAGTCAGTTAAATCTGTGGATTAGGATTGAATTTCAGTAAGATGAGATCAGAATATACCCATGCTGCCTCTCTACGGCCCTGTCTACACTTGCCTAAACTACATCCCTGTCATCTACAGATTTGCCTAAACTTCTCCAACAAGATTAAATATATCAACCCTATAGTTTTTGTTATTTACTAAATACTTTCACTATCTCACTGTGTACAAAGTGACAGGTCCAAAAGGAATAACAAAAAAATAAAATAGGCCATTATTATAAAGTATTGTCACAAGAAAGACACTGCATAGGATAATCACAAAGACATCTTTATTGATCATCTTAATCAAAGTAAATAATCACTGAATGTCATCAGAATTTTGTCCTTTAGCAGATCCCATGTTATATTAGCAAACTATGTGTGTACATATTTATATCTATTTGTATATAAAAGCATTGAGGCTTCCCTGATGGCTCAGACAGTAAAGAGCCTGCCTGCAATTCAGAAGACCCATGTTTGATCCCTGGGTTGGGAAGATCCCCTGGAAAAGGAAATGGCTACCCACTCCAATATTCTTACCTGGAGAATTCCATGGACAGAGGAGTCTGGAAGTCTATAGTTCATGGGATTGCAAAGAGTTATACATGACTCAGCTATTGACAACAACATAACACCTATGAAAATGTTAGTCACTCAATTTTGTCCACCTCTTTGCAACCCATAGACTGTAGCCTGGCAGGCTCTTCTGTCCATGGAATTCTCCAGGCAAGAACATTGGAGTGGGTAGCCATTGCCTTCTCCAAGGGATCTTCCAGACCCAAGGATTAAACCCAGGTCTGAGCCACCAGGGGAGCTCTTATATATATATATATAAATTATATGTTTATGACTGGTATAAGTATATGTACATTCACACACATAATTTTATAAGAAGCATATTATCAGCACTAATTTCCACACTTCTATATTACTGTTTTATTAGTTTTCATTCTATTGCAAAATGTGTTAAAATATATAGAGAATATAAGAAAATTAACGATCACTCAGAAATTCTACTAGCTGTAGTTTTTCATAAGTGGTATAGTATTGTAAATGCAGTTAGAATATATAGATCCGTTCTGCCTGGAGTATACCAAAGATGGATTGAAATAGATAGAATTGACATTAACATTTTAAGTCCTGTAGCTTATGTCAAATTTTTTCTAAGAATTGTATTTCTATTCTTGGTCAAAATGTCTACGTGAATCTAAATTTCAGATTTTATTTTGCTTTTAATTTAGAATCTATTTTATATTGTTATAATTTAAAAATTTCTAAATATTACAGGCAAGAATATGAAATCCATAAAGTCATATTTTTTATCTCTGTAATACATATATCCAAACATCATTGATAGAGGTCATTAACACCATGATTAGTTTAAGCAGTGATATTTAATAAAGTTTTTCAGCTTGTATCTTTTGATGATAATATTAAAGTAAATTGTTAATCAAATTTAGTATATTCAAAGTTAAAACTACTAATATGTAGTATTCAGATATTGCTTACAAATAGTAGTAATTTGATCTCTTGGGGAATTAAATTTGAACCAAAGACCACAGTTAACATATTGTATGATGAAATTAAGAATGAAATTCCAGCCTATTAATCATGCAGAAGACTGTAGTTATGTCCTTCTATGTTCCTGAAAGTGTCAAATTATACTGTTAACTCCTCTTTTACTGAAGTCTAAGATAGTACACCAGTTATGGGAATACCAGACCACCTGACCTGTCTCTTGAGAAACCTATATGCAGGTCAAGAAGCAACAGTTAGAACTGGATATGGAACAACAGACTGGTTCCAAATAGGAAAAGGAGTACGTCAAGGCTGTATATTGTCACCCTCCTTGTTTAACTCATATGCAGAGTACATCATGAGAAATGCTGGGCTGAAAGAAGCACAAGCTGGAATCAAGATTGCAGGAGAAATATAAATAACCTCAGATATGCAGATGACACCACCCTTATGTCAGACAGTGAAGAGGAACTAAAAAGCCTCTTGATGAAAGTGAAAGAGGAGAGTGAAAAAGTTGGCTTAAAGCTCAACATTCAGAAAACGAAGATCATGGCATCTGTTCCCATCGGTTCATGGGAAATAGATGGGGAAACAGTGTCAGACTTTATTTGTTTGGGCTCCAAAATCACTGCAGATGGTGATTGCAGCTATGAAATTAAAGGACGCTTACTCCTTGGAAGGAAAGTTATGACCAACCTGGATAGCATATTGAAAAGCAGAGACATTACTTTGCCAACAATCGTCCATCTAATCAAGGCTATGGTTTTTCCAGTGGTCATATATAGAGGTGAGAGTTGGACTGTGAATAAAGCTGAGCACCGAAGAATTGAAAGTTTTGAACTGTGGTGTTGGAGAAGACTCGAAAGTCCCTTGGACTGCAAGGAGATCCAGCCAGTCCATTCTAAAGGAGATCAGTCCTGGGTTTTCTTTGGAAGGACTGATACTGAAGCTGAAACTCCAGTACTTTGGCCTTCTCATGTGAATAGTTGACTCTTTGGAAAGACTCTGATGCTGGGAGGGATTAGGGGCAGGAGGAGAAGGGGATGACAGAGGATGAGATGGCTGGATAGCATCGATGGAGGCCTGGCATGCTGCGATTCATGCGGTTGCAAAGAGTCGGACATGACTGAGCGACTGAACTGAACTGAAAAACAAAAACAAATATTTGATATTATAAATACTTAGAAAAACATTTTGTGTCTATAAAAATAAAACAATTTGAACAATTTCATTTTTTAAACTATTGAAATAGCTATGTGTATAAATTCTCTGGGACTACACAGTACAGTGTTTCACATACTGTGGTTGTATTAAGACCAGAACAGGGATATTCTTTAGTAGGACACTGAATAGTTACATGTCCAGAGAAGCAAGGGAATTTCTATTGAGACTTTGAATAAAAAATAAAATGCTTTAAAAGTGTCTACAAATATAGATAATTTTAACAAAAATTTAATATCTCATATATAAGAGAGATACTTCAGGCATGGTTTTGATATAATGCCAGGAGAATAAACTGACCTGCCCAGTAACTACAGTTGCATTCTGACAAGTTGGGGAGATACTTAAAGACTGAATTGAGATTGAGAAAGGAATCCAGGAGTTCCTTTATTTCAGGATTCTATATATGATGTGGAATCTAGAGAAGTTTCTATAAGAAATTTGAAACAAAAATGTTTCAAGAGCTTTGTTTAAGAAAAGGAGAAAAACAAAAGAGGTCTCAGGTTAAATAAATGAATTTCACATAATATAGGTGCCCAGAAATCTTAGCATTAATGTATTATTTTACCTATTAAATACTTTTTCCAAATAAGTTACTAATATAAATATTTGCCAAAAGATGGTGATTTTTTCAGTTACTCTAAGATTTTTAAGCTGTAGGTTAAGATGGTTGTGATGAGAAATAGAACATATAATCCAGGAATGTACAGGAAACCATTTATTTGAGAGGTACATAAAAATTATTCATCAACCATGAAAATATACATATATGTGTATATTCTTTAGTGGTGGAAGAGTATAATATAAAGAAACAAATGGAAAAGTGTCAATGTATTCTGCATTGTTGCATAAAAAATAATCAAAAAGCTAGTGGCTTGAAAGAGCATACATATATTATTTAAATTTCATAGATCAATAGTCTGAGCATGCTTAGCTGGACCCTGTACTTAGGATCTACAATTTTGCAGTTAAGGGGCTGTCCAAGGCTAAGGTCTCATATGAGGCTGGGATTTTCTTCCAAGTTTAATCATGCATATGCTACACCCTCATATTCACAGGTTTCCCCAACATCAAGGAGAGAGTGTATACAGAATGGAAATAGCAAGAGATGAGAATTGCAGGGGGACAATCTTATAATTCTACCTACCACAGTCAGAAACAGTAGGGCATCAGAGATTTCACCCTGGTTGTAAACTAACTGCTTAAACTGCGACAGTTTTGTGATGTTGGCAGATGACACAAGGTCCCTAAGACAGAGATAAGAGATGTTAATACTCAAACTAGAAATGGCTGCACTTTATGATTCTTTTGTTCCCCTTCACTCCCAAAACTATTCAGGATTATGTGAGGTGTTGAATGTAGATGCTGTACACTCAGTGGGTTTGCACCATAGCTGAAGAATCTCTCATAGAAAGGCTATGAATACTCATACCTAACTGTTGCCCACTAGGAAAGCATTATCTTCTCTGCCCTGGTCAGGAAACAAACCAATCTTCTGCCCTACAGGCTATTTGCTATATAATCAGTCATCTTTTGGAAAAAAATGGAAGTAAAATTGGCAATGTCCCTTACTATAAAGATATTTACAAATGTAAGAGA
Organism: Oryx dammah; assembly: GCF_014754425.2. Taxonomy (NCBI): domain Eukaryota; kingdom Metazoa; phylum Chordata; class Mammalia; order Artiodactyla; family Bovidae; genus Oryx; species Oryx dammah. Next base: position 25,869,189 of record NW_024070196.1, on the reverse strand, counting down.
CCCATAGGGAATTCTTTCCCAATAGCAAGCTGCTTATCTATATACAAAAAGAATATCTACGTTTCTCTAGAATTCGTTTTTAGGTTAAAAATCATAACAAAATTATTTGCTTACATTAAAAAAATACTGTTGTTTTTCATTCTTTCCCATACATTAAAATATTCCCTAAGATAAAAGAAAGTGCTGTATGAAAAACAACAAACTATCCACAATTTTATATTTATTCGGTACTAGTTCAGTTCAGTTCAGTTCAGTTGCTCAGTCGTGTCCAACTCTTTGTGACCCCATGAATTGCAGCAGGCCAGGACTCCCTGTCCATCACCATCTCCCGAAGTCCACTCAAACCCACGTCCATCGAGTCAGTGATGCCATCCAGCCATCTCATCCTCTGTCGTCCCCTTTTCTTCCTGCCCCCTTTATGCTAATTGTAGTTTAGAATGATTATACTTATGATCAATTATTATAGCTACCAGTGATGCTGGTATTCAAATCAAGATTTGTTGAATTATAAAATTGATACTCTTTTTTTTTTGTTTTCCCACTTCTACTCTGTAAACACCATAGTTTTACACTATAGGACACCAAGAAAACATACAGAAGGTTAATTTAAAAAAAAGAAGCCACCCCTGATATTTCTTAACAAATTTTACAGTGCTGGTGGAAAGTAAGTAAATTTTAAATGCTTAAAAATAAAATCTTATGAATTTCTAGCAGTTCTTTTTAAAAATACATCATTTTCCAGTCACAGAATATTTGTAAAAACAATAAACTTTATTTTTTAGGGCAGTTTTAAGATAACAGCAAAGCACGCTGAAAGTGAAGAGATTTTCCATATATCCCCTGCCCCCATATATAAATAGCCTCACTCATTATCAACATTCCCCACCAGAGTGGTACATTTGCTACAATTGATGAATTTTCATTGACACATCATTTTCATCCAAACTTCAAAGCTTTCTTTAGCATTCACTCTCATCAAAAAAGCAAGAGAGTTCCAGAAAAATATCTATTTCTGCTTTATTGACTATGCCAACGCCTTTGACTGTGTGGATCACACTAAACTGTGGAAAATTCGGAAAGAGATGGGAATAGCAGACGACCTGACCTGCCTCTTGAGAAACCTATATGCAGGTCAGGAAGCAACAGTTAGAAATGGACATGGAACAACAGACTGGTTCCAAATAGGAAAAGGACTACATCAAGGCTCTATATTGTCACCCTGCTTATTAACTTATATGCAGAGTACATCATGAGAGATGCTGGGCTGAAAGAAGCACAAGCTGGAATCAAGATTGCCGGGAGAAATATCAATAACCTCAGATATGCAGATAACATCACCCTTATGGCAGAAAGTGAAGAGGAACTAAAAAGCCTCTTGATGAATGTGAAAGAGGAGAGTTAAAAAGTTGGCTTAAAGCTCAACATTCAGAAAATGAAAATCATGGCATCTGTTCCCATCGGTTCATGGGAAATAGATGGGGAAACAGTGGAAGCAGTGTCAGACTTTGTTTGGGCTCCAAAATCACTGCAGATGGTGATTGCAGCCATGAAATTAAAAGGCACTTACTCCTTGGAAGGAAAGTTATGACCAACCTAGATAGCATATTAAAAAGCAGTGATATTACATTGCCAACAATGGTCCATCTAGTTAAGGCTGTGGTTTTTCCTGTGGTCATGTATGGATGTGAGAGTTGGACTGTGAAGAAAGCTGAGGGCCAAGAATTGAAGGTTTTGAACTGTGGTGTTGGAGAAGACTCGAGAGTCCCTTGAACTGCAAGGAGATCAAACCAGTCCATTCTAAAGGAGATCAGTCCTGGGTTTTCTTTGGAAGGAGTGATGCTGAAGGTGAAACTCCAGTACTTTGGCCACCTCATGCGAAGAGTTGACTCATTGGAAAAGACTGTGATGCTGGGAGGGATTGGGGGCAGGAGGAGAAGGGCACGACAGAGGATGAGATGGCTAGATGGCATCACCGACTTGATGGACATGAGTTTGAGTGCACTCCAGGAGTTGGTGATGGACAGGGAGGCCTGGTGTGCTGCGATTCATGGGGTCGCAAAGAGCTGGACACGACTGAGCAACTGAACTGAACTGAACTTGGTATTGGACATTCTGTGATTTTGGATAAATGTGTAATGACTTGAATCCATCGTTATAGGTTTGTGCAGAATACTCTCACTGCCAACCACTGATATTTTTACTTTATCTGAAGTTTCTTTCCTTCCAGAATGTTATATAATTTGTAATAATACATTATGTAATCTTTTCCTATTGGCTTCTTTAACTTAGCAATACGCACTTATGGTTGCTTTATCTAGTAACATGACTTGGTAGCTTGTGTCTTTTCCGAGGAGACTGCTATTTATATTAATAGCTACATTGTAGTTTATGTATGAGGAGAAGGCAATGGCACTCCACTCCAGTACTCTTGCCTGGAAAATCCCATGGACGGAGGAGCCTGGTGGGCTGCAGTCCATGGGGTCGCTAAGAGTTGGACACTACTGAGCGACTTCCCTTTCACTTTTCAATTTCATGCATTGGAGAAGGAAATGGCAACCCACTCCAGTGTTCTTGCCTGGAGAATCCCAGAGACGGGCAGCCTGGTGGGGGTCACACAGAGTCGGACACGACTGAAGCGACTTAGCAACAGCAGCAGCAGCAGTTTATGTATGTATTTACCTACTAAAATACATCTTGTTTGCTTCCAAATTTTCACAATTATAACTAAAGTGTCTATAAATATTCCTGTGTAAGTTATTCTGTGAAAGTAAATTTTCAGTTCATCTGGGTAAATAGCAAGGAATGAAGTTGCTGGATCGTATGGTAAGAGTATTTTTAGTTTTGTAAGAAACTGCCAAGATGTCTTCCAAAGTGGCTATACCATTTCCTTTCCCATCCAACAATAGATGAAAGTTCCTGTTGTCCCACATGCTCATCACAGATTTTTAAAAAGTAAACACACACATATATACTCACCCATGTGCACATATCAGAGCAACCTCTTGGTCTTTCCTCAGATGATGCATTTCACCAAATGGTTATGAGTAACAAAACTGGTTAAAAATAATTATGCCAATATCTAAGTTACTGTGTGTTCATTATTTTTATTTTAGAATCATAGATAGAACAGAGAGCTAAGTTCTACTGTAAATTTCAAAACATTCTTCCACACATAAAATAATGCATGTTTAGTCAAAATATAATTTAACTTTTATTTTAAAATTAATAATTATTACTAATATACTATTCTCAAAATATATATTGAAAAGAATCTATTTACCATACAGTTCCACACATCATCCCCAGAATAATTAGAAAATATTACATTTAGAGCACTTTTAATGTACAGTTTCTTTCAAGAATAAGAGTCTAATTAGTCACTTGGTTGGTTCATAACTATGTATTAAGCATAACCTATGCTGTGCTTTTTAATCTTGAATGATAGACCTGAGCACTGCTCAGAAATCCTTTTTAGTGACCCACTTCTTAAAATATGTTAAGCACAGAAAAGTCTGTTCTACTTTATTATTTTAGAAAATATTCTATATTCATTTGATGATCTGAATGTTAATCTGATTACTTTTTTACTTGACTAATGTTAGTATTTGTTTAGTGTATCATGATGACACAAAATTATTGTATCAGCTTGACATAAACTTATTGACCATAATAAAGCCTGTGGGCATGCTAAATTGCTTCAGTCATGTTCGACTCTGGAGACCCAGTGAACCGTAGCCTGCCAGGCTCCTCTGTCCATGGGATTCTCCAGTCAAGAGTCTTTTAACCTCATAGCTGCAGTCATCATCTGCAGTGGTTTTGGAGCACAAGAAAATAAAGTCTGTCAGTGTTTTCTTTGTCTCCCCATCTATTTGCCATGAAGTAATGGGACCAGATGTCATGATCTGAGTTTTTTGAATATTGAGTTTTAAGCCAGCTTTTCCCCTCTCCACTTTCACTTTCATCAAGAGGATCTTTAGTTCCTCCTCATTTTCTGCCATTAATAAAATAAAATATAATAGAATCAGAAAAGAAATAGAGAGTGATTGGCTACATTTGTCACATAGCAAGCTACAACAATTCTAATAAATTTAATAAAGGATAACTATCACTTTAACTTGATTTAAAAACATATATCCATTACATATACTAACCATCATTTTTCATTTTTACTTGACAAATAACTAATAAATAAAAGTATCTATGCTTCCTTTATCTCATATAATTTGTATTAATAGTTGGTTTCTTAGTAAAAAAATAATTAAATATCTTATTTTTTATTTAGACCATATGAATCTATATTTATTTGCACTCTCTTGATAAATGGCCAAGACATTTTTTTCAGTGAAGATATCCTGAACAGAATCCCATATCATCTTTCTTCTATCACCAAAAACCATGACATTTCAGCACTGATTTCTAGTTTCAGATTTCTTGAAGTACAACTAAATAGTCAAGATATTTACGAATCAATCTTAAGACAGAAATCCTAATGGAATTTTAATTTCACCTGTTTTTTTATCTCCTAATGTTCTTGTATGTTCACTTTATCAAGTTAACTGAATTGAATGTTTTCAACGTTTTCAATTCACTTTTTGCATAGAAATAAGAACTCTTTTAATTTTATATTTATGTAACAATGCATTTGTCCATTGTCTGGCTAAATTACAAACTTTGTGAGGATAAATAAAATGAGAGCTTGGTTTGGTGCTGTAAATCCAGTGACTGGTACAAATTGTGTCATGTAATTAATTAAAAATATATTTATTGAATAAATAATATGGCATAGAATTATATTGGAATAAACTCACCAAACTGTTTCTTTAGAGGAGGAAAAAAAGAATTTGGATTAGTAGAATAAGCATGAATTTGGAGGGAATCATGAAGTCAAGTAATTCAGGGATTAAGGGTGAGGGCCTACAGTGTCACTGATTATATTTGAATTCAGACACATCCACTTACTAGCCTTCGTATCTTTGGCAAATTTCCTAAACCCTCTAATCCCAGTTTTTTTAAATTTTAAAGATAGCAATACTAAACAAAACATTATCATAGCATTAAATGAATTAATTTATTTGAAGTACTAAATCTTGCCTAATGCATAATAAGTACTCAAAAAAGGTTTGGTGTATCTATTTTAATATCAACTTTTGGTTTAACTTTTTATAAGTTGATTTTAAATCATATTTTTTTTTCAAGTTTTAAAATACATTTAATACTCTTTCTGAAATGAACAAGTTTAAATTCAATTACAGTCAAAAAAATATTCTTAAAGTTAAAACATAAATTCATGAATTAATTTTATAGTTCTAAAAGCAATATTTACTTTGATAGACTGCAAGTAAATATTGTTAAAAATTGGACACACTGCTGCTAAATCATTTTAGATATTAATATGTTGAATAAAATATTTTCAAAAGTTCTACTCTATGGACAGCTGTCTTTATGTCAATTGATATATGTGCTATATTGGTGCATTTTTAAAAGAAGTTTAATGCATACACATAGAAAAGTGCAATGCTAAATATAGACATTCATTTCTTGATTATATTAGGTACACCTGTTAATCTTTCATCATATTTCTGAATACTAGTTGCAGTTTTGAAGGTAAGCTGTTTTGAAGAATGAGAAGTTAAATGTAGGCAAACATAAATCCTACAAAATCTTATATAATCCTAAAGTAATTGGGAAAGGCACAGAATTTTTATTTTTATGGGTTGCACTGACTTTTTAAATCCATTTATTCAAATTTTCCAAAGGGCAGCATTTAGCAATGTAAAAATATAATTTAGAAGTAAGCAAGAAGAAATTGACATGTAACATTCATAATAAAAACTAAACTTAAAACTTAGAGTATATAGTTTTAGTGTCATTGGAAGCAAAGCTGAATGTAACAGTCTTTAATAGAACATATTTTACCAAGGTGGAATAGATGAATAGATTTTATATTTAATACTTCTTCCAGTGTGAACAAGATTTATTTGCCAAGAATTGTTTTCATATTGAAAAAAAACTTCAACATATTACATATGCAAAATAGTGAAAGAACAGAAGATGCTAGCTTGACAGAAAGTACCGCAGTTGCTATATGGCTAAAGTATTGCCTTATGAAATCCTGATTAACTTAGGTCAAATTGGAGAGGTGGAAAAAAGACATACCGCTACTTTATTTGTGTCTTTTCTCTTGGCCTGGACCTTCTTTTTGTACAGCTCTCCAAAGAGAATCTGTCCCTTGCAACTGTCACAGTTGTGTTCCTCTTGTTTTTGTTCGATTGCTAAGTCATGTTCAACTCTTTGCAACCCCATGGACTGCAGCATGTCAGACTTCCCTGTCCTTTACATTTCTAGGAATGCCAAGGAGTTCTGTGGTTTTTGAGCTGTCTTAGAATTTCTCCATCCAAAAATACAAACAAAATGACTTCCCAGGCAAACCTGTTGGGGGTACTTCTGCAACTGGAGCTAAAAGAGGAAAGGAAGGGCAAAAATACATAGACTCTAAACAGATATCCCTCATTAAAACTGTGCAGCAGGGGGATCCCCTCCAAAATCCTCTGAACAGTTTAAACTTGTAGTATGCGAAGTCACCTGGCCATTGCACGGTTTCTACATGACAGGCATCTGACAAGAGGACATCCAGCATTACCTAGAAACTCACAGACTTCTGTTTATGAAGGGATACTTGTCTCTTGCTTCTTCTTTTCTTTGGCTACCAACACACTGGAGATCCGTCAGAAAGCTCAATAGAGGAAGGAAAGACATCCACATTACATTTCTCAAAATTTCTTTAGGGCAATGGCATTAATAGTAATAAAGGAGGGAGAGCTTTTAATCAAAAATGAGATTGACATTTAAATTTTCTTAAATGCTTGATAGTGGCTTGAAATCATGAAATCTGCTGTACAAGACAATATGAAAAGCAGAGACAGGACATTTGATAGATATTTTTAGCTAGTGATTGAGAAATGATTTATGTATGTGTATAGCACACAACCTCAAACTCTCCTATATAATGATTACATGTGATTTGTATTAAAACAAATATTACACCTAATTGATGCACTCTATATGATATCTATCTGATTATTATTATTTGACTCTGATTCTGTACATTTCTTCACCCTGAAACTATGGTAACATGATTCTTACTCAGAAATACAGCCATTATCTTAGCTTATGACTGAGACTCTAAGCAGAGGTTTAAAATAATATAACCAAATAACTATTACTAGGTCATCTTTCTATGTAATAACAAAGAATCATCACCTTATGAGTCTGAGTCTCTAATTTTTTTATTATATTATTTCCTCCATATTTCATTAGAACATCAGAATCCTTTTTCCACATCAAAACCCTACCCGGTTTTCTCTATCTACTGAACTTTTTTACAGTTATGATTCTCTTAGGAAAAAATGTTTACTTCATTAAACAAATCAAATATCCTCTCTTCATTCTGTTTATTAGTCAGTGCTTAGAATAAGCACATTCCACTTCTTTAGTTGGCTCTGAGGGCTAACTTTTTATTCCATACCTTTTCTAGACTTATTTGCAATGCTGTTTAGGTGCTACATTCTACAATGAAGCTTCTGCTAAAATTTTTCATTTATTTACATAATAGATGTTTTAGTTATTTTGAAATTGGTTTTCTTATTTAATCTAAGTGATTCTAAATGTGAGCAATCTACATAGATATTATAATAAATTTCTAGCAGATATTATTATAGTGTCATTATAACCAAATGGGTTTCCCTAGTGGCTCAGATGGTAAAGAATCTACATGCATTGAGGGAGGCCTGAGTGTGATCCCTTGGTTGGGAAGACTCACTGGAGAAGGGAATGGCTACCTACTCTAGTATTCTAGCTGAAGAATCCCATGGACAGAGGAGCCTGGCGGGCTCCAGTCCATGGTATCACAAAGAGTTAGACACACTGAGCAATTAGCAGTTTCACTTTTCATTATAACCAGAATCAATATTTTGCAACATTTTCACAGATGAAAGTTAAGCATATTGTCCTAATTTTACTAGTGTGTTATTCTATCTATAGCTTTGACTTATGAAGGAACAACAAATTTGACAATCAAGAACACTAATTGATCTAAACAGCATGCCAAATAAACAACTGCTTTTTCAACTGATACATTTGCAGAGAATATTTGAAAACATAAATCTTATTATTAGACTCATTTAAATTAGATATTTATAAAGCACTTATTGTAATCTATTGTGTTAACTATAAGCAGAATATGGCTAAAATTGCAGTTTAAAGCTATGACTATTTTTACTATGAAATGAATCACAAAGTAATAATTTTCATTCTCCCTTAAAAGGCAAAAGTATTATGAAAACCTAATTAGAGATCACTATGTAATGAGCAACAATCATAACAACTATCCATTCACTGCTATGGAAAGTTTGACAGTGCAAAAGCCAACTGCTGTTAAAATTTAGTGCATGATTTTATAGTACTATCAATAATTTTTTATATTATAAAATGCAAAATAAAATTTTAAGGAGTTTGTTATTTCTCCATGGAAGTTGGAAAAATAAAATAAAATTATCAAGACAAAAAAAAGAAGCAAAAATTCATCAAAAATGAATTAAATGATACATATGTCATTGAATACTTAGTTTTGGGGGAAAAAAGATGAAATGCTAGATAGAGTGGAAAAAAAAACAGAAAAACCTGTAACTAAGATTTTTATCCGTTTCTTACAGATAATTTTTATTTCTGTGTCAACCATAATGGATGAACTTCAAGAAAAATTAGAAAATATTCAAGAAATACTAATGAATCTATTAAAATAAAATTGAAACCTGATTTACACCATTTTCTTACAGCTTTTTCATTTAGGCCAAGCTTGAGTAGATATAGTGTCATTGAGAATAGCTCTCTGGAGATGCACTTGGTGTCTCCAGAGAGCTTGTAAATTCAGTTCCAAAACAACTGACTCACAAGGCTGGTGATTGATGCTAGGGGGCTGGACTTAGCTGGGACTGTCAACTAGTTCACTCACACAGTGGGCTTGTGCTCCTCTGCAGCTTGGTGGCATGGTATTGCCACCTCACAACAAGGATTTCAAAGGAAAAAAAAAAAAGCAGGTAGTCAAGGTCTAATAAGCAGTAGATCTGTAACTGGCACATAAAAGTGATGCTTTCCTTGTATTCTATTGGTTAAAATAGTCAAAGACCCACCCATCATCACCATAGGAAGCAAGATAAACGCTTTCATGATGGAGAGATATAAACTCTTGAGAATACTAGCATAGAAAGTGCGGTCATCTTTGTTTCTCCTTACCTACTATGTGTCCATTTATGATATCAAGTTATCAAGTTACATCAACATTTTTTATTATTACATTAATCAATATTCTCTTTAAGCGTTCACAAAAATAAAAGAATATTTTTATTATAAATGACTTGCAATTTTTTAAAAGTGCAATAAATGTTAGCTTCAGCAACCATATACAAATTTTTAAAGTTGAAAGTTACTAATGAACATACTAACTGATAGGTATTGATGGAACATTAATATATAAAAGATTAAAAACTTTGGGTTTATTTTCCCCTAGAATCTATAATAATTTTCTCTGAAGTACTGCAATGTATCTTATGCAGTGATTTACTGGATACATTTTCATCTTTTTCAGAATACATTTATCTTTCCCAATAACAGTTGAAAGAAGATAATGTAAGTTCTTAAATTAGCATTGCTTAAAACCACTAATCTCTATAATCTTGTTTATAGTATAAAAATATAGCAATCACTTATATGAAAAAGTGAGAAATAGATCAAGCAATTGTAAAATAGAATTTTCATGAATGTATAACATACATGGATTTTATTACAAATTATTTTCTAGTGAATTTGAGCCCTTACAGTTTAAAATAGTAATTTTCTCTTGTTGTATATTCAGTAATTAAATGTGTATAATATATAATGAATTAGCGGTTATGTTTATTTTTATCAAGAAGTAAATAGTATACAAACTTAATTTTTTCTTTTTAAGCAGAATGTTTTTTTAATAATTCACATAAATGTAACAGGGTTTATATAAACCCTTCTATCTGTTTTGTCAGACTAAAATTTTCAATTCATGTTCTGTAATTATTTGAAGAAAAATGAAGCAATGCTGCTTATGAACAATATATTCTTAATGCTAGATGAGATATAGGAGTTGATGGACATGGATGTCAACCCCTCCATAAACAAGGAAATTGCACAAAAATAAAGACTGAAAACTACATTATCAGCCTCTTGGAATCCATTGGTAGAGAAACCCATTTTTTTTTTTTCCTATTTCTATATTATTAGTTGCTTCTCATTTTGTCCAACATTTTCATTTTGAGGAGCAAATGATCTATAAAATATCAAGTTATTACTGTAATTCTGCTTAATTCCTTTTACTCAAGGAACTGAGATGAATTAGAATAAAACAATCTCATGGACAACCAAAATTATATTTCTAAATTCATTTTTAAATATATTTATTATTATAAGTATCAATTGGATAGAAGATGAAAGGAAAATGAATTTAGTAGAAATAAAGGAAAAGTAATTTTAAGTTGACATTTCTTTATTTGGTGATAAATTTCTCTTGAAGTATGTTACACAAGCATGACACTCACGTGATGACATTTAGGCTTTTTAGCAAGTGAATCATCCCTTTCACAAGTGTCCGACAGATGGCATGGAGACAGATATGATTTAAAACTTAAGAAAAAATGGTACAGATACAAATGTAGATCTTATTTGTGATATATTCTGAAATCCTGTTAGTAAAAGCAATCTGGTAGTACCCATGAATGCATTCTAAAGAAGCAAGTCTCAGAAAGTCTGATGCCAGAATATGCTTACTGTGAACCTCCACTTTTCCTTCTGTCAAGTAATTGGCAAGCTAAAGTCTGAACAGTATCCAATTAATTATAAGCCAGCAAAGTCAGCTTGAATATGGATTTAGCACCATTAATTTAGCGTTAAATCACAAATATTTATACTGTGCAACTGAACTTACAATCAAATAATTTATCACTTCTTATGAAAAATATGGAATTGTTTTTATGGCAAAATATTTCTTTTCTAATTTGGGGAGTACAAGATACACACATTATAAACAAATGCCAAGTTGAAATTTAAATGGAACTCTAAAATAAGTTGCTAAATGCTAAGTCACTTCAGTCGTATCTGACTCTTTGTGACCTACGGACTTAGCCTGCCAGGTGCCTCTGTTGGTGGGACTTCCCAGGTAAAATACTGGACTGGGTTGTCATGACCTCCTCCAGGGGGTCTTCCAGACCCATGATTCAAACCCGTTTGAACTCAGGTCTCCTTTGCCTTCTGCATTGGCAGGCAGGTTCTTTTCCACTGTGGCCACTTGGGAAGCCCTAAAATAGGTTAGGGTTATTTATGTTAATTTCTAAGGATTGATCTTCTTTATTTAAGTCAACACTGTTTACAAGAAATTATTTGAGTAAATATGTCTTACCCGTGGCCATTATTGTTTTGTGTTTATAAGGGTACATAAAAACTCACTGTGATAAGTTGCACCCCCACCTCTGAATCACTTTCAGTGTTATGAGAAAACACTTTTCCTAACAGTGGTTCAAAATATTATCCAGGCATTCGATTTTTTTTTTTTTTTAAGGCTCAACATAAAGAGTGTGAAGAGAGTATTAGGTAGAAAAATATGAGTAAATTTAATATTTTTCTGTTAGTCTTATCTTAGTGGCAGAACCCAACTATTCACCTTATTTTACTTTGTTTCCACAAATGATAGTAAAAAGTATGCTGATTTTGAATCCCAAACACAATGTGTTCAATTGATAATCATTAACACGTTTCATCATTCAACATACCAATGCTTTTCCTTTGGGCGTAGATAACTACCAAATAAAAAAACACAAAATATCTTTTATTCTTATTCTTTGGCACAGATTATTGCCTTTGGTTCCTCATTACAGTAATTTCAGAACATAATGATCTTTGAATTTTCCTTCCTATTACAAATCTGAATAAGAGAGGACCAAACTGCATTAATCCTTTAGAGTCCTCTTGGTATAATTTAGTGAATCTATGACTTCTTAAACTTGTTTAGATTATACTTAGCATTTCTATTTGAATCCTGAAATACTTTAAATCCCATGATCTTTTGAGGAAGCTCATAGCAGTCTCTCTAAAGTGATTTCTCCCTTTTCTGATACCTTTTAGCATTATTCTTGGTATTATTTGGGGGGAAACATACTATGTGTAGCATAAAGATATGATTCATCTATATACAATTTATAAACTATTTAGATATCAGAAGTATAATTTTATTATTGTTCTGTTTCTTTCTCACTGCCGGTAGCCAACATGGGAGATCCCACCCATGACAAGGTCATGCGGAGAGGCCTGATGGGCAAAGCGAGTCAGGTCTCAAGGGGTCCTCTGTCTGAGCATCTACCCTAAAACCAAAATCTGTCTGTTTACTCTCTGCTATACTATACTCTCCTCCCGACTGCTGCCCCCGAAATCAGACGTGGGGTAGCTCCTCCCAGCTGACTCCACTGACCTTGGATACAGGGTAGCTCTTCTTGGCTGCCAACCCTGACCTTGGATGCAGGGTTGCTCCTCTCGGCCGTTCCTGCACCGTTGCAGCCTGGCACTCTAGGCCTCTGCCCCTGACCTCGCACATAGGGTAGCTCCTCGCAGCCGCCTGCGCTTAGTGAGCTGGCTCACAGCCGCCTGAAGTTGAAGCCACTTAAATTGAAGAAAGTAGAGAAAACCACTAGACCATTCAGGTATGACCTAAATCAAATCCCTAATGATTATACAGTGGAAGTGAGAAATAGATTTAAGGGCCTAGATCTGATAGATAGATGCCTGATGAACTATGGAATGAGGTTCGTGACATTGTACAGGAGACAGGGATCAAGACCATCCCCATGGAAAAGAAATGCAAAAAAGCAAAATGGCTGTCTGGGGAGGCCTTACAAATAGCTGTGAAAAGAAGAGAGGTGAAAAGCAAAGGAGAAAAGGAAAGATATAAGCATATGAATGCAGAGTTCCAAAGAAGAGCAAGAAGAGATAAGAAAGTCTTCTTCAGTGATCAATCCAAAGAAATACAGGAAAACAACAGAATGGGAAAGACTAGAGATCTCTTCAAGATAATTATAGATACCAAGGGAACATTTCATGCAAAGATGGGCTTGATAAAGGACAGAAATGGTATGGACCTAACAGAAGCAGAAGATATTAAGAAGAGGTGGCAAGAATACACAGAAGAACTGTACAAAAAAGATCTTCACAACCCAGATAATCATGATGGTGTGATCACTAATCTAGAGCCAGACATCCTGGAACGTGAAGTCAAGTAGGCCTTAGAAAGCATCACTATGAGCAAAGTTAGTGGAGGTGATGGAATTCCAGTAGAGCTCTTTCAAATTCTGAAAGATGATGCTGTGAAAGTGCAGCACTCAATATGCCAGCAAGTTTGGAAAACTCAGCAGTGGCCACAGAACTGGAAAAGCTCAGTTTTCATTCCAATTCCAAAGAAGGGCAATGCCAAAGAATGCTCAAACTACCACACAATTGCACTCATCTCCCATGCTAGTAAAGTAATGCTCAAAATTCTCCAAGCCAGATGTCAGCAATATGTGAACCATGAACTCCCTGATGTTTAAGCTGGTTTTAGAAAAGGCAGAGGAACCAGAGATCAAATTGCCAACATCTGCTGAATCATGGAAAAAGCAAGAGAGTTCCAGAAAAACATCTATTTCTGCTTTATTGACTATGCCAAAGCCTTTGACTGTGTGGATCACAATAAACTGTGGAAAATTCTGAAAGAGATGGGAATACCAGACCACCTGACCTGCCTCTTGAGAAATCTGTATGCAGGTCAGGAAGCAACAGTTAGAACTGGACATGGAACAACAGACTGGTTCCAAATAGGAAAAGGAGTACATCAAGGCTGTATATTGTCACCCTGCTTATTTAACTTCTATGCAGAGTACATCATGAGAAATGCTTGACTGGAGGAAACACAAGCTGGAATCAAGATTGCCGGGAGAAATATCAATAACCTCAGATATGCAGATGACACCACCCTTATGAC